>NC_090444.1:201625812-202922312 GCF_031143425.1 Pleurodeles waltl | reverse complement strand
AAACGAGTAGATTTCTGCCACTGTGTAGCACAGTTCCGTGGTATGCGGACACATAAGCCGTGCTTGTGCGTGCCCCTGTATTTCGACTGCATCGTCGAGAAATCCTAGTTCTCTGCCTGAGAACATTCCTATGCTCAGGATTATCATTAAAGGAAAGTTGGAGTCTGAAAATTCCGAGCTACTTCTCTTGTGTTCCTGGACAAATCTCCAGTTGACAGTAAATTGGGGCCATATTGAAGATCCTCCGAGGCTGGCTGATCAGCAACCAGCCACTTTGCCTCTTCCGTGTGTACCCCCGGGCAAAGCTGTTCGCCTCACCCCCCTGCTCTGTGCTCGGCCTCCTCAGGGTGCTGGGTGACCGCACGTGCAGCAGGGGAGGGCGGGTGTATGGATGCCAGGGAGGGCCGAGGAGACGCGTGTCTAGGTAAGGGCCATTCATAAGGAATAGCTAATGGGGAAATCAAGGGCACGTGATGTTTGCCAACAGGGCTGGTGGCGGCGGCGGCTTTGCAACAGAGGGAGCAGAGGTAAATGTTTTCCTTTCTTGGGATTCTGGGATTTAGCCGGTATCATCAGCCGCCATTGAGCCCTGATAGTCTACGATACCCTATTGAAGGCCCTGCAGTTTATAATAACTTTAGACCTACAGTACCCGGTGTCATTTGTAATGTGACTTTATTTGCGGGGGGCGGGGGGAGGGAGAATAGTCCACGAGGCACAGCGGAAGGAGCGGTGATGAAAAGGATGCCAGCGTTAGGAAAGAGGCAACGGGATGCCAAGGCTTTTCTGGGAACGGTGATACCGGCGAAGGGGCGAGTGCGAGTTAAAGGTACAAAGGAGGTCATTCATTCATTCATTCATTCATTCCCCGGTCTTGGTCTCACCCCCTGTGCCCAGTGCAAGAGGAAGGGAACCGCTTCAGGAATATAGTCCAGATGTTCATCTGGCATCTTCAATAAGGGGATTTATAGACCGATACGTTAAACATAAAGGGGTGTTGGTGTCTCAGTTGCCGAGACTCCAGCAAGGCCTGCAGCTATAGGTTGGTCTGGCACTGGAGGTTGATTGATTAATATCGATGGAAGGAAACCTCGTCTGTAATTGTTTGCCCTGCTGGCTGTTTTACAAAAGTGACCTACTGTTGCTTCCATCAAACCCTTCTGGTTGTAGGGATTTGTTGCGTTATTTGTCATTTGAAATCCCGAGCTGTCCACTAAGCTGCAGCCTATTATGTCTTTTCATTGCATACTGACCATGCAGCAGTTCTCATGATAAAACGTAATGAGTGAAAAAAGGGTTTGAAGGAAACCGATGTGTTTCTGAGATGTGTACAAGACACTAAATGTAGGAATAGTGGTTGTCTGTACAACTCTGAGTTTGGGGTTACCCGTGCTATTGTGATTCAAAGGGCGCACACTGGCTTACATTTGGAAACCTAAAAGTGAGAGAAATTCAGTTTATAGTAACAAATGTATTACTGTGATCTCGCATCTCTCCCCCCCCAAACAAAAAATGGTAACACATGTTGGTGGGTCCAACCCCTGCGTCAAATATCTCAAAATCCAACATGGAGGATTAAATACAAATTTACCCTGTTGTATTTTTGCGGTTTCAGTGACTGTGGATTTTGGGCCCAGAATCGCCCCATCCATGGCAACCAACCAAATCCAGATATTTCTGAATACTAGACACACAGGGGAGTCCAGATGGGTCTAGCTTGCTTGGATATCACTAACTTTTCGTACCCTGAATGCCCTGCAAATTTCCGTTTTTGGATAGAAATATGTATGTTCCTAAAGACCACTGCCTGAATGCTATGGGCTGAGGATGCTCATGTAGATGTTAAAACACAGGTGGTAGAAGGGCAGACCCCTAAAGGACACCACACTAGCTAGTCCAAATAAACCTGGAGTGCAAGTCATTGCTGTTAAAGTCGTTCGGACTAATCGGTAGCACCCTAGTTTTTGGCATTTGCATTAAGCAGTAGAAAGCCTCACCAAGTAGCTTCTCTTTCAGAAATACCCACTGTCATGTTCATCAGTTTTCTGCTGCAAATCCATTAGTGATAGGTGCTTGGGCATTAAATCACCCCTCCTGGTCCATTAGCATATCACTGCTAAAACACACTGGCCCTCATATTTATTTCAGGTTTCCATATTCACTGCTGCTTAACTGGGTTTCTTGAACATTGGCCTCTTGCAATTTAATGTTTTATTAATTGTAAAACCGTCTGCTTCTTGATTGGATTATTTATCCTTGCACTGTCTGATACAAATGTCAGATTCTGCATTACTACCCCTAGATCAGTATTCATGACTCTATCTGTACATGCAAGTCACCTTTCACACCCAAGCATATTTCTGATTATAGCTACCCATTGGTTACTTAGGTCCAAGCCAGTGTTAAAAATAAATAAATAACTTGCAACCTGCTTATTATATCAGCATTCCATAAGCATCACAATTTGCACAATAGCATTCCCACGCAAAGGAACTGTTTTTCCTTTTCTGTGCTTTGAGTTAATTCCCAACTAGTTCTCCACTGCCCCCTTTAGGAAGCACTGGCTCCACGTCAGGGTATGGCGAGCCTACAGAACAAGTCTTTATGCTTTTGCCTCTTCAGCATCAATTTGCTTCCATGAAGGACCAGGTGGTTCTTCCTCCCAGTCCTGCTCGATTTATCCAGTAACCCTTTCAGCTTCACCAGATATGTAGTTAAGCAATAAAACTGTGTCATAAGCAAGCCATCTTTTTCATAAGTCACCATTTCTGTTAATTCTTATGTGTTGGGCAATTAAGCAGCTTGTATTACTTTATTAGTATAGCTCACCCACAGGTCACAATATAGTCCTTATATATTGTCAGTAAGCTCAGTTTCTCATTGTCAACGTATGTTGAGGTTAGTTCAGAGTTAGTAAGGTATTTTCTGTCAGCCATAAAGTAAGCTTTCTGGCCTGCACTGTCACTATTGCTTTGTAAATCCATTTTGTCTTGAGTCCCTCTAATGTCATCTTATTCTTTGCACGTCCTTTAAATCACTGCCCCAAAATTTGGGTACAAAGGCACTTGGTCCTCCCTCTTTTTTTTTTTTTACTGTTACATTTATGTTGACTCTGAATTTTAGGCATAGTTTCATAGTTGGCCAGGGAGTTCCTGGTCTCTATGTGTGTTGACTGCCTGATTGTCAGGTTCAGCATAGATTAGGAAGAACTGCCATATTGCGTTTCATTGTTTCCTATTGGGTGGTTTTGTATTACATTTTTATTTCTTGGAAAATATTAAAAAACTTTAGTGGCTAGAGCAGTCTTTTGCACCTTGTTAGTTTCTGGGAGTGCATTCGGTAGTGGAGACCAATTCTCTGACTCCTTGCTTTCATGTGGCAATTCTTCTGAATACCAGCCTCCTCCTTCCTTTGTCGTCACTGGTAATATTTAGGCTGTTAGGTGCATTTTCACTTTTATCGCCTGCAGTAAAGCACCCTTTATGGCATGGTTAGCCCCCGCTTTTTGTCTGGTTTCTGATGTGGCTTCGACTGTTAGTGCACTGGGTCCCTGCTAACCAGGTCCTTTCCCCAAAACTGCACAGTTCTTTTGCACAATTGACACACAGCTTAGCACCCACTGCAAGTCCCTACTTAATGATACCTCTGGTGCCTAGGCTTTGGGGTTCTAAGGAAGGTCCCTGAGGGCTGCAGCACCAGTTGTGCCACCCCCATAGACCCTTCCCCAAACCCACACAGTGCTGCAATTGCAGACTGCGTGCGTTGGTGCAGGCTACATTGAAAACATGACATATTGCACACCCCTGTGTGCCAGGTCTCCTATCACTGCATGTACCGGGTATAAGTCACCCCTAAAGCAGGGTGCATCAAGGCACACGTGAGGGCATATATGCACAAGCAGATATGCCCCTGCTATGTCTCTGGATTCTGAGAGATAGTAAGTGAATAGGGAAACCATTTCAGATGCATGTGCTGGACACTGGTCATTGCGAGTTCTCCAGTTACATGATGGCTTCACTGAACCCTGGGATGTCTGGTATCAAACATCTCTGAATAATAAACCCTTACTAAATCCAGTGATGCCCTCTAAAAACCTACCAGCTACTAGTGTACTGACTGACTTATCCTGACCAGTTCAGCCACCACAGACACATTTCTGAGTGCCCACGGTGAGAGCCAGCGCTCTTGTGGGCCAGAGACAAAACTCTACACAGGACGGGGTTATCATCACCTCACCCAGGCAGGATGGACATTCCAGTGCGGGGACCTTCAAAGGCTTAGTTGTCTTTATAATGCGACCATGTCTCTCCAGATGGTAGAGATGACCAACCCCCCTGCCCTGACCCCATTTTTGGCAGAAGCACAGGTGGGAAAATTAGTTAGATTAGGAGGCATGAACACTTCAGCTCGTCCACCCCAGGGGTTGGACTGGCATGAAGTGGACACTACTTTTTAAATTCCTCCATCTTGCTTGGAAGGAATTAGGCCACTAGGGTTAGGGTTATGCCCACTTTCCAGCAGAAGTGTTCATTGAAGGGATGTATTCAACCTAAAGATGGGTAGCTCATTGGCTAACACCTGGCACTCCCTGTAACACCCCTACGTTGAGTATTTAGGTGGCACCCCTGTAGCCTAGAACTCAGATCCTGACTACCTATGAAGCATAGGATAAAGAGTCACACCTGCAGAAGAGGGAAAGAAGAAGAAGAAGAAGAAGAAGCAGCTGACTTTGAACCAGCCCCTCCAACCTGCCTGCTGAACTCAATGTACTCTGCCCAAAAGACGACTTGTCCTGCAGCTGGGCCTCCAAGAAACTCATAAGAACTGCCTACCTTCTATGAGGACTCAAACTCCAGTGAGCAGCGGAACTGCTCTGCAACAAAGTTTTAAGAAAGGGCTCTGCAGCCCCTGAAACAGCCAGGACGCCGACACCCAAAGTGACCTCTGCACCCGACGACCACGACCCGTGGTGAAGGCAACCAGTGGTGCCAGCCCTGTTCCCCAGCTGTCTAGAGTCCGAGTCCACTAAGGTTTCACCCCTCTTGGACTCCCTCAAGTTGCCTGCAGCCTCTGAACGCAGGCCCTATCTCCTGCAGCCTTGTGGTGAGAGGAAACCTGACACATCCAACAACCACTGCACCCATCTTCTCTGACCACACTTGAGCTGGGTCATTGGTGCCAACAATGTCCCTCGGCTCCCCTGAGCTTGAGTCCACCCTGGGTCCACCGCTGCCGAACTCTTCAACGGCACCTGCAGCCTGAACACCCAGGACACCCTGACCACAGGTGCTCCCGGATGAGATAACACAACGCCTAAAGACGGCCCTGCATCAGTCACCCCTGGGCACTGGAGAAGAGTTACAAAGGTGCTTCTACGTCCCCAAGCACCCCAAGTCCAATACCTACCTGCTTGTTATCCCCGACTGGCTTCCTAGCAAGCGCCTGCAGCCTGTCTTCACGAGGACTAGAGTCCCATAGGAAACCTTTGGGCACCCAACACCTTACTGCACCCCTGAACCTGGCCACTCTAGTGCTGCCGGGAGTGACCTACTGGTATGGTCCTGATCAGTGCCCAACACATACCTTAACTCCCTGAGATTGGCTTTGTAAGTCGTTGTTAGCCTTGTATTTTGCTGAACATTCTGTTACATCAAAACTTGTTCCTATCATCCAAGAGCCCCTTTCAAAACTGTCTAATGTGGTGTTCCGAGGTTGGAATTGATTCTCTTCTTTAGTTGACGTAAAGCTTATAGTTATGTAATGTGTGACTGTGTTGCTTGAGAGTACTTCCCAGGTGTTTGGGAGTAGCACCTTATTGCCTCTGAGTTGTTGCAATGTAAACCCATTTTAAGGTATTCCTGCGTGCAATGTATTACCTAACAGCCAGATGACCAACTATGCACTTTGTTCTGTTTGTCACTTGACCCAGTACCTTCACTGGTGCTTTTCAAGGCTTATGATTTCCATTAGCACCCATGCAAACCCCTGACTTAATTATACTCACAATGGAATGCTGTGTTTTGTCTCTGCCATCTGGGTGAGTAAGGTCCAACTGTTTCCAAGACATTACGTTTTAAGATGTCATCCAAAAAGACTTTAAAACAAAATGTTTAACCATATTGTGTCTATTTATTTTGATGGTGGCTTTCATTTAATTTCATTTGATGTGTATTGATTTCTACCTTTTTGTTTTCTTTACTTTTATTCCCAAATACGAGCTGACAGCAAGAAAGCCTAGCCTGCTGGTCAGCCCTGGAGCAACTTGGCTCCAGATTGAATTTTTATTTAATTCATGTGTTTATCATTCTTTATGCAGCCTTCTGGGTCAGTGCTCTAGCGTTTTCTTTTTGACACACTTGTGGCAGGGTGTATTAAACATAACATGAGGGCTGCAATGCCCCCTGGTCTTCCTTCATCCTTTCGAGGATCCCTTAGAAAATATTCTGCCTCTCAATTTTTAAAACTCCACATACCTTCAAGGTCCATTTTCCTTTTGTAGTTTCAAGTTCCGCTGACTCCCTTCTCTCTCTCTTCCTTCAACCTCCTCTATGTTGCATATCAATTTTCTTGCTGTTGCCACTAAACATTTACCCTCCTCACACATCTTTTTCCTCATGAACTCATGATTCTTATCCGAACACTTTCTCAAAGCGCACAACTGCATGCTCAGCTGTAATCCTGAGCTCCTTTTTTTTTGACTGAAACTTGGCTCTGTGAGTGATCCTCCTCAGACCTCGCCTTTGCCATTCTTCCTGTTTGTCATTATCTGGAAAGACCGTCAATCACCTACCAGTTAATTCAAAGTCTAACGTGTCCTGCACCATGCTTACCCCCATAGAGCTTCCATCCTACAAGTTCTTACTGTTTGGGATCATAGTGAACCCCACCACTGCCTATTCTGAAGCAATTCTTTATTGGCCTGCTGCTGTCTGTGAAACCTTCAGCTCTACACTATCTTAGGTGGCCTCAACTTTCATCTGAAGGAGACATTGTACAGTGAGTTTGCCGTCCTTAATGTGTCCTTTCTATCTCTCTGTCTGAATCAGAAAGTAAACACATGTATCACACAGCGGGACATACCCGCTGTTGGACTTGACCCGCTCTACAGGTTCACCCTCAAGCTTTTTGACTTTGCCCTTTACTTTTTGATGATTTCGGCTTTGTTGGCCTTAGTACCCTGTGCACTTCACAACTGCCAGCCAGTGCTAAAGTGCTTGTGCTCTCTTCTTTAGACATGGTAACATTTTCTTACACCTATTTGGCATATCTAATTCGCTTATAAGTCCCTTGTACAGCGCTATACCTTATAGCGAGAGCATGCAGTAGGCCTACAGCACTTCTTGTGCCTCCTCTTAAGTAGCCCCTTAAAACATGCCCTAGGTGTGTCATTGGAGCCCGAATGCATTTTTAAACTGCTAATTCGACTTGGCAACATAACCCCCTAGCCAATCCTTAAACTCTAATTTTTATTGCATATAGGTCAACCCTATGTTAGGCCCTCACTAGCCCATAGGGTAGGAAGCATTGTCATTAAAAGACTAGACATGTACCTGGAATTTTGAAATGTCCTGGTAATGAAAAACACAGAAATTCATTTTTCACTACTATGAGGCCTACCTCTCCCATAGGATAACATTAGGTTGCCTTATTACATTTACTAAGTACTAACGTTTGATCGGTAACAGGTAGACGTTTTGTTTGGTGTCTGAGAAATTCTAACTAAAAATCCTCTTTAATGGTAAAGTCTGATTTTAAGTTAGTTTTGAAAATACCACTTTTAGAAAGTTGACATTTTCCTGCCCTAACCATTTGGTGTCTGTGGCATGTTCCTGGGTCACATGACTGGGTGTAGCCGGCAGTTGGACTTTTATTTCTACCAGAGAGCCACACATTAGAGGGATTAGGTGTGTCTGTATGGGGTATTAACTGCCAGGATGGGGTAGGAGGGCAGAGCTGGGCACAGATGCACTTGCAACTAATTAGGCTGTGCTCTGCTGACTTTTCACCCCTGTGTTCTTGCAGACAGCCAGAAGCAAGAGCAGAAGGATCAGGAAACTTAAAGCACTTCAAAGGGGGATTTTCTAGAAACTTCTACTTCGAAGGAGTCACCAGGTATAAAAATGGACCCACTCTTCAGTTCACTTTCTGGACCTACAGAAGGACTCTGAGGACTGCCTTCCTGCACCTGGAAGGACTGCTTTTCTGCCTGAAGTATGCCTTGAACCCTCATAGGTCTGCTCTGCTGCTGGACCCTGTTTCAGCACTTGAACCCAGGATTGCCAGAGTTATTCCAGGAGCTAGTTGTCTGGCCTCCCTATCAGACCCTCAGAGATAGAAAAGGCTCCAACCATCTTAAATCCGCCCTGGACCTAGCCTGAGTAAGCCCTAACCCCCAAGTGATGCCCTTCCAGTTGTGAACCCTTGGCAGAGGTGCAAGAATAGCCCAGATAGCCAAAATCCAAAACTTTGGACTTGAAAAATTCTTGGTTAAAAACTGCTATGAGAAAAGACAGAAGATTGGGTCCAACCTGCTCATCTATTCGCCCAAGGTACATCGCCGGTCGCGCTGTCTTTCGCGGCAGCTCCCGCTATATTCCTCCTCACAGCAACAAATCCTGTTTAGTGGTTCTTTGGCAAAGGAGAATCCAGCTTCCTGAAACTCTTCGTCCTGCTGGAGATTTTCGATCTCCAAAAAAGAGACCAAGTCCGAATGCAGAAATCTTCAATGCAACTTCGTTGCGCGGCTCCCTGGCAGAGACGCTCATTCCTCCGACACATCCTGTTGCCTTACCCTGTTGAACACTACTCCCTCATTTTTTTTTCTTAAAAATGGCTTTTAAGCACAAAGATAAGTGCCAATCATACCAAATCCACTTCTTGCATGCAACCGACTCTCCATCGTGGTTGGCCATATGTTTTGGCTTTGACCTGGTCTCATGCGAGAAGATGTCTGTGGTTGGTGCCTTGAAATTTTAGGTCCTCGATTTTTACTTCAACTTTAAAAGTTCATAGCTCTGGTATTACTAATTGGATTTTTGTTGTTTTGGTGTCAAATAATTTATTAAAATTTTCCCTTTTATATTTCTAAATAGGTGTGGGATTTTTCTTGTGTTGTGTTTCACTTTATTACTGTTTGTGTGCTGCCAAAATACTATACATATTGCTCCTAAGTTAAGCCTGACTGCTTTTGTGACAAGCTACTAGAGGGTTAAGCACTGGTTAATTTAGTAACCTTTCTGGTTCACCCTCTTAGACATTATGATTGTTGCAAGGGTCCCCACCCCCCAGGCAACCAACAGCCCAGTTACTTACACCATCAACTCCGTTTTAACTAACCTTGAGGCTCTGATGGATAGTCTTTCCATTCTTTCGTAGTCTGACTTACCTGGTCCACAATTTAATGTTGACAGCTTCTTCCACACACTTGATAAATTTCCCCTCATACCAGCGGCTGGCATCTCCACTCGTAGTTCTGTTAAATAGTTGCACCTAATAAAAATGAGAAAGTTACCAGGTGCATCATTAGTTACTGTGTACAAAATGGATCCCAACAGAATCTTGGTGGTATAGAGAGAGGGCAGGTCTGTGCAGGGCATCGGTAAGTGTAAATTATCCAGTACAGTACTAGTCTATAGTGGGGACTAGGAGTACCAGTTTAGGTGTCTGCAGAGTCTAGGGTTTTAAAGGACTCCAACAGGGCATCCCATTCCAGTGCAATAGTTTTTCAAAATCTTAATCCCAGTTTTCTTCCCGGGTAGAACGCCACTCTCCGCCATACCCCATTTCTCCACCTCTTCCCGCCACATAGAATCCATGGGTGCATTTGGGGATTTCCAGTGTCTCGTTAAGCGACGCTTCACCAGTATCGGCGCCAAATCAACAAAATGGGACATTACTCTTGGTTGTTTGGGTCTAGGAAACAAGCCTAATATACAGTGCTCCATTGACACATAATGTTTGTGGTCTGAGAGCTCCGACAAGGCTTCAGTGATTTGCGCCCAGTCAAAGGTCAATATAGGGCAGTCCTATAACATGTGGAGTAGTTTGGTATCTGGCATGTGACGTTGGAGACATGATGAAGGGACTGCGGATAACATTGTTTGGACACTGTGGCGTGAGATAAGCACGGTGAAGTATAGCAAAATATAAAAAATTCTAAAAAACTGGAATTGTGAGTTTTTCAGGGTGTTCTATCAGAAAGGCTCATTCTTTCTCTCGAAGACTTTAAGACTCTTCCCATCTGGCCCTCAAGGGGGCGAAGGAGGCCGTCGAGTGCATGCGGAGGCCTCAGTGTAACCACCGAACTAAGTGTCTACCACGACCCATGATGTGTAATGTTTTCAACAGTTTGTGTGAAGGAGGTACAGCGCTGTCCTGTGCCCAGTGCTGTCATACATAGCTGGTGATACTGGCATGGTTTAAAAATGTGTCTGGGAGACCATGGTTATGAACAAAATCTGCATGGCTCAGTAGTGTGCCTTCTGAAAGAGGTTGCCAACAGGGGTGACCCTCCCTGCAGTTAAGGTTGTAGTCTGTTTGTCGTGAGTATCCTTGATATGGTGGAGAGGCCGAGCAGTGTTATATTCGGAGCATATAACATCTTCAGAGTGGTATAACGTAATGCCATCTTCCAGTAGGTAAGGGCGGTTCACTAAAGTAGAGGCCTGTCAGCTGGAAATCTGGAGCCAGGACATAAGAGAATGTGTAATGTTAGGAATGGGGTCTTTGGTTGGCAGTCAGGTTGCCCCCTGTCCAAGCAAGGACCCTCATTCTAGTCAGGGTAAGTCACACACAATCCAAATTATCTTGTGCCAACCCTCTGGTAGCTTGGCACTGAGCAGTCAGGCTCAACTTAGAAGGCAATGTGTAAAGTATTTGTGCAATAAATCATACAATAACACAATATAGCACCACAAAAATACACCACACAGTGTTTAGAAAAATATATAATATTTATCTGGCTATTTGCAGGTCAAAACGATCAAAGATGCAATAAGTAAATGTAGAGAAATCACTGAAAAGTGATATAAAGTGTCATAAGTCTTTTTAAAGCAAACAAAGTCTCTTTCAAGCACAAAGTATCTGGTTTGTGTGAAAAATCTCCGCAAAGGGCCGGAGAGGAGGAGAAGCGTGGAAACAAAGGGGTGTGCGTCAATTTCTCGGGCTGCACACGGCAATGCGTCGTTTAATTTCCATGCAGGGACGGCTGTGGGTTGATTTCCGGCGCTCGGTCGTGGATCCTCTTTGGGTTGCGGGGTTTTCAGACGGTCCGGGGTCTGTGTGTGGAATCCTGGGCTTGCGGAGCGAAGTCCCAAGTGATGCGTCATTCCGATGGGCATTGCGTGGAAGTTTCTTCTGCACGGCAGGCGCTGCGTCAATTTCCCCTCTGGAAGTCTGGCTTCGTCGTCCCAGGTCAGCTGTAAGTCGATCCGGTGAGCCGTGCGTCGAAGTTCCGGTCGCAAAGCAGACACCACGTCTATCTTCTCCTTGCGAAGTCATGCTGCGTTGTTCCGGTCCGGTGTGCAGAGAATTTCTCACCGCGGGGCAGGCTGTGCGTCGGTTTTAGCAAGCTGTGCGTCTAATTTTCGCGGCACAAGGAGTCCTTCTTGAAGAGAGGAAGTATTTTTTGTCCTGAGACTTCAGGGAACAGGAGGCAAGCCCTTGGAGAGCACTTCTTCACCACAGCCCCAGAGCAGCAAGGCAGCAGGCCAACAGCAAGGCAGCAGTCCTTCACAGAAAGCAGTCAGGTGAATCCTTTGGGCAGCCAGGCAGTTCTTGGCAGGATGCAGGGTCTGGTTCCAGTTATCTTCTCCAGGTAGTGTCTGAGTTGGAAGGGGCAGAGGCCTTGTTTATATACCCAAATGTGCCTTTGAAGTGGGGGAGACTTCAAAGAGGGGCTTAGAAGTGCACCAGGTCCCCTTTCAGTTCAATCCTGTCTGCTAGGGTCCCAGTAGGGGGTGTGGCAGTCCTTTGTGTGAAAGCAGGCCCTCCACCCTCCCAGCCCAGGAAGACCCATTCAAAATGCAGATGTATGCAAGTGAGGCTGAGTATCCTGTGTTTGGGGTGTGCCTAAGTAAATGCACAAGGAGCTGTCAACTAAACCCAGCCAGACGTGGATTATAAGGCACAGAAAGATTTAAGTGCAGAGAAATGCTCACTTTCTAAAAGTGGCATTTCTAAAATAGCAATATTAAATCCAACTTCACCAGTCAGCAGGATTTTATATCACCATTCTGGCCATACTAAATACGACCTTCCTACCCCTTTCAGATCAGCAGCTACCACTCAAACAATGTATGAGGGCAGCCCCAATGTTAGCCTATGAAGGGAGCAGGCCTCACAGCAGTGTAAAAACAAATTTGGGAGTTTTACACTACCAGGACATGTAAACTACATAGGTACATGTCCTGCCTTTTGCCTACACAGCACCCTGCCCTATGGGTTACAAAAGGAGAGTTTTAAGCTTGGCAAGTACTTTTGAATGCCAAGTCGAATTGTCAGTGAATCTGCACACAGGCATTGCAATGGCAGGCCTGAGACAAGGTTAAGAGGCTACTTAAGTGGGTGGTACAATCAGTGCTGCAGGCCCACTAGTAGCATTTAATCTACTGGCCCTGGGAACAAATATTGCACTCTACTAGGGACTTATAGGTAAATTAAATAGTCCAAATGGGTATGATACAATGTTACCATATTTAAAGGGAGAGTGCATATGCACTTTAGCACTGGTTAGCTGTGGTAAAGTGCGCAGAGTCTAAAAACCAGCAAAAACAGTGTCCAAAAGAGGGAGGCAGGGAAAAAATAAGGGGTGACCACCCTACGGCTGTCAGGTCTAACATGTAACTTGCCCTGTTTTAAGCATGACACCAGCATAGCCAATTTCTGTTCGGTTACGGCTGGCTAACCAGTAAGAGGGCCATTGTAATTGCTCTGCTGTAAAATATGATTTGAAATCTGGAGGGCCCATCCACCTTTTATCCGGCGGTAGTTGGAGTTTAGAGGCTGACCCTATGCACCCGCTTGCCCAAATTAGATCAATTAGAAGGGTGCTTAGTAGCTTAAAAATGTGTATAGAGTCAAGCACCGGCATGATCACGAAATGATAAAGTAACCGAGGTGGCACAACCATTTTGGTGAGATCAAATTGGCCCACCAGAAGGAGCAGCAATGAAAGCTAGAACTTTACCTGCAATTTAAGACTGGTTATCGTTATAAGGAGATTACCTTCTGATGAATCTGTTGCTCTGCAATAAACTTGGGTTCCCAAATAACAGAAAGTTTGCGGTGTTACCTGAATATCCTAAAGCTAAGAAAAATAAGTGGTTATGCTTCCAGGTTCGCACTTTCTTTATCAAAATACAATTAATGGGGGAAGTTGATTTTTAAGGTGGCAGATAGTATTCCTACGGTGCCCTACTGGTATTGCACCCAACCACCACTGGTGCAGTTGTGCCTACTGGAGATCCAGTCAGTACTGGAAGGTTTATTACTGAATTACCAAGGCACAACAAATTAGTGAAGAAAGTCCATATCGTAGTGGAGGATATCAATCCAAGTTCTGAACGCATCTTGTGATTAGTTGGAATTTATTTTTTCAAGGCGCGATGAATCCAAAAAACAAAAGTCAAATGAGATAGAATGATGTTAACAGGGAATCATAATTGTTGTTAAGGTTTCACCACAGCAATTGTTAGGTTTCAAATCGTGTATTTTACTTGCAAAAAAGGGGGAGGTAAATGACTCCCTCATAGATGTTGGTTTTAGGATAAGACGAAGTAAATGCACCTCTTGTTGTGTCAAGGTTGTGCATAGTGAAGGTATAAAAGAGATTATAACAATCCCATGTATATGCAAAGTATACTTATGGTGTCTCAAATCTGTAGGGCCGTGATACCCGTATGTCACAGAAAAGAGAGAGAAGGAGATGTTAATCACAAGCAAAACCACACCAGTCCAGAATGATGAGTATGCAGTCCTCCAAGTGTAATACCCGGTAAAGTCAAGTTAGAAAAGGTATTTTTTATGTATAAAGGACCTACCATTTGTTCGTAAGAACAAAATCCAAAAGTAAGGCGAAATTCATGGTGTCATTAGAGTATGCTATAGTAGGCTGTCTTTCCAAATACTGGAAGGTTTCTAAGCATCTCAAGCAGAGATGGCCGTGATAAGCCTGTAGTAAACATAATAACCAAAGTAAAGAAAGCGATTGTTGTTAAACAGACTCATCCCTTACCACAGATATTCAAAACACCTGGCATTTCCCATTGTTATTTTAACACACAAATTAGAGTACCGTAAACCGTAAGGTAGGGCAGAAACAATAATCCATGTCTACTTTATCAAAGGCCCATTGTTGATGTCCACAATGCAACTAATCTCGTATGCCATAAGTGAATCCAAAGTTATTGACTTACACCCAAAAAAATGTCACGCTTATGGCGTCAGTATTGTTGGAAGGTTACAAAGAGATTCAAAAAGAATGGTTCATTTAAAATAAGAGTATGATAGAATGATGAAATAGAATGAGATAAATGAGATAAATGAGTATGTTAGAAGAGAAGCAATAAAACATGCCTCCCCTTTTAAGGCCCATAGTTTGTGCCCACAGCATGATTAAAGTTGTATGCCATTAACTGAATCCAAGTTAATTTCCTTCCCCAACGAGCATATCACACTTATGGCGTCCGAAATGCTCGCTTAGTAATGCCCGACTCCCAGGTAAGAGTGGCGCTGAGTAAAGAGAAAGTGAGCGAGGCAAGAGGTAATCAGTATGATGAACAATAGCAAATAATGCTGATACCGGGAGGAAAGACCAAACCATTATTTATAAACACCCGGGCAGGAAGATCTCAAGTAAAATGTGAAAACGGAAAAATGAGTCTGTAAACGAAGCGTAGTCAGCAAAGTAGCTAAGTTACAAACCGTGAGGACCAAAAACTAAGGACTCACCTCGGAAGGTTGGTGGCGTATGAAGAGAAAACTTTGTTACAGTTGTGTTTGAGACGCCAGTGTGCACGTGTAAACATAAGCACCATAGTGATAGAAAGAGGACTTGGCTAACGAACGGACCCGTGTAGTCGGCTGACGAAGGCAGAGGCACCATCTTGGAATGTGCCAAAAGGCGTGCAGAGTTATTGTTACGTACCAAAGATTGTGAAAATATAGAAATTATTCAGCAAAGTATCTATTGTGTGTGACTAACTACAAAAAGGTGCCCATGTTACCCGTAATTTGTATCAACAAAACCTAATGCGGATAAGGGTATCTCAAATACAAGGGGCAAATTACTTGAATATCCTTAATGCCGAAGGGCAAATGTCAGTCATAGGTGTCTTCGGCGACCGTATAGGATTTATCAATATTTACCTGCAGGCCAGATAATGACGCAAATGGTGGTAAACATCTGGGCCACTTCTGTAGGATCCACGCACAGATCTTTAATATACAGTATTGTATCTGTGTTTAATGATATGGTATTGGTCCTGTTGGGGTACTCCAGTGTAGGAGGCTGGCTCAGTTTATGGTGTGGCACCCTATACCGAGACCAGGCAACCCTTAGTGATAGCGTTTTGGTGGCTAGATAACCAAAGCTCCTTAGGGAAAGCTGCTCAGGCTTATCAGGGAGGAGTGTAAAGCACTTACAATACCACAGTAGTCAGTCAGTGATGTTTACACAAGAAAGAACCACACCAAGTGTTACAAAAATAAAGTATTCTATATTATAACACTAGTACTATCCTAACATTGGTATACCTCCATGTGGAGATATCTATACACAAAAAATATACTTAGTAGCAAACAGTAAAAGCATAGATATACATGGGACCCTATGGAGAAAGTGGTATAAGAATGGAGGTGTCCAACCAAGGTAAGTGTGTTAGGAAACCAGGGACTGGGGAAATACGAAATTACCCAAGTAAGCAATAGAAATCCCCCCAGATGCCTGTGTGCAGAGGTGTTATCTAGCCAGGTGTCCCATAGGCTAACACTGGTCTGTCGCAGTTGGAAGTTTCAGTATTCAGGACCCCTCCTAAAGGAAACCAGTTGGCACAAGGAAGGTTGGATAGTGCCCCCACCCAGGGAGACCAGGTGCATAGGTGTGAAGTGATGTCAGAAACCTTTGTTGGAATCAATGGGAATCTCGTTTGCTTAGCTGCAGTCGCGCCCCGTGGACCAGGTCGGTGGAACCTAAGGGCGGATTCCAGACAAGAAGAACCTGAAAATGAAGGGGATAGAGTCCAGGCCTCTTGGAGATGTGTAGACAGTGCAGTTAGGCAATGCCCACCCTCTTGTGGAGGAGTTCCTGTATGTCTGTGATGTAAAGAATACAGCTGCGGAGCCCAGGAGATGCAGGAAGTTCTTTGGAGTCGCCCATAAGCTGTCCCACGTCAGTTGCCAGATTACAGAGGGCTCATTGGTTAGCAGAATCGCCAGCGAGCATTGACAAAAGCAGAAAGAAGCTGCAGGGAAGT
The DNA here is from genome assembly GCF_031143425.1 of Pleurodeles waltl. Lineage (NCBI taxonomy): Eukaryota > Metazoa > Chordata > Amphibia > Caudata > Salamandridae > Pleurodeles > Pleurodeles waltl. Next base: position 202,905,840 of record NC_090444.1, on the reverse strand, counting down.
TTGCAGGATTTTTGGGACCATCAAGGTCCAAACGACTCAACCTGAGGCGGGGAGTCGGGGCTGGCCCCAGCAGGCAGGAGAGCCAGCAGGAATCTTTGGGGCCTCCACGAGGACCCACTGGCAGCAGTCACAACGAGACCTCAGCAGCACAACAAAGAAGGAGTCCCACACCGCTGGAGTTGCAGGGAGGCCGCTGTTCTTGGAGTTGCAAGGTGCTACAGGCCGGGGTTTCTTGGAGCTTGAAGATCCTCGGGAGGAAGAGTCAACAAGCCTTGGCAACAACAACAGACAGTGCACAGGGGTTCTGTCCCAGTGGCTTCAGCAAAGGTCCACTGTCTCTCAACTTGGCCAGAAGACAGTGGACCTGGAGAGGGCCACAGAACCAACACCTGTGTTGCAGAGCCTTTCAATGTCTGTGGGACAGCAGGATCCACCAGCCGGTCGTTGTTGGGGTGCCTGTGGATGCAGGGGAGTGACTCCTTCACTCCAAGAGAGATTCCTTCTTGCTTCTTGATGCAGAGTCCTTGTGACCCTGGAGGATGCACAGCCACTGATGTTGCAGAATTCTTGCAGGAGCTGGAGAAACAATGTTGCAGTGGGAGCCCTCCTAGCTCGATACAGTCTTGTTTCAGTTGCTAAGGCAGACCAACAGTGGTTCCTGAGGCCAGTATGTTAAAAATACCTTGCAGAGAGTTCCTTGTAGAGTCTTGCTCGACGAATCTAGGGTCCTACCCTCTTAAGTAACCCACAAAGGGGATTGTACTCTGTCTGTGGTGACCCACCTGTCGTAGGGGGTCAGAGATGTCACCTAGCTGGCCTAACCAGTCAGATGTTCCCGGGGGGCCTCAGCCCATCTTGCTTCCAAGATGGCAGAATGAAGCTGCCACCTGGCAGAGCTCAGTGCTCCTCCCTAGGGGAGCAGCTGGACTGGGGGCTGGTCACTCCTCTGTCCTTCATGTGGTCTCGCACCACAGCGGCAACTGGGTGTTCCTGCACTGGAGCAAACTGATTTATGCAAGGAGGGCTACAAATGTGCCCTTCAAAGTGGTCAAGTGGTGCTGAAAGGCCACCCTAGCACAGTGACACCCATTTCAAACAGAGAGGTGGTCACACCTCTTCCCTGCAGGAAATCCTTTGTTCTGCCCTCCTCTTCTTGAGCTAGGCTCATCAGCAGGAGGGCAGAACAGTGTCTAGGGTTGGCAGCAGTGTAGGCTGGCATGCATACCCTGCAAGGCTGTACAGGCAGGTCTGGGGGATCCTCTAAAGAACCCCCAGAGTACATTGTATCATGCAACTAACACTGGAATCTGTGCAGTTGCATGATTCCAACATGTTTGATACCAAACATGCCTGACACCAGGCAAAAGGTGGGGGTAACTGTGCTAGAAAGATCCACTTTCCTGCACCCAGCCTTGACCATCTTACCGTATCCGTGGTGCTAATGATTCTAGAGTCAGAACAAATAGGTGCGGTGACAATGGGCAGCCTTGTCTTGTGCCACAATGTGTCATATATGCATCAGAGGTCAGTAGGCCCACCCATGCTCATGCTGTGGGGGCTACATATACTAATTGCACCTGATGGAGTTGGGCGGGATGAATGTTGAAGCGTTTATGGGCGACTATTGTGAAATCACCGGTCATTGTGTAACAAGCTTGTCTTAAGTCTAGGGAGAGACAGCCTTCCCAGCGAAATCACCCCCATGCTGCGTCCATGATCTGATGCAGGCGGTGTATATTGAGTGAAGTGTTACGATTAGGAACAAAGCTGCATTGATCAGTATCGAGGAGTTTGGGAAGTAATTGACGGGTCAGCACCATACTGAGAATTTTATATTCAGTGTTGAGCAAAGAAAGGGGTCTATATGAGGACATATCGGATGGATGCTTGTTAGCATTTAAAAAGAGGTGACCAGTGTTTGTCCTGTAGTGGGGGGAGTAATCTACCTTCGGCGAGAGATGCATTAAAGAGCCATTCCAATTGTGGGGCCAAATGGGTGGCAAATGTTGCGTAGGATTCAGTAGGGAGGCCATCAGAGCCATGGGTTTTGTTCTTAGCCAGTTTTTTATCACACCTCGAATCTCGTTAGAAATGGTGGGAATTCCCAACAGATCACGTTCTATTGTCGTCACCTTGGGGAGGGCCAGCCAGTCTAGGAAACGAGATTGCTGTAGGCGCCAAAGGAGGCAGGATTGTGTACAGCACTGAATACAAGTCATGAAATGTGTTTTAATATCTAATTGGGTAGTGTCTTGTGTGTTTTGTAATGTAGTGATTGTGGTAATTATTTGTGAATGAATGACAATGTGGAAAGTATGCTTAGGTAAGGCGTACACAGTAGAAGCAGCAAGGGCTGAGAAAAGGAGAACAGCAGTGAAACAGAAGCTTCAAGAAAACAAACATTTGAAAGACTTGTATTTCTTGGCTTACAGTGCGGTCGATGTGCAATGAAGCCATAAAAGTATTAAGATCCATTTTAAATAGACCGTGAGTCACATACAATGTTCCGAATAGAGGTAATCTTGCATATGCATCCAGCTTGACTACCCATGGATGCTATGCAGGGGGTGGAATTTTATAAAATATCTTCTTGTCTAGGGACAGGTTGCGTCATAAATCTAATTGTCCTGTAAAAAAAAAATCCACTTGTCCCTGTGGTGCCATGGCAGCAGTCTCATTATACAAGAGGTCTGATAATAGCCTCTCGAATTATGCCAGGGCTCATGGTACTGTAGGATTTGAAAACTTGCAATTCCCTTATTTTGCCATCTTTATGCAGATCTAAATACTGAGGCTGGAGTTTAGGGGCAAGCTATATTTCGAGTAGTAAAGCCCCTTTGAGTCTATGCAAACCCACTAACCTGAATGTTTTAGGGCTTTTCATCAGCTGTTCTCTAATCTTTACCCATACCGAGAAAGGTTGGCAATTTACTCCTGACAAGGGCAGAAGTAAAACTTCTTCCAGGGTTAGCTAAGAGTGGTTGCATGGAAATGTAGGAAAGTACCCTCTTTTGGCATGGTTACCCCCACTTTTTGCCTGATGTCAGTATGCTTTGACTGTTTTCACTGGGATCCTGCTAACCAGGACCCCAGTGATTGTGCGCTCTCCCTCTAAATTTGGTTGCTTAGGACTTTACACACCACACAATTGGCATACTGGTGCCCCCCATATAAGTCCCTTGTATATGGTACTTAAGTACCCAGGGCACTCGGGCACCAGGGGTTGCCCATGGGCTGCAGCATGTATTGTACCACCCATGGGAGCCCACGCAAAATGTGTCTGCAGGTCTGCCATTGCAGCCTGCGTGAAATGGTGCATGCACCCTTTGTCCACAGGTCACTTTACCAGGTCACTGTAAGTCACCCCTATGGTAGGCCCTCCTAGCCCAGAGGGCAGGGTGCAGGTACCTGTGTGTGAGGGCACTACTGCAAGAGCAGCGGTGCCCCTAAGAACTCCAGCTCCATTACACTGGGCTTCGTAAGTGCAGGGAAGCCATGTTACCCGTGTACTAGGACCTGTATCCAGCTACATAATGGTAACTCCGAACCTGAATATGTTTGGTATCAAATATGTCGGAATGGTACCCCAATACTGTTGCCAGTATTGGTTTTATAATTCCATGCACTCTGGGGGCTCCTTACAGGACCCCCAGCATTGCTCCTACCAGTCTTCAGGGGTTTTCCGAAAAGCCCGCACTGCTGCCACCCCTCACACAGGTGTTTGCCCTCCTGCTTGACTAGCTCAGGCAGAGGAAGGCAGAACAAAAGATTTCCTGGGGGAGAGGGAGGTAATACCCTCTCCCTTCTGAAACAGATGTTACATGGCTTGGGAGGGGTAGCCTCCCAAAGCCACTGTTATGCTTTGAAGGGTACATTTGGTGCCCTCCTTGCATAAACCGGTTTGCACCAGTCAGGGGACCCCTGGTCCCTGCTCTGGCACGAAACTGGACAAAGGAAAGGGGAGTAACCATTCCTCTGTCCATCACTACCCTCAGGGTGGTGCCCAGAGCTCCTCTAGGTGGCCACTTGATTCTGCCATCTTGAATCCAAGGTGGGCAGAGGCACCTCGAGACTCCAGCCTGCACCAAGAAGTAAGAAGGAATCTCCCATGGAGTGAAGGAGTCACTCCCCTGCATCTGCAGGCACCAACTGCAATGACGAGTGGCTGCGTGGATCTGCTCTCCTCCGAAACAGTTTGGATCCTACATGACAGGTGGTGGTCTGGAGTGGTACGCTTGGTCCTCTCTGCCGGCTGTCCTCTAGGAAGACGGTAAGGCCTTTGCTTGCAGGACAGTACCCCTGTGCACCACAACTCTTGCAGCTATCAAGGTTTATTTGCTCCTCCTCTAAGGGATCTTCAACCACTGTGTAGCCCTGGCCCCCAGCACTTCTTCCTACCAAGCACAGTCTCCTCTCTTCTGCTCCAGCGACGTGGGACTCCTCTTCAGGCGTGCTGAGTGGCCCTCACTTCAACTGCTGCCAGTTGGTTGCCTGTGGGGGCTGCCCCCTCTTCTTGTGACTCTCCTGACTGTTGAGGTTCACCCCGGACTCCCCTCCTTGGGTTGAGTCCCCTGGGCCTTGCTGGTCCTCTTTAGCCATGCAACTTGTCATCTTCTTCTTTTCCATTTGCCAAGGCCTGTTGGTGGTTTTCCTGCACCACGGACCATCTGCAACCCGACAGCCGTCGTGGGACACTATCTGCATCACTTCAGGGACTCCTCTTCATCTCCTGCGCTGCACAAGCTGGTCTTTGTCCCTTGTCGACCTGGTCTTGCATCCACAGAAGGGTGGGTAGTGGCTCCTTCCACAACTGGACACTCCATTACAAACTGGACTTGGTCCCCTTCCTTTGCAGGTTCTCTTCTGCCAGAATCCACCTTTGGGTTCTTTTATTCTTGCTGGTCTTGCACAATCATTTTCCTAAGTCCTCCTGTTGGGTTAGGGGAAAACAAACTACTTACCTTTGCTCTCCTGGTCGCTGGGGGTCACTGATACTCACCTCTTGGGGTTCCTAGTTCCTCCAGTTCCCCTTTACCGATTCCACATCCTTTGGTGGGGGGGACTGTATCTCACATCCCACTTTCTTGGTATATGGTTTGACCCTCCCCTAGGGCCCTCACAATTTACTATTGCTTTTGCCAATGCTTATTGCGTAATATGCTCTCTAGTGATTGCTAATGTGTATATAATTGTGTGTTTACTTACCTCCAGTTGGGGGATTGTCTTTTCAGTATTCTAGTATTTGTAATACTACAATAAAGTACCTTTATTTTTGTAACACTGTGTGATTCTTTCATGTGTAATAGTGCTGTGTGTCTAGTGATATTGCATAAGCTTTACATGTCTCCTAGATATGTCTTGTCTGCTCATCCACAGCTACCTCTAGAGAGCCCTTGCTTCCTAAACACTGCCTACACTTCAGTAATAGGGGATACATGGACCTGGTATAAGGTGATAACACCATAGGTGCTCACCACACACCAGACCAGCTTCCTAGAGGAAACGGAACTTGTAGAACCTCAACAGATCTACACATGCATATTTTCCCCTGCTAAAATGGTGTTACAAATATTTTCTAGGAGTACAATTTCCTGGTCTACTGTAAATTCTTGTGAATACATGAAACATGTAAATCTGCACTAATGCAAGGACATATTCCATGGGTGCACTTTGTAATATTCTTTAAGAATTGTGCCCCTAATTGGTTATTCAAGACCGTTGGTTTTTATTAAAATTGTCTCTATTTATTGTCTGGCTTCACTGCAAGTGACAGCATTTTGCTCTTTCACCAGGAGCCTATTGGCATGCAGTAGTTTTGTTTGTGCCAGGAACTACTGTGGCAATGTGTGCTTTTTGAGGACAAAAAATAGTTTTGCTTTTTGCCAATGGTCCCACAGCAATAACGTTTTTTGACAAAATCAAAAGGCTGACCAGCAATGTTAGACCTATTGGCTTTGCCAATGCTTGTTTATTTTCATGTTTCCCAAAATCTTGCTACAACTGTTAAAAAAAAATTTTTCATTCCGATTTTTTTTGGGGGGGGGGGGGGGGGGGGGAGAAATACTAGCATGCAACAACACATTTTACTTAATGACGCTTCAAAGAAATTGCACCTAAAATTTCATAGTTTAGCAAAACGTTTTTTGTGTGAACATTTTACTTTGAAATAAAAGAATGTGCAATCTTGACTTAAAGCTTGTGCAGATATTTGCATTTTATCAGAGAGCATTCTGGGAGCATTATATGTAGCTTCTTATTGTTATACCTTGCAAATGTGTGTACACATTTTGATATTGGGAGCACTGTCAGCAGTGCTTTCCGATCTTTTAACATTTTCTTAGAGTGCTCACACTATTAATATTGGCTTTGCATTAATGAACCATAAATACAAATTCAAACAGCATTAACATGTGGACTCAAACATTACCTTACCTGCAGACAATGTCCTTCCCTGACCCTTAATGTGGTACCACAAGCTAGCAGCCAAAGGGTTTGTGGTGGTGCAGGGGGTTGGGCCCACGTGTCCCAAGGACAAAATAAACATGAAAACCTGTTGTCTTTGGCCCCAAACAATATGTCCTGGGTATCCAGCTATATGTATTCCACATCCCTGCTATGCCTCCCACTCTGCTTTACAAGAACATGTTGTACAGCAGAACAAGTGCTACAACACTGGATGTATATGTGGTCTTGTAATTTTGCCTTGCCAAGAATAAGTGGGAATACATTTTTATAACCTATGAGACCATGACTAACCCCATAATCATCCAAGTGGGCAATCTGTAGATAGTGTGCTGCATAACATTTCTCTGAAAAATGAAATCCTGCTTTTCTAGGACACTCCACAGAACTCAACCATGTTTAAAACAGCTGTTGTATTAAAGATGTCAATTCCATGATGGAAGAGGAAAGGTTAGTTGGTTATAATCCAACAATACACACCTCGTGAGGATAAAACAGCAGGTCAGGTCTGCTCTGGTGCTGTCAAAGAGTGGTGGGTAACTACCACAAAGTGGTGGATAACTACCACAAAGTTTACAACATAACTTTGCAAAACTAGTTATTCATTTCAGATGCTCTTAGTGCACAAATGTAAATGTTAGGTTTTTAATCTATACAAAATTAAAACTCCATTCTGTGCATCTACTTTATATTCATTCCCAATGCACACTTACTTTAAATGCGAGATTTAAAAAAAAATCCTTACTTTTCTTCAGCATACTGCATTTGAGACAAGTTGTTAGAAAGTTCATGGGATAGAATTTCAAACCATAAAGTGTTAGAGCCCCAGTTACTGGAGCAAAAGAAACAAAATATATACTTTAATCTGTTGGAGATTTTAACTATGCATCTTAATGATGTCACAAGCAGATTGTGAGATATGGCAAAGGCACAGATACAGTGTGCAATGGTTAGCATCATATAACAATATGAAAACTGTAGCCAAGTTCCCCCTTTCTTGGCATGGTACTCCCATTTTCTGCCTGTTGTCAGTGTGTTTGACTGTGTTCACTGGAATCCTTCTACCCAGGACCCCAGTGATTATGCTCTCTCCTCTAAATTTAGTTGCTGCTAACCTTTTCTTCCCACAATTGGCCTACTGGTCCCCCCCTGTAAATCCATAGTATATGGTACCTAGGTACCCAGGACATTGGGGTTCCAGGGGATCCCTATGGGCTGCAGCTGTTATTCTGCCACCCATAGGAAGCCCATACAAAGGGTTCTGCGGGCCTGCCATTGCAGTCTGTGTGAAACGGGTGCATGCACCTATTTTCACTACAGGTCACTGCAAATCACCCCTATGGTAGGCTGTCCCAGCCCAGAAGGCAGGGTGCAGGTACATGTGTGTGAGGGCACCCTTGCAGTAGCAAAGGTCCCCCCACAAACTCCAGATCCATTTTCCTGGACTTTGTAAGGTCGGGGACGCCATTTTACGCGTGTACTGGACATAGGTTACTACCTATGTCCAGCTACATAATGGTAACTCCGAACCTGGGCATGTTTGGTATCAAACATGTCAGAATCATACCCCAATACTGTTGCAAGTATTGGAAGTATGATTCCATGCACTTTGGGGACTCCTTAGAGGACACCCAGCATTGCTACCACCAGTCTTACAGGGTTTTCCGGGCAGCCCAGCTGCTGCCATCCCTCAGACAGGTTTCTGTCCTCCTGCTGCTTGATCTGATCAAGCCCAGGAAGGCAGAACAAAGGATTTCCTTTGGGAGAGGGAGATAACACACTCTGTTTGGAAATACGTGTGACTGGCTTGGGAGGGGTAGCCTCCCCAAGCCCTGGTTTGCTTTGAAGGGCACATTTGGTGCCCTCCATGCATAAACCAGTCCACACCGGTTCAGGGACCCATAGTATCTGCTCTGGCTCGCAACTGGACAATGGAAAGGTAAGTGACCACTCTCCTGTCCATCACCACCCCAGGGGTGGTGCTCAGGGCTCCTCCAGAGGGTCCCTGGGTTCTGCCATCGTGATTCTAAGGTTGGCAAGGAATTCTGGGAGAACCTGAGTGGCCAGGCCAGGCAGGTGAAGTCAGATCCCCCTCCTGATAGGTGCTTATCTGGTTAGGTGACCAGTCCTCCTTTCAAGGCTATTTAGGGTCTCTCTCTTGGGTGGGTCCTCCGATTCGGCTTGCAAGATTCCAGCAGGACTTCTCTGCAACCTCCACTTTGACTTCTGGCCTCTGGGACAGCGACTGGAACCTCCAGGACCCGACAAGCTTCTTCCAAGAAGAAAGGACTCTTCAGCAACATTGCTTCCAGGGCTCCTGCCAGCTTTGCAACAATTTCCTCGCATTGCATCCTCAGATGACTGCAACTCTTCAGCCTGCACAAGAAGAATAAGAAGGAATCTCCCTTGGAGTCATTACCCTGCTACTGCAGGCACCTACGACAAGGGACGTCCAGATGCTTGGATCCCCTCCCCTGCTGAGTTGCATGGATCCTGCATCACAAGTGGTGGTCCGGAGTAGTCCTCTTGGTTTTCTCTGCCAGCTGTCCAACTTTGGTGAAGGTAAGCCTTTGCCTTGCCATGCAGGACAGCATCCATGTGCACTTCGTCTCTTGCAGCTGCCAAGGCTTGTTTGCATCTCCAAGGGATCTTCAGGTGACGTGTAGCTCCAGCCCCTCAGAATTCCATCCTGCAAAGCACAGCCTCCTGCGTGGTTCTCCTGCGGCGTGGGATCGTCTTTTGTGGTGCTGCGTGTGCTCCTTCTGTCACTACTGTGTCCCCGTCCTGTTGGACTCCTGTGGGTGCTGCCTCTTTTCCTGTGGACTCTCTGCGACGCTGAGGGTCCCCTGTGACTTCCCCTCTTGGGTTGAGTCCTCCTGGGCGTTACTGGTCCCCGGCAGCACCTCATTTCCAGTAACCACAAGGTTGCCTGTGCCAAGGCTTGTTTGTGGAAATCCTGCACTGACACCCGTCTGCAATCTTCCTTCCATCGTGCAACATCTTCTGCATCCATCAGGAACTCTTCTCCGGCTTCTGGGCTGCAGTGCTGACTTGTTCTTCACTACCATCGACCAACTCCTGCATCCACAGCCTGGTGGGTAGTACCTGGTAATCCTCCTAGACTCCAATGTGACTCTTGGATTGGTCCCCTCTCTCCACAGGTCTTCTTTTTTCAGGAATCCACCGCTGATTTTCTTACAGCCTATTCTGGGTGTCTTCATTTTCTTCTTTCCCTCCTTTTGGGTTGTTTGAGGCAAATCCATTGTTTTACTCCTGCATTCCTGGTCGCTGGGCGATACTGTAACCTTTGTGGTTCTCTAGTGCTCCCAGCTCCGCTCTACACATTTTACTTACATAGGTGTGGGGGTACCTTGTTCGCATGCCATTTTTTTAGTATATGGTTTGTGCTTCCCCTAGAATCACTATTGGTTATTACTGTTTGCACTGTTTTCTAACCTTTTCTATGCCTATTTCTGATTGCTAGTGTATGTATTTAGTGAATTAAGTACCTCTTAAGAGTTGGTCACCTGTCTAGTATTTTCTGGTGATTTGTGCCAAAAAGAAAGTAGCTTTATTTTTGTACAACTGAATGTTTTCTTTCATGTGTGTAAGTGGTGTGTGACTACAGTGGTATTCCATGAACTTTGCATGTCTCCTAGATAAGACTTGGCTGCTCATCCAGTTACCTCTAGAGAGCCATGGGTTCTAGATGCTACCTACACTTCATTGAGAGGGGATACCTGAACCTGGTATGAGGTGTAAGTACCATAGGTGCACACCACACACCAGGCCAGCTTCCTGAAAAGACTGATACATGTTTGCTGTAGCACTGCAACATTGAAAATTCACTTTGAGAGGACAAGGTGGGGGAAAGGGAAAGTGACGTAGCAATGTGCAAGAGATCTAAGTTAGCATATAGTATCTTGCAGTGAATGTGGCATAAAACTGGACTACTAGCACTGCAGAAGAGTTAAAATGTCTTGCTTCAAAAAGAAAAGAAAAGCGCATTGACAAATAGCTTGATTTTGCATTCTTTTTGGGAAGAGCAAGGTTATAACATTGATAGATAAAGCTAGTTGCAGATTCCTTACCTTGGAATTACCCCCAGGCATCAGTCTGGGTCCGGGGCATTTTCTCAAGCAGTATCCCTATGCGCCGTTAGGTGGCGATGGTCAGTGCTGTGTTTATCGACTGAGTCGGATAGGACAGATCGGGACCTATATATGCGCCACCCCAGCGACCTGACATCAGTTCTTTTTTTTCCACGCCAACGAAGCGCAGATCCTAAGAAAAACTAGCCTGTCACTTTTTGACTGACCTTTTTCAATGTTTCGTTGAATACTTTTAAGTGTTTGCACTTTGGGTGCATTGAAATGTCATCACATAAGACCGGGTTCAAGCCTTGTGAATCCTGTCATCTGATCATGTCTGTGACAGATCCGCACCTCATTTGCTTGTGGAGTTGGGAGAGCGACCACGATCCGAAGTCGTGGTCCAAGTGCCGGGCAATGAATCCAAAAGCTTTGATAGAGTGGTCCCTAAAGCTGCTTGAGACCCGGCGCTCTGCTCTGCTCCCGATCAAGAGGAAGGTCCAGAGAACGGTCGCCCCCTTTTTTGTCATCCCACTTTAAGTCCTCTGGACGATCGGTATGTCTAGGCACAAGGAGTGTTCTTTGACTTCACCCCGTCCGTCAGCCAATGCGATGAGGGAAAAGGGGCGTTGTCACTCCAAGCCTCTTTCCTCGGAGCCTGTGTCTGGGTCAGCTCCATGCCCCCTGAGTTTCCAGGAGCTGGAACGACCCCTGCCCAACTTTGTGAGTTATTTGATACCATGCGCCTCATATTTGGGCAGTCTGACTCATCTGGAGCGCCTTCAGCCCCCATCAAGTCGGCAGGGGCCCCCTTGGGTTCTGCACCAGCGCTCTCGGCTCTGGATGGCACCCATAGATCAGTTTCTGGATCGGAACTGGCATCGATCATACCATTTCGACCTTCCCCGACAACGGTTCACCCTCCTGACGCCACCCATGCCCTTGGTCTGTGTCGAACCCATTTTCATTGCTGACTCCGACACAAAGCTGGATCGGCAACTCCGATTCCGACAGGGACATTGCTCCCTAAGTCAGATCCTGACCCTTATTCTCTTGATTTGGGTTATATTGAGGATTGGGAAGTGTCACTGGACCCTTCTGAATACCAGCTTTAGGAGCCCATGGACTGTGGGTACGTACATGAGTGAGGCTAGTGATCTTCTCCTGAAGCTGACGTGCTTTCTTCTCCTACCAAGGCTATGGACGAGGGAGCATCCTAATCCATGGTGGTAAGGAGGTCCGAGGTGTTGGTCCCCAAGCTGCCTTCGGTGGCAGTCAGTACTGTCTTCCTGACAGAGGTACTTCAGCCTGGAGCTTCTTCTTCCGAGCGCCTTTTGCCCTTTAATGAAGCCCTCACTGATGTCCTGCTGGGGACTTGGTCCAAACCCAGCACAAGGGCTCTTGTGAACTGGACAGTCGCTTACCGCCATAGCCCAGCACCAAATGACCCAAAGTTCCTGACGCACAACCTGACCCCTGAGAACTTGGTTATCCAAGCCTCAACGTCCCCAGGTGCATTCCCTTCCATACCCCTGGATAGGGAATCCAAGAGGCTGGAACAGCTTGGGAAGATGTTTTCTTCCTCCAGCCTGGCATTGCAGTCAATGAACACCGCATCCCTTTTGGCCATTACACCCATACCTTATGTGACATGGTTGCGCAAGTGCTGCCACAGGTCCTGGAGGAGGCACGGGCTATTCTCTTCCAAGCTATTGCTGACTGGAGAGATGCAGATAAGTTCACAATACAATATGATGTGGGCTGGATATGACTGACTCACTAGGAAGGTCGGTTGCCTCTACAGTGGTCTTAGGTGCCACGCTTGGCTGAAGACGTCTGGCTTTTCGGGGGGATGTCCAATCCACTCTTAAGGGAATGCCCTCTGATAGCACCCATCTCTTCGGAGACAAAGCAGAGACTATGCCTGAGCACTTTAAGAAGTCCTGGGCTACTGCCAGAAGCTTGGGTCTTGCAGCTGCCCCTTGCCCTCTCAGTCTACTTTCCGCCCCTTTCCTGGCTATGGAAGGGGCGTCCCATCACCTCCGTTCACCTCCAGCCACCGTGCCGCGCATGCTGCCATGCCTTTGCGTTGCTGGGGATGTGGGATCAAACGTCTTTGTTGATCTGGGAGCCAGCAGTCCAGCCAGTCTACCTCCCCACCCACCCTGCAGCCTCCAAACCTTCCTAGTCTGGTGCTTCCCCACCAGGGACCAGTCGGAGGCAGGATTTGCCATCACCTGCCCTGCTGACAGTCCATCACATCACACAGGTGGGTTTTGCAAATAGTCTGAAGGGGCGTCTTCCTCCCTTTCGAGACTACTCCTCCATCCATTCCACCCTTCTATGATCGGATGACGGAGGATCACCTGGCACTTCTCCGCTAGGAGGTTATGGCTCTCTTGGCCAAGGGAGCCATAGAGAGGATTCCTGTGTCAGAAGTAGGTCGTAGTTGTTATTTCTGCTATTTTCTGGTGCCCAAAAAGGACAAGGGCCTCCACCCTATCCTAGCCCTCCGATCCCTCTGATCTCTTCCTTAGGAAGGAGAAGTTCAAAATGCTCACTCACGCTCAGGTTCTATCTGCCGTGGACCCAGGAGACTGGACAGTAGCGTTGGACTTGCAGGACACCTATTTCCATATTTCCGTCCTGCCTGCCCACAGACGTTACTTGCGGTTCACAGTAGGTCATAAGCATTTTCAGTTTATCATACTCCCCTTTGGCCTTAGTAGTGCCCCTCGGGTGTTCACCAAATTGATGGCAGTGCTCGCAGCTCATCTGCACAGGACAAGGGTTTCAGTCTTCCCCTGCCTCGACGACTGGCTGTTGAAGGCAGACTCACCTCAGGCTGTCGTCTCCCACTTCCAGGCTACAGTGGACCTCTAAACATGCCGAAGTCACACCTGACTCCCTCTCAGATGCTCCCCTTTAACTGAGCTGTTCTGGACACAATGTAGTTTAGGGTACCCTCCCGAGTGGTGAGTTCAGGATATTCAAGCTATGATACCGATGTTTCAACCTGTATCCTGGATTTCGGTGAGAATTACTCTGACGCTGCTGGGCCTCATGGGCTTCTGCATCCTGCTGGTGACACATGCCAGATGGCATATGTGGGGTCTGTGGTGGGAGCTGAAGTTCCAGTGGGCGCAGCATCAGGAGAATCCCTCCGACACGGTCCAGATCTCAGAGGGAACTGAGCAAGATCTGCAGTGGTGGATTTTGAACCACAATTGGGTCAGAAGCAGATCCCTCTCTCTTCCCCAACCATATCTGACAGTAGTGTCAGATGCGCCACTCCTGGGATGGAGCAACCACATGTGAGAGGCTGAGAACAGAGGCGTCTGGTCTCCGGCGGAGTCCGGGCTCCACAGTCAGTCTTCTGGAGCTCCTGGCGATCAGACTGTGAGAAACGTTAGTGCGATTTACAGGTTAAGTATTTGACTTACAGTTCCAGTCTCGGGGGTTAGGATGCCCACAGGTTGGGGTTCAAGTTAAACCCACCACCAGCAACACAGGGCCGGCCTGGTGCAGAGGTCAAATTTGAGGCAAATTTAACATGGGCTCCTATGGAGACTGGGGGCATTTGTTTCAGATCTGCTGGCAGGTAAGTATCCGGGCCTTAAGAGGACAGACCTGGGGGGGTTTAGAGGGGCACCGGGGGACCACAAGTAGGAACCAAACACACACCCTCAGCGGCACAGGGGCTGCCGGGTGCAGGGTGCAAACAGAGCATCAGGCTCCCAATGTTTTCCTATCAGGGGACCCCCAGGGGTCACTTAGATGCTGCAGGTTGGGTTCGGGGGTCGGTTCGGGACAACCACAGGCCGGACAAGTAGGAGGGCTGCCTGCTGAACATTGTTGCACCGGTGGTTGGGTTCTCCAAGGCCTGGGGGCTGCGGGTGCAGTGTGTCTTTAGGTGTCTGATGTCTTCATCCGGAGCTTTTGTGGTCAGCGTGTTCCTCAGGATTCACACTGCAGGTGTCGTCGCAGGGGGCAGGAGAGGGCAACCCAGGGTGGGCACTTGCTCGTAATCGCCTTGGGATCCTCTCTAGCCAGTTGGGCGACCTGGACATGGGCCGTGGGCGTCTGGTGCAGAATGGTCAGGACTCACGGATCCGGGGAGGCTCTGGAGTTCTTGGGGGGTAGTTTCTTTTTGGTCAGGGCCACTGTCCTTAGGACTCCGCTGCCTGGTCCCAAAATGAGCGTTGGCGTTCTACCTTGATAGCAGAGTTCCGAGTGGATGGTCAACTCTTTGTTGGGTATGTGGATGCGAAGAAGGGTCGGGCAGCGCAGAAGAGAACCATATCCAGGTGAGTTGTTATCTGCAATAAAATGTGCTACTCATTGGCTAAAAAGCAACCCGAAGGGTTTGCATGCTCATTCTACCAGAGCGACAAGTGCAACCACTGCATTAGCACGCAGAGTTCCAGTCCTTGACATCTGTCAGGCAGCAACATGGGCACCCTTGCACATGTTTACCAAACACTACTACCTGGATAGTTGGGTCCGTAGGGGTGGGTACTTTGCTCATTTGGTCTTTCTAGTATGATCTTGATTCTCAGACCCTCCTCCGGGGATGGTATTGCTTGAGTATTCAAAGTTAAGGAATCTGCAACTAGAAGTCTCTAACTTATTAACAAGTTACTTACCTTCGGTCACACCTTATCTGGTAGAGACATATTCTAGTTGCAGATTCCTTACTGACCCGCCCATACTCCCCACTCTGTGAACTGATTTCTAGGGACCTGGACGTCCCTTGAGGGCCCTAGTTTTGATGCGGCAGTGGTCAGTGTTCTTCATTGCTCCACGCTTCTGTCATGAAAGTTGTAAAAAGAAACAGACGTCAGCTCGCCGATGTGGCGTCTATATAGGTCCCGCCACGTCCTATCCAGCGCGTAAGACTCCGACGGACGTGGAGCAGATCAATGCCACCTAACAGCATGGAGGGGTATTGTTCGAGAAAAATCTCTGGATCCAGACTGACGCCTGGGGGAAATTCTAAGGTAAGAAATCTGCAACTAGAATATGTCTCTACCAGCTAAGGCATTACCAAAGGTAAATAAGTTGTTCATGCTCACAGAACAGTTGATTTTACCAGTGCATTATTTATGTTCAAATTCCTGGATCCACATGTCTACAAAGGGAAAGTATTTGTCTCAAATGCTGTACACTTGACGAAATCGCAGTGCGTATGCTGTTCCCTGACATCTGTACGTAATCAGCAGTGTCTGGATATAGGTAAGTATTAAACCCTTATAAAATGGTGTCCCAGTAAGAGGCTACTGGGTACTTATGGAGCCAGTCTGTGTAGGGTGACACTTTCCACCTGGGCTCATGTCCGGAAGCTAGTCCAAGCTACTGGTGCCGGGGGTTCAGGTGATTTCCACCGTCGAGAAATGAGGCATTTGACTGTTATGAAACCCAGGTCCAGAAAGCGAATGGTGGCTCTGGTCTTTTTGTGTCTACAGTACGGGCCTAAAAGGCACAATTCCCATGTTTGTAAATACAGTCGTGCAGTACATCTGAATAGGTGAGACGTGACATCTTGCCAGCATACCTGCAAGTGTGGGCAAGCCCACAGCATGTACAGCAGATCCGCATCGATTTGATGACAGCGAGGGCAAGGGACGTCCATTCGGTGGAAATAACGATTGATTTTAGCAGGGTAAGGTCTGTATAAAGGCCCTTTTTAAGTGCGCAAAGGCGTTGGGGGTCCACCTCTGCATCATCTGGAAGCTTGCGCTTAGCCTCTGCGGTGCTAGGCTGGCCTAGAGGTTCTGAAGCCAGAGGCCCTGAAGTTGCTTCCCTCTGACCGATGGGTTTTTGGCATTGTGCCTTAAGTTGCCCAATTTTCCTCTCCAAAGGTACCATGAGTTGTCTCCACCTTAAAGATGGAGGCATCAATCACCTGACAGAAGTTATTGTCTCTAGGTGTGCCTTCCTCCTCCATATAGAACTCTACCTCTTCAAAATCTCCCATCCTGATCTGAGCAAATAGACAGGTAGTCTCTTGCAAAAGATAGTAAGTCTGAGGAGCTGGGCTTTAAATATTGGGGAGTGACACAAGGCAGTACCCCTTTGGTTATTATTGAAGGATCTAGTCCTCAAATAAAGGGGGCTAATGCAGGGCGCAGGCCCAAATTAAAAGCAGGTCACAATATTTTTCTCTTCTCCCCTACCCGTGTAGCAGGTGTTCAGTCTCCAGGAGGAGGCTCAGGAGTGGATGAATAGACTTGATCTGCAACATTTTTGACAGCCCACGCTTGTAGGTGTGGCCGGATGCTCTTCACTCCAGTGAGAGAGTGAAGTTGATGCGCTGACTCAGCGGGGTTTAGAACGCGTGAAGTAAATTGAGCATGGGACCCCTAGCGGTCGGACTGAGCTCAGCCATCAGCAGCCGTGTAGAAGACGTTCAGAACGTCCCTGCGGCTGCTAAACATAAAATCTCAAGACAAACCAATGATGTACATGTGATATCTGGTTCATCTGGAGACACCGTAGCGATGGTATAATGATTGCTCGGTGAAGCTGCAGAGGGCAGTAACCATAAAAGTAAAAGTAAAAGGGTACTTATATTCAGAGCTGCTGAAAGAGGAAGTAGGATGATTTCCAGGGTCTATTACAGGGGGAATGTTGAATCATCATTGGGCATTATTCCTTTCTCTGTTTTCATTTCCCAGGTGTTCATGGGAAATGTAGTTTGTGACGTTTGTTTGTAAAATATGGCTGCTGGTACATAAAAAATGAGGAAAGATAAGCCTAATCCTCTCCTCCGTTTCCTGACATAGAATTGAATACGTTTGAATCGGGCATTGCGTGGATTATGTGCTGGTTCTTCCAAATAAGGCAGCCCATACCTTGCCTGTGCAAGGACGTGCCAAGTCATTTTCCCATCGCTTTTGAAGGGCCATGAGTCACAGAGCAGTGTGGATTGATAATGAGTTGGCAATCCAACGTGTCAGGTGACGACCTGTCCCATGACATGGAAATATTGAATCGTGAATTGGGTTACAGATTTGTGTGACATGTCACCTTATTTACCTGCTAACGAGGCCAGCAAAGAGTTGTATGATAGAAATAATCCGAAGAGCAAGTCCTCATCTGTGCTTATCGTTGCATGTGAAAGAAGGATTGCCTTCACGGTAGAGGTCTCATAATGTGTGTATACCAGTGACATGTCATACGGTCAGTTCTGTTGTCGAAGTGAACGTGTAAAACTAAATATCATCTTTACTGTTATCTGAAAAGTTTTCAGGGATTCACATCTGCACGAATCATACTGATGACTGAGAACAGTAACAGGCAGTAAATATTCTTTAATCTCCACTAGGAGTAGAGCTTCTCCCTCAGCTGTACTCCCTTCAAACTGTTGCATCTGCCATCATGTTTACTCTGTGTGTACCTAGCCTGCTCATTGAAAGAGATGAAGGGAACTGTGGTAACGGAGGTAGGGGAATGTGATGCATAGATCTGGATAACGCTAGAGATGCTCACTGACCTTTTGGCATAGAGGTACATGCACCAGGTCTTTTCTTACTGGGAAAAGATACCCAAGGTGAAAAATGTGGGACCGCGTAGGCTACAATTGATTAATTTATTTGTAGCAGGTAAAACCATGTGTTCTTTTGTGCAACTTTATCCCTAAAACATGTTTTATGGTGCTTTCATGACCCACTGTCTGCAAAGTGCAGAAGATGTAAAATTAGACAGTAGATGATACAAC
This sequence comes from Pleurodeles waltl, assembly GCF_031143425.1. Lineage (NCBI taxonomy): Eukaryota > Metazoa > Chordata > Amphibia > Caudata > Salamandridae > Pleurodeles > Pleurodeles waltl. Next base: position 202,887,567 of record NC_090444.1, on the reverse strand, counting down.
TGTTGTTCTGATTTACTCTTCCAATTATGGCCCTCATTGATATATTTTTAATTCCAGGAACTGTTACGTCAGCAACAGACTCAGCAGATGTTGGAGCAAGAATGCAATCAACTTAAATCCAAACTAACTCAGGAATCGCAGCAAGCTAAGAATGACTATAATTCCCTTCAAGCTGAGATGGACAAGGTGGGATTTTGTTGAAGCTCAAAACTGATATCCACTTGTTATGTACCTTGTTTACTTGACATGCAGTGCAAGACTGATAATGCTAAGCCCTCCAAATCTTCATTTGTAACATATTCACAGGTAGGGTAGTTAAACCTATTACCGAGCCAACCTCCTTTTAAATCCTTTAAAGAAGTGAGGCGATTCCCTTCCCCTGCTCTCCAGTGCCCCGCACTCCCTGTTAGTGGAGGAGACCAGAGTATTTTGCATAATAGAGTTAAAAACAGCTTGGGAAGCCAGAGCTCATATGAATCACAATCTTGGCCCACAGTGATTTTCCTCATCCTCACCCATATACCATGTTACTCTCCCTGTAAATCATTTCTCTATTGTCGTCTTAGGGCTTGGAAACCTGCACTGTAGCTCTGTCAACTTGATGGTACAGTTTTCTTTTCTACAGTACCTTTTTTTTTTTTCTTAATTCTAAGTACTCCATGTCTCCACTAGGATTGCTTTTTCCTGTTGTGTTCTATTGTTTCTGCTAATGGTTAAAGTTATGGGATTTATATCATGTATTCCATGGTACCATATTCACTCTCACTAGTTATGCCTTTGATGTGTACATCTGCAACACCTGTGCACCTTTGCATTATGTATTGCTCTTTTTCGGTTATGATCCAATCATTTTGTTGAGAACTGGATCGATAAACTATGGGGAAGAGAGGCCTGCAGTCTTGATGCGAGCAGTTGCAGATCTACTACTTAGGGGTGTGGAATTTAATTAAATATCTACTTGTCTATGGGATAGGTTGCTTCTTGAATCTACTTGGCCCTTTGGTGCCATGTAGTGCGGCCACAAATTATGCCTGCAATCTCATTATGTAAGAACTTTGGTAATAGCCTCTCTGATTTTTGCTCGGGCTACTACTATAGTAGGGCTTGAATACTTGCAATTTCAATCCCTACTATAGCAATTTCCTTATTTTGCCACCTTCCAGCAGATCTACAAACTGGTGCTGGAGGAATCAGTATGCAATAGTTCCATGGCGCGAATGCCTTCGAGTCTGCAAACCTGCTAACCTGTATATTTTATGGATTTTCACCAGCTCTTTTCTGATCTTTTCCCAGTATGAGAAAGGTTAGAAATTTACTCCCGACAATGGCAGAAGTAGAAGTTCTTCCACGGATGGGAAAAAAGTGGTTGGAGGGAAAGTGACTTTGTAAACGCTCAATGGACTTTCACATTAGCAAATCTACGTATGCATATTTGCTTGTACTAAAATACAGATTGTGAATTCATGAAAGCCACTTATTCAAAGACATATACCATGGGTGAACTTTTTTACTTTCTTTAAGGATTGGGTCCCTAATTAGGTCTGGCTTTAACAAAGCCATTTTTTTTAATTCAACTTTCTCCATCTGTTGGCTGGCTTTACTGTGAGTGATCGCATTTTGCTCTTCTACAAGGAGCATATTGGCAGACAAAGTAGCTTTGTTCAGTGCCAGGAACTACTGTAGCAATCAGTGGCATAATGAAACTGGAGAGGGCCCCCCCTGCAAAGAACATGGAGAACCCCAACCAGACTCACTCCGGGCAGGTTCTGTTCTGTGCGGGCCCCTTGGGTGGGGGCTGCGGGGTCTTTGTTACGCCACTCGTGGCAGTGTGTGCTTTTTGAGACCAAAAACCTTTTCCTATTTTTGCATGTGTTTGTGACAATGGTGAGGGCCTGGCAACCCCCACAACAATAAAGTGTTGCAAAAGCCATGCCAAAACAAGGCATGTATTGACTAAACCAAAAGACTCTAAAAAAAAACTGTTGGATTGGTTAGCTTTGCCAGTGCTTGTTTATTTTCATGCTTCCCATAATCTTGTTGAAAATTATTAAACTGATTTCTTTATTAGGAATATTTTTTGGAAATATTAGCATGGATCATCTTACTAAATGACCTTCAAAGAAATAGCACTTAAAATGTTATAGCAAAACGTTTTTTCCCTACTTTTGAATTTGAAAGCAAAGAATCCTCACTCTTGCTTACGAGCTTCTGCAAACATTTGCATCTAATCAGAGAGCATTGTGGGAGTATTATACTTAGCCTCATAATGTTAAACTTTTCACAAGTGTGTACACTTAAAAACATTTGTTTTTTACTGGAACCTATGTCAGTAGTGCTCTGTGACCTCAAAACATTTATTTACAGTGCTCACCTTAATAATGAAGGCTTTTCATTAATGAACCATAAATACAAGTTTGAACAGCACTAACATGTGGATGCACACATTACCTCAACTGCAGGGAAATTGCTTCTTTGTAAACTCGCAACCAAAGGGTTTGTGCTGCAGGGGGTTGAGCCTGCTTGGCCCTAGGACAAAATGCAATGTTAAATGCATGCAATATTGGACAGATTTCCTCAGTACAAGGTTATGGAACCTAAATACATGACAGAAAGATGTTAATTTAGTGAAACCTGTCTAATAAGCAAGTGGCTGGATCTTATCACAGAGGAAAATGTGAGATGTCCTTGAAACTAAGATACTCACTGCTTAATTTATTAACTGCCCAAATTCAGCCTTCTGATTGCCGGCATGCGCTTTCCTATGAGATGCCAGAAATGTTTACCTCTAATAAAAAGGCTTCTAAGTCTTCTAGAGTCATGAAACTTGGCTTACGTATTGAGACTAATGGATACTTCATATTAATACAAAAAAAACACAACACCCTTTTTGAGAATTAAATATAATCAGTTCATGTTGTGGGTGAACATTAACACTAAATCAGTAGCATATATGATTATGTATTCACGCTCAAAATATTCTTAATTCCTATTGAGTAAATGTTTATCCTAGGAATGCCTTTCTTAATATTGGTAACTTGACAAAATTAGCAAGGGTGTCCTTAGAGAAAAATGTATGTAATACATGTACAGCAATACCAAAACTGCATTGTAGAAATAAGTTAGAATTCCAAATTGCATTAGGTCAAAGAACCAAAATGTAATGGTTAAAATCACATAAATGAAGAAAATCAAATATAACAATAGGTTGTTATAAAAGAAAAAATAGGGAATGGTACGTACTCTAATGTCATGAACTCTAGGACAGCTTTGCAGTTAATTTCAGTCACATGCTGTGCTTATGCACTTTTTTGGATGTTGCATATTTTCAGTAGGGTAAGGCTGGTAGCTGTGGCTGACCAGATCTCCGCAAGGTCCTATACATTTGTTGTTCTGTGCTATCCTTGTACTTCACAGAATATAGGAAAACTCTGTGGTAGAAACCAGGAAAAAGTAGGCGCCAAGGGTTATGTCTTATGAAGTAAACTTCTCCGGGGTCCCAGGGTTGAAAGTGTTAAAAGACCTAAACTTTAGGAAAAGCTTTCTAAATTCGTTCTTGGTGCCCTAAAAGTTAGTTGTGGGAAGGCTTCTTGCAACTTCCACTTGGGACTATAGGCAAATGCCTAGTTGCTACTGACTCAGTGGTTTTCTTCTAGGCAGCAACCTTCTCTGACTACAGGACATTTCACCCCCTTTACCCATAGGTGCTCCAATTTCAAGCATGCCCCTTTCGTCAGTATATGGAGCCAGTTGCCTTTTGGGTCAGCAAGTGCTATATTTTGTTAATCCACAGAGCAGCCTTCCAGTTCCAGAGATTTATGGTAAATCTGGGGACATTCTCTTCACAGCCCATCACTATGCAGATGGGAGTTGTCTTCTATATTGTCAGCTCTCTCCCTTCGGAGTACTTAGCAGCAGTTTTTTAAAGGTGAACCCAGCTGTGACTGGTGACAATCCCGGTGTGGATCAAACTTAAATACTCTCACTTTTTCCCACCTAGGTTTTACTAAAATCTTAACAAGTTTCTCATTCTCGCTCTTCTATCTATTCCTTAGTACCTTGTGCTTCAGTAAACAAAAATGATGGCATTCAGTCTTGACAACACTTATGTCTAGCTTTGCCCAAGGCCAGTCTACTAATGCGTATGGAGGATCAAGAGCAAATTCTCTCCTCCCAGGTTACCGCTTCCTTTCACCTCATGCTGTGACTGGCTCCATCTAGATTGGGAGGCCCTGTCCTTCACAGAAGGAGCAATCACCACACATTCTATTTAATGGGAACTGTACCTGGATGAGGTAATTTGTTTCAGAAGGCTTATGTACTGTAATCCTTTGAAGTTTTGTCATTGCTCTCACCACTTCCAAAATTAGATGTGTAAGATAGCAGTTATGTATGAGTTGGAGGGAGATCTGGTAGTGGAATGGGAAAGGAAGCTTGTTTGCCTACAGAATGCCAACAGTGAGTGTGTAGCCATTTTGATACAAAAGTTAACAAAAAAGATTTTAGACAAAACTTCACACTTTGAACTGCAGCTGGCTGCAGACAGCAACACTAAAATATTAATTTCCATACTGAAGTAGGAAAGTACATTTCAGGCATGAACACTAAACAGCTGTGCACAACATTTTAATGTACATTTACAGCTGACTTTCAAAAGTGTTGCATATGGAATAAATTGCAAAAATAAAGAGAATATCTCTGTTCAAATTAATGTTAAGGCTTGAGCAGACAGATACGCTGTATTTCATTTTGATTCAGATGTATGTGGGAAAAATATCTCCTTCAGGCTTGCATCTGAAATGTGACTTTGGTGCAACTCGTGGAACTTGTGTGCTGAGTACTACTGATTTGCCATAGGGCCACCTAAGCCAATTTCATTTCAAAATACATTTTTTTTTCTTAGGGAAGTTCAGGTGCATTTAGGAATGGTTTACCAGATCCCAACTGACCAGAGGCCAAAATATATGTTTTCCATCAAAAAATATCTTGCGAGCCATGCAAAAGGCAATTTCTTACACTAGTCCTCACTAGTTGTTGCATACCACGGCCAGACTTTCAGCAAGTAAGCACAAGGCATTTCAATTTGTTGCTCAAAAGGCCCTCACTGATTTTGTTTTTTATTTATTTATTCATTCGTTTATTTTTTGGACAGAAAGGTGTGCTACAAGCTTGACTTAGTCAATGGGTATAAAGACAATGTGGTGCCCCGTGACCCTCTTTATGGCCACTTAATGGAGCACTCTTCCATGCAATGGTCATTAATGAAGTTTCATTACACCCATTTGTAGGAAGCTGGCTCTTTATATAGTATACCAAAAAGAGGCATGCTGTGTAAAGAGTCCAGGTATCCATTATAAGTAGACAGGGGATGCTCTAGTAATTTTTAGGTGCTCTATTTGGGGGTAGTGTGGTCAAGACACCTAAGGTGTGGTCGAGCAGCCTTAGGCTTATCAGAGTGGAGTGTTAGACAATTGTTGCATACACTCAGTCAATAAATGACACACCCACACTCAATAAGGAGATCAAAAGCAATTTAGAAAAATTACACATTTTAATATTTTTTCCTTACACCAAGAACTTCGTAATTGGGTAAGTACTTTTCGAGTTTTACTTTTTATGTATATAGAAGATACACTTGCATTGATTTCAACGTGGCAATGTTATCCTATGGGGAATGAACATATACTCCATAGGCTCACTTAGCAACGACTTGCAGGTCTGGTCTCTGAGACTTAAGGTGAGTATGGGGCAAGGTCCAAGGCAGCACCAACAGGTCACCTCGGGGGGGCACTGGGGCATCTGGGCGCACAGGTGGTTTTCAGCGTTCAGGTGCCCTGTTGATTTCAATGGGAAAACGGTCCTGGTGGAGAGGCTGCAGGTAAGGACTCGGACGCCAGTTTGGTGGAACCCACAGGGAGGCTTGGATCTCGAGGGTGCTGGGCACACAGGGACACTGACGGTCCATGGCAATTCAGGCTGGGAGGCTTTTGTGCAGTGGTGTTTTGTCGGCGGGGTGGGGAGGATCGCGCTGTAGGAGGCCCTCACAGTTTCTGTGTTGCTGCAAAAAGGGGCTGCAGGTAGGGTCTGGGGGACCAGTCTGGCCAAACCCAAAGGGGGGTGGGTTCAGCTCTTGAGGGTCTGAGGACTCCGTTGACCCACTTATACTCTGGATGGGGTGCTCTGGTGCTTGTGGGATGAGCCGGTGTCGAAGGCCGTGAATAAGTCAAGGAGGATGAGGACCGCTGTGGTTTCTTGGTCGAGGATGCGTCTGCTAGATTTATCGGTGCTACAGGGAGGTAAGGATAGTATCTAATGGGCTACTTACCCTGGGGTCATTACACTCTTCCTGTGGGAAGTGGACATAACCTTGTCCCAAAGTTCCTACGTCTGCCATCACCAAGATGGCAGAATTTTCCTAGAGTGGGGTACATCAGGCAGCTCACCTTAGGGTTGTTTCTGACCTGGGTATACTCCACGCCTCCTAGCATAGATAATTTCCTGCCTGTCCTCTTGCCAAATGGGCCGCTGGATGGTAGGTCTGGGGGATGCCGAGGTCGCATATCAAAGGCGACAGGGACTTAAGTCCCTGGCTTTGGTATGCTCCTTCACTAGTCATCTTTCTGGAGGAGGTGTGAACCCCTTCCGGAGTAGGCATTCTTTCTGTCCTTCGAGAATGTGAGCTCTTAACTGCAGGGAGTCAGATACCTGTACCACTCAGCCAGCACACTAGAGGACTAGTATGTTTCAGGGGGTACCTCTGAGTTAACATCTGGGTGTATTTATTAATAAATCCATCACAGGAATCAGTGTAGGTTTATCAATACGAGGTGTTTGATATCAAACACCATAGGTTTTATTGAAGCCATTATGTAGCTGGGAAACTCGTTTTGACCAGTGCCCAGTACATACCTTAGGATGGCGTCCCTGTTCACATGTAATGTCAAAAAAAAAAAAAAAATTTTACTTGGACATCACAGGGGCACATCTGCTTATCCAGATATGTCCAAACATGTACTATAATGCATCCTGTCTTAGGTCTGTAAGTACTGCTGTAGGGATGACTTACATACATTGCATGCAGTGTCTGCAGGAACAGCACACAGAATGTGCGCCATGTCTTCATTTTTTGTCTGCACCATGTCATGCAGCTTGGCAGTCTTCATGAGTGTGGTGATTGGATCCCTTAGGGTGGCACAATACATGCTGTGCCCATTTGAGACCCTCCTTAGTAACCATGCCCTAGATACTAGGGGTAGCGTTTACTTGGGGCATACCGGGGTGCTTAAGGGTATTGCCAATTAAATTAAATTTAAGCTCCGAATGTTTAGAAACAGTCTCCGATAAGGTAGCTAATGCTTTAAAGAAATATCCTTGACACATAACCCTCCCCAAGGAAAAAAAACACACTGTGCAATTCGCTGAGATGGGCAGACACAAACACCAAGGTTTAGTCATGGCACTAGGAAACTTGCCTTTTAATCTTGGCTCTATCACTGTGCCAAAATATTCTGGTTGTAAACCCTATTTATAGTCCTGGAGGGTCCACAGCAAAGTGGCTTTTTTTTTTTTTGGAGCAGCTCCGTGAGCTTCACCATCAGAACCATTCACAGCTCAGTTCATGTGCAATGAGTGAGATTAAAACTATAGATCCTGGCCTTCCCTCGTGACAAATTGCGTGCCCTTGGGCAATCACTTTTTGAGCATATTTTTTGCGCTCTTTTTTAATAGAACGTAAATCAACCTTCTGGTAGCAACTATGTGATAAGAAAACATGTTTGCAACCCAACAATCAATTGCCTTTACACGTGGGATTGAACTCCAAGTTTCTTAGTTCACTCACTAAAATGTGGTATAGTGAGAACGTTATGTAGTTAGAAACAGAGCGTTAGTGCTCCGGCTTCAACAAATTGTTTGATGGTCAAATCATGTCCTTCCTGCAACGCTGTCCCCATAATTGCAATTATGTGATAGATGTGGATGAACTACAGAATGTTCAAGCCAAGCTGAGCTTCTTGTGAATCCTTTAGTCCAAAAACGAGTCACACCTTCTCATGACTTCTGTCAGCCACCTTGGCTCTAACCTCATGTGCCAAGAATTGGAGATAAAGCAACTCTGATGGTTCATTTATTTAAATAAACATAGCAGTGGATCCACAGATACACTGCTGCACTAATACAATTATTAATCCATCATTACAGACATACTTGAAGGAGTAACATGCAACTACAATCAGATAAAGACATAACAACTCAAAGTCCATAACAACAAAGCATTCTTTTTTTATGTAAAACGAGAGAGAGAGAAAGGGTTACATATCCATTGGCCAAATTGCAGAATGTGAAAGTAGAAAACCTAAGATCAATCCTGGCGCTCCTGTGTGATCCTAGGTAATTGTTTTTCACTTTGCCTCATTTTTCTTCATTTTCACATATGAGGGCACCTTTAAATACTGGAGATCAGGATGTGAGTTCTACAAAATCCTCTTGTGTTTGATTTAATAGACTATAATGTCGCTCAATGCAGCTATATAGTCTGATGTAAGGTGAAAGGCTTCTGCATGCTAAAGAAAAACTTTTTTGAATTTAGAAGACACTTCACCAGATTTTTACATGTTGCTTGCATGATGACTTCAAACATGAAGGTGAACCTAAAAATAAAAACATTAGTACACCTTCTGCGAGTGTCTTTCTTTACTTCAGTTAATGTGTAAATTAATGCTTGCCTGTTTAACATCTTTCTGATTGAGAGTGCTTAGTCAAGTAAACAGCATCCCGGTGAAGGTGATAACCGGGGGGACCACATTTAAAGTTCAGGCGGACTGCCTGGACCCTATGGTTAGCGTCTCCGATCTAGACAGGTGGTCAGTATGTTCAATTTAGCCTGCCAACATCAGATACCTTGCTTCCCTCCCATGCTTGGTTCTCCAAAACTCAGCTTTTGAGAGCTACCTCGTCCTGTAAGCAGGAATGTATCATGACCACTGACAATATTTTGCAAAGTTTTAAGTCTTTCAAAACTAGTCTTTTGCTGTCTCAAACACTCCTTCCTTAATCCCAGGTTGGGTCTGTGCCCTTTGACATCTATTAGCACATGCTTTCTGTTAATTCATACCTATCTTGCTCTCACAATTGCCTACAATTTTAGGGTAACCTGATTGGAATAAAAGGTCAAAAAAACAAATGGTGACCTCACTTGTTGATCGCTCTTTGACCTTGTTTGCCCTAAACATGGCTCTGTCTTGACTGCATGTTTCTCACTTTCTGTCAATCAACTCACTGTGCCATAACCCCAAATTAATACTGATATGTCTGTGTTCTTGGATAGCCCATTCTAGACATCAGTATCACTTCCTCATCTCCCATTCACATCACCACCTATGCTGGTACACACCCTCAGCACAGCAGGCCACACCATTCACCAACACATCATCTAGACATGCAAACCAATCTTGCCCACTGTCCTCAATATAAAATATATCACACCAGACTGTAATATGCTCCAAACCTCACCTGAGTGCTTCACTCCACAGTCTGCAAAAGGATGCAAATTTACCTCAGACATTGCAGCATACCATTTCATAACCATAGTTCACCATGTAATCCACCATACTGCATCATTTACAAAGCTATCATGACCAGCACCCCTGTTTATGTTGCAGACCTGTTCACAATCTCTAGTGCCTCTCAGCACACCCTAAGACAGACCACCACCAGACTGGAGGCAAAGAAGTGTAAGTAAGAATAAACAAGGCAGCCGGCCTTTTCCATCTATGTACTCCAGATCGGGTACAGTGCCCCCATATCCAATAGGACCGTCCCACACTGCTCTACTTTATGAAAGATTTTAAAATACACCTTATTAAACATGATTACATCACAGTGATGTAACAATCCAATAATTAGCTACCTCTTGTTTTGCTTGTTGAACGTATGTATACCCTTTGGTGAAGGTGAAGCCCAGATTGTCTGGTAACTTGATTTTGTACCATACCTCAATACCTACATAATTGATAAGTGAGAGCTTCTGTCTTACCACACCAAATCATGTCACACACCAAATCATATCACATCACAGCCTAGTTTGTATACCATAAGTATCTGATACATACTTCTAGCTAGATATTCCTTACCTTAAAATATTCCCCAGATGTCAGACTGGATCCGGAAAATGTTGAGTGGTACCTCTGCGCACCAGTGCATCGTTTGGCTCCGCATTATTGGCATCATCCCTGCTTGAAGAAACATGTGCGATGCCTACATAAAAACCACTCCAGCGTGCTGACATCAACTCTCATGGCCTCCTGCATTCTGCTGGTAACACATGCTCACTGGCATATATAAGCTCTGCAGTGGGATCTGAAGTCCCAGTGGGTGCAGCATAAGGGAAATCCCTCCGACCTGTTGCAGATATCTGAGGGTACTGCAAAAGATCTCCAGTGGCGGCTGAGAAACTACGATTGGGTCAGTGGCAGACCCCCCCCCCCTCCTCACCCCCCCACCCCCACCCTCCACCCAGAGTTTACAGTGGTGACAGATGCAAATCTCTTGGGTTGGGTTGGCCATCTGTGAGAGGTGGAGATCAGAGGACTCTGTTCTCTGGTGGAGTTTCAACATAAGCTTGTTGGAGTTGAGAGCGATTCGCCTGGCATTGAGACTTTCTTCCTTCCATCAAGGAAACGTTAGTACAAGTGCTCACAGACACCACCACTGCCATGTGGTAATACAACAGATAGGGTTGTGGATCCTTTGCCAAGAGACCCTGTGTCTCTGTCCATGGCTGGAATTTCAGGACATATTCCTGGCCGTACAATACCTGGCCACATCTGTAAATGCCAGGGTGGACGAACTCTGCATCTATGCCTCGCGGATCACAAATGTTGTCTCCACCCTAGGGGTTTAAGGTCTCTTTCAAGGCCAGGAAGAACCTTGCTTAAGTTTATTCACCACGACTGAGAACAGGCAATGTATGGGCTGGAGTTTCCAAGGTGGCTCTCGCTCAGGGCACGTTCTAGCTTGAGTTGAATGCAGGCCTCCTGTATGCCTTTCTGCTAATTCATCTTCTGCGCAGAGTTCCCAAGAAGATCAGGACCGACTGAGCCCAAGCCATCCTTTTGGCTCCGGGTTGAACATGGAAAGGATCATATCCTGAGCTCCTGAGCATGAGCATTGGTTCTCCTATTGACGTGCTTCTTGCAGGAGGATCTCCTTTCACAGCAATAGGGCATCTGCACCCAAACCTGTGCATGCTCCCCTTTCATGTATGAGGATTGAGCAGCTGCAGTTTACAGTTTACCTCTATCCAGAAGTGTGTAAAGCCATTCAGTCAGCCAGGAATCCCTCAGCTAAAACAGTATTCGCCTGTTTGGACAAATTTGTGGCATGGTGCACTGAAGAACACATTGATCCCCTTTCTGAACCTGTACCCAAGGCTTAATTGCTTGCAGGGGTGTGGCATTCCTAAAGCCTGACGCCCAGGACATATTGTTTGGGGTGAAGGACAACAAGATTTATTGTTTATTTTGTCCTTGGGACAAGTAGGCCCAACACCCCCCCGTAGCACAAACCCCTCGGCTGCCAGTTTATTGTAACACATTATGGAGCAGGGAAGGGTATTGTCCACAGTTAAGGTAATATTTGTGTTCACATGTTAATGCTGTTCGAACTTGTATTTGTGGTTCATTAACGCAAATCCTTTATTATTAGTTTGAGCATGCTAAGGAAATGTTATAAGCTCGGGCTACATTACTGACCGGGGTTCCAATATAAAAATGTGTACATGTTTCCAAAGTTGAAAAATATGAGGCTACATTAATGCTCCCAGAATGCACTCTCATTATATGCAAATATTTGCAGATGCAGAAAGCAATATTAATGATTCTTTGCTTTCGAAATAAAATGTTCCCAAAAATGCTAGCATTTAAAAAAAAAAAAAAAAAGGTCATAATGGAAAATCAACGCAACCAGTTTTAACAAGGTTATGGGAAATATTAAAATAAACCGGCTTTGGCAAAATGAATAGGTCTAACATTGGTGGCCAGCCTTTTGGTTTTGTCAATGAGTTTCTTGTTATAACATGATTTTTATAAGACTTTATTGTTGTGGGAGCTGCCGGGCCCTCACCCTTTTAACAAACGTTTGCAAAAATAAAAACATTTTATGGTCTCAAAAAGCTCATATTGCCACACTAGTTCCTAGCACTGAATAAAACTTTCTTGTGCGGATATGCTCCTTATGAAAAAGAAGTATTAGACATAAAAGTTTAATAATTACGGAAGATCTTGGTTACCACCAGACCAAACGAGATGCCTAATTCTTAATGTCAAATGTGCACTGTGGTGTATATATCCTTGTATTAGTGTAGATTTATAGCTTTCATGAATTCGCAAAAGTTTACGTTAGTAGGCCAGGAAATCATACTCCTAAAAAATATTTGTGAACTCTGTTTTGGTATGAACAAATACACATACCGAGATTTGCTTATGCGAAAATCTGTTGAGCAAGTTTACAAGCCCACTTTCTCTCCAACCAATTTTTTCCCAAAACTGGAAGACATTTAATTTCTGCCCTTGTCAAGGAGTAAATTTCCAAGCTTTTCCAACATTAGAAAATATTAGAGAAGAGCTGGTGAAAACCCCTAAAACATACAAGTTATTAGGTTTGCAATATACTCAAAAGGGCACTCCAACCTTGGAACGGTTTCCTCCAATCCCAGTATGCAGATCTGCGGAAAGGTAGCAAAATAAGGGAATTGCTAGTATTCAACCCTAATCAGAGATGCTATTATCAGAGCTCTTAAGAATGAGATTGCTGCCATAATTTGTCGCCACGCTACATAGCACCAAAGGGACAAGTGGATTTTGTTATAGGACTATGAAGCAACACATACCATGGACAAGTAGATATTTGATGAAATTTCACACACCCTGGCTTGTTTTACCCATAGCCCACCACAGCTTTGCTTTGGGCACAGTTAAAAAAGGGTACATTTTGTCCATATCGGCTCTTTTACAGTTGACCGATAAGCCTCCCCTGTTCAAGTCACCTGTTGTGACTTGTTTTATAAAAGGGCTGCAAAATGTTTCCTCCAAAACACTATATCATGCCCCAATGGGACATGGATTTAGTTTTTTTTTTTGTGTGTTTGCCCTTTGAGCCTATGCGTAGTTGCGCTCTACATCTGTTGACCTTCAAAACAGCCATTACATCAGCCAGGAAGGTTAACAAACACCCGGCACTCTCCTTAAAACAACTTTTTTCCAGACAAACTGGTTCTGAGAATACATGCTTGTTCATTCAAAAGTGGTGACACCCTTCCACGTCGGCCCGAGCAACACATTGCTGACCTTCTTTGCTCCGCCTCACTCTTCCAAAGAGGAGGAGAGACTCCATTGCCTGGAACCAAAAGAAGTGTTATTCTACATTGATGGCACCTAAGAACACCGAGTGGATGATCAACTCTTCATTGCTTTCACCGAAGCAAAGAAAGAGGAAGCCATGCAGAAATGGTCAGTCTCCAGACAGATTTTACCGCTATGTCAGCTGGTAAAGTCCCCTGCTGCTACATGGACATTTTTGCACGTTTAGCAAACACTACTGCCAGGTCTGGTGCAATGGTCACTTTGCCTGTTTGTTCCTCCAGGACTTGTTATAACTTTGTTTGCAGACCCTACTCTGTGGCGGTATTGCTGCAGTATCTATTCTAAGGTAAGGAATCTGTGGCTAGAAGCCTGTCAGATGAAGAATTTACTTACTTTGAGCAAAGCCTTATCTGTTAGAGACTCTTATCTAGCCTCAGATTCCTAACTGATCCTCCCAGCTCTTCGAGCAGGTTCTGTCTCAGAAGTTCCCTCTAGGCCCTTAGTGACCGCGTGCTGATACATCAGCTTTCTAATGTGGCTATGCGCTTCAGGGGCAAAATATCACAAAAAGAAACTAATGTCAGTGCTCCTATGTGGACACTGCACATGCAGTTCTGGCATGGACAGTTCAGATCTGGAACAAATAGACGCCACCTACCGGTGCACAGAGGTACTGCTAAAGATAATCAGTCTAACAATTGGGGAATATTCTAAGGTAAGGAATTTGCGGCTAGATTGTCTCTGCCAAGTAAGGGGTTTCTGAAGGCAAGTAACTTGTCCTACAGCACTTTTTAATGTCGGAGCTCTAACCTCTTTGATTAGGATTTAGTAATCTCTGAAATACTTTTAAATTGATATAGTAGTAACCATGCCACTGGGTTCTAATTTCATATGCTCAGCTCTTGGTGGGAAAACAAAGGTAATGCTTGTGTACCGATCATAATGTTTCTGATGGATACAACTACCTGTGGATTCCTCACCTGATGAATACTCCCATGGCGCCAGCATTCGACGGAAATCTTCTTACTAGTCTCTGCACGTCGACGAGGACGTCACTCCAGCCCACGCGACGCCGTCTGACGTCATACAGACAATAATAGGTCCTCGCCGACGTGCCGATGACAGTTCCCTTTTTTCCGTGCATTCGAAACGGTTATCTTCGAGGGAGCTACTGTTACCTTCGTGGTTACAGTGTATTGTCTGCTGCGTAGTCTTCTCTGCGGTAATAATGTCTCAGAGGAAGTCGGGTTTCAAGCCCTGTCGAGAGTGTGGGGGCAAGATGTCAGTTACAGATCCTCACTCCGACTGTCTATGGTGTTTGAGCTCCGACCACGACGTCTCGACTTGCGATTCATGTCAACACATGAATCCGAAGGCCCTCAAAGAGCGTGAAGCCAAGTTATTTATGGCAAAGTCAAAGAAGAAGGAGAAACATCATAAGAAGTCTTCTTCGCCAAGGTCTCACCGGCGTCATCGAGACTCCCGGCGCCGTAGAGACTCACGACGTCATTCCAGCAAGGAGTCTCGTTCGAGGTCACCTTTGGCTCGGCGTCGGAGGACTTGGGAGGTCAGCCCCACGGTCACGCCGCATCCATCGACGCCGTTGCCCTCTCCGGCGTCACCGACTTCGCCTGGTCAGGCGTCAGTGATTGAGGTGGTGCAGCCTCTTGTGTTTTCTCCGGCGTCGCAGACGTCGAGGCCGGCGTCGGGGTCGCCCTCGATCCAGGCACCCCAGTATCCGGCTTTTCCCACTCCTGGAGCCGATAGTACAGCGTTTCTTAATGCGATGTATACCATCTTTCAGCAGATGGCTCCAGGAGCTGCTCCGGCTGGTCCTTCGGGGCCCTTGGCCTTTTCGTTGGGTGATCCTGCGCCTCTTCGGCCGGCACCCTTTATGCCCTTTCTCCCTTTTGGGAATGTGGGCTCGGCGCCGGTGCCGGTGTCGGTGGCCGCTCCGGTGGCTTCGGATGTTTCGGCCCCGGAGGTTGCCCTTCTGTCGAAGTCAGGATTTTGCCCTGTGACTCCGGTTGGTCCATCGGCTCCAAGTCCTCGTCCTCCGGCTCCTGCCTCGGCGCCGAAGCTGCCTGTGGCGCCGGACGCGGCGTCAGATGCTTCTGGCGATCGGCGCCGTTCTTCGACGTCGGCGGAGGCCATGTCGACTCCGCGTATCGAGGAGAGACTTCATTCGAGGAGGCGTGCTCTCCGTCTTTTAGAAGAGCAGGAGTACCAGCGAGTCCTAGAGGAGGGAGAGATTGAGGACTCTGGAGAAGGACTGCATGGTCTGGATACAGCCAGTGGGCTGGACACTTCCCCTGAGTGGGACCTTTCATCTCCAGGGGAATATACGGAGGAGGCTGCTTCCTTTCATGCTGTGGTGAGGAAGGCAGCAAGCTTTTTGGACCTGCCTTTGCCGGTGGCAGAGGCGAAGCAGAATTTGCTGACAGAGGTATTGCATCCGGCCTCTGCTGCAGCTGAGCCTCTCTTGCCATTTAATGAGGCTTTGCTGGATCCGGTGTTGGAGGTGTGGAAGAAGCCGGTGTCTTCCTCGGCCGTTCATAGGGCTGTGGCCAGGAGGTATCGAGCTGCACCATCTGACCCTGGCTTTCTCTCTAGACACCCTACGCCGGAGAGCTTGGTGGTGCAAGCCTCCTGTTCCTCAAAGTCAGCGCCTGGTTCCTTCCCGACGGTGCCTGGAGACAGAGACTCCAAGAAACTGGATGCGCAGTCCAAGAAAATATTTTCGTCATGCAGTTTGGCGTTGAAGGCCACCAACGCAACGTGCATTCTGGGGAGGTACATCCATGCTCTGATGGATGATATTTCGTCTTCATTTACGGAGCTCCCCCAGGGTCTCTTGGATGTGGTCTCGGACGCCCAGGCTGCCGCGACCCAGATTATCCAGTCTGGGCTGGACACGACCGACTCGGTGGCCAGGGCGATGGGCACGGCTGTGGTGGCAAGAAGACAGGCCTGGCTCCGAAACTCAGGGTTTTCGGCGGATGTGCAGTCGACCCTGCTGGACCTCCCGTTTGATGGGGACAGACTGTTTGGAGCCAAGGCAGATTCGGCCTTGGAACGATTTAAGGAGAGCAGAGCCACAGCCAAATCGTTAGGACTGCAAGCTCCTTCTTCCTCTGCCTCTTCTAGATTTTTCAGGAGGTTTCGGGGATTTGGGCGGGGTTCTTCTTCCTCTTCCTTTCGGGGGAGGTTCCAGCAACCCGCCTCTTCCCTCCCCTATAGGTCATTTAGAGGGAGGGGGAGGGGTGGGGCCCGTACCAGAGGAGCCTCTCAACAGCACTCTGCCTCTTCCTCGTCCTCTGGAGGGGTGCAGCAGGGGAAGCAGCCTTAGGCTTCCACCGTTTCCCAATCACTCCTCTCCTGTAGGGGGAAGATTACAGCATTTTCTCCACAAGTGGAAGTCTATCACCACGGACACTTGGGTTCTCGGCATTGTGGGGAAAGGCTACGCCCTTCCCTTTCGGGAGTTCCCGCCCCTCATCCCGCCCGCCCATCTTATTGTTCAGAAGAACACCTCCTGTTGCTAGAACAGGAGGTTCAAGTCCTCCTTTCAAAGGGCGCGGTAGAGTTGGTCCCAGAGCAGGAAAAGGGTCGAGGTTGTTACTCAAGATACTTCCTGATTCCCAAAAAGGATGGTCAGTTGAGACCAATCCTGGATCTGAGGATCTTGAATTGGTTCCTCAAACAGGAAAAGTTCAAGATGCTGACCCTAGCACAGGTGCTTTTGGCGTTGAGCAAGGAAGATTGGATGGTGTTGGTCGACTTGCAGGATGCTTACTTTCATATCCCGATACTCATGTCGCACAGGAAGTATCTCCGGTTTGTGGTAGGGTCGCAGCACTATCAGTTTGCGGTCCTCCCGTTTGGTCTTACTTCAGCACCTCGAGTCTTCACAAAGGTGATGTCAGTGGTTGCGGCGGAGCTCAGAAGAAAGGGGATAGCAGTATTCCCTTACTTGGACGACTGGTTGATCAAAGCCAAGTCCCCGGAGCTTGTGTCGCATCATTTGCAGTCAACAACCCAGTTGTTGTTCGACCTGGGCTTTTCGGTGAATGTGCCCAAATCTCACCTGGAGCCCTCTCAGCGCCTCCTGTTCATAGGGGCAGTACTGGATACAACATTGAGTCGAGCCTTTCCTCAGCGGATTCAAGATATTCAGGAATTGGTTCCAATGTTTCGAAATGGAGCGGTAGTTCCAGTCCTCAAGGTCCTTCGTCTGCTCGGTCTGTTCGCCTCCTGCATTCTGTTGGTCACGCATGCTCGCTGGCACATGAGGGCTCTTCAGTGGTGCCTCCGAAGGCAGTGGTCTCAACACAAAGGAGATTTAGAAGGTACTGTCAAGATCTCCAGAGATGCTGCTGTGGAATTGAAGTGGTGGATTGCGGGCAACAATCTTTCACAGGGAAAGCCGTTCGCGCAGTCGCCACCAGTGGCCACGGTCATAACGGATGCTTCCACCCTAGGATGGGGAGCTCATCTGGGGGATCTGGAGATCAAAGGGCTTTGGTCTCCAGAGGAACAGGTGTTTCATATCAATCTGTTGGAGTTACGGGCTGTACGTCTGGCTCTCAAGGCCTTCCTCCCATCCCTTCGTGGTCAGTCGGTACAGGTCCTGACGGACAATACTACCACGATGTGGTACATAAACAAACAGGGAGGAGTAGGGTCGTACCTTCTCTGCAGAGAAGCTCTTCGGCTATGGTCCTGGGCAAAGGACCATCAGATTTGCTTGGTGGCAAATCATCTGGCCGGGGTCTTGAATGTACGTGCGGACAGTCTCAGTCGCCAATTCTCGGCAGACCACGAGTGGCGTCTCCATCCAGATCAAGTCTGTTTAATCTTCCAGATGTGGGGGTTTCCTCGGATAGATCTGTTTGCCACTCGGGAGAACGCGCATTGCCCGTTATTCTGCAGCCTCCAGTATCCGATGCAGGGAGCGTTGGGGGACGCGTTTCAGATAACCTGGTGCGACCAGTTGCTTTACGCGTTTCCCCCCATACCCTTGATTCCTCGAGTGTTGAGGAAAATTCGCCAAGACCGGGCCCAAGTCATCTTAATAGCTCCGGATTGGCCAAGGAGGGTATGGTACTCCGACCTTCTCCAACTCTCACTGTGCCCTCCGCTCCGTCTCCCTCTCAGGGCAGACCTCCTCTCGCAGTCGCAGGGGCAGGTTTTACACCCCAACCTCCAGAGTCTGCACCTACATGCTTGGAGATTGAACGGGGCAACCGGAGTTCCTTCTCTCTCCCGCCTGATGTAGTGGATGTTATCTTAGCGGCCAGGCGACACTCCACTAAATCTATCTACGCTAATAGGTGGTCTAAATTTGTTATGTGGTGTGGAGAGAGACAGATTGATCCCTTACATGCTCATCTGTCACATGTTTTGTCTTTTGCACTGTCTCTAGCGCAGAAAGGTTGTGCAGTGGCTACCATTAAGGGTTATTTGTCGGCCTTGTCAGCCTTCATTTGTCTTCCAGACCAACCATCGTTATTTAAATCCCCTATTGTTCTCAGATTCTTGAAAGGTCTTCTGAATCAATATCCTCCAAAACCATTCGTTATGCCTCAATGGGATTTGTCCTTGGTCCTGACTTTCCTTATGGGGTCCCCTTTTGAGCCTATGCATTCTTGCCCCTTAAGGTATTTGGTTATTAAAACAGTCTTCCTGGTAGCTATAACATCTGCAAGGAGAGTGAGTGAGTTGCAGGCCTTATCGGTTAAACCCCCTTATATAACGTTTTATGGGGATAAGGTGGTGTTGAGGACCAAGGCTGCTTTCCTTCCGAAGGTTGTTTCACCCTTCCATTTGGCTCAGACAATCACTTTGTCCACGTTTTATCCTCCGCCTCATCCTTCAAAGGAGGAAGAAAGACTACATCGCCTGGACCCAAAAAGGGCGTTGAGCTTCTATATTGACAGAATGAAGGATATCAGGCTGGAGGATCAGCTGTTTGTCGGATACGTGGGCAAGAGGAGAGGAAAGGCAGTCCACAAGAGAACACTATCCAGGTGGGTTGTTCTTTGCATTAAAATCTGTTACTCTTTGGCAAAGAAGGATCCGCCTGAGGGCATTAGAGCTCATTCCACCAGAGCTAAGTCGGCCTCTTCGGCCTTGGCCAGGGGTGTTCCTGTGGTCGACATCTGCAAGGCCGCAACTTGGTCGTCCCTTCACACTTTTGTGAAACATTACTGTTTGGACTCTGAGGTCAGAAGGGACGGTCATTTTGCACGGTCAGTGCTGCAGGATTTCTTGGTTTGACCATTTGGGCACCCACCGCCGGGCGTGGTACTGCTTTGGGACTCTATTCATCAGGTGAGGAATCCACAGGTAGTTGTATCCATCAGAAGAACGAGTTACTTACCTTCGGTAACGACTTTTCTGGTGGATACATTAGCTACCTGTGGATTCCTCACGGTCCCACCCGCCTCCCCGTTGCCTTTTTGGTCTCTCCAAGCAATCCTTGAGTGTGCTCCTTTTGGTCTTCAAAGTGGCAATACATTTTGCATATATGATATTTGTATATATGTATATATTTATATATAAATCTATATATATTGTGTGTATATACATGATTCGTATGTATAAATATATTTATTTGTTTAAAAAAAAAAAAAAAAAAAAGAAGGTTATATTAAATCTACAGCTATTTTATTGCAATGTTGTGTGATTTACAATATTAAGAGATGTTGCTTTGCTCTTTCATTACATTGGGTTATTATTATTCTCATGCACGTAAAAAAATGTTGGTACTGTCATCGGCACGTCGGCGAGGACCTATTATTGCCTGTATGACGTCAGACGGCGTCGCGTGGGCTGGAGTGACGTCCTCGTCGACGTGCAGAGACTAGTAAGAAGATTTCCGTCGAATGCTGGCGCCATGGGAGTATTCATCAGGTGAGGAATCCACAGGTAGCTAATGTATCCACCAGAAAAGTCGTTACCGAAGGTAAGTAACTCGTTCAACTCATCCGTAGAAGTTGATGGCTACGTGTAACACCACCACATACTGCAAGATATGGGGGTTACATTTTGAAGGGCTGTGCAATATACAGATATTTTGTGTAAAAAGGAAAAAAAAGTATATTAAATTGTCCTTTTTCCTAAAGGGAACAACAGCAAGAAAACAGTTGGAAAAAGATGTAGAAGATTTCAAGCAAATGTTGTGCAAGTCAGACCAGGCATTGCAAGCGAGCTTGTCTAAAGAAAATGATCTCCAGAAAAAATTAGAGGTAAGAAAAAACAGGAATGCAGCTACATCCATCTAATACATGATGCTATATATTTGTTACAGTTAAAGCCATTCTGCAGTTGTTCATCTTCTATTATCCAGACGTATTTATCTGTATGGCTTTTATTTTCAATAGTAACCATTGTGCTGCTGCCTTTTTTCTCCAGAATCAACATGCTGATTCGTAGCACCTCAAATCAACCGCTCCACTGAGAAACTGGCAAAAAATTGCACCTCCTAATACTTAACTCCCATATCAAAAGAACCTTAATAAATAAATGACCTCAGGACAAACCCACTTTCTCCTACTGGAGCGCTACTGCACTTAACAACCTTTGCAGGTAAAGCCCACAACCAGGGTTAACCTCAAGAAGGCGACCGCATTGGTTAATGACAAGATCACAAAAATTAAAACCCAACTTGGCATACATAACGCAAGTGGAGAAAATAAAAAATGTAAAAAGACAAACGGTGACTGCACTGCTGTAGCAGAGCCTACAACGCAGTTGCTGGAACCACAAAGAGACACCACGGCCTGCAATGCCAAATTCATACTTGCAGGTCATCAGCGGAACTCCACTAAATACTTGAATAGTTCAGCAATCCAGAATTCCGAATTGCGAAGACCCCATGATCCCAAGCCTTCTGCAGCAAAATCTTGATGGAATTGATCTGAAAAAGTGAAACGACAGAAAGCTACTTTTTTAACAAAACAATACAAACAGTCTTCCTGCACGTGAAGGACCACTGCAAAGATCGACACCACCAAACTTTCATTTCTTAACCTTTATGAAAAATTATTCTCTGACATTGTTAATGCATGCATACCATCTGGATCAATTTCAGAAGCAGCCACCACAAAAATCTTTAATATTTTTGTTCGGACGACCTGTGCCAGGGGACATAACTAGAAGCATACCACACAAATCCTTGGAACCAGGATCTTTTCCACCTCAGTAGAAAACCTTGTACATCATGCCACTCCTTAAGAAGAGGAACCTCAACTCATTCAACTCAGCAAACTACAGGTCAATATCTTATAGCCCAATTCCTAGATAAACTTGTAGAATGAGCAGTGTTTACTCAACTTTCTAATATCAACGAGGAACTAACTGTCATAATTACAATCTGGATTCAGACAATATAGAGGCATAGATTCAGCTCTTGTATCTATATGGGACAATCATAAAACTGTGGACAATAATGGAGTAGCCTCAATCATTCTAGAATATATGGTAAAATGGATTTTCTGATAAGCCAAAGACAGAGCTTTTTATTTCTACAGCCTTTCACATCAGTCACTCAGACCCTATATTATGGCATCCCTCAGGTGTCCATCATTTCTCCTCTCCTATTCTACACCTTACTGGAACTGATTATATTGTTCAACCTTAACTATTACAGCTGTGCACATGATATGCAAATCATTGTAAAGTGGATGATCCAGAGGACCTATCCTTTACAAGTCTAGACTTGACGGTCTCTCTCTGTGCCTTAGATATGTGGATGATGAACAACCACCTAAAGCTCAACACTGTAAAGAAAGAGATCATGACCTATGACCTATGGACTATGGCACAGAC
Source organism: Pleurodeles waltl (assembly GCF_031143425.1). NCBI lineage: Eukaryota > Metazoa > Chordata > Amphibia > Caudata > Salamandridae > Pleurodeles > Pleurodeles waltl. Next base: position 202,865,380 of record NC_090444.1, on the reverse strand, counting down.
ACTGGCCCATCATTATATGATCCAAGGAACCTGATGCCACAACAGCTATGTCAAGAGGGGAGAGAAACCTTAGGGGTAACCATGGACTCATATATCCTTGATATCCTGTTTACATAGTCACAGAGTGCCTTCTACAGAATGAAAACACTGCAGCTCATCTTTACATACCTTGGATACCAGCTAAAACTAGAAGATGCACTCATACTCACGATCTCCCAGCCAGACTATGCCAATAACCTATCCCTTGGCACCCCCTGTTTCACCATACACAAAATGCAATACATCCAAAATGCTACAACATTCCACCTCCACCTGAGAGAACTGATGACGCCTGTCCTGCAGGTACTTTGTTTAACTGTGGTAGCTAGATGGTCACTGTTGAGGGCCCTTTGCGTTCTCCACATACCTCAAGTAAAAGGAACACTATGCTGCACATTAGTCTTAAGCATTACAAACTAATTAGGACACTGTGCCCCAAGCTAACACCACAGATCCCATACATCCTTACAATAAAGAATTCATAGGAAGATATGCTTTCCCAGTCCATGGTGCCAAGCTCTTCAGGTTGTCAGCCGAAATTGTAAGTATCCAGGAGCTCTGAAGAGAGGAGAAAACGTGTTTGTTACCAAGATAATTACGTCATTGAGCCTTTGATTTTCAGAGGAAGGCTAGTTGCACACCCTGCAGGAACATCTAGGATAGCTTGGACTAGTCTTTTAGTTCCCTGTTTTACAGCAAACATATACACATTTTCTCAAATTTATATTTGGGACACCAGCCACTGAATTCATCTCATGCTGTGAAGAAAAATTTCCCAAGAATGAAATTACCTCGTTGCTAGACTTAGATATGTAAACTTGCTGTTATGGTGGATACTTTTGCCTGGGGATTAGTATCCTTTTGAATTTACCAGGCATCGCACGGAAACTGGAAACTTCTTTCATTACCTCTCCATTAGGGTCCCTGGCTCCACTTTGTCGCTGGAAGTGGTGTTTCTGTAGCCATAAAGCACTCCAGTTGACTCACGGACATCGGTTCCCTTTTTTGCACATCAGCTTGTTTCCTTAGCTCAAATCTCCTCAGGAGACTGCCATAGTTGTCTACTCAAATTCTATCTTTTTCAAGTTTCATTGCATTTTTCACTGCAATGTTGACCCCAAAACACTCTGGTATAAAACTGTCGAGGGATTGTGAAAAACAGATGCCATTCACAAACCATCATAAAATCTGTTAATGGTGCTTGGGACCCAACCATGATGTGAAGGCCTCTGGTTCTTGTTGCAATGTTCACCCAAAGCCACAAAGGAGGGGAAGGCTTAGGTGTTTACGGCATAAGCGAGGGATAATGGCAAAGAAGGTGCAAGTCCAGAGTGATGTCGCCAAATTTGATGCCGTCTTTGAAGAAGACTTGCAAAAAGAAGAGCAACTGAACTCCAAAAGTAAGTCAGCAACTACCCCTGTCTACGTCTAAACCGGAAATAGTGTAGGGTATCACAGAGGATCCCTCGCTAATCCTAGAGCTGCTAATACTTGTGGTGCCAACAGAGAGACCCCAGCCTGGTCAGCTACTTATAGAGTTTTTTGCTCCTGAAATGAATCCTGCAATATTTCGGAAAATTATGTACTACCTGTTCAGATGAAGCATGGTGTCCACTGGAGCGGAGACTTTTTGGGTAAAATCCAATTCAGATTTAGAAAGGTTTAGGGGAAGGAAGGCAGCAACAAGGTCCCTGGGCCTCGAGACACAGCAGGAAGATTGCTGCCAGTTCAATCGTTTTTGTCAGTTCTCAAGAGGTTTTTTCTAATGTTGCAGTCAGCAGCAATGCTTCCAACAGCACCAGCTCGAAAAGAAGGCGAACCTGCTGTACGGGCAATGTAGACGATGTGGCAAAGAAGGAACAAGAACTTACTGCTCCTTTAATTCGTCTTTTCGTCCTCCCACTCAGCCATTGCTTTGAAGAAGCCCTAGTTCCTTTTGTCAGACCACAACAAACCTGTTAGATGACAGTTCCCCTCCATTCCACAAGCCTGGCGGGCCATTCCCCTATACCTATGGGTCTTGCAGATTGTGGAAATGGGGCATGCCAGATGCTTTCAACAAGTTCCTCTACCTCCCACGACCTCTCACCATCTGCTCTCTCTTCCAAACCAACTACAAGTCTTGCAACAGGAGCTGAGAATCTTATTCTAGAAAGACGTGGTGGAGTTTGTGCCAAAACAGGAACTGGGTCAGGCTAGCTACTCCATGTGCTTCCTGATCTCCAGAAAAGACAGCTGTCTCCATCAATTTGTAGATGTCGGGGTTCTGAACTGTTTTCTCAAAAAAGAAAAGTTTAAAATGCTTTCCCTAGCTATGGTTCCGCTTGCTCTGGAATCTGAGGATTGGATGGTCTCTGTTGACATGCAGGATTCCTATTTCCACATTTCTGGTCTGCAGTCAAACAGGAAGTATCTGCGCTTCATGGTGGGATCCACATTACCATTTTATAGTGATTCCATTTGGTCTGATTTAAGCTCTACAGTTCTTAACAAACGTGATGGTAGTGGTGGCACACCATCTCAGAGTAGGAGGAATCCTGGTATTCTCCTACCTGTAAGACTGGGTAATCAAGGCCAGCTTGCCAGATTTGGTGTTGTCACCTACAGGCAACAGCCAGGTTGCTGTTCGATCTGGACCTTTTCCATGAACAGGCCCAACTATTCCCTCCTCACAGTGCATCCTCTTCAAAAGGTAGCTGTTAGAAATGGCCCTTTTTGCAGGGTTACTGTTTGCCTCTGACCTCTTGTTTTTCACTGTGTGCTGCATTTCGTTTTTGCTGGCTTTAGGACTCCGGGCACTTTACCACTGCTCACTAATGCTAAAGTGCAAGTGTTCCCTATCTCAATTGTATTGGTGATTGGTTTTTCCATGATTGGTGTTAGAAATGGGGTCTCTAGTTGGCAGAGGTATACATCCTTGTCCAAGTAGGGACCACAATCCTAGTCGGGGTAAGTCACAACACAATCCAAATTATCCTGTGCCCACCGTCTGGTAGCTTGGCAGTCAGGCTTAACTTTTAAGGCTATGTGTAAACACCACAACAATGCACCACACAGGTTTAGAAAAATGGATAGTATTTATCTGAATAAAATAAGGCCTAAACATCACAGATCCAATAAGCACAAGTTGAAATATCACTTCTAAAAGGTTTAAAGGAGTCTTGATCCTTAGAAATCAATAGTTTCTTTGTAACACACACTACCTGGGATGCGTCAAAAATAACGACGGACGTGGACCGCAGAGGAGGAGATGCGTCGGATTTTCCGGCATGTCACAGACGATGCATTGTTTCTTTCCATGGTGCAAGGGGTTGTGGTTCTGGTTCCTCACTGCGATGCGGGGACATTTTGACACCCAGGGACGATTAGAATCTTTAATGCACTGGAAGAAGAAGCAGGCGCTGTGTTGATCCACTAGGCGATGCGTCAAACTTTACATTGCAAGGCCATCACTGCATTGAATTTCCAGTTGGGTAGTCAGTGCTGCGTCGTTGCAGCGCTTCCTCAGCCGCAATGCAGACTTTGCTTCGATTTCTGCAGGTGTTGCGTCTATTTTTGACGCACAAGGATTGTCTTGAAGAGGTGAAGTCTTTGTTGGCCCTGAGACTTCAGAAACAGGAGTCAAGCTCAATCCAAGCCCTTAGAGAGCACTTAAGGAGGAAGGCAAAGTCCTTCCAGCCGAATCAGAGGCCAGCAGGGCCACAAGCAGGGCAGCAGTCCTCAGCAAAGATGTCCAGATGAATCCTATGGGCAACCAGGCAGTTCATTTGACAGAGTGCAGGTGTAGGTTCAAAAGTGTCTGATTTGGTGGGGTCAGAGAGCCAAAAATGCCTTTGAAGTGGGGGAAACTTCAAAGAGTGGTTTTGAAGTGCACAAGTTCCCCTTTAGGCCCAGTCCTGTCTGCCAGGATCCCTGTGGGGAGTTATCAGTCCATTGTGTGAGGGCAGGCCACTGGCCTTTGAAATGTGTGAGCCCCTCAACCCTTCCTGCCCAGGAAGACCCATTCAGTATGCAGATGAATGCACATGTGATTGAGTGTCCTGTGTTAGAGGTTGTCTGGGTGGAATGCACAAGGGGAGCTGTCAACCAGCACAGACCAGACGTGGATTGGAGACATGCTGTAAAGCACAGATGGTTTCAAGTCCCGAGAAATGCCCACTTCCCAAAAGTGGCATTTCTAAAATAGTAATAGTAAATCCAACTCACCAGTAAGCAGGATTTTCTATTACCATTCTGGGCATACTAAATATGACATGGCTACTCCCAGATCAGAATCTACCACTTAAAAGTATATGAGGGCAGTTCTATTGCAAGTCTATGAGAGGAGCAGTCCTCATAGTAGTGGAACACAAATTAATTAGTTTTGCTCTACCAGAACATGTAAAACACATAAGTCCCTGCCCTGCCTTTTACCTACATAGCACCCGGCCCAAATGGTTACCTAGGGCCTACCTTAGTGGTGACTTATATGTAGAAAAAGGGGAGTTTAAAGCTTGGCAAGTAGTTTTAAATTCCAAGTTGAAAAGGCAGTGAAACTGCACACACAGGCCTTGCAATGGCAGGCCTGAGATATGGTGAAGGGGCTTCTTATGTGGGTGGCACAATGACTGCTGAAGGCCCACTAGTACTATTTCATTTACAGGCCCTGGGCACATGTAGTGCACTTTACTAGGGACCTACAGGGACATTACAGTCCTCATGGTCTTGTGCCTGCTAGGTGTGCTAGCTTCCTGCATTCTGTTGAGCACTTTCACGTTAGCACATGAAGGCCCTCCAATGGTGCCTCCACAGGTAGAGGCTTGTAGATATTTATTGTGTTGGAACCACTATCATGATCTTCAGGGGCAATGCAGATGACTTCTGATGGTGGAGTGTGGCAGGCAATGTGTCTGAAGGAAGTACATTCCAGCCCCTACAAACTGTGACAACAGTTACCATGGATACTTCAACCCTAGGGTGGTGAGTTCAACTGGAGGAGTTGGAGATAATAGAAGAGGCCTCTGGTCTCCAGAAGAGTAGATGTTCCACATCAGCCTACTGGAAATATGCACAGTCTGTCTGGCTCTCAATTCCTTCTCTTCCCTTCATAGCCAGTCTGTCCAGATCTTGAAAGACAATATGACTGCAGTGTGGTACATCACCACTGCAGTGAGGTACATCATCATATCGATGGAATATGGTTGCGTCTTGCCTGCTCAGCAGTTCTACAGTTCTGGTCCTGTTCTCAGGACTGCGATCTAGCTGATAGTCAGCTATGTAGCTGATGCACTCAGTGTGCGTGCAACCATTGTCAATCAGCGTGATGTTACCGATCACAAGTGGTGCCTAATCCTGGAGGTAGTCCAGTACATCTTCAATGTATGGGGAAATCCTCCGGTTGACCTCTTTGACCCTTGAGAGGATGCTCAATGCCTGAAATTGTATCCTTCAATATCCACTGCAGGATGCTACTTTCCATTTCACTGCGAGTTTCCTCTCATACACTTTATTCTTCAAGTCTTGATAAAGATTTGCCTCGGCCGGACCAGATCATCCTTATAGTTTTAGACCGGACACGAAGTGTGATATGTGGGCATGATACTCTCCATATGTCCATTTCTTCATCTCCCTCAAAGGGTAGACCTCCTCTTGCAATACCAAGGGCAGGTTCTGCACCCCAACCCTCAGACACCCCACCATCATACTTGGAGATTGAGTGTGCTAGTTTGAATTCATTTTCTTTACCTCCTGAAGAGGTAGAAGTCATCTTATGTGCCCAAGGACGCTCCACCAAAACGGTGTATAGAGCAGGTTTGTAAAGTAGTGTGCAGAGAAGTCAGTAGACCCTATCAAAGCCTGCAGCTTGCCTTATCATTAGCTCAGCAAGGGTGCACAGTGAGCATGGTTATCAGCCTTCTGCACCTGCCGTACCTCTTAAAATCATCCATAGTGATTAGGTGTTAGAAAGTGGGTTGTTGGTTGACTGGGGTGTTAACCTTATTCAAGCAGCAACTACAATCCTAGTCAGGGTAAGTGTCAGGCAAATCCTAAATTAACTTTTGCTCTCTGTTTTTTTGTTTTAAACACATTGTATTGATTTTTCAAAGAGAAAAAGAAAACAATATAAAGAGACAATACAAATCAGCAAGTGGCATTCACAGTGGGTATTTCAGCTTGCTGGTGGTACAGATTGCGTCATCCCAGTATTTGGTGCATAGAAGAACATAGGGCATTGGTACATAGACATATTAAAAAATCCTATTTTAACATACACATGGCTAGTGCATCCAGAATATGTAAATCTTTCATGTATCTGAAAAGTAGGACAAGGTGAAAAAAGGGAAAAGAAAACAACCAAACATAAACCCCAACTAATCTTCTGTGTGATGCAGTTGGGCGAACTGTGATGTGGTGTTAGGGGGGCATGGGAAGGCAGGTGGCCCCGTGAGGAGTCGCTGTCTCACTGAGTAAGTAGTCCTGCCTATTCGTTATGGACCCAGTGGTCTGCTGGGGTAGAAGGTTGTCCCATTCCCTAACTATATATTGCTTTCTGAGTCCACAGTATTAGTCCCTGCGTAAGGTCTGTCCTTTGGCTGTACCCGAATGCAGGACCTCCTCGCAACAACTAGTTGCTCGTGGGCACGGCTTAGGGAAATGTATAAGTGTGCGCACAAGCCTTTGTAAAGCCAGTGTCCATCTTGTATAGTGCTCGTGTGAAGAAGTGTGTTACTGCTTCCGCCCCGTTGCTCCGTGCTTACGAATGTAGTGAGTAACATTAGCATGAGTGACTAAGAGGGAATTTGGCATGCCCAGGGTTTGGGTAAGGTCGTGGTCTGTTGCAAACTCTAAGTCAAGAAACATGTTCCCCAGCGTTGATATACCTGCTGATTCCCAGGGTTCCAGTCAAGCAGCTGTGAGCATACCCAGCAGTGTCGGCAATCCCCTCAAAGATATATTGGATGCATATGGGTTTGGGGTTGCTGTGTATTTCAGGGCCTGCTTCCAATAAGTGACTGCATTACTAAAGAGCAGTGGCAGTCGGTGGTGGGGGGAGAGGCGCTGCTCTTGTTAGCAACAGGGTGTACAATTTGCCGGTTCGTAGCTTATGTGGAGTTAAGTCTCTCGGCCAAGTGGAGCCCTGTAAGTCAGTAAGACAGCCATTGCAGTAGGCCTGCATAACAATAAACCCAGAAGTTCGGGACGCCTAGCATCCCCCCCCCCCCCCCCTCCGTCGGAGGCAGCTATAATTTGGCCAGGTTCACTCTATGGCTGCCAGGTCATCAGATCAATAAGTAAAGTATTAAGTTGTTTGAAACGGATCACTGGAATTACTACAGGCCGATTTACAAAAAAGTATGAAAGACAGGATAGCTTTACCATTTTTGAGAATGCTAACCAGACCGCCACTGAGATGAGCAGTGTGACCCAGAACGTACCTGCAAGCGGAAGTATGCAATGGCTTTGAGATTCCCATCCAGCAGATCCTCAGTAGTCCTGTAGATCTGTATCCCAAGGTAGCTAAATGTTTGTCTGGCTGTTGGTATTGTGTGGGGGTGGGGTAAGATGGGGGGGGAAGAAGGGCCCTAATGGCATAGCGTCTCTCAACGGGCAATCTTGGAAGGAAAAGGTGTGGGATTTGGTGCAGTTTACACGTACGCCAGAGAGGTCCATAAATAACACAAGCTGGGAGGTTAGGGGCATGAGTTCCATAGTAAGGTCTTGTACGAATATGGTCATGTCATCTCTGTACAGTGATACAGCATGTTGACATTGCAAAAATACATCAATTAGCTGCCACCTGTCTAATACTTTGAGCCATCTCTAGCACAGAGAGATGAAGAAAAAGTGGGCACCCCTGTCTAGTACCATGGGAGGTAGACTAACTGGATGACACATGAGGGCTGGTACTTGCCCTTGCTCTGGGGTTAGTTTGTAGGAGTTTCATCTGTTGAATGTGTCAATGGAATGCCAAATCTAGTGAGGGTGGCAAACATATAGTCCCATCCTAAGGTGTCAAATGCCTGCTGTAGGTCAAGGGAGAGACAGCCTGTGGCATGGTAGGCATCTCTAGCTTCCTCCAAAACCTGGTATGGCTGTCTAATATTTAATGAGGTGCTATGGCGTGCAATAAAACCTTTCTGGTCCTTGTGTATCAGGTCGGGTAGTATACGTTTTTCATAACCATCTTCAGTAAATCCGGATGTTTCTAATGTCTCCATGCTTAAAGGGCTGAAACAAATAACAACTGAACCTCGGCTACAAAGAGCCATACAGTCTAACCACAAACAGTAGATAGTGGGAATTAAAGGGCAAAAGACTACCTACTTGTCATCAAAGCAAAAAAAATCAACTCTTCCGAGCCCAACCATACAATTCATCTTCAAGATCATTAATTCATCAATGCAACAATCTATTTTCTATAAATTCATTCATAGATACATCATTTTTATATATTGTAAAAGAGAAAGAAAAAGACAACGCAAAAATAAAATGCAACAAAATAAATTCAGCCCCCACCACTGTAGAATAAATCCAACCCAGAAATGTAGTCCTTAGTTAAAAACCAAACCTTCAGCTCTATACACAAAGTCCAAATATTAAGGAGTAAAGTTGGGTATTTTCCTCCTTATGTGGCTTACAGCTGTAGGCTGTGTAAAAGACGTTGACGTATGTTTCAGTGGAACTTCCTGATTTAACTTCCACCTTCATCAAGACACAACAGAGTAACACATTGATATACAAAACCAAGTACTTCGATATTTCCTTTGCGTTAAATGGAGATCTAACAACGAATACAAAAAAATATATATATACTGTTATGTATGTATACATAAGTCGATCCCAAAAGGAAACACAAAACACAGTTCATTAAATATGTCTAATCACAAAAACTTTTCTTAGAAATTCGTAGGTCAAATACGCATAATGAACAACGCTTTGCGTAGTCTAAGGATCGCATTTGTAGAAAAAGACATTAAAAATCCAGCATTACACTTCTTTAATAATTTGAGACATCTCATACAGGAATTACAACCTATTTATACTTAGTCTATCCCACTTAACTATTAAATATTGTATTTCCTGTCTTCACCGCTGATCATTGAAGACTTGTAATCATCTATCCTGCATCCCGATTGGTTTTGTCTTTGCTTGATACAATCACCTCAGATTTAATGTTGTATGTTGATGATCCATTGCAAATCTTGTGCTTCTTCTACCACTTTATATCTCTTATAAAAAACCTCCTTGATGTTTGCGGTGTCCTGCAATGTAATTTACCTGAATAGCTGATAGAATTGCTTTGATAATCCTCTATACTTATTTAGCTGCAATAACCAAGGTAACTTTTGTTCTAGGAGCTCAAGAAGGAAGGAAACGTTACTCATATTCAGTTTGATCAGAAGTCCAGAGAAGCCATCCAGCTGGAAGAGGAACTTAAAACAACCAGAGAGCTTCTAAAGCTAAGCCAGGATCATATGGAAGAATTGACAAGTAAAGTTCTTTGTTTTAGCTTGCCATTTCCACTTTATAGAATAAGCATATTTATTTACTTTACCAGTAAACTAAACCTAAAGGGTGTTATTTATAATTTGCTTTGTGATCGAACCAGGGGGTTGTCACATTTTTTTACATATTCCCTTCTAATTCAAGGAGGCACTGCAGTACTGTAGAATCAAAACTGTGACACATAGGTTCATAATAAATGTGTTAAATTTGAAGAAAAGTTAAATACGGGAGGGATCTTGCAGAATATTGTAGAAATGATGAATTTCCATTTGAAAGGATCTCCACACTTTGAGTTCATTATTTAAGAGCAGCCCATCTAGCTTTTGAAAAAGCATCCTAAGCAGAGCTAGCACCTCTGTGGATTTCGACAGAATACTATTGGTCAGCTGCTCACAATTCATGCTAATGCCTAGTACCTGCTTCATTGGCCAGTGGCAAACATATTCTCCGTTCACATTTCAAGAGTTGCTGCATTATGAGTTGAAACAATATTAACTTCCCTGCATTGTGTGGTGCAAGCTAGTGTTTCTGTACTAGTCAGAATGAAGAAACTTGTTTAAAGGTGTTAAACTAAAGATGTGAACCAGTGATTTAAAACTATCAGCCATCTGTGTGCTTTCAGATGATGGTACACACAGTGTGACTACATTCCTGTTCCAAGATTACTTACTCAAGGTTTGATCAAACACCTGTAGTTAATTCACATTCAGATAAGTGAAATCTGAGACCTTGTTAATCACAGGGTATGTTGTGGCTATTGGTTTAACATCTTTTCCATCAAGTCAACTACCTCACTAAACACAGGACTACAAGCAGGAGCTGCACCTCTGCAACACATACATGGCAATTATTATAACACATATATAGATTTTGGATTACCATAAAGATGTAATAGTGTAGGAAATGAATCTGTCACTTTTTCTTGTTACGGACCCGAATTGATGTTTCTGACCGCTGGGCATTTCCCCAGCCACCTGACAGCCATTTCCTTAAATTATCAATGTAGTCATCTTATCTATAAGTCAGTCACAAGTGCGCACAAACTTTGCAGTCTCTCTAGAATTCAGATACTACTTGAGAGTCTTAGCAAGACTTTTACCACTAGCATCGAGGAACAAAAATCCTATCATCTTACTCCCTCTATTTGAAAAGTCACAGATTCCTAGAAGTTGGCTTAAAAAAAAAAAAGAAAAATACACAATTAAGGTGTGTAAAGAACTTTCAGGTTGAGTTGTAGTAACCCAAGAATAACTGATTTAAAGAACATGTTGAGGGGCAAATGCAATTAACGTGGGGCAATGTTTTACTTCTGGGAAAATATAGAGCTCACTCCCCTGCAAAAACATGTAATGTAACTCTTTTTCAATTTAAACAAATTACATTTCTTCATGCAAGGTAACCTGCTCATGCACAGCACAGACTTTCATGTAACTAGGCAGTGCTAGGGGGCAGGGGCAGGCAATTTTAATGAAGGCTTTCAGCTGCAGTCTTGCCAAGCGTGAGAATGAGGTTGTGCGAGAGATTGAACTGTAAGTCACATAAATGCGGTCCTTCTATTGAGAAAGGAAGTAGAAGGTTGTGAAGGACTTTCAGTATGATTTGTTTAGGTAACTCAGCTATGATTAATTTAAGCTATTCAGCCGCTTACCAGAGGGTAACCGTGTAAAACACTGCCCCCATCAGTTACCTTCGTGGCTGGTGCAAAGTGTGAAAGGTATGAGAGCCAGTGAATGGGTGTCTGCCTATAGTGAAACTAGCAAGACTAGAATATTGGCTGTGATTAACACTGAGGAAAATATTTTGTTTTTACCTCTTGGACAAGTGGCTTAGTGCACAAGGAAAATTCTCTGCATATTTGTGAACGTTTGGACCATCATGGAATAAATTGTCAAACGTTTGATGCAAGTTGTGACGATGTGGCCATTTTATGTCACTGCTACATTTGTGAAACTATGCTTTAAAAGGCAACATTGTGTATCCGTACACTGATTTGCTTCTTTGCTTTGTCATTTTTATCTTCATCTCTGAAACGATTTGAGAATTGTAACTTAACTGTAATGTTGGTTCAACAGCAATGTTAAAATATCCCAGACAATGTTTTCCAAGGAAGGTATTTGTGCTTCTTCCAAACTGCCACATGTAAGCTTTGGATTCTTGACAGAAATCTATTTTCCTCTAAGAAAACAGTTTTCTGTTTATTTTGATCTTTGGACTCTCATCCACAGTTTGAAGACTGAGTCACCTCTCCACCATAGTTTAAGAATCTGCTTTCCAACAGAAAACATACTTGCTTCATCTCTGCAGAAAGCATCCTTGCTTCATCACTACTGTAGTTCTACCGCCCAATCCAGATGATGCAGTCTACATTTTTGATGATACTTGAGCAAAGATTTCATCTGGGAAGATAACAAAGAAGTCAACATTTGATACACATTCAGTGCATGCTTTTAGAATTCATTCTGCATCTGTTAAAGGAAGATTAAAGGGATATCCACAGACATTGCTGTTACTTTAACATTTTACTGCTTCTGAACAGAGTGCTCGTGCTCTCAACAAGTGAAAATTATACATAAAAGAAAGTGTGTATAAAACTAATCTGGCAAAGTAGCCAAAATAGACAGTCAGTGATTGTGTATATTCAGTTTTCATAGCTCACTGGGTGGAGACAATCTGTAACAAGTTTTGTCTGCCATGCGTATCTACAGCATTTTAATCCCTTGTGATTATTTGGTCATCGTCAGGAGTGTATTTTAGTAAAAAAAGAATTATCTTGATGTATTTAAGGCTGATAAGTTAAGAGTTCTTTATGAAATACTTTAGCATTAATGTTCTTCCTTTTTCCAAGTTCTCACAAATGGTGTAATTATTTTGTTGGGTTCATGCACCTTTTCACATAGCTTTTGATGGGTTTTCTGGATGGTACTCTAGTATTTTTTGTTTAATATTTTTTTTACCCCAGCAGAGGGCTCGAAGGATGTCAATAATTCCAGATGCAGTTTCTAAGGTCTATGGATAGATGTTTGTAGAAGAGGGGCTATAGTTTTGTTTGGTGAGCATTGGTCTGTATTGAAAAGCATCTACTCTTCATGGATGCATCTCTAGCTAAAGGGTAGTAATTAACCACAGCTTATGTGCCTCTTTGATGTTTGTAGCTGATGAGCATCATCACCAGTTTTTGTGGGAGACTGATTGTTTTGAGTGCATTCTTGGACTTGAGTAATAATGTTATCCATTCCAAACTGCACTATGTTATAGCATACAGCAGTATTTATTTAGGGGAATCGGTTGTGCCTATTTTTTTAGCAGCAAATGTGATGGAAGGGAAGGCAGTATTAATCAATTAGGCGTGATCTGTTTTTGTTTTTTTTGCATTTTACTGGTGTGTTATAGATTTTTGCAGAAGAGTCACCTTGTGGTACGACTCGTGTTGAAGTAAGAGAAGGCTGAGCCAAAGGTGTGCCACATCAATAGTCTCATGGCACCTTAGCACCTCCAGGTTCTCAAATGTCGTTACTGATCCAAAAAGGCAATGACAGGTTCTTTATCACAGATCAGCAAATGGTTCACAAGCGGAACGTTAATCTACATTGCAAAGGTTCATTCTGATACGGGAGAGGCCCAATGAATTGTGTAAAGAAATCCCAGTAATTTGTAAACCAAGTTAATAGGACAGTTTCCACCCACTCCCAGTTAAGTAATAAATTGGCCATGTATTGTTCCATAGCAGGTCCCGCAATGCTCTGACACATTTAAAACAGACGTTCTTGAGATGAATTTTGGCCTGCACTGATGTTTGCAATGATGTGTCACATAGGTGAAAATGGACATGTGCTTGCTCACTCTTAAAGAGCCTGAGTGGCCACTGCTGACTTTTCTTTAAATCTGTTGGGTCATCATTTAATATTTGTTTCATGCTTTTGCTGATCTTTATTAGCTCTGTTTTTGTAGCTCAGAGGATGAGGGTCTTCTTTTTTTGATTTCTAATATAGTTGCATCTTCAAAATTAGTTTATGCAGTGTTGGTCGGTCTCTTCCACAGATGAGTAATCTAGAGATGAAAAGTATCTATTAAATTGGGTGCCCAGCTTGAGGAATTTTCTAGGGTTGCTGTTTTTTCGTGAATTAACATAATCTACTGCATGTTGTTACCTCTGACCCCTGGCAGGATAACTTGATATGGTTATGTATTATTGAATATATATTTATAGACAAGGTTTTCTGTAGGTTAATGGTGATTTAGTCTCCCTACAAACAGGTTTTGATGTCTTGCAGGAAAGGATTGTATTCAGTATTTTTGATGTGCACTTTTGGCTCTCTTGTCTATTTTAATGTTCTGCTTTGGATGTGCTGCTTTCTTCCCCATTCTGTTTGTTCTGGTCCTGGCACATAGATCTCTTAACTTTCTTTTTGTTAGGATGTGTTGTATCCTTACATAGATGATGTGAGTGGAATATTGTTCTCTGTGCAACTTGACTCATTTGCCTAATCAATCCATGGGAGCACATGACTATTATACTATTATCCTTCTCTTCTCACACATTTTTCCTTGTTTTGCCTTTCCGACTGTGCAAGATATCTCCTTAATCATCTCGAAAATATTTTTCCACCCACCACTCCTGCCCTCCCCCCATTGTTCCAAACATCCCCTTGCTCCATTTACTTCTGGATACCACTCCTCGCCCCCCCTTGTGCAAGTATTTGCTATAGGCTTTGCAATGTCACATGCCTTAAAAAGATGCCATTTTTGCAAAGCCAGTACTGGCAACTGGTCATGTTAAAAGTAAGTGTGTGTAGCTTGTGTGGTTGAAGATACAAATGCTCTGCATACTCCTGCAATCTAATGTAGGGGTGGGACTTTGCAGGTTGGTTTTAATTGAAGAAGTCCTTTTGAGTCAAACCCAATACTGTAACTCCTCCCTTGGTATGAAATGCATATGGGCACTCACTCCATTATTTTTTCCTCCACTGGGTTTGTATGCATACGGAAAAGGCCTTTAATACATGTGCTTTGTGATTCTTCTGTAGGGACTTCGAACCCCGTCACTGAGAGAAGCTTTTCATCGGTGTTCTTAACGAAAAATTGAAAACATAACCAGGACATCAAATACCGATTTCCCCCAGCTGTTGAGGCTCACTCTTGTCCTCCCATCAGTTTTTGAGAATGAGACCTAAGAGAACTATGACTGTACGCCCTTTAAAAAGTGCCCCCCAGAGTGACTCGAAATATCTCTGGCCTGACACCCACAAGGTCTATAGCTTGTGCCTTTCTCCAACCTACAAGGACACAGAGTGCACCCTTTGTTTGTTTTTTGCTGCAAAAAGCCTTTGAGGCGGCGAAGAGATCCACACCAATCACACCTCACCATGCAGCACCAATTGGTCAACACCACACCCAATATCTTCGGCAAAACTGACCTCAACCCAGAGGAAGAGAAACTGGAGGATAATGAGTCTCAGGGACTGCCTGCACACTACCCCAGCCCATAAATAGTCTCACCTTGACTGACTGTGAGCCAGAGAAACCAAAAAGGAAGAGGGTCCTGCCACTTCTTCCATGGGGATGTGAACAAAATCCACTCCAAGGTCGTGAGTATGGATGAACATCGACAGTCAAACAAACACACACTGAGGAATAACACCTCCAGCCTGGGGATTGGGCTCAAGGTCACAGTAGACTTTGCCACCTCCAGTGCCTACTTAACCTTCTGGCTCCGGTCGGTACTGAGGAAAGGCCTTGAATCTGAAGAGGGACTTGAAGAAAGGCCTCTATCTCCATTACCCCTTTGTCTCCAACAAATCCAAACAGCCATTTAAGCAGAAAGACTCATCAGGGGCCACACCCCATTCAGAATCGAAAAAGGTCTCAACCCTTTAACCAGTGCAAAGGCCACTTCCAAGTACCTTTAGCCCCAACACCATTCTCTGCTGTAGTTTCTGAGGACTCTGAGTCCAATCCTCGAGAGAGTACAAGAAATGGCGTTGAGTCTATGTCCACCCACACGTGGGGAAGATCTATGCCAAGAACCCTAAGGCCTCAGAACCTGTCGCAAAGAAAGGGAGGTTTGCTTTCAAGGAGTCCAACCCAGATTCTCCTTCAAATGCTCCACCACCACCCAAGTGTTTTGGAGATGCAACCTCTACTTGTCCTTCTCATGTACCTGCTTCCCCACCACATCCCGTGATGTGGTTCCAACATCACCTGCTTCACACTTTCTTGCTCCAACACACTTAGTCCCAGTAGTTACACCTCTCTTGATAACTGAGGCACCCTTTTATCCTCAGCCAAAGGACAATCCTTGAGAGTATGATGCTGTACTCCCTCCAGGGTTTGTTAGACTTAGAGCTTGTTTCAATGAGCAAAAGATATTCGATCGGAAAAAACCTGAGGCATCAGATTGGAGGATCTGATTGCTTAGGAGCAAGAGCCCCCACACGCCCAAAGGATGTTATGCTTCATCATCAAGCAGCTCCTCGTTGGGCACAGCGGGCCCCACTGTTGAGCTCTTTGCCGGAGATCTCCTGTATTTTGCTAGTGTGAAGAGTGAGGTGAAATGTACAGTGTGACTTAGTGAGTAGACTGGTGTAATGTGAGGTTAAAAATAACTAAGGGGCATCCTAATCTTTTTAATATCCAGGTGCCCTTGTTATCTATGTAATAGTGTATTGGCTAGAAATGGATATAATGGCCCAAACTGGCTCAAAGGTTAGTGAATAAAAAGAAGGTCGACATGTTTCTTGCCTGTTTGAAGTCAAAACTGGTCATGACATTTCATCAGGACTGAAATCCTAATCTACTCGTCGTTTGGGCCATCAATGTGAAAAATAATCTTAATCGTACCCAAAGGCATTCATATAGGTATGTAGTATATCTTCAAGGTTAAAAACCAACCTAAATAAGAAAACATAAATGAATCAAATTAGAATGTTAACATCTAATCTTATGCTAAACCAAATTATAGTGTGCATGCTGGGAGGAAAAAGGTTCACCCTGATAGTGCACATAGAAACAGACCATAGTCAGGGTCTCTTAATAAAATGTGTACACAACACAGGACACAAACATATATAACATTTATGTGACACAACAAAAAAAAATCTGTTATTTTCACTTACGAGCTTCTTGCTCCTTGTATTTACATAACCCAGGGTAGAGATAAAAAGTATAAGCCTTCTCTCTCGGACCCCAACTAAATGAGGAATCATGTCTCTCCAGACTCATTGGTAGTGTACACTGCTCCTAAACTGCCTCTATGCAAGCCGCAGGAGATGCTCTTCCCCCCAAAGGAGAAGAGCAAAAGGATAGATGCTGCTGGGATAAGGCTTGCAGTGGTAGCCACTAACCACAGGCAGATTGCCAAGTCAGTGGATGTCCTCTCCTCTCTATGACAGGGCCCAATGGGAGGAGAGGAAGAGCCTGCTACAGTATCTTCCAGAACAATTTAGAAAGAGGGGAGGAAATTGTGTCCGAAGGGAAGATGATTTCTGATGTCACATGAAGGTGTGCCCTCAACGCAGTGGATACAGAAGCCGGAGAGGTTAACACCTCAGTTATCCTGGATAGACATTCCTATCTCTGTATCTTTAGTTTCATGCCAGAATTGCAGCACCTGCTCATAGGCACCTCCGTGCTCCACAAGTGGGCCGATGTTTGGGAAAATGAAGAATGATATTGACATCGCTAAACGTACGGATGCTCTCCAGATGCCATCCACAGGAGTCTCCTTTCAGGGGCAACAATACAGAGGTAAAACAAAGCCTACTTCTTCAACCAGCCCCAATCATAACGCCAGCAGCAGTCATACCACTGTCAGGCTGGTAGGGGATACTCATGTGTTTTATACAGGGGCAACCCCAGCAGAGGCTCTTACTAAGGGAGCCTCTGCCACAAAACAGTGACTTGACATGCCTAACCCCCGATCACACCACACCTGTTAATGACAGACTACATGGTTTCTGCCACTTTGGAATGAGATCACTTCAGATCGCTGGATTATAGTCATAATACGTCAAGTTACTCTTTAGGACTCCTCAACTCCACCAAACGTTCCACCCCATTTGCAAACCCTAAGCGTCGAACACACTCTGCTTCTACTAGAAGAAATACAAGCACTGTTACCAAGAAGGACAAAGAGCCCAATGCCCTTACATTACCAACGCATAGGGGTGTTCTTCTTGTATTTTCTAATTCCCAAAAAGGACTGTTCCTTGAGACCAATCCTCATCCTATTCAGAACATTTCCATATGACCAGTCTTCAGGATGTTATCCCACAGCTGCTGCAAGGCAACTTCATGACCTCCCTTGATCTGAAGAATGCCTACTTCCACCACCCATCCAGCTCATTGGCATTAACTTGGTTCCTTGGTATGTGGTCAACACTGCCTGTTCAAGGTATTGCCCTTTTAGGTCACCACAGCCCTAAGGATGTTTATAAAATATCTAGTCCTTGTAGCTGCTCACCTTTGGAGGGGAGGCACGCAGGTTTTCCCCTATCTGGATGATTGGCTGATCAAGAGTACCAGCAAAGAGCCCTTCTTAGCACGTGCTCACACTGCCATCTCCTTTCATCTGTTGTAATTTACAATAAACGCCACCAAGTCCCACTTGCAGTCTCTACAACTTCAGTTTGGTGTCAGTTCCAAATACAGTCACTGTAAAGTCTTACTCCATTCATCAATGAGTGCTAGCTTTCCAGCAGCTTCTGCTTCTTTTTCAGCCAGATCGACCTCTTACAGTCAGAAGAGGCTTGTCTCTTTTCGGAATGATAACTTCTTACATAGCTGTAGTCCAGCATGCTAAATTATACATGTGTTCGGTCCAGCAGTACTTCTTGACACAATGGCCAAAAGCACAGGTACAGGGTCATCTTCCAGAATTATTGTTGGTAAAGGCCAGTACTGATTGCTCTCTGCAGGGGTGGAACAGCAAAAATTTGCTACAGGGCAGGCCCTTTGCAAAACCCATTTAGCAGGTGATCATCACCATGTATGCATCTTTTTTTACTGAGGGGTGCATTTCAACCCTATGACAGTTCAGATTCTCTGGTCACATCCATTACTCTGAGCATCTTCACTTTCAACTAGCCCTCAAAGCCATCTTTCAGAACATTCACAGCAACGTGGTATTGGTCAAAACCAACAAGTTTGCAGACCTACTACTAGAGCTTGCTAAGTAGAAAATAAGAAAAAGTTTGTCCACTATTGTAACTTCAAGAGTTTAAACCCACTGTCCAAGACCCTATTATTTGGTTCACCTATAGAAAGCAGGGTTAGTGTACACTTCCATATCCCTACATCTTTTTTTAAACACAATTTAAGTATTATATAGTAGTATTGGCGTTAACTTCACATTTTGTGCCATGTCAGTACAATTATTCACCTCAACAAAACTAAAGGTATCCAAACAACCTTTAAATTCCCTCCACCTTCTTGCCTGGTCCCATTAATGCTCACAGGTTATATGTGTGATGAATCTTGTTAGAATATACGCCTGCTGTATTGTGTAGACATATACAGAAGACGTGGTTACTCAGCTATTTACTCATGTCCTAAGGATTTGAATTGGTCACGGCATATCATGATCTATGATATATTGCGGCAATTGCATTTTTATGTCCCCCTTGAACCTGGTGAATTTGGAGGGTATTGTCCAGTGAGCAATCCTCCTCTGCTCTCAAATACGGTAGCAGGCCTTCCCATGCACAAGCTGCATTTAATGAATTCCTCCCTTGCTTGGCACCATTTATGAAGTTTTTACTCTCATATTCCACCCGGCGAACCAGTTTGTTGCCGCATTTCGCCATTTGAGGCCCTTCAGTGGTTTTACAGTTTAGTGTGATGTGATGCTTGGCTAGTATTAAAGCAAGGTTGATGAATTTGGTAGTTATTTTATGTCTAGCAGATCTAGTGAACAATCCTAGTAAACATGTTGTGGGTAGAAGTGTTTGATATATGTACACATCTTTCAGCTCTTGCTGCATATACGCAAAATTGAGAGAATTCTTCTTTTTAAAAAATTCCAGTCATTAAAACTTTTATAGAAGCCCTTAATACTTATTCCACCTAGAGTGCGACCTGCCCCTATATGGAACCTTAACATAGCACTCACTAGACGAGTGGGTCTCCCATTCCTGTCCTTTGGAAATCCTTTCCTGGAAAGTGACTTTGCTTATAGCCATCACCTCGCAAGGGCACATAAGTGAGTTTCAAGCCCTCACTTTGTAAGAGATTTTTATCCAGGTCCATCAGGTTAGGATCTTCCTCAGAACAGACCCAGAATTCTTTAATGTGGTCACGCTGTTGCACCTTGAACTACCAGTCTTCTTCCCTCGCCCAAGCTCTGTAGCTGCGAAGGCATTTCACACTCTAGAAGAGTATTCATGTACAACATTGAGAAAACCAAACATTTTTGAAAAACTTGACAGCTTTTTGCTGGCTTTGCTAATCCTTATAAATGGCACCCAGTATCCTAAGCTTGCATTGCTGGATGGCTTGTTGAATGTATCCAAACATGTTACCTTAAAGCCAAGAGAGTTCTCCCCACTGCCCTGTATAAAACTAGGAAGAAGTGGGCTACTATGGCATTACTAGATAATATTCCCATTGCTGACATCTGCAAAGCATCTACATGGCCAATTCCACACACCTTAACTAAACATTACTGTGTAGATATTCTCGCTCCTCAATGAGCTAGAGTTGACAAAACTGTGCTAAGTACTCTGTTTTAGACATCTGCACTATCCACTGACTTACCGGCGCTTGGAAGAGTAGAGTACTGATTTACACTCTATGGCTGAGGTCTTCAAACTATGATGAAAAGTGATGGTTTATGTTTCTAACAGCTCAGTAGTGAGCTCTATATTAGCTCTGTTTACGTTTCTAATAGTTGTGCTAATGTTTTGCTAATTTTTATCACAAAAGCCTTGAATCTTTTGGGGTCCGGTTTAGCGTGAAAGAACAAAGCGAGGAATGCTACATATCTGTTTTCAACCTACACTGTTTCTGGTAGGTCTGAGGTAGTCTCCATACTTTTCTCTCCTTGTAGACTGAATCCACAGAGGAGTGGTTAATATTTCAATCCATTATCTGTGCTTTGCCTATCAAAGGCTGTCTTAATCAAAGGCCATCTTAATGGATAATGGAGATCTAACTGAGATCAAAAATCACTTTCCACTTGTGGGGACGTTTTGATCTAGGCGAAGCAGGAAAAGCACTGTACTCCCCCATCATCACTTCTGCCTGTTTGCACTCTGTCATATTGCCTGCGTGTCTTTAGAAGGAACAATTAACACTTGGGGAATGCCTAGCTTGCAGCCAATGATGAAGAATCGTCATATAAAATAACCTGTTCATCAGAACCAACAGAGTTACAAAACATATTAATCTTTTAAACATCTTTGGACTGGTCCTAGGAATCTTCAATGACTGATATACTGATTGGTAACCATATTAAATATGGTAGGGCTGTTCTCTTTAAAGACGTGGGACAATTAGAAGGTATAGCAGGCCCATTCCTTCATTTTAAGTCCCACACATTCTAGGTGACCATGTTTCTTTGTCAAAATGAAAATCATGCTAAGAATTGTTTTTACATTGTATTTGGTGTTTTTATCCAACCTAAAGTTGCTGAATACTTTTATCTATGAAATGGTTATTAATTGGTTGGCATGCATGTTTCTAATTTTTCAGAGAAGAATCTTGTGCAAGAGGCCGAACTAAAGGGTGCCCAGGAGAAGCTGAAAAAACAGGATGATCCTCTCTGTTTGGAAAATTTGAAAGATAATGCAGGCGTTCTGGAAAATAAACTAAATTATGTTCAAGATCCGCTAATGAAAAAAGATTTGGATAATGAAGAAATTAAAAATAAACTAATTAAAATGATAGAACATTCAGAGAACTTGAAGGATATCATAAGTGAAAAAGAGAAAGAATTTGAAGAACTAAAAAAAGAAAACCTAAGTTTACTTGAATGGAAATCGGAACGAGAACTGTTGAACAATCAACTTACATTTGAAAGACAACAATTATTAAGCAAATTGGAAGTACTCGAACAAAGTCTTAGTACTCAAAAGGACATGATTGAGTCACTAGAAATGGAAAAGGAAACATTAAGTCTGAAAGTTCAAAATCTTAACACGTTGGTAGAAAACAAATGTGTAGAGGTAGAACATCAGAAACAAGCCTTTGTGGAATTCCAACAGAAAGCAGAGTATGAAGACCAAAAGCACAAAAAAGAAAAAGAAAATCTGTCATTGAAAATAATACAATATGCAAAACAAATTGAGGACATGGATTCATCCATCCTTAAAGGGCAACTTACTTCTCTTGAGGTTTCTCTTCAGTCTGAAAAGCAGTTGAGCTCAGAATTGTTGCACCAAGTTGGAGAATTGCTGAAAAACCAAGCAGAGGTAGAAAAACGCCTCAGTGAAGCAGAAAAAACATACAATGATCTTTTGCAGGACACACATGCAAATGTTAACAAACTTCAAGAAGAAAGTTTAGTACATCAGACGCTTGCAGAGTCGACACTCGAGGACAAGGAGAAACAGTTGACAGCTTTTCTAAAGAAAGTAGAAATACAGGGCTCAAGTATGCAAAGTTTGCAAAACAACAACAAAATTCTCATTGAAACAATGGAAGAGATGAATTCTGTATTTGCCTCAGAGGGCTTGGAAAAAGAAAATGTATCTAAAATGCACAGCATGTATAAGGAAGATGGTCAGCAATATGCTGCAGAGTGTGGAAACCTAGAGCACTTTAATTTTCATTGGGAGAAAAAAGATCCAGTGGAAACAAATCTTTATTTTGCAAATTGTGTAAATGAAAAAGTAAAAACCATCTCTGAGCTATTTAATATGTATAGGGATGCAAAACAAGTACTTTTGGAAAGATGCAAAAAAGCAGAGCAGGAGTATATGCTGCTTCAAAAAAATTGCAGTTCACTGGAAGAGAGAAAAGTTTGTTTAGAAGCTTTACTAAATGAGCGAGCTAATAATTTTCGGCAAAGTAAATTAGATTTGGAACAGCGTAATAAAATGCTTAATGATAATTATGAAGAATCCATATCTAAATGTTTCTCCCTTGAGAATAACAATATTGAATTAAAAAAAGAACTTGAAGCACTAAAGCCTTTGTTGCACCAAAATGAAATGACACATATTCACAGTACGTCTTCTAAAGAAATTGATTGTTTGAGAAAAGAGATTAATGAGTGTAAGGCTGAGCAAGCACAATTGATTCAACAAAACCAACAGCTTGCTGATTTTATTCATATCCAAAGTGAACAGCTGACCAAAAACAGGGTAGATTTTGATAGCTCTAGTGGTACAAAGGAGCTGAACAGTTCATTGAAAGAAAAAGACTCAGAATTGAATAAAATTCAAGCTCAGCTCGAACTTCTTCAAATGAGTTTTGATCAGAAAGTTTCTTCCGCTGGAAGTTGCGATAAACAAGTCACAAAAGCGATGGGGTCGTTAATAAATGACAAAATAGCCTTAGAGGATAGTGAGCTTGAACAAACACTTATCCAAGAGGATTTGGATATGATTGGGAAGGAGCTGATATCTGACAAATATGTGCTTATAAATGTGCCATTGAAGAAATCTTATGAAGATACGAAAAGCAAAAACAAATTGTTTGAAAATGAGTGTGTGTCAGATATGTTGGAGGTAACCTCCAATTCTGTGGTTAACTTCTCAGCTGGTCAAAACATTTCCCCACACTTAGAGGCAGACCTGGCAGTTAAACTGAATGCACTTGATGCATGTTGTCAAATATTTGAGAAATCGCTTAACAAAATTCAAGAACAATGTCCAACCTATCAGTCCACAAAAACTGAAGATTTGCATGAATTAAAACAAGCTATAGAATCTAGCAGAATACAGCTGGTGTCCCTCAGAAAACAGTATTTATGTGAAAAGGACAAATGGCAGCAAACTCTGAAGAATCTTACAAGAGAGATGGAGACTAAGTTGGCAGCAGAGAAACAGCAGACTGAATTCTTGTCGCTACAGCTAGAAACTGCAAGATTTGAGCTTCAGTGTCTGGATCTAAGTGCACGTTCTATAATTTGCACCGACAGTGAGGATGTAAGCGCTTTCATACATGTTAATTTATCTGCATGTTTGCTGTAAACTCAAAAGAAAATACATTTCAAATTATTACGCTACCATGCTAAGAGATGCTACGTAGAGAAGTAGTGAAGGGTGAGTGATGGCACTGAAATGTTAGGGTAAACTATGGTGCACATGTATTTAACTTGAATGTGCGGACATCATATAGGAAGAGGGGACGAATAGTCACTAAAACAGATTACACAGTTAGATGTGAATTTGAAGAACAAAATGGACTCCTGCAAGACCTTGAGACCCTTGTTATCTAAATTTCAGTGCATTTTTTGTGTTTTAAAGTTGGACTGAAATACTTGTGGCATTGTTAGATACAGTGCCAATGGGCCTGTGTGCCCTTTTTCTGCCCCCCCCCTCCAAACCGAATACAGATAACTCGGGCACAATATACTGTGCCAGCACTATTTTAATAGATTTCGACACCTGCATTTTGCAATTGGGCTTGACCACAGGAAAATGAGGGAAACCAATTGCATGTGCAGTTTTATTGATTTAAGGGCAGAGGCAGAGAGGCCACCAGGATATGCACTGACTGCTCCACAAAAGGTTTGCACGTAATCATTGTGCCTCGCTGAGAGCAGTATTTTGGTGTGGATCCCACTAACACTCAAACCCCCCACCCACCATCACCACCAAGGCTGCACTCACCTGCAAGGGGATATCTATCCGCCTTTGAAGTGAATGTGGTGTTGTCTGCACATTTAAACACAGAGCAGTTCCCTCAAGCAACCGCTGTGTCTTACACTAATGTGCCGCCACAGGACATTGTAATAGGACTCACGGTCACTGTTTATGGTTGGCATGCCAGTTGAAGGTGTGCTACGGCACAGTTGGGGACGATGCACTTTATCTAATACAGCCCCAGGTGAGAAAATAGGCATGGCCCCCTTTTGCCTGCATGTTGGAACCAAAAACATGATTCTTTAAGTGATGGGTAAGGATTATGCATTTCCCATCAAGTGTTATGTTTGGTGAAGCTGCATGATGTGTGTTGCCAGTGGGCTTTATAGAGCACAGCAATACTGTCAGTTCCACAAAAGAAACTACTAGGGCCCTCTACTGGTCTGTATCCACAAATGAATTGTGAAGAGTTGTACTCAAACAAGATTGTGCGGCTACATGCCCAAGCGCCACCCAGTGGTAAGCTCCATAGACGCTGCAACATTCAGCAAGGCAGGTAGATAAACAGAACAGGCACCCTTGGTACGGTGTCAGCATCTACACTGTCAATCGGAGACAGTACTTGGTGTGAGAGCAATAGAGCCATGCCAGGTAATGGTTAAATGTCCATCAGTCCTCAGCATCTCTTGCAAGCACTCCTCCAGGTAGCTTCTCCACCCCTAGTTTTCCCAGATCCCTCAGGAGTGTAAACGTAGCTGGAAATTGTGATTTTGTTTTTTCCTTTTTTTTCTAACACGTGTACAAGGTGTTTTCTATAAATAGTTTCCCATTGTTGGTAGTTTCTCAAACTTCAACAATGTGAATGTTTTTGCATTTAGATCAGGTTTCAAAATCTTTGTTTTTGTCCCTTTTCACTTACAGCACCTTTTCATATTTTCGAGTTTTTTTTCCCCCTTCATGTGTTCTCATTTGGGCATATGATGCTTTGCCATGTAACATTGTTCTTCCTGTTTATCTAGACTTTACCTTATGTGGTTAAGTCTAATGTTTAGTGTAAGGTTTTCCATCAGTTGTATGTATGCCATCACATGCCCAGCTGTATTGTGCGGACATCCCTATCTTGTTGAGTGCTATTTACCTGTGGGAAATGGATCTCCATAGCTCCATTATATATAATTTTGTTATATTATGAAGCAACAATTTTGATTGCTTTTGGTCGTGCTTGCCCATGGTATCCATGCACTAGTTTCCGTGTCTTTGGTCTCTTCACAGGACAGGCCTCTCCTCCAGCCCTGTTGGTATCAATGACATTTTACAGTCTGGGAAATCAGCCTGTCCTACTTATCACTTGCCCCATATGTCTAACAGCTTTCTTTTAATGTATCAAGACATTAGGCCTTGGTTACTTTATTTTGCAGGAGGCTTACCAAACCAGTAAGTTGGCTTAAGGAATTCTCTAAACAGGATCAGCTTTTACGCACACTACTAGTCCGCTGGACTTCAATGAAGGCAGAAACTTAAAGAATTCATCAGTCCAGCTTCACTCCCCTCGAGGCCCCCCTTTAGTGAGTCCTCAAGACCATTCTCTACAGTGTGTCAGCAACCTCTGCTGTTGCTATAGCTCAGATACTCTGGTGTCCATGTGGGGCAGTCCTCTGCAGGATTACACCTGCATTGCCACTAGCGCCACAAATCAGCAACAACCTTCACAATTGGAGGCCCAGCCACTTGTGTCCTGGCTTTCTCACACTGTGCCACTGTTTGATGTGGCTAGGGTTTGTGGAAATGGACCTCTTCCACTCACAGCAGTGCCTCCAGGCTTTGCCAGGCCGCTCTCCAGATGGCGTGGTTAGCTAGGTTGAGGAGATAGTCTGTTTACACTCATTTCAACTTGCAGACGGCAGTCTTGAAAGCTATTGGTGGGTTTCACCTATGCTGCTGCGTTCACCCAACTGTCAGTCACTTTTATATTGAAGCTATAGTACATTTAAGCTGGGGATAATGTTGACTGTTAGCTTGGGTCTCACTGTCTTTGGTGGCCATCTTGGCTGCTAGTACCCCCATTTAATGTGCTTTTGAATTTATTTTGTCCGAGATTATAGAAACACGTTACTGTGGATTTAATCCATGGACAGATGATGGATTGGCTTTGTAGTAGACCTTGGTGAACACATTTTGTGTATGCAAAGCTTTCAAATGTACAGGGCTGTACAGATTTCTGAGGAGGTTGTCTATTTTGGATAGTTGCTTCTTGTTCTTCTGTGTTTTCTAAATGCCTCCAATACATTGCTTCTGCAACCTTTATTTCTATTTTTCATGAAAGCACAGTACCGTACAGTACATGAACATCATATACAACTTTACAACCAGGGCAGAACAAGAAAAAAGAAAAATGTGCAGATCGGGTCAAGAAGCCCACTTGATGAAGCCACGTGCAATAGGGAACCCCTTAGCAGGTCATAGTGCTAGTAAAGGCTTGGGCTGAGGTTCAAGACCCTATCATTCTAGTGGGGCATGATAGGTGGGTGGTTGGCAACTAAGACAATTGTATCTGAACATCAAACCAAAATAAGTAACAACCAGGAAAGAAGGGGGTAATTAGAAATAGGAGAGATGGGGAACAATGGGATTAAGAAAGGAAGAGGGTAGAGAACATAGTAGGGTTAGATCCTGAGATGTTCAGTGAGAAAGAGGGTAAGTGGGAGGGCTTGTCTGTTGGGGATAACAGGGTTGCCCTGGTGGGAGAACATGGCTACCAGCTACGGAAAGAGAGTCACAGAGGCGTTAGAGTGCCACTTCTGCAGGTGCCTGCGGTTGGGTATTGTAGTGCACGGACACTGCAGATCCTGTATAAAACACTGCTTCTGATGGATACTTCTTTGTGCATATTTGTCACCTTTGAATATTCCAGGCCCCAGACTGGATCTGCAAACTTCTTCCAGTCACAAGTCACAGGGGGTGGTGAAGGAAGTGGTGCTGGCTCTGTCTCAACACCAAAAATGACTTAGGATGCAAGTTCCTGCTGCATTGATGTCGAGGATCCAGGCGTTGGGGCTTGCAATATGAAGGCAAGTGTCGAGGATGTGTTGTACAGTTAAGGCGATGCGTCGGTTGCGATGAGTGCAGAGGCTGAGATGAGGAGTTTCGTTGTCATCGAGGCTACTGTTAATGGGGATACAAAGACCTTGTGCTAGGAAAAGCGTTGCAGTGGCGGTTCTGCTCCACGCAGCAGCAGCGATGTGTTGATTCTGCTCCTGTAGCTGTGGATACGTTAGTTCCACTGAAGCAAAACACCTTAGACCCACTTCCAAGGGGACTGGGGTGGCAGTACTTTGCAGGGCAGACTGACAGATGGCAGAGTCTAGGAGCAGGGTGGTTGGAAGTCTTTTATGGCCCTTAGACTTCAGATCGGGAGGACAGCCAGCTAACCCTTGCAGTCACTCTGGGTTCAAGTGATGCAGATCCAGTCCTTCTCCCCCTGTAGGGGAACACCAGGAAGCAGAGCAAGGCAGGAGTCCAGCAAAGCAGCAGTCCAGCAGAGTGGCAGTCGTTCAGCATTACAGCAGTCCTTCTTCCAGGTAGAGTAGTCACAGGGCCAGAAGTGTGCTGACCTGGTTGCTTGGTGTCAGAGGTCCAGTACTTATACCCAGTTGGGCCTTTAAAGTGGGAGAAACTTCAAAGACAGGCCTTCGAAGTGCACAGAGGTCCTGGTCTTCGTACCCTTGCTGCAGGCTCACTACAGGGGGTTATGCCGCCCTTCGTGTGGAGGCAGGGCATATCCTATTCAGGTGTAAGTAAGGCTGTGGCCAGCTCCTGCCTCCCATCCTGCCAGAATGGCCCAACAAGGCACACCTATGCTCCCTTTGTATTTGGCTGTCTAGGGGGAATACACGAAGCTGTCACTCAAACCATACATGTGATCAGAGACCGGCAGCAGACACCAAATGGCTAAAGTAAGAAAATGACAACTTTCTAAAAGTGGCATTTTCAGAATTGCAATTTTGAATCCAACTTCACAATAAATTGTGATTCCAGAGACACCAAACTTAAAAAGCTCATTTCTTCCACATTGTGAATTACACTTTTAAGATGTAATACGGTTATCCCAATGTTATCCTATGGGAGAGATGGGCTGTGCTGTAGTGAAAAATAAGAAAACAATGTTGAGAGTTTTTCACTACCAGGACAGGCAAACCTTAAAGGTACATTGTAGGAAGGTGGCCTGGTGTGTGGTGGGTACCTAAAGTGCTTACACCTTATACCAGGTCCAGGTATCCCCTATTAGTGTAGTGTAGGCAGTGTCTAGAAGCCGGGCTTCCTAGAGTAGCTGTGGATGAGCAGCCAAGCCTTATCTAGGCTTATGTAGGAGACATGCAAAGCTCATGCAATACCACTGTAGTCACACAGCACCTACACACATGAAAGAAAACACTCAGTGTTACCAAAATAAAGGTACTTTATTTTAGTGACACAATGCCAAAAAAGTATTAGAGAGGCAACCCTCCAATAGGAGGTAAGTAACACATTTATAGGGTCATTAGGAACCCGGCGGTCGGAGCTATAGTGGAGGTATTACCGCCAATAGGCTGGCAGTACCTACCTCCACTATTATGACATTGGCAGTTTGGCTAAAGCTAAACCGCCAAGTCAACACACCGACTGCCCCGGCGGCAACGATAGCCGTGCTGGAGACTTCAGTTTTCAGCCCGGCGGCCGTCATTAGGCCGCCCATGGCATTTTGACCCCGCCCACCGCCATGGTTTCTGTACTGCCACAGAAACCATGGCGGTAGACACTATCAGTGCCAGGGAATTCTTTCCCTGGCACTGATGGGGGGGGTCTCCGCCGCCCCATCCCCAGAATCCTCCACCATCCTCCCACTCCCGACCCCCCCCCCCCCCCCCCACATATACACACATACACGCGCAGACATACACACCCATACACACATTCACCCACGCATGCATACATTCATACACACTCACAGCAACCCTCACGAACATACATCCAGGCACACACACAAGCACACGACACAACATGCACATACATACACACACACCCACACCCACTCATGCACACACGCATTACACACGCATTCACACAGTCACACACACCCCCACATACGCACACAACACCCCCGCCCCCCTCTTCTGTCAGAGAACCCGACTTACCTGCTTGCATGGGGGTCCTGTGTCAGGTGACAGGACGCGGCGCTGCTGCCAGCAGCAGCGTCCGCCAGCAAAACACCGCCAGGCCGTATAATGGAACATGATATGCTAGGCGGTGTTTTGCTGGTGTGGCGCTGCTGCTGGCAGCAGCGCCACCTTACCACCGTCTGCCGCCATGACCGTCACCGGAATTCCACCAGTCTTCTGGTGGAATTCCAGCTACGGTCATAATGGCATGGATGGTCGGTAGACACAGCAATGGTATGTTGGCGGTAGGCGGCATTTGCCTCCAAGGTCCTAATGAGGGCCTAAATATATACACTAGTTATCAGCAATAGGCATAGAAAGTGATAGAAAACAGTGCAAATGCAGTTAGACAATAGTGACCCCAGTGGAATCCCAAACCATATACTAAAAAAATGGAATGCGAACACAGGACCCCCACCTAGGTAAGGGGACCAAGTCCAGAAGTCACAGAAGAGTCCAGGAGGAGTAGGAGCTACTACCTACCTAGCTGTGGATGCAGGAGTTGGTCAACGGTGATGTGAAGATCAGCACTGAAGTAGTTTTCGAGTTCCTGAGGAGTGCAGTCAATGTCCCACGCTGGAAGAAGAATCGCAGTCGGGTGTTGGTGCAGGTATTCCACCAGCAAGCCTTGACAAAAGCAAATGTTGTGGTTCGCGGAAAGTGGAACTGCCAGGGACCAGCAAGGCCCAGTAGGACTCAACCTAGGAGGGGGAGTCAGAGGGGACCCTCAGTGACACAGAGAGCCCACAGGAGCAAAGGCAGCACCCACAGGAGTGGGACACGAGAGTCGTAGAAGAGCCAACGTAGCACAACTGGAGGAGGGTCCCACGCCTCAGGAGAAATGCACAGAGAGCTGTGTGACGCAGGAAGGAGTGCTGGGGGCTGGTGCTACACGAAGCACGGAGATCCCTTAGAGGAGATGCAAACCAGCCTTGGCAGCTGCAAGAGACATGTTTCACGGGGGTACTGTCCTGCGTGGAAGGCAAGGGCATGCCTCCATCAAAGTTGTAGAGCTGGCAGAGAGGACCAAGAGCACTACTCCAGACCACCAGCTGTGATGCAGGATCCATGCAGCTCAGGATGAGAGGAGATCCACGCAGCCGGTTGTTGTTGCAGTAGGTGCCTGTGGGTGCAGGGGAGTGACTCCTTCACTCTAAGAGAGATTCCTTCTTCCTTCACGTACAGACTGAAGTCTTGCCGCCCTCAGAGAATGCTCAGCCAGGGAAATGTTGCAGAAGCTGGAAGGAGCCGTGGAAACAATGTTGCAATTTTCCTCGTGGGTGCAGATTATTGGTTCCTGGAGGGTCCAGTCGCGGTTCAAGTGGCTAAAAGTCGAAGTAGGTTGCATTCCTGATGGAATCTTGCAAGCTGAATCAGAGGACCCAACCCAAGAGAGAGACCCTAAATAGCCCTGAAAGGGGGATTGGTCACCTAGCCGGGGGGTTGATCACCTAGCCAGGTAACCCCCTATTAGAAGGGGGCTATGATGCCACCTGCCTGGCCCGGCTACTCAGATGCTCCCAGTGGTCCCTGCCAACCTTGGAAACAAGAGGAAAGAACCTAGGGATCCTCAGGGGGAGCTCTGGGCACCACCCCTGGGGTGGTGATGGACAGAGAAATGGTCACTCTCCTTTCCATTGTCCAGTTTCGCACCAGAGCAGGGACTGGAGGTCCCTGAACCGGTGTAGACTGGTTTACGCACAGAGGGCACCAAATGTGCCATTCAAATCATAACAATGGCTTGAGTAGGCTACTCCTCCCAAGCAATGTAATACCTGTTTCCAAAGGAAGAGAGCGTTACCCCCCTCTCCCAGTGGAAATCCTTTCTTCTGCCTTCCTGGGCTTGAGCTGTTCATGCAGCAGGAGGCCAGAAACCTGTCTGAGGGGTGGCAGCTGCTTGGGCTGCCCCGAAACCCCAAAAGGCTGGTAGGAGCAATAGTGGTGGTCCTCTAAGGAGCCCCCAGAGTGCATGGAATCATACTTCCAATACTGGCAACGTAATACATGCTTCAGCCCCTGGGGATCCCCTGGTACCCAATGCCCACACCAGTATGCCAAAATTTGGGATGAAATGGTGCTAGTTACCAAGTTAGAGGGGAGAGAGCATAATCACTGAGGTCCTGGTTAGCAGGATCCCAGTGAACACAGTCAAACACACTGACAACAGTCAGAAAATGGGGATAAACAATGCTAAGTAAGAGGGTACTTTCCTAAATACAAGTCCTGCCTTTTAAATAAATGACCTCTGGGTTGTCAAGGGCCTACCTTAGGGGTGACATGTATAAAAAAAAAAGGGAAGGTTTCGGTCAGGCTTAAGGGTTACTTTGCCAGGTCGGCATGGCAGTGGAAAACTTCATATAGCTCTGCAATGGCAGGCCTAAGACATGGTTAAAGGGCTAATTAACCATGTGGGTAGCAGAATCAATGCTACAGGCCCACAAGCAGTATTTAATTTACAGGCCCTGTGCAAATGTAGAGAACCTTACTAGGGACATATAGGTACATTAAATATATGCCAATTAGGGATACGCCAATGTTGTCCTGTTTAGAGGAGAGAGCAAAAGCACCTTAGCACTGGCTACCAGTGGGAAAGTGTACAAAGTTCTAAAGCTAGCAAAAGTGATGTCAGAAAAGTGGTGGAGGTAGGCAAATAGTTGGGGGGGAAACCACCCTAAGGCTCTTGGGTCTAATGCCACCTCATGTCAAGGGGTGAATCGAACTGTAGCAAAATGCTCCGTACCTTTAGCTCCTGGAGACCCAGGCTTCTTGTCACGGCATCTGTTCCCAGGAAGCTTAATGTACCACAAAACTGAGCCCAGGGGTCCTTCCTACCCTACCCACCGACCACCAGTCAAAAAAGTAGCAAGTAATGAGGAAAAAATAGTTCCACTTTGGAAATTGCAAATGTAAATTGGATAAAGTGCATATAAGATCTCTGGAAGGAACTCTTGTATTAAATGCTGGTCCTATTAATAACACATGCAAGCCCAAAACTCTCAATAGTGTTTTCTGACACAGTCACATCTCTAATATTCTTTAGTGTGATTTGAAAGATTTATGTAAATAATCAAAGCACCTTGAGATTGTCCAGAGTATACTTTAAGAGTCAGTTTGCACTGAAATAAACTCTTGCCCACCTGTATTACTTTGCTTACGTGGGTATGCCCTGTTTTGGCGAGCAGCTCCTTGGTCAGAAAGAAGATGCAGCATTACTGCGGTTCAAAGAAGACAAAGCCACTGCAAGTTTGCTAGGACTGCTGTCATCAGCGAAAGACGTTCTTTACCTTTATAGTCTCAAAGCCTTCAGACAGTGCCAATCCACCCCACGTTTTCAACAAGAGCAACTAATACCGCCTCTCCCCATATCCCTCCAGCCTTCATAATTCTTCTTCCCTACACCATCAGGTAAGTTGCATTAGTTCACCTGTGAAGAAGTATGTGATGTCAGTGAGAGGACGACTATCCTTTTCTGCAGGCCTAGAAGGCCATAACTTCAACCAGTGGGTCAAGAAGATTGTGGATGAGTGTAATACCATACCCTTCCAGTTGTTCCTGCTGTAGAACGGTTTTGGGGAGTTGGTGCCAAAGTAGGAAATCGGGCAAGGGGAAAGTGGCCTTTTGGCAGGATCACTCCCACTTTTTGCTGGATTTAGTGCTGGCTTACTGACTGATCACTGGGGTGCTGTCGTTCAGCATTCAGTCTACATACTCTAACCCCTAAAGTATATGTGCAATTGACTAATCCCTAATTGGCTCATACCATGTATAATAGTCCTTAGTATATGGTTTGTCAAGCCTTCTGTCAAATCAAGCCGGCAGCCTTCCGCTCAGGTGAGAACATTTCTCCAGAAAAAAAGACTACGCCAGAAGATACTTTTTTTTTACTGGGGCAAAACTGGTCCCTAAAGCTGATCTTCTCTCCATCATAGTCTGCCTTTGTAGGAGGCTGGCTCTGTTTATAGTGTACGAAAATGATGTGCACTGTGCAGAGAGCCCAAGCACCCGACCTTGGTATCCAGAGGTATTAAGTAGACTACCTAATGCTCTACATTTAGTGCTAGCTTGGTTGAACAATTAGTCTAATCTTGAGGATGTTCTAAGCATTTGTTGAACCCCTTGTATCAAATGTGGACACTCACACA
Organism: Pleurodeles waltl; assembly: GCF_031143425.1. Taxonomy (NCBI): domain Eukaryota; kingdom Metazoa; phylum Chordata; class Amphibia; order Caudata; family Salamandridae; genus Pleurodeles; species Pleurodeles waltl. Next base: position 202,831,774 of record NC_090444.1, on the reverse strand, counting down.
AAATAATTATCTGGGGGGGGGGGGGGTGGCCAAGCGCAAGATGGCATGAGATGCTAAACCAGAGCTCTCTGGCTCCACACTCAACATCTGCTGCCAACTAAAGCAAAACTGGGCTGCAGGAACGGCAAAATACCCCCATACTGTTGCTCTGAGGGAGGCGGACTGCGGAGCGGGCCGACTCTCCTCCCTCCGGTGGTGGCTGGGATCGAGCAGCTGTGTCTCCTAGGGCTGTGGCTGCCATTTTTCTCCTTCCTGTCACAGCCTAGGAAGCTGCTGCACCTTGGCTCTGATCTGGCCATGCTGGGACGGAATGGCCTAACGCGCCCAGCACGGAGAGTGACCCGGAGATCTGTACTTCAGGGGATGCCAATTCCCCCCCCCCCCCCCCCCCCCTCCTCTCCTTTGCTGTGATCCCAGAAAGGGGGCACCTCAGGGCCTCGAACGTGAGGCCTGGGGCAGTGAGGACAGCGCAGGGGATGAATGGGAGCGGCTGCAGCATGATGGGGGTACACCGCTCTGGGTGCCTAGAGGTCTCGCGCGTGAGGACTGTTGCAGGGAGAGGTTTACCCCTCCTCACTTCCACATCAGCAACATGCCGGAGCCTACTGCAGCCTATTTGGAGCGGGAGAGCTTATTGGGACCATTGGTGTCTCCTGGACCCAGAGGCAGTGGCCAGGTAACTGCTGCCTGGGTGCCGGAGGCCTCTGGGCTCAGGGGCAGCCCTGCCTTCCTGGTGACCACTGCTGGCCTGGGTGCCAGGTGTGCGTTTATTGACCTGTCTGCTGCCCCGAGCTGGGCACTGAGTCTGCTAGAAGCTTGGTCCCTGTGCACCGAGCAGAGGTGTTCAACTTGCGGGTCTCTGGCGCGGACTCTAGTCGCGATGGGGAGCCTGGACCACAGCTGGGCACCCATGAAAAAGCTAGTCTTACCCTCCTGGAATTTCAAACTGGGAAGCATAAAAGGAAGCAACAATTGTAATCTCCAGGGAGCTGAGGCCCATCAGCGCGTCCTCCCCTTGCCTGGTGTCCTGGCCGTGGGTCGCTCGCTCGCTTCTTCTTCTGCTGTCACCTCTGGCACTGGGGGATCTGGGTGCAGGGGGCCCAGGAGTCAAGCCTCCTGGGGTTTCGAGACAGCGTCCACTTCGACTTCTCCTTGCGCGTAGTCTGGGACCCTCATTATGCCACACAACAAACCTGCGAAGGAGATCTCCATCTCCTCCCTATGGAATAAGCCTCCTAAAAAGGAAACAGAAATCTGAGTGGGCCTTAGACTCCAGGGATGCCCCTCCTGCACCGATTAACATAACACCGTACATCCTCACATACTTTCTTCAGGTAATTGGCTAAGAAATAGGATCACTTAAGGATGACCTCAAATCGTGCATTAAAGATGTATGTTGAGAAGTAGCGGAGATTGGGAGTCGAGTGGATGACCTCAAGTGTACTGTATATGCTGGATCGGAGGACCAGGAGCTGCTTTGGAGTTGTGTGAACACCCTGAACAACAGAACATAGAACTGAAATCCAAACAAGAAGATCTTGATAATTGAAGCAGACTAAATTTCGATGTATTCCGAAAGAAGCGAATGGGACAGACAGACATGGCCTTCACGGCAGCCCTCTTCCACTCTATTTAGGGGGACACTGGGGCTCCGCTCTCTGCACTAGACCTAGCCCACAGGGTAGCTTTGGCATCTAGTGGACTCAATACACCCCCCGACATCCTAGTGAGGGTCCACTACTTTACTGAGAAGGAAGCAACACGGCAAATCATTCAGTCTGACTTTTCAGGGCTATAACTTTCAAGTGTACCAAGACCACTCTCCCTTAGCCTCCGCCGTCGAAAGAATTCAAACCAGTCACGGACCACCTACGCAGTAGGGATATCCGATACTAATGGGGACTTCCGTTTGCTCTCATCTTCGACTGGGAGGAGAACAGGCGATATCTGGGATTCCTCTCTGAAGCACGGAAGCTCCTCAATCTCTCTGATATAGACTCTGAAGAGGTCCTGGAGAGGGAAACCTTCTCTCCCAGGGAACCCCTGAAACCCATCTGGGAGACTTTGGGCCCTCACCGCAAGAAGCTTTGTGCAGATGAGGCATCCCAGAGGAAAGCAAAAAAACATCATCATTCAACACCTGCGAAGCCTGGATCGCACCCTGTCCCCTCCCTTCTCAACTGTTTGCACTCCCTGACTTCTGCCACCTGAGCCTTACGGGGAGAACTGCCTATCCACACATTTACCTGTTGCACCCCTAAACTGAGCTGTATGGCAGTGGCGCTGACCAGGAGTCCGGAGAGCTCTTGAGGACACGAGTACCTGACACCATGACTCTGGGCAGATGTGGCCTGGTTGCTTTGCTCAACCTTTCCGGAAGGTGACTCCACTGTAGGAAAGTGGGAGTTGCTGTGCTGCTCTCCAGGGGAAGAGACCCTTGCAGTTGGGCCCTGTTGGCCATTGTTTAATGTTCATTTGCCTCATTGTTTCCCTCTACAGGTGTGTCTCCATGGCTCGGACTCCCAAGCTTCTTCACAGGGTTCTCACCTAACATCTTCATATACTCACTCGACTTTCGGAAGCTTATTCCACTTCCTTGCCTATTTTGGGCCCACCACATTGGGGAGTGGCACACCCAACCTAGAAGAAAGCTTTTCCCTCACCATTTGTAACACATGATGAACCTTTTACGGAGAACTAAATTGCTTTCCATTAATATCCAAGGCATGAAATCTCCCAATAAGTGCAACAAGTTTGGGGATACATCCTTCGGCATGATTCTGACCTCGTGTTCTTGTAGGAGACTCACCTTAGGGGCATAGATAGATCACCAATGGCACATCCACGATATCCTGTCCGTCACTGGGCCGATACAGAAACGAAAACCGCTGGGGTGGGCATACTGTGCAAGGCATCCTTTCGTCCACACATCACCAAGGTATATGTGTCCCCGAAGGCCGATACCTCATCCTACATCTTTCCCAAAATCGGCTTAAGCTTACACTCCTGAACATATATGCTCCAAATACTGGACAGGATATGTATCTTCGCAAAGTATTAAATGAAGAACTAGGGGCGAGTTGAAGGCGACATAGTGGTGGAAGGCAACCTCAACTTGGTATGGGATCTGTTGATCGACTGTGACACTACCGGCTCTCAAGAGTCAGGTTCCATGTCGGTTCAGTTGAAGAAGACCATACAGGAACTGGGCCTGGTGATGCCTGGCAGCATCAACACTCTGATTCCCGCAATTACTCCTTCTCCCTACTCTTGCATTGATTACGTCTTTATCAACCCCACTCTCCTTCCTCTACTAGACAACACTGAAATATCTGAAATATCAATCTCAGACCATGCACATACGGCTTTGCCTGGTCGCCCTCCCCCAACCTAATAGGACATACACTAGACTGGCACCTTCCCCCAGCCCTCCTGTGCGACCTAGCCAACATCAATGACATTCGCGCAGGCATAAAGGTTTACTTTACACTCAATACAGAAAACAATACTTCACTGCAGACCATGTAGGAGGGGTTCAAAGCCACCATCTGGGGGCTGCGGGGTTGGGGTGGCGGGGGGTGTTCATCACCATAATAGCTATCGTGGGAAGGAGGGAGGCCGGTCTGGTGGAAGACATCTTGACGTCAGACATTCGCCTTACCCCTTCTATGGCAATGGCTGAGATTGCTCTAATCCCTAAACAGGGCAAAGATCCTTCCCACTGCCAATCGTATCGTCCAATTGCCCTTCTTAACACCAACACAAAGGTCTTTACTAAAATATTGGCTTTGTGCTTGAGCCCTGATCAAGTGGCATTTGTATGGGATAGACGGGACAGACAATGTGAGACGTATCACACACAGGCTTCAGCTGCTGGCCTTTCTGCTGTCCTTGGACGCAGAAAAGGCCTTTGACAGGGTCAATTGGGCCTTTCTTAAATTGGTCCTCCTGAAGATTGGAATGGGTCCTAACTTACTCAGCAAGGTAATGGCATCATATGCCGCCCCAACAGACATGATCCGAGTCAATGGCACTCGCACGGCTCCAGTTCGGATCGGGAGGGGCACTAGGCACGGGATGTCCACTCTTGCCCCTTGTTTTTGCTTTATCTGTGGAACCTTTCGCCATTACGCTACGATAGGCACAGAATTGCAGGAATTGCATTTGGCAGTCTTTGTGGATGATCTGCTGCTAACTGTCACACAGCCCTCTAATCCTCTCCCAGTGGTTATCCAGGCCTTTGATACCTTTGTGACTGCTTCTGGCTTTAAAGTTAATATGTCCAAATTGTCTGTCTTGAATCTCACTATCCTGATGTTGGACCTCTCTCACTTGCAGAGCATGTCACCCTTTAATTGGGAATCACACATGATCCGATACTTGGGACTCAACCTTACGGCCACCCTCGACACAGACAGCAGCGAACTGGCCACGAACTTCAGAAGGGCATGTTAGAGGACCTTTGCTGTTGGTGGCCTCTGTATATTTCGTGGTTAGGGCGAATCGGCATCATAAAAATGAACGTTCTACCAAGAGTCCTATATGTGTTCCAAACCCTACCCACTCCAGTCCGGCAGGATGACCTAATTAGATTACAGTGGGCTATCAGTACCTTCATTTGAAACAACAAGAAACCCAGACTTTCGAACACACACTTGATGCATCCACGCGAGCAAGGAGGTTTAGGGTGCCCCAACGTCATAGAGTACTATTGGGCAGCACACTTATGTTTTATATCTGCCTGGGCAGCGTGAGAAAGCGAATGACTCAGATTACACGTGGACCGAGCGGTAGCCTGCAGACTCCTATGGGATCTAGCTTGGCTCCTGAAATCCACCTGGCCATGTAGTGCATACTTAGCAATGCCCCTGAGAACAGTGCTGGATATTTGGGGTGGAACAGCGGTGAGACGTGGCCTCACAGCCTGTCCCTCCCCAAACACTCAATTGCCCGTAATCCAATATTCCTTGCAGCTCTTTACACAATCATTCCGGGGCTCGACTGACTGGGGCTGTCAAACAATACGAGATCTTTTTACGGCCACCACTATGAAAACTTCCACCCAATGCAAAGAAGACTATGCCCTTCTTGAAGCACACTGCCTACAATATTTGCATTTAAGACACTGAGCTTTTCACCGCTCAACATACCCGGTGTCTATCCATCCATTTACCTTATTTGAAAAGCTGGTATGTACCTATGGGGGATTGAAAGGGCCGATCTCCAATACTTCTAGAACGCTGCAATGCTCCGTCCCGATGCAGTTGCAACCTTGGCAGCCCAGATGAACCTAAGAGATAACCAAAGAGATACCTTTGAAGCAATGGGAAACGTTATGGCACGATATCCCCAAACTGTTCCACAACTTCTCCTTCCGAGAGACTGCATACAAAATATTGCATCGGTGGTACTACACCCCTACAGGGCTGGTGCATATATAACTCGGGACCGTCCACACCATGCTGGCGATGTAAATCTGACCGGGGTGACTTCTGCCATATCTGGTGATCTTGCTCTTTGATCGCTACATTTTTGAAAAAAGTTCTAAGCCATATCAAAGGTGTGATAGCCTACCCCCTTCCATCCACATACAGTATGGCGATACTTGGCCTCCGCCCTACTGCATTAACTGCTCTGGCACACTCTGACTGGACGCTTATTAGTTACATGCTCCACGCAACAAGATAACTCAATGACGTAGCTTAGAAACAGAACGCCCCTCCAACTATCGCTCAATGGTTTGAATGCGTATAGCACACACTGGCAAAGGAGAAAATCTCACACGCACTAGCTCATACCGAGCGGAAATTCCAGAGAACCTGGAGCCCAGTAATACAATACTTTTCTAAACTGAATATTGCTGCTTCAATCCACCCAGATTGCGGGCCCTAGAATTGTTTGGGCCCTTACCCTAATCCCACCTAAAACCATGGGTTGATTGAATCCTGGGCCTCTTTCTCTTTACTGCCGTATTACTCACTGACGACATCTGCACTACTCTCTAGCCCCCCCCCCCCCCCTTATGACCCCATTTATAAGCACAAGCGCATCACACCTGACCCTCAAATCCCCAACTCCCCCTCTATCTTTTCTTCTTCACTCAGATCTTGCTAATAGATGTGGGTGACATATCCATAGCTATGCAATATTGATTGCTTTCTTTTCCTGATATGTTCTGCTTCTTCACTCCAATGTTTAGCTTTGTGACGATTGCTGACACTATCCGACCGGAGGCTTAATTCAGTGACGTGATACAAATACTATATGTTTATTTTCCCACTGTTGCATGAAGATCGTTTTTTTAGCCCACAATGCGAGATATCAGTTCCTAGCTGTAAAACGCTGTTAACACTGTTGAAATACCTAATAAAGAGACGTTTTATAAAAGAATAACTTGAGACCAATTTACCAAAATACTTCAGATTTTTATAACCTTTTTAAGACCCAAGATCATCAAAATCGGGCAAGTACTTTTTAAGTTATGATTTTTCACAGTCTTGTGTAATTACGTACCATTGGAATCGATGGGGAAAACTTTAAAAATTCATATAAAATCAGACAATGCTCTCACAAGTGTCACCTTCTGTTTTTAGGTTGAGATGTCCTATGGGCCAGACGGAGAAGTTTGGATGGTTCCTGGTTCAAGCATGAGCAGCGGCTGAAAGTCTTGGAGCTGGTGCAGATCGGAGAGGGGGACCACTTGGGCACACACTGCACAGCTGGACTTAGTTATGTCCAGTGGCCCCTTGCAGTGTAGAGGTTGCAGGGGGTTAGGTACCCCTAAAGCATAGCTCGTTTCCCAATGCAGATGCCAGAGAGGCCGGGTGCGGTGCAGATAGGTCAGTCAAGGGTTGTATGTCCTAGGGTCCTTGTTCCTGGGGCAGGTCCCTTTGAGGGTGGTTTGCAGGTCAGCAGGGCCACCCTGGGGTGGGGGGGGTTCATAGATGTCATAAAGTTCCTCTACTGGTGCTTGCTTCTGGTCCTCAGAGAGTCCAGAGTGGACTTTACTTCTGGTTATGCAATGTTGGGGGTTCAGTACCCCGGGCTATGGCACGTCTCAGCCACTGGAGGTCGCAGCGCCACCAAACTTGGCACACTGGCAGCGTTTGTCGTCTGGGTCCGTCGAGTGAAATGTGGTCTTGCTGCTGTGTCCGGGTTGTTGGTCAGCGGCCGGTCAGTGAACTCTACTTTATTGGTTCTTGCCTGCTGGGTGCAGTGAGTGACGTCTTTAGCCTGGAGAGAGGTTCTTGGCAATTTTTAGAAGATTGGCGGTCCTCTGGGGTTTCTTAGAGTCTGATGTCTAGTCAACCCCTCAGCGGCAATTGCAGAGTCCTGGGTGCAGCAGGCGAGGTTTGGTTCCTTTTTTTTCATGCAGCATGACTTTTGTTCTCGAGCCTTAGGTCTTCTTTGTCGCAGGCCTTCTTGCGTTCGTCGAATCTTATCTGCAGGTCTAGGGATGCCCAGTAAATACTGCACTTAGTGGGTGTTAAGGAGAGTACCTGGTAGTAGCCAATGGGCCACTTACCTTAGAGTGGTTATGCCCACTATGTGACCACTTCCTGTGGGAAGAGTCACATCCCTGATAGGCTATTTTCCTGCCATCCTAGATGGAGGGAACTGAAATGGTGTGATCACCTCACCTGCCAGACCTTGGGGGTGGTTTAGGCTGGGGGGAGGAGGGGCACTCTTCCTACTCTGTTTTACCACCCATTTCTCCACGCTCAGAGTGGAGGTAAAAAAAAAAGAAATTGGTTCCCATCTTATGCTACCAGCAGAGTCAGAGGTCAGATTTAAAAGACGGTAAAGCCTTTTTAGCTAACCGCTGGGCCAGGGTGCCTGCCTGGGGGAGGAGGTGTAACACCTCCACCCAGGAAAGAATTTGTGTTCTGGTTCCTGGGAGCAGAGGCTCTCACCCCAGGAATCCAGATTTGTGTCTGGTGGTGGCAGGCTGGTAAAAACCTGTCAGCAACCATGCCAGGGCTGTTAGGCTCCAACACTGGCATTAGTGTTGGTTTATTTTTCTGAGTTGTTTGATAACAAACTACCCAGTATTCAGAGAGGCTATCATGTAGCTGAGGAACTCGTAATGACCAGTCTCCAGCACATGTATTTACTATGGCTTCCCTGTATACTTACTGTGTCTTCGGGTTTTGTAAAATTGGAGTAGAGGCATATTTGCACATGCAAACATATGCCTTCACATGCATTATAGTGCACCCTGCCTTAGTGGGGATAAGGCCTGCCAGAGGGCTGACTTACCTATAGTGCACGCCGTGTTAGTGCACAAGGCACTCTTGGTGAGTGCCATGTCGAGTTTGCAACCTTTAAATACACCTGGTCATGCACTTGCAATGGCAGTCTGCATGAGGCTGGTGTGGGGCTTCTTCGAGTGGTACAATGGGTGTCACAGCTCGGAGGGGCCATCTTGAGTACCTATGCCCTAGGTTCCTGAGGTACCTCTTACTAGGGACTTACAAGGGTTGCTGAAGTGCCAATACATAGTAAAGTTTTTGGGAAAGAGATCCGGCCCTGAGAACCTGTTTAGCAGGGGCCCAGGGCACTTACGGTTTGAAACCACATTGTTTTCCAGGCAAAAAGGTGGGGGCTAACCATGCAAAAGAGGTCCTTCACAGCCTTAACGCTTGACTTTGACACAGTCTAGCATGACAAGATACCTGTGGTTGTTGCTTTGCACATTTTGGCACTAGAAAACTCAAGCTCCTAAAAATCATTTTTCTGTTTCCCTTCATTAGATTATTGTTGTTTTGCTCTCTGTTTAAGGATAAAAATATATGCTCTTTTTATAAATTGGAGTGTATTGTTTTTATTGTTTTTTCAATTTATTAACTGTTTTGGTACTGATTAATGTTTTACACTTGTTTTCCTTTGAGTTAAATCTCACTGCTCTGTACTGAACTAAGGTTTAAATTAAAGTAACTTAACTGTACCTGATAGACTAGTGACAGTACTTGGTGACGTCTACCAACCACCCCAGCTAATAATCCACTTTCTCACAGGTGCCACTTAGAAGGATGGCTGTGTTCATCCGATCCTAGACCTCAGGCTGCTGAATTGATAACTGTGCAAGGAGAAGTTCCAGAAGCTGAACCTGGCTGTGGTTTTGTTGATCTTTGATGCGGAAGGTTGTGTAGTATTCTTTGACCTGCAGGAAATTCGCTGTCATATACCTGTGCTGCGGTCGCACCAGTAGTACCTACAATTTGTTGTGGGGTCTGCTCACCACCTATTGATGGTTCTACCTCTCTCCTCCATGTTGACGCATCGCTGCGGAGGACGAGCACATCGTAGCACCAACTATGCGGATCAGAATTGACGCATTGCCCTTGGTTCTGACACATCGCTTTTGCATCGCCGGCTGCGCGGCTCACCAGCGACGCATCATCTTCACTGTAAATGGTTCGACGCACCCGGAGGACATCGCACCAATGACTGCGCGGCTGAGTGACGATACATCCTGGACTGTGTGGATCGTAACCGACACAACGCCTTCCCATTGTCACCCCTGCTCCTTACATCTGGTCTTTAATGTCTATGCAACCCTCAAGGCAAGGTTCTGGTTCAGCGGGACAAGGTTGGTCCCTTTAGCTGGACCACTCCCCATCACAGGTGGTCTGAACCTTTTGGATTTACCCCGTCTAGCGTGACCAGATAGCTCCACTTGGCGCTTTGTTCCTAAGCACAATTGCAGATGTTCTTTAAAAATTCATATCTCAACTTCTACTTATTGGATTTTTGTTGTGTTGGTATTGTTTTGTTCATTACGTTCAGATCTTAGTTAATCTAACCTGTGTGGATTATTTTTGTGTGTGATGTTTTCACTTTTGCTGTTTCAGGTGTTGCACAAATACTTTACACTTTGCCTCTTAAGTTAAGCCTGCCTGCTCTCTGCCAAGCTACTAGGGGGTAAGCACAGGTTAATTTAAAGTGTGTATATAACTTACCCTGACAAGGATTGTGGTCCTCACTAGGACAAGGTGCATACCTGAGGCAACTAGAGAACCAATTTCTAACAAAGGTTGAGGAATCTGGAGGTGGAGTCTCTTCCATAAAGACTGTTACTGAAGGTAAGTAACCTTTTCTTTCATCCCTCAAGAAGAAGAGGATAAATGTCCAGGAATTAGTTCTTAATGCAGAACTGACATACCAGAGTGGCTTCGTTTCAGAAATGTTCTAGAGTAGAAGTTGAGGCAGTTTGCTTTTGCTGGGAGCTATTCCACAACATATTTCTAGTATTTCTACTAATTGGAATCCCACAAATGTTGTTTGGAGATTTCTTTGTCACAGGGCCTGTTTATTTTGTAGGCAATTTGTGATCAAAATATTCGTGAGGTCCACAGTAGATCAAGATTTCCAGTACTACTGATAAAGGTCTTGAAAATCATCTAAGCAACGCTCTAGTTAACAGGGTATCCTTCTGACTAGTCAGCAGCTTTCTCTGAACCAATACCTTCTTGCTCACTCTGGCTTCCATGAGGCATTCTCCCCTGAAGACACAAATGTCCACAGCAGACCTTAATTACTCTCTCAGTGGAACAGTCAAGATACTCACTTGCACTGTTTTGGGACCAAGGGTTGATTCATGCTGGAGGTTAGAATATCTTCCAGTTTACTTCATTTGGGCAATGTAGGCTTTCTTCTTGCTTCAATGTAAGCTTCATACAGGCCAGTGAAGCACTTGATACACAGGTATGACTTAAAAAGGAACCTTTAATGCATCTAAATGAAAAGTATAGTGTATCAGATGGGGGTATTCTTTCTTAGTCCCCCTGTTGTGAGATAGAGTATTCCTGTATTCTCCATTTCGACTATTTCTAGCATTCTAGAATTCTGCCTGTGTGTTTACCTTCATATCCAGTGGTTCCAAAGTCTCAATACAATATCTTTTTAGTTTCTTTAATTCTAAGATAGTTATTATTAGGGAAGAGTCCTGGTAGTGGTGTGGATAGAATCACAGGTAATGGTAGGACTGGGTTCCCATATATGCCAGAAAAGAAGAAAAGAAGGGTATTGGACTACCATCCTTTCTCAGCCCTGCCTCTCCTCCTGTGTATGTCTCCCACTTCCCAGTCCTGTGTAGCCATTAACCCAATTTACAGAGGAAGAAGAAATTGAAAGTATTAGACATCCGCCCCCCGCCTCCACTGTCCATTATCCCACGTGTCACCCATAGTCTGTTTTTCTGTATGTTAAGTGGGATAGCTAAAAAGTTGTTTCTCCATTTTGACTCTCCTACCTGTGGTAGACTCCCATTTTGGCCTTTTCCCTTTCAAAAATGCATCTTGCCTTCCTAGTCTACCCCTGTGTGACCATTATGGCAGACGTCTGAATTTCTGAGCTATTTCCTCGAGCCACTGATGTTTGTCATCAACCAATCCCCTCTCCCCCAAACCAGACGCTAAAGAGTCCCCATGCTTGCTCTTCAGAACAGATGGGTTGACTCATTTTAGGCAGAATTGCATGCCTGTCACAAGAGCAGAGAAAGCATCATTCACCAGTTGCTGTGCCTTGGGATGGGGGAGGCGGAGGCATGAGTAGGTGGTGCAGAGGTTACTGTAGCTGGGGAGAGGTTCCCTTTTTTTGGTGAGTCCTTGCTAGTTCAGTTTTACCAACACTTTGTCACAAACAAGCTTTGAAAACCTTTACTTCAAATCATGTTCTCTTCTTTATTAAGCTACTCCTGTCCTTAAATAAGTGAGGTTTGACATTGGTAGATCCACTTTTTCAACCGTCTTATGTAAGGTAAGCTCCATTAGATTTTACTTGTACCCATTGAAGTGCCACAGCAGTCTTCTGGAAAAATGCAACAGCACAGAGCTCTCTTCAAACCAGTAGCACCTTTTCTAAAATATCAAGCCATTTCAGGAAAAAAAAGAAATTAATCTCCCCTCACTAAAACCAGGGCTCCCTTAGAGAGACAGCAGAAAGGCAGGGTGCACAAACTCCAAATAAGTTATCTGATGAAGATCCATTAATGGGATCCTGGGAGACAAAGGCTAACCCTTCTAAGCTTGATGCTTTTGTCCAAGGACCCCGTTGAACTTTAACATTGCTAGTTGATCATCAGGGTCCATTAACCTAAGCTCATGTGATTGAAGTTTTATTACCCTACCCCTATAAAGATTTAATTCATTAGATGACCAAAATGAGAATAGATATCTAATATCCATTTCTAGAGGTGAGTTTTTCAGAAACGATGCAAAAAAATATGAACTTCTGTCACTGGGTCATTTGTCGCAATACATTCAGAAGAATGCATATTCTGCTTCTGTGTGGTACTCTAAGCAATATCAAAGATTGTCAGTCACCACAGAGCAATCAATGCATATGTAGATGTTGTACCTCTGCAGCGAGCAAATGATCTGATGATTGTTAATGTTGTAGCACTAATCAGTGATGGCACAATTAGACCAATACATTTCAGGCCAGTCTTGTATCAGAGGGCTGCGTTTAAAATGAAGGAAAATTATCTTCTACATATTCTGTGGGGACTGAAACTGGTTTAACATTTTGGTAGTTCAGTAGGCTTAGTGAAAAGGAACAATTGTCAAAGGGCTCTGTCAGTGGCGCCTTTTGGCTAACGTAATGATGTTTTTATATTTTGTGAGTAATTGTTAAATGTACTACTATAAAAAATATTTTTTTTCTCAGTATTTCCTGTCATTAAAAGCAGCCTGCATTTGTTATGTTTCAGACCTCCCAGGTTAACTTCAAACCAGAAGGTAATGGCTTTCCACATCAGCACGCTTACGAGAGAAATGATGCTCTAAAGGCTGTGTTGCTCTCTGAAAATATAAACAAGGAAGTTAAAAATATTTCTGCGACTCTGATTTTGCAAAATCAAGTTAAGCAAGAAGAGTGTAGTCCACTGAAAGAAAATAGTAAAAACTCTTCAAACTGTAGCACAATGTTCATGGATATCAATCCCAAATCTTCATCCCCTGTTTGTATTGAGGAGCACAAGGTAATCACTGTTGATAATCTCGTTGATAAGCAACATTATTCTAATACAAATCTCATTGTGCATGAGGATATTGGGGAAAGCAAGAGTGAGGTTTCTTCCTTTCTTATTGAAAATAAAGATTTATTGTCAAGGCTTGATGCAAACCAGATGGAATTGAAGGCAAAGGTTAGTACAGTATTACAAATGGAAATAAAAATAATGGAACTAGAAAATGAAAAGAAAACTCTTCTTGAAAAAACCCTATCAATGTCATCTGAAAATGAGCAGCTTTCTCATAGTCTGATTGATCTGAGAAACAACCTTGTGAATGTGACATCTGAATTGGAAATGTATAAAGTTCAGCAAGCCAGAGAGCTGCTCAGTCATTCTGAAGGGTTGAAAGGAGAATGGAAAGAAAAATACCTACAGATAGAAATTGAACTCAAAAGAACAAAGTCAGAAAAAGCCAACATTGAAAATCATGCTCTTGCACTGGAAGCTGATTTTGAGGAGCTTCATGTTAAGAGTCAGAAATTGCAAAATGAAAATGACAATAAACATAAGCTTATTTCTAGCATAGAAGAGAAGCTTACTTCCGTCACAGCTGAGAAAAATCAACTTAACCAAGAACTTTGTAACTTAGCTGAGGAACATGAAGAATTGGGTCAAATGCATCAGAAACTAAAGGAAAAAGTGAAAGAGCTTGAATCATGGAAAGTCGATTCCAGTGAGTTTATTAAAATACTAGAAGCAGAGATCAAGACACACAAAAATTTCCATGCCAAGGAATGGGGCGTAAATGAATTATCAGTAGAAAATGGTACTGCCCTTTGTCTCTCACAGCAATTTGAAAAGAGCACAGAGGTGCATACAGTACAGACTGAAGATTCCCAAAACCAGATTAAAGCGTTAATGGAAGAGAAAGAAATGCTTTTAAAGGCTTCTGAAGTTCTGAAGAAAAGGATAACCGAGTTGGAATGTGAAAATATAAAATTTTCAACAACTATTGAGTGCATACTCAATGAAAAAATAGAAATTGTCTCAAAATTGAAGTTCACTGAAGGAGAAGTAGCTCAGATACAGAATGCCATGGAAACAATGAAAATATGTGTAGAGTCGCATGGGAATGAAAAAAAGCTCCTTGTTGAAAAACTAAAAGAGAGTGAGCAGATATCAAGTACTCTTCTAGATAAAGTAGAGAGTCTTCAGCTTGACTTAGAAATATCAGCGGAAAATCTAGAAACTATGAAAGTTCAAGTTAAGGCTTCCCAAAAGGAGATAGATAGCCTAAAATCTTTCAATGGAGATATGACTTCAAAGACACAGGAGTTGAATTTAGAATGTGCTTCCTACAGAACAAAAAATGAAGAGTTGAATGCAGAGCTGCGGAAAATCAAGAGAAACCTATCTGAATTAGAAACCTCTCAATTAACCATTACAGACATTTTGAAAAAGCATGAAGACGAAAAGGAAAAAATGCTTCAGGAATCCAAATGTGTAGTTTCACAGTTGCAAAGTGAGGTTAAAGTTTTACAAGAGGAACTTTCTGAAAAGAGCCTTCTCAAGCAGGAATTTGAAAAGAATACAGAGCTGCAGACATTAATGCAGGAAGAACTCCAAAACCGAGTAGGACAGCTAATGGAAGAAAAAGAGGTACTTATCAAGGCAACTGAAGGTTTACAGATGAAACTTGATGAATCAGAATCAGAAAAATCCAGACTGAGTCAGTCTTTGAAATGTGTTCTTACTGAAAAACGTGAAATTATATCTCAGTTGAATTCTACCCAGGAAGAGGTAGCTCACATGCGGTGTGGAATAGAAAAACTGAAACTCCACATTGAGTCTGATGAGAAAAAGAAACATCATCTAATTGAAAAACTGAAACAAAGTGAAAAGAAAACAGACTCCCTTAAGGACAAAATCAAACATCTTGAAAGAGGTATTGTGATTATTCCAGTTGAGTCATCAAAAGAGGAGGCAGAAGGTGGTTTAAAAGAAGACCAGACTGAAAAATTTATGCATTTGAATTTTAATACGCTGAGAGAAGAGAAGGAAAAGCTAAACAAAGAACTTCAGCGGACTCTTAAACAGCTATCCGAATTTGAAGCCTCTCAATTGAAGATTGCAAACATTATGGAAAGGCATGAAGCTGAAAAGGCTAAACTACTAGAGGAGTCAAGCACTTCTGTTTCGTCTCTGCAGACTCAGTTGAAATATTTGCAAGAAGAAGTGTCTGAAAAGAACAAACTTATTCGTCTAAATCAAGAACTTGAAAGGAGATCTGGGATGCAGCGCTTACAAAATGAAGAACTCCAAAGCAACATAGAAGACTTAAATGAAGAAAAAGGAAGGCTCTTAAAGGACTCTGAAACTCTAAAAGCTAGACTGGCTGATTCTGAATCTGAAATCTCAAGACTTTCCAAAGCTTTTGAATGTGCACTTTGTGAAAGAAGAGAGCTGGAGATGAGACTGACTTCTTTTCAAGAAGAAACATCTTGCATGCACTGTACTATCGAGCACCTGAAGATACAAATAGAATCGAAAGAGAAAGACAACAAGGACATGATTGAAAATCTGAAACAGAGTCAACGGAAAGCAGATTCTCTCCAAGACAAAATTGAAAATCTTGAGAGAAATATGCTGATATCTGAGGAAAATTTAGAAGATGCAATTATTCAGGCTGAAAGTTCCAAAGAGGAGGCAGATAACTTAAAAACCCTGAACAGTGACTTGACTAAAAAGCTGAAAGATTTGGAATTTGAACTTCACACAATCAAAGCAAAGCATGAGTATTTAATAACAGAACTGAATCAAACTCGAGAACAAGTCTCTAAATTAGAAGTCTTCAAGTCCCACACAGTTAAAATGTTAGACCAGTATGAAAAAGAAAAGATTCAAATGCTTGCAGACTCAACATCTTCAGTTTCATCTCCACAAACACAGATAGAGGAACTAAACAAGCAGCTCCTTGGAGAAGATATTGTGCTTCTCAAGCAGGAGTTTGATAAGAATGCTGCTATGCAAATAGCAAGAATTCAAGAACTCTTAAACCAAAATCAAGAGTTGATAGAAGAAAAACAATTACTTTTGCAGACATCTGAAACGTTACGATCAAAATCAGCTGCCTCTGAATCTGAGGTTTCAAGACTTTCCAGTGCACTAGAATGCATAGTCCCTGAAAGGAGTGACATTGAAACAAAACTTAAATCTTCCAATGACGAAGTGGTGCAGTTGAAAATGCGCATTGAAGCCTTGATGTTGCAGATTGCAAGCATAGAGAAAGAAAAACAGGTTACGGTAGAAAGGTTGAAACAAAGTGAGTGGGCAGCAGATTCTCTTAGGGACAAAATTGAGAGTCTTGAAAGAAACCTGGTGATGGCAGATGAAAATCTTGAAGACTTAATTATTCAGCTAGAAAGTACCAAAGAGGAGGTAGAAAGTCTAAAGGCTCTGAAGGAGGACATGACTCAGAAGCAGGAGGGCTTGAATGCTGAACTTGAAGCAGCCAGAGCAAAGAATGAGGTTCTAAACAAAGAGCTAAAGCAAACTCAAAAGCAAGCATCTCAAGCTTGTGCATCTCAAGAAGACCTTTCATTAATCATTCAGCAACATGAACCTGAAAAGGTCAGAATGAAAAAAGAATTGAATACTGTAATATCACTGGGAAATAAATTGAAAGATTTAAGTAAGCTAAACGAACAAAGCAATCTAGTTCATCTTGGAGAGGAAGATGACAAGAACACAAACATAAAGAAATTACAATTGGAAGAACTCCAAAATGAGGAAAGACAACTTAATGTGGAAAAGGAATTGCTTTTGCAAAACTCTGAAACTTTAAAAGCCAGACTGAATGAGTCAGAAGCTGAAATCTCAAGACTCTCCAGTGCTCTTGAAACCATACTGTCTCAAAAAGGAGATGCTGAGCTAAGACTTGCCTCATCCCATGAAGATGTTACTTACATTAAGAATTGCAATGAATCCCTAAAATTACAAATGGTGTCCATTGAGAAGGAAAAAGAGGATATGATTGGAAAACATATCCTGAGTCAAAGGAAGGTAGACTTACTTCAGGTCAAAGTCAGAAGTCTTGAACAAAACGTAGAACAACTGATGATTCAAACTGAGGCTTCAAAACAAGAGGCTGAAAACTTAAAAGCCCTGAAAAAAGACCTAATGGAAAAGCAGGATGATCTGGTTGCTAACAGAGAGTCTGACCGAATTAAAAGTGAAGTCTTGATTAAGGAGCTACAACAAACCAAGGAAAAGGTAGCTGAATTAAAAGCCTCTCAGTTGAACCGGTCTCAAATTCTAGAACAATCTGAACAGGAGAAAGGCGACATAGAGTATCAATCAAAATCTCTGTTGGAAGACTTAAACAAACAAATAAAAGAAAATGACAGTCTCTTACATCTTCAGAAGGAATATGAGAAGAATGCAGAGATGCACACCTTACAGATAGAAGAGCTTCACAATCAAGTAAGGGGGAAGAATAAAGACATAGATTTGCTTTCACAGACATCTGAAATTTTGAAGTCAAAGTTGATTGAGTCAGAATCTGAAATTGCAAAACTTTCCAAGTCTCTTGAATGTGCACTGGAGATTAAAGTGGAAACTGAATTGAAACTGACTCATACCCAGGGACAAGTGACAAAGCTGCAATGTGTAATTGACAATTTGACCATACTCCAAGAATCTATTGAAAAGGATAATCTACAGTTGAGTAAAACAAATCAAGAGACTGAACAGAAAGTAAACAGTCTTCTGGCTAAAATAGAAAGTATTGAAAGAGACTTGCATATTTCTGAAGAAAATGAAAAACATTTGTATATTCAGACAGAAAAGTTAACAGCCGAGAAAGAAGACCTAAATGAAAAGCTCAGACAAGTGGGTTTGGAACTTGTTGCCATTCAAGAGGAAAAGGAGGATTTACACAAAGAACTAGAGCAAACCCAAGCAAAAATATCCCAGTTAGAAATAAGCCAGTCACTCATGTCAAATCTTGAGAAAAGTATCCAGGAAAAAATAAAAGGTGAGGAGGAGTCCAAATCTTATATATCCTCATTGAAGTTGCAGCTCAAAAACGTGAGTGCCGAATTGGACCTTTTCTGTAATGAGCAGAAAACCCTGAAATCCAAGGGAGAAGGTCTGGCTAGTCAGTTAGCTTCTTTGGAACAAGATAAGACTCAGTTGCTGCAGCAATTGAAGGAAACACAAAGCAATCACAAGCATTTACAGTCTTCTTGTGAGGAACTGACCAATGAAAAGATCACGTATGAGAGCAGAATCAAAGAGACAACCCAAACAATCATCATGTTGCAGCAACAAGTTACATGTGCAGAGCAGTGTAAAGAAAACCTTGAATCAGCTCTTGAGGCTGAGAGGGGGATCTGGGCAGAGGAGAAAAAAAGACTTCAGAGATATATTGACGAGTTGGAGCAGAATATAGAGGCCATGTCTGCTGAGAAACAAACACTTCGTGATACTGCAGAAATCCAACAAGTTTCATTGATCAACTATGAAAAAGAGATCACCTCTGCCAAATCTGAAAAATTTGCACTTGTTGATAAGGTAATATTCTGTTGGTTAAACATATATATTCTGTAAATATCAAACATTATTTATGCAGTAGATACACCAATGCAAATGTTTGGTATAATTGCAAATTTCAGGGTGCACATAATTGAAAATTGATAGACCTTCTCTCTGGCCCACTTTTAATGCATCATAATTAAATATTAATGCTTTGATTAATTATTGGTGATCTTTATTACACAGAGACCTCCTCCACACATTATTCCTTTTTGCCCAAGATCTTGTCTGTGGGATGTGATCCACCTGTGGACACAGACACCAGAAAGGTCCATCTAAACAATCTTTTCTTAACTCCTCCCATAAGGGAAGTGTAAAAGGGTCACACCTCTTACAAAAGCTAAAGGAAACAATGTCCAACACTCTAAGGACGTGAGGGGATGCAGCCAGATTTAGATAAGGACTAGGAAAAGGATGAGTAGGACTGTAATGAAAACTGACAGTAAGTAATCAAGGTGTTGTCTATTCATGTTGCCACCCTTAACGATAAGGAAATGGCAAGTAGTGAGGCATGCATGGGTAAAAGGACATGTACTCCAAAAAGTAATGCACCATTGCAGAAAAATTTAACATAGGCACTACATTACACATCAGAACAGAGCAGCCGTACCAAGGTCTCCACCAGAAGGAAGTACCTACAGCTTGTAGTGTTTAGCTAAAGTGGCAAGTAAAGCCTGGGTGGCAGTGTAGTAATCATCTAGAAGAGAAAATAAATTTTCCTGGCGTCAGTCCAAGAACCGCCTAGTCCTTTAGTAGAGTGGTTGTGGCAGCAGGTAAATTAGTGAAAAACCATGGAAATATCTTGACTTGCAAAGGGTAGAGACTGAAGCCTTTTGGCCCTGCTGACCCAAGCCAAAGTAAAAAGGTGGGATCTGAGACCGTGAAAGCGGAGACCTGAATCAGTTCCTAACAGTTATGTCTATCTCCATCGAATGTCTGGACTCATCAGCCGATAAAGAGAAAGGGCACTGGTAAGAAGTAACAATCTTCTGGTGGAGAATGGACATCAGTATTTTATGGACAAAGTCCACGGAAAGGCTCCGGGCCAAAACATCAGGTTGAAACCAAAGAAAAGGAGTAGAACACAAGAGTCCCAGTCTGTTGGCTGCAGTGACAGCAGCTAAGATGGGAATGTGGAAAGCATGAGACCACTGCTGACCCAGGCCATCTCCCAAATACCAGAGAACAAAGAGCTGAAACTAAACCAATTGACAACAAAGAGCCAAAACTGCCATGCCAGGCCTGAGTCCATTTCTCAAAAAATCCAGAAAAGACAAATGGTAACTAGAGCATTGGGACAGGGTCAATAGAACATTAGGAAGAGCTCCATGAGTGGTTGAAGAACAAAGAGTGGAAGTCTAATGGGTCTTTTGGTTAGCCAGAGCTATTCCTGAAGTCACCCCCTCGCTACACAGGCTGTAAGGTGTAGATTAAGAAATTTGTAAGAACCGTCCACAAGAGAGGGATGGCAGGCAAGGTAGGATTGATTCTAGACCCAAAGGCGTTTTCCAGAGAAGGGGAACCAAAAAACGCTTTTTGTGACAGCATCCACCAGGATGGCATGAGTTTTATTCTTTTGAACCCTGATGCAAAACCTTTCAATAAGAGAAACAAAGGGAAAAGCAAATGGTAACAGAGCAGGCCACGTAAAGTACAGGGAATCCATCCCATTGCCACAAGATTCTGAAGAGGTACAGGAGAAAATGAGCATCCTTACAACGTGAAATGTGGTTGATGTGTGGCTGACTGGACTCGTGGCAGATTTCCTGGATGAGGGCCAGTCACAGCAATCCCATTGGATGACAGATCCTGTTCAGAGCCACTCTCCAAATTGTCCCTCCCTGGGTTTTGGATGTTAGTGAGAAAGACCAGGCGAGACACTTCCAGAAGCAGATCTGGTGTGCGATTGACAACGTGAAGTGAGAGTTGCCAAAATCATGGAGAATGGGTTTTCTGTCCTTACCAAAACTGTCGGACTCATAGAGGTAACCAAGATCTGGAGGCCCTAGGAAATAACTAGGAAATCTATCCATACAGTGGGTGGCCTCCCTTGTGTTGAGTACCGCTGGGTGCTTTGAATTTCCAGGGTTGCTTCCCTACCTGTACTGCTGCCATCTGTGTTGATAATTGCTGTAGAGGGAGAAATCAGGTATTCCCCTAGAAACCTGCCACAGTAGAGAATCACCATTGTGGTGGGACACAGAGACCAGAGCGTCAAGGTCCTCCTAGACTAGCTGCTAGTGATGAAGGACATGATGAATCAGGGTTTTTTATGGAACTAACAGAATAAAATCTCAAAAGTCATGAGCTGCCATTTCCTCTGAACCTGCCACTAGCACTAGAAGAGATTGTGCACTTCAGAAGCTGTAGAGGAGGAAGAAACCCTGTCGGCTCAGATAGTGAGGAGGCCTCCTATGAACTTGAGGTAGTAGTAGGGGAGAAAATGTCGACTTACTCAGATGTAGAAAGAAGGCCATGAAGTTGAAGGAAGGCACTGACCTTTTCTATGTGCTGGGCAGCCAGATTGAGGTAAGAGGCATCTACCACTTGTCTACGTGAGTCAGAAGATGAAAGCTTTCCCAATAAATGATGAACACCAGGGGAGCCATAACCTCAGTCAGCTCATGAGGGGAGTATTTTGGTTTGAATGGAACAACCTGAAATTGAAAGTGTCTGTTTGTCAGAACAAACCTCAGTAAAAGCTGACGGGAATGTGAAATTACTTGTCCTTCATGATGATGGACATCAGGAAATAGTGAGGGGTTACAGACTGAAAGAGCTGGGGGCACAGATTCACTTCTTTCAGGTAGACGAAGAGATAGTTTAGGCACCAGTAACAAGATAGGATAGGCTCCCAAGGCCTCTTCGGCAGAGGAAGCTGCAACCACAGAACTTTTATGAACAAGATTCTGGACACTTTGGTGTACAGCCTAAAGTGAAGCGAAACATTGCCAGGAGGAGGTATTTGGGCAAATTCTGTGGCGTATGCCCAACGAATGATGTCTAGCATCTACTGTTCTGGGACGTCTTAAAACAAGGCATTGAGTAATAATTGAAGCCTGCTACCATCCCACATGAGAAAAGACACTGCGAGGAGATGATAGGCCTCAGTTTTAGTTAGATGTTTTGCTTCTTGAGTAACGTCCTTGGCCAACAGTTTGTCTCAAGTTTACAGAAGTAAGGCAAATGCTTGCATGAAGCTGCAGCTGAAGTTTGAGGATAAAGAAGGATGGTTAAATTCCTATGCTCAGTGTCCTGTTTGACCATTTCCTCTAGGCGGGACTAGCAGCTGCTTCCCAAGAAAAGGAACTTTGAGGAGCAGTGTATTTTGCCAGATCCTCATTCCAGGTGAAGCAGACAGAAATGTCTGCTGGCTACTGCCCATAAGCCCTGAGGAAGGCACTTTCAAAGTATCCAGGGCAATATCTGAAATTAAGTGCTGTTCTTTTTCTGTAATGTCATTCTAGAAGGCAGAGTGAGAGCCATCCTTAAGAGCACCCAAGAGGGCCTGATAATCCTTCATCAGAAACTGAGCAGCATAAGCAACATAGGTGTGGGCACAAAGGGCGAACACAGTTGAATGTTCAAACTTAAGGGCGTATTTGACTAATTTTTCGGTGGTGACTATGGCAGATGCATCATCTGAAGCTACAATCAAACATCTAGAAATAAAAGGGAGACTACAGTCTGCCTGGGAGATACCAAGGAAGTCTTGTTCAAAATACTGAAGAGGGTACAGCTTGGAGCAGATGAGTGGCACAGATGATTTTTCATGTTCCCTTGAATCCCATAAAAGCAAGAGATTGATACCATGGTGCAGGGGAAAACAGTTGCAACAGCAGGAATGGAGTGGTCACAAATGTTAAAGAAGTCCAGATACCAAGGTAGCTGGCAAGCAGACTCCATGGTCGAGTGAAGAGGACAACCTCTGTCAACACCTCCTTTTTAACATATTTCTTTTTGGACTCAGTGTTAGTAATGTCATTGCCCTCGGCACAGCACAGCGACTAGTCAGTCTCCTCAGATTTATTCACAGGTCCCTTGATAATATTGATTACATGTACGCAGAGTTCCGCAGGTGCATTCAGACCAGCAGGAGTTGGAATAATAGTAAGACTTTTAGCAGATACAGGAAGATATTTTAGATGGATAGCATCTATTGTCTCTTCAATCATAGGCTACCGAACCACGGAATCAAGAGTCTCAATCTGAAGAGGAGGCTTGGAAGCAGGGACAATTCAAGCACTGGTGAGAGAAACTTGTCATGTCTGTACCTCTTATGTCTGTAACCCTAGCAGTACTGGGAAGTGATGTCACTGTTTTGACTAGTGTTTGCAAGGGCTACTAACCATGATCACAGGGAAGCTCCGGTGGGAACAGAGTAAACCTAGGCAACAAAAACAAAACCAAGGCAGGCTAAACTACAGGAATGTAGTAAAATAACATGATTTCTCACTCTGGCAAATGGGAAAGTGTTGGATAACAGGGAGTCCATTATTATCCTGAAGGTCAGGTGCCAAAGCACCTAGGCACCTGCCTCTTGAGAACCCGTAAAACAGGACATAAGTAAGGGAGTTTGACACTAGTGCACCTCACCTTTGGGAGGAGGAGTTTTAAAAACAAGATTTTTTATGTAGGGCTGTCAAATGCATGCCTTCTGGTAATGTGTCACTCCTCACAGATAAGATCTAAGAATGTAAGTGTGTTAAACATGAATTAAGATGAAAAAAGATTCAATAAGAAACATGAAGTATTTAACATCCATGACAAAGGAGTAAGCATTTGTGCATCCCATAACAGATTATTAAAGTCTTAATTTTGAAATAATTTTATTTCCCCTGTTAATTTTTTTAAAGTTTTTTTTTAGGTAGGTAGTAAAGAACAGGATTTCTTATTGTTTTGTAGCCAAACTGCTCGTTAAATCCTGCTCCTATGTAATGAGTGCTAATGTTTCTGTTAATCAGGGGTGTCTGACTAAAAACAGTGAAAGTAATTATAGACAGACTGGAAAGTCTCCCCCTTGGTTTAATGTCTGTATGTTTTTATAACCTATAATTCGGGCCTTGTATTGAATGTTGTGAAAGGGTTGCAAAGCTGTATATTATAGGAATCTGTTGATTCCTGTGAAATATGGAAAAATATTTTAGAAGGATCATGTAATTCCTGTGATATTTGCCATCCTCCTCTCCCATCGGCTTTCCTGAATTTCTGTTTTCAGTTTTTCCTTTACCACGTGGGGAAGGCTGAAATCTACACTCTGCTCCTTTCAGCAGTGGTGGTGGGTAGCAGCTGGGGACTCACCTCTCTCATCTAGTCACTTTGTTAAAGCACAGTTTCCACGGTGGAGCACATTTGGCTGGATACCTTTTTCTCCTTATGCTTTTCTTAGTTCCTTTTCTACTGTGAAGCATTCTGTATAAGGTAGAGACATTTAGTTGCAGATTCCTTACCTTGGAATTTCCCCAGGCATCATCCTGGATCTGAGATTTTTCTCAAGCAGCACCCTTCTGCACCGTTAGGTGGCGTCGATTGGCTCAACATGCGTCGACTGCGCCGGATATGACGTGCGGGTCCTATAAAGCCACCATCCCCAGACGCTGTTCGTTTCTTTTCGCGAGAGCCAGCATTGATCTGAAGAAAGAGCTACCCCATAGTCACTTTTTGGCTTTTTTCCCCCAACTTTTATCAAAACTTTTTTTGAGAATTTCTGCTCCTGGCATGTCGAGGGATGTCTTCGTGTAAGACCGAGTTCAAGCACTGCGGATCCTGCCATCAAGCGATGATTGCAACGGATACCACCTCATTTGATTTTGGTATCTGGAGCGCAAGCATGACCCAAAGTGGTTCTCTGAATACCAGGCCATGAATTTGAAGGCTTTGGGGGAGCGGTCCCCAAGGCTGGTGGCGGCCAGTGCTCGGCTCCGAGTAAGGCCCGATCTCAGTCGAGAGGAAGGTCTCAGGATTGGTCGCAGAGCCCCCCTCTTCTTTGTCCCACTCCAAGTCCTTGGGACATTCGGGTAAGTCGAGGCATAAGAAGAAGACGAAGATGCAAAACATTGTTCGACTTCACCTCGTCCAGCGGCAGACGAGACATTGAGAGCATTGTTGATCTAGGCCTCCATCTGCAGAGCTGACTTCGTGCCTCCCCGAGTTTCTGGGAGCCGGAGAGACTCATGCCCAACTTGAGGAGTTTTATCAGGCCATGTGCCTCAGTTTTGGGGAATTTGACTCTGCTATGTGCCTTTGGGCCCTGTGGAGTCAGAAGGGGCCCCTTCGTATTCTGTGCCGGCGTCGTTTGCCTTGGCTGTGAGGGGGCACGCATGGATCCATTCCTGAACCCGAACCTATGCCAGTTGGTCCACTTTGACCTTCCCCAGTGCCAGTCCCGATTCTCATTGCTGACTCTGACACAGAGCTGAATGGGTGTCATGCGATGCAGAATCCGACAGGGGCCTTGCCCACTATGCTGGATTCTGAGCCTTATTCCTATGGCTAGGTTACTTTGAGGAATGGGGTGGGGGGGGGGGGGGGTGTCGCTGGACCTTTTAGAATACAAGACCCCATGGACTGGTCTATGGACCTGGGTGATAACAGTGGGCTGGATACCTCCCTAGATACTGGCATGCTCTCCCTCCCTACCATGGCTACGGAGGAGGGAGTGTCATATTCAGTCGTGGTGCGGAGAGCAGCCAAGGTCTTGGACCTTGAGCTCACTTCGGTGGCAGTCAGGGCTAACCTCCTGACAGGTGCTTCAGCTTAGAGCTTCATTCTGTGAGCCCCTGCTCCCCTTTAATGAAACGTTTCGGATGTCCTACTGGGTGCTTGGTCCAAACCCAGCTCATTGGCTCCTGTGTGCAGGACAATTGCCCACCCCCTATCGCCCTGCTCTGGGTGACCTAGTTTTCCTGACTCGAAACCCCACCCCTTAGAGCTCGGTTATCCGAGCACCACCTCCCAAGGCGCATTCCCTTCCGCACATAAAAATAGGAAATTCAAAAGGCGGGACTCACTTGGGAAGAAGATGTTTTCTTCTGCCAGCCTAGCATTGCAGACCGTGAACACTGCATGCCTTTATTGCCATTATTCCCATAAGCCGTGGGATAAGGTTGCTTTCACAGGTCCAGGACGAGGCCCAGGCTGTACTGATGCTGATGCAGTTGCTCATGGTAGAGATGCAGCAAAGTTCACAATGCGATGTGGACTGGACACGACTGACTCACTGGGCAGAGCGGTTGCTTCAACAGTGGCCTTTGAGGTGCCACTCCTGGTTGAGGATGTCTGGCTTTTTAAGGGATGTCCAAACTATTCTGATAGGGTTGCCCTTTTATGGCACCTGTCTCTCCGGAGAGAAAGCAGGCTTGGCACTTGAACGCTTCAAGGATTCTTGTTTTATGGGCAGGTCCTTTGACCTTGTGGCGGCCCCGTGTCCCCGACAGTCTACTCTTCTCCCCTTTCGTGGCTATAAGAGGGGCACCCAGCCGGGTCCGTCTCCTTCCAGCCACCGTGCCGTTCATACTGCCCAGCCTCTTCGTGGCTGGGGACATAGGATCCACCGTCCTCATGGATCAGGGAACCTGAGGTCTGGCCAGTCCGCCACTGCCCCCTCTGCATCTGCCTCCAAACCATCCCAGTCTGAAACATCCCCACCAGGATCTGCCATCACCTGCTACAATGGCAGTCCATTACTTCAGGCAGGTGCTTTGCAGATAATCTGAAGAGGCTACTCCCTCCCCTTCGAGACTACCCTTCCATCCATGCCATCTTCCTACAATGGGATGATGGAGGATCACTTGGCACTTCTCCGAGAGGAAGTTACGGCTCTATTGGCCAAGGGAGCCATAGAGAGGGTGCCTGTGCCTGAAGTAGGTCGTGGTTGTTATTCCCACTACTTTCTGGTGTCCAAAAAGGATAAGAGCCTCCTCCCTATCCTAGAAAATCTTTCTCAAGAAGGAGAAGTTAAAATGCTTATTCTGTCTCAAGTTCTATCTGCCCTGGACCCAGGAGACTGGATGGTAGCGTTGGACTTGCAGGATGCTTAATTTTGTATTCCCGTCTTGCCTGCCCACAGACATTACTTGTGGTTCATGGTAGGCCATGAGCACTTTCAGTTTGCTGTGCTCCCCTTTGGCTTACCAGCACCCCTTGGGTGTTCACCAAGCTGATGGCAGTGGTCGCATCTAATCCGTGCAGATCTGGGGTTTCATTCGTCTCCTATTACGATATTGGGTAGTTGAAGGCGGGCTCTCCCCAGGCTGTCGTCTCCCACCACCAGACTACAGTGGACCTCCTGTATTCGCAGGGGTTCACTATAAACATATTGAAGTCACACCTGTCTCCCTCTCAGATGCTCCCTTTCATTTGAGCTGTTCTGGAAACCCTGCAGTTTTGGGCTTATCCTCCTGAGCGGCGAGTCCTTGATGTTCAGGCTATGATACGGATGTTTGAGCCTCTATCCTGGATTTCAGTGAGAATGACTGAGGCTGCATGGGCCTCATGGCCCTCTGCATCCCGCTCGTGGAATGCCAGAAGAAATATGCGGGCTTTGCAGTGGCACCTGAAGTTTCAGTGGGTGCAGCATCAGGGGAATCTCTCTGACCTTGTCCAGATCTCGGCGGGAACTGTATGAGATCTGCAGTGGTGGCTAACGAACTGCAATTGGCCAGAGGCAGATCCCTCTCCCTTCCCCAACCAGATCTGACAGTAGTGACAGATGCATCACTCCCGGCATGGGGGCGGCCACCTGGTAGAGTGGAGATTAGAGGTATCTGGTCTCCAGCAGAGTCCGGACTTCACATTAATCTGTTGGAGCTCTAGGCAATCAGACTAGTATTGAAAACATTTCTTGTTCTCTCAAAGGGAAGGTAGTGCAGGTGTTCACGGACAACACCACTGCCGTGCGGTACTGCAGCAAGTAAGACGGGGTGAGGTTGTGGACTTGTTGTCAAGGAGCTCTGCTCCTCTAGATGTGGTTGGAACAAGGCATTTTCCTGGTAGTTCAACATCTAGCGTGCTCTCTGAACGCCAGAATGGACAAACTCCGCTGACAATGCTTAGTCGATCACAAATGGCATCTCCATCCGGAGGTGGCGCAAGGTCTCTTTTAGCAGTGGGGAGAGCCTTGGTTAGATCGGTTAGCCTCCGCAGAGAACGCAAAATGTCAGCAGTATTCTGCGGTGGAGTTTCCAAGGCAGCAATTGCTCGTGATCTTGAGTGGAATTCAGCCCTCCTGTATGCCTTTCTGCGCACACCACTTATTCCCAGAGTTCTCAAGATCAAGAATGACAGAACCCAAGTAATCCTTGTGGCTCCAGACCGGGCATGAAGAGCCTGGTATCCCTAGCTGTTGAGCATGGAAATCGATCCTCCGATCATACTGCCACTTCCGGGGAATCCTCTGTCGCAGCAGCAGGGGAGGGTTCTCTACCCAAACCTGTCCAGTCTCTGCCTTCTTGTGTGGAGATTGAGCGGCAGCAGTTGACAGCTTTTGACCTTCTGCCCGAAGTCTGTAATGTTATCTTGACAGCCAGGCATCCCTCCACCAAAACGATGTACGCCTGTCGTTGGAAGAAATTTGTGGCATGGTGCACAGAAAAGTCTGTTCACTTTTTTTCCTTCACTCTCTGAGGTTCTATTGTTAATACTTTCTTTGGCCCTGCAGGGCTGTGCTATGGGCACTCTCAAAGGTTGTTTGTCCGCATTTTTTGTTTTTTTTGCAGGTACCTGATCACCCTTCCTTGTTTAAATCTCCTATTACTAATAAGTTCCTTAAAGGCTTTACTCATATGTTTTCTCCATACATTATGCCCAAACAGGATTTGAATTTAGTTTTGACATTTCTGATGTGTGCTCCTTTTGAGCCTCTCTACAATCTTCCTCTCAGGCTACTCACTTTGAAAGCAACCTTCCTTGGTGCCATTCCCCCTGCCCGAAGGATGAGTGAGGTGTAGGCTTTGTTATCTAAGCTGCCTTACCTTCTCATCTATTCTGACAAAGTGGTGCTTTGCACTAAGGCTTCTTTTTTTGCCAACAGTGGTCATGCCCTTTCATGCAGACCAATCAATCGCCTTGCTTATTGTTTATGCACCCCCCACATCCTTCTAAGGAAGAGGAGAGACTTCACTGCCTGGACCCAAAAAGAGCATTGGCATTCTACCTTGATTGTACCAAAGAGTTCCGGGTGGATGATCAACTCTTTGATGGGTATGTGGGTGGAAAGAAAGGTCGGGTAGTGCAGAAGAGACCCATCTCCAGATGGGTCATACTCCACATTAAAATGTGCTATGCACTGGCTAAGAAGCAATCCACTGAGGGTTTGCATGCTCATTCTACCAGAGCTAAAGCTATGACCACTCCTTGACGTCTGTCAGGCGGCAGCGTGGGCATCTCTGCACAAGTTTACTAATCACTACTGCCTGGACAGTCAGGTCCGTAGGGATGGGCCCGTTTCGGTCCTTCAGGATTTTATAGCATGACCTTAGTTTGCAGATCCATCTCTGGGGATGGTAATGCTTAGGTATCTCTTCTAAGGAAAGGAATCTCAACTAGATGTCTATCCGATGGAAAAGTTACTTACCTTCTGTAACGCCTTTCCTGGTAGAGACACTATGTAATTGCAGATTTCTTACCGGCCCATCCATCCTTCCTGCTCTGCTAACTGATTTCTGGGGACAGGGACTCCTTTCAGGGCTCTAGAAGCACCATTGGTCAGTATTCTTTATGGCTCTGCACTTCTGGAGTGGAAAGTCGTAAAAAGAAACTAATGTCAGCGCACCGGGGTGGCACTTATATTGGACCCGCAACGTCCTGGGTCACTGAATCTATGACCCCAGGAGATCTCAATATTTTTTTTAAAGCACTCGGAACTGGAGCTCTGTGCTCTTTAGGTAGAGTGCAGGGACCTATTGTGGTGAATTCTGTGGCCGTCCTTTGTGGCAGGAAAAATGTTATGAGAAAGGCTTAGATGCATTATTTTTTTGTAAAGCTTTAGTAAAAACAAAATCGACATTTGCACCTACCTATAGTGCTGTTTAACCCTTTTTATTATTATGAAAATATATATAAAATTCCCTGGAAAAAAACAAAGGTAGAGGGATGTTATAGTTAGGTTCACATTTTACCCACACAAAACAATATAAATACAGCAGTTATAGTTCTACTTATGTTAGGAAACTATAACTAGTGGCCTAAAGTTACTTAACAGCACAAGTTATCATTTCTTCATAGAAGAAAAACTATAACTGCTGAATTTTAATTCTTTTGTGTGAGTAAAACATCAGCCCAACTATAACGTGGCTGTAACCTTTGGTTATTTTTTTTCAGTTAATTCCTATGTTTTTTTTTTTTTTTAACATAAAGTAATAAATAGTAACTGAAAATTAATGGCAATTTTGTGCCTGAGGGGTCCCTCGGAGCCCACTCCATGTGTCCCATGGGTTCAGGATACCTCCAGCCTGACCCCTTACACGCGTCCTTATTTCTGTTTTCTCCCCAAGAGCCCAGCTAAGAAACAAAATGGTGGCCGCAACTTTCCTTTAAGACTATGGCAAGCCAGTCAGGGTCTTGCTTTTGCCCAGATATGCGGGTATACGTAGGTGCTTGTGTATCCTCCACATGCACCATGGATCCACGCCCTTAGATGTCTCTATTTTCCTTCCTTTGCCAAAAATATTGAACAGATTTACACTGAATTACAATAAGGGCTCTTTCTAGACCAAGCTCTATCTTTCTGCGAAGTTTTGTGTAATTTCGTTCAGTGGTTTGGGTTGTAGTCGTGTATAAAAACTTCCAAATCCCCATGAATATTGAATGTGGAAAAAGTGTTTTGGGACCCTCCTTTTTCCCGGCCCCCGCTTGAGGAATCACCCCTAAACATTCCAGACAGCAGCTGAAGTAACTGGTACACTAGTTTTGAAAATTCTGGTAACATTTGTCAAACAGCATCAAAGTTATGAGCGAAACAAATAAACGTTTTCCCCAGGCACTTTTCCATAGGGATTTTAGACATGACTACTGCCCAAACTGCTGCTGTCTGGAATTACACCAAATTTAGCAGAAAGCTAAACCTTGGCCCAGAAAGAGCGCTTTTTGGAAAGTGGTCTTAATCTGTTCAGTAGTTTTGGAGTTATTAAATAAAAGACATATGTATATCTAGTGACAAGGAGGGTCCACAGAAGTGACATATCTCAGACTGAGATCGGATTGGCTGCCACCACTTCAGTCAGGAAGTGGTGGCAGCCATCTTGGGACTCAGAATCGGCCTAGTCCCAAAAAGAAACACAGAAAATAGCCATAAGGTGGGAGAATAGTAATACCCTGACCCCACTAGGCCTGATGGTAGGATTCCACAGGGACTCTGCCTGGGGCCAAAAACTATTTTTCATTATTTTTGCTGCAGAGGATCCATGGATCCTCTGTAAAATAATAAAAAAATTAAAAAGGAGCTTGTGTTTTTTTTTTTTTTTCTTTTTTTTCATGCCCCTAGATGGGCCTTGTCCAGGGGTTGTAGTGGGGTAAAATACACAGATTTCTGGGAGGGGTGTGCATGGTCTTGCTCCCTAGGCCGTTTTTGGCCTCAGGGCCCCCATCCTTCAAGGGCCCCATCCCCAGGGCCTGACCTTATACATAAGTGGGAGGGTGCCAGCAGCCCTCTCCGGAGCTGATTTCGGCCCAGGGGCCCATCTCTCTGGGCCCGGCCTCAGGTGAAAAAGGTGGAGGAGACACACTGCCCCCCTCCCCAGGCAGATTTCAGCCCCGGGGAGCCCAACCTCAGGCTGCGATTAGAAAGAGGAAGGTGGCTGCGCAGGCCCCCCTCCTTTAAATCCCCCCCAGAGCCATTATTGGCCCTTTGGACCCCATCCTCTAGGGCTGGCTCATGCTATGTCCCTGGGGGCCCATCCCTGGGACATATCAGTTTCCCACCCATGTTGGCGTGAGCAGAGAAACCTGTTTTTGCTCTTACCTGGCGGGAGCAATTTCAAAGCTCCCGCCAAGCAAGAGCAAACAAACTGTTCGCTCCCAGTGGGTGGGATCGTGAAAAATGCTCATGCCTGCTGGGAGTAGACTTCAGATCTGTTTCAAATTTGAGTATTGATCCTGTCCTGCAGGGAGCAGCATTTTTAGCTTTTCCCTGCGGGCGGAAGCAATGCTGGCTCATGCGGGTAGCCGGTTGGGGCTGCGGGTGCCTTGGGGCTCCTCCCGTTGCCCCAACGAGGACATGGTGGTTGCCTTGGGTGGACACCTATGTTCTGTTGGTTGACCTACAGGGGATGTGGGTCCCTGGGGCCAAAATCTGCCTTGGGAGGAGGACTGTGTCCGCTTATTAACTTTGGCTGGGACCCGAGGGTAGGGTCCCGCGGTCCGAAATCAGCCTGGAGGGCGGGGGTCAGCATGCCCGCCTTAATTGATTCGGCCAGGCCATAGGGGATGGCTGTGCAATCTTGAAAGGAGGGGGGGGGGGCAGCTGTGCAGCCCAGCTCCTGAGCCGTGATTGCCCCTGGGGATGCCATCCCTTGGGGCCAGGTGTGCACTTTGGAAATTAGTGGGGCTGCACGGCCCCCTTCTTCAGGCATTAATGGCCCTGGGGACCTTATGTCCCGAGGTGCCCACCCTTGGGCCACAGATGTTTGCAGTTGCTTGGCGGGAGCTTTGACAACTCCCGCCAAGCAAGAACAAACACTAAGTCCGCTCCCAGTGGGCGGGAGCAGAAAAGTTCTCCCACACACTGGGAGCAGAGTTTTCATCTGTGGGCAGGGAAATGGGCAAAAAAAATCCACTCCCACTCGCAGGGAGCAGCATATTAAGCTGCGCCTTGCGGCCGGAGCAATGATGGCTCCTGCAAAGACGGGCCACCAGATGGGGCATGTGGCCTCTAACAGGTTGGTGCCCTGGGTGGGCCACAGGACACCCACCATGTAGTGGCTGGACACTGGAAGATAGTGTTCCGGGCCAATATTGGACTTGGAAGGTACCTGCATGCCCCCTTCCCCATTTATTACCATGTAGTGGCCAGGTCCTAGGGGATGCTGTCCCCAGGGCCATCATTAGCTTACTGCTGTGTTGCGTCCGTCCTAATTTAGTGTGTGACCAGGCCCTTGAAATGGGGGGGCCCTGGGGCCAATACTGGCCTGAGGCGAGGGACTCGCGCCCGCTCCTTATATATTGTGTGCGGGAAGGCCTCAGGGGCCAATATTGGCCCTGGGATGGCTAGTATTGTTAGGTTATATTCACATTTTACACACACAAAACCATAGAAATTCAGCAGTTATAGCTAATTATTTCAAATAAGTATAAATCGTGCCCTAAGGTAACTATAACTCGCACCCTCGCCATGCATAGTTTTCTCATCAATATTTTTACTGCAAGTGTTAGAGATTTTATCAGTGATGTCATGGAAGATGAGTGGTGTAATATCTGGGGTACTTGGTGATTGTAGGAGGCTAGCTCAGTATATGGTTTACACCTATAGGTGAGGCACCCTGTAGTGAGGCCAGGCAACCCTTAGTGATAGTGTAGGCTGTTCTAGATAACCAGAGCTATCATAAGGGTAGCTGTAGAGAGCAGCTAAGGCTTATAGAGGAGGGTGTAAAGCAGTTCAAATATCATATAGATCAGTCAGTGTTGTACACACTGGAAAGAACCACACCAGTGTCCACTGATGCAAACCGGTTTATGCAGAGAGGGCACCATATGTGCCCTTCAAAGCAATCTGGTGGCACTCAGGGGCACCCCGACCCCAGCGACATCTATTTCTAAAGAAAAGGTGGTCACACCTCTTTCTTACAAGAAATCCTTTGTTCTACCTTCCCCTGCCTGAGTTAAGTTCAGCAGCAGGAGGGCAGGACAGTGTCAAGGGTCGGCAGCAGCATGGGCTGGTATGCAGACCCTACAAGGCTGTACATGCACCATTTCACAGAGGCTGCCATGGTGGACCTCTAGTCTGTTTGCATGGTCCCCCATGGGTGGCACAATACATGCGCCCATGGTGAACCTCTGATGTACCACTGCCCTAGTGGGTACCTGAGTACCATATAGTAGGAACTTACATGGGTGCAGCAGTAGCCAATTGTGGGGTGTAAATGTTACTATGAAACTAAATTTAGGGTAGAGAACACTGACACTGGGGTCCTGGTTAGCAGGAACCCCGTGTACTACAGTCTAAATATACTAACACCGGGCAAAAAGTGAGAGCATCTATGCTAGAAAGATGCTACCTTCCTACAGCGGTGTAAGGTGAGGGCACGAGTTCGTTACCTTGGGGGAGGAGTTATAGTTTCTTGAAATCATGCTAAAGATAAAAGTGAAGGGTTTTGTGCGTGTAAAATATGAACCTAACTATATCGTCCCTGTAACCTTCGTTTTTTCAATTAATTTTCAGTCTTTTTCTTTAAGGTTAAGTAAGATGCCCAGCGCAATGCACAGTGGGTTGGGGGGTTGTTTGGATCAGGGCTTGGCCTGGCATTGTGCTTCCTCCACCCAAGCATGTTGCTTCTGCTCTCCACCCCCTCCTTGACATCCATTGTCCAAGGTCAGGCCCCTGCTACCCCCATTACAGCCCTGTGTGTCTGTTGTTCTGTACTTCCCCCTCCTGCCCTGAAAAATTAGCCTGCCACCACATCCACCTCCTCCCTACCCACTGTTGTTCCAGTCCATGCACTAGCCCCTACTGTCCTGCCCTACATGGTCCAAAGTGTTGCCACTACCCCCTCCCTCCTGCCGGTCATGGACGGTTATGCTGCAAGCTTCCCTCCTGTCTTTCCAGTATGGTCAGCTTGTTGGCCTTGCCTCTTTCCGATCTCTGTTGTCCATGTGCAAGGCCCTGTCCCCTTCCTACTGCTTCCCATGGTCCTTTGTGCTGCACTGCTGTTCTGCTTGTTCTGTGTGGTGTATGGTGATGCTGCAACCCACCCCGGACGCTTGCCCTGTAAGGTCACTATGGTGCCCATACCCATCTTCCTCCTGCAGTCTTTTCTGACTCCATGTCCCTACCCCATCCCTCCTGCCGTCCGTGATCCAATATACCATACTTGTCAACACTTTGAACCTGGGAAGAGGGAGATTTTGAAATAAACAAACTGGGGAATTGATTTTCCCCATTGACTAGCATTGAAAAAGGGGATATTTTAGGCAGGAAGCAGGTAAAATAAAGCCCTTTTGGGCTTAAAAAGATTGGGAGTCTCTTGCCTGAATTGGGTCTGTTGGCATTGTTTTTCTCTCAATGGTCTGTTAGATTGCCACAACCTCTCTTGCCTGTCCTGCCTTTTTGTTTTTTTGCCAGTGCCCCCTTTTTCCCCTGACATCCAATGGTCCATTGTGCTGCCACTGCCCCTCCCGCTTGTCCATCATGGTCAACTTGTTGCCTCTTAACCCTCTTCCCTGCCCTAAATTATCCAAGTCTGTGCCGTAGACTTCTGCCTTCCCACAGTATCCTAATGAACAACTAGATTACTAACATTCTGTATTTATGACAAAAGTGTGGCACGCCTGACGTCATCTTGATGTAACCAAAACTGTAATACCTAAAGCATTTCATTTAGAAATTATAAACATGAGAGGATCTTATTTCCATAAAGATTAATGTTTGGTGCTGTAAAAAACTAAAATGAGACCTAGCGGCAAAGCACTTTTAAATTATTTACTCTCTTTGTTTTTTTATCCAGTTGATCACTTGATTATGTGTTTCACTTAGGGGAGTGGATGTGGCGTTACGGCCAGAGCTGCAGACTTTGCAACCGGGAAACCAGGTTCTAGTTTTGGCATCCGCTCGACATCATGTGATTTTGGGCAAATCACTTAATCTACCCATTCCTAAAATCAAAATGAATGTGCATTTGTGTAATGTAACTGATGCTCATGTAAAGCACTTCAATACCTTCGAGTCAAGTCTGTGTTATATAAATCTGCAAAAAAATAAAAACAAAGAAATTAAGTGTTTTGCACACTTCTGTCATTGGGCTACATTTGGGTGATAATTGTGCTACATTTGGGCCTTTTGGTGGCCATCTTGGGAGACGTATTTGTTATAAAGTTCTGTAATTTCCTCATTTGCTACAGTATCCTCTGTAGTACTTTGTTTTCCACTTCGATTCCATGAAGATGGCGTTTAAATTCAGAGTGTTAGCACTCCAGTTGCACATTAGTACTCTGTAGAGAAGCTGCTGATCACTGGAGAGTTAACTGGCACTCCTCTGCTGGTGTTGAAGTGCAAGTTTCAGTCTGCATGTCCGAATGTTTTAATGGCAGAAGAGGAAAATGTTTGAAAACACACTTAGTTTTCGAATTTTTCTTTTTACAGCACTAGGCATAATTTCTAAGTTAAATCTTTTAAGTTTTACCAGTTTGATTCAATGAAGATGACTTCCGGTGTGCCTCACATTTGTCATAAATAAGACTGTTAGCTCTAGTTGTTCTTTAGAACACTCTAGGAGTCTGCAGTGGAACACGGGGGGAATCAGCTGACAGGTTGGTCCTGTTTGAGGTACGTGTTTTACTGAGAATGTCAGACTTCGTTCTCATATGGCTTAGAAAGATAGTATGAATTTACTAAAAATATGCTCTCGTTTTAGTTTCTGTAGCTCCTTCCATATCCTCTATGTGAACATCATAAGAAAACAGTTTTCTCTGAAACACGATTCATGAAATCCCGGCAGAAGGCTTTCATAGGTTAAAATCACCTTAGAACACACCACAATTCCTAAAATTAGTATGGTATGATCAACAAATGATTTATATTGTAATTAAAATGTGTTATTACTCTGTTGTGTGACCCTCAAAAGCTTCCATTCTCTACAAAGCATTTCAGTGGGGTGCTATCATGTATATTGGTTCCGAAGATGGCTGCCAACACTTCATGGTTGAAGTGCTGACAGACAATCAGATCTCACCATGAGATCTGTGCTTAGGCTCCGCCCAGATATCTATTTTTCTTTTTCCTTTAATAACTGCAAAACTACTCTGATTTACAACAGATACCAACAAGCATTTTCAATGCAACGGGTCTCGCATTTGCTCGAGTTAGCGCTATTAGCGTTGTAAAGAAGAAAAAAAACACCGTGCAATTGCACTATGTAAAATGCAGCGTGATCGCGCTGCGTGGAAAATAAACAGATGAAGTAATCCGGACCTCAGGCTGAAAACATCGAGCCTCGTATGTTTTTAGTAGTTTACCGGTGCTGTGTAGGTGGGCTAAACACCGGAAAAGGCATGACGTATGCATGCCTTTCACAAATGAAAGCAAGCAGATTTTAAAAGGCAAGCCCACGAACCAATGCAAGTGACTGACGTGACATGGGCGTGGTTTGAACCCCCAAAGAGAGATTACAGAATGGACGGAGCGCTTTGCGCTCGCCCATAAAAAGCAATGATCTGTGTACGAAGATCTACCTTCCTGTGAAATTTGGTGTATATTACCTACTGGCAGTCGCCAGTAGGAAGCTATAGTTTTGCAGCTTGAATCATTTTCTGGATTCGCATGCTGTGCATTATTCCGCCATCTAGTGGCTATGTCCGGAAATTTGTGTTCTAGGCTTCTTCCCTGGGCATCATTGGCCACCATTCCATGCTAAGTCAGTCCTCTGTGTGATGTCAGGCGGCGCCCAAGAAGTTCCTGTGCATGGTTTGCATCATCAGATTTTT
This sequence comes from Pleurodeles waltl, assembly GCF_031143425.1. Lineage (NCBI taxonomy): Eukaryota > Metazoa > Chordata > Amphibia > Caudata > Salamandridae > Pleurodeles > Pleurodeles waltl. The sequence continues at coordinate 202,794,594 of NC_090444.1, read as the reverse complement.
CTGCCACTGGGACTGGAATCACTACGGAGGAGCTCTGAATTTTTTGGGAAAATTATTTTTTAAAGGTTTTTTTTTAAAAAGAAAGGAAAATTCAGAAGACTACTTTGAGAGAGACTACGATACCAGCGAGAGGAGAAGGGAGACCTCGCCATGCCACACCTTAGGGTGCCGCTGGGAAAATACCTCGTGCCCCATTGGGCAACACCACTGAAAAACACCCTTGTACCTCATCGGGGACACCTGGGGAAGAAAGTGGATTCACAGACTGAGAATGAAGGGAGAGGGGACAAGTAGAGGCCATGGAAAATACCTCTTTTAAATTTTGCCCAAATTGCTACCACATGTTTGCGAAAAGAGACCCCCATGAGTTCTGCAACCTTTGCCTGCTTAAGACCACAAGGACGAGGGATGTGAGGCCTGTGCAGAATTTGTGCTGAAAACACTAAAGGTACAATGCAGGCAAAGACTTGAACACCACAGCTTTGCTCAGAAGCAAGAATTACTCTTGAGCAATGAAGAGAACGTGAAGGAGGCTGAAATAGCCAGAGAGGGAGACTCTGACGTTGAGCTATCCAAGTCACAAACGGAGAAGGTCCATCCGCAAAAGAAAGTGTCGAGGGTTGCTGGAAACAGAAACATAAAACCGCCGCAAGGCTCAGACCCCTCCCAGACGTACCCTTGACTCAAAAGAAAACGGTGACTGAAGGTCAGCAAAGACTGAAAGATCTGCACGGATCCAGACCAAAGGCTAACGGCATAGTCAAAAGACTCAACAAAAGCCCCTGAACGCGAGGGAGTGAGGGAAAAGGCGAAGACGCCAAAGCACGTAACACCCAAAAGGAAGGCTTTGACGCTAGACGAAGCAGACCTATAGGCACAAGAGCTTGAATGGAAAAAGAGAAAGCTCGAGACAGAAATTTCCACTCTCATCCCGAGGAAACAGTTCCACAACCTTGCGAAACCCTCACCAACTATGATTGCGAGGAGAATCAATATGCACTGGAGGCACCAACAACCCTGGAATGGCACGAGGATGAACAGGAAGAGTTCTTCAGAACGGGCGATGTCGAGTACGCGCAGGACTACGACGATTCCAACCACTTCGAGGACACTTGCAGGACCTCAACATTGTTTCATCTGAAGAGGGTATAGACAACTACCAATTGAGGCAATCTCCACCGAATGACCTGACCATGTACAACAGCCTAGTGAAGAGGGCTGCAGGCACCTTTGCGGTCCAGCAGAGAGGAGGAGGAGGAAGAGAAGGAGTAATCATGCTTTCTCCTAGAGATGCTATTGCCACTCTAAGATGCTATTGCCACTCCAGAAGGGAAACTTGTACTTGCCCATGCTGCCCAGCATCCTGGATTATGCTAAAGAGGCCTTTAGGGAACCAGCCAAGGCAAGAGCACTCACACCAGAGTGGAGAAAAAATATGAACACTCCACACAAGACCCTAAATACATTAAGGGCAATGTCCCAGCAGACTCCACTATCGTGACCATTTTGAGAACTCACCCACCTCAACCACCCGAAATGGAATGTAAGAGGCTGGACCTGGTGGGAAGAAAAATGGAAAGGGACGCCACTACGCAATGATGAATAGCTAACTCCAATGCCCTCATGAATGTCAAGGACACCAGCAATGGCATCCCATAGGGTTAGGGTTATGCCCACTTCCCAGCGGAAATGGTCATAAGAAGGGTGTAGTCACCCTGAAGAAGGTCAGCCCATTGGCTACCACCTGGCACTTCCTGTAATGCCCCTAAATTGAGTATTTATGTGGCACCCCTGATCCCTAGAACTAAGATTCCTGACAACCTAAGAGCCTGCACTACATCATCACACCAGCAGAGAAGACTGTGAACCATGCCATATGTTGAATCCAACTGACTCGGCCCCAGCGGCCTGTCTGCAGCCCTCAACGATCCTGTGCCTAAAGACGACCTATTCTGCAGCCCAGTGACCTCCAAAGCCTTTGAAGGACTGCCTGCCTTCGACAAAAACCCAGATCTTCCATGAACAGAGGACCTATACAGAAGAAACCAACTTTAAAGAAAAATAACTCTGCCCTTTGGAAATGCAAAAGCACACCTAGGCCCACCTCTGTACCCCACGGCCTGAGTCGGTGCCTCAAAGCCTGCAGCCTCAGTCCAAATACTCCCCCGGACCGCGACCGCCCAGTAAGCTGTTTTCCGATTTCAAAGGACACCCCTGTATTCAGAGCCCTTGGACCTTGGGGTGCTGGACCGATGGTGTCCCTGAGTCCTTCAACATCGGAACTTACCTGGGCAGCTATGGGTTTTCTTCCTTCAGTCTCCTGGCCTGAGCCTTTTGTCAAAACGGACCTCCACCATTGACTTGCATTGGGCACCTGACGCTGTTTTGGCACTCTACACCCGGCTGCCCCTATGCCACTGTGGGTGTAAGTTTGGTGCTGCCTTCTTGTTCCCCCCCACCCCCCCCAGAGCTTGCCTCAACCCCAGGATATCAAACCCTGATACCTCTTTAATCGCCTGTGAATACCGTATCTTTGGTCACCCCGTCTCCACTGGTTAACACTGGGTGCCCGATGCTGTGTTGGCCGCCCCTGTGCCTCTGAAGGTGTAAGTTTGGTGCTGCCTTGTGGCCCTCCGCCCTTGTACTTATCTCAACCCCCGGAGATGGACCCCTGACACTGTTCTGATTTGCCTCAGACTGAGAGAGAATGGTGCCAAGGAATGCAGCACTCACAGTTTGAGTAAGGAATTTATTAAGGCACTTCCTATATATCAAATAAAAGCACACAAAAATATAAACCTGAGCATTTAACATGAACGTAACACACGTGTAAATGCCAAAATACTCACAGCAGGTAAACCATGACGGGCATTAAAAGTGCAATACATCAACAATAAATACGTGTGTGTGTGTGTATGTATGTATGTATATATATATATATATATATATATATATATATATGTTCGGTGGCATGTGTAGCTGCAGATACACATGCTGTGCACATCCCGCCATCTGGTGTTGGGTTCGGAGTGTTACAAGTTGTTTTTCTTCGAAGAAGTCTTTTCGAGTCACGAGACCGAGGGACTCCTCCCATTTCGGCTCCATTGCGCATGGGCGTCGACTCCATCTTAGATTGTTTTTTTTCTGCCATCGGGTTCGGACGTGTTCCTTTTCGCTCCGTGTTTCGGGTCGGAAAGTTAGTTAGAATCTCGGAAAAATTGTTGGTATTGTTTGCGTTTGGTATCTGGTTAGTTACAACAGATCGACACCGACTTTTGAAGAGCTCCGGTGGCCCTTCGGGGTTTTTTTGATCCCCCGTCGGGGCCTGGTCTGCCCGGCCACGTGTCTCTTCAAGGCTGATGGAACGGACCCCATTCCGCTTCTGTCCAAAATGCCATAACAAGTATCCATATACAGATCACCATCTGGTCTGTAACTTGTGTTTGTCGCCAGAACACAAGGAAGATACTTGTGAAGCCTGTCGAGCGTTTCGGTCCAGGAAGAAACTAAGAGACCGAAGAGCAAGGAGACTGCAAATGGCGTCGGCGCCGACAGGACAAGAGCGTTTCGAAGAGGAGGAAGAAACATTCTCCATCCATGAATCGGACTCGGATGAGATCGATCCCGAAGAAACGCCAAAAACCGTGAGTAAGATGTCGAAACACAAAACTCACGAAAAAACCACTAAAGCCCAGGGGACGCCAACAGGCCATGGCTTAACCCGAAAATAGGTGACCGATCATCGGCACCGAAAAAGGGCACGTTGGGTGCGAAGTCATCCGACTCCGGTCGAGATACCACCACACAGCAATCTCGGGCTCGAGATAGTGGCTCCGAGCAGGTTCGGCACCGAAATGGGTCGGCACCGAGAGACCACGACGCCGAAAGGAAAGAAGGTTTCGTCGGAACCGAAAAAAGCAGCCGAAAAGGTTTCGATACCGAAACATCCGGCCTCGGAACCGAAAACAGGTTCCTACACTGAGGATCAAGGACTGTCCACACAAATGAAGACACATAGATTTGGACAGGAACTAGAAACAATAGAGCCAGACTATACACAAAGAAGGCTCCATTTCCAAAAAGAAACAGGGAAGATCAGTACTCTCCCTCCGATTAAAACGAAACGCAAACTTGCCTTTCAGGAAAAAGACAAGCAGCCACAGGCAAAGGTGGCTAAACAAGTAACCCCGCCACCATCTCCACAATGCTCTCCGCAACCATCACCGGTAGCCACTCCACCAATGATGCAATCCCCAACTCATACAGGAATGAGTCAAGATGACCCTGACGCATGGGACCTTTATGACGCACCAGTGTCAGATAATAGTCCTGAATGTTATCCAGCTAGACCGTCGCCACCAGAGGATAGTACAGCCTACGCACAGGTGGTGTCGAGAGCAGCGGCATTTCATAATGTCAGCCTGCATGCTGAGCCCATTGAAGATGACTTTCTTTTTAACACACTGTCGTCCACACACAGCCAGTATCAAAGTCTTCCTATGCTACCCGGAATGCTAAAACACTCCAAACAAGTGTTTGAAGAGCCTGTAAAAGGAAGGGCCATTACTCCAAGAGTGGAGAAAAAATATAAACCGCCACCAACAGACCCCGTGTACATCACACAACAGCTAACACCGGACTCAGTTGTAGTAGGGGCTGCGCGCAAAAGAGCGAACTCACATACTTCAGGAGATGCACCACCTCCAGATAAAGAAAGTAGAAAATTCGACGCAGCAGGCAAAAGGGTGGCGGCACAGGCAGCAAACCAGTGGCGTATTGCCAATTCACAGGCTTTGTTAGCCAGATACGATAGGGCCCATTGGGACGAAATGCAACACTTTATAGAACATTTGCCCAAAGAGTTCCAAAAGAGAGCGCCGCAAGTAGTAAAAGAAGGACAGAGTATCTCCAACAATCAGATACGGTCAGCAATGGATGCTGCAGACACAGCTGCTAGAACTGTCAACACAGCAGTAACAATAAGGAGACATGCATGGCTGCGTACATCAGGATTTAAACCAGAAATACAGCAAGCTGTGCTGAATATGCCATTCTACGGACAGCAGTTGTTTGGGCCGGAGGTGGACACTGCGATCGAAAAACTTAAAAAAGACACTGACACGGCCAAAGCCATGGGCGCACTCTACTCCCCACAGGGCAGAGGCACATTTCGAAAGACACAGTTTAGAGGGGGGTTTCGAGGACAAAGCACGGAACCCACAACCTCACAGACAAGACCCACTTACCAGAGCCAGTATCAGCGGGGAAGTTTTCGGGGACAATATAGAGGGGGACAATTCCAAAAGAACAGAGTAAAGTTCCAAAGTCCCAAAACTCCTCAAAACAAACAGTGACTTCCAAGTCACACATCCCCAACACATAACATCTGTGGGGGGGAGACTAACCAAATTTTACAAACATTGGGAGGAAATAACAACAGACACTTGGGTCCTAGCAATTATCCAGCATGGTTATTGCATAGAATTTCTCAAATTCCCTCCAAACGTCCCACCGAAAACACACAATATGTCAAAACAACATATAGATCTTCTAGGACTAGAGGTTCAGGCATTGCTACTAAAAGAAGCAATAGAATTAGTACCAAAACACCAGAAAGGAACAGGAGTTTACTCTCTGTACTTTCTCATACTCAAAAAAGACAAGAGTCTGAGACCTATATTAGATCTCCGAACATTAAATACCTACATCAAATCAGATCACTTTCACATGGTGACATTACAAGACGTAATTCCACTACTCAAACAACAAGACTACATGACAACACTAGACCTAAAGGATGCATATTTCCATATACCGATACATCCTTCCCACAGAAAGTACTTTAGGTTTGTATTCCAGGGGATACATTACCAATTCAAGGTGTTGCCATTCGGAATTACAACTGCACCAAGAGTTTTTACAAAGTGCCTGGCAGTCGTAGCTGCACATATCAGAAGGCAGCAAATACATGTGTTACCGTACCTAGACGATTGGTTAATCAAAACCAACACGCTAGAAAAATGTTCACAACACACAAAGTATGTCATAGAAACCCTCCACAAACTAGGTTTCTCAATCAACTACACAAAGTCACACCTTATACTGTGTCAAACACAGCAATACTTAGGGGCGACAATCAACACAGCAAAAGGGATTGCCACTCCAAGTCCACAAAGGGTTCAGGCATTTCACAATGTAATACAGGCCATGTATCCAAAACAAAAAATACAAGTCAAAATGGTGATGAAACTCCTAGGCATGATGTCCTCATGCACAGCCATTGTCCCAAACGCAAGGTTGCACATGCGGCCCTTACAACAGTGCCTAGCATCACAGTGGTCACAGGCACAGGGTCAACTTCTAGATCTGGTGTTGGTAGACCGCCAAACATACACCTCGCTTCAATGGTGGAACAGTATAAATTTAAACAAAGGGCGGCCTTTCCAAGACCCAGTGCCACAATATGTAATAACCACAGATGCCTCCATGATAGGGTGGGGAGCACACCTCAATCAATACAGCATCCAAGGACAATGGGACACTCACCAAAAACAGTTTCACATAAATCACTTAGAACTATTAGCAGTATTTCTAGCGCTGAAAGCATTTCAACCCATAATAAGCCACAAACACATTCTTGTCAAAACAGACAACATGACAACGATGTATTACCTAAACAAACAGGGAGGGACACACTCAACACAGTTGTGTCTCCTGGCACAAAAAATATGGCATTGGGCGATTCACAACCACATTCGCCTAATAGCACAATTTTATTCCAGGAATTCAGAATCAGTTAGCAGACAATCACTCTCGGGATCACCAGCAGATCCACGAATGGGAGATTCACCCCCAAATACTGAATACTTACTTCCATAGTTGGGGAACACCACAAATAGATCTATTTGCAACAAAGGAAAACGCAAAATGCCAAAACTTCGCATCCAGGTACCCACAAGATCAGTCTCAGGGCAATGCGTTATGGATGAGTTGGTCAGGGATATTTGCTTACGCTTTTCCCCCTCTCCCACTCCTTCCATATCTAGTAAACAAGTTGAGTCAAAACAAACTCAAACTCATACTAATAGCACCAACATGGGCAAGACAACCTTGGTACACAACACTACTAGATCGTTCAGTAGTGCCCCATGTCAAACTACCAAACATACCAGATCTGTTAACGCAACACAAACAACAGATCAGACACCCAAATCCAGCATCGCTGAATCTAGCAATCTGGCTCCTGAAGTCCTAGAGTTCGGACACTTAGACCTTACACATGAATGTATGGAGGTCATAAAACAAGCTAGGAAACCTACCACTAGACATTGCTATGCAAATAAGTGGAAAAGATTTGTTTATTACTGCCATAATAATCAAATTCAACCCTTACACGCATCTGCCAAAGACATCGTAGGATACTTACTACATTTGCAAAAGTCAAAGCTAGCTTTTTCTTCCATTAAAATACATCTTACAGCAATTTCAGCTTACCTGCAAATTACGCACTCAACTTCTCTGTTTAGGATACCAGTCATAAAAGCATTTATGGAAGGTCTAAAGATAATTATACCACCAAGAACACCACCAGTTCCTTCATGGAACCTCAACATTGTCTCAACACAACTCATGGGTCCACCTTTTGAGCCCATGCACTCTTGTGAAATGCAATACTTAACATGGAAAGTTGCATTTTTAATTGCCATCACATCTTTAAGAAGAGTAAGTGAGATTCAAGCATTTACCATACAAGAACCATTTATTCAAATACACAAGCATAAAGTAGTTCTACGAACAAATCCTAAATTTTTACCAAAAGTCATATCACCGTTCCACTTAAATCAAACAGTAGAATTACCAGTGTTCTTCCCACAGCCAGACTCTGTAGCTGAAAGAGCACTACATACATTAGACATCAAAAGAGCGTTAATGTACTACATTGACAGAACAAAACTAATTCGAAAAACAAAACAATTATTTATTGCTTTCCAAAAACCTCATACAGGAAATCCAATTTCTAAACAAGGCATTGCTAGATGGATAGTTAAGTGCATTCAAACCTGTTATCTTAAAGCAAAAAGAGATCTGCCTATTACACCAAAGGCACACTCAACTAGAAAGAAAGGGGCTACCATGGCCTTTCTAGGAAATATTCCAATGACCGAAATATGTAAGGCAGCTACATGGTCTACGCCTCATACATTTACCAAACACTACTGTGTAGATGTGCTAACGGCACAACAAGCCACAGTAGGCCAAGCAGTACTACGAACATTGTTTCAAGCAACTTCAACTCCTACAGGCTGAACCACCGCTTTTGGGGAGATAACTGCTTACTAGTCTATGCACAGCATGTGTATCTGCAGCTACACATGCCACTGAAGGGCGGAACTATTGATTCCCAAAAAGAGAAGGGAAGGAACTAACACCCCAAGATTTGGGACAGTTTTTAATGCATATTCCTCAGAAGTTAAAAAGATTCTCATGAAATATTGGCATCTGATTAAGGCTGGCAGAACAATTGGGCAGCTAATTAGCCGTACTCCTTTGATAACCTATAAAAGAAGTAGTTCACTAAGTGATATTTTGTTACACAGTTACACAAGGAAAAATAAAGAAACTTTCTTAGACAAATATCAAGGTTTTTATAAGTGTGCCAAGTGCAAAGCATGTAAGTATAGCTCAAATCGGAAGCAATATGAGTTACCCACGGGCAGTCGAGTGAATATCAAAAAGTACATCAATTGCAATTCAGATTTTGCTGTTTATGTAATAGTGTCCATGTGGCTTACAATATGTCGGCAGCACAATCTTTCCTCTGAAAAAACGTATTCTTGAGCACTGGCGAGCAATATCGAATAAGGATGCCACGTATCCAGTAGCGCGACACTGTAATCTGGAGCATGAGGGAAAAGTTGAGAAAATGAGCTTTTTTGGTATAGATAGGGTCCTTGCCACTCCGAGAGGAGGGGACAGAGAAAAACAACCAAGGAGATTGGAGTCTGAATACATCATTCAGTTAAACAGTCGTCATCCCTGGGGACTGAACAAGGATGAAGAACTATTTGTACATATCGGTTAATATGAAGATACCAGGGCAGGGTCTGACCATATCAGTTTAGGTTATTTATTATTCTTTGTTGAGAGGTTTATTGAAATATTAATTTGATGATTTATTGTGTTATGAACAGTGCTCACCCATTCAGCTGAATTATTTTTGATGACACCCGTTATTGAAAATGGGAAGAATAGATTAACCGGACATTTAAAAAGAAAATGTAAAAGATTAAATTTCTATGTATATATATAGACGTGTATATATATATATATATATAACAAAAAAAAAAAAAAGGGAATGTATATCTTCTATGTCTATGGATAAGGATATATATAGATAGCAAATGGGCGGGCCACATTCCTTTTGTTAGACTTGTATTGCAAGAAGGGCCAAGGAAGAGGACCGTGAAGGTTGAAACGCTTTGCCCTATGTTTCTGCTTTATATAATTTTGGAATAAATGAAGGCCAAGACATTTTTGTAAGGAGTGCCAGACTTTGCTTTATATATATAATGCTTTTGGAGTGATATATATATATATATATATATATATATATATATATATATATATATATATATATATATATATTACACCATCCAAAGGTCCAACTTGTGGCGAGCAAATTTCACGGGTGCAAACGTGAGGAAAGGACCATTCCTCCACAATCTCCAACACCAAGAATTGCAAAACAATTGATTTGTTTGCACTCCAGGAGAGTTTTATTACTTCTATCCAAAAAGAAGTGTAAAAAGACACCACCAACGCGTTTCAACCTCTCGGTCTTGATCGCAGTTTACCTCTTTTTGGATAGAAGTAATAAAACTCTCCTGGAGTGCAAACAAATCAATTGTTTTGCAATTGTTGGTATTGGCGATATCGCCAAGCTAAATATTTAAGAATAAAAATGCATCACCATGGGGATCTAATCCAGCATTGTCCTTGCCAACATCAAGATGAAGAACCCTGGGCAGCCAAGACAGGATAAACTTCCCAGATGGGATATGATTGGAGCAGTGTGTCCACCCCCCGAAACAAGCTCCTTCTGCCTCAGTGCCAAGGTTCCCCACCTTATATACCTTAAATAAACTCAAGAGGAAGATTCTAGCAATCGACCCCTCCCTTTGGTTATTGACTTCAAATGCTGGCTGTACTCGGCCTGCATCGAAATCGCACAAAGGAACAGGCCATGTCCCAATGCGCATTCCAGAGACAAAGGAGCAGTACTTTTCTGTATTGAAAACATTCCTAGACTGTCTTATCATATCAACTGTCCACATCCCCCATGTTATGTTCCTGCTCAGTGTATCCCGGTGCTGGTGAGAAGAAGCGCAAACACGTTCTATGTGGAAAACAAGCTCGGTTTGGAAAAATCCTGCGCCACTGATGTGACGGCAAGCACCTGAAGCTAAGCTCAAAATGGAGTCAGTGGTCAAGATGGATTGGTGGTTAAATACAGATAGCATTACAGACAAATCCGTACCACGTGTGCTTTTGGGGCCTGGAGTGTGAGCACGACCTCAAGTCGTGCTCAGTGTTTCAGGCCATGCGTCTTAAGGCTTTGAGGTAGCTGCCCCCAAAACTACTGGTGGCCCGGCGCTCGACTTCTGCGCAAGTCGCAGCCCCGGACGAAAGTAAGGTTTCGGAATCGGTCGTGGAGTCCCTCCTCATCGTTGTCTCACTCCATGTCCTAGGTAAAATCAGGTAAGTCGAGACATAAGAAGTCGTCGAAGAAGACGAGACGTTCTTTGACTTCTCCTTGACGGTCAGCTGATGAGACTACTGGCGGCCCGGCGCTAGACCTGCGCAAGTCGCAGCCCTGGACGAAAGTAAGGTTTCGGAATTGGTCGTGGAGTCCCCCCTCATCGTTGTCTCACTCCATGTCCTGGGGATAATCAGGTAAGTCGAGACATAAGAAGTCGTCGAGGAAGACGAGACGTTCTTTGACTTCTCCTTGACGGTCAGCTGATGAGATGCAGGAGTGTTGTCATGCTAGGCCTCCATCAGTAGAGCCTGTGTGTGGGGAAGCTCCACGCCTAGTCTGGGTCGGTTTTGCACCTCCCCGAGTTTCCGGGACCCAGAGCAACCCCTGCCCAACTAAAGGCATTCTGTGGGGCCATGCACCTCATGACTTCAGCCCCGTGGAGTCAGAAGGGGCCCTTTCGGATTCCATGACTGCAGCTTTGGACTCTGCTATGAGGGGCACCCATGGATCCATTCCTGGATCTGGACTGGCGTGGGTTGCACCACTTCGACTTTCCCAGACGCTGGTGCAGATGCTCCCGGTGCCGCCCGTGCCTCTGGCCTGCACTGTCCCTCTTTTCATTGCGAACTCCAACACAAAGCTGGATGGGTGTTGTGCGATGCAGACTCTGGTGCCGATAGGAGCCTTGCCTTCTAGGTGAGATCCTGAACCTTTTTCCTATGGGCTAGGTTATGATGAGCAATGGTAGAGGTCGCTGGACCCTTTGGAATACCTGCGCCAAGACCCTATGGACTGGCATGCAGACTTGGGTGAAGCCAGTGGGCTGGACACCTCCCCAGATACTGGTATGCTTTCTCCCCTCACCATGACTACGGAGGAGGTAGCGTCATATTCAAATAGCTGAGATCCTGGGCCTGGAGTTTCCTTTGGTGGCGGTCAGGACTTAACTACTGAGAGAGGTGCCTCAACCTGGACCTTCATACTCTGCTTTCCTTCAGTGAAGCCCTTACAGAAGTCCTACTGGTTACTTGGTCCAAACCCAGCACAGGGGCTCCTGTGAACAGGACAATTGCCTGCTGCCATCTCCCTGCTCTAGCCGACCCAAGTTTCCTTATGCAATACCCCACCCCTGAGAGCTTGATTACCCAGGCCTCTATCTCCCATGGTGCATTCCTTTCTGCACCCCCGGATGGAGGATCCCAAGCAGTTGCTGATCAGAGAGTCAGCATAGTTCACAATCAGATATGGACTGGACACAACTGACTCACTGGGCAAAGCGGTTGAATCAACAGTGGCCATGAGGCGCCATGCCTGGTTGAGGACATCTGGCTTTTCGGGGGATGTCCAAGCCAATCTTGGCAACTGTTTCTTCAGAGAAAAAGCAGACACCTCTCTTGAGCGCTTCAAAGATCCTTGGCCCCTCGCCCCCCTCAGTCTGCTTTTTCTCCCCTTTTGTGGCTACAGAAGGGGCTCACGTCCGTTTCCGTACAGCCACTGTGCTGTGCATGACGACCAGCTGCTATGTGGCTGGGGACGTGGGATTGACCGACGTTGTGGATCACGGATCCAGCGGACTGGCCAATCCTCTGCCCTCCAGGTGCCCCAAACGTTCCTAGCCTGACCCTCCCCCACCAGGGACCAGTCAATGGCAGGATTCGCCATCACCTGCTTCGCCGGCCAATCCATCACATGAGACGGGTTGTTTTGCAGATAATCAGAAGGGGCTACTCTCTCCTTTTAAAAACTGCACCTCTATCCATGCAACCAGCCTACGATCGAATTACAGAGGATCGCTTGACACTTGTCCGAGAGGAAGTTTGGTCTCTTTTGGCCAAAGGAGCCATTGAGAGGATTCCTGTGCCAGAAGTAGGTAGTGGTTGCTATTTCCTCTACTTTGTGGTACCCAAAAAGGACAAGGGCCTCCACCCTATCCTATAGCTCAGGTCCCTCCATCTCTTCCTCAAGAAGTTCTGAATGCTTACTCTGGCACAGTTACTTTCTGCCCTGGACCTAGGAGACGGGATGGTAGCGTTGAACTGGCAGGACGCCTATTTCCATATTACCATCCTGTCTGCCCACTGACGTTACCCGCAGTTGACGGATAGGCCAAGAGCACTTTCAGTTCACCATGCTCCCCTTTGATCTTACAAGCGCTTATCAGGTGTTCACCGAGGTGATGGCGATGGTAATACCTCGTCTGTGCAGATCAGGGATTTCAGTCTTCCCCTATCTCGACGACTGACTGTTGAAAGCCAGCTTGCCCCAGTCTGTCGTCTTCCACCTTCAGACTACGACAGACCTCCGGCATTCTCTGGGGTTCACTATAAATGTGCCGAAGTCACACCTGACTCCCTCTCAGACACTCCCTTTCATCTCAGCTGTTCTGGACACAGTGCAGTTTCAGGCTTATCCTCCTGAGCTGTGAGACCAGGATATTCAGGTTATGATAGTGAGGTTTGAGCCTCTATTCTGGATTTCAGTTAAAATGATTCTGAGGCTGCTGGGCCTCATGGCCTCCTGCATCCTGCTGGTGACACATGTCTGATGGCAGATGTGGGTTCTGCAGTTGGACCTGAAGTTCCAGAGGGCACAGCATCAGGGTAATCTCTACGACATGGTCCAGCTCTCGAAAAGAACTGTGCGAGATCTGCAGTGGCGGCTAATGAACTGTGATTGGGTCAGAGGCAGATCCTTCTCCCTTCCTCAACCAGATCCTACAGAAATGACAGATGGGTCACTCCTGGGCTGGGGCGGCCATCTAGTAGGGGCAGAAATCGTAGGCATCTGGGCTCCGGCAGGGTCCAGACTCCACATCATCCTGTTGGAGCTATGTGCGATCAGATTACCATTGAAAGCATTTCTTTTCTCTCTCTTGAGGGGAAGGTAGTGCAGGTGTTCACGGACAACTCCACCGCCATATGGTACTGCAACATGCAGGGCGTGGTGGGGACGTAGACACTTTGTTAGGCGTCTCTGTGCCTCTGGATGTGGCGGGAACAACAGGCTATTTCCCTGGTGGTTCAAAATCCTGTGGGCTCTCAACGCCAGAGCAGACAAACTCAGCTGATATTGCTTAGTCAATCACAAATGGCATCTCAATCCGGAGGAGGCACAAGGTCTCTTTCAGCAGTGGGGAAAGTCTTGGTTAGATCTGTTCGTCTCCGCAGAGTACGCGCAATGTCAGCAGTGTTGCACATTTAAGTTTCCAGGGTGGCAAACGCTTGCCAACTCTTTGTCTCAAGTGGAATTCAGGCCTTCTGTATACCTTTCTGCCCATACCACTTGTGCTCCGAGTTCTCAGGAAGATCAAGAACCTGGCCCAAGTCATTCTTATGGCTCCGGACTGGCCACGGAGACTTTGGTATCCCAAGCTCCTTAGGAAGCCCATACATCCTCTGATCAGAGTGCCCCTTCTGGAGGATCTTGTGTTGCGGCCGCAGGGGAGGGTTCTCCACCTGAACCTGTCAACTCCTCCGGCTTTTTGCGAGGAGATGGAGTGGCGTTATTTGACAGCCTTCGACCTTCCTCTTAATGCTGTAAAGTAATCTTGGCAGCCAGGTGTCCCTCCATCAAAACAGTATAAGCCTGCTATTGGAGGCAATATATGGCATGGTTCACAGACAAGTCTGTTGACCCCTTTCTACCCCTTTTTCTGAGATTAGGTTGTTAATCCTTTCTCTGGCCCAGCATGGCTCTGCTATGGGCACTCCCAAATGGTATCTATCTGCCTTATTTTTTTTTTTTTTTGCGGTAGCCTGATCAATCTTACTAAAAGGCCTTACTTAAATGTTTCTTCCGTCCCCATTCGTTATGCCTCAGTGGGACTTGAATTTGGTTTTGATCTTCCTGGCGTGCGCTCCATTCTATTCTCTCCACAATTGGTCTCTCCGGCTTCTCACCTTGAAAACAGCCTTCCTTGTAGCCATTACCTCTACCTGCAGGGTAAGTGAGCTGCAGGCATTGTCATCAAAGCCGGCCTACCTTTCCATCTATCCTGACAAAGTGGTGCTTCGCAGTAGGGCTTCCTTGTTGCCAAAGGTGATCACACCCTTTCATGTAGGCCAATCCATCACCTGGCTTACTATTTACGCACCTCCCACATCCTTCTAAGGAAGGGGAGAGGCTCCACCGCCTGGACCCAAAAGAGCATTGCCGTACTACCCTGATCGTACAAAATAATTCTGGGTGGATGGTCAGCTTTGTTGGTTATGTCGGTGCAGAGAAAGGTTGGGCAGTGCAGAAGTGGGCCATCTCCAAATGGCTTGTCCTTTGTATCAAAATGTGTTACGCACTGGTCAAGAACAAAGCCCCTAAAAGTTTGCATGCTCATTCTACCAGAGCTAAAACTGTGACCACTGCTTTAGCACGCAGAGTTCTAGTCCTTGACATCTGTCAGGCGGCAGAGTGGGAATCTCTGCACACGTTTACCAAACACTAGTGACTGGATAGTCCGGTCCGTATGGATGGGCACTTTGTTTGTTTGGTCCTCCAGGACGTTCTAATAAGATTTTGGTTATAAGGACCCACCTCTTTGCTTGTGTTTCCATTCAAAAGCTAAGGAATCTCCAACTAGAAGTTTCTAGCAGATGAACAAGTTACTTAACTTCGGTCGTGCCTTATCTGCTAGATACAATATCTAGTTGCAGATTCCTTACTGACCCACAAATCCTCCTTGCTCTGCGAACTGATTTCTAGGGATAGGGATTTACCTATTGGGGCATTAGATTTTATGCTGCAGTAGTCCGTGTTCTTCATGACTGCGCTTCTGGCGTGGAAAGTCGTGAAAAGAAACTGACGTCAGGTGCTGGGGTGGTGCCTATATAGGACTAGCAATGATGTATCCAACGCGGATGAGGCTGAAGACAGACGGGCAGGCAATCAACTTAATCTAACGGTGCACGGTGGTACTGCTCGAGAAAAATCTCTGTATCCAGACCGATGCCTGGGAAAAATTCAAAAGGTAAGGAATTTGCAACTAGAATAGGTCTAGAACTAGATAAGGCATTACCGAAGGTAAGTAATTTGTTCATTATGCTCACGTTTCACACATAGAAACCATAGAAATTCATCAGTTATAGTTAGTTATTTCAAGTAACTATAGCTTGTGCCCTAAGGTAACTATAACTCGAGTCTTCGCCACACACTGCTATTTACTCCATATATTATATCAATCGTGACTTCTTCTATGGAATGATTGACATTTTCCTTACAACATTTGCAATAAAATTATTGATGAGGAAACCGTGATGGCGGGGGCGCAAGTTATAGTTACCTTAGAGCAAGAGTTATAGCTCCTTGAAATAACTCTAGCTATAACTGCTGAATTTCTATGTTTTGTGTATTTTTGAAATGTGAGCCTAATTATAACTTCCCTGTAACTTTTTTTTTTAAAGTGAATTTCTGTTTTTTTATTCTCTTTCCTAACAATAACATCCCTGTAACCTTTTACACACACACACACACATATTCTGCTTGCTCCTGCCAACTACTAATGAGCTCAAACTGTTTCAACTTGTTTTGCTCCTAAGAAGTCTTTCAAATCACAAGGTTTTGGTGGCTCCTCCTCCAGCACTGAATGCACATGCCAAATGTTCATAATCCCAGGACCCATTGCTTCCTTTCCCGCCGCTTAGTTGTCTACTTTAACAAAAGATCCCTTTCCTTTTTTCCTTGTATCGCTCTGGACATCATTGTCGAAGCCCAGGTCTCAAGGTTCTCCGAGCGCCTGCCCGTTGGGAATCTGGACCTTCTTTACCATCTCTGGAGAGTGAAGCCCCATAAAGAGTGATGGAATGCATGCTCTTCAAGAGGTGCCCTCAGTGCCACTCGAAGTACGCCTTGGATGACGTCCGCAGTGTCTGTAACTAATGTTTCTCCCCAGAACACGAGACCGATTAGCTTTCAGGAGCAAGAGGATCCCTTGGCATTGGAGAAATTGGTACTCTGCCCATACGAAAAGGTACTGCTTGTTGTCTGAGACATTGACAATCTTCTGTGAAGCAGTACCGTTTGACATTGAAAAAGAGGAATACAGCTAGCCTTCCCACATGCTTGCTCCTTCAGCCCAGTCCCACACTTATTTGCTCTGATGCCTTGGAGCTGGAAGTGAAGGAAGTCGAAGAAGAAATGCTTGAGGACTCCAGTATACCTCAGTTTACACCAGACCTTGCATCAAGTACACACCAAGAAGTGTGATATGGACATCACAAGTGGGAGGAGATGAAAGAACAGATGCAACATCTCCCAGAGCAATAAAAACAGATGGGGAGGGCAGTAATTCAAGTTCAAGAAGGGAAAATCATCACCAGTTCATGCCTGAAGTCCACAATAAATGCTGCTGATAAAGAAGGAATGCAGCTGTGCTCTAGCACCATCCTCAGGAGGCATAATAGGCTGAGTGTGTCCAGCTTCAAGCAGGAGGTGTAAGCACTCTCCACAGAGTTCTCTGGAAATGCAGTGGACGAATCGCTTCAAGGAATAAAGATGCACAATGAAGACTGCAAAGGCAGTGTTGCAGTTCAGAATCTTGTTATATGGAGGAGTCATGCCAAGGAAGAGAGCACCCATATTGGGACAGTCGCAGCCCACCACCCTTCATATCCCCTTCACCGTGCAGATCAGCAGACAGATCCGCCAGGACGTTGTCAGTACCCACCACACAAAAATCTCTCTTTCGAGGGAGGGCTAGAGGGAGGGGAACCAACACGTGGATATTGAGATCAGCAAATTACTTGCCAGTTGTAGGAAAGTACCATCATCCCCGGCATGTTACCCCCTTTTTTCACATGTATGTAAGTTTGTTTTCGCCTGTCTCACTGGGATCCTGCTAGCCAGGACCCCAGTGCTCAGAGTTTGTGGCCTAAATGTGTGTATATGTGTAGTGACTAACTGTGTCACTGAGGCTCTGCTAACCAGAACCTCAGTGCTTATGCTCTCTCTGCCTTTAAAATTGTCACTAAAGGCTAGTGACCATTTTCACCAATTCTAATTGGCACACTGGAACACCCTTATAATTCCCTAGTATATGGCACCTAGGTACCCAGGGTATTGGGGTTCCAGGAGATCCCTATGGGCTGCAGCATTTCTTTTGCCACCCATAGGGAGCTCAGACAAATCTTACACAGGACTGCCACTGCAGCCTGAGTGAAATAACGCACACATTATTTCACAGCCATTTTACACTGCACTTAAGTAACTTATAAGTCACCTATATATCTACCCTTCACTTACTGAAGGTTAGGTGCAAATTACTAAGTGTGAGGGCACCCTGGCACCAACCAAGGTGCCCCCACATAGTTCAGGGCAATATCCCTGGACTTTGTGAGTGCAGGGACACCATTACATGCGTGCACTACATATAGGTCAATACCTATATGTAGCTTCACAATGGTAACTCCGAATATGGCCATGTAACATGTCTAAGATCATGGACTTTCCCCCCCCCTGCCAAATCTGGTATTGGGGTGCCAATCCCATGCATCCCCGGGGCTCCACTATGGACCACGGGTACTGCCAAACCAGCTCTCTGGGGTTTTCTCTGCAGCTACCACTGCTGCCAACCAACAGACAGGGTTCTGCCCTCCTGGGGTCTGGGCAGTCCAGTCCCAGGAAGGCAGAACAAAGAATTTCCTCTCAGAGAGGGTGTTACACCCTCTCCCTTTGGAAATAGAAGTTAAGGGCTGGGGAGGAGTAGCCTCCCCCAGCCTCTGGAAATGCTTTGAAAGGCACAGATGGTGCCTTCCTTGCATAAGCCAGTCTACACCGGTTCAGGGATTCCCCCAGTCCCTGCTCTGGCGTGAAACTGGACGAAGGAAAGTGAAGTGACCACTCCCCTGTCCATCACCACCCCAGGGGTGGTGCCCAGAACTCCTCCAGTGTGTCCCAGACCTCTGCCATCTTGAATCCAGAGGTGTGAGGGCACAATGGAGGCCTCTGTGTGGCCAGTGCCAGCAGGTGACGTCAGAGAGCCCTCCTGATAGGTGCTTACCAGACTAGGTGGCCAATCCTCCTCTGAGGGCTATTTAGGGTCTCTCCTGTGGGCTTTTCCTCAGAAAACGACTTGCAAGAATTCGCCAGTTCCT
Organism: Pleurodeles waltl; assembly: GCF_031143425.1. Taxonomy (NCBI): domain Eukaryota; kingdom Metazoa; phylum Chordata; class Amphibia; order Caudata; family Salamandridae; genus Pleurodeles; species Pleurodeles waltl. The sequence continues at coordinate 202,775,754 of NC_090444.1, read as the reverse complement.
CTGCAGCTCCCTTTTCGACATCTGCCAAGGATCGACCGCTTACTGCTCCAGGACACCTGCAAAACTGCAACAAAGTAGCAAGAAGACTACCAGCGAGATTGTAGCGCCTACTCCTGCCGGCTTTCTCAACTGTTTCCTGGTGGTGCATGCTCTGGGGGCTGTCTGCCTTAATCCTGCACTGGAAGCCAAGAAGAAATCTCCTGTGGGTCGACGGAATCTTCCCCCTGCTCCAGCAGGCACCAAACTTCAGCGTCACCGGTACTCTGGGACCCCTCTCTTCCTGACGAGCGTGGCCCCTGGAACACAAGTGGTGGACCCCAGTGACCCAGACTGTCCAGTGGTATAACTATCCAAATTTGGAGGAGGTAAGTCCTTGCCTCCCCTCTCCAGACAGTAATCCTGTGTACTGCGTGAACTGCAGCTGCTAGGGCTTCTGTGCACTTTTGCAAGGAATCCTTCGTGCACAGCATAGCCCAGGTCCCCAGCACTCCGTCCTGCATTGCTCAACTCGCTGAGTTGACCACTGGCTTCGTGGGACCCTCTTTTGTAGTGTTGAGACGACTGCTGTGCTCAGTTTTCTTGAACCCGTGTTCAAGTACTTCTGCGGGTGCTGCCTTCTTGTGCGTGGGCTCTCTGTATTGCTGAGGGCCCCCTCTGTCTCCTCTTTCAAGTGGCGACCCCCTGGTCCTTCCTGGGCCCGGGCAGCAACCTTCGAAGCTAGCAAGGCTTGTTTGCAGTCTTTCTCCAAAGAAACCGCTCTGCATCCTCCAGCACTCCGTGGGACGTCTTTTGCGCAAAGGAGAAGTTCCTGGCATCTTTTGTTGTTGCAGAATCTTCAGCTTCTTCTACCTGGAGGCAGCCATTTTGCACCTTCATCTGGGGTTTAGTGGGCTCCTTGCCCCCTCACCCCCGGACACTTTCGTGACTCATGGACTTGGTCCCCTTCCTTTACAGGTCCTAAGGTCCAGGAATCCGTCTTCAGTGCTTTGCAGCCTGTTGTGGTCTTTGCAGAATCTACTATCATGAGTTTAGTGTGTTTCTGGGAAAGTAGTATCACTTTACTCCTACTTATCTGGGTCTTGGGGTGGGGTATCTTGGACACCCTTAGTGTTTTCTCCTCTACACACTACACTAGGCCAGGGGTCCCTAAGTGGTTCACATTCGACTTACTTAGTGTATGGTTTGTGTTGCCCCTAGGCCTATTGCATCCTATTGTATTCTACAGAGTTTGCACTACTTTTCTAACTGTTTACCTCCTATTTATCTCCTCTGAGATATTTTTGGCACATTGTCAGTAAAATAAAGTACCTTTATTTTTGGTAACTGCGAGTATTGTGTTTCTTGTGATATAGTGCTATATGATATAAGTGGTATAGTAGGAGCTTTGCATTTCTCCTAGTTCAGCCTAAGCTGCTCTGCTATAGCTACCTCTATCTGCCTAAGCTGCTAGAACACTATTAATCTACTAATAGGGGTTAACTGGACCTGGCACAAGGTGTAAGTACCATCAGGTACCCACTGTAAGCCAGGCCAGCCTCCTCCACCAGTGGAATCCCATCCTACACATGGCAAAAGTGCAAGGCTAAACCAGAAGATTCATCCTTGAATGGAAGAAGACAGTCACCTCTTACAAGCCGATCCTAAACATTATACAACATATCTTTTGTATAGAACTATTAAAAAAAAAAAAAACAAGAATCAGGTCCGAAACTTGCAGCAAAGAAAAGTTGCTGTACCTGCGATAACAGGTTATAGCTTTGTTAAGCTTTGTTAAACAAGGAGGCAACAGAGAAAGCGGCAACACGAGAAAATAACCGAGGAGTCTATTCAGTTTGTCTCACAATATCAAAACTATATACACACACTCCAGCCCATTCCAGATATACGAGTGCCAAACAAGTTCATGAAGGCACAACCATTCAAAATTATGACTTCATTCTGCGTCTGCAGAAAGGGGAATGTATGATGACTATAAACTTCAGATGCATACCTGTACGTGCTGATGGTCAGAGGACACCAGAGGTTCCTGAAATTCATCGTAGATTATGTACATTCCGTGTTTGGGACAAGATCAACGCCAAGGGTTTCCACAAAGTGCTGCGCCGTAGTGAAGGCACACATGAGGAGTTTGGTGATCCATGTATGCCCATATTTAGATGATTGGCTGGTACAGGCAAAATTGTTCAGACCGTGTCAGGGCAGCAAAGATACAGTAATAAAGACCCTCCAGGGGCTAGCTTGTTCCCTGACCTAAGAGGAAATCATCCTCTGTCCCTGAGAGGAACTAGACATTTCTATGAGCAAAACTGAAACCTTCCCAGTTGCAAAGAGGATCCATGCACTGACAGAGCACACTCACTTTTACCAGAAAGGTCAACCTCTGACAGCCAGTTGACAATTGGCATTCTAATGGATATGATGACATCTTAAATACACCTAATGCCCCTGATAGACTTCACTTGACACCATTCCATGGGTGGCTGCAGCAGCATTGGCCACTAGATCCTCCCAAACATGAGTGATTAGATCTAGTGGTGATCTCAGGGAGAGTACACAAGGAGTTACAGTATAGGAACCCAAACAACATGACAGTGGAAAGGTTCTTCAGACAAACAACTCCCTCTGAAACCTTCACAACAGACAAGTCCAGTATAGGGCGGGAAGTCCACATGGCATACGTTAACACCCTGGGACTGTAGGGCCTAGAGGAGCAGCTAACATACATAGAGCCAGCCTTCTTACCCCTAAAAGCCTTCCAGGCACAGGTTGAGGAAAAACAGTTAAAATCCTCCATGTTCTACCTCAACATAAGGCAGTGCCAGGGTCACAGTTGCTGTCCAAATTAGCACATAACTTATGAAGAAAAGCATTTAGCGAAATATAGCACAACAGCCATACATCTACCAAGAATGTGGAACACAGAAGCAGACAAGCTAAAGTCAGATAAATGTCCCACCAGGCCTACGGGAGCAGGTTGTCCCTACCCTGCCCCCTATACTTATTTATAGAACTTTATAACTCCTTTTTATTTTTTTTCCTAAAGGATAGGGGACTGAGTCCTCAAGTCCTACAGTAGCTACAGCCACATTTTTGATGGGGTGGCAACCAATACGATCATAACTTTTGATCGGTTAGATCCATGGATTCTCAGCGGTGTGAAATATACATAACTTTTGGACCTTAATTTCTCAAAAAATCCCACAACAGATTTGACACCAAATCAAAAAAAGCACTGATTCCGGACCAAAATCTAGCTTTCTATCAAATTTGGTGTAATTCAGTTCATTTGTTTTGGCTGTAGCTGTGTCTAGTTTTCCTTTGGAAAATGTCATAGGAATGCCGTGTTTGGGTCCCTCCCTCGCCATTTTACGTTGGCCCCGCTTGACAGGATACCTCAAAACTTTACAGGAAGGAGCTCAGGTTGATTTTGGGAAGTTTAATGAAGATTTGTAAAATGACGCCAAAGTTATAAGCAAAACAAAAAAAATAAAAACTTTTATTCTGGAAACGTAGTCCTAACTATAACTACCCAGTGGTGACAGAGAGAAAAGAAAGATATATATGATATCTATCCATCTAAACAGTAAGACCTAAAGGTGACAGAAATCAATACAGAAATGCAGTGATGAAAACCAGGACCTCTGGCTAGACATTCAGTAAGGGTAGGGAAGCTTGGAACATATCTGCAATGGATAAGACACAGAATCGATGCAATGCAGCCTGCAGTTGGTAAAGTTATACCAAAACCTTTGGAAATGGCTAATATCTTTGGGTAATGGCTGAACTACACATGGTATTGTATCGCTGGGAAGAAAACAATCTTCCTGCCAAAACTTACTTTTTAACAAGTCAGGAACATTTTAAGGTTCACAACCAGACTTCCAAGAGCATGACACGTAGATATGTGACAACATATTCATGTTCTGGGGAGTCTTTGGTGTAGCGTGTGGGTCTGTTCTGTTTGGATACCCATGTTCTATTTGAGTGGGATGTTCATCGAGCCCTTGCTTCTATATATTTCTATTGGAAGTAAAGAAAAGTCTTATGCTTGTCTGTCTGGAAGTGAGACTTCACTTGCAGCAAGCGTGGTTGCCTTGGAAACAGACTTTATCAGTAGAACATGCTTCACATAGTCCAGGGTTCTATCCGTTATGATGTGTCTAATGCGCAGGGTTGCCTGTTTTTTTTATGTTACCCGTTTAAACAAACAACAGGAAAACCTTAACAGGAAAAACACACAAGACTTTAGTTTATCGTATTGAAGTACAACAATGGTACTCTCTTGTTCCACTTCAAATTTCCAGCTTTCGATATTGGTTTACGTGGTTAGTCACTTTAGAATAGACGTTTCTGAAAATAAAATGGAAAGCATTATTGAAAGAAGAGTTAATTACAGATTGCCTCATTAGCATCACCTTAAAAACAGTGAAACCCTGTGTGATTTCTCAGAAACGATATCATTGTTCAAATATTTGCCTTTTTACAGCCCATACTGTTTGCTAGTTAAAATTAGTTTTGGAATGGCAGCTGTTTTATCCTGACTGAATGGCCTTTATCATTCTAATATGTTATGTTCATTATAATTTAATCTCTTAAAATATAGGTAACTGCATTGACTGAGGATTGTCTTAGCCTAAAGAGCAAGATAAGCACAGTCAGTCGGGATCTTGAAAAAATGCAGGAAGAATTTAATGTTGAGAAGAATGCTCTTGTTGACAAGTTGCGGCTCACTACAGAAAAAGAAGAACTCAGTAAGGTAATTAACATTTTTAAATGCTGAAAGAGATTTTTTGTAAGGTAACTATCTTAAAGTTTGGACCAATGTTAAGGATTACATATCGGGCTCTTACTTCACTTTCTGTGATAGGTTTGATCGCTCCCATCGTTGGATATCATATACCTTGTTTAAAAAGACAGTATTCTTTACAGTTTGTTAAAGGTTAATGAATTTTAAGTCTGTTATGCTGCCCTTATTAGAATAGTATTGATGGTAATCAGAGAACTCACTAAAATGTAATTGTCTACATGCACTTCTAAGTCAGTGTTACTCGTTTCATTGACCTGAACAATAAAACAGTGAGTCAGGGGAGCCTGGATACATCTAGTGACAGACATTACACACTTCTGTCATTTAATGTACTAGCCTTATTTTTTTAAATGGCTAGTAGTGTCACAGTGTAACAAAAAATAAAATAAATCATTGGCAAAGCCAAAAGATCTGGCATTGGTAAGCTGGTACGTTGGTTTGCTTTCTTTTTGTTTTTACTTTCTTGTTGAAAGCATTATGGATGTTGCCATTTTACACATGTTTTTAATTAATCATGATTTCATTAGTGCTCTGCATTTTATGATTTGTTAAGAAAAGAGTAAACACCAATAATCTGGCTAAAGCTGTCTCAAAGACCAAACCAAGAAGATTACAACTGGGTTGGGCAAAGGGTGGGGCAGACAGAGTGCAATGATTCCTGCAAGCATCAGACAGAGTAACCTGTAACTCAAGTCTTTTTACTTTGTTTTTCTTTTTACTGGCTACTAAAGGACTGCCATAAGCAGAGGTATTTGATTTAGTCTTAAACTGAGAGTTGCAAATCATGCTGGTACCTTCTCTGCCTTCTCCAAAGTAATAAGAGCATTAGGAAAGGGTGCCCAGAGAGGTGACTCATGGCCCTCGACTATGTAGGTAAGCAAAGAAAAAGCTTTAGCTATTGCAGCATGGCTCAAGAACTAGAAGTAGCATAATTGTGCCTAATGGGGGATGGTTTCAAGGCAGCTGATGAGTGGTAAGATGCACCCCTTGCTGACAAACTGGGTGGGGCAATGAAAGGAAGAAAAGGATTTTCTGAAGGCGAGAGGTTGAGTGCCCTAATGCAGCTTGAAAGGGACTTGGAGAAAAACCCATGAAAATCACCATGAAGAAAATAATCCAGTCTGGTAAAGGAAACAGTACTTCTTTCGAAGTTAGTTTCAAGTTCCCTTGAATTGATATTTCACAGGTTTGCATGTAGTTCTGTGTTGCATACGTTGATTTTTTTGCATTAATAATTACATTGTATGAATCTACCTAGGGAGCGATGGAGCAGTGTACGACATACGGCCATATGGGGTCAAGGGTGTGTAATTTTACAAAATATCTACTTGTCCGTGGGACAGATTTCTTCATAAATCTACTTGTCCTGTAACAAAAATCCACTTGTCCCTTTAGTGCCATGTAGCGCGGCGACAAATTATGGCAGCAGTCTCATATAAGAGCTCTGATATTAGACTCTCTGATTATGCCAGGGCTCATACACTTGTAGCAGGGATTGAATACTAGCAATGTCCTTATTTAGGCTAATTTCAGTAGATCTACATCCTGAGGCTGGAGATAGGGGTTCTAAGGTTCCAATGCCCTTTTGAGTCTGTGCAAACCTCATACCTTGAATGCTTTAGGGGTTTTCATCAGCTCTTCTCTAATCCTTCCCCATACAGAGAAATGTTGGAAATTTACTCCTGAGAAGAGCAGACGTAAAACTTCCTCCGTGGGTGGGGAAAAGTGGTTGGAGGGATAGTGAGCTTGTAAGCGCTCAAGAGATGAGCAAATCTACACATTCATATTTGCTTGTGTTAAAATACAGTTAACAAATATTTTCTAGGAGTACGATTTCCTGGCCTACTTCTGTAAATTATTGAGAATTCATGAAAGTGGTAAATCTGCACTTATGCAAGGACATATACTGTGTGTGCATTTTTGTGATTTTCTTTGAGAATTGTGCCCCTAATTGGTTATCCGAGACCTTTTATTTGTATTACAATTCTCTCTCTCTCTCTGTGTTTATGGTTGGCTTCACTGTGAGTGATAGCATTTTACTTTTTCATAAGGAGCATATTGGCACATAAAGTAGTTTTGTTCAGTGACATGAACTACTGTGGCACGGTGTGCTTTTTGAGACCAAATATTTTTGCTTTTTGCCAGTGTTTGTTATGATGGTAAGGGTACAGCAGCTCCCGCAGCAATAAAGTTTTATCAAAACAATGTCTAAACAAGACACACATCAGTGTCAGACCTACTGGTTTTGTCAATGGTTGTTTATCTTCATGTTCTCCATGATTTTGTTGGAACTGGTTACACCAATGTTTCCGTTAAGGTTTTTGTTTCGGAATACTAGCATGCATCAACACATTTTACTGAGCAATGCTTTAAAGGAATGGTACCTACATTTCACAGTAGTTTACCAAAACTTATTTTTCCCTACATGCATTTTTTTGTTACCATTTTGTTCTGAAAGCAAAATATTTCCTTCAACCCAGAGAGCATACCTGGAGCATTGTGTAGCCTCATACTGTTAAACTTTGCAAACGTAGGTACACATTTTTGTACTAGAACCACTTTCAGTAGTGCGTCCGAGCTTACAACATTTCTATAGAGTGCTCACCCTAAAAATAAAGACTTTCCATTATTGAACCATTGATACAAGCTCAGACACCATTAACATATGGACACAGATGTTACCTTAACTGCAGACATTGCCCTTTCCTGATCATAATGTGGTACTGTAACCTAGCAGCCAAAGAGTTTGTGCTGGAGGGGGTTGGGCTTGCTTGTTCCAGGGACAAAATGAACATGAAAGCTTATTGCCCTTGACCCCAAACAATGTGTCCTGGGCATTGGGCCATAGGAATTCCACAGCCTGTGGGGTGCTAGGAGACTATCAACATTGTGTACATAATAAAGTTTGAATGACACAATTTCATTGCATTTCTTACTTTTTGGAGAAGGAAAAAACACACAAAGATAGAGGAAAATGGAATGAAAGCTAGGAAGAGGAACAAAAGCACACAGTGAAAAGTCTGACATAGGGAAAATAGTGAAACAAAAGGATAAGCGATTAACAAACTGAAAAAAGATAAGAATGAAAGATTGAAATATACATCAGTACTCAAGGCTGTATTGTGCAGGATAGTTGTAGGTTTGTGAACTGTGAAAGAAATCATCTGTTTAGATAGATGCATGTTTCCTTGTTGGACTGCTCCTCACGTTGGCACAGATCAGGGTGCATGTATAGATTCAAGCCTAGCTGGAGGGTGCACTTTGGGAAATGTGAATGGGAGGCATATCCCTATGAATTTAGGTGTGAGATGTGTTCGGACGGGAAAGAACCATCAGACTGCTCTACACCTTTACCTCTCTGACTGTCATGTCCTAAGGTCTGAAAAAGATCAGCAGTGACAAGCCAAGGTTATCCTAGTGCTCCAGATTGGTCCAGGAGAGTATGATACCCAGACTTTTTGAGCATTAGCATCTGTCCACGGATCATACCACTTTAACAGCAACAAGACTCTACCTGGGTATCTGCAACCTACACCTGCATGTGTGAAGATTGAGCAGGAGCAACCAACCGGTTCATCTGCCATCTGAAGTGGTGGATGTCATTCTTGCCGCCAGGCCACCTTCCATGAAATCCATTCATGCAGGGCGCTGGAACTATTTTATGGTGTGGTATTTACAAAATTGCGTCCTTTTGGGCTTTGCCAGACCTGCTGTACTTGTTTAAATCACCTGTTTTGATGAGAATTATCAATGTAAATGTTTGATATGTATGTCCCCACCCTGACCATTTGTGATGCCACTTTGGGAACAAACTTTCGTCTTAATGTTTCTCATGTGTATGTCCTGACTTGAAGGGCTGTCTTTGCTCATTGTGATTATGTCAGATCATCACAGGAGGGAACTTCAGGCACTTTCAGAGCAACTATCTTACACTTCTTTTTTCCTCAATTTATTGCTGAGGAGTGGGTGTTTTTTTTGTTGTGAAAATTGAGATTCCCTTCCACATTGGGCAGTCCATCACACTTCCAGCTTTCTTTGCGCCCTTTCGGCCCTCGAAAGACGATCAGAGGCTCCATAGATAGCACTATATGAAGGCTCTAAGCTTTTACATTGATCCTACTAAGAACTACTGAATGGATTATCAACTGTTTGACCAGTTCTCTGGAGCGAAAGTAAGGGAATACTGTGTAGAAGAGTACCCTGTCAAGGTGAGTTATCCTCTGCATTAATATCTGCTACGCATTGGCCAGGAAGAAGCCTCCAGAATGTCTTAGAGCCCATTCCAACAGGGCAAAGGCTACTACTACATTGGCGCGTGGAACGCCTGTCCATGACATATGCCAAGCTGGGCCTCTGCATATGTTCACGAAGCACTACTGCCTTGACAGCCAGGTCTGGCCAGAAGGACTGTTTGCCTGCCCGATCAATCGCAGCTTTTGGTCTAAGCCTATTCTACGGACCCTGCACCTGTGAAAGGTACTTCTTTGGTTTCTGTTCTCAGGTGAGGAATCTATGGTTGTTAGTATCCATTAGAAGAATAAAGTGCTTACCTTCAGTATTGCTCTATCTGCATGATACTCTAACCACCGATTCCTTACTGCCCTCCCATTTCCACCATCGGAGAAGCCTTTTTTTATTTTATTACATCAGAAATGTTTCCAAGTTAATATTCGGCACACTGGTACCAACAATTGTTCTTGCCCTGCATCCTGGCTAGTGGGAAAACCGAAGACAAGAAACTGACGTCAGAGTGCAGGGGTAGTGCTTAAATGCGATTCTGCTCTGTCACTTCTAAAGTGGTGTGGAGTCCACATGGAGCCGCGCAATACTGTTCTGCAGTACTGCTGTGCCTAAAGTTTTCTGAATCCAGTCTGGTACCTTGGTAGTGTCCACCCATGTGGAATCTGCAGTTAGATAGAATATCCACCAGTGAGAGTGTTTCTGAAGGTAAGTAATTTATTCTTAATAAGCAAAATGTTTTTTAGTGGCTTCTGACCTTACAATAATAGTTTTAATTTATTTTGTAGGTTCAACTTGATCTAGTTACATCTGAGAAAGCTGTATTGAAAAAGAATTTTGACAGTTCTCAAAAAGAATATGAACACCAGATTGAGAAACTGGAACAAGAAATCAAGGAATATCGGATAAGAATTCAGAAGGCTGATGCAGATCAGGAAGTCCTCCTTGAAAAGCTACACAAGCAGGTAACATACATTGTCCAACTTACCATAAAAGCAGTGATATTGTCGCAGCTCGATTGTTTTCCCTACATTTTGTAACCCTGCTATAAGGCATAGTTCAGACGACCATAAGGACTTTCCAGTTGATCATTTATTAAGCTACTTTAACAATTACTTCTCAAGTGCAGTATATTCTGTAGAATGTAATGTATGTAAATTCCTGATCTAGATGAGTTTACTTTTTGAAATATTTGTTTCTAAATCGAGTTAGATTATGTATCTAAACTGTTAAACATACTATTGGCTGTGTATGTGCCACGTAAATCAAATTAGCTTATTGAGTTAAAATCATTGCCTAGTATTGTGAACCAATCACATGATTTAGACAGTTAATTATGTAAGAGTTTCTCAGTGAATGTTGGCTTCCCATGTGTTATCACCTTAATGCAATGTGCCACACAATTAACTGTATAGAATGTTTGATGCCATGCCTTTCGTGTTATCTCTGGTCTGACATGAATTCTAGCGCAGATGCTTACCATCATCCAATCTTCAACTCTGTAAAACAGGCCCATAAATGTTTGTTGTTGAATTTGTCACATCTTTCCATTTTGATTACTGTAGTTTTCTCTGTGCCATTTTGAGGGTTTTACACTATCAATATCTAATCAAAAGTCTAAAATCGAGCATTCCTCTAGGAAAAGGACAATCCTAACAAATAGTTTCTACAGTATTAGATATTTCATAGATGAACATGCCTGAATCATCCCAGTTGTTAAATTGGAAGTCTGTGCATTTCTTCAACAGTGGAAGTAGTATTGTGTAGCTTACAGTGGCAAAAGACGTTGTTTTATAGCTTATCTACATCATTTGCAAAGAACCAAACTCCAGCCATTCATGCAACACCCTATAGAACACTCCCAGCAGAGACTTTTCCCCTCAGATTTTCCACTGTGTGTGAAAGGGAGGCTCCCTGAGCTCTTCTCAGTTTGTCAGCTTGTATTTACATTTGGTCTATCCAAAATATTTCAGCTGTATCACTCTTCAATGTGTCGGAAACCTTGAAGAAAGGACTCTATAGACCTTGTGGGACATGTGGGAAGAAGAGGCTGCACTCAGAACACCCTAATAAGGAGTGTATTTATTGCCTTCACCCTGCCCACAAGGTAAAAGGCTGCAAGATTTGAAGAACTATTTCCTCAAAAACTCTTAATGCAGAGGATACTGTGGCTGCAGAAACTTAAGGCAAAAACCACTGCCATTTCTGAGGAAGTGGACAGTGAGGGTTCTCCTGCCTCACAAGAAAAGCCAAGAAAACGAGTGAGGTTACAAGGGTCACCTGAGGGACACAGAAAAGCTTATAAATAGATACATCATCAATCCTCAAAAGGTACCTCCCATAAGGGAAAAAACTGACAGACCTTCTGAGGCAGGATCTGAACGTGCCACTCCATCTTCAACCCTGGTTTTAAAAACCTACAGAATCTTCCTCAGAACCAGTCAAGTTTAAGTTGAGAACCTCCTCGATGATGGTAACGCTGTCAAGACCATCATCAACAGCTACCTGAGTGAAAACGTCGATCATATCCACATCATCTGCCACTGATCCATCGATGGCGGTGACTTCATCTACGACGACTGCGTCATTGACCGCCTCACCGTCCCTTACTGTTTAGTCCAAGGCAACCAAAACAACTCTGTTGATGGCCACACCACCACATTTGATGACTGAAAATTCTGTCAAAGAGATAGTCTCCGGCACATCGAGGGGAGAAGTTTACTTGTTTGCGGTTAAGGCAAAGAAGCCCCTCGTGTTGATTCTCGCACCGGATTTGACAACTAAATCGCTGACGCACTGTCAACAACGCAGTTGATGAGGGACAAAATGGTACAAGAAGTTTTGCACCCAGAGCATATCTCGCCTAGCAACATATCCCCCTTGCCACAGAGTCACTTGTTGGATGTGGATGAATCTGAAAAGGATGCTGATGATTACGGGCCTTTTGGAACAACTCATAGCCCAGCAGAACTTCATCTGACATACCAAGACTATGATAATGAAGAATACTGTGAGTGAACATATCACAGATTGCCAAGACAGTATGGGGAGCAGTTCCATCCTTTCGCTCCTCCTCCACCACCGCAGGCGTGATGCAGGTTCTCATAGCCCTACTGGGCATGTTGCAAGGTTACTAAAATGTTTCCCTACACCCGCAGAAATACATTCTTCACTGATGTGTCCACCACCTTCTGCACCTAAATTGCCTGAACCTATGCCACTTCCTGTAACTCCCAGGGTGGCCCCAGTGTCAAATACTGTATTGCCATGCCACCTCGAGATGACCCACCTTCCTTGGATGATGATAGAGAGGAGGGTGAAATCCATTATGCCTAATCTGTGGTCGGTGAATAGGTTAACTATCTTATCCCTACACCTCCTCCTCCTCCTCCTCCTGAACCACCTCTGGGGGATTCACCATCAGAAGAAATTGGTGGTTTGCATACGCTCATGGAGGGAGCAGCCAAGCTTTTTCAGCTTCCAGTCATTGTAAAACAGTCAAACTCTTTCCTTTATGATTTTAAAGACCAATCAAGGGAAACAGTGATACCAATCCCTATAGTGTACTATGTATGGGAGGAAGGTTTGCAAATAATTAAAACTCTGGCCGCAGTCCAGTGGTTCTACCAAGAATTGACAAGAAATATAAAGCCTGTGATGATTCTCCAGCATGACTGATAGGACATCCAAAGCTGGATTTTGTTATTACCCAGGCTGCTCATCCCCAGTCTAAGAAACAGTCTACACCAATTTCATCACAAGATCTCAAGATGGAGGTAAGGGGTGAGGTTGAGTTCCACCATGTCCTCTGAGCTGCTCATCTTGTTACTAAGATTGGGCCTTTATTTTAGAAACTAAAACTCCTTTTAGTTACTTACCCCTAACTATAATAACTTTTTAAACTATTTAAGAACTGCTAAAGGGCACTTAACCAAGGCCCTAGCAGGACTTTTAAAAAGTTGGAAAAAATTTCAATTCGAAAATCACTTGAATCGGCATTTGTGGAACTTAGTCGTGTGATCAGATACTGACTGAGTAGTCCAGCAAATGAAAAGTTGTGGACCCCACTGCTGATCCACCAATGTAGAAAGCTGGCTCTGTATATACTATACCAAAATGAGGTATTGTGTGCACAGAGTCCAGGGGTTCCCCAGAGGCTAAATAGAGAGTAAAACAGATAATTACAATGCTGTTTTGTGGCAGGATGGTCGAGAAGTTAGGCTTATCAGAGAGTAGTGCAGAGCATTTGTTGTACACACACAGTCAAGAAATGAGGCACACACTCAATGACTAAGTCCAGACCAATTGTTTTTGTATAGTAAAAATGTTTTGTTACTTTATTACGAGAACCAAAGGATCTTCGTAAGTATCAAGCATATATATCAATTGTACTTTGTTTGGGTTTTGCAGGTAAAGCCGTTTACAAGTAACACTTAAATTTAAAAAGTTGACAGTGCAATTTTTCATAGAAGTCAATAGAGTCCTGGGGGGGAGGATGTTAGCACATTTAACAGGTAAGTACATTACTTACGATTCCAGTCTTCAGGGGTTAGGCTGTCCACAGGTCAAAGTTCAAGTTGACCCCAAAAAGTGCACCACTAGCAACACGGGGCTGGCCAGGTGCAGTGGTAAATTTGGTGTTGGGTTTTCAATGGAAACCTGTGAGAGAAGGGGGGGGGAGGGGGGGGGGGGTGACAACTTATTAGAAAAGAGGTTGCAGGTAAGTACCCACGGTTTCAGGATATAGGCCTGGGGTGTTTAGGGCAGCACTGGGGAGCTACAGGTCAGCACCAAACACACACCCTCAGTGGCACAGGGGCAGCAGAGTGGGAGCACAGCGTCAGGTGCCCATTGCTTTTTAATGAAGGAACCATGGCGATCACAAAGACGCTGCAGGCTGGGTCCAGAGGGTCGGTTCAGGAAAACCAAAGGCTGGACAGGAAGGAGAGGTGTCCGCTGGATGTTGATGGACCATCTGTCGGATTCCCTAAGGCCATGGGGCTGCGGATGCAGGGGTACCTTTAGGTGTCCGGAATCTTTGTGGGATCCGGTCGCGGTCAGGGGGCTCTCTGGATTCCTGCTGCAGGCATTGTCATGTTGGCCAGAAAGGGTCAATCTAGGATGGACCTGAGGTCAGAATAGCCTGAAGACCTTCTCTGGACTGGTGGGCCACCTGGACTCGGTCCGTGGGCGTCAAGTGCAGAGTGGACAGGGGTCGCGGATCCGGGGTGGTTCTGGAGTCCTTTTGGAGATTTCCCATGTATAGGGCTGCTGTCCTCAGGAGTTCTTGGTCCTCTGCTCTCTAGAGTGTGATGCTTATCCACCCAAAGCAGGGTTTGTTTCTGACCCCAGAGAGTACAAAGGCTTTCACCCTATGGGGTCAGAAATGTGTCTGTTTGTGGGAGGCTGGCTCAGACTGGTCAGCCTTGCACTAAAGGGTCGGTTAAAATACCGAGGGCATCTCTAAGATGCCCTTTGGGTGCTTTTTACAATAAATCCAACACTGGCACCAGGGTGAGTTTATTGTGCTGAGACGTTTGATACCAAACTTCCCAGACTTCAGTGAAACCATCATGGAGCTGTGGAGTTCGTAATGACAAACTCCCAGCCCATGTACTCCATATGGCCACACTGCACTTACAATGTCTAAGACTGGATTTAGACTCTGTATGGGCATATTGCTCATGGAGCTGTACCCTCACCTGTGGTATAAGGCTGTAAGGCTTGCTAGAGGGGTGACTTACCTATGCCACGGGAAGTGGTTTGTGGGCATGGCACCCTGGGAGTGATGCCATGTTGACATTACCTTTTTCTCCCCACTAACACACACAACCTGCAATGGCTATGTGCATGTGTTTGATGAGGGGTCCCTTAATGTGGCACAATACATGCTGCAGCCCTTAGGGACCCTCACTGGCCACAGGGCCCTTGGTACCACTGGTACTTTGTACAAGGGACTTAACTGTATGCCAGGGGTTCTCTCCCTGAACTGTACAGGTGTACAGTTTAGGGAAAGAAGATGGGTGATGGGGCCTGGTTATCAGGATCTCAGCACACAGTCAAGTTAGCATCAGATATCAGGCATAAAGTGGGGAGATACTGCAAACAAGGGCCAGTTTACTATACAGATTATACTATCCCCACTAGCAGCCCTTTTGCTCTACCTGCCAGCAACACCAGTCATATCAAACTCCCCAGCAGTGGCTTGCTCTAAGCAAATATCAAGAAGAAAGCAACCTGCTCCGGCCCGAGACTCTGACAGGAAGCAGTGGCGATGCTGTGTACTTCTATCATAGCACAACACCCTGTGAGTGAGAAGTAAGGATATTCTCATCAATGGGTAAAATTACAGCAGGTAAATGGGTCCTGGATCTCGTCACATATGGTCATACACTGGAGTTCTCCCATATTGTCCGCAATAAGGGACTTGCTATGCTAAGCAAGGGTGCCGTAGAAAAGGTCGCACATTCTCAAAAAGGAATGGGTTTCTATTCTCGTTTTTCCTGGTCATGAAAAAATCTGCTCCATTTTGGACCTTAGGAAACTGAATAAGGACGTGAAAAAAGCAATCACTGAGTTTTCATGACTATTCTGGGTTTGCAGGATGCCTATTTCCATGTCCCTATCCATTCAAAGCACTCATTTATCAGATTCAGGGTAGCCAGCACTCAATATCTGTTCAAAGTGCTCCCATTTGGGCTCCGGTCAGCCCTCTGGAATTTTCACAAAATGTCTTCCCCCAGTGGCAGCTCACGTACAACAAAAAGGTATCCAGGTATTACCATACTTTGACAACTGGCGAATAAAAGGGCCATCTGCCCAGCAAGCGTCGAAAGCTACAACAACATGCCTACAAATGTTATAAGTGCTGGGGCTGTCAATCAATTATCAAAAAACACCCCTTCCTCCTTTAATGAGGATACATGTTGTAGGAGTAACCCTAGATATGTTACAACACAAGGCATTCTTGTCCACAGAAAGAAAACTCATGGCGCTGGCTCCTACTCTAGCAAAAAGAAAGTCAGTTTCTCATCGCCTTCTCAAATCTGTTCTCGACATGTCATCAGCCATTATCCTTTTGCATTGTGCTCATCTGAGAAATTAGTCCATTTCATGAGGAACAGGACGTGCAATGAGTTCAGACAGAAGGCTAATTCGACTGTATCATCTAGGTCATGCCAACTATGATGGAAGCGCTTCCTTGGTGGCTCAAGTCCCACAATCTCTCATCTGGGCTAACGTTCCTGTCTCCAGTGCCTGTATACTTAAGTACAACAATTGAAAATGCACATAAACCTCCTGGAACCCAGAGCGCTCTCACTTGCCCTCCAGGCTTTCTTGCTAAGGATACAGGGGTCCTTCGCCTTAACGCGAATGGACAACACAATAGGCATGCACTATCTCAAGACACAAGGAGAACCAAATTCTCAGATCCTGTCACAGAAAGCACAGGAGATATGGAAATGGGCATTAGCACATCAAGTGACCATAAGAACCGAACAGACTGGCAGATGCTTTAAGCAGAACAAATCAGAACTGTCACAAATTGAAACTAAATCAGTCTGTTCTGAAGGCTATATTGCAGCGATGGTGCAAGCCACAACTGGACCTTTTCATGTCTCACTAGAACTGGAAAGGGCAGTTTTACGCAAGCTGGGATCCTCAAAAAGCGTTGTGGGGAAATGCGATTTAGATCAGATGGTCAGGGATCAATGCTGACGCATTTCCCCCGATCCCTCTTATTCCCAGGCTACTCAGGGAAATAAAAAGAGAACCATGCCGGCTAATAGTCATTGCTCTATGATGGCCCTGGAAGCACTGGTTCACAGAAATTCTACTGTTATCAGAGGACGACCACTTTCAACTGGATTATCTGACTGGTTTGTTGTCAATGAACGGCAAGCAGGTCCTTCATCCGAACCAGGCTTCCTTGCACTTATTGGCCTAGCTCCTGAATACTATGAGTTTTACCTCCTAGATATCCCTGAAGACTACAGGGATATTCTTGCAAAAGCCAGAGCCAATACAAAGAACAAAACTTATCGCCTGATATGGAAGCCTATTTGTCTGTGGTGCCAAAGTTCAAATGTTCATCCTATTCTATTATCTTCACAACAGGTTTTGCCATACCTGCTTTCCCTAGCCAGATCTGGCCTACTGCTTTCTTCTGTCGAAGTGCAAATGGCAGCCATATCAAGGTATAGAAGAACTTCACGAGCGCCTTCTCTGTGGTCCAACAGACTAATCACACATTTTAATAAAGGTTTATTCAGGGTGTTTCCCCGATAAAAACCAGCCATACAATCTGGCAACTTAATACAGTGTTGTTGCAGTTAATAAAGAGCCCTCACAAGCCTATCTACAGGGTAGAACTCAAGTTTATAACATTGAAATTGGCTGTGCTTCTTGCTGCACCTTCTGCCAGAAGCGTGAGTGAGCTCCAGGCTTTTAGGATAAAGGAAGATTTTTTTGCAATTTAAGAATAATACTATCATTCTCTGGACCAATCCCAAGTTCATACCTTAAGCTCCAACTGATTTCCTCCTCAATTAACCTGCAGTACTTCCCAAATCCACAGACACCTCCTGAAAGAACTTTGCACACACTTGATGTGAAAAGATGCTTGAAGTTCTATCTTCACCATAAAAGGCATCTGTGAACTACGGACCAGCTATTCGTGGCATATGGAAATCATAACAAGGGTGGTCCAGTTTCCAAGGCCATCATAGCAAGATGGATCTCAACCTGCGTTCAATTTTGTCATTCTAAGGCTGGTAGGACTTTCAAGGAAAGGATTCTAAAGCACACTCTACAAGAGCAGTTTCTACTATTCTCCGTTTGCTGGAGTACCTATCCAAAGTATGTGCTGTGCTGCAACTTGGAAAAACAAGCATACGGAAACCCAGCCCTGTTGCCTAGATTCAGCACAGAGAAGTGATACACTAGTGGGTCAAGCATTTCTTTGCCATCTTTTCCAATAAGGTGACCCTTATCACGTAAATGGTTTCTTTTGTTACCACCATTTACTATAGTGATACAGAATATGGTTTTGCAAGATGTGGTATGTATGATTCAAGCATGTGAATCTATGAAAGATCCAATGGTGGAGAAAAAACTTGTTACTTAGCTGCAACTTTAGTTCTCCAGTATTGGTATCTTTCATAGGTTCACATGTGACCCACCCTCTTCTTAGATGCTCTCCTGATTGGCATTTGGTGACTTTTCCCACTAGTGTTTGAAAATCTGAGGGAAGATGCCTCTACTGGGAGCGTTCTTGGGGAGCTGTCAACTGATTGGTTCGAGCTTGCCTCTTTGTTAATGACGTAGATCTGTGGTAAGGGGAATCCCTGAGGGTCTGCAAAGCCTCCTCAGGGGGCTGCTACGACTTAGAAAATTAAATATTATTAACAGATTAATAAAGTGGCTAAATGTTCAATTTACATTTTTAAAATGGAATGTAAATGTCAAGGAATTTGGAGGCTAAAAAATAGATCAGTATCCTCTGATTTGTGGGAAAAGAGCAAGTGCATCGAACAGAATATATTATGGACGATATGTGGCTTCAATTAAGATTAGAAACACTCCAACCTTCCTATTAAAATTTTTATTTTTACATTTTTATTTGGTCGCAAATTCAATAGAATGTGTTATGATTTGTCTATGTGTTTGAACGCTTGTTTGTGTCCTTTTGTTTAGTTTTTGCTGTTCATATCATCACTGTTTAGTGTGGGGGGGGGGTCCCCGATTCCAATAATAATTCGTTGGGGGTCGCTGGTTTCCAGTAAAGATGAAGTGAGGGTCCACAGAAGTGAAAAGGTTGAGAACCACTGCCGTAGATAAGCTATAAAACTCAATGTCTTTTGCCATTGTACACTATGTAATACTGCTTTAGAAATGTATCGAGGTACTCCCACCGCAATGGCTGGGATGATTCAAGCATGTGAATATGTGAACTGGAGAACGAAGGTTACAGGTAAGTACCACGTTCTTGAACTTTGAAATGTCAGGTTTATATGGAGGTGTTTCGTAACCTTCATCTCTCTTACACTGTAAATACAGAGTGGTTTATTCCAAAATATTCTACATAAAGGTATCTTTTCTTTGACGGTGATCGTTCGCAGTGATTCTAATTCATCTAGTTTTGTTTTCAATTAATGTAATATCTTTACTGTAGTGTTGTTTAAAAAAAAAATGTAACACGTTATGTTGGAAAGCTGTCTTAGAACTTCTTTATACGTAGTCGTTATTTTTAACTAGCACTAATTTATCACTTGTTCACTGCTTTAATTATGATTCCCTTATTTTTTGGAAGTTGCGAAGGACTGTATTTTCCATTTTTACCAGATTCCTTGATAGAATTTTTTTTGCAGTGTTTTATTTTTTATATTTTTTTCCATGCCTTTAGTTAAGGCTACAAACAAGTCTTTTGCATTGTCGGACGGCAGATGTGTAGTGAGGGTGGAGTTAGATCTTAAATTTATTTCTCTGGAAAGAAATGGGTCCTTGCTTAATCAAGCACTGTGTCTAGAAATCAGCGTTGTCCGGGGGATCAGTTTGTGAAAGTGTTTACCAGGTAAACATCTGTTTAGTCTTTGCCTAATAATTCAATGCTTGCATGTATACCTGTAGGTGGCATGATTCTAAGATGATTTTTGAAAAAGTATGTAGTTTTGGTTTGTATGCAAATTCAAACAACTGTATTTTGGTTCCTTCTATGTTATAGTTATAAGTCTTTGTTGAGACTTTGTCTGCTGTGTCCAGCTGTGCCCATACTTTCTACCACCTGAGCTCCTGTGACAGCCTGTAATCGAATTGGATACAGAAGAAATCATAATAAAATTCTCAATACTAAGGACCTTGTTACAGACACTTGGGCCATATCTTTGACACTGATTTCAAGTGTGACTGTGTTTACAATGTCTTGGGAGTCTAAAGCTTTTGTCTCTAGATTGCCTTATACCATTATTTCTTAACCCTTTGATTTCCATGGACCACCACTAAATCATTACTGGAAGTCGAGAACCCCCATCTAAGCAATTTCTGCGTTTTGAATATCAAAATAATGTGCAAAAAGATAGAAACCAGTTTACATCAAACCAATACCCAATTTAAGGGACGGTTGGATGGAGCTTTTCAAAATGTAGTTTTATTTCTACAAGATCAAGCGACTCCAGTAAATCATTGTCTTTTTCTCGATCCTAGTGCATGCTCGTTTTTAGGGTCAAACCTGCGTGAGCAGCATGCGCTCTTGCTTGCGAGACGCTGTTGCGTTCAGTAAGGCGCTTACATCACGCCAATTGATTAGTTTGTTGGCCCTTTTGCGACTCTTCTTTGCTGTCTCCTTCTTGGCCAGTATGTGCCTTGGCGTCACTTTCTGTTTCGTCTGGGGCGTCGGGCCCAACCACAGTTGTATTCGTTTTAGTGAATCACGCTCTGGTTCAGTTTCTGCTTGTTCCTCTTTCTTTATCCTCCTCCTCACCTGCCAGTTATGTGTGTTTCTTTTGGTTATTAGTGTTTCTTTGCTGTTTGTGTTTCTTTATCTTGTTTTACATTTAGAGCAATGGCGACTGCCGGGAGGGTAAAGTGGTGGGGCAGCGCGAGGGATAACAAGAAATACATTTAAAATACAATTTACCTGCGACCTTGCTGCCTCCGTGCTCTTCTGATCGCAGTCTCCCAGACTCGCCTGCGCGATCCCAGGTGCTGCTCTCATGTTGGTAATACTAGTACCCAGCATGAGAGCAGCGCAGGGATTTGGCAAAGCGAGCTGCTTTTACTCTCTGAGGGACTGGGAGCCTGTGCCTGCTGATCTCTAGCAATAGCTTGGAGACATCTAAGTGCGCATGACGGTTTGGCCGTCTTAAGACAGCCGGCCAAACCGTCATGCGCACTTGCAGTGCCCACCACTGCAAGTGCCCTCCATGCTCGCCTTGGCCCAGCCACCCAGACTTAGCTTGGCCCTGGTCATGTAAAATAAAATAATAATAGGAATTTACTATCATTTCATTTTATGGTTTGTATGCTGCGGAGGTTCCTCGCTGTAATGGAGGAGCCACCGCTGATATAGAGCTACCTTGTTGCCCTTGCCACGGCATCCTTCGTAGTACGAATGATGGTGGCTCATTTCATGGCTAATTACAGGTAGCAAAATAATCTATATAAACAAGGAATAATAAATTAACGTGTTTTACTGCAATTTGTAAATAAAAAAAAAGTTATATTAATTATCATCCTAGTCAAACTGGCTTCAGCACAATACTTTACATTTTTCTAGCAACTCCAGAGAGATTAGGAAATACAGGTTGAGAGAACTCGACTAAACACCATACACATTGTGTCCACTAGGTGGCAGCAGCGTTTCAGACATAGCATCCAAGCGTCACAAGCTGATAGTTTCACATATATGTGGAGGTCTTAAGTGCAAAATATAACATCGGTATTTCTGCAGAAGTAAGCTCTTCAGAAGAGTAAAACCTTAATGTAAGGAAAATGTATACACTACATACATCCATAGACCCCTTTTCAAATGATACTAGGCTCCCCTTATACAATGCTTGTGTTGTCCTGTAATGCGTTTTTTTAACTGGGGTATTCTTGATCTCTTGCGTTAGGTCAGGAATAAAACTAGATTTTGGTGTGTCACATGTTCTCGCTTGTTAAGGAATTCCAAATCTTATTTCTTAAATATAATCATTAGAATGATTTTTTTTTTCGGTGAGCAGAAAACAGCCAGAGTATAAACGTAATTGTTAGAGGAGCATCTTCAATTCATTTTTCTACATCACTGCGCTCTACGTCACTCTACTCTGTACTACTGCACTCTACGCCACTGCACTCTGCAGCTCTACTCTATGGCACTGTACTCTTCTCTGCACCACTCTGTGCCACTGCACTCTACTATACACCTCTTACCCATGCCACAGCATTCTGTGACACTGCATTGCACGCCGCTGACTTCTATGATGCTGCACTCTTCGCCACTATATTCTGCAACACACTGTGCCAATGCACTTTAAACCAGTGCACTGTACGCCACTCCACTGTAACCCACTCTGTGCATTGCACTCTACAAGACTATGCCACTGTGCTCTGTGACACTACTCTACACCACCACACTTTACACCACTCTACTCAGTAACACTGCACTCTGTCACTGAGCTCTATGCCTCTACTCTGCACTACTGCATTCTTTGCCAATGCATGCTGCACCACTCTACATCAATCCACCCTACTTCACTCTGCAGCTGTACACCACTGCACTGTATGCCACTGCACTCAATAACACTATACTCTTCTCTGCGCCGCTCTACACCACTCTACTCTGCACCACATGCCACTGTACTCTACACCACGCTGCACCACTGCTCTGTACTATGCAACACTGTAACCTACACCACTGCATCCTACGACCCTGCATTGTGCACCACTGAATTCTATGCCATTGCACTCTACACCACTTTACTGTGCAACACTTTACACCAGTCCACCCTACTCTGCACCACTACACTGAACGCCACATGACTCCACTATACGCCAGTCCAATGTACACCACTCTGTGCCACTCCACGACAATGTATGCTACTCTTTGCCATTCCACTCTACGCCGCTCCATGCCACTCTTCTATATGCCACTAACTTTTAGCCATTCTGAACAGCAACCACGTTGGTGTGCAACATTGATAAAAAAACACATTGGCAAATCAAGTAGCTCTTGCATAGGCTAGACCTATGGCTTTGCCAATGCTTGTGTTCGTACATACCAGTGGTGCTTCAGTTGTGACTACCAATCCTCTATAGTAGGTTGTTTGCTGTATTAGCACTGATCTCACAAATCAAGATAAGGATGCCAACTTAATTTTTAGTTTCCCATTTAAATTTTCTTCACATTTTTTAAGACATTTTAATGCTTTTGGTTTTGCTTTTTTATGTAATTGCACTTTATTAATCTGCTACTGTTATTTAATTTTCTAACTGGTCACTGATCCCCTCAATACCTCCAGGGGTCTGCGCACCACAGTTTAAGAAGCACTGGTCTTGATTGATGCCACCTTTTTCTAAAGCTGTGTTTTGCTCCTACCATTAATAAATGTAAACCCCCACCCAACTAAAGAAATTCTATGATGCCATGAGCGCCATATTTGGCTGGACTGACCCCGCTACGGCGCACCTTCATGTCCCGTGGGGTCAGCAGGTGCCCTTGTTGGTTCTCCTCAAGATGCTCCAGCCCTGGCACCAATTGTGCCCCTGGGGTCCCCATCTGGATCCAGACTGACACTGGTCACACCACCTTGACCTCCCCATGCGTCGTCCCTGTGCTGACACTACCAGCGCCGTCTGTGCCCATTGGCAGCCCCATCCCCATTTTAATCCTGCCTCTGCTATGGAGCAGGGGGGTTGTCACTCTACGCCGTATCAGGCGTCATTGGGAGCCTTGCCTCCAATATTGGATCCTGAGCCCTATTCTAATGGGCTTGGTCTCGGGGAGGAATGGGAGGAGTCACTGGAACCTGAAGAAGTTTGGCCTTATGTGCAAGATTTGGACTGGTGTGAGGAACTGGGTTAAGCTCGTGGCTTGGATACTTCCCCAGATGCTGGCATGCTTTCTTCCCCTACTGTGCCTATAGAGGAGGGGTAGTCTTTTTCAATGGTGGTGCGGAGGACTGCAGAGGTCCTCAACCTTCAGTTGCCCTCTGTGGCAGTCAAGAGCAATGTCTTGACAGAAGTGCTTCAGCCGGGAGGCTCCCCATCTGAACTGCTCCTCCCATTTAATGAGGCCCTCACAGATGTCCTTCTGGGTATCTGATCCAAACCCATCACAGTGGCTCCTAAGAACAGAACAATCACCTGTTGCCACCGCCCTATCCTGGGGGACCCAAGTGTCCTCACACAACATTCGACCCCTGAGTTTGGCGGTTCAGGCTACCACCTAACATGTGAACCCTGGCATGTTCCCTACTGCTCACCCAGATACGGAATCCAAGAGGCTGCAGACACTTGTGAAGATGGTTTCTTCTGCCTGCCTGCCGTTGCAGTCTGTGAACACGGCATGCCTTTTGGACTGCTACTCTAATGCTCTGTAGGACACTTGTTACGCAGGTGCTGCCCAGTGGCGGCCGGCAGCTTTAGGAGGGAGGGGGGCGGGCAGGACACACACACACACACACACACACACACACTCACACTCACACTCACACTCACACTCACACTCTTTCACACACACTTTCACACACACTTTCACACACACTCTTTCACAGACACACACACTCTTTCACACACACACAGACACACACACTCTTTCACACAGACACACACACTCTTTCACACACACACAGACACACACCTAAAGGACGGGCTGCCACTGGTGTGCTGCCTGTGCTCCCCAAAGAGGCCCGGACTGTGCTCTCCCAAGCGGTAGCATACGGGAGAGTTGGAGCAAAGTTCACTATTCGCTGTGGACTCAACACGACTGACTCACTAGGCAGTGTGGTTTCATCGACTGTGACCCTTAGGCAGCACATCCGGCTACAAACTACTAGCATTTCGGGGGATGTCACATCGTCTTTGATGGACATGCCCTTTGATGGCTCCTGTCTCTTCAGAGACAAAGTGGGCTCTGCGCTTGAGAGATTTAAGAACAGTCAGCCACGGCCCGGCCCTTGGACTTATTTTCAGCCCTGCGCCAACCCCAGTCCACTTTCTGCCCCTTTTGTGGCTACGGAAGGGGCTGCCAACCACACCAGTTCACACCCAGCCACCATGCTGTGCCTGCTCCCCAGCACCTGCGTGGCTGATGAAGCGGTATCCACCAACCTCATGGATCAATCAGCCACGTGTTGGGTCAGTCCACACCCACCACCCCACAGCTATAGCCTCCAAAACCTCCTAATCTGCCCTTATTCCGTCATGGGTACCAGTTGGTGTCAGGATTCATATTCACCTGCCCCACCGGCAATCCATAACATCGGATATGTGGGTTTTGCAAATACTCCGAAAGGGCTACTCCCTCCACTTCCTATCTACCTCTCCCCTCCTGCCAACATCTCAAGACAGGCTGACGGAGTATCATCTTTTGCTTTTCCTTGTGGCTTTCTTGGCCGAGTGAGGCATGGACTCCGGAAGCCAGAAGTAGGTTGTGGTTGCTATTCCCGCTACGTTCTGGTTCTGAAGGACAGAAAACTTTGTCATATCCTAGACTTGTGACTCCTCAACTACTTCCTCTCCTCAAAAAGGGGAAATTTAAGAAGATCGCCTTGGCTCGGCCTACCCTGGACCCCAGAGACTGGAATGGTGGCATTGGACTTGCAGGATGCATATTTTCTTATTTCTGTCCTGCCAGCCCACAAGCGTTATCTTCAGTTCACAGTTGGCCGCGAGCATTTCCAAATTGCTGTGCTCCCTTTTGGCCTGACTAGTGCCCCTTAGGTGTTCACCAAGGTGATGGCGGTGCTTGTAGGTGATCTGGGCCGATTAGGGGTGCCAGTCTTTCCCTATCTCATCAACTGGCTGTAGGAGGTGGGCTCGCCCCAGACTGTCTCCAACCTTCAGACTACGGCAAACCTCCTGCACTCACTGGGGTTCACTACAGTATAAACATGCCAAAGTCAAGCCTGACCCCCTCTCAGACACACCCTTTCATCGGAGCTGTTCTGGACACAGTGCTGTTTCTGGCTTATCCTCCTGAGCAGCAAGTCCAGGATATTCAGGCTCTAATACTGATGTTTCAGTCCCTATCCTGGAGATCAGTGAGACTGACTCTGGGGCTGTCGGGACTCTTGGCCTCCTGCATCCTGCAGATGGCATATGCAGGCTTTGCAGTGGGACCTGAAGTTCCAGTGGGCGCAGCAGCAGGGGACTCTCTCCGACATGGTCCAAATTTAGGATGAAGCTGCGAAAGATCTGCAGTGGTGGTTAAAGAACCACGATTGGGTCAGGGGCAGATCCCTTTCCGTTCCCCAACCAGATCGGACAGTAGTGACTGATGAGTCACTCCTGGGATGGAGGCAGCCATCTGGGAGAGACTGAAGATAAGAGCACTCTGGTCAATCTGCTGGAGCATTTAGTTTTTCTACCCTTCATCAAGGGAAGGCTAGTGCAGGTGTTCACTGACAACACCAACACCATGAGGAACTGCAAAAACAGGGAGGGGTGGGGTCATGGACCCTTTTTTCAAGAGGCTTTGCGCCTCTGGACATGGCTGGAACATAAGGTCAACACCTGGCGTGCTATCTGAACTCCAGAGCTGACAAACTCAGCCGCAGATGCCTAGCGGATATCGAATGGCATCTGCATCCAGAGGTGGCGCAAGGTCCTTTTTAGCAGTGGGGAGAGCCTTGGTTAGATCTGTTCGCCTCTGCTGAGAACACCCATGTCAGCGTTTTGCACACTGGAATTTCCAAGGTGGCTCTCGCTTGGAGACACTTTTCATCTTTAGTGGAACTCAGGCCTCTGGCCCGCCTTTCCACCGATACCATGCCTGCCCAGAGTTTTCAAGAACTATGGGCCAAAGTTGTGCTTGTGGCTCCCGATCAGTCACTGAGACTCTGTTATCCTGAGCTACTGAGCATGCCCATTGATCCTCCCATCAGGCTGTCCCTTTGGGAAGATCTTCTGTCACAGCAGCAGGAGAGGATTCTTCACCAGAACCTGTCCACTCTCCACCTTCTCGTGTGGAGACTGAGTAGCAACAGTGGACAGCTTTTGACCTTCCTCCCTAAGTCTGTACCGTTACCTTGGCAGCCAGGCATCCCTCCACACAAACAGTATATGCTTACTGTTGGAGAATTTCTGCACAAGTTTACCAAACATTTCTGTCTGGACAGTCAGGTAGTTAGGAATGGGCACTTTGCCCGTTCGGTCCTGCAGGACTTTCTTGTTTTGAAATGGTTCACAGATCCAACTCCGGTGATGGTATTGCTTAGGTATCTATTCACAAGTAAGAAATCTGCGTCCAGAAATCACTATCAGATGGACAAGTTATTTTCCTTCAGTAATGCCTTATCTGGTAGAGACTATATCTAGCTGCAGATTCCTTACCGACCCACCCATCCTCCCTGCTCTGCAAACAGATTTCTAGATGCAGGGAGTTCCATTTTAGGGCCCTAGTTTTGACACACCAGTGTCAGTGTCCTTCATAGCTCCACGCTTCTGGTGTGGAAAGTTGTGAAAAGAAACTGATGTTTGTGTGCCTGGGCGGAACCTATATGGGAACTGCAACATAATTTCCGCCACGGATGACGACGAACACAGAGCTGATCAACGCCACCTACCAGTGAGTAGGGGTACTGCTCAAAAAATCTTTCAGATCCAGTCTCTTACTCCTGGGGATAATTCGCAGGTAAGGAATCCGCAGCTAGATATAGTCTCTACCAGATAATGCGTTACTGAAGGTAAGTAACTTGTCCTTCATTACCCACCCATGCAACCAGCCCAATAGGCCAAACTGTTTTTTCGTAGCTGAGGCCGTGGTACTCACAGACAACACGGACAACTGGGGCAGCACAGACCCATGTAGCTGCCACAACACCTCTTTAGTATGTCCTTCAATGTACACAGCCACCCTTTTGGAGGGAGGTTCAAACATTTTCTCCCAGGATGGCAAGCTGTCACTTTGGACAAGTAGGTCCTACAAGGTGGCCAGCTAGGTTATGCCTTTCGTTTTATTTCTTGCAGCTGCACTGATCACGCTGTCTCAGTGGCTGACCAGAGTTGATCTCTCCGTCTTGCAGCATGAAGTGCAGTTCCTTTTGACCAAAGAGTCCATAGAGAAGGTATAGGCATCAGAAGTAGGCTCTGGTTGCTACTCTCACTGCTTTCTGGTGCCGAAGAAAAAGGTATGACTTTCATCCTATTTTAGACATTCAACCTCTCAGCGCCTTTCTGGGAAAGGACATAGTCTAGATGCTCACTCTAGCTCAGGTCTTGATTGCACTCAATCCTGGAGACTGGATGGTAGCACTGGAACTGCAGGTTGCTTATTTCCACTGTTCTGTCTTGAAGGGCCCACAGGTGTTCTCTGCAGTTCATAGTAGGCCATGAGCATTTTCAGTTTGCTGTACTTACTTTTGGCCTTACCAGTGCCCCTCGAGTATTCACAAAAGTGATTCTGGTGGCTGCAGCACATCTTCGGAGGTCGGGGTCACAATCTTTCCCTACTTTGACGACTGTCTGTTGAAGACAGGCTCACCCTAGGAAGTAGTGTCCCACCTCTGGAACAAGGTGAACCACTTAACATCCTTGGGGTTCACCATCAACATGCTGCAGTCACACCTGACTCCGTCACAGATTATCCGGTTCATCTGAGCCTCTCTAGTACAGTGTTATGACTTCCTCTCTGTGATATCCGAAGCTCTATTTTCCTGGGTGCTACATGGATATTGGTACACATGTTCACAAAGCACTACTGCCTGGACTGCCAGATCTTTCTAGAGGGCCACTTTGCCATCTCAGTATTGCATTTTTTTTTTGTCTTAGCCAGTTCACAGACTCGCCACAATGGAGGATACTGCTTTGATATCTCTTCAAAAGGCGAAGAATGTGCAGTTAGAAGTATCAATCCGAAGAAGTTATTTACCTTCTGTAACACTGTTTTCTGGTGGCTACTCTGTCTAACCGCAGATTCCTCACCGACCACTGCATCCCATCCATTCTGTGAGCTAGACTTTTTCTCCATCTAAAACAGGACCAACTCTAAAAATCTGTCCACTTGTCACTGCCTATATGCTAATGTCCTCTGCGTCTGGGGGTACAGACAGCCTAGAAAGCAACTGACATCTGCTTGCATGGGTTTTGCATACAAGCAGCTTTCAGAGAGGAATGACATTGGCTGGAGACACACAATGCCACATATAGATGCAGAGTACTGGTAAAGATTTTCCAGATCTAGTCTGACATCTGGGTAATACTGAAAAGTTGAGAAATCTACAGTTAGAGTGTCCAAGAGAAAGAGCATTACCAAAGTGAGCTGGCATCAATGAAAATCATTGGTGTCCTAATATATTATGTTGAAATGAAAAATGTTTGCAGTCAAAAATAACTCAGTATTTGACGGATGAACACTAGAAGATTATGGTGCCAGAATGGTGAGTGACTAGAAAACCTGACAACTTGGGGCTGTCAAGTTTAAGAATAATGATGACATGGTGTGAATTAAGCTTCTGATGGATTCTTCTATCTGCAGGTTTCTCTCCATAAAATGCCCCCGCCACTCTCCATGGCCCACAGCAGATCTAAATTTTTAACCGTTCTCATGCCCGCAGCAAGGTGCATTGTGTGCCTCAATGTTGGCCCCATATTGCCCTGAAAGTGATGAAGCAGAGCCACTTATAAGCCCCACCCCTGGGCGCTGGTGATAGTTTCTTTCTTTCTTTCTGTACCTTTTAGAGCCGATTTGGAGCTACCCTGCCAAATTTGATGATTTGTCAGTAGCTCCAAAATGTTTTCTTTGGTGTGCTTGGGATGCTGTCCCTACTGAAAATGAACCTGTATAAACAACGCAAAGAAGATGCCTGCCATGGACCTTTATTATGGGTGTTTCTTTGGTACCTGGCTTATGTATACAAATTGCAGTTGTGTGACAAGTACGTCTTAATGCGCCCAAATCCAATTCAAGAGCTTGATGTTAAGTTGTATATTGACAAACACAAGAAGTAGCCCGGTCCATATAACAGTGCTGCTCCAGCACCACTCTACCTCCTGCTCGAAGTCATCTGGTAAGTTTGAAGCCCAAGCATTATAAATCAAAGCTGGACTTAGCATTCTCCTCCCACTCTGACTCCAAAGAAGGGGTCCATTTACATCAAGATCAGTGGCCATGGGACAGATTCGACACTAGGTCCTGATGGACCGCGATTGGGTAAGAGGCAGACCTCTTTCCCTTCCCCAGCCAGATCTGACAGTAGTGACAGATGCATCACTTCTTGAATGGGCGGCCATCTGGGAGAGGTAGAGATCAGAGACATCTGGTCTCTGGCTGGCATTAAAAGCCTTTATTTTCTCTATCAAGGGAAAGATAGTGCCGGTGTTTACAGACAACACCACCGCCATGTGGTACTACAACAAGCAGGGTGGGGGCGTGGAACGTTTGTCAAGAGGCTCTGCGCCTCTGGACGTGGCTGGAACAGCAGGACATAACACTAGCGATTCAACATCTGGCAGGCTCTCTGAACCTCAGAGCAGACAAACTCAGCCAAAAATGCCTAGCGGACCTCAAATAATGTCTTCATCCGCAGGTGGTGCATGGTCTCTTTCAGCAGTGGGGAGAGCCTTGATTTCATCTGTTATCCTCTGGAGCAAACATGCAGTGTCAGCAGTTTTGCACGTTGGAGTTTCCAAGGCGGCAACACTCAGAGAAGGTTTACACCTTGAGTGGAGTTCAGGGCTCCTGTACACCTTTCTGCCCATACCACTCATGCCCAGAGTTCTCAGGAAGATTAAGAACAACTGGGGCCAAGTTATCCTTGGGGCTCTGGACTTGGCGCAGAGTCTGGTATCCCGAGCATCTGAGCATGTCCATCGATCCTCTGATCAGAATGTCTCTTTTGTAGGATCTTCTGTTGCAGCAGCCTCAGAGGAGGGTTCTGCACCTGAACCTTTTTACTCCGCCTTCTTGTGTGGAGATTAAGTGGTGGTAGTTGACAGCTTTTGACCTTCCTCCCGAAGTCTGTATTGTAATCTTAGAAGCCAGGCGTCCCTCCACCAACACGGTATATGCCTATCGTTGGAAGAAATTTGTGGCATGGTGCACAGACAAGTGTGTTGTCCCCGTTTCTGCCCCTCTCTCTGAGGTCCTATTGTTCTTTCTGTCCCTTGCCCAGCAGGGCCCTGCTCTGGGCACTCTTAAGGGGATATTTGTCTGCTGTTTTGCAGTTGCCTGATGTAGGAAAATGCCACTGTTGGCATAGTTACCCTCTAACTTTTTGGCTTTTGTTGATGCAAGCTTTGATTGAAAGTGTGCTGGGACCCTGCTAACCAGGCCCCAGCACCAGTGTTCCTTTCCTAAAACTGTACCTTTGTCTCCACAATTGGCACAGCCCCGGCGCATAGATACGACCCTAGTCAAAGGTACTTCTGGTACCAAGGGCCCTGTGGCCAGGGAAGGTCTCTAAGGGCTGCAGCATGTATTATGCCACCCTGGGGATCCCTCACTCAGCACATGCACACTGCCTCACCGCTTGTGTGTGCTTTGGGGAGAAAAAGACTAAGTCGACATGGCACTCCCCACAGAGTGCCATGCCCACAACTCACTGCCTGTGGCATAGGTAAGTCACCCCTCTACCAGGCCTTACAGCCCTAAGGCAGGGTGCGCTGTACCACAGGTGAGGGCATAGCTGCATGAGCTCTATGCCCCTACAGTGTCAAACGCAATTCTTAGACACTAAGTGCAGGGTAGCCATAAAGAGTATATGGTCTAGGAGTTTGTCAATCACCAACTCCACAGTTCCATAATGGCTACACTGAATACTGGGAAGTTTGGTATCAAACTTCTCAGCAAAATAAATCCACACTGATGCCAGTGTGAGATTTATTGAGAAATGCACCCAGAGGGCATCTTAGAGATGCCCCCTGCTTGCCAGCCCAACTGCTTGTGCTAGGCTGACTGGTCTCTGCCAGCCTGCCACTTCCAGACTAGCTTCTGGCCACATGTGGTGAGTGCCTTTGTGCACTCTGTGACCAGGAGCAAAGCCTGTCCTGGGTGGAGTTGCTTCACACCGACCCTTGCAGGAACTGTAACACCTGGCGGTGAGCCTCAAAGGCTCAAGCCTGGTGTTACAGCACCCCAGGGCACTCCAGCTAGTGGAGATGCTCGCCCCCCCCCCGGACACAGCAAAGTCCAGAAGAGATAATGGGAAAAACAAGGAGTCACCCCCTCAGCCAGGTCCACCTCTAAGGTGACCAGATCTGATGTGACCCACTCTTTAAAAAACCCTCCACCTTGCTTTGGAGGATTTAGCCCAATAGGATTAGGGATGTGCCCCCCATCCCCAAAGGGAGGAGGCACACGGAGGGTGTAGCCACCCTCCGGGACAGTAGCCATTGGCTACTGCCCTCCAGCCCTAAACACACCCCTAAATCTAGTATTTAGGGGCGACCCTCAACCCAGGAAAGCGGATTCGTGATGACTTAACTATAAGAAGGACTGCTGACCTGAAAACCCCGCAGAGAAGAAGGAAGACGACAACTGCTTTGGCCCCAGCCCTACCGGCCTGTCTTCTGATTCAAAGAACCTGTTACAGCGACTCATCCTGTGAGCCCAGCAACCTCTGCCGACTCAGAGGACTGCCCTGCAATTCCAAAGGACCAAGAACCTCCCGTGGACAGCGGCCCTGTCCAAAGCAACAAGAAGAAACCATCTTTAAAGGGACTCTCACCTCACTCCAGAAGCGTGAGTCCCCACCACTCTGCACCCAACGCCCCTGTTCAGAGAAACCAACACCGCAGAGAGGACCCCGAGGCGACTCCAACAACGTGTCCACCCTGAGCCCACCTCCCTGCACCCCCACGACGACACCTGCAGAGGGAATCCAGAGGACCCCCTGACCGTGACCACCTGTTAACAAAGAAACCCAATGCTTGGAAGAAGCACTGCACCCGCAGCCCCCAGTCCTGTGAAGAACCAACCACCGGTGCAGTAGTGACCAGCGGGCGGCCCTCACCCTTGCCCAGTCGGTGGCTGACCCATGAAGCCCCCCTGTGCCCTGCCTGCATCGTCTGAGTGACCCCCATGTCCCTCCATTGATTTCTATACAAAACCAGACGTCCTGTTTGCACACTTCACCCGGCCGCCCCTGTGCCGCTGAGGGTGTATTTTGTGTGCCTGTTCGGGACCCCCCAGTGCTCTACTAAACCCCCCTGGTCTGCTCCCCGAGGACGCAGGTACTTACCTGCTAGCAGACTGGAACCAAAGCACCCCCTGTCTCCATAGGCGCCTATGTTATTTGGGCCCCTCTTTGACCTCTGCACCTGACCGGCCCTGTGTTACTGGTGCTGGGTGTTTGGGGTTGACTTGAACGCCCAACGGTGGGCTGCCAGTGCCCCGGAGACTGAACTTGTAAGTGCTTTACTTACCTCAAGAACTAACATGTACTTACCTTCCCCAGGAACTGTTGAGTTTTGCACTTTGTCTACTGTTAAAATAGCTTATTGCCATTTTATGCCAAACTGTGTAAATTACTGTTTTAATTCAAAGTCCTATCTGTACCTATGCGAAGTACCTTACATTTAATGTACTTACCTGCAATTTGAATCTTGTGGTTCTAAAATAATAGTTTGCTATATAAAAACCTGTTGGCCTGGCGTTAAGACATTGAGTGTGTGTTCTCATTTATTGCCTGTGTGTGTACAACATATGCTTAACACTACCCTCTAATAAGCCTAGCTGCTCAACCACACTACCACAAATAGAGCATTAGTATTATCTATTATTGCCTCTGTCAAACCTCTTGGGGAACCGCTGGGCTCTGTGCACACTATCGCTCATTTTGAGATAGTATATACAGAGCCACCTTCCTACACCAGATCAACCTACTTTATTATAGTCTCCAGTTGTACGTAGGTTCCTCAAAGGTCTTACACATCTTTTTCCTCCATCCTCATTCACTATGCCCCAAAGGGAAATTGAATTTTTTGATGTGCGCTCGTTTCAAGCCTCTCCACAATAGTCCTCCGAGTATTCTCATGTTTAAAACAGCCTTCCTTGTGGCAATTGAATCTGCCTGCTAAGTGAGTGAGCTGCACTCATTGTCATCTAAGCTGGCCTACCTTCCTATCTATATTGACAAAGTGGTGTTTCGCGCTATGACCTCTTTTCTTCCTAAAGTGGTCTTGCCCCTTCGTCGGCCAATTCATCACCTTGCCAGTGTCGGCCAATCTTACCTCTAATGTGGTCTATATGATCCCCACATTTTTGGAAAGTTTTCGGGGCATCACATCCACCAGTAGATGAATTCCTTGTCTGCTGCCATGCATTTGCCATGCCTCTAGGCCGTTGTTTCACAGTCTGCATTGTTAGAGCCTCCAGTGCCTCAAAATATCTCTTTGCAATCATGGAGCCTAAGCTATAAAAATGTCTTGCACCTTTAAAATCCAGTTAAACCCCCTCCCCCCTTCCGATGCCTAAAATGGAACTTCTAGATATTCATTCAACTCCCTTTTAGTATGTTACATGTGGAGCTTGATATACTTGTACCACCCTAGGCCATGCGTTGCTTGAGGGTAAGATCCTAAGATGTTGCATTTAAAGCAGAGGACTGAAGGGGACATAATGGTCTTGTATAGTCGGTTCCTGTGATATTATTATTTGTGTAATATTTTCAGTTGAATCATTCTGAAGTTTGACCTAATGGCACCTTTTATCATGTGTCAAAGCATGTCTCCTCAATTGTCATGGTCTGTCTCCCATCCTTCACCGTGCCATATAAGATGTCCGGGATTATTCGTAAAAATATCTTTTTTTAGATGAGCAGAAATGCCCCATAGCAAATTCTGCATCTAACAGTCATCTTTCCAGAGGGGACTGCTTCAGAGTCTCCATCCAGTTGTACCTTAGTGTCTGAAGGGCATGCATTAATGGTATGGTTGTGAGAGCTTGTATTTTTCTGTGTTAAGCTTTTTATATTCTCTGTACCAATGTTTTCACCTCGTTCTGCAAAACCTATTGTGTCCTAGAGCTGGAATCCTTTCAGATGTGCAAAATCTCCTGTCACCTCCCCACTTCCACTGTGAGATCTTTTTTTGGTCCTGAATTTATCTCACTCTATTGCTGCTGTGGTCATCTTTCAGAATTGCCACCCCTGTGGAGTGACATGCACACTGCCATTGCAGGTTGTGTGTGTTGGTGGGGAGAAAAAGGTTAAGTCGACAGGGTGCCTTGCTCCCAAACCACTGCTTGTGGCATAGGTAACTCACCCCTCTAGAATTCCATTCTTAAACATTGTAAGTGCATTGTGGGCATATTAAGTACATAGGCTGGGAGTTTGTCATTGCGCACTCCACAGCTCCAGGCTCCATGATGGCTTTACTGAAGACTGGGAAATTTGGTATCAGACTTCTCAGCACAGTAAACCCACACTGATGCCAGTGTTGGATGTATTGTAAAATGCACACAGAGGGCATCTTAGCGATGCCACCTGTATTTTACCCAACCCTTTAGTGCCAGGCTGACCAGTCTGTGCCAGCCTGGCATTAACAGACAAGTTTCTGACCCCATGGGGTGAGAGGCTTTGTGCTCTCTGGGGCCTGAAACAAAGCCTACTTTGGGTAGAGGTGCGTCACACCTCCACCTGCAGGAACTGTAACACTTGGCGGCAGGTCCGACAGGAAAAGTAGATAAAACAGGTGTAGGAAAGTACCCTCTTTTTGGCATGGTTTGCCTCACTTTTTGCCTACTGTCAGTGTGGTTTGACTGTGTTTACTGGGATCCTGCTAACTAGGACCCTAGTGGCTATTCCCTCTAAATTCGGTTGTCCCTGACTTAGTACACCCCACAACTGGAAAACTGGTGCCCCCATGTAAGTCTCTAATATATGGTACCTAGGTAGCCAGGGCAGTGGGGTACCAGGGGTTCCCCATGGGCTGCAGTATGTATTATGCCACCCATGGGAGCCCATGCAAAATGTGTCTGCAGACCTGCCATTGCAGCCTGCGTGAAGAGGTGCATGCACCCTTTCTCTATAGATCACTGCACCAGGTCACTGTAAGTCACCCATATGGTAGGTCCTCCTAGCCCAGAGGGCAGGGTGCAAGTACCTATGTGTGAGGGCACCCCTGCATGAGCAGAGGTGCCCCTACGAACTCCAGCTCTGTTTCCCTGGACTTCGTAAGTGCGGGGAAGCAATTTTACCCGTGTACTGGGCACAGGTTACTACCAGTGTCCAGCTACATAATGGTAACTGCGAACCTGAGCATGTTTGGCATCAAACATGTCAGAATCATACCCCAATACTGTTGCCAGTATTGGTTGCATGATTCCATGCACTCTGGGGGCTCCTTAGAGGGTCCCCAGCTTTGGTCTTACAAGTTTGCAGGGTTTTCCATTTAGTCCGCGCTGCTGCCATCCTGCAGATAGGTTTCTGAACTCTTGCTGCTTGACAAGCTGCATCATTTTGGTGTAGTATATATTTCAGAGCCAACTTCCTACAGTTGACATTGAGGTACCTGACTCAGTCTTGCATAACTCTTTGTTTAGAAGTGATCCATTTCCTTGTCATAATTAGTGTAGATGTATGACAGTTAATTTTGTATCCAGATATTTTGGAACTCCTCAAACGCCTTCGTCTAATTTGATATTTGTTTGGGGCTGCTTCACATGTTGGAGGATGTCTTTGTAAATGCATCTATCTGATAGAGATTTCTAGTTGCTGATTCATTCCCTTAGAATTTCCCCCAGGCCTCAGTCTGGATCAGGAGATTTTTCTCGAGCAGTACCCATGCGCCGTCAGGTGGCACCGGTTGACTCCACATACGTCATATTCACCGGATATGACTTTGTGGGTCTGCTCTTTTCTCTCTGCAACAGCCTATGTGCAAATCCAAAGAAGAGGTACCCCTCAGTCACTTTTTTTCGGCCATTTTTTTTTTTTTTTTTTTTAACTTTTGTAGCAGTTTTTTAATTTTTTTTTATAACCTCTTAGTGCATCGAGTATGTTGTCACAGAAGACCTGCTTCTAGCCCTGTGACTCTTGTCATTGGATGATGTCCGTTACGGATCCGCACCTCGTGGGTCTTTGGTGTTTGGAAAACGAACACGACCCAAAGTCGTGCTGAGTGCAGGGCCATGAACCTGAAGGCTTTGAGGGAGTGGTCCCTAAATCTTCTTGCGGGCCGGCGCCCTGCTCCGCGCCACTCCTAGTGTCGGTCAATAGGAGGGGCCCTAAACTGGTCACGGAACCCTCACTCTTCATCGTTCCATTCAAAATGTTCAGGATGCTCGGGTAAGCACAAGAAGTCGTTGAAGAGCAAACAGCCTTCGACTTTGCCCCGTCTATCAGATGATGCAACACGGGAGAAGGAGCGCCATTGCTCTATGCCTCAGTCCTCGGAGCCTCCTTCTGGGTCTGCTCTGACCTCCCCCAGATTCTGGGAGCCGGAGCCACTGCTACCCAACTTTGAGTTCTATGAGGCCGTGCCACTCATATTTTGGTGATCCGACCCTGCTGGAGCGCCTTCGAGCCCGCGGTGTCACACCAGCTGTTTCAACCTCTGCTCTGGGGGGCACCCAGGGATCCTTTCCTGGATCTGCACCAGTGTTGGTCATACCACTGCAACCTTCCCTTAGGCCGGTGCAGACGCCAACGCTTCCGTCGACGCACTCGTGATCCCATACTAATTCCTAACTGCCACACGGAGCCATACCAGCATCGCTGGATGCCAATTCCAACTTTGACGGGTGGATCCTTACCCATATTCTTATGGGTAAGTGTACAGTGAGAGTATGGAGGTGTTGCTGGAACCTTTATAATACCAGCTTGATGACCCCCATGGACTGGGCTCAGGAGTCGGGTGAAGCCAGTGGTCTAGATACCTCCCCTGACGCTGGCATGCTTTCTCAATGGTGGTGAGGAGAGCGGCCGAGGTCCTGGGCCTCGAACTGCCTTCTGTGGCCGTCAGGACCAATCTTTTGACTGAGGTGGTTCAGCCTGTGGCTGCTTCTTCAGAACACCTCTTGCCCTTCACTGAGGCCCTCATTTTTGTCCTGCTTGGAACTTGGTCCAAACCCACCACAGGGGCTCTTGTAAACGCAGGTAACAGGATAATTGCCCGCCGCCATAGGCCTACACCTAATGACCCAAAATTGCTCTCTTGGCAAAGGGGAGCCATAGAGGTGGTCCCTGTGCCAGAAGCAGGTTGTTTTTGATATTCCTGCTACTTTCTTGTACCGAAGAAGGACAAGAGCCTCCGCCCTATCCAAGACCTCTGGTCCCTCAATCTCTTCCTCAAAAAGGAGAAGTTCAAAATGCTCATACTGGCTCAGGTCCTATATACCATCGACCCAGGAGACTGGATGGTAGCGTTGGACTTTAAGGACGCATATTTCCATAATCCCGTCCTGCCTTCCGACAGACGGTACTTGCGGTTCATGGTATGTCACAAGCATTTTCAATTTACTGTGCCCCCCTTTGCCTTTACTAGCGCCCCTCAGGTGTTCACCAAAGTGATGTCAGTGGTTGCAGCTCATCTGCGTGGGTTAAGGGTTTCAGTCTTCCCCTACCTCAACGACTGTCTGTTGAATGCAGGCTTGTTACAGGCTGTCGTCTCACTCCTCCAGACTACAGCAGAACTCCTAAATTGACTGGGGTTCACTAAAAACACACAGTGCTGTTTCAGGCCTATCCTCCAGAGCAGCAAGTCCAGGATATTCAGGCTATGCTACCGATGTTTCAGTCTCAGTCCTGGATTCTGGTGTGAATGACTGAGGCTGCTGGGCCTCATGGCCTCCTGCATTTTGCTGGTGACTCATGCCAGATGGCATATGCAGGTTCTGCAATGGCACCCAAAGTTCCAGTAGGGGCTGGATCAGGGAAACCTCTCTGGCATGTTCTAGATCTTGGAGGGAAGTGCGCAAAATCTGCGGTGGTGGCGTTTGAACCGCAGTTGGGTGAGAGGCAGACCCCTCTCCCTTTCCCAACCAGATCTGCCAGTAGTGGCAGATGTGTCACACCTGGGATGGGGCGGCCACATGGGAGAG
This sequence comes from Pleurodeles waltl, assembly GCF_031143425.1. Taxonomy (NCBI): domain Eukaryota; kingdom Metazoa; phylum Chordata; class Amphibia; order Caudata; family Salamandridae; genus Pleurodeles; species Pleurodeles waltl. The sequence continues at coordinate 202,737,028 of NC_090444.1, read as the reverse complement.
GCAGAGATCAGAGGCATATGGTTTCCGGCGGAGTCTGAGCTTCATATCAGTCTTTTGGAGCTCAGGGCAATTAGGCTGGCATTGAAAGCATTCCTTCTTTAGGAAAGTGACCTCTTCTTGGCATGGTTATCCCCATTTTCTGCCTGTCGTCAGTATGTTTGACTGTGTCTACTGGGTTCCTGCTAACCAGGACCCCAGTAGTGTTGCTCTCTCCTCTAAATTGTACCTTTTTCTTCCCACAATTGGATTACTGGTCATAGCCCCCTCCTAATAGGTGCTTACCTGGTTAGGTGACCAGTCTCCCTTTCAGGGCAATTTAGGGTCTCTCTCTCTTGGGTGGGTCCTCAGATTTGGCTTGCAAGATTCCAGCAGGACTCCTCTGCAACCTTTACTTCGACTTCTGGTTTCCTTGCAGTGCATCCTCAGAACTGCAACTCTTCATCCTGCACAAGAAGAATGAATTTCCTTTGGAGTGAAGGAGTCATCCCCTCTCCTTTGAGCTGCGTGGATTTTGCATCACAGGTGGTGGCCTGGAGTAGTCCTCTTGGCCCTTTCTGCCAGCTGTACAACTTTGGTGAAGGTAAGCCTTTGCCTTCCCACGCAACACAGCATCCCCGTGCACCGTGTGTCTTGCAGCTGCCATGGCTTGTTTGCGTCTCCTCCAAGGGATCTCCAGGCGAAGTGCAGCTTCAGTCCCCAGCACTCCTTCCTGCAAATCCCATCTTCTTCTGTGGCTTCTGTGTCCCCGTTTTGTGGGACTTGTGTGAGTGCTACCTCTGCAATGCTGAGGGTCCTCTACCCTGCACCCCCCCCCCCCTCGCCTTGGGTTGAGTCCTCCTGGGCCTTGCTGGTCCCTGACAGCACCACTTTTCCCCTAACCGTGAGTTTGCCTTTGCCAAGGCTTGTGAATGGAAATCTTGCGCAGACACCCGTCTGCAATCTTCTTTCCAGCGTGGGACATCTTCTGCATCCATCTGGAACTTTTCTCTGGGCTGCTTTCCTGACCTGTTCTTCAGAACCGTCAACCAACTCCTGCATCCACAGCTGGGTGGATAGTACCTCCTACTCCTCCTGGACTCTACTGTGACTCTTGGACTTGGTCCCCTCTCTCCACAGGTCTTCTTTCTTTTGGAATCCACCACTGGCTTTCTTGCAGTCTTCTCTGGGTGTCTTTTTCTTCTTTTCCTCCTTTGGGTGGTTTAAGGGAAAATCCAGTGTTTAACTTCTGCATTCCTGGTCGCTGGGGGTGTTGTGTTACTTACCTCTGTGGTTTCCTAATACCCCAGCCCCCCTCTACACAGTTTACTTACCTAGGTGGGGGTACCTTGTTTACATTCCATTTTTTTACTATATGGTTTGTGCTCCTCCTAGGTTCACTATTGTTTATTACTGTTTAGTAACTTAAGATAGTAATTTGTGATAATCTGTTCCAAAAATAGAGTACCTTTATTTTTTGTACAACTCAGTGTTTTTTTTCATGCGTATAAGTGCTCTGTGACTACATTGGTATTGCATGAGGTTTGCATGTCTCCTAGATAAGCCTTTGGCTGTTCATCCACAGCAACCTCAGAGAGAGCCTGGCTTCTAGACACTGACTACACTTCACTAAGAGGGGGATACCTGGCTCTGGTATAAGGTGTAAGTACCTTGGGTATCCACCACACACATGGCCAGCTTCCTGCATCTTCCCTCTCTGAAAGGGAAAGTGGTGCAGCTGTTCACCATGTTCCCATGTGGTACTGCAACAAGCAGGGCGTGGTGGGGTCGTGGACCCTTTGTCAGGAGGCTCTGCTCCTCTGGACATGGCTGGAACATCAGGGCACATCCCTTGTGGTTCAACATCTGGAGGGCGCTCTGAACTCAGCTGTCAGTGACTGGTCGATCACGAATGGTGTCTCCATCCAGAGGTAGCACTCTGTCTCTTTCAGCAGTGGGGAGAGCCTTGGTTAGATCTGTTTGCCTCCGCAGAGAATGTGCAATATTAGCTGTTTTGTGTGCTTGAGTTTCCATGGCAGCACTCACTCTGCGACCCTTTTCATCTTTGAGTGGACTACTTTCTGCCAAAACCACTTCTGCCCATAGTTTCCAAGAAAATCAAGAACGACAAGGCCCAAGTCATTCTTGTGGCTCAGGACTGGGGACGAAGAGTCTGATATCCTGAGGTCTTGAGCATGGCCATCGATCTTCCACTCGGACTGCCTCTTCAGGAGGATCTTCTGTTGCAGCAGCAGGGGATGGTTCTCCACCAGAAACCGTCCTGTCTCTGCCTTCATGCGTGGAGATTGAGCGGCGACAGTTGACAACTTTTGATCTTCCACCTGAAGTCTGTGATGTTACCGTGGCCTCCCTGTACCAAAACTGTATACGCCTGTCGTTGGAATAAATTTGTGGCTTGGTGTACCAACAAATCTGTGGATCCCCTCTCTGCTCCTCTATCCGAGGTTCTTCTGTTCATTCTTTCTTTGGCCCAGCAGGCCTCTGCTTTGGGCACTCTTAAAGGGTATTTATCTGCCATTTCTGCCTTCCTTAGGTTACCTGATCAGCCCTTACTTTTTAAAACTCCTATTGTGAGTAGATTCCTAAAAGGACTCACCCATTTATTTCCTCCCACTCCATTCATCATGCCTCAGTGGGACCTCAATCTTGTCCTTACTTATTTGATGTGTTTTCCCTTTGAGCCTATGCATAATTGTCCATTGCGGCTTCTCACCTTCAAAACTGTATTTCTTGTTGCTATCACCTCTGCTCGCAGGGTGAGTGAGCTTCAAGCCCTTTCATCTAAACCTCCATACTTGTCTGTGCACCATGACAAAGTGGTTCTTGCGCACCAAGGCTTCCTTCCTTCCTAAGGTGGTTACGCCTTTTCATGTAGACCAGTCCATCACCCTGCCTACTTTTTACGCACATCCTTCCCAGGAGGAGGAGAGACTCCACCATCTGGACCCAAAAAGAGCGTTGGCGTTCTATCTTAATCGTACTACAGATTTTCGGGTGGATGATCAACTCTTTATTAGGTATGTGGGTGCGAAAAAAGGGAAGTCGGTGCAAAAGCGTATCATCTCTCGATGGGTGCTTCCTTGCATAAAAATGTGCTACGCTTTTTTCCAAAAAGCAACCTCCTGAGGGTTTGCTTGCTCATTCCAAAAGACCAACTGCTGCATCCACTGCGTTAGCACGCGGAGTTCCTGTCCTGGATATCTGCTAGGCAGCAACATTGACATCCCTGCACACGTGTGCTAAACACTACTGCCTGGACAGTCAGGTCCATCAGGACGGCTACATTGGTCGTTCGGTCCTGCAGGACTTCCTAGTATGATCTTGGTTCGCAGCCCACCACCGAGAATGGCATTGCTTGGGTATCTATTCTAGGGTAAGGAATCTGCATCTAGAAGTCTCTATCAGATGCACAAGTTACTTACCTTCGGTAACAAAATATCTGGTAGAGACATGTTCTAGTTGCAGATTCCTTACCGCCCACACATCCTCCCCGCTTGCGAACTGATTTCTAGTGACTGGGATTCCCCTTTCAGGTCCTTAGCTCTGGCGCACCAATCTCAGTGTTCTTAGCGGATCTGCGCTTTAGCGTGGAAAGTAGTTTTTAAAAAAACTGACGTCCCTGCGTGAAGGCGGCCTCTATATACTACTCCCAAAGTCATAATGGCGACTACGATGCCAACGACATCTACCAATGCGCAAAGGTATTGCTCAAAGAAAAATCTCCGGATCCAGTCTGATGCCTGGGGGGAATTCTAAGTTAAGGAATCTGCAACTAGGATATGTCTCTACCAGATATTTAAGTAACTTGTACTTATCTACTCTCCCAGATCCAGTTGAAAAGGTTGGGGGACAAGGGAAAGCTTTGTCTTGTACTTCTTTTTTTTATTTTTTATAAATCTGATTGGATGTTCTGCCATTCACCCTAACATCTGCCACTGAGCAGATTTTCTGGAACTTCACCCATGCCTGGAATTATGTGTCTATGCCTAACTTTTCTATTATATGGAAGAGGTAGTCCCCTTTGATGAAATCAAATGTCTTTTTGTCTTTGAGAAATATTGCTTTTGGTTACCATCTTCCCTTCCAGCCAGCCCTGAACCCGTTGACTTTTGTTGGATTGGCTCAGGATGTAACCCATTTGATTCATGTGTGCCAGTAGCTGGATAAGTTTTACTCCTCTTTTTACCAGTATGTTTGTTGCTATTTTGGGCTGTACATTTTGAACGGAAATTGTCAGTAGAAGAAACAATCAGTTTCTGGTCTACACTGATTATATAACCTTGATTGTTGCTTTTCTAAGATCTTGTGGACACATTGTCATCCCCTTTGCTCTCCTAAACATATCTTATTTGTGTTAGGTCAGAAGAAAGGAAAATCTCTTGTATAGTTCTCCTGGTATACTGTCCGGGACGGGGTTTTTTCTCACCCACAGTTGTTTGACATTCTCCTCTAGCATCTCCTTCTCTTTGAACCTATCCAATTATGTGACAATTTCACTCACCAGTTTTGATATATCTGTGTGGTGCAAGAGGGGTAGTGGGTCTGTCTTCAGTTTGTGTTGAGCTTTGTGTGCATTACTTACCAGGGTCTTATATTATTCAATCTATATGTCGCTCCTTTAGCCAGAATAATTCGCTCATTTGGTTTCATACCCTCCTCCTATGCTGATGATACTCAACTGATTGTTACAGTCTCAAAAAACTGGGAGGAAGTGGCTGACCGTTTTAATAGTTGTATGCGAGAAGTCAACTGGTAGATGGGCCTGAATTGGCTAAAGTTGAATAGTGATAAAACGGAAGTCTTGTGCTTTAGCTCTGGCAAGGAGTTGTGGAGCTCACGCTGGTGGCCTCTAGAGTGTGGCAACCCTCCCGCCCCTATTACTGCCACCAGAAATCTGGGCGTCATCTTTGACAATTCTCTTTCCTTTAAATCACATGTAAATTCTATTACTAAATCCAGTTTCTGGACTTTGAAATTGTTGAACAATATTTTTTCTTACTTGCAGAGGGAGTGGAGAGTCATAGTCATCTTGGCACTGATAATATCTAAGTTAGATAAGTGCAATGCCGTGCTGCTCAATCTGGACAATTTCTCTCTTAAGAAGCTTCAGTTGATCCAGAACACTGCCACTCGTTTCATACTTAATCTCCCTTCGCGCGGCGTCTGCTAGTAGTCTGAAACAATTACACTGATTACCATTTGCAAAGCGCATCAAATTTAAAACCTTATGTTTAACTTCTAAGTCTGTGCATGGAGGTGGATCCGAATATTTATCCTCAAGACTACATTGGTATAGACCCAGGCGGCAACTCAGATCTACAGGAGGTTTCATGATCCAGGTTCTTCGTACTTATAGGGCGAGATGGGGTGACAAAGCTTTTACGATAGCTGCTGCCAAGTACTGGAACTCTATCCCGATATCCATAAGGAAGGAACAAAATTTCCTGACCTTCAGGAGGTTGGTAAAAACCTGTCTCTTCCTTGCTAAACTTTTCTTGTATTGAGCCCTTCTTGGCCTACAGTTACTTACTCGCCTCATACTCGGCGCTTCAATGCTATGGCCGGAATGTGCTTTATAAATACCAAATACAAATTATTGTCCTCTGTGTGTGTGGGTTGTTACTGAAGGTATATGTTCACTCCTGTTGTTTTAATTCCTGTTCTGTGGTGGGCACCTTTTTAAAACAAATATTAGTTTATTCCTTAATGTCCTCTGTGCAGTCGCTTGCCTCCTGAAGACTGATTGATTTATATCCTTCTTAGAGTGTCTAAGCTTTCTCTTCCAACCTTTTGCTTTCTTCAAATTATAGTTCAGTAGTGTCAGGAAATATCTGTTATCTTTTTATCATGGAGTTCCCATGCATGTGCCAGTGCCTCTTCCCATTCCCTGTTGAACCATGCACATCAGTGGTGAATTCTCATAGATATCACACTCGTGCAAAGCTATGTCAACTGTCCAAGCAAATTAAATTCCAGGGATGAATGTGTAGTACAATCCAGAGTATCTGTTGTGTGCCCCTGAGAAGTACGAGAATAGAACCTTTTCCAGGTACATTCTCCTCCATGCGGTTGCTTTGATCTGTCCTTATCTCTGTCCATTATGTCATTGAAATCCTTTGCTTTGATGATGTAGGGATTTGGGTGTTTTCAACATTTTTGGGCTCATCTCCTGCATCACCTTTGCCTGCTTTAGTAGGTGGGGTGGGGGAGGGGGATGAAGAAGTATTTAAGGTGTATATACTAAATAGTGTGAAAGTTTGTCTTCCCCATAACTCAGTCACACTCTAGCATCCATTGGGATCCTTCCATTTTGCAGAGCATATAGAGGGGGATCTCCTCTGGAGTACCGCTACCTCCCTTGAGCCACGAGTGTAGTCTGAGTGTGCAAGAAAAATAGGTTTACTTTTTTCTAGAAAGCCACAGGCCATCCATTCCAAGTATGTTTCTTGGAGCAGGACCAATTCAGGGTGGTGTCTGCATAGGTGTTGTTTTGCGCACTCCGCTCTTGAGTTTGTTGCCCCTGACACCCTTGTTCATTTTTTTACCTATCTTTTCATTGAAAGCAAACAGACCAGAGACTACCCCCACACTCTTTTTACTTCTCTCTCCATGTCTCCGTCTAGGGTATCTAGCATCTATGTGCTGTGCTACAGTACCTGAACTCTTCTCTAATTTCTTCAAAACCAACAACCCAAACTCCCCAAACCCCTTATTGTACCCTATACCTCCTTTCCCCACACAGCCCTTCCAGCCGGTGGACCCAGAACGGCCCCTTCTCTACTCTATGAAATTAGGCGTTGTTGGTATTTAAGTGCTGTGTGTGTGCACCACCAGTCATTCTTTACCTTCTCCCTTAGGATATCTCTAGGCCAGGTGAGCCCAGTGACTGTTGCCTTCTTGCTACTTTACTCTTTCATCTTTCTCCGAAGAGTGGGGCTTTGATTGTGTTAACTGTCCTTCATCGTGTTTCCACTTGTTTTGTTGCTTTTCTGTCTTTCCTCTGAGTCCCATATTTTTTATGCATCTCTGAGCTCTCTGTTCAGGTTGCCCACTCCCATACCTCCTTTGATGTTTCAAAGAAGTAAGTCCTATTGCCAAAGATTATCTGCAAAAAGGAGCATACATTACTAGCTCTTTGCTCCTGTTTAGTTGTTACGTCATCAGTAGTTTTGTGTCTTTTAGAAAGAAAATTATAGAGGTTGGATCAGATGTCACTTTGTCAGACTATCTGGAGGCCCTCAAGATCGCGTCTCAGTCCCTATAGTTAAGCATTCAGAGGATTATCAGTCTTGTGTGTGCTGCCGGTGGCTGGCTTTGCAAAGGGGCTCCATGGGCTCTCTTCACTGTACAACAGTGAGACAGTTGTTCTGGCTGCACAAGCGACTTGAGCTATTTTTTTACTAAGAAATGCTCCACTAGATTTCCCTCTGTTCCCTTCTGCAAACCCACCACTCGGACATTACTCCATCTGGCTCATCCTTTTCCCTCCTCATCCTCCTGTCTGTCTTGGCAGTGGCCTGAGGTTTTGTGATGTTTAATTTTGCTTCGCCCATGTCGCCTTCCAGGTTAGTTCGGTATCTTCCCAGCAGCATCTGTGACTTTCTACAACATATGTTAAGTCCTACTAAATCAGGTCCACATTGACGCCCACTTGTCCCATATTATCTTCTTGTGTCTGGTATTACTTGCAAGATGTTGGATGTAGCCAAGACTGTCTCTCATGTCTCACCCACGTTGCCTTCCAGCGTGATGACTGGGGCATCGGGTGAGGGCTGAGCAAATTACCTGCTGAATTGATCTACCTTGTTTTCTTTGCTGGTCACTTCTTTTTGTAGGAAGCTTGCTATTTATGCAGTGTACAAACATAGGAATACACTATGCAGATAGTACAGGCGACCCTTACTGGGTAACAAAGGTTAAAGTAATAACCCTGAATGCTCCCTTTTGTGGTAGTGTGAGCGAGCAGTTTAGGCTTATTAGAGGGTAGCACTAAGCATTTGTTGAACACAGTCAATAAATTAGACATTGGACTGTTCTGCTGGACTTAAGCTAAGTAGGGGTCAAGGTCTCTAGGACCACCAGCAGTTTCGGGTTTCCTAACCTGGTGTGTCCAGGTAAAGAGGTAATCCTCGCAGTGGTAGCCTCGGACGCTACGTGTTGAAGTCAATGGTAGCAGTATCTGGAAGGAAAGAGCTGCCAGTGGGGACTGGGTGACCAGTCTGGCTGAGCCCAAAGGGGGCTTGGTCCTTGAATGTCTCATCTCCGCAGAGACACCATTGGTTTCAGTGTCCCCTGGCTGGGGAGCTCCGGTACATAGGTTTTTTTTTCCGGCAGGTCGGCGAGTTAGAGCTTCTCATGGTGCTTGGAGGTACCGCAGAAAAGGGGGAAAAAACAGCTGATCAACTTTTGGTGTGGAGCTGTCCTCTGTTGAAATCCCTCGATGTGCAGTTAAGTTTTTCTGGCGGTGGTGTTCCGGCTAAAGACACACAAGCATTGGTGCTTGGCTGTGGTACTCTGGGTATTGGTGTAGATAGGCTCCAGGCAGGCACTGCATCTCCAAGACTAGATGGGGTGACAGTGCTGCACATTTAGTATCCTCCTCCTGGTGTGATACTCCCTCGGTGGACCCACTGGTCAGCACAATAGACAACACTCCGGGTTAGTGCCTGCTGCTGAAGGGAAGTGGCTCCTCCACTCCAAAGTAGATGCTGGCAACCCTCCAATGCTTTTGGAGGATGCACAGCTGCAGGGCGAGTCGGGTCTTTGTAACTATCAGGTCTGGAGCAGGTGGGCAGGGTTTGGCCCCAGAGTCCTTAGAGTCCTTGGTTCTTGCATTGAATGGCTCTTTACGTCCTCTTTCTTCTTTAATCAGTCTAATCTAAGTTCCTGTTGCCAGGAGACCACCTAAATTCTGAATTTAGGGGCATTAAGGGGGAGTGTAGGGTACTAGCCAATGGGCTACTTACACCTGGATGACCACTTCCTGTCCGGATTTGGCATAACCTTGTCCCAGAGTTACTAATTCCACCAAAAACAAGACGGTGGAATGCTTCCTTCATGGAGCACATCAGGCAGCCCACCTTAGGGGTGCGACTAGCCTGGAGGTGTGCAACACTGCATAGCTAATTTCCTGCCTGTCCAAGTGCCAAATGGGACTCACGGCAAGGGCTGGCATTCCCTGGTTCTGGGGGAAGTGTGGCAGAAGCTCTGACGCCTCCACCCCAGATATGCTGATTTAGTAGCCATCCTGCTGGAGGAGGGGATAACACCTTCCTCAGGAGCAGGCACTGTTTCTGGCCTCAGAGCTCTCATCTCCAGCAGGTCAGAAACCATTCGGTGGTGGACGGCTGGTCGATACCAGTAAGCCAGCACACTAGAAGACTAGTAGGTTTTAGGGGGCAACTCTAAGGTGCTCTCTGGGTGCATGTCAATATAAAACCAATACTGACAGCAGTATGGGTTTATTAAGACGAGGTGTTTGATATCAAACACCATAGGTTTCTGTGCATCAGGGACGCCATTTACTAGGGATTTACAGGGGTACTAAACTCCTCGCTATTTAGGTTTCAATTGAATATTTCATTTTTAGGGGAAGAACACTGGGACTGGAGCCTGGTTAGCTGGCTTCAGTGCGCAGTCAGAGTTGAAAACCAGCATCCAGTAGTTCAAATGGTGACAAAAAGTGGAGGACATCTGCAAAGAGAAGTCCAGTTTCCTACACTTGGCCTGTGGTCATGATCTGCTCTTCTGTGTGCCGTGATCAGGGGGAAAGCAAGGAGTGAGGCAGGCCCCAACCAGTCTCCCTATTTAGCAACTCCTGAGCCTTGTTTAGGTATTGGTGACTCCGGTCCTTGTCTCTCACAGATAGTTTATGATCCCTAGCTTGTAGCAGTAGATCAAAGCACTAGAGGGGATGGGGGATTTTGGCACCAAAACCACTCAACCAGTGAGTTAGAATTTAAGAAGGCGTTGTCTTGGTCTCATTCAGTTGCAACCATCTCCTCCAAGGCGATGATCCCAACCCTGTTGCAGGCGGACTCCTTGCTTTGGTGCTGAAGAGTGGACTTGGGCTGTCACTACAGTATCTGATAAAGCGCATCTTTCTCTGCCCCCCCCCCCCAAACACATGTAGCATATGTGTAGGAAAGTGCCCTTTCTTGATATGGTCCATCCCCCAACCACCCCCACTTTTTGCCACTGTTACTGAGGTTTTTCGACTGAGGTGCACTACTGGGTTCCTGTTAAACAGGCCCCCAGTGCTCTTTACCCCCCCCCAAAAAACAGGTAATATGGTGTACGACTGGCACACTCATCCACCTGTGTAAGTCCCTATTAAGTGGTGCCCCTGATACCCAGCACAGATTGTGGCACCCTCAGGGACCCCCCCCCCACCCCTCAAAATGAGAAACACACAGCTGCCATTGCAATCTGTGTTCCCTGGTACAAGCCAGGAGGAACCACAACATGGCACATCCTTGGTGTGTCATGCCCCCAAAACTGCAGCTATGTATATGCAAGTCACCCCTAAGGTTGGCTTAAGGCAGGGTGCAGTTCACTTACTACGTGGCCATATCTGTAGGAGTGGCTATGGTCCTGTGATGCTCAGCCCCATTGCGGAGCATTGTAAGTGAACTGGGAAGCCATTTTAAGGTATCTGCTGGACACTCGTCAAAACGAGGGACCCAGTCACATAATGGCTTCACTGAACACTATGGTGTTTGATAGCAAACACCTCGTCTTCATAAATCCAGGCTGATGCTAGCCTCTGATTTATTTGGACATGTACTCAGTGGACCCCGCTAGTCTCTTGGTGTGCTGGCTGACTAGTTCAGTCTAGTATGCCACCACCAGACATATTTCTGAACCCCCGAAGGCAAGAGCCCGTGCTCTGAGGTCAGAAACAATGCTTCCTCCGGAGAGGGGTGTTACCACCCACTCTAGCAGGATGGCGCGCAGATCTGCTTACCATGGCCGGGTTTTTCAAAGACATTACTCCCTTTGGTATGCACACCCCATGGCTTCCCCGATCTTGGGTATAGCCACATCCTGCCCTGATGCCCATTTGGCACCAGGACAGGTAGGAAAACTAGTTAGTAGGCGTGTACCACCCCTGGGCAAACCACACCCCTAAGGTGGGCTACCAGAGGTGGACACTCGAAGAAGGGTTCCACCGCCTTGGTTTTGGTTTTGGTTGGAACTAGGCCTTCTGGGATAGGGATATGCCCACTCCCCACAGGAATGGTCATATCGGGGTGTAGACACCTCCAAAAGTAATGAGATAATTGGATAATGCTCTACATTCCCGTAAAACGCCCATAAATTCAGTATTAAGGAGGCTCCCCATTACCAAAAGCCAGATTCGTCTGACAGCAAAAAAAGAGGATTTAGAAGAGCTGGAAGAGTGAGAACTGTGGACACCTGGTAAACTTCTGGCGCAAAACCCTGCCTGCTTACCTTCTGCCGTCCCGACGTTGATGATATTGCGACTCTTACTGCAGCTGTGGGGGCTCCTGAAGCCTTGGATGTTCTCCAGCATTTCCCCAGCCTGTCAACATCTCCCTTGGAGTGGAGAGTGACCCCCCCCCCGGTCCATCGTCTCAGCAGTTGTCTAGGAAAAGGTCTCCATGGTCCAAAAAGCCAGTCCTGTCTCCCCACCAACTTAGAAGTCCCAGGGATCCACCGGAGCAGATTTGCACCAACAGTGGGGTACTGGACCCCTTGCACCAACCCAGACTCCAACAGCAGAACCAAAGACCTGCCGGCGACGGATGTCACCATCACAGAGGACTGCCTTCTCAGTCGTCCAGTTGCCTTGTTCTGTCCCTGCATCTACAGGTATCGTTGACCCGCCGTCCCTTCTCTTCCGTAACCCCACCCCCAAAAGAACTGTATGCGCCTTGACTCAAGAGAACGACCTCTAAGGATCCACTGCACCCAAGCTCCCTGTCGTAGGTCCACGACTTCCAAGGGTGCCCCCTTGCTCTCCGTATGCACACCAACCGAGCCCCCCTACTTGTCCCCAAGTCCCCTCTTTCATTCTCTGTTCTTGTGGCCCTTCTTGTTGCCAAGTGTTCAGTACACTGGAACCAGACATGACCAACACCACCACTGCACCCGGACTCTCCTGGGCAGTTGAACCCAAACTGCTGGTCTTGTATGTAACTTTGCACCCCTAGCACCCTACTACCTACAGGGGACCCTCGAAAACTGACTGTAAGAGCTCCTGTGTGGACACAGTACTCTGAAATCCGTGCTGCTTGAAAATGCAAATATCTACTAAACTTTTACTTACTTGCCAATAGTCCTAAGAACTGCAACAGTAGTTACTTTTCTGCAAATATTCTGGTGTTTACATATAATGCAAAGTAACAGTTTTTCTAACCAATTGGTCTTGAATTGCTGACTCTGGTAACAAATGCTTAGCACTACCCTCTGATAAGCCTAACTGCTCGCCCACACTACCACCAAAAGAGAGCTTTTGGCACTGTCATTGTTACCCCTGTCAACCAATGAGGGTCGTCCTGGGCTATCTGCATAGTGCCCCACTACATTAGGTCACTGTATAGATAGCCAGAATTCTTACAACATGAATCTATTAAAACAATAGCAAATCATGGAGAACCGCATTTTCAGGTAACTTCTTTTCAGAACTTTGTAGTTACAAGATATGCAACTCGGCCCTTTGTTTATTTGTACTTAGAAACTCCGGTGCAGAGAATGTTGGATTGCTGTTTGGTAAACCAAAGAAGTGAATTTGTGTGTTTTTATTAAAATCTATTATAACATATTATAACATGGTTTAATATTTTTGCGTTAGCATGAAGTAGTAATACAAGCCTATGAAGAGAAGTTAGCTGCTGCAGAACAAAGCTTGAGTGCGCAAAAGCTGGAAATTCACATCTTGAAGTCGAGCAAAGATGAACTAAATGAAAGCCTGAAACTTGCTAACTTAAAGTTAGAAGAAAATAATCAAACCAAGGTATGTTTTTCCACAATTATTTGCTGTATTTAAATGCTGTTGATCTTTTGGATGGAAATGTGAAGCTTGAGCTGCAGAGATGGCAATTAAAAAGGTATGTATTCTGGATTTCATACACAGATTTATTTTTTATTTTTTTAGAGGATCACGTTGTCTTGGGTCTAGGTTTCATGTTAATGAGTGATGAAGAGTGTTAGTGAACAATAGAGATGTGACAGCCAGAAGCCATGTTGGGTGTGGGGAAGGAGATGCTCGTGGGCCAGGTCTTAATTGTTTCCTTCTTCCTTTGGAGTTAAGAGAAATTTTCTCCACTAGAAACTGCAGCCCTCCTCTATTTGGAGGATTATGTACAAATGGTGTGGAGTGTCGTCCCATCTTGATAAGTCTTCTGATTTATGTGGAGCTTCTTCGCCTGTGAAGATTTGTGTACAACCATACCCTACTCAGGATCAATGTTTTTCTTTATTGTGGTTTGTTGTAACTTATTTTTTTCTTTTGGATAGAAGGGAGGGGATGGGTAGTAATTCAGGTTAATGTAGTTTGGTTAATATTGTTTGGAATGTACATGCCAGGAGAGTTCCTTAGAATCCTGGTGTTGCGCTGGTTCGACTAGTCAGTTACTCTGACTGGCGAAGGGAGAATCGCGCTTGTTCTGGTGTCTTGCTTTAAACCGTTTTACAACGCTAAGTTGTTTGGTGTTACCCTCAACAGGCAGCATAGCCCTCTAGTAACGGATGCTAATTACAAGCACAATCACTTGGTTCTTGACACTTTTCACACAACCAAACAAGCTTATCTCGAATCTGACTTGGGAGCAGTTGTGAGACTCAAATATGAATGATTTGTTCTTTTGTATATCCCAATAGTTGAGATGGAGGGCTCATGGAACACCAGTCTGCAACCTCACACTGGTTGCTGGCTCTGTGGCAAAAGAATTGATGAAGCACAACTGGGGCAGATTGACATAGACCGGCAACAAGTGCTCCCTCGGGCTGTGCCTGTCTGCCACTGCATGAACACAGTATGAGCCCTTTTTGCAAAGAAAGAAATGCAAACTTAAGCCAATAAAGAAACACTGCTGATAAACTGATTGTGGTATGGCACTATAGTGGTTACTCTTCTTGTTATACTAGAACTGCCTTTAATTTCAAACTGCAGTACATCACTGCTATTAGGGAAAACTTATTTAAGAATACGAATTGAGAGATATATTGGACTACAGAAACTGTTACATAGGCCCTGATGAAGCAATTTTCATTACGAAACACGTGTTGGCCGATTTGTGCTTGAGCAATAACTTTACTATGAATTTCTATATATATATATATTTTTTAACCCTTTGCAGTTATTTCCGTCTACGTATTTGAATCTTGAGAGCACATTCTGTCCACCTGCCTGTATTTACTGGACTTCAGAAGTAAATACTTTTGTCAAACCGTATTGATAATAAAGTTGGAGCAATTAACGCAGCAACGAGCTGCACTTTTTTGCTACAAGCGAACTCCTCCATCAGCAAACTAGTGAAATTCCTTGATCAATCGAATTGAAGGCTGAGCGCAACAATCTCACCTTGCACTTTAACTTAACATCTAGAGCAATTAAACTGTGTGGTTATGTGTAGTTCACTCTGTGTTCTACATTCTGTCATGGAATGCGATGATCTGATCAGAGCGGAAGTTGGTTCCTGGTGCTGCTCTGGGCTTGACATTATCAAAGCATCCGGCTCACGATTTCGTGTTTATGTGGATATTCTCTTCCACGCTATGCCAAGACTTGTGCTTTACGCAAAATGAGTAGTTTTGCACAATGTCCCTTTCATTGACTACCGGTTTTAAAGCAAGTTGAATTTCTTTTTCATATTGTACCATGCTGGATTTTGTAATTGATTTTTATACAATACATATTTTTCATACAATAGTCAGCAGGTACCTTTCAAAACCATAAAATGTGCAACATGTCATATCCTCCATGCCTGCACAGCCAACACCAATGTGTGACAGCAAGACATCTGTGAAGTTGCAGCGGAAACCAGTACCAATTGTGTTGTAATTTAAAATGGGTGAACTTCAGAGTGGCTTCTTGAAAGTGTGTCATGCATTTCAGGTAATGAAGCCCCTGCATCGAGAGAGTATGTATAGCCTACAGTTCCCTGCCAATGAAGTTGAGAAGTTTCCATGGTGGGCTGTGAGAAGGTAGCATCAATCAACAGGCTATATGTACAGTCTGGTCATCACTCCTTAGTCTGTACCCAAGGTGTTGAGATAGGCAGGGATTGGAGAGGAAGCAAGAGAGATCGGGGCCCTGTCTATTAGCTCTCAGAGGCTGCAGCAAAGTTGGAAGTATTGCAACCTAGATGTATCTGAGAGATCGCATTTCAAAGAAAGGTTGGTAAATGAGCTAAGAGGACCCGGAAATTAGTTGATTGGATGTTAGTACACTACGCTTCCTCCAGGATGGGCAGTTAACCATCGGCCTCCAACTTGAATTCTTTCATTATTCAAGATTGGGGCTGCCATGTAGATCCATGGATCCACCTTGAGTAACATGTAAGGCTGACTTCAGATTTCAAATGTATTCACAATAATGCAATTATTAGTAGACCGTGTCTCAGGTCCTTACAGTGTAGAGGGCATTCATAGTGGCCCCACAGTATAGAGTGGCACAGTTATCCTGCGCCAGATAGGCTGGTTTGTTATTGGCCCCCACCATCTCATACCTTACAGCATAGAGATCATCCTGGTGGCCCCACAGAGTAGTGTGGCACTGTTGATCCTGCACACGATAGACTGGTCTTTTATCTCCCCCTGTCCTCCCCCCATCCAGCAGTCTGTGTGAAACCGATGATTAGCCAGAAATATATATCAATGTAGGGAAGGCGAAGCCACCCAGCCTCTGTATGAGCCTAAAGTTTGGGGCTTATCCACTCCTCATACAAAGCCTTTGATCGCCAAAACTACAGAAGTTAGAAGGGAACGAGGGACACGAATCTGCAGCATCCCCAGTACGTATTTGAACTGTGGGACCATTACCATCTTCACAGCCTGCGAGCTACCCAACATTGATAGGTGGAGGTAGGACTATTTTGCAAAATCCAGGTGGGTAAAGGGCTATTAAAGGTAACATGTTATCGTGTGCCATTTTTTGCAGCCCCCTGGATAAGAATATACCTAAGTAGTTGAGTCCTTTCGAAATCCGTGTCACTCTCACTCCCTGGACACTGGCTCTATTTGTAACTGTGGACATAGTCATTGCTTTACACTCCTTCTCCCACCCTCCTTCCCAATTCACACGGGAACAAGAGAATTGTGAGCATCCCTCTGGCACACCACACTCGTAATGCCTCCATATGAGCTTCATTAGTTCCTTTTCCACAGCTAAAGCATAAAGCATGTTGTACTTCAATTTAGTGGATTCCAATTTGCACCAGTTGGCAAGCATAAGGACATTATTTTAGGCCGCTGTGAGGGAGGCCACTGTTGATTCCAGGCATTTCCTCCTAGCGGCATACTTTAGCCTTCCGAATGCACTCTCATTAGAAGCCCTCTCCAGGTGACCTTCCCGACTTCCCAAAACAACCTGTGAAGTAGCAACTGAGTGTTCGCTAGCCACACAGTAGACTCTAACATTTGTGTGTTCACTGCTTCTTTGTCATCTGGGAGACTAGAATTGGTATACACCATATGCAAACAGTGAGAGGCCTAATTCCTGTAGTCATGTCCAAGAGTATTGGACTATGGTCGGGAAGACCCCCGAGCATAATGTCACAGTAGAGTAGAAGAGATAGGGGTGAGTGAGTGACGCACTAAGAAGTAATCCAGCCTCGAGGAGGTATTGTGAACCATCGAGGTGTAAGTATAGTCTTTGTCTGAGGGATGTTTGAGGTGACAGACATCCAACATTCATGTCTGGTTGAAGATTGAGTTCAAGGCAGTATCCAAGTTGCCCCCTGCCACCAGTTTAGTTGCACCAGCTTCTGTGAAACACTATTCAATTAATCAAAGAAGATAGTCTTGCTTTCTACAGGCACAAACACTGAGGTCAGGATGACTATCGGGGACCCTAGTTTCTGTTTTACAAAACAAAGGCATGCCAGCCCTCACCTCAGGTTCAGTCCAGGTCTTCAGAAAGGTGTGGTGGAGAGATTTATGTATCAGGATACCAATCCTGCACTTTCTATGTGGGAGAAGAAGGTCTGAGGGTCTTGGGGGTGGGTGGATGTAAGATAACTGTGCAGCTGCTCTCCACCACCCGCCCTTCCCAGTTCCTCTGAATCTTATCAGCTTAGCTGATAGGCAGATGTTTCTGTAAAAGCATCACATCTGCCATATGGTTGTGAAAGTAATTAAGGATATTTTTGTGTTTAAAGTACCTGGATAAGCTGTTAACATTTATGGACATGACACAGAGGAGTTGACTTCAGGGCGGTGGAGGAGGCATTGCAGGGAGTCAAAGGGAGGATGTGCATGCGTGAGACTATAGGTAAACACCTTCACAAGAAGTGTCATCTAGCAGGGAGGTACCCACCCAGATATAACATGCCCAGCCCCGAAGGCCATCATCCACCTCACCCCTCGAGAGGTGGAGGGCCAATGGACAATCATGGCGAGCCCCCTTCCAGTATATCAGGCACCAGCAATGCTAAAACCCAACAAGGGGCATACCAGTAACACAAAACATTTGTGGCCAAGATGAGCCAACCCCAAACAGTATGCAAAAGGATATGTAGCAGTTGTAAGAACTATGCCAAGCGCCTCAAGTATGTTGCACAGGGTTGTCCTGAGCCTTTTGTATTGTAGCAATCATTGAAGGCAAGGCTAGGTCTTTTGGTGGAGGCGGCAAAGCGGTCCTTCAATGGGGATCTGGATTTATCCCAGCCACAGTCTTAGGACAAAACATTTTTTTTACCCGATCCAGGAGTTGAACAAGGCTTGCCTTGGAGAGGGTGGTGAATGTTTATAATTGGGAGCCTGGTTGGGGCCAGGTCTTCCCTCTACCTGGGAAGAGGTTCAGTCTTTTGCAGAGTGTATTTCCATGGAATCATCTAGATTATCCAGTTAGGCTGAGAGATGGTCCGGGTAAGTGAGTTCTGAGGTGCGGCCTTGTACTGTCACAATCATTACTCCTGGGTTCAGGAGTTAGAATTTGATAGTTGCGTTTTGCAGACGAGGACTAAGGGCCAGCAATCTTCTCCCTTTTATTGCAGTCTCATGTGAATAATCCGCTGAGATGTGTATCGTTGACCCCTCATATTGGTATGGCTCCCAGTCCTTTTTGCCACTTGTATGATAGTCCTCATATGCTGGTGGTGCAGGAGGTACGCTATGATCGCCCAGGGGACATTTGAGGTGTGTGCTGAGGGGGACGTCATTCTGTGCACCCTCTGGAACGCCAGTGACTTTGCAAAGGTCAAGCAAAACAAGGTAGGCAAAATATTGCAGAGGAGTCTGAGCATGACTTCCATGCGCTCCAGTACCGCATACAGGCATATACCATCTGCCAAGTCTGTGACTTTCCTATGCAGTTTCTGAACATCAGTCACCTGCTCCAAAGCAGCCACAATGACCATCAGGCTGCTAGTGCGACCACCTTTAGCAAGGCGGAGACCAATTTCCACATGCCCCTGCAGAATAAACAGTTCCTAAGATGGCCCCCAACCAAGGACAGGACAGGTGTATGTGAACAACAGGAGTCTGGTTACCACCCAGGGCCCTAAGGTAGATGAGCGTAACCAGAGTCTGTAAAGGCTGCAAGAGACTGACTCTGCCACAGGACGTTTTTCCATATACTGGGCCCAGGTGTCGTTGAGGGAGCTGGAGAGGCCCCGTAGTCCAAAAGGTGTTTAGGAGGAGGCAGGCCTGCGGGTTGGAGGCTAAGAGGCAGTGCAGCACTGGAATCAGCAGACAGCGTCTCCCCGTAGCCTATGCAAGAGCAGCTCCCGCTGTGCCCTTACAGGTTTGAGCCACTGTCAAGCCACAAGTCTACAGATACGGCAGCAACTGGGTAGGAAAGGCTTCACCAGTTACAGTCTGGGTTGAAATGGGCCCAGGTATTCTGGGGCCTCTGAGGTATGAGTAGTAGGCAGGGGGTTAGAGTCCGCTGGTCCCCTTAACAAAGCAGGCCATCCTTTCACTGTACTTGAAGAGTGCGGGGTCATGTAGCACTGAAGTCCGTAGCTGCTGCACTCCTGCGTTTTATGCAGGGTGAGTGCTCCGTTAAACTGCTGGCAAGTACTCACTTGAAGCACAGTGCAGGGGGCAGCACCCACGTCGGCGGGGCTCAGGAGGGCCCCTTGAGCTCCAGGTTATGAGCAGGCGGGAGGGTGGATGGGGTGGAAAGTCCTGCACTGGCTATGCAGCTCCTTGGGCGATAGCGAGGCATTTGTTGGATTGCTCTGTCCCAGCACGCACTGAACCCAGGAATTCGGCTGTGGGCCATCACTCTTGAGGACAGGAGAGACCTCAGAGGTCCGCCAGAGCTCATTCACCCAGGCCACCATCTTGCTCCAGAGGTTATCTTTCCTCCTTTTTGGCCTTCTTGCAGTTGCCAGATCAGTTCTCCTTGTTTAAGTCATCAGTTGTGATGCAATTTTTTGAAAGGGCACCAGCATATGTTTTGGCCTCTTCCCTTTGAGACCTCAAACTTGTCCTCACAACTTGATGTGCACGCTGTTCGAGCCAATTCACAGCTGCCCCTTATGGCTCCTTATTATCTAGATAGTGTTCTTCCTCGCCATCATCTTGACAGGGTGTGACAGTGAGCTTCAGGGTCTTTCCCCCATGCACCACCTTCTTCCCAGACAAACTGGGTCTGCAGACCTGGGCATCCTTTCTGCCTGAAGTTGTAATAACATTCCTCGTCAGCCAAACAGTCACTCTGCTGTCATTCTGTGCTCAGTCACACCCCTCTAAGGAGGAGGAGAAACTCCCATCGCTTGGACCCCTATAGAGCACTGAGCTTCTACACAGAGTGTACCACAAAATACCGGGTAGACGACCAGGTGTTTGTAGGGTTTGCTGAAAAGGCAAGGCAGTGTTGAAAAGAATCATCTCCTGCTGGCTTGTGCTCTGCATTAAGATCTGTTGTGCATTGGCTAAAAAGCAGCCTCTAGAAAGAATGCATGCTCACTTTACCAGGGCCAAAGCTGCTTCCACTGAGTTAGCACACAAAGTCCATGTCCTACCTGTCTGGACAACCAGGTTGGACAAGAGGGTCATTTTGCCTGCTCAGTGCTGCAGGGCATTTGTTTCAGTCCCTTCACAGCCCGCCTCTATTGGGTACTATCAGAAATTTCTTACCTTACCTTTGTAACGCTCTTTGTCGTCGAAGCTCTATCTAGCTGTAGATTCCTCACCGACCCTACCATCTTCTCCTTTCCTCTGATTGGACTCTGCTCTTTAACAAGATCCTAGGTCTAGGAATCTGTGCATTGCTCACAACCATTTTGCTATCTAGACTCTGTGTCTGGGGGCACAGAGAGCCTAAAAAACAACTGATGTCACTATGCAGGGGTGGCACCTACAAGGGCCCAGCATGTTATTTCCAGAGTAGACCGCCGCCGGTGCAGACCTGCACGGCGTAAGCTGACAGCGTGCTGAGCTACTGCTGAAATGTTTCCGATTCCAGTCTGAAGCCTACGAATTTCAAAATGTGAGGAATCTGCAGCAGGCTAGAGTCTCTACCATGAAGGTAAAAAACGTATTCTTCTTCAAATTTTAAATAAGGTGAGCCTTGCTTCCTTACCCCACCTTCTGCAGCAGTTGCTATTATATGAATTGTTCATAATGCTAACTTCTTTGAATCAGGTATATGAAAGATCCAGTGCTGAAGAAGAAAAAAAAGTAATTTTCCTCTAACTTCATATCTCCAGCGTTGGTATCTATCCTAGATTCACATGGGGTCCCTTCTCTTCACCCCAGATAGAGGCCCACATTAAATTATTCTGGGTATTGTTACAATATTTACGCTTGTGCTGGAAGCTGAGGTGCAGTGACCTCTGGGATTGGTGACCCTAAGGGTGCATTCCCTCATTGGCTGAAGTTGATCTTTTCCTATAAGGTGAGTGTGCTAATAAAGTGTCACTATTTGAAGCCTTTCAGGCAGTAGTACTCTTATTGTAATGACACCATGGGACCTTAACAAAGCAGACTGATTCAATCATATAAATCTGTGTACGATAGCAACCCTGGACAACTGTAGTTACAGGCACGTTTTTCTTTTAGTTGGTGCCTGTTTGTGTGACTCCCCCCAAAACACACACACACAGCCCCCCTCAAGTGTAGTGATCAAGTTTGGCTATTACATACCGTTTCTGCTTTAGCGACTGAAAATGTAATGCCAGGAACCGAGAACTTCACAGAGTTTCTTAATCCATTTAACATTTTGAGTGTAAACTTATTGTTTCAGATGGAGAAGCTGAAAACCACAGTTGCTCAACTTCAGAAGGAAAATAAAGCTAGCCGTGGTAAATTGGAGCTCTTTACAAAATCCTATAAACAGCTAGAGCAAGAAAAAGAAAGTCTGCAAAAACACATTGCGGAGCAGGAAACTGTCCTGGAGGATCTAAAAGCGCAGAAAAAGCAAAGTAAGATATAAAAAATTGTGGCGATCACATCAATTGTATTAATTAATGAAAGGTTCTGGATTTTAGACTTTTTTATTTTTTCTTTTTTAATTTATTGCCAAAACTGTACATCTTTTTACAACTGATGTCCAACATGAGTTCAGGACGGGCATAGCTGTGCCAAATGCTTAATATAGCCATGTAAATTACATGTACATACAGTGTAAAGATTAGGGTGAAAAGTCTAAAGATGATGTTTGTCTCAGAATACACTTAAAATGTTCTGTATGATAGATTTTTTTTATGGTGCACATCTATCAAACAGTATGTGCAGGCACTTTTTGAGACTGCATTAATTAAGTTGCCATTGGGAACGTATTAAAAAAAAACTCAATGCTGTTAGAGCAAGGTAATTAGTTGACATTCCACGCTCTCTGGTTCAGCTAATGCACATATGAAGTGCTTTCTCAAAAATTCTCACAAACATTATAAAAATGTGAAAGGTTCCTCAGACTGAAAAAATATTCAGTGATTTCTTTAGAGTGACTTGCTGCAGTACCTAAAAGGAGACACATTCCGCTGCACAAAAGCCCCTAAAAAATGTAGTAGTATGTTCAGGTAAGTATTACTATATTCTTGCCTAGCAGGTTTGACACTTAATTTCTCAATAGCCTATCTGTTTTTGATTTTTAAAAACCTTTGTTTTATTCTTCCATGCAGGTGAGGTGATGGATAATGAATTAAAAAAACTAAAAGCTGAACTTCAAGAATTAAAGGAATATGCAGACGAGAAAACAAAGGAGGCAGAAGAAAGCATTGAAAAGTATTGTGGGCTTTTGGTCAACCAGCATAAGCTAGAGGAAGCCAATGAAATGTTACAGAACCGTGTGGACTTCCTCACTGCTCAGCTAAAACCTGCCCACAGGCAAAGTACTGTCACTTCTCTGTCACCTGAAAAAGCATGCGACAAAAAGACTCCGAAGGAGAAAAGGTTATCGAAGGGCCCTTCTTCATTAGCTGGTAAGAGGCCAAGAGCCCAGGAAGGCAAGGAAGATGAGAAAGGACTGAAAACGAACACACCAAAGAACATGACGAAAAGGGCAAAAAGCAAGATAAATTCTGATGCCTTACATAAAATTACCAACGAAGATGGTGAATACATGCTTGAGGGACTTCCAAGTGTTGTTCAGAAAGGTAGGAGAATTTAATAAGGAGTAGATACTTCAGTTCTTAGATTGGGGAATTCTTCCAAAATGTGTATCTTTTTAAAATTTTCAGCAATTCTTATATTTTAAATGAGTACCCTAAAGGAATTCTTCAAAGTGATGTCTATGTTCAATTGGATATTACAAAAGGTCATACAAACTATTTCAATATTTATATCACAAGTCTAACCCTGTCAGTTCAATTGCGAGGTCCTGATTAGCCTGCCCTACCCTCTGTTTGACTACCCTAAATGCCAGATGTAATTATTTATAGTGAGTACATAAAACAAACATGATTCTCTGCCCTTGTTCCTTCCGTCTCAATTCATAAAACTCTAGTAATGGAAGATCCAGTTTAACACATGCATGGTCACTCACTCTGCCAGTAGGTAGCATAAAGAGCCCATATAACTGGGCCAACTTGGGGGTTTCATTCTACCTACAGTCACCTATAACAGATTTTTATTGTAACTCTATAAATAATATGGCCTTATCTGATAGCGACTTCTAGTTGAAGATTCCTTACCCTGGAATTTCCTACAGGCGTCAGCTTGATCTAGAGAATTTTCTGAACAGTACCTTTGCGCACCGTTAGGTGGCATCGGTTTGCTCCACATCCGTCATCTGCATCGTCCGCGCCGGATATGACGTTGCTGGTCCTTTATAGGCGCCACCCCAGTGCTCTGACATCAGTTCTTTTCTTTCTGCGCTATCTAGGCTGATCCAAAGAGCGCAGTGGGGAGCAGTAGCACAGGAGGGTTCTGCACCCGAACCTGCGTGGAGATTGAGCAGCGGCAGTTGACCGCTTTTGACCTTCCGCCTGAAGTCAGTAGAGTTATCTTGGCAGCCATGCATCCTCCACCAAAACTGTATACTCCTGTTGTTTGAAGAAATTTGTGGCATGGTGAACAAATACGTCTGACTCCCTTTCTGCCCCTCTTTCTGAGGTTCTGCTGTTTATACTTTCTCTGGCCCAACAGGGCTCTGCTACCAGTATTCTCAAAGGCTGTTTGTCTGCAATGTCTGCTGTTTGACTATTGTAAATAGGTTCCTTAAAGGCCTTACACACATGATTACACCAGCCCCATTCATTACGCCCAAATGAGATTTGAATTTGGTTTTGACATTTCTGACATGCATTCCCTTCAAGCCTCTCCACAACTGTCCTCGGGCTTCTCACTTTGAAAACCGCCTTCGTTGTGGCCATTACATCTGCCTGCAGAGTGAGTGAGCTGCTGGCTTTATCATTTAAGCCGCCCTACCGTTCCATCTATTGTGACAAAGTGGTGCTTCGGTCTAGGGCTTCTTTTCTACCAAAAGTGTTTATGCCTTTTCATGTAGGACAATCCATCACCTTGCCTACTTTTTACACATCCCCACATCCCCCTAAGGAAGAGGAGAGACTCCACCGCTTGGATCCAAAAAAAGCTTTGTCATTCTACCTTAATCATACAAAAGCTTTCCGGGTGGAGGATGGTAGCAATGAGGATGGCTCAGCAAAGACGTAAAAGGATGCCCACATGATGATAGAATCGCTTTGTAGAAAAGAACCAGTATCCTTTGTTCTTGTGAACCCACGACTGCACCAGCTACTGTCCAAGACCAGTGTCAGCAGGCAATTGCCGCAAGCCCACCACTCTGGTACTTGAACTGCAGCTGATGCAGTCAGAGTTCCAAATAAAAGATTTGGAAATCAACAACAGAGCAACAATGTTTTCTGTAACAAACATACAGCGTAGATTAAAAGTAAATAACATATTACAATGATCACCTCTTTGATAGTTATGTCGTTGTGAAGAAAGATTGGGCAGTGCAGAAGCGGACTGTCTCCAGATGGGTTGTAGTCTGCATTAAGATTTGCTACGCACTGGCCAAAAAGCAACCCTCTTGTATGCTTGTTGTACTCGAGCTACAGCTGCGGCCACTGCGTTAAGTTGCTGTGATCTGACAGTGATATCTAGCTGCAGAGTCCTTTCTTTAGAATCTTCCCAAGGCGCGAGCCTGGATCCGGCCACCTTTTTCCCCCATAGCACATCTGCGACTCGCTAGAGGGTGCCGAGCAACTCCATAGCGACGTCTTCCATCGGCTGTGACGTCAGTGGAGTCTATATAACTCCCTCGTCTATGTCAATTTCTTCTTTAGCTCGCTTGCAATGCAGATCCCGTAATGGTTGGCAAGCCGTTTTCAACCTACTTTGACGTTTTCGTCAACGGAACAGTGTGCTTTTTCCTGTCTATATCTTCTAGGTTCAAAGCCTGTGAGTCCCGTGGACGACAAATGTTGGTTACGGACCACCACTTGATTTGTATGTGGTGCCTGGGCAAGTACCAGGATGCCGTAGATTGCGACTCTTGTTGCCAGCTTTGGCCGAAAGCTCTGAGGGAGTGTTGTATGAAGCTTCTGGTGGTGTGGATGTCCGCAATTCCACCATCAATCAAGGTATCCTTCTTGTACTGATGTCCGTTTGAGGGCCATTTCAAGGAGTCATTCTCGTGGTCTCTATTCTCCATCGACTTCACGAGGTAGGTCTTGACGCAAGTGGTCGAAGTCACTGAAGTTGTTGACTTCACTGGTTACAGCCTCCCACCATGCTTCGGTTGCTGAATTGAGGTCAGAGTCAACCCAGAGTCTCCCCCCTTTTTCCATGAGCTGGGCGACTCTAAACCAGATGCTTGAGTATTATGTTTTCCTTCTTGTTATCTTTGGTGAACCTCCTCCCTCTAGAGTGCCTGGGGGGTCCCAAGAAGTTGCAGAGTGCCTTGACTGTGTCCATGCTGGCGGGTTCGCCACATTCTGGAGAGTCCTGTCATGCTTATCCTTCTGAGGGACATGGGGGAGAGGAGGTAGAGCAGTTGGATATTCATCAGCCTCATAGAGAGGACAGTTGGCTAGCTGACCTAGCTGCGGTTGGTGACTTAGATTCTTCCCCAGCCTCAGGCCTACCTCCCCCGCTAGTACTTCTCTGGCTGTCTATATAGTTGTAGGAAAGTCCCTCTTCCTGGCATGGTTACTCCTACTTTTTGCCTGTTGTCAGTGTGCTCAGACTATCTCCACTGGGATCCTGCTAACAAGGACCCCAGTGACTGCTCTCTCCTCTAAATTCGGTTGTCTGGGTACACCCCACAATTGGCATACTGGTGTACCCCTGTGAGTCCCTAGTATATGGTACTTGGGTACACAGGATACTTGCACACAACGGGGTCGCCCCCATGGGCTGCAGCATGTATGATGTCACCCATGGGAGCCCACGCAAACTGTGTGTGTAGGCCCGGCATTTGCAGCCTGTGAGAAAAGATGCATGCACCCTTTCACCGCTAGTCACTACCCCAGGTCACTATGGTAGGACCTTCCAGTCCTAAGGGCAGGGTGCAGGTCCCTGAGTGTGTGCGGGCACCCCTGCTTGAGCAGAGCTGCCCTTACGTACTCCAGTTCCAATTCGCTGGACTTAGTAATTGCAGGGGAAGCCATTTTTGCTATGTACTGGCCATAGGTCACTACCTATGGTCCAGCTACATAATGGTCACTCCGAACCGAGGCATGTTTGGTATCAAACATGTCGGCAATCTACCCCAATACTAATGCCAGTATTGGTGGCAATATCCCATGCACTCTGGGGGCTGCTTAGAGGACCCACCAGCATTGCTCCTAACAGTCTTTCAGGCTCTGCGAGCAGCCCACAAGTTATCCTTTATGCTCTGTTAATATTTCTTGGGTTCTCACATTCATTATGGGACTCATTGGCAAGCATCTTGCTTATGCTTCCGGATGATTTCAGTAGCACTATTGATATGATTCAAGACAGCCAGCAAGCAGCTAAACTAATCATTTGCTGTGGTCTCGATACTACTGACTCTGTGGGTCGGCCATGGTCTCTTAAGTTGCACTACGTTGCTGTGCGTGATTACGCACCTCTGAATATTCAGAGGCAGTTCAAGTCACATTGATTGATATGTCTTTTGATGGTGCCCATTTATTTGGTGCACGAGCTGACTCCACTTTAAGGCATTTTTGTGACAGGTGTGGAACAGCAAATTAGCTGGGTTACTCTCTACCCCTTTGCCTAGTTAACCCCCTACAGTCCAGTACAGGAGGTATTATTTGTCTTTACTTGGTTCATCTGAGCTATGCTTTAGCAGTGCTGTAAGACTTTTTCGGTTTTATGTCTGTTCCACCTAATGGTGGCACCTGGCAGGTGTTATTTTTCTTTAAGTTGTCATGGATAGAGTATTGGGATGTATATTACCCTGTAACCCTACGGAGATTTCATGCCTGACGCTTCAAGGCTACTTTTATTATTATTATTATTGTTAGTGTGAAAGTGGTCGTTCACTTCGTTTGTCAATAACAGTTTCTTATCAGTTTCTCTTTTTGATTCTTTGCAATACCTGATATAAAGATAATGTTGTTTACTCTGAAGGAGGGCCAGTGCTCAAGAGTTGATACCTTCATGGTACGCCCTTACTCTAAATGGAGTGTTGTTTTGTATGCCCGGTGAGCATTAAAAAAAAGGAACTTGTAATGTTAACTCCATGGGAGTAGCAGTATATTATTCCTGTCACATTTTAAGATAATCCTCTTATTATTTCAGACGACCTTAGGTTCTTTATAAGGATTATACATCACTGAGGGTGTCTGTTTATTAAGTACTACTTGTACTATCAGTCAAGGTAGCTGTTGATCTACACTATTTGTTATGTACATTCTACATTTACTTGTGCTATGGTAGGATCAGTTTTCTACTTTTGGTTGAATTGATGCATTAGAAACCAGAAAGTATAATCTTGGGGACTTTAAGACGGTATTTGCTTTGGTCGTAGAGGTTTTATATTGGATAGCCAGTACAGTTTGATGGATTTTCTACACTTTGGTGTAGACAATTGCATAGTAATGTTCTTTGAACATTATTCTTTCTTTTTTCTGGCTTATGTCAAGTTATCATGGGTCTTCATTGAGATGTATTTCTCTGTCCATTCTGTTCACTCTCTTGTATAGGATAATTAATGTTATTGACTCTTTAGGAGTTACTGTGCGCTTTTGCATTTTCCTTCTAGGCTTTCTGCTTTTAGGAAGGGTTTTTCCCTCTTTAGGAATACTTTTTCTTCTCTATGAAAATATTTAGATCTGTTGTGCATTTAGTTCTTAATGCCTCATATAGGTAAAACTGTTTTCATCGTGACCTGACTCTGCTTGTTGTAGGTTGGGTTCACAATTTGAGACTCTCATAAAATGGAATATAGATTTTTCTTTTTCTAAGAGTATTGTTTATTTTCGTTTTTTGCATTATTGTCAGCTTTTCTAGTTAATCTGTAGATGAGTCTTATTCATTATAAGTGACACACACACACACACA
This sequence comes from Pleurodeles waltl, assembly GCF_031143425.1. Taxonomy (NCBI): domain Eukaryota; kingdom Metazoa; phylum Chordata; class Amphibia; order Caudata; family Salamandridae; genus Pleurodeles; species Pleurodeles waltl. Next base: position 202,708,936 of record NC_090444.1, on the reverse strand, counting down.
CACACACACACACACACACACACACACACACACACACACACACACACACACACACACACACACACACACACACACACACACACACACACACACACTCTTCATTGAATACTACACAGGCATTTGTTTATTTTCCTATGTCAGAAGGTATGTATATTAAGAATATCTTGAAGATGGTTTTATCATCTCGAGCTACTTTTCTTGGAGACAACTGTATTTATGTGCCAAATGGTTGCTATTGCTGTCTTCAACTTGTTTTTAAAGAGGACAGTTGTATGTTTTCTCTGCAAGAGATAAAATATTATATGTGTGTCTTTAAACGTAGGGCTAGTTTGTACATACCCTTAGAGGGTAAGAGGTATTGCTCAATAGCATGCTATGCTACTCTGTGTTCCAGCAGGTTGGAGGATGCAGTTACGGTCTACATGTAAGAACAAATAGATTTATATTCACTAACCCATTTGGAATACTGTCCTATGGTCATGGGTAGTTTGTGCATTGGTTCGCATCTCTTTAAGGGAGTGAGTAGTTTAATATTAATTCTGTTGGTTCACCTCTAACACAGGTTGGTCATACTAACATGGATTTTGTTTATTCCATGCTTTTGAATGTGACTCCTCACACATGGTCCCCTCACAAGCCCTATGTGGTGAAATTTGTTAGAGCTCACCTAAATTATAATAAATGTCCGGTCTTTAATTGTTCTACACCGTTTTTTGTAGGGACAGATTTATTATGGTCTTAATCATGGGTAATGCTGTCTCTGTGCTCTTAACATTTTTATGACTTTTTCTTACTGTGGTCCTTTACACAGTTCTTTTAGCAAAGCGGATGTGTTTCCTCATAGATATTCTTATGAACGCACCCTCTATTTCTCTTGATTAGACTGGTTTTATTCTGGTTACAGTCTCTCCATATGATTGGGTCACTTATGACACACAGTTGACATACTAACATGAATGAGCCTATCCCATGTTTTTCATGTTTTATGGTTTTATTTACCTGTGGTTCCTTCCAGAGGTTTTGATGTTGTAGAGTATATTATTACTCATCTTAGTAACTATAATTGTCTGGTCTTTTTCGCTTGATCTAGACCGATTTTCTGATAATCAGAGACTTTTATGAAGGATCTGCACCTTGAGTTAAAAATTCAGTGATTACTTGACACAGGGGTGTCTTGTTCTAGCACACTGTTTCTAATGTGACTACACATTTTGAATGTGGAAAATAGCCATGGAAGAAACCGACATCGATGTGTCGGTGAGGGGCTTATATAGACTCTGCTGACGTCACATCCGGTGGACGATGTTGATACGGAGTCACGCAGCGCCCTCTTCTGAGACGCAGACGTGCTATTGGAAAAAAGTTTCCATGTTTAGGGTCGTCGTGCCTAGGGAAGATTCTAAAGTGAGAAATCTGCAGCTAGAGCCTGTCTCTACCAGATAATGTGTTAGCAAAGGTAAGTCATTTGTTATTCCTGTCCATCATATCTGTCAGGCGGCAACGTAGGCATCCTTGCACACGTTCACCAACCACTGCTGCCTGGACAGTCAGGTCCGTAGTGACAAGTACTTTGCTTGAATGGTCCTGAAGGGCTTTCTAGTATGATCTTGGCTCACAGACCCACCTCCGGGAATGGTGTTGCTTGGGTATCTATTTTAAGGTAAAGAATCTGCAACTAGAAGTCTCTATCAGATGAGCAAGTGACTTACCTTTGGTGTTGCCTTATCTGGTAGAGACATATTCTAGTTGTTGATTCCTTACCGACCCACCCATCCTCCCCGCTCTGTGAACTGATTTCTAAGGAAAGGGACTCTGGTTTCTGACCTTAGCTTTGACACTCCAGCAGCCAGTGTACTTCATAGTTCTGCACCTCTGGTGTGGAAAGCCGTGAAAACAAACTGACGTCTGCTCGCCGGGGTGGTCCCTATATAGGACCCGCAATGTCTGTTCCGGCGCCGACCGATGCCACTTAGTGGCGCTGCTCAGAAAAGTCTCTGAATCTGCACCTAGAATGTCTCTTCCAGGTAAGGCTTTACCAATGGTACGCAACTTGTTTTTCCCATCCAGTGTCAGGCAATTGTGTTTATATAAGGGCGCATGCTAGCTTATATTTTTCTCAGAGCCCATAACTCTTTTTTTAAGGGAGGGAATTTTCAACAGAACTTTGAATTGGAAAACAAAATCATGAATGACTTGATACATAGCTTTCACTTAAATCTTTGCACTCAGACAACGGTTTATGACTAGTAGGAAAAATGTTTTCACTTCTCTGGTTTGCATAGTTATTTCAACTAGTTTGCATTAGTGAGAGCCAATCCCAACTCTCACTCCCATTTGGTTAGCCACTTCAAACTGCTTGTAACCTGTTCAAGTTACTGTTTCTAGTCTTGAGATTCTTACACCTTCTTGTACGTTTTACTGAAAAAAGCCGGTGCATTCTGATTGAGGGTTGGTCACTTTTGCCTAAGAATACAAGCTAGCCAAGAATTGTGCACTAGCAAGAGCTCTGTCTCACTTATTTTGTTGAACGGTAATACAATCCAGTATTGTACAAACCTATGTGACATAAGTGCCATACCATTTCTAATACTCAGAGAAGCTCTAATGAAATTTCAGACAACATAACAAATTTCAGTTGATGCTAGCTTGTTGTAAAAATAGTAGTGAGAGATAGTATTTTCTAATATTAGCAGCATATATACAAAGGACAAGAAAAAGCCTACTGGGAGTAGTATAACGTTTGCTAAACAACATGAAGTGGCTAGTGCTTTGATACTGTGACTGCGAAAGTCTGCAGGGGCAAATAGAGAGTTGATCAACACATGTAACCTGGTATGAAAATGCAGTGCTGAATCGGAAATATGTGAGATAAAATCTATACTCAGTATTTTGAATAAGTATCAAATAAGGTTCAATCCCCGTAGAGGTACAAAGAGCAGAGTGGGCAGCAACCGTCTGCACGGATTGAGAATTCTGATTCTGCACATCACTTTATAAGAAAAATAACTTTTTTTCAGTCCTGTTCACAATTTCCAGCTATTCAAGGGAGTGGTTTTCAACTACATAAGTCAAGGAATTTCAGTCTACATGATTAAGGGCCTGATTACAACTTTGGAGGAGGTGTTAATCCGTCCCAAATGTGACGGATATACCACCTGCCGTATTATGAGTTCCATAGGATATAATGGACTCGTAATACGGCTGGTGGTAAATCCGTCACTTTTGGGACAGATTAACACCTCCTCCAAAGTTGTAATCAGGCCCTAACTGCTAAAGAACCCCTAAGCAATAATTTTAAAAATCCCCATCTGATGAATACCAGATTTTATACCACAGACATAAGGCCAAACCTGTTAAATCCTCTAGATAATTTTTCCCGGTTTCATTATTACAGGTAAAATTTGCTGTACTGTTGAGTAGAGAGCAGATTACACAAAACGCTGTTCTCAACCTTCTAAAGCAGTAGAGGGTTAATAGAGCCCCAAACTCCTACCCCATAAGAGACAGCCATAATGCGTTTCGATTTATAAATATGAATGAATTTCCTGTGATCTATCACAAAGCTTTGAAGCAAACAAAAAAAACCTCATTGATCACTCTTAGGCGAAGTTAAGATACTAAATTAAGATTAGGAGTATGCCGCTCCAGAGATAATCTTGGGCCCCTGACATACCTCTGTAAAAAATTGTTGTCCAGAGATTTTCATGATTGATTTGTGTTTTTGTATCATTAAAGAAGTAATTTAGCTTGGGTAGACGTTGCTAATCCGGGCGGATTTTTTTCGGGACAACTTTTTTGTATAAATGGCAGTTGTGTTGCAGTGATGTAATATTTCAGGAACTATGAGACCTCTGCACTTCATTTTGGTGTAAAAACATAGGTTTTGGGGCCAAGTAGTCTTATAGAGACAGGTGGCGTCAGTCGACTCCGTTGGCGTTGTGATGACGTTGGGAGTAGTATATAGATGCCGCTGTCGCGCAGTGACGTCAGTTCTTTTCTTTCCACGCCACGCGCTGATCCGGAGAAGAGCTACCCTGGCTATATTTTGGCGAATTCGACCCTTTTGTCAAGCTTTTTCTGTGCAACTTTGGTGCGTCGAGGATGTCCCCGAAGACCGGGTTCAAGCCATGCGAGGACTGTCATCAGACGATGTTGGTGACTGATCCTCATCGGGTTTGTCTGTGGTGTCTCAGTCCTCGAAGTTGTGTTCTGAGTGCCAGGCTATGCACCCAATGGCTTTGAGGGAGGGGTCCCTAAAGCGAATGGCGGCCCGGCACTCAACTCCGCGTAGGTCCCGATCTCGCTCGAGAGGGAGGTCTCGATATTGGTTGCAGAGTCATCACCACTCGTCGTCTTCTAAAGCCCCAGGTCAGATTTGGACCCTTTTTCTTATGGGTACGAATATGGGGAGGAATTGGACGGGTCCCTGGACCCTTATGAATATCAGGATGACCCTGCTATGGACTGGGCTCAGGAATTGGGTGAAGCCGGTGGTCTGGATAATTCTCCTGACGCTGGCATGCTGTTTTCCTCTACCATGGCTACTGTGGAGGGTTCAACGTATGGTATGGTGGTCAGTAGGGCAGCTGAGGTCCTTGGTTTCGTGCTTCCCACTGTTGAGGTCAGGTCTAATCTCCTGACGGAGGTGCTTCAGCCTGGGGCTTCTACTTCAGAACCCCTTTTGCCGTTTAATGAAGCCCTCACTGATGTCCTTTTGGGTACATGGTCCAAACCAAACACAGGGGTCCTGCGAATAGGACTATCGCACGCCCCCATCGGCCTGCTCCGAACGACCCTAAATTCCTTTCCCAACACCCCACGCCTGAATATCTGGTTATCCAGGCTTCCTCTTTTTCATGCGCATTCCCTTCCGCTCCCGCAGATAGGGAATCCAAAAGGCTGGAACAGTTTGGCAAGAAGTTGTTTTCTTCCTCCAGTCTTGTGCTGCGTTCTAAGAACACCACATGCCTTTTGGGCCGCTATGCCCACTCTTCCTGGAACACGGTTGCGCAAATCATGCCGCAGATACCGGAGGAGGCCCGTGCTATCGTCTCCCAAGCTGTGAACGATGGGAGAGATGCGGCAAATTTCACAATCCGTTGTGGGCTGGACACGACAGACTCTCTGGGCAGATTGGTTGCCACGACGGTGGCCTTACGACGCCACGCCTGGTTACGCATGGACATGCCCTTTGATGGCTCCTGTCTCTTCAGAGACAAAGCGGACTCGGCCTTGGAGAGATTTAAGGATTCCCAGGCTACGGCTCGGTCCCTCGGTCTTTCCTCTGCCCCTCGCCTACCACAGTCCGCTTTTCGCCCCTTTCATGGCCATGGAAGGGGCTCCATGTCGCGTCCTCCACCCAGCCACCGTACCGCGCACGCTGTTAAGCCTATGCGTGGCCGAGGACGCGGAATCCCATGTGGCCATGGGACAGGGAACCAGAGGTCTGCCCAGTCCACCTCTGCCCCCGCTGCAGCCTCCAAATCCTCCTAGTCCGTCCCCTCACTCCCGCCCAGTTGGCGGCAGGATTCGCCATCACCTGCCCCACTGGGAAAATATCACCACAGACAGGTCAGTTTTGCTGATCGTTCGAATGGGCTACTCCCTCCCTTTCAAATCTGCTCCACCACCCATGCCACCATCCTTCAGTCACCTTCCGTAGGATCATTTGGCGCTTCTCCTCCGGGAAGTCGCAGCTCTCTTGGCCAAGGGAACTATAGAAAAGGTCCCTGTGCCAGAAGTAGGTTGTGGTTGTTATTCCCGCTACATTCTGATACCAAAAAAGGACAACGGCTTACATCCTATCCTATCCTAGACCTTTGGGACCTAAACTACTTCCTCAAAAAGGGGAAATTCAAAATGCTCACTCTGTCTCAGGTTCTGTCTGCCTTGGAGCCAGAAGACTGGATGGTAGCGTTGGACTTGCAGGACGCTTATTTCCACATCCCCATCCTGCCTGCCAACAGACGTTACCTACGATTCGTAGTGGGAAACGAGCAATTTCAGTTTACCATGCTCCCCTTCTGCCTTACCAGCGCCCCTCGGGTGTTCACGAAAGTGATGGCGGTGGTTGCAGCTCATCTGCGCAGGTTAGGGGTCTCAGTCTTCCCTTACCTCGACGACTGGCTGTTGAAGGCGGATTCGCCCCTGAAAGTCGTCTCCCACCTTCAGACTACGGCGAACCTCCTGCAGACGCTGGGATTCACTGTAAACGTGCCGAAGTCACACCTGACTCCCTCTCAGTTGCTCTCTTTCATCGGAGCGGTTCTGGACACAGTGCAGTTTGGGGCTTATCCTCCCGAAAAACGAGTCCAAGACATTCAGGCTATCATTCCGATCTTTCGGCCTAGTTCTTGGGTTTCGGTCAGACTGACTCTGAGGCTGCTGGGCCTCATGGCCTCCTGCATCCTGTTAGTGACACATGCCAGATGGCATATGCGGGCTCTGCAGTGGGACCCTGAAGTTCCAGTGGGCGCAGCATCAGGGGAATCTCTCCGACCTGGTCCAGATCTCGGAGGGGACTGCGAAAGACCTGTGGCTTTCGAATCCTCATTGGGTCTACGACAGATCTCTCTCCCTTCCCCAACCAGATCTATCTATTGTGACAGATGCGTCACTTCTGGGTTGGGGCGGCCACATGAGAGAGGCGGAGATCAGAGGACTCTGCTCTCCGGCGGAGTTTGGGCTCCATATCAATCTGCTGGAGCTCCGGGCGATCAGGCTTGTGTTGGAAGCATTCCTTCCCTCTCTCAAAGGGAAAGTGGTGCAGGTGTTCACGGACAATAATACCGCGATGTAGTACTCCTACAAACAGGGCGGAGTAGGGTCCTGGACCCTGTGTCAGGAGGCACTACGCCTCTGGACATGGCTGGAATATCGGGCATTACCCTGATGGTGCAACATGTGGCGGGCTCCCTCAACGACAGAGTGGACGAACTCAGCCGTCGATGCACAGCCGATCACAAATAGCGTCTCCATCCAGAGGTGGCGCAAGGTCTCTTTCAGCAGTGGGGAGAGCCTTGGTTAGATCTGTTAGCCTCCGCAGAGAACGCACAATGTCAGCTGTTTTGCGCGTTGGAGTTCCCAAGGCAGCACTTGCTCGGAGACGCTTTTCGTCTCGAGTGGAACTCTGGCCTCCTTTACGCCTACCCCTCTTCTGCCCAGAGTTCTCAAGAAAATCAGGAACGACCAGGCCCAAGTCATCTTGGTGGCTCTGGACTGGGCACGGAGAGTATGGTATCCAGAGCTATTGAGCATGTGCATCGATCCACCACTCAGTCTGCCTCTTCGGGCGGATCTTCTGTCGCAGCAACAGGGGACGGTTCTTCACCCGAACCTGTCCAACCTCCGCCTTCATTCGTGGAGATTGAGCGGCGCCAGTTGACGGCTTTTGCCCTTCCACCCGAAGTCAGCAATGTTATCTTGGCAGCCTAGAATTAATCAACCAAAACTGTCTACACCTGTCGTTGGTATAAATTTGTGGCATGGTGTACCAACAAATCTGTTGATCCCCTTTCCCGCCCCTCTATCCGAGGTTCTTCTGTTCATTCTTTCTTTGGCCCAACAGGGCTCTGCTTTGGGCACCCTTAAAGGGTATTTATCTGCCATTTCCGCGTTTCTTAGGCTACCTGATCCGCCCTCACTCTTTAAATCTCCTATTGTGAGTAGATTCCTAAAAGGACTCTCCCATTTATTTCCTCCCACTCCATTTATCATGCCTCAGTGGGACCTTAATCTTGTACTTACTTACTTGATGTGTACCCCCTTTGAGCCAATGCATAATTGTCCCTTGCGGCTCCTCACCTTCAAAACTGTCTTTCTGATGGATACAACTACCTGTGGATTCCTCACCTAAAGAATTTTCCCCCATGCGCTAGCACCCGACGGAAATTTTTCTTTTAGCTCTGCACGTCGACGATGACGTAACATTTTGCTCGACTCCCACGCGACGCCGTATGACGTCAGTTCCCTTTTTTTTTTTGTGCTTTCGAGAAATGTTTTTTTCGTCTAGGCTACCAGGGAGCTACTGTTTTACTTTGAGTGTTACAATGTCTCAGCCACGAAAATCAGGTTTTAAACCCTGTAGGGAGTGTGGTGGCCGAATGTCGGTGACAGACCCACACGAAAATTGTGGTGTCTGAGCTCTGACCATGAAGTTGAGGCGTGCGGTTCATGCCAACGTATGAATCCGAAAGCACTCAAGGAGCGGGAGGCCAAGTTATTCTTGGCGAAATTGAAGAAGGAGGAAAGACATAACCCTCGTAGGCCTTCTTCTAAATCTTCAAAATCGCACAGGCGTCATCGAGACTCCCGGCTCCGGCATGGATCACGACGTTGTTAGAGTAAGGACTGATCCCGCTCAAGGTCGCCATCAGCTCGATGCCAAAAGACATGGGAGGTTAGTCCTACGATAACACCTCCGCCTCGGACGACTCCTACTTCTCCGACGTCTCCTCTGTCTGTCTTTGAGGTCTATCCTCATCTGGATCTGGCGGTTTCACCGGCGCAGACGGAGATGCCCGAACCTACGCCAGTGTCGCCTCAGGTGACGACTCCGCAGGGATATCCGGCGTTTCCGGCGCCAGGCACAGACCCTGCCGCATTTCTTAATGCGATGTTTAACATCTTTGCCACCATGGCTCCGGGAGGTGGCCAGTCTGGACCTTCAGGTGCTTTGCCATATGACATGGGTGTTCCGGCTCCGTACAGGCCGACGCCCTTCATGCCTTTCCTTCCTACGGGAGGTGCTGGTTCGGCGCCAGTACTAATGGCGTCACCTAAAATGCCTGTGACGCCGACGACATCTGCTGCCCCGGCGCCAATGAGTTAGTCACAACCTCAATTGATGCTGAAGAAGCCTACGGCGCCGATGGATCCGGCGTCTGATGAATCCAAGGGTCGACGCCGTCCGAGGTCTTTGGAGTCGGCAGACGCCTTATCGACGCCGAGAATAGAGGCCAGGCTCCGCTCCAGGAGATTGGCTCTGAGGCTGCTTGAGGAGCAGGATTATGAGAACCAGCTCTTGGAAGAGGGTGAGATTGTAGAGCCTCTAGGAGACCTGCAGGGCTTGGACACTGCCAGTGGGTTGGACACTTACCCGGAGTGGGACTTAGCATCCCCGGGGGAGTACACCGAAGAGGATGCTTCTTTCCATTCGATGGTGAGGAATGCGGCGGATTTTCTTGACCTTCCTCTTCCAGCTGCTGGCATAAAGAGTAACATTCCTACGGAAGTGTTGCACCCTTCTTCAGCAGTGGCAGAGCCGCTTCTTCCATTTAATGAGGCACTCGTAGACCCGATAATGAAGGTGTGGAAGAAACCTGTGACTTCGACAGCAGTAAATAGGTCTGTTGCAAGGAGGTATCGGGTGGCTCCTGGAGATCCAGCTTTCTTGTCAAGACCTCCGACTCCAGAGAGCTTGGTGGTGCAGGCCTCATGCTCCTCCCGCACTGCTCCAGGATCATTTCCAGGGGTTCCTTCGGACAGGGAATCCAAGAGAATGGACCAATCTGCAAAAAAGGCGTTCTCTTCATGCAGCATGGCCCTTAAGTCAACAAATGCTACCTGTATCTTGGGCAGGTACATCTCTGCTCGTAGGGTGAGTGAGCTTCAGGCCCTTTCCTCAAAACCTCCATACTTGTCTGTGCACCCTGACAAAGTTGTGTTGCGCATTAGGGCTTCCTTCCTTCCTAAGGTGGTTACACCCTTTCATGTAGGCCAGTCCATCACTCTGCCTACTTCCTACTCACCTCCTCATCCTTCCCATGAGGAGGAGAGACTCCACCATCTGGACCCAAAAAGAGCATTGGCGTTCTACCTCAATCGTACTAAAGATTTCCAGGTGGACAATCAACTCTTTGTTGAATATGTGGGCGCGAAAAAAGGGAAGGCGGTGCAAAAGCGTACCATCTCTCGATGGGTGCTTCTTTGCATCAAAATGTGCTACACTTTGGCCAAAAAGCAGCCTCCTGAAGGCTTGCCTGCTCATTACACCAGAGCAACTGCTGCTTCCACTGCGTTAGCACTCTGAGTTCCTGTCCTGGATAGCTGCCAGGCAGCTATGTGGGCGTTCCTGCACACGTTTGCTAAGCACTGCTGCCTGGACAGTCTGGTCCGTCGGGACGGCTATTTTGGTTGTTCGGTCCTGCAGGACTTTCTAGTATGATCTTGGTTTGCAGCCCACCACCGAGGATGGCATTGCTTTGGTATCTATTCTAAGGTAAGGAATCTGCAACTAGAAGTCTATCAGATGTACAAGTTACTTACCTTCGGTAACGAAATATCTGGTAGAGACCTATTCTAGTTGCAGATTCCTTACCGCCCACTCATCCTTCCCACTTGCAAACTGATTTTTAGGGACAGGGATTCCCCCTTTCAGGTCCTTAGCTCTGGTGCACCAATCTCGATGTTCTTAGTGGCTCTGCGCTTTGGTGTGGAAAGTTGTTAAAAGAAACTGATGTCACTGCGCGAGTGCTGCATCTATATACTACTCCCGACGTCATCATGGCGACCCCGACGCCTGCGGACTCGACCGACGCCACCTGCCGACGCGCAAGGGTATTGCTCGAAGAAAAATCTCCGGATCCAGTCTGACGCCTGGGGGAAATTCCAAGGTAAGGAATCTGCAACTAGAATATGTCTCTACCAGATATTTTGTTACCGAAGGTAAGTAACTTGTACGTTTAGCTGCAGCTAGCTATTTCCAAGATTACGTTTTCAGCCGAGTAGCTGATCTGAAAAGCGAGGTAAATGTATTTGCAGCAAATTTGTATACCCACCCGAACTGCATGTGTACATACAGGGAGTGCAGAATTATTAGGCAAATGAGTATTTTGACCACATCATCCTCTTTATGCATGTTGTCTTACTCCAAGCTGTATAGGCTCGAAAGCCTACTACCAATTAAGCATATTAGTTGATGTGCATCTCTGTAATGAGAAGGGGTGTGGTCTAATGACATCAACACCCTATATCAGGTGTGCATAATTATTAGGCAACTTCCTTTCCTTTGGCAAAATGGGTCAAAAGAAGGACTTGACAGGCTCAGAAAAGTCAAAAATAGTGAGATATCTTGCAGAGGGATGCAGCACTCTTAAAATTGCAAAGCTTCTGAAGCGTGATCATCGAACAATCAAGCGTTTCATTCAAAATAGTCAACAGGGTCGCAAGAAGCGTGTGGAAAAACCAAGGCGCAAAATAACTGCCCATGAACTGAGAAAAGTCAAGCGTGCAGCTGCCACGATGCCACTTGCCACCAGTTTGGCCATATTTCAGAGCTGCAACATCACTGGAGTGCCCAAAAGCACAAGGTGTGCAATACTCAGAGATATGGCCAAGGTAAGAAAGGCTTAAAGACGACCATCACTGAACAAGACAAACAAGCTGAAACGTCAAGACTGGGCCAAGAAATATCTCAAGACTGATTTTTCTAAGGTTTTATGGACTGATGAAATGAGAGTGAGTCTTGATGGGCCAGATGGATGGGCCCGTGGCTGGATTGGTAAAGGGCAGAGAGCTCCAGTCCGACTCAGACACCAGCAAGGTGGAGGTGGAGTACTGGTTTGGGCTGGTATCATCAAAGATGAGCTTGTGGGGCCTTTTCGGGTTGAGGATGGAGTCAAGCTCAACTCCCAGTCCTACTGCCAGTTCCTGGAAGACACCTTCTTCAAGCAGTGGTACAGGAAGAAGTCTGCATCCTTCAAGAAAAACATGATTTTCATGCAGGACAATGCTCCATCACACGCGTCCAAGTACTCCACAGCGTGGCTGGCAAGAAAGGGTATAAAAGAAGGAAATCTAATGACATGGCCTCCTTGTTCACCTGATCTGAACCCCATTGAGAACCTGTGGTCCATCATCAAATGTGAGATTTACAAGGAGGGAAAACAGTACACCTCTCTGAACAGTGTCTGGGAGGCTGTGGTTGCTGCTGCACGCAATGTTGATGGTGAACAGATCAAAAAACTGACAGCATCCATGGATGGCAGGCTTTTGAGTGTCCTTGCAAAGAAAGGTGGCTATATTGGTCACTGATTTGTTTTTGTTTTGTTTTTGAATGTCAGAAATGTATATTTGTGAATGTTGAGATGTTATATTGGTTTCACTGGTAATAATAAATAATTGAAATGGGTATATATTTTTTTTTTGTTAAGTTGCCTAATAATTATGCACAGTAATAGTCACCTGCACACACAGATATCCCCCTAACATAGCTAAAACTAAAAACAAACTAAAAACTACTTCCAAAAATATTCAGCTTTGATATTAATGAGTTTTTTGGGTTCATTGAGAACATGGTTGTTGTTCAATAATAAAATTAATCCTCAAAAATACAACTTGCCTAATAATTCTGCACTCCCTGTACATACAAAAATAATAATGTACAATGAGCTCCCAGCAGGAAAGTAACCGCCAGCCTTCTGGTAAGTTTGCACTCTTTGAAAAAACAAATGAAGTTTTAAAGCCACTCTTGAGTGCTGACTACGGGTTCACACTCTGTGAGATCAGAGTAATAATGGTAATCATTGATGAAACTGTATTGATCCATAATAATGAAATTACGATTTTTCTGTTTAGACTGAACAATGACAGAATTCGCTTTTGTCAGTCTAATAAAAAAAATGAGCCACTCAGTGTTCTCAGCTGATTTGACTTCTAAAGTCCTTGCTGCCAAAATAAGATTACAGGATGCAGTAAAATCAGCAGGAACCACTTTAAGAAACATCCCGAAAGATTTCGATTTTGGACTTAATGACAAATTTTGTGATGCCCCTGAGCTCCACAAATGGGAGTCAACAAGAATGCCTGATGTTGTCTTAACAGTATTTTTTTACATCTTCGTTTAATATCAGCAAAGCAAAAGAGATAAAAACTAAAGTTATTGAGTTTGGAACAGAAGCCGACAACATTGATGATGGCTTTGAAGATACAGTATAAGCGACAAAGTGGAAGACAATCCCACAAACTGACAGGCTTATGCTGTGCAAATGTACTGTCTTTTCCAAATCATGTTTTATGAAGTACATCACGGCAAAAGGAAAACTCCGCTACACATGACTGTCCACACAATCTATGACAAGTGCAAAAGCAGAGACCTAATCACTTCAATGAATAGGACTGGTATATCAACAAGTTATAATGACATAGTGCGAAGCAGAAACTTGTTAGCTGCTCACGCTGTAAAATCTTGTGAATCCAACAGCACACCACATCCAAGTCACTTTACCAGGCAAGGATTTACAATTGCTGCTCTTGATAATTTTGATTTTGAAGACTGCTTTTCTTTGTCAGGAACATCCAGCACCCATGATATCGCCATGATGCTTTTTCAAGACTGTACCAATGAAGAAGCTGCTGGAAACCAAGCTGTGTTAGCTGTAGGCATAAACAAACAAAGCTGCAAACTTATAATCCAACTGCCTTGCCAATGTGTGCAAAATCACTACAAACCATCAACACGTCCCAGTCTACCAGAAAGTTTCAATGTGGCTGAGGACACGGATCTTCTTCTCCTTGATGCTGCAGTCCGCGAAGCTGATTTAACTGAATTTATAATATTGCTTATTTGGTGCGTGCTGAAGGATCAAGAAAAGTCAGTTTATCCATGGGCTGGAATTCATGCTTTGATCTCCCAGAATATTGTCCCACTTAAGAAGGCTGGGTTTTTACTAGTAATACCATCTCCAATCACAAACTACGCAACAGTATTCACAGCTCTAAAAAAATAATAATAATAATCCAAAATGTGCATGCTCAGCTTGAAGACAAGCCTATGTTCGTAATTTTCTGTGATGAAGGTGTTTTTAATACTGTAGCTGACATTTTGTATGAGCAGTCCAGTAGAAGTTGATGATCTTTATGCAATGATGGGCTTTTACCACTTGACAAAAGTTGCATTGGAGTGTGCAGAAAGATATTTCAGTGGATGTGGCATGGTACTTATTGAGGCTGAAATCTTTGGAAGCAAAACTGTCCAGTCAGTATTGAGCAGGACTCCTTATGTTTGTTAGTTACAAGGTATGTACATTGCATTGCATTGGAATGCTTTCTGCAACAACAATGACACATTAGGTTTTCCATATCTTAACTCAGAAGTGAACAAGGCGCAGGGTGCACTTCATTCAAAAAGACTTTATGCAAATCTAGGCAATGTTCAATACACTCAGTTCAAAATCAGAAAACCTGAAAAACAAGTTAGTAGAGATTATCAAAGAATGTGAAGAAAAATCAGACTTTTGAAAGTAAGAATGTATTACACATGATAGCTCTAGTGAAAAACTTGGGACATGCTTATCAGTAAAGTGATTGGGAGCTGCACGTGAAGAATGTGGAGTCACTGATGACTGTGAAGAAACTTGAAGTAGAAAACCCATACTTCAACAGAAAATTAATCCAAAGACATTTCGTGTTGAAAGACAGAAAGGGAAGGTTTAATGCTGGGGTTCAATGTATGAAACTGGAACAGACAATCCTGGGATCACAGAAAAGCTCCAAGGTAATTGTTGGTCACACAAGTGTAGTCATGCTCCATGTATTGGGCCATGCATTAGAAAGCTTTGAGGGAGTGGTCCTTGAAGCTGATGGCAGCCCAACGCTAGACTGCACATGTCGAGATCTCAATCAAGAGGCACCGGAGTCCTCCAATGTCGTTGTCCCACTCCAAATCCTCTGGGCAATCAGTTAAGCTGAGACACAAGAAAAGAAAATCCAAGAAGTAGAAGCAGTCTTTGACTTCTTGTACGTCGACCGACGAGACAAGGGAGTGTTGATGAACCTTGTTCTGCAGAGCCTGGGCCTTTTCCACGCTTTCCTGAGTTTCTGGAAAACAGAGCGACCCCCCTGCCCAACTTCCTCACGCAACACCCAACCCTTGAGAGCTTGATGGCCCAATGTTGAACTTCCCACAGAGCTTTCCTTACCACTCTACTGGATAGGGAATTAAAGAGGCTGGATTCATTTGGGAAGAGGTTTTCTTCTGCCAGCCTGCCGTTGCGGTCCATGAACACTGCATGCCTTTTGGGCCATTATTCCCAAACGCCGCGAGACATGGTTGCGCAAGTGCTGCCATAATTTCCGGATAGTACTCTCTCTCTCTCTCAGGCTGTTGTAAATGGGAGGATACAGCAATGTTTTCAATTCATTGCAGACTTGACAGGACCGACTAGCTAGGCAGAGCTGTTTCCACAACAGTGGCCTTGAGGCTCCAAGCCTGGCTGAGGACATCTGGCTTTTCAGGGGATGTCTAACGAACATGCCCTTTATGGCACCTGTCTAAATGCAGACAAGGTAGATTCAGTGCTTGAGCACTTCAGGGACTCCCACGCTATGGCCATATCCCTGCCTTTCTTTCCTTTTGTGGATAGGGAAGGGTCTTCCAGTTGCTGTCCGTCCACTGGGCTGCCCATGCTTCCCAGCCTCTGCGTGGACGAGGGCATGGTACCAACAGAACTTGTGCGTCAAGTAGCCAGTGGTGTGATCAATCTGCTGCCATTTCCAACTGCAGCAGCCTCTAAACCCTCCTAATCTGCTCCTTTACCACCGTGGGTACCCCGTTGGTGGCAAGGTTCGCCATTAGCTGCCCAACTGGCAGTCTATAACATCAGACAGGTGGATTTTGCAAATTGTTCGAAGGGACAACTCCCTCCTCTTTGAGACTATCCCTCCATGAATGCCACCATCTCACCACTGGCTGATGGAGGATCATCTGTTCCTTCCACGTAAGGAAGTTACAGATCTCTTGACCAAGGGAGTCATAGAGAGGGTATTGGTGCCAGAAATAGGCTGTGGTTGTTATTCCCGCTACTTTCCGGTTCCCAAAAAGGACAAAGGTCTTCACCCCTATTCTAGATCGATGAGTCCTCAATCTCTTCTTCAAGAAGGAGAAATTCAAAATGCCCACATTGGCTCATGTCTTCTCTGGACCCAGGAGACTGGATGTTAGCGTTGGACTTGCAGGAAGCCTATATTCACATCCCAGTCCTGCCTGCCAATCGGAGCGATCTGTGATTTACCCTATGCCATGAGCATTTTCAATTTACTGTGCTCCCCTTTGGACTTACCAGCGCTTTAATTGGGGCTATTCTGTACACAGTGCTTTTTCGGACTTATCCTCCTGAGCAGCAAGTCCAGGATACCAGGGATATGATACCGGTGAGACTGACTCTGAGGCTGTTGGTACTCATGGCCTCCTGCATCCTGTTTGTGACACATGCCAGATGGCATATGTGGGCCCTGCAGTGGGACCTGAAGTTTGAGTGGGTGCAGCATCTGCAGAATCTCTCTGACATGATCCATCTCTGGGGGGGAACTGGAACTACATCTGCCCGCCGAATGAGTGAGCTGCAAGCCTTGTCATCTAAGCCGCCTTACCTTTTTATAGATCCTGACAAACTGGTGCTTTGCACAACGGTTCTCGATCTCTTTTCTGCCAAAAGTGATCACGCCTTTTCATGTAGCCCAGTCAATCACCCTGCCTACTTTTTACACACCTCCACATCCTTCTAAGGAAGAGGAGAAACTCTACTTTCTGATGGATACAACTACCTGTGGATTCCTCACCTAATGAGTACTCCCATGGCGCCAGCATTCAACGGAAATCTTCTTCCTAGTCTCTGCACGTCGACGAGGACGTCATTCCAGCCACGCGACGCCGTCTGACGTCATACAGGCAATAAGAGGTCCTCGACGACGTGCCGACGTCAGTTCCCTTTTTTCCGTGCATTCGAAACGGTTATCTTCGAGGGAGCAACTGTTACTTTCGTGGTTACAGTGTATTTTTGCTGCGTAGTCCTTCGCTACAGTAAGAATGTCGCAGAGAAAGTCGGGTTTTAAGCCTTGTCGTGAGTGTGGGGGCAAGATGTCAGTTACGGACCCTCACTCCGACTGCCTTTGGTGTTTGAGCTCCGACCACGACGTCGCGACTTGCGAGTCATGCCAGCACATGAATCCAAAGGCCCTCAAGGAACGTGAGGCGAAGTTGTTTATGGCGAAGTCGAAAAAAGAAAAACATCACAAGAAGTCTTCTTCACCAAGGCATCGGCGTCATCGAGACTCCCGGCGCCGTAAAGAATCACGGCGCCATTCAAGCAAGGAGACTCGTTCTAGGTCTTCGGATCGGCGCCGGAGGGCTTGGGAGGTCAGTCCCACGGTCACGCCGCATCCATCGACGCCGTTGCCCTCTCCGGCGTCGCCGACTTCACCTGGACAGGCGTCGATGATTGAAGTGGTGCAGCCTCAAGTGTTGTCTCCGGCGTCTCAGACGTTGAGGCCGGCGTCGGGGTCGCCTTCGAGACAGGCACCCCAGTATCCGGCTTTCCCCACCCCTGGAGCCGATAGTACCGCATTCCTAAATGCGATGTATACCATCTTCCAACAGATGGCTCCAGGGGGTGCTTCAGCTGGTCCTTTGGCCTTTTCTTTGGGTGATCCTGCGCCTCTACGGCCGGCACCCTTTATGCCCTTTCTCCCTTTTGGGAACGTGGGCTCGGCGCCGCTGTCGGCGCCGGTGGCTTCAGAGGGATTGGCCCCGGAGATTTCCATCCCGTCGACGTCGGGATTTCGTCCTGTGACTCCGGTGGGTCCAACCGCTCCGAGTGCTCTTTCATCGGCGGAGGCATTGTCGACTCCGCTTATCGAGCAGAGGCTTCATTCGAGGAGACGTGCTCTCCGTTTATTAGAGGAGCAGGAGTACCAAAGAGTCCTGGAAGAAGGAGAACTAGAGGACTCGGGTGATGGACTGCATTGTCTAGAGACGGCCAGTGGGCTGGACACTTCCCCTGAGTGGGATCTTTCGTCTCCAGGGGAATACACGGAGGAGGCTGCTTCCTTTCACGCAGTGGTACGGAAGGCGGCTAGTTTTCTGGACCTGCCTTTGCCGGTGGTAGAGGCAAAACAGAACATTTTGACAGAGGTGCTACATCCGGCCTCAGCTGCGGCAGAACCACTCTTGCCGTTTAATGACGCTTTGCTGGATCCGGTGCTAGAGGTGTGGAAGAGACCAGTATCTTCCCCAGCGGTTCACAGAGCCGTAGCCAGGAGGTATCGAGCTGCACCAACTGACCCTGGCTTTCTTTCTAGGCACCCTACACCGGAGAGCTTGGTGGTGCAGGCCTCCTGTTCATCCAAATCAGCGGCTGGTTTGTTCCCGACGGTGCCTGGAGACAGGGACTCGAAGAAACTGGATGCGCAGTCCAAGAAGATTTTTTCGTCCTGCAGTCTGGCGTTGAAGGCCACCAATGCAACTTGTATCCTGGGGAGATATATTCATGCTCTTATGGATGACATTTCCTCATCATTTACGGAGCTTCCCCAGGGTCTTTTGGATGTTGTTTCAGATGCCCAGGCTGCCGCGACCCAGATTATTCAGACTGGGCTAGACACAACCGACTCGGTGGCCAGAGCGATGGGCACAACTGTGGTGGCAAGGAGGCAGGCCTGGCTCCGTAACTCGGGGTTTTCTGCGGATGTGCAGTCAATCTTATTGGGTCTCCCTTTTGATGGGGACAAGCTGTTTGGGGCCAAGGCAGATTCGGCCTTGGAACGTTTTAAGGAGAGCAGGGCCACAGCTAAATCATTAGGGCTCCAAGCTCCTTCTTCCTCTGCCTCTTCCAGATTTTTCAGGAGGTTTCGTGGATTTGGGCGTGGCTCTTCCTCCTCTTCCTTTCGGGGGAGATACCAGCAACCTGCTTCTTCCCAACCCTATAGATCTTTTAGAGGGAGGGGTAGGGCCCGCACCAGAGGAGCCTCTCAGCAGCACTCTGCCTCTTCCTCATCCTCTGGAGGGGTGCAGCAGGGGAAGCAGCCTTAGGCTTCCACCATTTCCCACTCACTCCTCTCCTGTAGGGGGAAGATTACAGCATTTTCTCCGCAAATGGAAGACTGTTACAACGGACACTTGGGTTCTCAGTATTGTGGGAAAAGGCTACACCCTTCCCTTTCGGGAGTTCCCGCCCCTCATCCCGCCCCGCCCATCTTATTGTTCAGAAGAACACCTCCTGTTGCTAGAACAGGAGGTTCAAGTCCTCCTTTCAAAGGGCGCGGTGGAGTTGGTCCCAGAGCAGGAAAGGGGTCGAGGTTGTTACTCAAGGTATTTCCTGATTCCCAAGAAGGATGGTCGGTTGAGACCAATCCTGGACCTGAGGATCTTGAATTGGTTCCTCAAACAGGAAAAGTTCAAGATGCTGTCCCTAGCTCAGGTGCTTTTGGCGTTGAACAAGGAAGATTGGATGGTGTCTGTCGACTTGCAGGATGCTTACTTTCACATCCCGATACTCAAGTCGCACAGGAAGTATCTCCGGTTTGTGGTAGGGTCGCAACACTATCAGTTTGCGGTCCTCCCGTTTGGTCTTACTTCAGCTCCTCGAGTCTTCACGAAGGTGATGTCCGTGGTTGCGGCAGAGCTCAGAAGGAAGGGGATAGCAGTATTCCCTTACTTGGACGACTGGTTGATCAAAGCCAAGTCTCCGGAGCTTGTGTCGCATCATCTGCAGTCAACAACCCAGCTGTTGTTCGACCTGGGTTTTTCGGTGAACGAGCCCAAATCTCACCTGGAGCCCTCTCAGCGCCTCCTGTTCATAGGGGCAGTACTGGATACGACATTGGGTCGAGCCTTTCCTCCGCCTCAGCGGATCCAAGATATTCAGGAATTGGTTCCAATGTTTCGAAATGGAGCGGTAGTTCCAGTCCTCAAGGTCCTTCGTCTGCTCGGTCTGTTTGCCTCCTGCATTCTGTTGGTCACGCATGCTCGCTGGCACATGAGGGCTCTTCAGTGGTGCCTCCGAAGGCAGTGGTCACAACACAAAGGGGATCTAGAAGGTGCTGTCAAGATCTCCAGAGATGCTGCTGTGGAATTGAGGTGGTGGATTGCGGGCAACAATCTTTCACAAGGAAAGCCGTTCGCGCAGTCGCCACCAGTGGCCACGGTCATAACGGATGCTTCCACTCTAGGGTGGGGAGCTCATCTGGGGGATCTGGAGATCAAAGGCCTTTGGTCTCCAGAGGAACAGATGTTTCATATCAATGTGTTAGAGTTACGGGCTGTACGTCTGGCTCTCAAGGCCTTCCTCCCTTCCCTTCGTGGTCAGTCGGTACAGGTCCTAACGGACAATACTACCACGATGTGGTACATAAACAAACAGGGAGGAGTAGGGTCGTACCTTCTCTGCAGAGAAGCTCTTCGACTATGGTCCTGGGCAGAGGACCATCAGATTTGTGTGGTAGCAAATCATCTGGCCGGGGTCTTGAATGTACGTGGACAGTCTCAGTCGCCAATTCTCGGCAGACCACGAGTGGCGTCTCCATCCAGATCAAGTCCGTTTAATCTTCCAAAGTTGGGGGTTTCCTCGGGTAGATCTGTTTGCCACTCTGGAGAACGCGCATTGTCCGTTATTCTGCAGCCTCCAGTATCCGATGCAGGGAGCGTTGGGGGACGCGTTTCAAATAACCAGCTGTTTTACGCGTTTCCTCCCATACCCTTGATTCCTCGAGTATTGAGGAAGATTCGCCAAGACCGGGCCCAGGTCATCTTAATAGCTCCGGATTGGCCAAGGAGGGTGTGGTACTCCGACCTTCTCCAACTCTCAATGTGCCCTCCGCTCCGTCTCCCTCTCAGGGCAGACCTCCTCTCGCAGTCGCAGGGGCAGGTTTTACACCCCAACCTCCAGAGTCTGCACCTACATGCCTGGAGATTGAACGGGGCAGCCTGAGTTCCTTTTCTCTCCCGCCTGATGTAGTGGATGTTATATTAGCGGCCAGGCGACACTCCACTAAATCTATCTACGCTAATAGGTGGCCTAAATTTGTGACGTGGTGTGGAGAGAGGCAGATTCATCCTTTGCAAGCTCATCTATCGGACGTTTTGTCTTTTGCTCTGTTTCTAGCGCAGAAAGGCTGTGCAGTGGCTACCATTAAGGGTTATTTATCGGCCTTGTCAGCCTTCATATGTCTTCCAGACCAACCATCGTTATTTAAATCCCCTATTGTTATCAGGTTCTTGAAAGGTCTTCTAAATAAATATCCTCCAAAACCATTCGTTATGCCGCAATGGGATTTGTCCCTGGTCCTGTCTTTCCTTATGGGGGCCCCTTTTGAACCTATGCATTCTTGCCCCTTAAGGTATCTGGTTATGGAAACAGTCTTCCTGGTAGCTATAACATCTGCAAGGAGAGTGAGTGAGTTGCAGGCCTTGTCGGTAAAGCCCCCTTATACAATTTTTTATGGGGATAAGGTGGTGTTGAGGACCAAGGCTGCTTTCCTCCCGAAGGTTGTTTCACCTTTCCATTTGGCTCAGACAATTACTTTGTCCACGTTCTATCCTCCGCCTCATCCTTCCAAAGAGGAAGAAAGACTGCACCGGCTGGACCCAAAGAGGGCGTTGAGTTTTTTTATTGATAGAACAAAGGATTTCAGGCTGGAGGATCAGCTGTTCATTGGATACGTGGGCAAGAGGAGAGGAAAGGCAGTCCACAAGAGAACACTATCCAGGTGGGTTGTTCTTTGCATTAAAATCTGTTACTCTTTGGCAAAGAAGGATCCTCCTGAGGGCATTAGAGCTCATTCCACCAGAGCTAAGTCGGCCACTTCGGCCTTGGCCAGAGGTTTTCCTGTGGTCGACATCTGCAAGGCCGCAACTTGGTCGTCCCTTCACACTTTTGCGAAACATTACTGTTTGGATTCTGAGGTTAGAAGGGACGGCCATTTTGCACGGTCAGTGCTGCAGGATTTCTTGGTTTGACCATTTAGGCACCCGCCACCGGGCGTGGTACTGCTTTGGGACTCTATTCATTAGGTGAGGAATCCACAGGTAGTTGTATCCATCAGAAGAACGAGTTACTTACCTTCGGTAACGACTTTTCTGGTGGATACATTAGCTACCTGTGGATTCCTCATGGTACCACCCGCCTCCCCGTTGCCTTTCTGGTCTTACCAAGTAATCCTTGAGTGCGCTCCTCTTGGTCTTCAAGGTTGCAATAGAGGTTGTATATATGGATATTTGTGTATATTTATCTGTATATATATATATATATGTATATATCTTTGTGTATATACATGATTTGCATATATTTGTTGGTTTAAAAAAAAAAAGAGAGTTATATTAAATTTACAGCTATTCATTGCAATGTTGTGTGTTTTACAATGTTATGGGATGTTACCTTGCTCTTTCATTGCATTGGATTGTTGTTCTCATGCACGTAAAAAATGTTGGTACTGACGTCGGCACGTCGTCGAGGACCTCTTATTGCCTGTATGACGTCAGACGGCGTCGCGTGGCTGGAATGACGTCCTCGTCGACGTGCAGAGACTAGGAAGAAGATTTCCGTCGAATGCTGGCGCCATGGGAGTATTCATTAGGTGAGGAATCCACAGGTAGCTAATGTATCCACCAGAAAAGTCGTTACCGAAGGTAAGTAACTCGTTCGTCTAGAACCAAAAAGAGCACGGGCATTCTAACTTGACCATACACATGAGGTCCGGGTGGACGACTAACTCTTTAGCTAGAGGTGTCCCTGTAGTTGACATTTGTAAAGCGGTGACTTGGGCCTGCTTCCACACTTTTGAATGTGAATAAGGACAGTCAGTTTGCTCGTTCGGGAAGTCTTCTAGGAAGACAGGATTCAAGCCCTGTGGTTCCTTTCACCTGGCAATTGCCATGAGGATCCACACCTCATGTGTTTTTGGTGTCCAGAGCGCAGCTACAACCTGAAGTTGTTCTGAGTGCAGGACGATGCATCTGAAGGCTTTGAGGGAGTGGTACCTAAACCTGATGGCGGCCTGCCACTCGACTCAACACAGGTCGAGGTCTCAGTCCAGAGGAAGGTTCTGGGACTGGTCGTGGGGGCCAAAGTTGTTGCTGTCTCAAAGTCCTTGGGCGATAGGGTAAGTCGAGGTACAAGAAAGAAAAAAAAAAGAAGTTGAAGTGCTCTTCGACTGCTCCACTGCTGGCTGTTGCTATGATGGAGTGTTGTCCTTTTAGGCCTTTTTTTTCAGAACCTGTCCCTGGGCCATGTGCTTCATTTATGTGCAGTGCGACTCCGCTGGAGTGCATTTGGGCCCTGTGGATCAGAGGGAGCCTCATCTGGTTCCACTTCAGTGCCTTTGTCCTCTGTGCTGATGGGCTTCCGGGAATCCAGTCTTGGATCTGAACCAGCGCTAGTCATACCACCTCAACCTTCCCTGGCACCAGTCCCGATGCCAGCGCCCACTGCTGGCACCATCCCCATTGTCATCCCCAACTCTAACACTGAGCCAGATGAGCTTTGCCTGACGCCCACTCCGGGGCCTGCTGGGGCTTTGCCTCCACATTCGGATCCTGAGTCCTGTTTCACTGGGTTGGGCGTCTGGGAAAAATTGGAGAGTTCTCTGGACCCTTTGGAATACCAGCCATATGAAGGAGGAATGGACTGGCGTGAGGACTTTGGTGGAGCCAGCAGACCTGACATATCTTGCAATACTAGCATGCATTCTCCTCCTACCATGGGTATGGAGGAGGGAGCATCTATTGCATTGGTGGTGAAGAGTGCAGCTGAGGTCCTGGATCGTCATCTACATTTAGTGGCCTTCAAGACTAATCTCTTGACAGGTGCTGCAGCCGGGAGATTCCACCTCAGAACCCCTGCTGCTGTTCAATGATTAAGTCTTGTCGTGTAGACTCTCATTATTCTAATGAGACTACTGGATTTCGAGTGGCAGAATCGCCTGCGGTGTGGGAGACTGAGTCTAACCCACTACAGGTGACGCCTGTCGCTCCAGTCTGGGTTCTGCTCCGGCTAGCTAGCAGTACCTCATCTCTACCCAAGGGCAAAGATGATTTTGCAGCTGAGAGCATGACATAACTGGTTTCTCAGGGTAGCCGTGGTCACTCAGGTCTCATCTGTTTCCCTCAGTTACATTAGTCTCACATACACAATGACAAACCAAGGCAGTATATATTTCAATAATGCTTTAATAAAGCGACTGCATCTTAGATAGCCAAGTGTGGACTGCAATAACCAGGACGATACAGCATGACAAGATTAAAATTTTGACAAGGAGAGTAAAACATAAAAATAATGCTACCAAATTGTCACCAGACTAATTCCTACCTAGGCTATGATAGAGCACAGCGTGTTAATCTCTAATTCTGCCCTTCAGATTCCCCTGGGAAGACATCATCCCCCATACCTGAGCAAAGGCCTGAAGTCTGTAAAGACAGCTGTAGCAAAGCATTCGGCAATCAGCATACAGTCGTGGTTCTCTGGCTGGAATCTCCCTCTAACGTGTAAGGGACAGGGAAGTGTCTTTATAATAAAACAGCTGGTGTTCTAAGAAAATGTCCCTACGTAAGGATGTGTATTTTCTATGAATGTGAGAGACTAAACTTATACCACGTTCACC
Organism: Pleurodeles waltl; assembly: GCF_031143425.1. NCBI lineage: Eukaryota > Metazoa > Chordata > Amphibia > Caudata > Salamandridae > Pleurodeles > Pleurodeles waltl. The sequence continues at coordinate 202,684,567 of NC_090444.1, read as the reverse complement.
GGCAACCTATCTCGCTGCAGCCTTGAAAGAAGCACAGAGTGAGCAAGAATGTCTTGTTTTAGAACAGCATGCTGGCCTAGGCAAAAACAGTCAAATAGAGAGAAAATAAAACAAGACCGTAAAAGTGGCTACTGTAACAATAATAAAGCAAAGCCAAATAAAATATATCTAGGTGAAAGTGCACAGCGGCAGGCCTAGTATGTTAAAATAACGTGCATGAAGCTATAAGTAAAATGGCTACACAACAGTCTGTCCGGGTACCAAACCTAGCTCAGGGGCTCATGTGACCAGGATGATTGCCCGCCTGACCGCATCTGGTGACCCAAGTTTCTTAACGCAGCAACCCACCCCTGAGAGCTTGTGGTCCAAGCCTCTACCTCCCAGGGTGCTGAAGTACTAGAGATTTTCATTCTCAGGGTAATATAACAAAGAACTTGGCAAAGAAGCTGAAATATGAAAAGACATCTTTATTAAACTCAAATGAGTGAGACTAGGTCTCCCAGAAGCTGACCTATAGCAACTGAAAGAGGCAGTCTCCCGAAATGGTCTTAGCTCAGACCTTTTATATCATTTATTATGCCCTAGGCATGCAGGGGGCTGTACCAGTCACATTCCTAAACAAATGAGAAAAGCTAGAGAGGCAACATGTGAGTAGCCTTTGGGGTTTTAACAGGATTACAGTTGACCATTCACATGTTTTCACTACAAAGAAATAGCAGGTTTATGATGACAAGCCCATATTCCAGTTTGTCCAGCCCTCAATCGATTACCCGGCAAGGCTTAGTACTTTCATCAGATATCGACGGACCCCCAATATAAACGGGCACCTCCTCCTTGTAAAGCAAGTCATAAAGAAAGAAACAGGGACAGGTGTGTGTAAGATTAGGCATGGTTTGTGTGTGATGAAAGGTTTATGATGTGTTGTGCCTTGATACTAATCTCATTTGGCCACTGGGAAAGAAACTGGCCGAACAGGTTTGGCTTCAGGCAGTGGAGTCAGCTTGCCCAGGTCACAGAGGAGTCAGCAAAGGTGTACGTGTCCTTCAGACTCGTTTTCAGCATTAGACATTGGCCTATGTGAGGGCAATCACAAAATGGCTATCGTTCTAAAATGGGATCAATATGCAGTATCATATACAAGGTCATTCCATTGATGAAACGCAATAAAAACACTCGTACATATCGTATTTGACATTTGCGGCTCTCTGATACTAAAATCAGCATGATAGGGCCATGCCTCCAGTGTGGTTCCGAAATTTTAAAGTACCACAGTGCGTTCCATGCCGCTCCCCTGGATAGGAAATCCAAAAGGTTTGACTTATTTGGGAAGATGATGTTTTTATTCTGCAGTCCGTGAACACTGCATGCCTTTTGGGTTGCGCAAGTGCTGCCACTGGTCACAGAGGAGGCTCAGGCTGTTCTCTCTCATGCTGTTGCAGACGGGAGAGATGCAGCAAAGTTCACAATCCATTGCAGACTGGACACGACCGACTCACTTGGTAGAGCAGTGTCTACAACAGTGGCCCTGAGGCACCATGCCTGGCTGAGGACATCCAAGGCGTTTTTTTCGGGGATGTCCAAGCTTCTCTGATGGACATGGCCTTCAATGGGACCATTGTCTTCAAATACAAGCGCTTGAAGGATTCTCATGCTATGGCCTTGTCCTTGGGCCTTGCAACAACCCCACTAAAGTCTGCCCTTTGCCTCTTTTGTGGTTACGGAACAAGTTACCAGCCACAGCAGTTCCTGTCAATCTGCCATGCTGTGCATGCTGCCCAGCCTCTGCATGGCTGAGGTCGCAGGACCCACCAACCTCGTGGGTAAGGTGGCGAGCGGTCTGGTCAGTCCACCTCCCCTTCTCTGCAGCAGCCTCTAAATCCCTCCTACTCTGCCTCCTCCCCCACCAAGAACCAGCTGGCACTAGGATTCACCATCACCTGCGCCTCTGGCAACCCATTACTTCAGACACGTGGGTTTTGCAGATAACCTGAAGAGGCTACTCCCTCCCTTTCAACACTACCCCTCCATCCATGCCACCATCTTACAACCGGATGGCAGAGGATCATTTGTGCGGAAGTTGTGGCTCTCTTGACCAAGAGAGGGTTCCAATATCAGAATTAGGCTGTGGTTGCTATTTGTGCTACTTTCTGGCCCCTAAAAAGACATGGGTCTTCTCCCTAACCTAAACCTGCGAGCCCTCAATCTCTTCCTTTAGAAGGAGAATTTCAAGATGCTCACATTGACTCAGGTCTTGTCTGCTCTGGACCCAGGAGACTGGATTGTAGCACTGTACTTGCAGACACTTATTTGCATATCCCAGCCCTCCCACAGACATTACTTGTTGTTCTTGTTTGCCCATGGGTGCTTATAGTTCACAGTGTCCCTGTTTAGCCTTACCAATGCTCCTCTGGTGTTCACAAAGGTGACAGTGGTGGTTGCAGCTCATCTGCGGAGATTAATAATATCAGTCTTCCCCTATCTTGTCGACTGACTGTTGAAGGCGAGCTCACCCCAGGCTGTCTCCTTCCACCTCCAGACTACGGCAGACCTCCTGCATTTGCTGGGTTTCACTGTAAATATGCCAAAGTTACACCTGACTCCCTCTGTGATGCTCCCTTTCATCAGAGCTGTTCTGGATACGATGCAGTTTTAGGCTTATTCTCCTGAGCGTCGAGTCCAGAATATGCAGGCTATGTCACTGATGTTTCAGCCTTTATCCTGGATTTCATTGAGAATTACTCTGAGGAAGCTGGGCTTCATGGCTTCCTTCATCCTGCTGGTGACACATGGCAGGTGGCCCGTGAGAGCTCTGCAGTGGGACCTGAAGTTCCAGTGGGTGCATCATTAGGGGAATCTCTCTGACATGGTCCAGATCTCAAAGGGAACTGCAAAAGATTTGCACTGGTGGCGAACGAACTGCGATTGGGCCTCAGACCAATTCCCCCTCCCTTTCCCAACCAGATCTTATAGTATTGACAGTTTTGTCTCTCCTGGGAAGGGGCAGCCATCTGGAGGCTGTGGTTATCAGAGGAATCTGGTTTCCGGCAGAAGTAGGACTTCACATCGACATGTTGTAGCTTTGTGTGATCCGACTGGCATTGAAAGCCTTTTTTCTCTCTATCAGGGTAAAGATATTGCAGATGTTCACGGAAAGCAAGATAGCCATGTGGTTTCTCAACAAGCAGGGTGGGGTTGTGGAGCATTTGGCTGGAACAGCAGGGCATATTCCTGGTGGTTCAACATCTGGCAAGCTCTTCGAACGCCAGAGGTGACAAAGTCAGCTGAAAATGCCTAGCCGATCATGAATGGCGTCTGCATCCAAGGCCTCTTTCGGAAGTGGGGCGAGCCTTGGTTAGATCCGTTCACCTCTTCCAAAAATACGCAATGACATCAGTTTTGCATGCTGGAGTTTCCAAGATGGATCTTCGTTGGAGACACTTTTCGTCTTGAGTGCAACTCAAGCCTCCTATATGCCTTTCCGTTCATACCACTACTGCCCAGAGTTCTTGAGAAGATTAGGAACCGCAGGAACCAAGTAATCCTTGTAACTTCGGACTAGGCACAACAGAGTCTGGTAACCCGAGCTGCTGAGCATGTCATTGATCCTCCAACCAGACTACCCCTATGGTAGTGTCTTATGTCGCAGCAGCAGGGGAGGGTTCTTCCCCCGAACCTGACCACTCTCTGCCCTTTTGTGTTAGAGATTGAGCGACAGCAGTTGAGCGCTTTTGACCTTCCTCATGAAGTTTGTGCAATAATCATGGCAGTCCCTTCACCAAAACTGCATACGCCTGTTGTTGGAAGAAATTTGTGGCATGATGCACAAACAAGTCTGTTGACCCCTCTTTCTGCCCCTCTCTCTGAAGTTCTAATGTTCATTCTTCCCATTGCCTAGCAGGGCTCTGCTTTTGGCACTCTATTTCCACTTTTTTGTAGTTGCCTGATCAAGCCTCCTTGTTTAAGTCTCCTATTGTAAATAGGTTTCTCGAAGGTCTTACTCACCTCTTCCCTGCCTCCCCATTTATAATACCCCAGTGGGATCTTAATTTGGTTCTGATCTTTTTGGTATGCGCTCCTTTCGAGCCTCTTCACAATTGTCCCCTCAGGCTTCTGATGCTGAAAGGAGGCTTCCTTGTAGCAATTATATCTGCCTGTAGATTGAGTGAGCTGTTGGCCTTTTCATCCAAACTGCCCTACCTTTCTGTTTATCCTGACAAAGTGGTGCTTTGCACTGAGACCTTTTTTCTGCCAAAAGTGGTCACACTTTTTCATGTAGGCCAATCTATCACCTTTCCTGCTTTTTACTCACCCCCACGTCCTTCGGAGGAAGAGGAGAGACTGCAGTTTTGACCCAGAGAGAGCGTTGGTGTTCTACCTTGATCAAACCAAAGTCATGCACCTGCATATTTGGCGGAATTGCAAAGTGCTTTGTACATGAGCAGTTAATGCTTGAGGCACTATACTTCTGCCTCGTCCTCATGCATGCATGAAGTTGTCCTGTCATTTCGATGAACACGGAGATTAACGTCTCATGAACCAAGTGATCCTCAAAATCTCTTCCATTCACCAAAGGAATTCAGGCAGTCTAGTAGTAATAAACACAGAACATCTCCCATGGTGATTTCGTACATGTGACAGCCTCTTAATTCTTGGTGGGTTAATGCCTGTGCGTCGGGAGTAAAGTAATTCTACACAATAAAGAGCCATAAACTTTGTAGGGATTCGCAAACAACAAGAAGTCGAGTCACACTTAGTCAATATGAACTTTACCTAGGTGACCTATTTATTTTATGACCTACTTAGGTATATTATACAGATAACATTGACATGTTATATGTTCAGGATGAAATATGTGCACAGTGCGCTGGGGAACTGTGGAGGTGGTAATATTTCAACTCACATTTAACATGTCTTTCATAACCACAGGTAAGATGATTAGCATTATGTTTAAAATTAAATATATATTTATATGTTTTAACCTGAAATCTAATTTATTTTGTTTTGATTGGGGGAAGGTTGATAGAGATGCAACAGTGTGTCATTGTGTATGTTAATATAATTTGCGGAGGAATCTGAGATCTGAAAATAGGTAGCTAATAAGAGAATATTAAGGGTATTGAAGTATTCTTTCTGGGATTTGAAAACTGCTTGTGTGACATACAGCCGAAACTGTACAGCTTTAGATGTGATATTAAAATTCCAATTTTAGAAATTTAAGTTTTCAGAAATAATGCAGAATGGCGTAAGTCTGCACGGAATACAATGCAAAATGCATGTTTCAGTATTATTTTGTTGTGTGCATGTTTTGGAGTCTTGAGATTGTGCACTTTGAAAAAGCACCCAGTCTTCTCTTAGCTTCTGCTTTCAGAGAGATATCCATTCACATTTCAATAAAGAGCTTTTTCGTTGATTAAGGATTTGCGGATATTCCGAAAGGAAAACTTAGCCCTTATATCATTAGAAGAACAACGCTAAGGACCAGTCCACGCATTGCTGGGCAGAAGGAATCGCCATTGAATCCGTCTTCTCAGGGCATCTATGAGGGTCTGCCTGACATCTTCAAGCCAACTGCCAGGGTGAGCAAACCGCAAAAGGTAAAGTGAAACAGCAGATGGCAAAATCAAGACAACAGCATGCCTAGACATTTAACCATGTGATTGACTAACATATGTACATTATTTCTAATGTCTATTATAAAATAAAACAAAATTGATCTCTCATGAAGAGTAACTTTATATTATCATCCTATGTCATCATAGAAGCGACCAGTAACATGATAAAACACAATCAGGATTCGGCCAGTACAAATTAAATTAGCTTTTGGTTCTTAAAGTAGGTGTTATTGCAACCAATGTCAGTACAATTAATTTGGTCAACTTTGCAAGAACAAAAGAAAAGTGTTGTTCAGAGATTTGAACCTGTGTCCTGCTAGGCGAACATCTGTGCAATATGGAGATTACGATTATTCTCATTTTATGGTGGTAGTTTGTAATACTTTGCAGTTGTTGCATACTCAAATGTAAGCTGTAGACGAATGCCCAAGAAAGGACAGCTATCTCTCAAATGTTATCCAGGTGACCCATGCTTCATGTTGGTCAGGAAGGAGTGATGGTGGAACTCTGAGAAGAAGCAGTGGAAGCTGATCCACTATCCTGGCAGGGAGTGGCCTCATTTGCTTTCTAATTTAGGAATACCTAGGTTATGTGGATACTTTACCTACATTGGACACAGACATACAAATTGAGGCAAGCAGCATTGTGCAGATCTTTTTATCTGATTGATAAAATCGAATTTAATTTTGTGAACATGCTAAGGAAAAGGCCAGGTAAAATCTGTAATTGAGTGTTTTATCTTGTATATTTCTTTTCTGAAAAATATTTATAGATACTTAAAGGTCTTCTGCTGCATGTGAGATGCGTATTAGTAGTTTTAAGCATACTACATGAAATTCTTTGTAAATGACATACCAAATGCAGACCCAAGCAGGAATGCCACTATTTGAAGGCATTTCAAAGGAAAATTTCAGTTGTCTGTATACTTTGAGGGAGAATGATGAAGCACAACTGTACTTGATTTGATGGTATGTAACTTCCACACATTTGTGAGGGAGCATTTACAGTATCCCAGGCGTGTGGAATTCCTATATCTCCCTACTTATAGGGCATATTGTTTGTGATCAAGGAAATCAAGATTTCATGATTATTTTGTCCATGGGATAATAACCCCTGCAGCACAGACCCTTTGTCTGCCAGCTTATAGTACCACATTATGAATCAGGTAGGGGCATTGTCTACAGTTCAGATGAATGTGTTCATATGTTAATGTTTTTAAAGTTTGTATTTATGGTTCTTTAGTGCAAAGCCTTTATTATTGGGGTGAGTGCTCTAAGGAAATGTTGTGAGCTCGGACTGCACTGCTACACTGGTCGCAGTATAAAAATGTGTACACACGTGTAGGAGGCTGGCTTGGTGTGTGGTGGACATCAGTGGTGTTGGCACCTTATACCAGGTCCAGGCAACCCTTATTGGTAAGTGTTACAGTGTCTAGGAAGCCAGGGCTCTCTAGTGGTAGCTGTGGTGAGCAGCCAAGACTTATCTAGGAGGAGTGTGAAGCACTTGCAATACCACAGTAGTCACACATTAACTTATCACACATGAAAGGAACCACAGTGTTGCAAAAATAAAGGTACTTTATTATAGTAAAACTGAGCTAGGATACTACAGGAAATCCCCCTTTCTGGAGGAAAGCACACACAAAATATACACAGATAAGTAATAGGAATTAGCATAAAACCATTATAAATAGCAAGGGCTCTATAGGGAGGCCAAGCCATACAATAAAATAGTGGAATGTGAGAATAGGTCCCCACCACAGGATAAGGAGTTGTTAGCCAAGTGCTGGGAGAGAATGGAACCCCAAGACATAAGTATGGACCCAGTGACCAGTAGTGCAGAGGTAAGTTACCAGGTCATCCTTTAGGCTAACATGGGGACTTGGAATTGGAACAATGCAAGAACAGGACCAGGCCGATGGAACCCAACTGTGGATTCTGGATGAAGAGGACCTGTAAAAGAAGGCGACAAAGTTCAGTTCACACAGCTTTGTCCAGGTAGGACAGAAGGCAATGCCCACCCTTTTGTGTGGGAAGATTTGTGTCGTCAATGGTGGATGAAGTCTAGCTGTGGAGTCCAGGAGTTGCAGAGGAGTCCCTGAAGTTGCCTAGGAGCTAACCCTCGATGGTCGCCGGATTGCGGACTGGTCAGTGGTCAGGAGAACCACCAACAAGCACAGGCAAATGCAAATTGGTGCTGAAGAAGATTTGCAGGGCTGAAGAGGACCAGGTACGTACTGGGAAATCGACCCTTGGAAAGGAGTCCCGGCTGACCCTCGGAAGACAGGAGAGCCAGCAGAAGCAGTCGGAGCCTCCACGAGCAACCCACTGGCAGCAGGCACAGTAAGTCGCAGTGGGGCCCAAGCAGCATGCTTGAAGAGGAGTCACATGTCGCTGGAGCAGCACAGAGGAGAATGTTCTTGCAGAGGTAGAGTGCTGGGGGCCGGGGCTTCTTGGAGCCTTGCGATCCCTCGGAGCAGGACTCAACAAGCCTTGGTTGCTGCAACAGTGACGGTGCACAGGGATTCTGTCCTAGAGACAGAGTCAAGGGCTCACCTTATCCCAAGTTGGACAGAAGGCAAAGAGAACCCAGAGGACACCTCAGAACCACCACTTGTGTTGGAGAGTTTTCACAGATCCAGAGAACAGCAGATCTCAGCAGCCGGACTTTGTTACCCTAGGTGCCTACACAGGGATGTGGAATTCCTATCGCCCGGGACATATTGTTTGGGGTCAAGGGCAACAAGTTTGTGTTTATTTTGTCCTTGGAACAAGTAAGGCCCAACCCCCTGCAGCACAAACTCTTTCACTTCCAGTTAACAGAAAAGGGAACTGTCTGTAGTTGAGGTAATACGAGTGTACATTTCTTAATGCTGTTCGAACTTGTATTTATGGTTCATTAATGAAAAGCTTTCATTATTAGGGTGAGCGCTGAAGTAAACGTTTACAGGTCACTGCACTACTTACAGTGGTTAAAAAAGAAAAAAATATGAGGTTAAGTACAATGCTCCCAGAATGCGCTGATTAGATGCAAATGTTTCCAGAAGCTTATAAGCAAGAGTCATGATTCTTGCTTTCAAAATAAAATGTTCAGGAAAAAAAAGGGAAGTAGGGGAAAAAAAAAACTTTTTACCACTATAAAAGTTTAGGTGCTATTTCTTTGAAGCGTCATTTTGTAAAATGTATTGGTACATGCTAATATTTCCAAAACATATTCCTAAAGGAAAATCAGTGTAGCCATTGTTAACAAGATTATGGGGAGCATGAAAATAAACAAGCACTGGCAAAGACAACCGATCCTATATTTTTTGTGAGTCTTTTGGTTTGTTAATGAATGTCTTGTTCTGACATGGTTTTTGTACCAGTTTATCGTTGTCGGAGCTGCCAGGCCTGTGCCATTTTAACAAACACTGGCAAAAAGGAAAACACGTTTTTGGTCTCAAAAAGCACACATTGCCACCAGTGGCGTAAGAAAAGGCCCCACAGCCCCCCTCCAGGGGCTCCCTCATCACAGTACCTGCCCTGAGTGAGCCTCTCCATGTTCTTTGCAGGGGAGCCCCTTTCAGTTTTGTTGCGCCACGATTGCCACAGTAGTTCCTGGCGCTGAACAGAACTACTTTGTGTGCCAATATGCTCCTTGTGGAAGAGCAGAATGCAATCACTCACAGTAAAGCTAGGTGATCGATAGAGAGAGAAATAGAAGTTTAATAAAAACAAGATATTTTTGTTAACGCCGGACCTAATTAGGGACCCAATTCTTAAAAAAAGTCACAAAAGTGCACCCATGATATGTCTTTGAATTAGTAGCTTTCATGAATTCACAAGAACTTACAGAAGTAGACCAGGAAATTGTACCCCAGTAAATATTTGTGAACTGTATTTTAGCACGATCAAATATGCATGTGTAGATTTTCTCATGTGAAAATATATTGAGCGTTTACAAGTTCACTTTCCCTCCAACCATTTTTTCCCAGCACTGGAAGAACTTCTACTTCTTTCATTGTCAGGAGTACAATTCCAACCTTTCTACCTTTCTCAGTGTGGGAAAAGATTAAAGAAGAGCAGGTGGAAATCCTTAAAACATGCAAGTTAGTAAATTTGCAAACTCAAAGGCATTCCATCCCTGGAACTATTGCTTAGTGCTCCCCCTGCATCCCCCCTATGCCCCCCGTGTGTAGATCTGTGGAAAGGTGGCAAAATAAGGAAATTGCTATAGTAGGGATTGAAATTGCAAGTATTCAGAAGCTATTATAGTAGTAACCCTGGCATAATCAGAGAGGCTATTATCAGAGGTCTTATGTGATTGCTGCCATAATTTGTCCCCACACTACATGGCACCAAAGGGACAAGCAGATTTTTTTTTTTTACAGGACAAGTAGATTTCAGAAGCAACCTGTCCCATGGACAAGTAGATATTTTAATACATTCCACCCCCCTGCTACAGATGCTAGGGAGTGAGTCCACTCCAAGGGAGATTCTTTCTTGCTTCTTTGGTGCATTTGAAGTCTTCCCGACCCCAGAGGATGCACAACTGTGGAAATGTTGCAAGTGCTGACAGGAGCAGAGGAAACAATGTTGCAAGGAGAGGTCGTCTCAGTGTTGCAGTCTTGTTTGTTTCCTGTGGAGTCCAGCAGCAGTTCCAGTGGCCAGGAGCAGAAGAGGTCATTGCAGAGGAGTGCTGGTGGAGTCTTACATGCCAAATCTGGGGACCTACTCGCAAGGGGGGTCCCTAAATAGCCAAAAGAGGCTTAGTCACTTTGCACAGTGACCACCTATCAGAGGGGTTCACTGATGTCATCAGCCTAATCTGACCAGTCGGATCTCCCAGGAGCCTCTGTCCATCTTGATTTCAAGATGGCAGAATCAAGTGGCCACCTGGAGGAGCTCTGGGCACCACCCCTGGCGTGGTGATGGACAGGGGAGCGGTCACTCCTCCTTCCTCTGTGCAGTTTCGCAACAAAGCAGGGAACTGGTGCAAATGTGTCCTTCAAAGCAAGTTATTGGCTTGGGGAGACTACACCTCCCCAGCCTTGTAGCACCTATTTTCAAAGGAAAGGAGGTTGCATCCCTCTCCCACAGGACATTCCTTGTTCTGCTTTTCACTGCTTGAGCTGGACAACCCTGGAAGACTGGTAGGAGCATTACTGGGGGGGGGGGGGGGGAGCAGGGGGAGGGTTCCTCTAAGGAGTCCCCAGAGTGCATGGAATCAAGCCACCAATACCAATAAATGGGGTATGATTCAGAACTGTTTGATACCTAGGTTCAGAGTTACCATAATGTAGCTGGGCCATAGGTAGTAACCTATGGCCATTACATTGCTAAAAATGTACCCCCCTCCCCCCCTTATGAAGTCCAGGGAACTGGAATGGAGTTTGTAGGGACACCTCTGCTCGTGCAGGGGTGCCCACACACAGAGGGACCTGCACCCTGCCCTTAGGGCTGGAAGGGCCTACCATAGGGGTGACTTAAAGTGACCTGGTGTAGTGGCCAGCAGTGAAAGGGTGCATGCAGGCCTGAAGACAGTTTGCATAGGCTCCCACGGGTGGCATAATACGTGCTGCAACCCATGGGGGACCCCTGGGAACCTAATTAACATATACTAGGTACTTACAGGGATACACCAGAATGCCAATTGTGGGGTGTAAATGGTACCAAGACAACCACATTTAGAAGAGAGAGCACAATCACTGGGGTCCTGGTCAGCAGGATCCCAGTGAAAACAGTCTAAACACACTGGCAACAGGCAAAAAGTGGGGGTAACCATGCCAAAAAGGATGACTTTCCTACAACATGTTTGCATGTATAATGTCCCCAGAATGCTTTCTGATTAGATGCAAATATTTGTACAATGTCCCCAGAATGCTTTGATTAGCTGCAAATATGTGCAGTCATTTGAAAGCAAGGTTGAGGAGTCTTTGCTTTCAAATTATGTTCACAAAAAATGCATGTAGGAAAAGAAATGTGCTAAACTACCGTGAAATTTTTAGATACAATTTCTTTGAAGCATCATCTACTAAAATGTGTTGATGCATGCCAGTATTCCCGAAATATATTCATAATGGAAAATCAGTGGAACCAGTTTCAACAAGATTATAGGAAACATGACAGTCAACAATCATTGGCAAAGCCAATAGATCTGAAATTAGCGGTCAGCCTTTTTGTTTTGTCATGGTTTTTATAAAACTTTATTGTTGTGAGGACTGCCAGGCCCTTACTACAATGAGCATTGGCAAAAAACAATATATATATTTTTTGGGTCTAATAAAGCACACATTGCCTCAGCAGTCTCTGGCACTGAACAAAACGTCTTTGTGTGCCAATATGACAGTATTGTAATAAAAAATACAAGGTCTTGGTTAACTCACAACCTAATTATGGGCCCAATTCTTAAATAGTCACAAAAGTGCACCTAGGGTATATGCCTTTGCATTAGTGCAGATTTACAGCTTTCATGAATTCTCAATTATTTACAGAATTAGACCAGGAAATCGAAATCCCAGAAAATATTTGTGATCTGCATTTTAGCAACTGCAAATGTGCATGTGTAGATTTGCTCATGCAAAAATCTGCTGAGTGTTTAACAGTTCGCTTTCCCTCCAACCACCTTTTTCCTACCATGAAATAAGTTTTATTTCTGCCCTTGTCAGGAGTTTCTAACCTTTTTCAGAATGGGAAAAGACTGGAGAAGAGCTGGATGTAAACTCCTAAAATATGCAAGCTGGTAGTTTTTCGCAGATTCTAAAGCGCATTCCAACCCTGGAACTATTGGTTAACGGTACCTCTAGCCCCCAGTATGTAGGTCTGTGGAAAGGTGACAAAATGCAGGAATTGCTAGAATTCAAATCATATCATATATCATATAGTTTAATCCCTGGCATAATCAGAGAGGCTATTGTCAGAGCTCTTATGTAATGAGACTACTGCCATAATTTATCGCTGCTCTACGTGCCAGGAAATGAACAAGTGTTTTTTTTTTTTTTTTTTACAGGACAAGTAGATTCATAAAACATCTTGTCCCATGGACAAGTAGATATTTTTTTGAATTCCACAACCCTGGATCTGTTTTGTATCTCCACTTTGAAGGTTGGTCCACTTGAAGAAAGGAAACACTTATGGCGATTAAATCTTAGGCCTGCTGAGAGACTCAAGGTTTATTTTGCCCCTCTCATAGCAGAGGCTCTTTACATGACATCTGAGGATATACCATCTAATTCTCCAGTCTGACTGCTTCTTCAGCTGATCTAGGAGGAAGTTGTACTAGAAGTCTTCCAAAGTATTCCTATCCTCTTTTACCAGTGTCAAGTTAGTAAAGGAATACTGCTACCCCTGATCAGCCATCAAATACTCTTCCACACCAGTGGCATAGAGGATTGAGACTCCAATTTTCCCTATTTAAAGATTCTCCCAGAACCTGTGGTTCTCCAGGTTGGTACCTTAATAGATAAATTTGCTTCAATTATTCCTAATAATCAGGTTGTGAACTCAATACATTTGTTTTTTTATCCAAGTATATTCTGATTCAGAAAATCCATACAAAGATAAAAATCATAAAACATTTCTCCTAAATGCACAGAATAAAAATCGATCTTACAAAAGATAAACTATTGTAAACATAGCAGTTTGTCCTAAACACAAATATCAGCAGCACTTGTGAATTCCATGCACAAACCATAAACTAATCTTTATCTTTCAGCAGTTAATACAGCCGTCAAAAATGTGAAAGATTAAAAACACACCTTTTTTGTGGCTAAAAATTGCAAATGCGAAAACGCAGGCCTCACCTGAGTAAATTGCTCAGTTAAAAAGGGGGTTTATATACTTATGCCTAAGAAAAGTATAAAAAGGGCATAACAGTTGTTAGAAATGGGGTCTCTGGTTGGCAGTCAGTTTGCACTCTGTCCAAGCAAGGGACCCTCACTGTAGGCAGGGTAAGGGAGATACACACCTAGAATAACCCCTTCTTACCCCCTTGGTAGCTTGGTACAAGCAGTCAGGCTTATCTCAGAGGCAAAGTATTTGTACAATCACACACAGGAGCAAAGTGAAAACACCACAAAAGGACTCAGCACCAGGTTAGAAAACTAGCCAACATGTATCTGAGTAAAACAAGACAAAAACAACAAATGTCCAATATACACAAGCAAAGTTATGAATTTTTAAAGATTAAACTTCATTATAGTGCTTAGAAACACAAATACTTCAATTTGGTGATAATACGGCATCGTGACGGAGTCGTTCCCAATAATCCGATGCCAATGGCGCCGGTCACGGAGTCGCACGGATCCCCAGGTACAGTAACTTGTGAAAATGAGGAAACAAGCTGGTGCATGGAGTTGGGGAATGAGGTGTCGTTGGATCCAGTGCAGCTTTGGTTCCTGGGCTGTGGAGCAGAGGAGCGGAAGCTTCTGTGCGAGGTGTCGGGTCCTTGCTATGAGGGTGAGGTGGTGTCGGTGCGAAGCGTCGGATCCTTACACTTCCAGCGGAGTCGGGTGTCAGACGTCGGTGACACTGCACTTTTGGACTCACGGAGTGAAGCGAGGACCACGGCTTCAGTTGCAGGCGGCGTTGTGAGATCTGGCAGCAGTGTCGGTCCAGGTGTCGTCTGAAGTCTGTGCACTGGGTTCTTCTTGGTTTTTCACCAGCTTCTCCTTTGAAGGGCCCAGGGACTGGATTAGGCACCCTTTTCAGGGTAGGAGTCTCAGCAGAGAGTCCAGGTGCTGGCAGAGTAAGTCTTTGTTGGTCCTGAGACTTCAGAACAGGGGGCAACCTCAGTCCAAGCTCTTGGGGAAATTTCACAAGTATGATACACAGCAAAGTCCAGTCTTTATTCTCTCCAAGGCAGAAGCAGCAACTGCAGGCCATGCCAGCAAAGGGGTAGTACTCTTCCTCCAGCAATTCAGCTCTTCTTCATGGCAGAGGTTCCTCTTGATCCAGAAGTGTTCTAAATGTCATGGGTTTTGGGTCCACTACCTATACTCCTTTCTGCCTTTGAAGTAGGCAAACTTTAAAGGAAAGTCTCTGTTGACAAGATCCTGCCTTGCCCAGGCCTGGCCCCAGACAAGCACCAGGGGGTTGGAGACTGCATTGTGTGAAGACAGGCACAGCCCATTCAGGTGTGTCAGCTCCTCCCTCCCCACTCTAGCCCAGGAGACTCATCAGGATATGCAGGCTACACCTCAGCTCCCTTTGTGTCACTGTCTAGAGGGAATTCACAACACCCTAACTGTCAGTCTGGCCCATACATGGAATACACAAGCAGGCAGAGGCACAGAATAGTTAAGCGAGAAAATGCCCACTTTGTAAAAGTGGCATTTTCAAACTGACAATCTAAAAAATAAACTTTACCAAAAAAGTATTTTTAAATTGTGAGTTCAGAGATCCCAAACTCCAGATCTCGATCTACTCCCAATGGGAAACTGCACTTAAGAGATATTAAAAGGCAGCCTCCATGTTAACCTATGAGAGAGATAGGCCCTGCAACAGTGAAAACTGAATTTGGCAGTATTTCCTTGTCACAATATGTAAAACACGTTAGTACATGTCCTACCTTTCACGGCACCCTTCCCACAGCGCTACTTAGGGCCTTCCTAGGGGTGACTTACATGTACAAAAAGTGAAGGTTTGGGCCTGGCAAGGGGTACACTTTCCAGGTCGAATTGGCAGTTTAAAACTGAACAGCCAGACACTGCAGTGGCAGGTCTGAGTTTACAGGTCTACTCATGTGGGTGGTACAATCAGTGCTTCAGGCCCACCAGTAGCATGTGATTTACAGGCCTTGGGCACCTCTAGTGCACTTTACTAGGGACTTGCAAGTAAATCAAATATGCCAATCATGGAAAAGCCAATTAAACATACAGTTTACACAGAGAGCACTTGCACTTTAGCACTGGTCAGCAGTGGTAAAGTGCCCAGAGTACCAAAAACAGAGTCCAGCACACAGTCAAAATCACAGGAAACGGAGACAAAAAGGATGCCAGGTCTAACAACAGTAGTACATTCATAGTTTCATTAACAGAGACTATATCACAGGAACATGCTGGGAGATCAGAAGCTTTGCAATGTCCCTCCTGGGGCAATCAGCTGATGAAATAGGTCCAGCCTAAAATAAGTAATCTGCATAGGCCTCTGGGCATATCAATGAAACGGCTCAAGCCCAGGATCAGTTTTTGTCATAGCAAATTTCTGATAAGATATCATTTGTAGGGCAGACGTTTCCCTCTCTGCAGCCACATTCTTAAGAAAAGCTACCCTCAGCCAAGCAAGATCCTGCTTAGTAATGCCCCTAGGATTTAAAAAAAAAAAAAAAAAAAGCTCATTCCTCCCCAAGGCTTTAAAGGTCCAACCATCAACCAGGGTATATTTGCCCTGCCATCTAGGTTCATGGAATCCTCAGTGATTGACCTATTAAGAATTAGTTCAACCTTCCTCCAAATGGCACACCACAACAAAAGTGGACGCATGCGAATATAATCAGCAATGCATCTCACTCCCAGCTCCTCGTGAAGAATCTCTGTCGCAGTGCCTAGCCCAACACCCAAAAGGCCCCTTAAAAAATGTGTTTTCTGCAACCCCCAAGGCATCTGTGCTCGCATATCCCCATATGTCTCATTCAAAAGTGGAGATGGGTAGACATTTGGCATTATGAATCTCCAACATAGGTCTCAACGGTCTCTGACCTAATCGTAAAGAGGATTCACAAAAGCCGCAGAGGCCCTTACCATTTTACCTATGTTTTTCTTGATCAGGGGCTGCCAGTTAAGGTTTGAGTCCAGTAAGACCTTTAAATAGGTAAAAGTCTCAACCTTACTTAAAAATTTGTCCTGAAACACAAAAATGAGCTTTTTTTTTTTTTTAGACCCCAAAACGTTTGCGTGTGACTTTGTACAATTAGTTATAAGATTCAGACCAGCTATAAAAGTCACAAAAATGTCTAAAAGTTTTTGCAGACTCCTGGTGGTGCAAGTAATTAAAACAGTATTGTCTGCATATAAAAGCACTGGAAGGGGCCTCCCCTATACTTTTGGTACGTCCAACCCCACCTTCAAAAGTGCACTCTCCAAACTATTGACATTCAAAATAAAAAGGAAGGTGGGCGGGATACATCCCTGCAGATCTCTACGTCCAAGAGAAAAGTGCTTAGTGCATTCCCCATTAGTCCTATAGCAGACCAAGGCTGTCAGGCCCTGTTGGAAATCCCTCAAAAAACTTTGCTGCCACCCACATGGAACCCAGCTCTGCCCACAGTTTCTCTCTGCTCACTTTATCATATGCAGAGCTGAGGTATAAGAAGGCAAGATGCAGTGAACCCCTCTTTGCCCTGATATACTTATTAACGATAAGGTGAATGTTCAAATTCTGTTTCACCATCCCCCGGCCTGAGTGAAACCCATATTGAATATTGGATCAAATATTATTCTCTTCTGCCCGTTGTCTTAATCTATTCAAAACAAGCTTTCTGATTATATTTGTCTCAGCATCTATTAAGGAAATGGGCCTATAGCACAATAGGGGCCAGATGTACCAAAGGGTTTTATCCATTCTGTGTCTATGGGAAAATGTGTTTGTACATATGGGCCTATGTCACTTTTATTGCCCTGCTTAAAGATTGGTACAATAATTGAATGACACCATAGCACAACTAATAGCAGCATTAAAATAAAGGGTCAATAAGGGGGCCCATCATTCAATACGTGCCTTAAACACATCCCCAGGGACGCCATTTGCGCCAAGTACCTTAACCAATGAAATGGATACAATAGCATCCCTAACTTCTTCCCATGACAAAGTTATGAGATTTCTGAAACAAAAGAGGTAAATCGGAAATAGTGTACCCTCAATGGGCGGTATCAATTAGGTCGCCTTAAGATACAAGATGGAGAAGGCATGAGTGAAGAGTGTCCCAGGTATGAGAAACTGTGTTGTCCGGCGGGGGTGGGGGGGGGGGGGTGGGGAGAAGGAAGGGGGAGTTCCCTTACGGACTAGGTGGTCTCACACACATAATAGTGTCTTGCTTCATCATTTGACCACCTAGCCCCACCCAAGTAAGATGATACTACTTGGGCGGACTCAACCTCTTGGTTAAAAGAACCAGAGGGAGTGCTGAAATTAAACTGGCTGGATAAATTACAGGGATCCAGATGAGGTGGGAATAAAATTACCATACATGTCACCAATTAATGCTAGTTAAATTTTAATGGAGGTGCATGTCGGTAAGATTAAGAACTGGGGGGAGGCTCACTGGAGAATAATGTCTCTTAGAGTCTTAAAAGGAGTGTGTATGACCAACATGTTTCTGCCCTCTCAAAGTGCTGGTAGGTCAGGGGCATTCGTCAGGGGCATTCGTCAGGGTCTAGGATCCTGGAGCACTAACAATAAGTGAAGTGCTCAAAGTGAATCATAAAGAGCCTACCTGAACAGGCGTGGTAGGTCTGTAATGGCCCGGAGTTAGGGGCGATTGGCCTCTGGTCTGAATAGCGCCGGGGGAGGGGTATTCCCTTGTAGTCACACTCACTCCAAAGGGATTACCGAGGAGAGTACCTACGTGCCGGTGCCAGACCCTGACGAATGTCCCTGACCTACCAGCGACCTAATTGATACCGCCCATTGAGGGTACACTGGTCAAGTTCCACCCTCAACCCCTACTACCCCACACCCTTAGTGGTTATATAGATTTCTTTTGGGAGGTGGTGTGGGTTAGCAACACTCCCAGTACTCTCTTTTTGTGTTTCGCACGTAAATAGTCAACCTCAAGCAGATCCTCCCATAATTCTGTTATTTAGCTCCAACATCTTACATTTTTTTTAGCACCTTTCTGTATGCAGCCCTACGATGTTATCTCCCTCATATTACTCGGTTGCTTTTTTAATGCAGAAAGGAGGGCTTATTTAGCCCGTGTACAGTCTTTATTAAACCAACAACAGAGTCAAAGGAACTGAGCAATGTTCCTACAAATCTTGTCATAAGCCGCTAAAATACTCTGATAAGGGGCCTCCTCATCTAAACAAATCTGAAATCCCTTTGAATAGGATGCAACTAGCCTGGTTAAAAAAAAACTGCTCTGGACTATATTACTCCACTTGAGTTTGCGTCCTTGATCCGTAGATCTGACTTGGAGAACATAGCGGCTAGGTTCTTCCAACTCAAAATCCCAATTAAAACTAGCAACAAGTGAGTTAGGATCGCTGAAAGTATTCCAGATCACAGAAAAGGAGATCAAAGAGGGGAAACAATACCACAGAAACATAAATATAATCTATATTAGATCCTTTGCTGTGACCCTTAAAAGTGTGGGCAAGATGGTGTAGGAGGCTGGCCTGGCTTGTAGTGGGTACCAAGGGATACTTACACTCTGCACCAGGTCCAGTTATCCCTTAGTGTAGAAGAGGTGTTTCTAGCAGCTTAGGCTGATAGAAGGTAGCTATAGCAGAGCAGCTTAGGCTGAACTAGGAGACATGCAAAGCTCCTATACCACTGGTGTCATATGCACAATATCATAAGAAAACACAATACACAGATATACTAAAAATAAAGGTACTTTATTTTTATGACAATATGCCAAAAGTATCTCAGTGAGTACCCTCAGTATGAGGATGCCAAATATACACAAGATATATGTACACAATACCAAAAATATGCAGTAATAGCAAAAGGAAGTAATGCAAGCAGTGTATAGTTACAATAGATTGCAATAGAAGCTGTGCACTGCAGGTTAGAGTGTTGGGGACCCAGGCTTGACTGTGCACGAAGGAAATCCTGGAAGAGTGCACAGGAGCCGGAGCAGCTGCAAATCACGCGGTACCCAGCAATGCAGTCTAGCATGGGGAGGCAAGGACTTACCTCCACCAAACTTGGACTGAAGAGTCACTGGACTATGGGAGTCACTTGGACAGAGTTGCTGAGTTCCAGGGACCATGCTCGTCGTGCTGAGAGGGGACCCAGAGGACCGGTGATGCAGTCTTTTGGTGCCTGCGGTTGCAGGGGGAAGATTCAGTTGAGCCACAGGAGATTTCTTCAGAGCTCCTGGTGCAGAGAGGAGGCAGGCTACCCCCAGAGCATGCACCACCAGGAAACAGTTGAGAAGCCGGCAGGATTAGCGATACAAGGTTGCAGTAGTCGTCTTTGCTACTTTGTTGCGGTTTTGCAGGCGTCCTGAGCAGTCAGCGGTCGATCCTTTGGCAGAAGGTGAAGAGAGCGATGCAGAGGAACTCTGATGAGCTCTTGCATTCGTTATCTAAAGAATTCCCCAAAGCAGAGACCCTAAATAGCTAGAAAAGGAGGTTTGGCTACCTAGGAAGGAGGATAGGCTAGCAACACAGGTAAGAGCCTATCAGAAGGAGTCTCTGACGTCACCTGCTGGCACTGGCCACTCAGAGCAGTCCAGTGTGCCAGCAGCACCTCTGTTTCCAAGATGGCAGAGGTCTGGAGCACACTGGAGGAGCTCTGGGCACCTCCCCTGGGAGGTGCAGGTCAGGAGAGTGGTCACTCCCCTTTCCTTTGTCCAGTTTCGTGCCAGAGCAGGGCTGGGGGATCCCTGAACCGGTGTAGACTGGCTTATGCAGAGATGGGCACCATCTGTGCCCATCAAAGCATTTCCAGAGGCTGGGGGAGGCTACTTCTCCCCAGCCCTGACACCTATTTCCAAAGGGAGAGGGTGTAACACCCTCTCTCTGAGGAAGCCCTTTGTTCTGCCTTCCTGGACAAGGCCTGGCTGGACCCCAGGAGGGCAGAAACCTGTCTGAGGGGTTGGCAGCAGCTGCAGTGAAACCCCGGGAAAGGTAGTTTGGCAGTACCCAGGTCTGTGCTAGAGACTCTGGGGATCATGGAATTGTCTCCCCAATGCCAGAATGGCATTGGGGTGACAATTCCATGATCTTAGACATGTTACATGGCCATGTTCGGAGTTACCATTGTGACGCTATACATAGGTGGTGACCTATGTATAGTGCACGCGTGTAATGGTGTCCCCGCACTCACAAAGTCCGGGGAATTTGCCCTGAACGATGTGTGGGCACCTTGGCTAGTGCCAGGGTGCCCACACACTAAGTAACTTAGCACCCAACCTTTACCAGGTAAAGGTTAGACATATAGGTGACTTATAAGTTACTTAAGTGCAGTGGTAAATGGCTGTGAAATAACGTGGACGTTATTTCACTCAGGCTGCAGTGGCAGGCCTGTGTAAGAATTGTCAGAGCTCCCTATGGGTGGCAAAAGAAATGCTGCAGCCCATAGGGATCTCCTGGAACCCCAATACCCTGGGTACCTCAGTACCATATACTAGGGATTTATAAGGGTGTTCCAGTATGCCAATGTGAATTGGTGAAATTGGTCACTAGCCTGTTAGTGACAATTTGGAAAGTAAAGAGAGAGCATAACCACTGAAGTTCTGGTTAGCAGAGCCTCAGTGAGACAGTTAGTCATCACACAGGGAACACATACAGGGCACACTTATGAGCTCTGGGGCCCTGGCTGGCAGGGTCCCAGTGACACATACACTAAAACAACATATATACAGTGAAATATGGGGGTAACATGCCAGGCAAGATGGTACTTTCCTACAGATGGCCTTTTTGCATGGTCCCTCGATTCAAGAGGTTGACCAAGTTACGCTCAGCTGTCAATCCATTCATTATTTTCCCCCTTCACATATGGCTTAAATGGACTTGATCCTGAAAATCCCCAGTCTCACAGCTGTCATCTTCATAAAAATAACCCCCTTTACAAGGGGAAAGATTAAAATCACCAAGCACCATAAGTACTATATTTGAATCAAGGTATGTTGAATAAAACCCATGTACATAAGAGCTTGACAGTCATAACGTCCTCTGATTCTTTCCAATGAGCTACATTATACATATTGCCACATAGAAACCCAGTGTGATTTTAAAATGTTAACACTTCCCCCAAAAATATGGGGAGAAGCTCCCACAAACTCTTCCATACTATGGGCTAGGTCTACCTTAACCAAAGTCGATAGACCCCCACTTGGCCAGCCACTTGATGACTGCAGGGCATTAGTTGAAAATGAAACATACACATCTGCATGAACCACCCTCCCCCTGCCTGACCCCTTCCCCAGTTAAAGCCCAAGTTTCCTGCAGAGAAATAATATTGAAAGAGGTAAGCAATTTCAGCCATTTAGGGTCATCAAATTTCTCTCTTAAACCTGGTATGTTCCAGGATATAATTCTACGAGTCATCGTGGGAACTGCTTTTTGCGACCTTATTCTTGAAATAATATCCCTCCTCAGTCAGTCTTGCTCATTCAAGTCCAAAAGAGGTTCAAACCAATTTGTCAGAACTAGATTTGGAACTGCTTTCCTAACAACCGTTTCACGGGCACTGCCAATTTACCTTTTCAAATTAGATGAATAATCCATCTGGGCTGACCTCACAGAATTGGATTTGTATAAAAAAAAAAAAAATAGGAATAGATTTTTTTTTCCGCCATTGCCTAGGAAGCCCAACTCGAACCTCCTACCAACTCACCCGCCCTCCAGCTATTTGAAAAATTAACAACAATACAATCCCGACAATAGTTTTGATGGAAGGGCCAATCCATCTCACCCTTTGCACCATAACTATTTTATCATAAAGCTGAGGATAACCAGCTGGCGACATGTTTCCCTGCAGCCAATGGGCAACCTTATTTTTGAGGTTATAAAAATCCTCTTTCACCCCAGATAGCATAGGCGAAACATTGGCCAAAATTAATACATATGGTATAGAGGCAGGAGGAAGGTGTAAGGTCACGGGGAACCCTGAGGGAGCTCCAGTGGTCTCTTCGATGGAGTGGCAGACATGGCTTTAGAGGCACCCCAACCTTGGACTAGCCCTTGGGTTTGACTTAGCAGCCCCAGCCACGCACGAAGCCTGCACAACAGACATTGTGCTCCCTTGCCCAAAATGTTCATTTGGAACAGATGAATGCAAACTAGAGGGTAATTGTGTAACTGTTGCTCAAACACTCCAGGTTTATAGTTTTGACTGCAACAGGAATAGCATCTCTAGACATCAGGTACTCAAGTTGGCTCTCAATCTTCCTTAGTCGATTCAGTAAGAGTTCCATAGTGTCTTTCATTTCCCTATGTTCAAGAACAACTCCTTCTGCATGGGCAGTGAGCCCCCACCAGCTTGTTCAAAATCTCCCGCACACACACACATACACACACACCCCAGCCCCCCCACCTCGCTGGCAGAAAATGAGTTGTTACAGGTAACCTGCTTTTACCTCTTAGAGCTCTTTGTAACCACAGCTCTTTTCCTTTTCCCTTTCCTTTTTCCAATAATGACTTTTTACATAACTTTAGATATTGCACCCTCTCCTGTGGGAGGAGCCAGCATTGGATGGGAGCAGACAAAGGGGGTCATTCCGACCCTGGCGGTCCATGACCGCCATGGCGGAGGGCGGCGGAAGCACCGCCAACAGGCTGGCGGTGCTTCCTGGGCTATTCTGACCGCGGCGGTAAAGCCGCGGTCAGAAAAGGGGAGCCGGCAGTTTCCCGCCGGTTTTCCCCTGGACCAGGGAATCCACCATGGCGGCGCTGCTTGCAGCACCGCCATGGGGATTCCGACCCCCTTCCCGCCAGCCTGTTTCTGGCGGTGTCCACCGCCAGAACCAGGATGGCGGGAACGGGTGCCGTGGGGCCCCTGGGGGCCCCACAAAGATTTTCACTGTCTACTTTGCAGACAGTGAAAATCGCGACGGGTGCCACTGCACCCGTCGCACCCCTGCAACTCCGCCGGCTCCATTCGGAACCGGCTTCCTCGTTGCAGGGGCTTTCCCGCTGGGCCGGCGGACGGCCTTTTGGCGGTCGCCGGCCCAGCGGGAAAGTTGGAATGACCGCCGCGGTCTTTTGACCGCGGTGCGGTCATTCGGCGGTAACCGCATGGCGGGCGGCGCCCACCGCGGTCAGTATGTCCGCCAAAGTTTTTAGTGCCTGTGGCAGAATCTTCACAAATCACGATGGGGGAAGGTGGAGTTGTCTGTTCATCCTGTCGTGCATCCTGTTCTCAGACCCTAATAAATCCTGTATGAATCCTTAGGCTTGGGCTAAAACACGAGGCGGAGTTGAGGACAGAGACAGCCTTCTCTCAGACAGTTCAGTTTTTTTAGTTAAGACACCCACTGCTCTTTGTAAAAATCCATCGAACATGGAGTTGGGGGGATTACAGCTGGTGTTGCCTTTTGTTTGCCCATGTTTAAAACGTAGGAGCAAAGGGTCAACAAACAACCATACAATACGCCAAAATAAATCCCAAAATCACAGTACCTTAACAAACACCGTTGTTTGAACCACAACAGAATAAAATCCACATCAATAAGCCAAGAGATGGGGCTCTTGACCCGGTCTTCACTCGGGTGCGTCCCGTACAGCAGGAGCAGTGATGGCATTAAATAGTGCCTCCTGGCGCATGCAGCTGTGTGGTCGGGCCACTGGGCATTCTGGGGCTTGTAGGATCCCCCACTTGGTCCTCTAAGCCCAGCTACACTCTCTCTCCCATGCAGCGGGAGCAGTGATGGCATTAAGTATCGCCTCCTGGCACGTGCAGCTGTGTGGCTGGGTATTCTAGGGCTTGTAGGCTTCCCTGCTTGGTCCTCTATGCCCGCTGTGCTCTCTGTCTCTCCCCAGTCATTCACAATGGGGTTCTTTCCTACTGAAGGGCACGGATATCCAATACATATTAATAACAGTAGTGACTCCTAAATGCATTAACGCAGAGTAAAACTTTATTAGACAATCTGCCTCGTTGTTAGCTCCAACTTTAGCCAATAAAGAGGGGAAGCTCACCTAGAGGCAACGTTTCAAATTTTCAGCTGCACGTTGAGAGATGGAGAATCCCCTGGAGAGCTTTGCCCTTTATTTAAAGACACATTTTTCCTGCAGAATCCATCATTTGTAGTCATTGTTTTACCTCGGATAAAGGTTGATAATCATATTTTTAACTTCCAAGGTCACGCTCTGATGGATCCAAGGAGAAAAAAATCTTATTCTGATGGATACTTCTAACTGCAGCCCTATCTTTTGAATATCCACAGGTCCCAGACTGGATCTGGATTTTTTTCCAAGCAGTTGCTCTCACTAAATAGTCGGTGGCGCAATTGGCCTTGCACCACCTGAAAAGTCTGGCAAGCAGACGCATAATGGTGTCTTCCCAATGCGCTATCAGTTCCTTTCTTTCTGCTCACTTTGATGTGAATCTGGAACACCGCTTCCAACTTTGTCAGTTATACTAACCATTTAACAAAAGCTCAAAATTGTGCCATATTAATGTCTTCCATCATAACCACAGGCTTTAAGACATGCAGTGACTGCTAGAAGCAAATGTCAATCACTGGCTCGTATGCCATTTGTCGTGTTTCGGGTTTCGGTAATGACTAGAAGTCGTGCTACAAATACTTACTGATGCACCTTAAGGCAAACAGGCAGTTGGAGGCAAAACTTTACATCGGGTAATGGCAAAAGCTGGGCAGATCATATTTTAAACAACTGACCTGGTTCCACTCAAGATCACGGGACTGTTTCTGTTCCAAGTCTTGGTCATACTGATGCCCTAAGTGTTATGGGTATTCCCAGACGTGGATCCTGTGCTCACTGTACCACTGAACCAAGCTATATCTCTCTAATAAGCCCTAATAAGGGACGAACCATGTCCTGGGTTGCTTTTATTCTAGCTCAGGGAGAAGTGGGCCTGGCAGTTGAGCTGGACTGTTCCCACTGATACAGGGTCAAGAAAGTTTTTCATATGTCTATAGTCCAAACTGAGGTGGTACGTTGGGCAAAAACAATGGACTGGGATGCAGCCCTGAGCTATTGTATTGATGTCCTTCTCTTCCTACATGCAACCCACTCCCACCCACATTGCTCCCCCAGGCTTCCTCCCTTTCCGAAGATCATCTCCCCATATTGCAGCAGGAGACATTAGTGCTGCTTCTGAAGGGGAGTAGTGGAGTTTGTGCCAGAGCAGCAAATAGTACAAGGAAGCTATTCGCGATACTTTTTTTCCTACCCAGAAAGATGGTGGTCTGTGTTCAATTCTTCATGTCAAAGATGAAAAAGAAACATTCAAAATGTGGTTCCTATCTCGGATCCTGTTGGCATTTGATCCCATCCTTAAGAAGGTGGTTGAAGAGCTCAGTCTCCTCATGGAATGTAGGCCTAACATTCTAGTTGCCTTTAGCTGAAAGGTTAGTAGTCTGCGCCTCCTCCAAGTTGCGCCCAGAATTCTTTCCTATCCACTCCATAGACAGGACGTCTAAAGAGCTGGAGGGAGTGGGAAAGAGAGAACATTTTCCATAGATAGCCTCTTGCTGCTTTTCCTGGATGCAGCTTGGAAGTAGGAGACTGGTTGGAGTTACTCGATTTGCAGGACATGTACTTTTGTTTTCCGATCTTGCGGTCACATCGGAAGTACCTGGTGTTGTTAGTGAGTTCCACCAATTACCAGATCAAGGTACTCTTTAGAATTGATGCGACACCTTAGGTCTTCATCAAGAGGATGGCAGTGGCTGCAGCACACCTCAGACAGCCAGGATTCCACATTTTCCTTTACCTGGACAACTGGCTGATCAAAGCTGAGACCTCAGAGGTAGTGACTGCAACTCTTCTGTTCAACCAGGACGTTTTGATCAACTGAGCCAATAAGGGTAGTTCTGGACACTACCCTCCTACACACCTTACCTTCTCTTCAGAGTATCCAACACACACACATAATGGGTCCATCTTTTCAGGTGTTTTTCCTATATTTTTTTAAAACATGTTTCTAATCCACAGTCTGATGGTGCTCTGGATGTGGATGTGCTAAATACAAAGATAACCATTGGCACAGGGCATGATGGCGTTGTAAATTGTGTAACTAGTTTCAAAGGTGTATAGGCTAGAAAGGGGAGCCAAAGGTGTTCCATCAGGATGGGGATATAAAAGCTATTTAGTTACTGGATCATGATTGAGAGGAAGGATCCCTCTATATTAAAAAATCCTTTTCCAGCTTTGCCACTCAAATTAAAAGAAAAAGAAAAATTGCCACATTCAGCAGCAGAATTTTAAAATGGTGAATCCCATCTAAATTTCCTTGTTGCCACAAGAGCCTTGAGAGTCTGAGAATCCAGCCTTTCAGTGTGTTCTCTCTCCAGATAAGGAGGATCGCAGATTGTACCCTTTCGACAAGGAAGTAGGTATTATTGATTCTACCTCAGTAAAAGTAGGTAATGCTGTGACGGTTATCGGATAATCGTTGGTGAACAGTTCCCTCTTTTCTAGAAAAGGCAAAAGCAAAGCGTGACATGAGAGAAGATCTAGTTGGCTTCTGCACTCATTATTGATGCATTATTTAGCATTACTTCCATCCGTTTCAGACAGTAAATGATGATGATTTGCGCAACCAAGGCTGGTTCATCCGCACATCAAGGCGAAATTCATAGCGCACACTTTCTCATAGATATTTCTATGTGCAGGTTCCTCGCCCTTGAATATTGTAGATGCCATACTTTTTCTGGAAACCTGTGACCTTGCTCTACAGTGCCATTAAGGGGTAATAGCTCCACCCTGATGGTGGAGGTGGAGTCGTTTTGACATCACCAGAGCCATATAGTGTTGCCTGCCCTGATGTCAATTTTATGTTTTCTGTGCCTTGCAGGCTCAGAGCTTCTCTGCACCACATTGAAGTCAAGAAAGTTTTGCTCTCAAATGTATTATTTTTTGCAGTGCTATAAAAAGAAAGTCACCACCAAAGAAGTCTGTTCCAAACTTGTTACAGGTTTAGATATCCATTACAGACCTACATGATGGCTTACAGTGCCTCAGTAAGAGGCACAACTCTTAACTGTGTGACCTCTGCCTTCAAATGAATCCGAAGGCCACCTAGGAGTTGAAGGCAGTACTCTTCCTTGCCCATGCCTGGGAGCAGTATAGATGTCATCCAAGCTCCAGTTCATGATGTAGTAGCAGGAGGAGCTCCAGATTTCAGTCTTGTTGTCCCAAGTTCTCGAGGAAAATGAAGCAGCTTAAGAAAGAAAAAAAGAGCGCCCTTCTTCTACAATATCGAAGTCCAGAGGTATGTCTTCAGTTGAGTTTTTTGCCCCAGGCTCCCTTTTCTCTAGAACTGGAGGTAGTGGCACTGTCCCTTATGACATAGCCTGCGCCAGAAGTGTGTCTTCTAACACCCATGATGATGATTGGGACTGAACCAGCCGTCGTCATACAGTTTATTCTGAGCAGTTTCTATAAATGAGCAATTGCCTCTGGTGCACCTGTAGACCTGTAGGGACCATTTGTCTCTATGCTCGGTGGCTGCTGCCCTTTCAGTGCCAAGTATTTCCCTGGTGCCAGAGGAGTTGCTCTCATTGTCATTTGGCTTCGATCCTGTACTACGCACCTTGATGCAGTTGCCAGCTCCAACATCTTTCCTGACATCTGCCCTGGTACAGGTTGAGGCAGAGGTCCTGGTGCCACTAGGTCCTCCACCTTCTCTACAGGAAGCTCTACTTCCCTTGCTTCTAGAGAATGAAGCCAGGAAGAGTGTCTTGGTGCCTCATGGAGAAGGAACATTATTTAGTAGTGCCCAGTATGCAAAATCACTATCCGGACACAGTCTACATTGTTTTTGGCTGAGGCACTGACCAGCAGTCCCCAGATGGCCAATGGGATTCAAAGATTCTTGACCCCTAACTTCCTCTGAAGCATCATATCCTTTGCCCTTCAGAATGCCAGGGGTGTGATACGTCACTTGACATTGATCCTGCCCAGACAGAAATGGCATCCTCTGATGCCATTCTTAAGAAGGTGGTGGAAGACCTCAGTCTCCTCATGGAATGTAGGCCTAACATTCTAGTTGCCTTAAGTCGAAAGGTTAGTAGTCTGCGCGTCCTCCAAGTTGCGCCCAGAATTCGTTCCTATCCACTCCATAGACAGGACGTCAAAAGAGCTGGAGGGAGTGGGAAAGAGAGAACATTTTCCATAGATAGCCTCTTGCTGCTTTTCCTGGATGCAGCTTGTTTATTGGGGTGTTACTCCCATGCCCTTTGGGACATGATAGTGTTTGTGGTCCCCAACATACCTGAGCATCTCGGGTTCCACTTTGCTGAGGTGGTTAGTGATGAACAGGATTCTTCCGGCCCTATAATAAGGTCACGGCTGGATGCAGCTGAAGGCTATGTATTCATCTGTGGGGTTAAGAAGACGTTCTTGGGGTTTCGTTAGATGTTCAAAACACTTTAATGGATACTCCCCTTGACACGAGCATCTCTTTGGGCAGAAAGCAGATGCAGTTCTTGAATAGTTCAAGTAGAGTAGAGTGACTGCAGTCGTCAATGAAGGATTTTTATTCCTTTCATATGCCCTAGGCCTTTGCAAGGTTTTTACCTCCAGACGTCAGTCCACCTGGCCAGGCAGCAACAGAAAAACCTCTACTCTGGCAATACAAGTTCAGAGTCAGGAGTGGAGGAGAATCTGTCTCAAGTAAGTCCTTCTTGCACCCACCTCAGTCATCACAGCAATGACAAACGCATCCAACGTTCTATGGTGTGTGTGCTTCTGAGAGATCAGAGGCCTCTGGTAATCAGAAGAGCGGATATCGCATATCACTCTACTGCAAGTTAGGATAGTCTAGCTGGCACGTAAAACCTTTCTCTGCAATTTTGTGTCAGTCATTCTAGATTTTGACCAAGAGTACTACCACAATGTAGTATGTTAACAAGCAGGGAGGAGTGGATTTTCACGGGAAACATCCTGAACAACTAGGTCTAAACCACTACTTGCCTGAACCACTACTGCTAAACAACTAAAAAGTCTCTACAACTAAGTACTGAACAACTACTGTCTAAACAATAATTGTGCCTGAATAACAATTGCCTGAACAACTCATTTTAAGGTAAGGTTTTCTTTTTGTTTTTTTATGGTTTATTAGTTGTTTGGAATATATATATATATGTGTGTGTGTGTGTTAGTTGTTCAGGCAGTTGTTATTCAGGAACAATTGTTGTTTAGACAGTAGTTGTTCAGTACTTAGTTGTAGAGATTTTTTAGTTGTTTAGCAGTAGTGGTTCAGGCAAGTAGTTGTTTAAGACCTAGTTGTTCTGTCACATATTCGATTTTCACATTCTCTATAGAAGCACTGAGGCTGTGGATTTGGGCACACCAACAGAGGCTGTGGCTGGTAGCCAATCAACCAGGTGAAGGCTTCGCTCTCTGTCTGTCAGGGTCATCTTGCTGACCACTAGCTGTGTCTCCACCCGGAGGTGGTTCAAGATATTTTGCCACGTAGAGCACCCTTCAGTTCGATTTTTTTTTTTTTTTGCTACATGCACAAACTGTTATAAGAGAGCCTTGAGGGAGATGTTTCAGTAGAAATTGAAGTTTCTGCTTATCTGCTTGTGTTCTTCCATAAACTGGAATCATGTTTTTGAGGAAGACTTACCTGGACTGTGCATAAGCAAGCATTTCTCATTGGCTCAGACTGGCAGACATACTTTATACTCCTTTCTCTGTGTCAGAGTAGACTTTCTTTCCCTATAGGGAGACTAATTTCCAGGGATTGCACCTTTATACATGTAGAGGGAGCTGCGTAATTGAATCTTTTCCATGGTTTTGTTAGGTGGCCGCCCCTCAACTAAATAGTTTGTTTGAGGAGATGGAATAAATGTGTGACATTGTGTTTCTTTGGAAGCAGCCTTTGGCCAACATTTTCCAGTTTGTATCATCCTTGGCCCAACATGGCAGTGCAATTGGTACAATCAAAGTTTGTCTTGTTGCTTTGTCAGCCTTTGTGTGCATCCCAGACCAGCATTCCTTATTTAAATTATTGGTGGTTGTTAGACTTTTAAACGGTTTAACAAATGTGTTTCCGCCATATCAATTTTTTGTGCGACAAAATGGGACTTGAATTGAGTTATACATTTCTTGATGGGTGCTCTGTTTGAGCCCATGCACAGTTGATAATTAGGACTGCTAATTTTTAAAACTATCATTTTGTTTGTGGTGGCCTCGGATTATTGGGCTCGCGAGCTGCAGGCCTTGAGTGTTAGGCAACTCTTAGCATACTTATTCACAAATGAGCTTGTACTGCAAACTAAGGTTGTTTTCCTTTCAAAAGTTGTGTTCCCTTTCTATCTGGCACAATCTATCACGCTGCCCGCCTTCTATCGCCTATGTTACTCTACCAAGATGGGAAGAGTGGTTACATAGGCTGCTCCTCAGGCGCGCAGTGAGCTATTCCATTAGCCATGCTAATGAGATCATGTCAGGACCACTCTTTGGTGAACAAGCAACAAAAAATTAAGTTAATCGGTTTAAAACAGTTCAGAAGAGAACATTGTCTTGTTTGAATCAAGATCTGCTGCGCACTGGTGAAGGAAGAACTACCTGAGGTATCCAAGCCCACTTCACCTTGGCAAAGTCTTCCACAACATCTTTGAATAGAGGAGTGCTGCTGGTAAACCCATGTAAAGCGGCACTGCAGTCTTCGTTTGAAGTTTTGCCCAGCAAGAAGTTGGGATATGATAGACACTTCCTTTGCTCGTTTCTTCAGGATTTTCTCCTCTGAATGGCCATTCAGACTATCTACCTAAGAGAAGCATTGTTTGGGAATCTATTCAAAGGAGAGGAATCTGCAGGTAGAAGTATCCATTAGAATATATCTTCAGTAACAATCTTTCTGGTGAATACTATGCCTGCAGATTCCTCACCAATTCCACTTATCTTCCCTCTCCGAAGGAAATGTATATGCCATATAAAAAGATACTAGTTTAATTTATTGCAGTGCACTGGTTTCATTGTAGACATTATTCTCATTCCTGCCTTGAAAGATACTTTTAAAAACAGATGTGAATTGATATCTGATAGAGACTTCTAGTTGCAGATTCCTTACCTTGAAATTTCACTCCGGCGTCAGTCTGAATCCCGAGATGTTTCCCAAGCAGTACCCCTGCGTGCCATCAGGTGGCGTTGTGTGCATCTGATATGACATAGCAGGACCTCTATAGATGCCACCCAGGCGTGCTGACATCAGTTATTTTCTTTCCGTGCCAGCATTGATCTGAAGATGAGCTACCCCTCAGTCACTTTTTGACTGATCTTTTTTTTTACTTTTTGTCGTAGTATTTTGAGTGTCTTCACTCCTGATGCGTCGAGATGTTGTCACATAAAACCAGGTTCAAGCCCTGTGGATCTGGTCATCGGGCAGTGTCTGTAACAGAATTGCACCTTGCGTGCTTGTGGTGCTTGGAACGTGACCATGACCCG
This sequence comes from Pleurodeles waltl, assembly GCF_031143425.1. Classification (NCBI taxonomy): domain Eukaryota; kingdom Metazoa; phylum Chordata; class Amphibia; order Caudata; family Salamandridae; genus Pleurodeles; species Pleurodeles waltl. The sequence continues at coordinate 202,652,722 of NC_090444.1, read as the reverse complement.
AAGTTGTGTTCCGAGTGCTGGGTCATGAATCTGAAAGCTTTGAGGAAGCGGTCCCTAAAGCTCATTGCAGACCGGCGCTTGGCTCCGTGTCGCTCCCGATCTTGTTCAAGAGGAAGAGCCTGAGAACGGTCATAGAGCCCCCATTCATCATCATCATCCCTCTCCAAGTCGTTGGGACTGTTGGGCAAGTCGAGGCACAAAAGTCAAAGAAGAACAAGCGCTCTTCGACTTCACCCTGTCTGTCATCCGATGAGGGAAAAGGAGTGTCGTCGTTCCACGCCTCCGTCCTCAGAGCCTGTGTCTGGGTCGGCTCCACGCCTCCCCAAGTTTCCGGGAGCCGGAGCGATCCCTGCCCAACTTCCAGTTTTGAGACCATAGGCCTAATATTTGGGAAGTCCAACTCCGCTGGGGCGCCCGTGGGCCCCCTCGGGTTCCATGCTGACGGCTTCGGCCTCTGCTCTGGGGGTCCCACATGGACCTGTTCATGAATCCGAACTGGCGTCGGTCGTACCACCTCTGCCATTCTTGACGGTTCCAAAATCTATGCTCCAGGTGCCACCTGTGCTGCCGGGTGGCGTCGACCCCATCTTTATTGCCGACTCTGACACTGAGCCAGACCGGTGTTGCGCAACACTGATTTAGACTTTGGCAGGGACCTTGCACCCTACGTCGGGTCCTGAGCCTTATTCTCTTGGGTTTCGGTAGGGTGAGGATTGGGAGGAGTCCCTGGACCCTTTAGAATACCAGCTAGAAGATCCCTTGGACTGGCGGACGGACCTGGGTAAGGCCAGTGGTCTGGACACTTCCTCTGACACTGGCATGCTTTCTCCCCTCTACCGTGGCTATGGAGGAGGTAGCGTCCTACTCAGTGGTAGTGCGAACAGCTGAGGTCCTGCTCCTTGAGTTGCCTTCGGTGGCAGTCAGGACTAACCTCTTGACAGAGCTGCTTCAGCCTGGGGCTTCCTTTTCTGAAGCCCTTTTGTCCTTTAATGAAGCTCTTGCTGGGGACATGATCAAACCCACCACAGGGGCTCCTGTGAACAGGACAATTGCCCGCTGCCATAGACCCCTTCCAAATGACCCAGTATTCCTGAAGCAATGCCCAACCCTTGAGAGCTTGGTTACCCAAGCCTCCACATCCCCGGGCGCATTCCCTTCTGCAGCCCTGGATAGGGAATCCAAGGGGATGGGCCAACTTGGAAAGATGATGTTTTCTTCCTTATGCCTGGTATTGCGGTCCGTGAACACTGCATCCCTTGTGGGCTGTTGCATCCATACTTTATAGGACACAATTGCACAAGTGCTGCCATAGGTCCTGGAGGAGGCCTGGGCAATTCTCTCCTAAGCTGTTGCTGATGGGGAGAGATGCAGCGAAGCTCACAATACAATGTGAGCTGGATACGACTGATGCACTTGGCTGATCGGTTGCAATGGCAGTGGCCTTGAAGCGCCGCGCCTGGTTGAGGAAGTCTGGCATTTGGGGGGGATGTCCAATCTAGCCTATTGGTCATGCCCTTTGATGGCACCTGTTTCTTCGGAGACAAAGCAAGTAGGAAAGAGCTCCTTTTGGCATGGTTACCCCTCCACTTTTTGCCTGATAATGATGCTGACTTGAGTGAGTGAATGCTGGGATCCTGCTAACCAGGCCCCAGCACCAGTGTTCTTTTCCAAAACTACCACTGTTTCCACAGTTGGCAAACCCCTGGCATACAGCCAAGTCCCCTTTGAAAGGTACCAGTGGTACCAAGGGATCTGTGGCCAGGGAGGGTCCCTAAGGGTTGCAGCATATACTGTGCCACCCTAAGGGACCCTCACCAAACACATGCACACTGTCATTGCAGATTGGCTGTGTTGGTGGGGGGGAAAAGGTAAAATCAACGTGGCACTCCTCGCAGGGTGCCATGCCCACAAACCACTGCCTGTGGCATAAGTAAGTCACCCCTCTAGCAGACCTTACAGCCCTAAGGCAGGGTGCACTATACCACCGGTGAGGGCAATGCTGCAAGAGCAATATGCCCCTACAGTGTCGAAGTCTATTCTTAGACATTGTTAGTGGAGTGTGGCCATATTAAGTACATGGGTTGGGAGTTTGTCATTATGAACTTCACTGCTCCATGATGGCTTTACTGAAGCCTGGGAAGTTTGGTATCAAACTTCTCAGCACAATAAACCCACACTGATGCCAGTGTTGGATTTATTGTAAAATGCACACAGAGGGCATCTTAGAGATGCTCCCTGTATTTTACCCAACTCTTAAGTACAGGGTTGACCAGTCTTTGCCATCCTGCCACTAACAGACACGTTTCTGACCCCATGGTTTGAGAGCCTTTGTGCTCCATGGGTTCAGAAACAAAGCCTACTCTGGGTGGAGGTACTTCACACATCCCCCTGCAGGAACTGCAACACTTGCCGGTGAGCTTCAAAGGCTCAAGCCTCCTTTTATAGTGCTGCAGGGCAATCCAGCTAGTGGAGATGCTTGCCCCCTGGACCAAACCCCACTTTTGGCGGCAGCTTTGGTAGGAAAATTAGGTAAAACCAGGAGGAGTGACCACAATTCAGCTAGGACCACCCCTAAGGTGTCCAGAGCTGAAGTGACCCCCTCTTTGCAGAATCCTCCATCTTGTTTAGGAGGATAGGGACCAATAGGGTTAGGAATGTGCCCCGCTCCCCAAAGGGAGTGAGCACAGAAAGGGTGTAGCCACCCTCAGGGACAGTAGCCATTGGCTACTGACCTCTGAACTGCCCTTAAATCTAGTATTTAAGGGCTCCTCTGAACCTTACCAGATCCCCGGTGACCTCAAGAAGAAAGAAGGACTTCTAAGCCGAGCTCATTAGTGAAGGCTCCTGACGACAACTGACTTGGCCATAGACCTACTGACCTGTCTGCAGCTTCAAGGCTCCTGCTCCAAAAAGGCGATGCATCCTGCAGGATCAGCAACCTCTACAAATCCGCAGAGGACTAAGAACTCCAGAGGACAGTGGCCCTGTCCAGAAGAAATCTCCAAATGCACCCGAGAACTGCCCCAGATCCGCGAGCCCTGTTCTTTCTGCACCCGACGTCCATGGCCCAAATCCAGGTGGCCCACCAGTCCAGAGAAAGTCCCCAGGCAATTCGGACCTGGAGCCCATCCTTGGCTGACCACCTCCTGACTAACACGACGACTCCTGCAGCATGAATCCAGAGGGCCCCCCGGGCTGCAACCGGATCCGAAGAAGATTTCCAACGCCTAAAGATACCCCTACATCTGCAGCCCATGGCCTTGGGGAATCTGACCGACGGTCCAGCAAGATCCAGCGGGCGTCTCTCCTTCCTGTCCAGCCTTTGGTTTTCTGGAACCGACCCCCTGGACCCAGCCTGCAGCATCCTTCCGACCCTGGGAGGCCCCTCATTGAAAAGCATTGAGCTCCCAACGGTGTAGCCCCCCGGTGCTGACCTAAACCCCCCAGGCCTGTGTCCTGAAACCGCGGGTACTTACTGTAGTCTGTGTTCTGCCAAGTTCCCCAGGTCCTCATAGGATTCCATTGAAAACCCAATGCCAACTTTGACCTCTGCACCCAGTGGCCCTGAGTTGCTGGTGGTGCACTTTTGGGGTCAAGTGGAACATCCTAACCTCTGAAGACTGGAATTGTATGTCATGTACTACCTGCTAAATGTCCTAACACTTTGCTACCCTAGGATTCTATGGACTCCTATGAAACATTGCAGTGTGTCAACTTTAGAAATTGAAAAGTGTTACTTACTTGAAAACTGCTTTATCTGCAGAACCCAAACAAAGTACAGTTAGTACATATGCTTGATACTTACAACTGTACTTACCTGCAACAAAGATATTTTGGTCCTAGTAATAAAATAACAAAATAAATGCTTGGTATGTAAAACCTAATGGCCTGGAGTTGGTAGTTGCGTGTGTGCCTCAACTCTTGACTGTGTGTGTACAACAAATGCTTTACACTGCCCTCTGATAGGCCTAACTGCTCGACCACACTACCACAAAAGCTCCTCTGGGATCATTGAGGGCAGCCTCAATGAAGAAGACCTCCTTTTAGCAAGGATGGCCACAAGATTACCCTTGGAGAGACAGCTCGTGGCTATAGAAAGGAAGAGATCAGAAATAGGCTTGGCACCCTTTAATGGTGGCAGCAACTTAGTTCTTAGGGACAGAGAACACTTTAACACCCCTAAAGCCCCCAAAGGGATTGTCCCCAATTAGGAGGAAGGTGATGACATCACCAAGTGGTCCATAGCCTTTAATTGGGCCTGTGGAACCTGAAAGATGAAAAAGTCTTACGGGAGAGTTCTCCTGTGGCAACTGCTCTCTGGTAAGTATAGGGATAGGCTCCTCGCACACACTGGTGCAGATGCTTAATCCTATGACCACATGAAGGCTAACCTGATTGAGGGCTTTGGATTCACCACTGAGGAGTATAGAATTAGGTTCAGGAAGGCTCACAAAACCTCGAGCCAATCCTGGGTTGATTTTGTAGACTACTCAGTGAAAACACTAGCTAGTTGGATAACTGGAAGTGGAGTGCATGACTAAGACGGGCTTTATAATTTGTTTATGAAAGATCATCTTTTAAATAACTGTTTCAATGACAAGTTGTATCAATATGTGGTAGACGTAAGTCCAACTTCTCCCCAAGAATTGCAAATCAAGGCAGACCATTGGGTCAAGGCTAGGGTGACCAAGACTTCCACTGGGGGTGACCAAAAGAAAGGGATTACAAAGCCTCCCAAAAAACCTGAGCAGGAGGGTGGGCCTGAGTCTCTTCACAATCTTCACATGGGTACAAGGGTAAAAACGTTGATCTCAAAAAGGCCTGGTCTTTCAACTGTAAGCAGAATGGACACCAAAGTGGAGACTTGGCAGGTCCCGAAGAGAATCCCCCTAGTACTGCACCAGCTAGCACTGGCATAGCCAGTCTCCTGGTGGGATCAACATTGTGCCCAGAGCAAATCAGGGTTCACACTGAAGCTACTTTAGTTTCTGAGGGTGGGATAGATGTTGCCAACCTTGCTTTCTGGCCCCCTAATGTGAACAAATACAGACAGCATCCCTTGATTAATGTGGCTAAGGTAGAAGCCCTGAGGGATGCCTGTGTCAGTGTCACCATGGTGACAGAAAAACTGGTTTGCCAGAACAGTATCTGGCTGGACAAACTTATACAGTCATCAACACTGAAAATTTAACTAAGGCCCATCCCATGGTTATCGTGACATTAGAATGGGGATGGGTTACTGGCCTGTAATAGGTCCTAGTTGAATGTCAGAATGACCTGGAGTCCAAAGGTTGGGCTGAGGTAGAATTTAAAACCCATGGAGCCATGCTGGAAATTCCTGAGATGGTGTGTATGAAGACTAGATCACAGAGCTGAACACAGGGTGAAAGAGAAGTGTTGGAGCCTGGAATAATGGCCCAAACTTCCTAGAGAAAGGGCAGGAAGACTAAGGGACCAGCTTCTGTACAGCAACAAGCCCAAGACTCCTCATCTCAGGAACAAGTTTTATAATCCTCTAAGGGACCTGAGACCATGAAACGTGATCCTTACCACATAGAGCTCTTGGGCCCTGGAGGATCCTCTAGGGACCAGCTGTGCTGTACACAGAGAACCTATCCTACTCTTGAAGGCCTGAGGCTGCAAGCAGCTGAACAGGAGAAGGGAGATGTTGGTGGCTCCCACAGGGTGTATTGGGAAGCGGACTCCTGTACACTGAGGCCAGAGACCCCCCACCTGTTGCAACCAGGAGAGTGGTAGTGCCTCAGCAGTATAGGGAGTTCGCCCACAATGGTGACCATAGGTGTAGAGTGGCATGATAGGGATCACCTTCCTTATCTGTTGAGCAGTACCCATAATCATGGATTCCTATATGGCACCACCATGTTTGCATTCTAAATTTATAATCCTTACTCCTATCTATGAACATTTAGGAATTGAAATCAATTTATCATTAATGATGAAGTATGTGGGTTGGACTAATGTAGAGGCAATGGTTATACAGGCTTGCAAAGTAGATGTGGATAACTATCTGTACTATCCATATGTACTGTTAGGAATCTGGATTGATGGTTCCCGGAGCAATCAAACATTACTGGGCCCCAAGTGTGACGATGGAGTCTTCGCCTCTGCTGTACAGTGGCCCCCATGTGTCAAGTCCCGAAACTGGGAACTCATTTTATCCATTGACTTCAGGCAGTGAGATGGAGCAATCCAACCTTACTTGGGGACGTGTTGTGAGCTACAAAGTCAGAACTTACCAACATAACAATTAACACTCAGTAAAGCACTTCCAAAGACAGCCTTTTGTTTAAAAAAAGGAATGTAATTTAATACGTACAAAACTAAAGACTATGTACCAACCCCCCTCCACTGAGAAAACTATTAAGTACAGGGTGTGCACACTATGTTGAATTTGCTGAGTAAAATGTAGACTAGACCCAGTAAGTCTGACACACCTTTAACTGTTTGCACACCAGCAGACCCTTACCTCTAAAACCTGAGCTTACCCATTAATTTAACAAATGTGTATGTAACTGTACAAAAGCCAGATTACATGGTATCACCATACATTTACTAATAATAAAAAATAAAAAAAAATTGCACCAGTGTCAGACATTTCAGAATGTTACCACAAGTATGCATGTTACGCCTTCGATGTAAAAGAACCTATCACTAAGGGGGTTATTACAACTTTGGAGGAGGTGTTAATCCGTCCCAAATTTGACGGATATACCACCAGCCGTATTACGATTTCCATAGGATATAATGGACTCGTAATACGGCTGGTGGTATATCCGTCACTTTACCGTCACTTTTGGGACGGATTAACACCTCCTCCAAAGTTGTAATAACCCCCAATGTGTTTTGACATATGTTCCTATGTAAACATTTCAAAATGATGAGCAATTGAAATAGGTTGCCTCGTGTGACCACAGACGACCCAGAAACTCAATGGTCTATGGTCTACCAGGGCACACTAAAATCGTACTCCATGCAGCGTCACTGATGCTGGTCCTAGAAGTTTAAGGGTACCACAATATTAGAAACCAAGTAAACGTTGGTGAGGGCTGACTTGCTCTTGATAGGGCTTTCAAGACAAAAACACACTGTGTGGTGTCCCTGTCCTTCTTTTGCCACAGCAGAGAAATATGCAAGGTCTGTGGGTTGATGCCTTGCCCCAAGGCTGTGTTTCTGAGATGACTTTGGTGCGGCCAACGATGCAGCCAGAGAACTTCCCTTTTTCCTCTTCCATTTGTTGTGCCCACTGGTGCTCTAGTGTGTATCCCTGCCTTTTATGGGACACCAGTCACTCAACATCTGGCTCCTCCACCCACCCGGCACCCCTATCTCCAAGCTGGGTGGAGAAGACCAGCTCCCTCTCTCCTTACCCTGCATCCCCCTACTTCCCCAATGCAGAGGTTCAGGGAGCTAAATGCAGTGGGTCTTGGGGAGCCCCACATGGGGCGTTCAGATTTGTAAATACCATGACCTTTCAGCAACAGGCTCCTTGGCAGTGTTTTCTGAATTCTGCTTGGCTGAAAACATGAGGTGGAGCCCCAACACGTAGGACACTGCTGCAGATGTCAATAGCAAAACTAAAAGTACTTTTTAAAATTAAAATATTGCTGCCCTGAAAAGCTTGTTGCAGTAAGGTTTATGTTGCTTTGTGCGTGATATTGTACTTTAGCCACCGACAGTGGGTTTTTTAGGCCCTCTTTGCTTACAAGTGGTCTGAAAAGAGCTTTAGGTCTGCTCCCTCCCCCATTTTAGCCCTTAACACTCTTGTGACTGAATCTTTCCTGCTGCAGCACCCAATGCTTCTCATGTTGACCACCCTCTCTGCCTACATTCCCCCTGGACCAAGGTTTTTGCCACCTACAGGGTGCCTGTGCACAAAGCAGGATTCTTGCCTAATGCCTCCCATGCTCCCATAGTGGGACCAATTTACAGAAATACATGGGAGGCATGTTCCTTCAAGGTACCTGGTAAATCCATCTTCTATTAACCTCAAATGGATGTGGGGTGGAGACAAAGTCCAACAAAAGTCCAAGTATACCAACCCAGAGTAGGTCCCCCACACCCTTGACCGAGATTAATCAGCAGAGTGGTCTGTGTCGTTCATGTTCTGTGTCTCCTCTTCTCAACTGTCCTTCCCCGTGCAATGGTTTAAAAACGGAAGTGGAGAGTTCTAGATATCCAGAAATCCTACATCACCATTTCACAAATTACTTGGCTCTTCCTCAGAGCAGCCCAGTGGTTGTCCAACTCCATCCCCCTGCACAGTTTTATAGTAAATGTGAAAAAAGCAGATTGAAGAAACTTTGGAAAAGATTCCCCAGTCTTAGCCAAAGTTCATCTACCAAGACGGGATTTCCTCTCTTCAAGCTTCAAAGAAACTTCACATGTGGCAGCTGGAGTGAGACATCTGCTTTCCTTGGTTTTGCCTACTGTGGCAGCGTCCTGCCCTTGCTTGTCAGAGAGTGGAGGCTGATCACTTCTGGACATTTCACCCATGCCCCCATTTTCCTTTCAGGAGAAGGCGAATCCGCCAAAATGGGACTAATGTTCAGTGTATGCTTTGGAGTGCTAGCTGTCCAACAGGATAATTATCTTGGGCAGCAGGGTGGGCCAAAGCTTAAATTTCATCAAGGCTGCCTCAGGTGAATCTTATCCAATTTTAAAATACACACATTCTACCTCATGCCTGTCAAATGTTTTGATTAGGCATAATTTACTCGCAGAAAGAGTGGTAGCATTTCTTTTTGGATTTCATATTGATTTAAAAGGCCTCAGCCGGGTTGTCTACAATAATGTGCACACAGGTGTATTCTTGGTCAAGCATAACTTGGACAGAGTCTCCTTCCCTAGCTGTGCACTAGTAGACCTCATTTTAGGAGGAAGGCACTAGTGTGTCTAATCATAACATTTTGCACTGAGGCTTACAGTGAGTGAGATTCCAGCAAGGGAGACTTACAGCAGAGGTCCAAAAACTTGAAGGTTCAAAAGCAAATAACAAAATGGGCTTTTGTACGCGATGGAACCCCCACTTCCTTAGGTGCACAATGCAGTGCTGACCCAAGTATGCCATTAGAACGAGTGTGTGTATGTTTATATATACGTACACACACACACACACACACACACACACACACATATACACATACACATACACTTATATTCTAATGGCTGTATTAATACACATTTCTACAGAGCCTTAGGCTGTCTGGTAGACACCAGGATCATGCAACATGATCAACTTAGAAATAATCGGAATAGTAGGAAAAGTAGAATCCACTTCCCTTTCTGTTTTACTGGTCAACTGATCAGGAAATATAGCAGTTTATAGCTGGCCCCATTGTTGGTATACTTGGGTCAGCACTGCATTGTGCATGCACAAGTGTGTGAATTGAAATTGAGGCTCTTTACAATTTTACCTTGTACTATGACCACCCAGAATTTCTTCATTGTGTATGTAGTGATGATATTGGTGCTTTCGTGGGGAAATCACTCACTGTGAAGTGTTAGACAATGGAAGGCAAATGATGGCCTGACAACACAGTGGATTACCCAGTTGGCATTTCCACTCTATCTTCTGATTCAATGCTTTCTTGCTTGGTTTGCTCTAGGACACTAAGCTTATTTTTCTATCAAGAAAGGAAAAAAAAGGAACTGAAGGGATTGGGTGAGGAGCATCGGTCATTGCTATCAGACCCTTCTTTCATACTTTAGCTCTTTGCTTTGTATCTGAAGAAAAAGGGGTGGCTGAGAGCTCCTTACCCATGACGTCTCCAACAGAAGCAATTAAGGAATGGAGGTCTCGAAGGAACAGAGGTCTCGAAGGCAGAGAGGAGAAATGAAGAGATTCCTTAAAGGACAGATTATGAGAGGCAGCACTAAAGAATTGAGACAATAGACGCCATAGTCAGACATAAGAGAGCGATCCGAGAGAAAAGAGCAAGATCAAGCTGAGATGCACAGAGAGACCAGAGGTGAGAAAGATAAGTCAAGATCCCAATTGTTCTTAAGTGAGGGACAGCTGGGTTGGGGTATTCTGAGGAAAGGGGAATAAGTATTGGGTTGAGGGTTAGAAGTAGTGGACACTTAAGCACTGTTTCCATCCTGAGAGTCCTTGTACGAGTTCCCCTGTGTATGAGTGTTTTATCTGTTTTTGTCTTTGTCAGATGCGCTCACGGATCACTTGGCAGCAAAGCCTATGATCATCCACACACATTCCAGAGTACACACCGTCCCAAAAAACAACTATAGCACACCAAAAGATATCTAGGAGCAGGTGGCAGCATCTTGGGGAAAATGTGAAAAACTTTCAAGTAGAACCAGGCTTTTGTTTCCTACCGCTCTCATTGTTGTCTCTGCCTTCACCAGTCTCACCTTCCTTGCTGGAACTCCCCGCTCCAGTGTCTCGTTGCTGTCCTGCTTTGCCTTGCAACCACTTTCATTTTATATCCTGTCCTTCCACCTGGCCCTTTAAAGCTGTAGGCAACTAGGAATAGAATGTAAAATCGAAGATAATTTGCAAAGAGAGGGTCCCTATTGATCTGTAACACAGATTTCTTCTTTACATTTCAACAAATAATGCATTGTTTTTGTGGTTTCACTATACAAAGCTTCAACTGTCTGTCACATATTGCAGCCAATACGACACCTAGGCTTTGGGTCAGCCCATTGCTTATGATTGTATGGTTTTCTAGCCTATCTCTATTCCCTGCTCTTTGTTGGATGGCTTTCCTCCCTGTTCTTGTCTGTCCTGCTCCTGGAGCATTTCTCCTTTACTCTTGCTTTTGATTGACGTAATTGTATCCTTCACTGCTGAAGTTGTGGACCAGTTTTGCTTTTACTTCTCCTTTATATCTCCAAGAGAGTCTATGTTTTGTTCCATGATCTCTGCTCATACTGCACACTCTTTGTCCTACAGCCCAACTCCTCCCTTATTTGATTTTTCACCCTATGTTTGGCTTGTTCCTCTCACTCCGTTTCCTTTTCTTTGTTATTTTTTCAATGCATATACATATGATTTCTCTCTCTCCCGGGCCCTTTATCTTCCTCCTTCCCATTAATGCTACTCGTGTGTGTTTGGTGGGAGAGGGGTTGGGGGGGGAGGTGGAGGCAAGACTCTGCTCCCACATGCCTCAGCGCCATCCCTCCTGATTTTCTCATCATTAACAAAAACTGTATTGGCAAAATTAAAACCCACTACAAATAAGAACCTCATCATAGACTGCTGTGAATTCTTAATGATAACATGTCACCCCATTCCATTCTAGTATACCTCAACATATGGTTTGACCAGAAGAATTCAACCATAGCTATCGCAACCAACCTTAAAGCCTTCAACCTACAGCAAATCCTCTCTGGTGCAACTTACTGCCCAGTGTGCGTTAGATGTCATATTTTCAACCTTTGGACAATGGTGACCACAACATAATCAGTTACAGGATCTACACTTATCAATAACAACACTTTGAAAATGACAAAAGCTAACAGAAACTTGTACAACCAATGGAAAAAAATTTAGATAACCAGCAACTCAATACCCACCTCGAAAGAACCTCAATCAATATGCGGCCGAAAGACACACGCACCTTCTACGACTGGACAAACAGATACCAACAATAACCACATCCAGTGTTGACCAATAAAAGAATACCACATGGGTTAATAATAACATCAAAGTATGAAAACTCAACTCCACATACAACAACTCAAATGGAAAAAATCAGGAGATGAAACAAGCAAAAGCATGCCATGCCACTGTAATAGAGCCTATAATAGAGCCATCTGAACCAGAAAAAGACACCACTATGCGCATAACTGAAGCGGACCGCACCTTCTAAAGAACTGCATACAATTGTAGTAGAATTCCACAAGTCAGACTGCCTAAACACATAAACACCACAATCACAAGACTTTTATGATAAAAATCTAAGGGGGTCCATCAAATCCCCTCTATTATTCAAATTCTACCTACCCCCCTAACCCCCCCCCCTTATCAAATTAGACAACCTCACTTGTTACAACTATGCAGATGGCACCCATAATATTTTTTAAATGGATAACCCATAGACCTGCATAGTTCACTACTTGATCACTGCCTTCATGCCATAGACATGTGGAGGATGAATAATCATTTAAATAATGATGAATAATCATTTAAAGCGCAAAGATAGAAATTATAACCGGTGGGCAATGGCAAAAGTCCCAGCCTAATCGCCTTATGACCTTATATCATGCACACCAACATAAAGTGCAAGCCAGCCTGACACTCTCCAAACTTAATGGTGCCAGCAGCTTTTAACTTGGCGCACCTGCATTAATCACATACAAAATTCAGCTCATCCAAAATGGTGCCGCAACACCACTTCTCCCCCTTCACCCAAGAGAACGCATGACTCCAGACCTGCAATTGCTCCACTGGCTACCTATAACTAGGAGAGCAATGCTCATGGCACTCTGCATTGTACACAGAAACTGCCAAGGAAAAAGGACTGTTACACCTGCAAGTCAAATTCAAGCAATACAAACCAAACAGAACACTGCTCCAGGCTTACACAACTTATCATACCACAAAGTGTGTGGAAATTCCGTTAAGGACAGAAATCCACAATTCTCTCTCTCTAGCAGTTTCTGTCAATACTGTGCCTTTTACACCTAAACACAAAAGTTTCTGTCACCATGACTCAATAAATACATGACACCAAATCTCACATCAGTCCACGCAAAAACGAATTCACTAATAGTTATAGCTGCCCAAAAGTGACCAAGGAACCCCTTGGCCACAAATGCTTCTTGTCTGAAAAGAAAAGATCAGTATAAGGAAATAATGGAGTTCATAGCAGACACTATCTTGAAGGTGCCAGTACTCTGCCTATAACGACTATACTATTGTCTGGCACACAATTGTACTATCTTGTGATATATTCCTGAGCATAAGAAAGCTATGCCACAAATATCCACCAAAGAGGAAAGTTGGCCTTTGCTTCCATCATTGACATTGCAGTGGGTGCCCTAGAGTGCCGAATTATGATTAATTGCCTGTGTGGCTATGCTACGAAGCACGGTGTGACTGCACTCGCATCTTTCTAGATGCAAATTTAAGTATGACATTCTACCTGACATAAAGGCGGATCTGGGTCACACCTATCAGCTGGGTTGCAGTAACAGAAGGGTGCAGCAAAGAAAAACCATACTCAAAGAGGAGCTGTCCAATTGGTACCCAGGCTGACTAGTTTCAGCCCCTCTCAGCCCTGCATTTTGAAAACCAGTATGTGGTTCAGAATTTCTGAACATTTCCAGGGTTTGAAGAAAATCAATTTAGAGACAGGTGTCCAATACCCTTAACTTTGTGACAGTTTTGAGGTTATTAAAATGTTTGTTGAAGAACATTCTCCCTCTCACCCTAAACGCACACACAATAGCACCACAGGATCGCCTGAAGAAGCCTCTGCTGATACTGCAGGAGAACTGCCCACCTGGCAGACAAACAAAAGAGTTTACTATGGGTGCTTCCAGTGAGAAGAAAACAATCAGTAGTATGGCTGCCTATTAGACCTATGTCATGTAAATAGTCTTATATGATCATGCTTCAAGATATCACTCGGCTTTGCAACGGGGAGTACCTGTTCAACATAGACTTTTGCAGTACAGATAGCCACCCAAAGCATTGCAGGAATCTGCAATTCGTTATGGTAGGGCAAGATTACGAGTTCAGCAGGGTTATTTCCATTTTGGGTACATTCCACCCCGAGATGTTCACTAAATGAATGGCACCTGTGTTGCCTTACGTATGAAGACTGAAACCTTGTAAGGCTAAAATCATTAAAAAGCCATAATTTACTCAGATGATTCTTCCTGTATATGGGGTGACTTTTTCTGAAATTCGAAAAAGATTTCCAGGAATATCCTGGTTCTTTTGTGAATGCCATTTATACATTAGCAAATATGCTCATGAATGTTTGGTCATGTGACAGTCTCCGAGAAAATGGCAATGCACTTGATTTTTTCCTCTCACACAAGAAAGTATTTTCTCTGATGGAGATGACTCCTCCCCTGCGCAACCACCAATTTTGTGGGCATTCCATACTCCACTTTGGAAGGTATTGCTTTGGTATCTATTCTAAAGGTGAGTCATCTGCAGTTAGAAAAATCCATCAGAAGAACAAGTTAGTGGCCTTTGGTAACACTCTTGCTGCTGGATGCTCTGTCTAAGTCCAGATTCCTCACGTGACCCGCCCAACTCTGTTTGGTGTGGTATTTTTTAAGCGCACTCAATTAAGTGCCACTTTACCCAAGTGCTGATATTTACAGGATTCTGAGGCCAGCATCTAAATGCTGAGATGTTGGAGTATTTGTCCAGCATTAAATTCATCACTTTGTTGCTGTTTGGGCATAAGCTATATAACCTCGTTCAACTTTATTCACTGTGAAAAGGCAGACAGACATAGTCATCAGATCTTCTTCCTAGGGGTCTGAGGGCAGGTAGGCTACCGGGCCACAGTCATAGTGCTAGGGATCATTTACCTCTGATGTCCTGTATATCAAAGGCACTAAACCAACCATTTTTTTAAACTTCTAATGTTCAGTGTTAGAACTTTAGTTTTAGAGTGAACGAAAATGAACACGTTTGGTGAGAGTTCCTATTTTGAAAATTAGCTCCATGATCTATTCATTGTTTTCAGTAAAATAGGGTGACACAGTAATGGGGGTTCACCTACAAGGTTTCACACTGTACACCTACAGGGCCCCAACCTGGCTTAGCAGTTCTTACACCAACTACAGAGATCTGTTAGTGATAACAAGGCCATAAATCTAAATTGGGCACAGTTGCAAGCTCATAATTCAGGCTTGATGAGCAGCAAATCTGCTTGGTAACTTGTAGGTCAATATGTCAACTGTCTTGAGGAAAACGAGTTCATGCTGACAGTCATTAATCTCCCTAATATGTAGGATTATCCTTCTCAGTCCAAGACAGGTTTCATTCTCAGGCCTCATGTAACCTGTTCGCTAGGATGTGGTTTGTTGCCGAGCTTGGTGGTGTGCCCTTCTTGGTTTCACTGTCAGTTCCTTAGCCAAGGGGTGTGGGATTGCGAGCTGTGGCTCCACTTCTTGGATCGCTGCGCTAGGGAAGAACTCACGGATGACCCAGGTAGCAGTCACACATTCCAGTGGGGGGTGAGCAGCCTCCATTCCAGTGGGGGGTGAGCAGCCTCCATTCCAGTGGGGGGTGAGCAGCAAATCAGATCCTGCTGTTACTGTAAAAGTAATGCCAGACTGCATGGTGTTGTTTGGTGGCTGTCTATACTATATGCAGTTGACAGCATGAACCAGTCAGGAAGGCAAAGTGTCTCCTCACAGCTCGGGTAGTTGCAGGGTACTCTCCCAGTAACAAGTCTGGTCTTTTGGGTACTTTACGCTTCAGGAACATGGCTGGGCTTCACCTGGTCTCCCTCCTCCCACATACACACTCCTTCCTTCTCTGAGCAGGCAGCCATGCTTTTAGGACTTAGGCAGACCCTCAGCTTCTCCATCAACTTGTGCAGACTTAAGGTGATGTCCTATCACCTCGCAAGATTGGCTGTTAAACAGACACCAGCCCTGGCTCCCAGCAGCTCTTTGAAATACTCTGCAGCAGCACTTCCTTTCTTGGTCAAGCAGAACTTGGCTCTGGAAGAAAATGGGATAGTTTGGATCCCACCTTTATATTGATTTTCCAGAGAGGGGATGTTGATCAACTGTCAAAAGTTCATGACATTGTTTTGATGGGTTAGTTTTCAGATGTAATGTTCTGGCTGGGATCTTCAGACATGAAGAATAGGGACATAAATACTAGTTTGTTGAAGTTTAAAAAATATATACCAATAGTATGGTGAATAATTTTACATGTGTACTTAAAAAGTAAATTATTTTTTTAATGTTGCTACACTATTAAGTAATTTTTAAATTACATCTTTAATACATTGAATTATAGTAAATGTAAATTTTTAAAAACTAAATGTTTCAAAGAATTTTAAAACTAAAGCTACTTAAGGTAAACGTAATATTGATTATGTATTAACATGTTATTAGAAGTTGTGCAGAATCTAATATGATTTTTTCAATTACATTTATATTAATTTCTAAATTAGAAAGGTAATTCAATTATTTTAAAATAATTATAATTTTGTATTTATTTGTTAGCATTACAAAAAATTTAGTTTGATTTTTTAAAAATTACTTTATTTTAGCATTATTTTTATGGGATTATTTAATTCTTTATTCCAGTTTTACGATAACAATAGTAGAGAGTTGCAACTATATGGCAGTAGGTAACATATGTAATGTTAAAAATAGTGTTAGGTGACAACCGATGGGGTTTCATTTTAAATCCATTCCACCATGATATTCTGTGAAGGGTGTTGCAGTACCTGTGGTGGTGCTCGACTTACTTTAGTCATTTTTGGATGTATTAGCTGTAGAAGTGTGGTTTGTGACTAGAAAAGGGCTTACTCTTTTGTTGGTGGGGCCATGTCCCTCCCTGGACCCTTTCCTAACCCTGCCTTAATTCCTTTTTACTCCTTCCCAATCCCCTTCCCTTTAGTCATAGATATTCCCCTTTCCCCAGTCACTCCCCCTTGCTTTCCCTCACACGTTTACTACTAAAAAGTATACCTATTTGTGTGGAGATCTCAGCACATAAGATGTAGGAGAATCGGTGGCCTATTTGTTGAATGGTTTGTTTGTGAACAGCAGTTTGTATTGAGTTACTAATACTATTGTAGTACTACTAAACATACTACAAAATGCAGTTTGTGAATTGGCCCCTCTACGTGGCTGTCATCAGCCTTCCTGAAGTAGCACTAAGGGAAAGACAAAATAGCAGGCCCTGCCTAGAAACGTTTCCTTCCTTTAGCACACACATAGCACACGCACATTTGCTAGGCTAAAGTGAAAGTTGATACCAGCTTGAAATTTACTGGATCACTTCGGTTACAGGGAAACAGACTTGTTCTTCTGTTCACTCCGAGTTTCTTAAAACAACTAACATTGCTATTTCTTTTTTATTTTTTAGCTTAATGATGCTCAGAAAGTTGCAGCATCATCCAGCACAGGATCTGAGGACTCTCCTTTGTCAGAGCATAATAAGGTTGGAAAAACTGCCTCACAAGACAACACAACAACTCAAAAAAGGCGTCGATCAAGGAGTTCTAGACATTTACCTCAGCAGCCTGTAGAAGGGGAGAATTGTAAAGTCCAATAGTTTACACTTTTCTACCAGCAAATTCTTGTTGTGGAAGAACATTGACTTTTTGTAACTTAAACCACTTCAGTTGGTGTACATTTTAAGTGTTGTATAGTAAAACAATAGTACATTTTTATTAACTTTATATTATCCAGGTTCTTCATTTTATATGTATTTTTATTTGCAACCCAACTTTTTGTACAAAACACTGTAAAATATTGTAATTAATAATGTATTCATTAAGTACCTAGATGCTGTATTAAACTAGCGTACCAAAATGTTTCAGAGCCAAAACATTCTTTAACCATTAGTGTTCACCAGCAGTTGCACTGGGTTTTTATATAGATTCTATGAAACATCAAGCTTAAATAATAAATACTACCTGGATTGATGTGCTGGTGCCACGTTAGTTGCCTGGTTTGATTGATACTAGTGGTATACAACTTTATTAAATGGTTTGTAAAACTCTGCAGTCTTTGTAAACTTCACAAAGGCTGCAATGTTATAACACATTGGCAATGCCGATAGATCTGGTGTTGGCTGCAGGCCTATTGCTTTGCCAGCGTTTGTTAATTAGATTTGTTATCTTTGTTTTGAAAAACTTAATTACAAGATAACTGTCCTTGCATGTATGTGCAGGCGTTGCAGTGATCTTGGAATTGTTTTTGTTATAAAGTAACCAAAACCATTCAAAGTTGGGCAATCATTTAAATTGCTTTTGTTATACTTCAGCAAGCATAATTCATACATGGCCGCCCACGTGCTGTATTTTCCATGGCTCTTAAAATTCTGATTGGCTCATTAAGTCCTATTATGTTGTCCATCAGAATTAGTGGGCAATCGTAGTAATGGCCAAAGGGGACCATTTTCTTTATTTTGGTCCTCACAATAAAACTTTATCAAAACTGATGATTTAAAACGAAGAATCAAAAATTAAAACATGGCCGTGCTACTGTATATCAAATTAAAATAGAGAGCTAACATAACAGATGAAAGAAACAAAATGAAATGGCATCAGATCCAAAATACAAGGCAGTGGAACAGTGGTGGAATAAAAATAAAAAAAGGTAAGGATGCATTGAGGAAGTAAACCAGTGGTCTTAGGCAAGCACTGTAAGACTTATGACTACCACTATGTGTTCAAGCAGCAGACCCAATGTAAGGGAAACTGTCTACCCTCCACGAGGAATTGGTGTGAGAAGAATACAGCCCAGAGTCTCCCATCACGGAGGCTAACAAAAGGGAGGGAGCAAGCTTCTAGTCACTTTGTTGAATTAACTTATGTTTTTCAGCAGCATCCAATTGAAAGATAGTGTGGTTCACTTATGTAGATGTGATTGAAGGCTGCAGCTACAGGTGAAGCATTGGGTCCTCGTTCCAGAGCAGTGTTCCTTGTGTAGCAGGGTTGAATGCTCACGGCACACAGTGCTCCTGTCGCTGGATGCCTTTAAAAAGATAAGTGAAATGTCCTTTTTACAATCTTTGATCTGGAGTTTGACCAAGTATCCTTGTCTCTAAAGACTGCTTTTAATTTGCATCTGGCTCAAACTGTGTAAGTGACTTAAAACAGCGCCTCCGAAGATGAAATAGCGAATGGTCCTGGGAAGTATTGTCAAGCAGTGAGGAATGGCCCTGAAATCAGAGTGTTGAAAAGAATCAAAAGTAACCTCATATTGAAAATGCACCCCAGACTGCAAACATGACTAAGATTTGGTATTTTTTTCCAGCAACAAACATGTTCTAGGTTATACTTCTCTCTACAAAAGAGTATCTAAAAGGCTAGCTCTGTGACAAGGCAAATTAATCTTTTCACTGGCCATCAGTAGTTGAGGACACCCGGGGACGTCGCCACAGGGAAGCACAAGAAGGTATTGTCCCACTAGCCCATTCTGAATAGTGGCTTATTGTTCCGATGGTCCTACTAACAGAGGTTACTTGACCCATTAAGCTTATAATGTACACAGAAGAACATGGAAAGCCATTTAGAATGTTTTTTACTAAACTATACCTAAATCGATTTCAAATATGGCAGCCCCTCTAGGCACTTGTGTAATAGCATGGGTGGCCATTCTTGAAAGCTTTTTTATTACATAATCCATTCCAAGATAGCCTCCTTTGTTGGACTGGATGACTTTCTAGATCACATACTGAATAAACAAGACCTCCTTATAAATTAATACTGACCGGTCTGACATTTTTATGATGCGCGTTGCCCATTGGTCATCTGGCTCTGTTTATTTCTTCCTGATCTTCTTACAGCAACACTTAAAAAGTACAGAATCTGGCTGCCTGACTCATTGTTGGACTGCCCCGGTACTGCCATATCTCTTCCCATCTTGCTGCCTTGCACTAGATCCGTATTTCCAAAATATAAGCTTTTTAGAACCCCTTGCTGTCTCACTGTGGCCAATAGAAACGTCTTAGTCATCAAAACTGCACATTCCAAATGTGTTTTCTGTGGCGAACATTTTCTTCTGCACTTTTCCCCTGTCTCCCGCTTTCGCAAATCTCAGAAGGTGATGTCTTTTTGTTTTTTGACCGATAAGCAGTGGATTACTCTTTCCATTAGTCCGTGAGCACAGCAAAATCATTTTTGGGAAATCATTGGAGAGTTTCCTCCTCACTACCAGTCTCTAACTCTATCAATTGACGTTTGCGAACATTTATAAAGCATATCAGTTATACAATAATGTTGAAACACAACGTTCGTACGGTAGTTTTTTGTGATCCATGAAATAAATTCGTAGAGCAATTGGTTATAAGAATAATTCCTTACTGTTAAGGGTGGCATCTGACGTGTTTTGCTTGTGTCAGAATAATATTTTAAACAATTTGGGTTAAAGCAGAGAGATAAAAGTGGTGTATTTTACCGTAATTATTTTTGTGACAGAAATTCACCTTCACCTTACACCGATTCTCCCAGATAGTGTGTTCCCTGAGCATGTCTCCTTTAATCCTCATTTTATATATAACTGACTCCTACTCATAACCAAATTTATTTGTCGCAGCGCAAGAAAAACCTACTTATAAGTGTTGGGTTTGCACAATAATGCGTAATAGCTCGAACTTAGTTTGGTGTTAAGGTCACCACACAGAAATGAGAGAGCACTCTAGGGGAGTAGTTCCGGATTAAAGTGTCCAGAAATCTTTCATTTTACCTTCAGGTGTAAATCATATCAAGATGAGAAACTTTCTGTTTGGAAAGTTCCACTGTCCCTGCTCAAGCGTCTCCATATCAGTTTGTTGGTCCTCTACATCCTTTCAGCAGTCGGGAAGTTTGACCTGCGCTTTCTTACTTTTTCGTATTAACCCATGTAAACCCTCCACCTCCGTTCAGAAGAAAAAAACATGATGCACGGATGTGACACATAAACACAGAGACATTATCACTATAGAATTTATTTAGCATTTTATATAATCTAACTCCTACCAGAGCACGCTTAAGCATGATTTACATAGAAGACGGTTGGTTTGGAGACTGAAATCAAACCAACTGGAGGAAATAGTGGACGGAGATGAAAAGTGGAACGGGAGCAAAGGATAGACAAGCATTGGCAAAGCCAATAGGCCTGGCCTATGCAAGAGCTACAGGCTTTGTCAATGTGTTTTAGCCGTGTTATTCATCAGCGTGGCTGCTGTTCAGCATGACTAAAAGTTAGTGATGTAGCGAAGAGTGGAAGGTCGAAGAGTGGAGTTGATTGTACATTGGAGTGGAAGACTGTTGTTTCTGGTAGTGGCATAGTATGGCGGTGCATAGAGTGGCATATAATTCAGCAGCGTACAATGCAGTGGTGCAGAATGCAGTGGTGTAGATTAGAGTGGTGTATAGTAGAGAGGAGTGGTGCAGAGTTGAGTGATGCAGACGGCATTAGCACAGTAGAAACCTGTGCCATAGTGTGTGGCGTAGAGTATAGTCAAGTGGCATAGAGTGCAGTGGTGTAGACTGATGCAGAGTAGAGTATAGTAGTGTAGATTGGAGTAGAGTTCAGTGGCAGACAGAGCAGTGTTGCAGAATAGAGTGTCAGAATGCAGTGAAGTAGAGTTACGAAGAGTACAGTAATGCAGAGTAGAATGCAGTGACAATGCATTGACATGCAGTGATTAAGAGTAGATTGCAGT
Source organism: Pleurodeles waltl (assembly GCF_031143425.1). Lineage (NCBI taxonomy): Eukaryota > Metazoa > Chordata > Amphibia > Caudata > Salamandridae > Pleurodeles > Pleurodeles waltl. The sequence goes on along the minus strand of NC_090444.1, from coordinate 202,631,370 downwards.
GGGATGGAGTAGCGTGTAGTGGTGTGGGGTACATTGTGTTTCAGAGTAGAGTGACGTGGCATAGTGCAGGGTACAACGCTGTTGCTTAGAGTGTAATGGGGTAGAGTGAAATAGTGTAGAGTGCAGTGGTGCAGAGTAGATTAGAGTGGCATTCAGTAGATTGGCCTATAGTGCAAGGGCATATAATTGAGTGTTACAGAGTAAAGTACATTGGCATAGAGTGTAGTGACAAAGAATGCAGTGCTGCAGAGTGGCATAGAGTACAGCAGCATAGAGTGAAGTTGTGTAGAGTAGTGTGGCCTAGAGTGGATTAGTAGAGCGCAGTGGTGTAGAGTAGAGTGGTGAAGAGTGCCTTGGCATAGAGTAGAGTGGTAAAGGGTAGAGCAGAGAGGTGTAGCATGAAGTGGCGTAGAGTACAGTGGCATGGAGTGATTACAGTGGAGTGGTGCAGAGGAATAGTGTGGAGTATTGTAGAGTGGGATGGCATAGAGTGGAGTATTCATGGTGTGGTAGCACGCTGCTATTACAGACAACACATTTTCATTTGAAATGACCATTACATTTGCACAGACATACAGTTTTACTAATAAAACTATACAGTGCACAGATTAATATGTGTGAAAATTGCATCACCTACTTTAAACACTTGAGAAATAATAAAAAATGTCCTTCATTTGTGGGTTCATAATTCTGATATATTCTGAAATATTTACACAGTTCATTTAAATATGGTTGTGTGCAAAAAAAAAAAAAAAAAAAAACTTTCTTACCCCCAGTATCCAGCTTGATTGGTACATAAATCCTCTCACTTTTAAGTCTGAGAAAGAAAAGTATAGAAGCCCTGACAGTGCCTGACATTTCACCTCAGTTTTTGAATGCACAACTAATGTGACGAAATAAGAACAAGATTTAAAGGCCTGTTAACAGAAAGCGAGTTCAAATACAGAAAAGACAGTTTAGGCAACAGGAGGAATGAGCTGTACCTGGAAAGCCTAAAGCAAAATAAAGCCAGCAAATAGAAAACCAGAAAGTGTGAGTTACAAACCTATTGGTAATCAACAAGCGGAATCCATTCCTAAGTCAATTTTCTGAAAGTCCCCAAGATGTCTTCAGCAAACTGTACTTGAGATGTCTTGCTGTTACCTAAAAAGAAAAGGATGTCAGAAGAGTCAGGTTCATATATTTAAGATTTTATTTAGGCTTGTACTTTCAGAGTAGTTATTTTACCTTAGTAAAACATTTCTGCCAGATTCTGAAATGAGGATGACATAGTAATTGAATTAGTTGTTGCCTATTGTAGGGAGCTGAGTTTTGGTTGCAGTACCCTCTCCGCCTGGTTTTTAAATGCAACTTCGACTGAAGTGCACTGGGTTCCTGCTAACCAAGACCTCAGTGCCAGTGGTCCTTCCCTAAAACAAAGACACCTGGTCACTTGATCCCCAAGTGACTAGGCCCTTCAGCCCCCTATAAGCCACTAGTAAATGGAACCCTTGTTACTTAGGGCATGGGTACTGAAGCACAACTTTTACCACTCTGAGGTACCCAGCACCAACGTTATGCAGACTGCTATTGCAGGCTGCGTGACAAGGTGCTCCCAAAATTGAAAACACAACATGGCATGTGTGCTATTTCCCCTAACACTGCATTCACTATATGTAAGTCAAACCCTCTAGCAGGCCTTACAGTCTGAAGGCAGGGGGCACTATATTACATGTGAGAGCATATATGAATGAGCATATATACCCCTGGTGTTCCTCTGTCGATTCTGAGATATAGTAAGTGCATAGGGAAGCCATTTTAAATGTATGTGCTGGGCACTGCTTACTTTGAGTTCCCCAGCTACATGATGACTTCTCTGAACCCTGGGATGTTTGGTATCAAACATGTCAGAATAATAAACCCTCACTGATTCCAGAGATGGATTTTATTAAGAAATGCACATGGAGGGCACCGTAGAAGTGCCCCCTGAAAACCTACCGGCTACCAGTGTGTTGACTGAGTGGTCCTGACCAGTGCACTCAATGTCCAAAGACAAAAGCCTGCACTGGGCAGAGGTGTTACCTCTTCTCCCAGGCAGGATGGTAATTTCAGAGCAGGGAGCTTCAAGGGCCTTGCCACCTTTGTAATGCGATCCAGGTCTCTCCAAATGGTGGAGATGAACAACCCCTCTACCCTGACCCCACTTCTGGAAGCAGCACAGGTGGAAAAATTTGTTAAATTAGGAGGAGTGCCCACTTCATGCCAATCCCACACCTAAGGTGGACAAGCTGAAGTGGACACTACTTTTTAAATTCCGCCATCTTTTTTTGAAGTAATTTAGCCACTTAAGTTAAGGTTATGACCACTTCCCAGCGGAAGTGGGTCATAAGACTCGTGTAGTCACCCTGAAGGTTGTCAGCCCATTGGCTACTGCCTGGTACTTCTTGTACCAGCCCTAAATTGAGTATTTAGGCAGTACCCCTGTACCCTAGAACACAGATATCTGATGACCTAAGAGGAACCAGATTCTACAGAGTCACATCAACAGAGAAGACTGCAGGCACCAACTGACTTTAGCCCCAACCCAACTGGCCTGTCTGCCATTGACAATCCTGCGCCAAAACACAACCTGTCCTGCAGCCAAGCAACTGCCAAAGCTTTGGGAGGACTGCCTATGTTCGACAAAGATCGAAATCTCCCGAGAATAGTGGACCTGTTCAAGAGAACCAACATTAAAAGAAAAGAACTCTGCCCTGAGGAACCAGACCCTCCTCGGCACCCAACGCCCACGGCCCGAGTCCAAGTGGCCCACCTGTCTGTTGAAGGTTCCCCAGTGATTCTGAGTCAGAGTCCATCATGGGCTGACCCCTGCCAGACTCTGCCTCAAAGCCTGCAGCCTCAAAGCAAAGACTCCTCCTGACCGCGACCTGTCTGGTAAGCTGTTCCTGACTCCAAAGGACACCCTTGCACCTGAAGTACCAGGGTCTTGGGGAGCTGGGCAATCAGTGTCCCTACCATCAGAACTTACCTGGGCAGCTCTGGGTTTTCTTCGTTCAGTCTCATGGCCAGAGTCTGCAGCCTTTTTCAAAAGCTGATCTCCCTCATTGACTTTCATTGGGTGCCCGATGCTGTGTTGGCACTCTACAACAGGCAGCCTCTGTGCCGCTGAGGATGTAAGTTTGGTGCTGCCTTGTACCCCCACTCACTCGGTGCTTATCTCAACCTCAGGAGGTCAACTCCTGACACCGCTTTACTCACCCTGTGAGCAACTCAACTTCATTTAACCCCAGTCTCAATTGGTTAACATTGGGCTCCGAGTGCTGTGTTGGCAGTCTGCACCCACCCGCCTCTGTGCCGCTGTGCACTCTTGGTACTGATTTGAACCTTGCCTGGTGTTGACCTAAAATCCCCAAGGCTGGAGTTGTAAGTCATGTACTTACCTGCAAAACTGCATTCTTGTTTTCCTCCCAAAGGTTAACATTGCTGAACTGAAACATTGTTGACTTTTGAAACTAAAGTATTTATCTTTTAAAACCTGCTTACCTTAAAATGTAGTTGAAGATTTGGGGGCTAGGATTGTTTTGGGCTTTTCTTTTTGTTCAAATCTTTTTATTCATATTTTCAGTAGACACAGATTAATACAGACAGCATGAACATATGTTGGGGGCATCCAAAGATGGGCATGACAGTGAACAAATTAATCTGGAGGTATGCCGGGGGACCTCGGGAAACACAATAGAATGCTGATGGTACATTAGTGGATTGTGCTTTGCAGTGCCTTATTTGTTTACAGTTTACAGGAAGTAGTAGCCTTAACAATAAATAAAGAACAAGAAGTTCCCCCACTGCCCTCCCAACTAGATCCAACATAAACACGACCCAAGGGTGGGGAGGGAAGGAACTTTTGTGAAGGCAGGGGTCTGATTATCACCATTTTTTATTGAGTAGAAACAGAAGCAGTCTGGGAAAGAGGGGTCTCCTTCCTGTCAGGTCTCCTCAATCACTGGAAGAGCCACAGAGCTCTTAGTTGGAGGTAAGAGGCATAAGAATTCAATTCCAGACATGTAGTCAATGAGCGGGTGTGAGATCGCCAGCACTTTCCCTTCGATTAGTAAGTGTGTGTGGGGAAATATGCGCATGTGCCAGTCTCTCTTAAACCACAGCGAGATGGTGGGAGCCTCCCTTTTCTTCCAAAATAGTGATAAGCTGTTTCGCTGTGCCTGACATATAGCTTAATACTGTTCAATTGGATCGTATCATGCCCTTTAACTGCATGGGTTGTAATCCCTGAATCAGAATCACAGGGTCAGCCAGGATGGGATCATCAAGTGTGCTTTTAATGGGGTCTAGGATTTCCTTCCAGAATGTATGAATCAATACACCAAGCCACTAGACACCTTTGAAATCTCCAATAGCCTGATTTCAACACCAACATAGGGAGAAAGCCAAGGAGTACATTTTGCTGAGCCCAAGAGGTGTCGGATACCACTGATATATAACTTTATAGGCAGTTTCCCTGTGCGGGATGGTTCTAAAGAGTGTAGGGGTGACCCGCCATTGGCTTTTCCATTGTTGCCCGATATTATTTTTATTTATTTTTTTACTTACTTTGGAAGGAAGTTGTGCTTGTTTACCATTTTGGACTAGGATAAAGTACATCCTGCCTTCCATCATTGAAAGGATCCTGTGAAAAAGCTCTGATGAAAACAACTTTCAAAAAGTACATTACACCTGTACTGAGGCTCTGTCACCATCCAAGCTTGTGCCATGTCGCTTTCTCACCTCCTACCCCCATAACTACTGACAACTGATATGCCTTTAGTGAAGTCATAATTCATTTATATTGGCTGTTGACTAACTATGACAAGTTTATGCTTACTCTGAAGGAAACTTGTGCTTAGGAAACAAAATCTCTTAATACACAACTTTTCTGATGGATACTTCGAACCACAGAGTCCTCACCTTGTGAATATTCCCAAGGCATCAGAGTTGATCCAGAAACTTATGGAACAATTCTCCTGTGAGCCAATAGTTGGCGTTGTGTGGTGCTAAGCTTACTTTGTTCTGCTAAGAATGTTCTAAACAGAGCCTTACATTGGCACCATCAATGCAGCTAACATCTGTTACTTTTTTCTGCCATTTCAGACATGGATTCTGAGCTTCTCCTTGGTCTTTCACAAAACGTTTTCTCAACATTTTGTCTGATAGACTTCTAGCTGCAGGTTCCTTACATTTGACTTTGTCAGGCGTCAGACTGGATCCGGAAGATTGTTGCGTGAGCAGTACCCTTGCACGCCGTCATATGGCTTTGTTTGGTACTGTGCCTCGTCATCGGAAGTGGCATTGCGGTCACCTATATATACGCACCACCTTGATGTGCATACTTCAGTTCTTTTCTTTCCATGCTTGTTAGCGCTTATCCAGAGAAAGAGCTATCCTTTGTACTTTTTGACAAGTTTTTTCAATGTTTTGTTAAATATTTTTTCAAGTGTGTTGAGGAATGTCTTCAAGGAAGGTAGGTTTCAAACCATGTGACGTCTCTCACCGCACCATGCCAGTTACAGACCCCCCACCTGTCCGATTGTAGTGCCTCGAGCACAGCCACGACAGTTGACTGCTGGGCCATGGCGCCAAATGGTTTGAGGGAGTGGTCCCTAAGACTTCTTGTGGCCCCACAGCCGATGCCACTTAACGTGACTCCCTAGAGGTCTCAGTCCCAATCGAGGAGGTTGCGGGACTGCTCCAGGACCCCCCAAGTATTCTTCGTCCCACTCCAATTCATCTGGGCACTTAGGGAAGAGGCATTAGAAACACAGGAAGTCGAAGCGTCCTTTGACTTTTCCGCATCTGTCTGCTGATGCAATGACTTCAGAAATTGGCATTCGAGGCAAAGTTCCATGGAGCCCGTGCCATGTCCAACCCTGCATCTCCCTGTATTTCTAGAACCAAAAGTGACCCTTTTTAGAGGTCTCAGTCCCAATCGAGGAGGTTGCGGGACTGCTCCAGGACCCCCCAAGTATTCTTCGTCCCACTCCAATTCATCTGGGCACTTAGGGAAGAGGCATTAGAAACACAGGAAGTCGAAGCGTCCTTTGACTTTTCCGCATCTGTCTGCTGATGCAAAGACTTCAGAAATTGGCATTCGAGGCAAAGTTCCATGGAGCCCGTGCCATGTCCAACCCTGCATCTCCCTGTATTTCTAGAACCAAAAGTGACCCTTTTTAGAGGTCTCAGTCCCAATCGAGGAGGTTGCGGGACTGCTCCAGGACCCCCCAAGTATTCTTCGTCCCACTCCAATTCATCTGGGCACTTAGGGAAGAGGCATTAGAAACACAGGAAGTCGAAGCGTCCTTTGACTTTTCCGCATCTGTCTGCTGATGCAATGACTTCAGAAATTGGCATTCGAGGCAAAGTTCCATGGAGCCCGTGCCATGTCCAACCCTGCATCTCCCTGTATTTCTAGAACCAAAAGTGACCCCAACACCCCCCCCCCCCCCCCCCCCCCCCCCAGGTGAGTGAGTTCTACGAGCCATGCGCCGCATATTCATGGATCTTGACTTCCGCCGGTCGTGCTCGTGCGACTTTCTCAGGCACCGGTCCTGATACAGATGCTCACGGTGCCTCCAGCCCCACTCTAATCCTGATGACTAGGAGTCGAAACCGATTTGCACAACGCCGACTCCTTCACTGACCGGGCCCATTGGTCCTAGGTTATTGCCTGGGCCTTTTTTCTGAGCAGCCAAGCATAGGGGATGAATGGGAGGGGGTCACTGCACCCTTTAGAACATCTTTAGACTGGTATGAGAAACTGGGTGATGCCAGTGGACTGGACACCTCTCCAGATACTGGTTTGCTTTCCCCCCCCTACCGTGGCTATGGAGGAGGGAGCATCATATACAGTGGTGCTGAAGAAGGCAGTGGAGGTCCTAATCCTTGAACTCCCCTCTTGACAGGAGTGCATCTGCCTAGGGATTTCTCATCAGAACCCCTGTTCCCCTTCAACAAAGCACTGACTGATGTCCTGCTGGTAGCCTAATGCAAGCCCAACACGGGCTCCTGTGAACATGAAAATTGCCCACCGCCATCACCCTGCCCCAGGTGACGCTGGTTTCCTCACCCAACACCTCCATCCCTGAGAGTTTGGTAGTTCAAGCCTCAACTTCACATGGCATGTTCCCTGCTGCTCCCTTGGACAGGTAATCGAAAAGGCTGGACACCTTGGGAAAGAAAATGTTTTCTTCCACCAGCCTAACATTGCGGTTGGTGAACACCGCATGCCTTTTGGGCCTTTATTCCCACACATTGTGGGATATGGTTGCGCTGGGCAGTATGGTTTCGCTGACAGTGGCTCTTGGATGCCATGCCTGGCTGAGAACATCTGGCTTTTCGGGGCAAGCCCAGTCCAACCTCATGGACATGCCCTTTGACGGGACATGTCTCTTCAGAGGAAAAGCAGACTCTGCGCTGGAGTGCTTTAAGGACTCGTGGGCTACGACCAAGTCCTTGGGCTCTCAGTGACTCCACATCTCCAGTCTGCCTTTCGTAGCTACGGAAGGGACGTGTCACTGTGCAAACCCAATGCCAACCACCGTCCTGAGCAAGCTCTCCAAGCTTTATGTGAATGCGGATGCGGAGCATTCCAACCCCGTGGGTGAGGTACCCAGAAGATCTTCACCACCATCCCCCCGGCAGCTGCAGTCTGTAAGCCCTTCTAATCTCCTAATAAGGGATCATCACTTTCCAGTTGGTCTGAGAATACTCCTCATCTCCCCCAGTGGCAGTCCGTTACATTAGACAGGTGGGTCCTGCCGATCATTCGGAGGGGCTAGTCCCTCCCCTTCGAATCCTACCCTCCCCCTATACCGCCAACACAAGAACAACTGATGATGGATCATCTATCCTTACTCTGAGAGGAAGTTATGGCTGTCTTGGCCAAGGGAGCCATAGAGATGGTTTTGATATCAAAAGTAGGCAGTGGTTGTTATTCCCACTGCTTTCTAATCCTCAAAAAGAAGGGGCTTCAACCTAGTGTATAACTCTGAAACATCAATCTCTTCCTCAAGAAGGAGAAATTCAAACTACTTACTTTAGCTCCAGCCTTATCTGCCTTAGACCAAGGAGACTGGTTGGTATCGTTGGACTTGCAGGATGCATATTTCCACATCCCCATCCTGCCTGCCCAGAGGCATTACCTGCGATCCAAGGTAGGTCATGAGCACTTTGTGTACTGTGCTCCCATTTGGCGTTATCAGCACCCCCTGGGTGTTCACCAGACTTTGTCGCCATCTTACCCCATCTCAACTGGCTGTTAAAGGCAGGCTCGCTCCAGGCTTTCATCTCCCACGTTCATACTAGAGCAGACCTACTGTCTACGCTGGGGTTCACTGTAAACGTCCGAAAATCACACATGACTCCCTCTCAGCTGCCTCTTTTCATCACAGAAGTTCTGGACACAATGCAGTTTCGGGCTTATCCTCCCAAACAAGTCTAGGATGTTCAGCATTTAGCCCTTTTGGTCCTGCAGGACTTTCTAGTTTAGAACATTTGTCTGCAGCCCACTGCCAGGAGGATATGGCTTGGGTATCTTTTCAAAGGTAAGGAATCTGCAGCTAGAAGTCTATCAGATGAACAAGTTACTTACCTTTGGTTATCCTATAGGGTCAATATCTAGCAGCGGATTCCTGACAGCCCACCCATTCCCTGCCGCTCTGCAGACTGATTTCTAGGGTTAGGGACGATCATTTCCAGGGCCCTAGTTTGGACACACCAATGTCAGTGCTCTTCATGACTCTGCATTCCTAGTGAGGAAAGTTATCAAAAGTAACTGACATGCGTAGGCCGAGGTGGCACATATTTAGGTGACGGCAACATCACTTCTGGCTCCAATGATGCCGACGTCTCTGCACAGAACTGAACAAAGCCACCTGATGACACGTAAGTGTACTGCTCACGCAGAAATCTTCCGGATCCATCTGACGCCTGGGAAATTCAAAAGTAAGAAATCTGCAGCTTGATATTGATTCTACCAGATAATTCATTACCGAAGGTAAGTAACTTCTTCACTAGTTTGCAAGGGAACCCTGAAACAACAGGGTTCAATTCTGCAAGGATTATCACAAACCGATGCCTATGAGGTAGCCTCACAAAGAATGTTTGTAGTTTCAGGGGTCGGATCACAACTGCAGGTCCTGTAGCAGCTGTGACCAGGTAAATTTGAAGCCGAAACCAAACCACAAGGTCAAAACCTACGCTTCCAGACACAAGATCGTGCTGCGACCAGTTGAAGTCAAAAGGAAGGCCTCATTCCTGTTCCAAAAGTGATTCCCATAGTAGACAGTTCTTGCAGCAAAGGGGGTGATTCTGACCACGGCGGTCAAGGACCGCCGGGGTCGGCGGGAGCACCGCCAACAGGCTGGCGGTGCTCTGCAGGGTATTCTGACCGCGGCGGTACAGCCGCGGCCAGAAACGGAAAGTCGGCGGTGTACCGCCGACTTTCCGCTGCCCATGGGAATCCTCCATGGCGGCACAGCTTGCTGCGCCGCCATGGGGATTCCGACCCCCTCACCGCCATCCTGTTCCTGGTGGTTTCGACCGCCAGGAACAGGATGGCGGTGAGGGGTGTCGTAGGGGCCCCCGTAAGAGGGCCCCACTTTGAATTTCAGTGTCTGCTCAGCAGACACTGAAACTCGCGACGGGTGCTACTGCACCCGTCGCACACCTTCCACTCCGCCGGCTCCATTCGGAGCCGGCTTCATCGTGGAAGGGTGTTTCCCACTGGGCTGGCGGGCGGTCGCCCGCCAGCCCAGTGGGAAACCCAGAATGACCGCCGCGGTCTTTTGATCGCGGTACGGTCTTCTGGCGTTCCCAGCCAGGCCGGCGGCTACCGCCGCCGGCCGGGGTCAGAATGACCCCCAAAGTCTTTTGTTAAGTATTTAAAAAAAAGAAAGAAAAAAACAAAAGCAATTGAGGGGGGAATCAGCCCCTTTCCACAACTTTGGATCTGCATATAGGGCTAGAAGTTGTCAACATACCTCGCATTCTCTGTCGTGATCTCCATCGGCAGCACTTCGGTCTGGTGCCGATCATGTATTCCCAAGTCTGTCAACTACATCTGCTGCACATATTTGGCTCTTCACAGGCTTTGTCTGTTGCGCCTTTGAGCTCCAGCGATCTGCCTGGCCTCCGATCAGACTTCTGCCAGCGCTTCTGCCCTCAGCGCTATCTTTGCCCCTTGAGCCCACATTGGATTCAGCACTGGCTTCGGTACGGAATCTGGTGTCGTAGCAATCCAATGTGCTTGTTTCTCTTGACAAGGCATTTGACGCTAGATAAGGATGCACAGTCCATAGTGCTGTCAAAATCCAACACGATCTCAACCGAAATTACTGCAACCCTTCAGCCCAATATTTTTGGCACAGATTCGGACATTAATACCTGTGATGATGTGGATGATTATGTTCCCCAATGTGATGATGAAAAGTCGTATGAAGTGCTTCAGGATGCCAGTGGGCTGGACACGTCATCTGATACTGCACTGCCACATCCTAGTCCTGCCACAGAGGAAAGTGCCTCTTTCGCTATGATTATGCGACGAGTGGCTGATGTTTTGGATTACAACTACCAAATGTGAAAGTAAAAACAAATGTACTGATGAAAGTACTGCAGTGGTCTTGCCTGCCTGCTATCGTCTGCACCTGCAACCGTGCCTTCCTTACGCAATATTGGACTCCAGCGAGTTTGGAACAGACATCCACCAGCAAAGTCACCACAGCCTTCCCTACCACAGATCAGGAGTTGAAATAAATAAAAAAATTAGACAAATGGATTTTTTTTACTCGATGGCAGCTGTCTCCTCAGCATCTACTTCCATACCCTTTAGGACGTAGTGGCACACATTTTACTGGTTGTTCCAGGCGACCTTCTGGAATCCCTTAGCCAAGCCATTCAGGACAAGGAAGATGTGGCAACATTTATGTCTGATCTAGACTGAACACAACTGGCTGTTTGAGATGCACCGTGGGCCCATTGTATGGCTGTTCGGCACTGTCACGCCTGGATGAGAACTACAGTCTTCTCCAGGTTGTAAAGGCATTCTTAATGGACATGCTGTTTGGTTCTTACCTTTTTGGCGAAAAAGTGGGCTCAGACTTGGGACGTTTCAAGGAGAAAAGAACCACTGCACATTCTTTGGTCCTTTCTCTTCCCACTGTCGTGAATCCTATTTAGTTTTTTGGGGACTCAGGAGGTTAGCTTAGCCTTTTGGCTTACAGGCCTGTGCCCCGTCCCCTAGTGACTTTTAACCTACTTAGCTTGCTCTGTTTTAGCCCATTTATTTTATTATTTCTTTTAAGATGGCTGCCATTGTATATAGATAGATAATGGTTTTGAGTTGAATTATCAGTGCCACTCAGAAGGCGTCACTATCAGTGTCATGATCAAGTGATATACGTAGCTGTTCACATCATCTCCCTTTCTCACTTATGTGTGAAAGAACATAATGTACACTTGCTGGGAATTGTTTACATAATTGCTGCCACAAGCATGCCTCCTTATCTATTGTTTGGGAACACACCTGTGTCAGGAGTCCTACATGATCTGTATAAATACATCTCATACAGACAAGGTTATCAGAGGGATTCCTTCCAGATGCCATCTGTGCTGCACGTCACCTTGTTGCAGAGTTCAACCTTCGTGTCACCACAGAGTCTGACCTAGAGATCTCTTTCCAAGATAACCAGGGTTGGGTGGCGCTTCTGATGGACATGGTATTGACAGATTAGGTTTATCACACCTAGCTCTCATTAGGTTAGAGATTAGGTTCTCCTTGCTAGTGATTGTACATTTCATTTTTATTGCAAGATGGTAGGGGTCTTTGTATTCACGACTCTCATCTTCACAATTATGCTTCTTTTATTGTTTGTTATCCTAATAATTGCAGCTCGTGCATTTTACCGTAAATTGTGGTCATTTCAATAAATATATTGAAAACTTCCCGCATGTCCTTCATTGCCTGTGCGTGACTGATACTTGTTGCTAACTAGAGAAAAGGATAACTTCCATTCCACCACAACTCCCCTGAGATGTCGCTATCTAGAGTCCATGTGTAAGGCTGCCAGGGGAGAGACTGACCACCGGATCACGTCCATAAGCTCCCACATGGGAAAAATGTAATTTTGCCTTTTTTCTCAGATCTAGTTCCGGATTTGGTAAAAGAAGCCTATGCTGTTAACTGGGCTTTGGCATAAGCGCTATTCCGCAACCAGGAATGGTGGGATAAGGATTCCCACACCATGTTAATACCTATCAGGTCTACACCCCAGCCCCAATATCCTGTTAGACACAAGGCTAAAGCTCCAGTGACGGAGATCCTCACTTAGCTTGGGTACCGGGAAATAATAGAGCCCTGTGTCTCTGCAATTAATAACCCATTCTTCCACATTGCAAAACCTGGCCATTCATATAGAATTACACACACACATATGCAATACAAAATTCACACAGTACTACACTAATTAACAACATGGTGCGTAAAAAATACAAAACTACCTTGGATATTTCCAATGGTCTCTTCTGCTAAAACTTAGTGCATGAAAGTCGGGACCTGAGTGCATTCTCATTTGGCTCATAGAAACGCTCCTGTCATTTGCCCTAAGTTATAAGAACAGTCCAGGATTTTTCTTCTGCCTGTGTAACAATATTGCTTGATATTGATCCCAAGGAATTGTCCTATGTCAATGACATCTGTCTCACAGATGACAACCTCAACATTCATCTTGCCAGGGTTGATTGGATCGTTCAAGGATTCGCAGCCCTTGGCTACAAATTCAATTTCAAGAAAACTAAAATAGCCTTTCTCTGTGTATTGCTATACAGTGCATCAAGCTATTCTATGATCTAGTTCACCCAGATTTCTCAAGCAGACACTGGACAGTTGAACACACATGCATTTTTTTTTTTTGTGTCCTCATACACCCCAGATTCCAAGCCCACTCCATATTATATTTCAGTTCACCTCCTCATATGTGGAAGTGGCTGATGCCAGGGAGCCAGAATCTCTCTCACATATGTCCTGGGGCAGAAAGCTACCGCCAGTGGAGTAGAGCCAGAGTAGTGATTAATTATTGGACATGGACCTAGTGACCCAAAATAATTTGCAATTTACCCTTAAAGCCCACTCTATTCCACCAATAGTGACAATATTTTTTCTTTCTTTTCTCCTGAAGTGCCCACTAACATGTCCATTTTTGATATTCGAAAGAGCTCTTTCAGCCACTCTTTATGTAAGGGGGGGATGTAGACATACAATTCTGACAAATTTCTGTCCTAGCCAGAAGTATCACATAAAACAAAACAATCTACAATTTCCTACTCTTTGTTTCCCCATATTCTGGTAGGCCAAAAATTATTAAAGGGACGTTCGCTGAGATTTCTTGTTTCATTATACTTGAAATCGTTTTACAGACTTCTTCCCAAAAGCAGAAAACAACTGGGAATTCCATGAACATATGGACATCAGATGCACTCCGCAATCCTCATTTTGAACAATACACCACTCCCTCCTTCCTCGTCTTTGAGAGCTTATAGGGAGAATACTAGGCTCTGTGCAATGTGAAGAGGTGGTTCCTCCTCAAGGTGGCAGGACTTACTGCACTAAACAACATACACATAGATAATTGCCATCTGTCTTGTAATCGCTCCAGTGGCAACAACATAACTTCTCCTTCAAGTTCACCAGGTAACTTAAAATCGTTATCAAGTCTCTCAAAAATTTCCCTGTACGAGCGGGAGATATTTTTAGCATATGCAGTATCTCTAATTAGCTTATCCTCCAACAGGTTCCCTTGGCCCAACGTAATACTAAACCTTTGTGCCCAACTTCTCAGCTGGATATATTTCAACCTGGAGAGGTTTCCACCTATTAATACAGTTAGATCTTCCCAGGACAATAGGGAGCTCTCTCTAACCAAATCCCCCCAGTAGTCAATCCTTGCCCTTCTGGGAGGAAAAGTTAAAACATCACCCAGACATTCAGGAGTTCCAGGGGAGTCCCCACCCGGGGCCCATTGGCTATAGTGCTCCATCTTTACCGCTTGCCGCACCTTATACCAGGTCTTAGCAATGTCCTGTAATGTTTTAAGTTTCACTTTTTTTGAAGAATTTGGGGTTGCCGAATTTGTTCAGAAAATGGTTTGAGCCGCCTTCCACTGTGCCTACCATGGCTTTAAACATAATTCCGATCACTAAGGTATCCGGGGAGGAGAGTAACATCCAAGCATTTTTAAGGTGAAATGCCCAAGCATAATATTGCAAGTCTGGGAGAGAACCCCCCACCCCCTTTCTCTCCTTCTGTGCAACTTCTTCCATGAGATCCTGGGGCCCCTCTGAGGCCAACTGAAAGAATTTATATTTTGTTGAAACTTTTCCAATAATCTTTTATCCATTGGTAAAGGGATAGAATTACATATGAAATTCAGTTTGGGCAGAATTATCTTTTTAACCAAATTGAGACTTCCAATAATTTTGAGGGGGAGATGTAGCCAGCTGCGCATTAACCTATCACACTGTGTATTTTTTAAGTTAGTCACGGCTATTTGTTCGACTTTCTGAACAATCGTTATGCCTAAATACCTCATTGACTTCCTTATCTGCCACTGATCACCCTTCTGGTTCCATGCCATTATCTCAGTTTTCCCAGTATTACCATGGTAACCCGAGAAACCCCTCCGCAATACTCAGCAAGGTTGGGAAGGCCGTAGACAGATCTGACGTGTATATCAATAATTCATTGGGAAAATAAGGCAACTTTTTTCTCCTACCCCTTGCAACAAAAGGGAGAAATTCTAGAGTTCTGCCTAAACTTCTTAGCAAGGGGCTCCATATATAGATTGAACAACAGGAGAGAGAGAGAGAGAGAGAGGACAGCTATGTCTTGTGCCTCTAGAGATCTTAAAGGGTGCAGTTAATTTCCCATTTACCAATACCTTTGCTGAGGGGGAACGATATGTTAAACAGATGGTCCGGCAGAAATTCTTGTCCAGCTTATGGCCCTTAAAGATCGTGTTCAGGTAGTTCCAGTTAACACTATCAAATGCCATCATGGCATCAAGAGCAATAACAGCTAGGTGTTTCTGATACGGTGTAGCGAGATCTATAGCCCCTATCAAATTAAACGTTAGTTTGTGTAAATATCTATTTCTAATAAAATCGCTTTGATCTGGAGGTATCAAATCGCTTATTACTCCATCTTACCTATCTTCTAGAATTTTTGCGAACAGCTTGTAATCACTGTTTAGCAACGATATTGGTCTATAGAACTCACACCGGAGTGGGCTTTTCCCTGGTTTCAGAATGAGAGAGATGATTGCTTCATTCCAAGAGGCCGGTAAAGGTATTCCTTTATCAAAAGTTTGAGAAAAGTTGTGACATAGCTGGGACAATGGATTTCCCCCAATGCTTTATACAAGTCGAAAAGGATACCATCTGGCCCAGCCCCCCCTTACTTTCCTTCAACACCTTTCTTAACTCTGCCTGAGAAATTGATTCATTCAGGACAGTTTGCTTCTTCTGTCCCAGGTAAGGCAGGGGAATCTGCCCCCTGCCATTCCTCAGTCGCCTCCTCGCCCACCTCCGTCTCTGGAAGGAGCTGAGAGAAGAAGCCCTGAAAGGCAGCTTCTACATCCTCAGGGAATGTTAGCCTAACCCTGACTGCTCAAGTGATTGATCTGCCTTGATCTCTTCAACACGATTCTGACTTGTTTGCCCTTAGACTTCCAGGCTAACAATTTCCCTGCACCTTCCCTGTACTCGAAATGGACGAGCCTACTTGCTAGCCATCCTGTTGTAATCCTGGTCTGCAATACATTCTCTAACTGCTGCTTTAAATGGTATATTCTATTATCTACAGCCTACTTGTCCCCTCCCTCAGTATACAAGCTATTACATTGTATTATCTCCTGTTCTGTGTGATTTAACTCATCCCTATATTGCATATTCCTGTGACTAGTAAGGCACACAATCTTCCCTCTTGTCACCGCTTTGAAAACCTCCTCGTCCAGTAACACAGTACGGTCAGAAGTCCATCTCCTCCTCCTCGCTTCCTGAGGCAAACTGATCTTCAACATCACAACTGCATGGTCTAATAGATGAGCTGTTGAATACTTAATATCATCCACCATGCCACATACTGCTTGATCTATTAAAAAATATTCAATCCGAGAGGCATGGTCGTACCTTTTATTATAAAACGAGAATTCCTGTTTCCCCCCAACTCTCTGCCTCCACAGATCGCACAGCCCGAACTCATTCATCATCCCTTTGAGATATTGCTGAGACTTAGGGGTGCCTATTGATCTATAGTTTACTTTTCTATCCAGTTTGTTGTCTAAAACCACATTAAAGTCCCCGGCCATTATAATCGGATCGGGAAACTCTAATAAATGAGAGAAGGCATTCCTGAGTGGTTCAATATCATCACAATTAGGTCAGTAGATCCCCACTAATGTAAGTCTCTTGTCGCCAAATAGTATTTTGGCCATGATCCATCAGCCCAATCTGTCAGATACCACCTCCAACAGGGTTGCATTAGCCTGGTGTTTGACTAAGATCGCGACCCCTTTAGTATTAATGTTATCATTTGAGCTCGCGAAACAATGTATCCATTTCTGTGATCTAAACAGGGCTATAATCTCATCCTTAGTTAAATGCGTCTCTTGCAGTATTATTATATGAGCTGGTGAATCCTTTAAGAACTGCAAAATCGTACTAGTCCTCCCTTTGGTCTGTAGGCCATTAATATTCCAAGACATGATTTGAATTGATCTGGTGCTATCTTTACTTCTGACTCCCACCAACCTTATCCAGATATAAATTTATGCCCTGAGATGTATGAGGTTATATTCCTTTTCCCACATGCTTCCCACCCTGTGACCACATACTTCCCTCTTCCGTGCATTCTTCCATGATTCCCCTCTCCCTGGAGAACCCACCCTCTTTTAATGGGCCCACCAGCCCGATTTTAGAGTGCCTTTGTCCGCCCACCCCCCTGCCCCCAAGTACACGAGATCCTTCACTCCGCAGCATTCCCCTTCTTTATAACTGCCGACAACTCATCTGCTGCTGTAGGATCCTTAATAGTATGCATTCTATTATTATGCATTACCCAAAGGTATGCTGGAAATTTGAGCTGGGCTACTACGCCTTGACCTTTAACCCCTCTGGTGCCCGGGACATAACAGTTACGTCCTTGTTTGCACTGCTCGGGGGGCCAAGGACGTAACCGTTACGTCCTGCTATGGGCCGTCGATGGCCAAGCACCCACCCTCCCCTGGGCAGGGATGGAAGGGGAATCGCTTCCCTTTCCACACACACACTCTCCCCCCTCCCCCATATGATGTCTGATGATGTCAGCGCACAACATCATCAGAGGTTGCCCCCACCCCGCTGGAAGCTCAGCTTCCAGTGCAGATTGGAAGAGGAATGCAAAAGCATTTCTCTTACGATCACGTGGAGGGGGCGAGAGAGGCATCCTGTTTCTCCCCAGCATTTCTGCTGGCCGATCTTGAAGCGATCGGGCAACAGAAATGTCCACTAGACACAAGGGAGTTTATTTTTTATTTATGCATAAGTGGAGCGGCCCCTTGGCAATGGCCACTCCCCAGGGGGGGGAATTATTTCATGACCATCTCTGCCCCCCCCCCCCCCTCGGGGGCAGATCAGCCTATTCTAATTAGGACTATCTGTCCCTGGTTGGGGGGGGGGGGGAGTGGAGGGGGATAAGAAACCGCTAGACACAAGGGATTTTTTGTTTTTGTTTTATTTTAACCACTTAGGCACCAACGATTGGTGTGTGTATGTGTGTGTTTTGTCTGGGGGGCAGCCTCTTGGGCAATGGTTACTCCCCATGGGGGCACATTACTGTTGGCCATATCTGCCCCCCTTGGGGGCAGATTGGCCTATTTTTGGAAGGCCCATCTGCCCTCAAGGGGGGCAGAAAGCCCACCAGAGAATATTTTTTTTTTTTTAAAAGAGGGTGGGGATATGGCCATACCCCCACCCCAAATAAATGGGGCCAAAGTTGTTCTGCCCACCAGTGGCAGATGGGGCACTTACCCCCAATCCACTCCTGGGGGGGGGGGGGGGGCAGAAAACCTACTAGATGCCAGGGAATAAAAAAAAAATAGTGGGGTGGTGGCTACCAACCAAAATGGGCCTGGTTATGTCCCCACCCCAACTGAAAGGAGTAACAGTCTTTCAGCTCTGACCCGCACACTAAAACATCTTATCCCACAGCAACCAAGAGGACATTTGATTATTTTGGGTTTGGGTTTAACATTTGGGCCATGAGACCTTGTCTAACTGTGAAAAGTGTCCCACTTGGAATGGTCAGAGATGCACTTTTTGGACTTTGGGACGCTGCCATGTAGAAAAATCCACAAGACCTAGACACATCTGAAAACTAAACATCGGGATGAGTGCAGGGTCTTGTGCTTCACATGCACCCCTGCACCATTTTCTTACCCACAATGCCCTGCAAACCTCCAACTTTGCTGGAAATCACACATTTTTCCCACATTTTTGTGAAGGAATCTGCAAGAATCCACAAAATTCCTACCACCCAGCATTGTCGCATCTAGGCAGATAAAAATTCTGCCCCACTTGTCAGCCTAAACATTTCTTTTTTCAAACTGTCCTTTTGGACCCGCTTTAGTTCCCCCTCAATTTCAACATGTTTTTGGCTCTTCCCTGTCACAAGCACTTGGCCCACCTACACAAGTGAGGTATAATATTTTACTGGAGGACTGAGGGGAAAGTTGGGTGGTAGGAAATTTGTCCTGGTGTGATGATCCCACACAGAAATATGGGGGAAATTTTTTTATTTTATTTTATTTTTTAGCTAAATTTGAGGTTTGTTGAGGATTATGGTTAGGAAAACACTGGGGTATCCACGCAAGTCACACCTCCCTGGACTCCTTCGGGTGTCTAGTTTTCAGAAATGTTAGTGTTTGGTAGGTTTCCCTATATGGCTGCTTAGCCCAGGACCAAAAACCAGGTGCCCCCTCCCCTGCAAAAACAGGTAGTTTTGTATTTGATAATTTTGATGTGTCTGCTTAGTGCTTGGAGGCATTTCCTTTCGTGGGCACTAGGCCTACCCATGCAAGTGAGGTACCATTGTTATCGGGAGACTTGGGGGACAACTGGGTGGAAGGAAATGTGTGGTTCCTTTCAGATTTCAAGAACTTTCTGTCACGAAATATGAGGAAAAAGTGTTTTTTTAGCCAAGTTTTGAGGTTTGCAAAGGATTCTGGGTAACAGAACCTGGAGAGAGCCCCACACGTCACCCCATCTTGGATTCCCCTAGGTGTCTAGTTTTAAAAAATGCACAGGTTTGGTAGGTTTCCCTAGGTGCCGGCTGAGCTAGAGGCCAAAATCCACTGCTAGGCACTTTGCAAAAAACACATTAGATTTCAATGTAAAAATGTGATGTGCCCATGTTGTGTTTCCTGTCACAGGCACTAGGCCTACCCACACAAGTGAGGTACCATTTTTATCGGGAGACTTGAGGAAACTCAGAATAGCAGAACAAGTGTTATTGCCCCTTGTCTTTCTCAACATTTTTTCCTTCCAAATGTAAGACAGTGTATGAAAAATACATCTATTTGAGAAATGCACTGTAATTCACATGCTAATATGGGGACCCCAGAATTCAGGGATGTGCAAATAACCACTGCTTCTCAACACCTTATCTTGTGCCCATTTTGGAAATACAAAGGTTTCCTTGATACCTATTTTTTACTCTCTATATTTCAGCAAATGAATTGCCGTATACCTGGTGTAGAATGAAAACCCATTGCAAGGTGCAGCTCATTTATTGGCTCTAGGTATCTAGGGTTCTTGTTGGACCTACAAGCCCTATACATCCCTGCAACCTGAAGAGTCCAGCTGATGTAACGATATATTGCTTTAAAAAATCTGACATTGCAGGAAAAAGTTAGAGTGAACAGTAGAGAGTTTGTTTCACCTCAATTTCAATTTTTGTTTATTTCAGCTGTTATTTTCTGTAGGAAAACCTTGTAAGAGCCACACAAATTACCACTTGGTGAATTCAGAATTGTGTCTACTTTTCAGAAATGTTTAGCTTTCTGTGATCAGGCATTGGTTTCACACCCATTTCTGTCACTAACTGGAAGGAGGCTAAAAGCACAAATAATAGTAAAAATGGTGTGTGTCCCAGTAAAATGCCAAAATTGAAAAAAGTGTTTTTCTAATTCAAGTCTGCCTGTTCCTGAAAGATGGGAAGATGGTGATGTTAGCACTGCAAACTATTTTCAGGGGGGGGGGGGGGGGGGCACAAGCCTTCTTCTGCAACCCTTTTTTAAATTTAATTAAAAAAATATTGCTGTATTTTGGCTAATTTCTTGGTCTACTCCAGGGGAACCCACAAACTCTGAGTACCTCTAGAATCCCTAGGATGTTGGGGAAAAAAAGGACACAAATTTGACATGGGTAGCTTATGTGGACAAAAAGTTATGAGGGCCTAAGCGCGAACTGCCCCAAATAGCCAAAAAAAGGCCTGGCACCTGAGAGGGAAAAGGCCTTGCAGCGAAGGGGTTAAACTCCTCAAGACATTTACCCAGCTCCCATTGTTTATTGAATGTTGTCCTATATAAATCCGATTTAATTTCAAATGAGAAATCTTCCCCTCTCAGGGATTTTAATTTTTAACACATTTGTCAAAATCTTTTCTTTCAAAAGATATGTTTGAAAATTCAGCAAGATATTTTGTGTTTTTTTTGTTGGGATTCCTCCTAAAAGGATCTCTGAATATCTCTTGCCAGTTCTTACTTTCTTCCAGTGGAAGTGCCTTCTTTATCAGTGAGGCTACCACCCCTTCTGGTACATTCAGGACTCTCAGGTTGTTCCTTCTAGAGTGATTTTCCAACTGCTCCAGTCTCCCCTGCAACTCTCGCTAACTCTCTTTTAACTGGTAGATTTCTTCTTTATTCTTACTCGACTCTTCCCTCATAACTCCTACCGTCCCCTCAAGCGCTTGGGTTCTAATTGTCAGGAGGTCGAATTTCTTTTCAAGAGAGTCACAAGCAACTCTTATTTCAGCTTGATTTGCTTTTGAAACTGCAAAACCCTTCTTGATGTTATCTGAAAGTGCCAAGAATATAGTTTCCAATGTGGCATTTGCAGCTGGGATGGAGGAGGGCTTATAGTCTGTCTGAACCAGGGGGGTCGCCAAGGTTTCAGGCACTCCTGGAATCTCAGGGGCTAAAGCCATGGAGATAACATAACTTGGCTACCCCGGCGGGCAATAGCTCCCCTCTCTCTGTCTTCCATACTTTGCACAGAATGAGGACTTCCCCCTAGACCGAGCTTCATTGAAATTATAGAGATACTGCTCAGGATTAATGGTAAAGCCTTAACCTATGCACTGAGAGAGGCCGTTACTTTGGGGTGAACTGTCTTGTATTTATAATTTGATTTGTTAATTCTTGTGATACTTCTCACTTTCCCGCCTCTCTGAGCCCCTGACAGCCTGTCCTGGTTTTTCCACCTCGCCCCTTCACGTACTTTTTCTGTTACTCTGGCACTTTCTTCTGATGACCCCTTGGCTCTAATCCTGGAGTCCAGGTAAGTAACCCCCTCAGATTCTGCTGCCTTACTGCACTCACTGTGCTGCTTTCCACCTCCAAAGCAGCTCATGTGGCCCCTGGTGCCTCCACCACCTGCTTTGGCTGTAGCTCTCCTTGTGCTTGCTCTACCCACGCTCTCCCGGAGGGGAATGCGCAAGGCTGTCCTGCAGCTCTTTTTGAGCTCCAGGGCGGCGTGAATCCAAGTTGGAGCCCCACAGAGACCATCAAAGCCCCTCCAGGGGCTCTCTGCGCTCTCCTTGCTCGCTACCAGCTGCCTGCACATCAGCTGGTCGACGAAGGCAGCCTCCTCGGAGGAATGACGAATCACACACACCAGCAGGTTGGAGGCCCAGTAACGCAATCTAGCCATGTTCCCCTTCGAGCAACACACATGTATCCTTAGAGGATTGCAGCAAGGCGAGCTAGAAGCAAAACAATTACACACGTGATAAAACAATTTTGGTCATCAGAGTAATTGCTGCTGCCATCAGGTTTACCTATTTCACCATTGATGATGGCGACATGGTGCCCACAGGTTACAAATCATATTTGTATTCCAGTGCAGAGCAACGTTTTGCACCTACAGAAAACAATCTGACTGCTGTACAGATGGCTATCATCAAGGAGAGGCCACTTGCCCAAGAGAAACACATTATTACTCCGGTATTGGAACTTTCATAGATTCGCATGCTTGAATCATTCCCCGTCGTCGAGATGGGAGTCCCCGGTACCTTAAAAAAAGACAATGTCCCAAAGACATAACATCTATAACAATGAAATTCTCTTCATTTTATCAACCCATCCAAGTCTTTGTGTAAAAAGGACCAAACTTGAACCTCAGCCAAGCAGAGAGTACCACCCTTTAGAACCCTCCTGAGAGAAGCTCCAGCACCTCAGATTTTCTACTGCACGTTAGGGAGTCTCCTCTGAGCTCTGCTCAGTTTGTTCTTGTGAGAGAAGATTTTCTTCATTCATTGGAATTCCTTTTGCTTATTGGGTGTCTCTGATACACACTCTGAACTTCTGGAGCCTGTTATAACAGCAGGATGTCAGACAGGGAGAGGAAAAGTCTCTTTAGAGCCTGCAGCACTTGTGGAAAGAAAAGGCTCCACTCAGAGGACCCTCATACAGAGTGTATATATTGCCCCTATCCTGAGCACTCTGCTGCTGATTGTAAGGTATGTCGTACCTTTTTGTCAAAGACTTTGAAAGATAGAGAGGGGAGGCTGTTGATTTGGCTGCAAAAGCTGAAGACAAGAAAAAACCCTGTCTCTGACTCGGACAGTGAGGAGTCTTCATGGTCGTCAAGAAAGTCTCAAAAGAAGCACAGATCACCTCAATCTGTAAATGGTTTGAGAAAACCCTCAAAGACTTTTAAAGAACCTCACAGGGGTCTGCTGAAGGCCGCAGTCTTTCATCTTCACCTCAGGAGAAAAGATCCTCCTCTAAAACCAGCCATCAGCCTTCAACATCGAAGGAGGTCCCAAAATCCTCCTCAGAGCCTTCTACACCCCCTCCAAAGGTGTTGACGACGTTTAGAAAACCTACTTCAGCCTCTGAAGATAGATCGTCGACGACAATTACATGGCAGCTTCGTCGGTGGTGACAGTAACCTCTCTGGGAATGGTGTAGGCCACGACAACGCTAACAAAATCAAGACCGTCGACGCTGAAGATCAAAACATTGATGACTATGGTTCCGATGACGACTCCGTCAACGGCACTGTCGACTGTGAAGATACTTTCGTCTACACCATCGTCGACGACACCGTCGATGGTAGCACTTAGATCGGAGACGACTCCGTCGACGGTACCGTCGTCGACACCGTTGACGAAGAAGAAGAAGATGCAGTCTGCATCGGGATGGGGAAATATTACTCCAGGAGCTACATCCCCAAGTAAGATCACTCCATTAATCCAGACTCATCTTCTAGAAGATGATTCAGATGATGATGGGCCGTTCGAGGCAGCCCATAGCCCTTCGCAACTTCACGTAAAGTGCCAAGAGGATGATGAAGAATATTATCACCAGTATTATTCTCCTCAGCGGCAGCTGACCTATGTTCCAGAGGAGATGGTTTGTGTTCCTAGTTCCCTTATATCTGATCTGCAGTTTTTGTTGTCAGATTACAAAAGGAGATTTCCGTCAGGGCCGCAACCTGACATACAGACGGCACCTCCTCCATCCATGCCTGCCACTCCAGTGCCACAGCCTAGAGCATCCCCTAGATCGACCAGAAGTACTCCACAAAGGTCCTTCATAAAAGTTACGGACTCTTCGGATGAAGAGAGAGAAGAAGGGGAATTGCAGGACAATTCCGATTGGGGCAGTTAAGTATTGCAGACACCCTTGCTCCGTCGCCTACCCCTGTGGATTCTCCCCCCTGGAGATATTGGGGGTTTCCACAATTTGCTGGAGAGGGCGGCAAAAATATTTGGAATACCCATGCCATCCAAACATGATTTTTATACGACTTCAAGGAGCGGTATCAGAAGAGTGTTCGCTCCATATTTATTGTGAGATAAATCTGGGAGGAAGGTCTCAAGGTGATGAGAAACCGTGCTACGGTAAGGGCAGTCCTGCCCAGGTTGGACAAAAAGAATAAGGCCTCGGAAGACGCTCCAGCATGTCTTGTTAGTCACCCGAAGCCGGACTCAGTTATAACCCAGGCAGCGCATAGGTGTTCTAAAAATCCATCAACGCCACTTTCAGCTCCTCCGGACAAAGAGGGTAGAAGGCTGGACAACATTGGGAAGCGTTTTTCTTCTATGTCTGGAGGGCAGCAAATTCGTTAGCAATCCTGGGGAGATACGATAGAAAGCTGTGGGCGGATATTGCCCCGTATCTGGATCACATCTCGGAAGAGTCTAAGGCAGAGATAAAGAAGGATCCTCTTGGAGGGTGAGCGCACCTCGGCTGAGGTGATTGACTGTGCTATGGACATTGCAACAACAGCTTTCCGAAAACTAGCTGGCGGAGCAGTTCTGAGGCGTCAGGGTTGGTTGAGAGCAACATCCTTCCGTCCGGAGGTTCAGAACAAGGTGTTGGACCTCCCTTTTGATGGAGAAGCATTATTTAGCAAGCATGATGAAGCTTTGCAGGCTATAAAAACAGATACTGACACCGCAAGGTCCTTAGGGACCCTTCAATTTAAAAAGGTTCCTTTTCGTGCTTCCAGAGGTCGAGGAGTCTCAGGTTATCGAGGGGGTTACCAGTCCTTTTGTAACCCCTCCTACGCTACACAACAATTTTGGCCTCAATATACCCAAAGGCAACCACCTAAGGCATCATATTCAAGACCCCCTCCTAGAGGAAGATCGCGTCAGGGTAAGGAAGCTCCCAGACGTCCATGACAACTTTCAGGCTCCGGCTACAGCCTTGTCACAGAGCAGGAAGATAGGAGGAAGGATATTACATTTCTACAGAAAGTCGGAAGAAATTACATCAGACCAGTGGGTTTTAAACATTGTTCGATTTGGTCATACTTTAGAGTTCTTTCAACACCCACCTTCTTGTCTTCCTCATACCTTCGTGCAGAAGCATCTAAAACAACTCCGGCTGGAGGTTGTGACCATGCTAAAAAAGGGAGCAATAGAGAGAGTTCCTTCTTCCGAAAAGGGCAAAGGTTTTTACTCCCGCTTCTTCCTGGTATGCAAGAACTGGGACTCCTGGCGTCCCATTCTAGATCTCAGGGGCCTAAACAAGTACCTCAAACGCCAGACCTTTCGCATGGTCACATTGCAAGATATTCTTCTCTGCATGAACAACGGAGATTATATGACGTCTCTGGATCTCCAGGACTCATACTTCCATATTCCAATTTCACTTGCCCACAGGAAGTATCTACGTTTTGTGGTAGCCGGCAGCCATTTCCAATTCAAAGTCCTTCCAATCGGATTGAAGTCTGTCCCCAAGATCTTTACAAAGTGCCTAGCTCCGGTGGCGGCTTTCCTAAGAAAGAAGAAAATTAAACTTTTTCCCTACTTAGACGATTAGCTCATCAAGGCGCAGTCGTCTCAAGCAGCTCGCGACTCAACAACGGCTTGCATAGCATTATTCGACGAGCTGGGTCTCACTCTGAATCACAACAAGTCAAACATCTTACCTACAAGGGTAACAACCTTCCTAGGTGCAAAGATCGACACCATCAGAGACCGAGCTTTCTCGTTGACAGAGAGACAAGCAAAACTTGTTTCCTTGGCAAGCAAAGTGCAAAGAAAAAAGTCTCTTTCTGTACGCACTTGCAAATCGCTTCTGGGGATGATGTCTTCTTGCATACAGTTAGTCCCCTTTTGTCGCCTAAGAATGCGTTCTCTGAAGGAGGAATTAGATCTACAGTGGATACAGAGAGACAACTCATTCGGAGACCTGATCAGTTTAACCCCTCAGATGGTCCAGGCTCTCCACTGGAGTAGGACTTCCTTTCCTACCACTTCGGACCTCATTGGTCATCACCACGGACGCTTCCCTGGAGGGCTGGGGAGAACATCTTCAGGATCTTCAAATCAGTGGGAAGTGGAGCAACTCCTTCCAAAAGTATCATATCAACTTTCTGGAGTTGAGAGCGATTTTCTTGGCCCTGCAGGCTTTCCTTCCAAGGATAGAGCACACAGCAGTTCTCATAAGGACTTACAATACAACAGCCATGCATTATGTAAACAAACAGGGGGGTACAAAATCTCTCCTTCTGTCTCGGGAATCGCAGACGATTTGGGATTGGGCCATTCGCAATGGCATCACTCTACGCGCAGAACATCTACCAGGAAGGCAGAACAAGACAGCAGACACTCTCAGCAGACTGACTTCCTCCTGTCACGAATGGGAGTTGAATCAGGACGTGCTCGACCAGGTCTTCAGAAGGTGGGGGAAACCCAAACTGGATCTGTTTGCAACCCCGCAGAACACCAAATGCAGCTATTACGCAAGTTGGGTTCACAATCCGGGCTCTTGCCGGAATGTGTTTTCAATGGCATGGTGCGGAATATTTGCCTACACTTTTCCACCCATTCCTCTAATATCAAGGGTACTTGCAAGATCAAACAGGAGCATTGCAGGCTCATCCTAATAGCTCCATTTTGGCCCCGCCAACATTGGTTCTCGGAGCTCGACCTGTTTTCGGAGATGGATCACATTCCACTGAAAGTGTCACCACAACTTTTGACTAGGAACGAGAGCCAGATTCTACACCCAGACCCCAGATCACTCAAGTTATTGGCCTGGCTCTTGAACACAATGAGTTCGCCCATTTAGACATTCGCCCTGACTTTCGGGATATTCTGGCAGAGGCCAGAGCGAAGAGTACCAACAAATCGTACACGTTGAAGTGGAAAAGATTTTGCTTGTGGTGTCAGAAAGAGCGCATTGATCCACTATTTGCACCGCCGGGGCGAATACTACCCTATCTCCTCCATTTGGCATCGACAGGCTAGGCACATGCATCCATTAGGGTGCACTTGGCGGCGATATCTCGCTACAGGCGTTCACCACGGCTCCATCTATGTGGTCATCTAGATTAATTAAGCAGTTTCTCAAAGGGCTCTTTTGAGTTTTTCCGCCAGTAAGGCCTCCTCCACAATCCTGGCAACTCAACACGGTTCTTTCTCAACTTATGAAACACCCATTTGAACCGATACACAGAGCAGATCTGAAGTATTTATCGTAGAAGGTGGCTCTGCTTCTAGCCCTAACTTCTTCCAGGCGGGTCAGTGAGATCCAGGCGTTCACTATTCAGGAGCCTTTCCTCCAATTGAAACAAGATAAAGTTATGCTTCTCACAAACCCCAAGTTTGTACCAAAGGTGCCATCAGACTTTCATATAAACCAGCCAGTGGTTCTAAAATCTTTCTTTCCGAATCCAACATCTCCGGCGGAGAGAGCTCTCCATTCGTTGGACGTCAAAAGGAATCTTACGTTTTACTTGGAGAGAACCAAGACTTTTAGGAAGTCTACTCAATTATTTGTTGCATACAGTGCTCCTAGGAAAGGGCAGGCACTTTCTAAACGAAGTATAGCCAGATGGATCGTAGCGGCGATACACTTTTGACATCAGGCAGCTGGAAAACCCTTACAATCCTCAGTGAGGGAGCATTCATCGAGGACTGTCTCTGCATCCACGACACTGTTTGCAGGTGTACCCCTGCAGGACATTTGCAGAGCAGCCACCTAGAAGACAACTCACACCTTTACGAGACACTATTGTCTGGATGCCATCTCTAAGGGAGATTCAGCGGTTGGTCAGGCGGTTCTGCGACATCTGTTCCAGTAACGGTGAGCTTACATTGCCTCCCTACATCCATTTTTTTTTCTTCTTCGCACATTGCATGTTTTTGTATTTGCCGTGATATATTTACATATTTTTCTTATGCCATAAGATATGAGTGTCTATCAAAATTTAGGAGATTATATATTTATAGCACATAATGTTTTTCATGCTATTAAGATCAGCTCTACAATCTCTGATATGGGGGTTTGTGAATGTACGGTTAATGCAATGTGCTCTTGGTGCTGCATTTTAGTCTGATTCAAGCATGTGAATCCATGAAAGTTGCAAGGGAGTGGCGATGGGAGCTGCCTTTGCACCAAATTTAGCAAACCTCTACATGGCAGAATACGAAACCGAATACATCTTCAATCAAGCAAACCCTTTCCTATGCCATATAAGAAAATGGTCAAGATACATTGATGACGTTTTACTCATTTGGCGGGGCTCTGCCACTCAACTACAAGAATTTCACACGTGGCTGAATGGAAAATCCAACAACATTCAGTTCACCATTGAATCCAGTAAAGAAAACATTTCCTTTTTAGACCTCAAAATAGGAGTAGAAAAGGTTTAACTATATGTCACACTGTATCGTAAGCCCACGGATAGAAATACACTGCTATATTACTCTAGTCACCACCCAAGAGGTTTAAGAGATAACCTCCTATTTGGACAGTTCCTCCGTATCCGGAGAAACTGCACAAAGAGATTTGATTACTTCATAGAATCGGACATCCTAATCGATAGACTGATCGAAAGAGGTTACCCCAGAAGATTCATGAAAAGAGCAAGGAAGCGGGCGTGGTATAACCACAGAGAAACCCTTCTGGAACCTAAACACCATAAGCCAGAAAATAACAGGCTGGCGTGTGTTACTACATATAACCCAGCCAGTAATGCTATACGAAAAATAATTTTACATTATTGGCCACTGATCAAGGGGCCACCTGCATACACAGGAAGCTCTGCTTTTTTCCTTCAAGTAAGGTAAAAACCTCAAAGACACTCTTACTTGCGCACTCCTTCCACAGGCACCCAAAAGAAACACCAACACAATATGGGATTTACCTGCGGTAGTGGGTCACTTCAATGCAGTAATTGTGCGGCGTGCAAAATGATCTTTAACACCAAAGAATTTTGCCGTAAAAATTATACATTAACTCTGCCTAAATTCACTAACTGCAACACACAGGACGTTATCTATGCCATTTGGTGCCCCTGCGGAGTGCTATATATAGAACAGACTACGCAGAAAGTTAAATGCAGAATTTTACAACACAAAAGTAGGATTAAGTGCAAAAAGCCAGGCGCTCCACTGGTTGAACACTACGAAACACTACAACATAAGTGTGAGGATATTAAATGGCAAATAGTGGAACAAATCTCCTTGGGACCAAGGGGAGGAGACAAAGAGTACATCTTATCGAAACGGGAGCTATTCTGGATAGAGAAATGTGGCACCATCAGAGAGGGACTAAACACTATTGAGGATTGGCGCCACTCTTCCCTTTGATATACTTTGGCAATAAATACACATACACAGACCTAGCGTATTGTCACATTTCTACTATCTCCATAACTGCCCAGTTGAAATTTATGAATAATAATGTGACCGCACCCCTCCTCTATATGTTTTATAATACTGTACATTGACCGCTTGATAACCATGCATGTCAGTAATGTATTTAGGACAGACTATGTTTATCTATGATGTCACATGGAATTAACACTATTGAGGATTGGCGTCACTCTTACCTTGATATACTTTGGCAATAAATAAACATACACAGACCTAGCGTATTGCCACATTTCTATTATCTCCATATTCGTTTTTTAGCAATATATAACTGCCCAGTTGAAATTTATGATGAATAATAATGCGACCACACTCCTTGATGTGTTTTACAATACTATATATTGTACCGCTCGTTAGCCATGCACGTCAGTAATGTATCTAGGACCGTCCATGTTTATCTTTAATGTCACATGCAATCATCATTATGATTAGTTAATATTTGTCATCATGTTTATGATTAGTATCTTCCATCATGGTTACCACTGCACACTACTCGGTACGGTTCACCCATTTATTTTATTTTAATTTTTACTCACACGGAGACATATGTAATTACCACCATTCTACTCAAGTTATTATACACCCCACAGTGCCCTGCGAGTGCTGTTTGTTCGTACATCGGCCTTACGGGGTTTTCCAAGTGACCCGGCTGCCTGTGCACATACACACGGCAATAGCGGACCAGAAGGGAAATGTTCCCTTCATGGTCAGCCGGAATTCAGCGACATAAAACTAATGGCGCGCTGCCACCGAAGACGGTGCATTGTGATTGGTCGCTCCATGGACCAATCACTGAATTGAATGCTCACCCCAAAATGGGTGCTTAGCATTCTTAAGCCGGAACGTTTTCAATATGTGCGGCTCCATCCTTATCCACACTATACATCGTGAACTGACCCAGGAGATGCTGACGACCTACCCTGGCACCCTAAACGACATATACTCGTTTTTTCTGATATGTAAATGATGCACACTCCTCCTTTTTATCTTCCTTTAGTAACACTTACCATATATTGATGAGCACTTACTACTGTTGTTTTAGGTAACTAGAGCCCCAGATACCATTTGTGATCACCGCTCTTTGGAACTATACCCCATCCATTGGCATCCTGAATGATATATCCTCAGTTTTATCTGACGAGTAAGTCCTTTTACAATCCCGAATTATCTTCTTTTAGTAATACTTACTATACATTGATGAGCGCACACTACTGTTGTTATTTTAGATAACTAGAGCCCCGGATATCATTAGTGATCGGCGCTATGTGGAATTCTGACTATATACCATCCATTGGATGACATTTGACCCCCAGACCTTGGGACACCTTCCATTGCTTGAAGAGGACCCTTACCACCAGATTGTCATGTTACACTGGAGTGTAGGTGAGTGTTGAATGCCTGCACATATGTTTATACACAGAATAATTAGACCTTTAGTAATCTAGATATTTACACGACCCATAGGTGCTACTGACTGGATTTTCCCTGTCCTGATGATGAGCCCTCTTTGATTCTTCTTTACAACGGGGTCAAAACATCGACATATCTCTAAGAGTGGAATATATAAATATAAAGAAACCTTGTGATACTTTAGGGCTTCCTGGACTGAAGGAGCCACTAGAAGTTCATAATTTTCTTAAAACCACCCTTTGTACATACTGTATATATCACCTTCACTTACCTGCACTTTATCACCTTCACTGTTTTTATTAGGAGCACCTATTTAGACGAATGCAAACCTAACATTCAGAATAATATATCCAACGAAATATACGTTTAATGCCTGGAATAACATGTTCAAATAAATATATAAATGCAATAAATTACTATTGATGTCACAATTTTTGTACCCATAGAATTACTTTAGTTCTTTGATTCCGTGGAAGTCTAGGTTACTTCCCCCTTTGTTTGACCAATAATCTATCTGCTACCAATACCAGTGACACATGTTATTAGATACCTACATCATGTCTCAATGGTTACTTGGGGACACATGTAATAGAGTGGGTCTATTACATCCTTAGCCTAGATGATGTTGGCATTTTGGACAGGAATTGGTATACATTGCCTTCTTATTTAAAGTTTTAATTGTTTAGTTGTATTACTATTGCTAATACAGGAGTTGGTGTGGGATATGTTGTCAGTGCAATGGCAGTCGTGTAGTTCCATGTGTACATCATGTGTACACATCTTTTCAGTGGGAAATGTGTGTTGTCTGGTACAGGTAATCACATGTCAGGAAAGGTGTGACTGATGTTGGTTTACTCATGTAGTCATGTGTTGGAACTGTAACAGCATGCCAAGTACCCTATGATGTATATAGTGGCTGGCTAATTTTTGTGTTCTTACAATCACTCATTGACTGTCAGTGGATGACTCATGTGTGCCATGTAGCCCACTGTAGATATATGAAGTGATGTGGTCTACCTGTGTTCAGTGTCTGCAGATGTTCCTCTGGGATTTTGGTATCCATTATGGCATATATGTACAGAGGGTTCAGCCAGGCATGTAAGTAGAATGGCAGGTGCTGTGTGGTCTGTGAAATGAGTTTTCTTAACTATTATGGGACATTACTTATGGACATAGAATGGTCAGGGGTAGAATCAGAAGATGCATGTTATGTTGCGGTCAGTCAACTGCTTTTCCTAAAGGTGATAGGAGTATGGAGAGGTATGATCTGGAATAGGACAGCTTTTCTGCTGCAGCCAGGGCATGATGAGCTTTACATGACGTAGCTTTAGAGATCATTTCTTGGAATGCTGCAGTCGTGCTACCTTAATTGGATTATGATGTGGGTGAGAGGGATGACAGAAAGTAGTGGATAGGAGTAACATGTTGTGACATGATGTAGATAATTTGGGCGACTATGTGAGATGGGCTAGCACGGAGATGTATACCTACAGTTGTCCATGTTGTAAAGTGTTTGTCGAGAATGTGATGACCCTCTCACTACCTCTCTCCCTCTCTCTCTATTTGTGTGTATCAGCAGTCGAAGGAGACGTGGCACAGGCGAGTGGGGATGCTGCTGGCCACAGGACTCTGAGTGCTGAGACCACCAACAGCGAAAGACCCAGTGGCCCAAAGGGTGAGGGCAGTGCCACGGGGTAGACAGGATCCACATCATCATCTTCAGAATCCTCCTCCAGGGGACACTCCCTAGCGGTGTCAGACCCTTCTGAGACCACCCCAGCTTCATCTTTGTACACCACCCTGTTACTACCACCACCCTCCCTGTATCTCCCCACTCAGTTGTCCGTGCCTGCTGCCCCAGGAGGGTGAGCGTCTCCTACGCTGCAGGCTCCTCTGCGCCTGCCAGCCCTGCCTCCCTCAGTGTGGAGGCTATTGACCACCTGAGGTCCATCTCTGTGGGTCAGTCGACCGTCGTGAATGCCATCCAGGGACTGGCAACTCAAGTCCAGCAGAGCAATGAGTTCCTGGAGGGCATTCACGGTGCACTAGGTGGCCTACAGTGATCCTTTTAGGCTCAGGCCTCAACACTGACAGCAACCAGTCACCCTTTGTCTTTTGTACCCCCTCTACCTTCCTCTTTGCAATCCCAAACCCCTCTTCCCTGTCCCAGCCAAAGCACACAGACAAGCATGCATCCACCTCAACATCCAAGGGTACCACTGACAGACACAAGCATCACAAGACCCACCACCGGCATGCACACAAACAACACTTACCTGCAGACACACCAACACTCACTACCTGCACTGACTTATCCACTACCCCCGCCTTCACAGACACTACAACTGACACCTGCAGACCCAACACCAACATTCACCGATACAGCCACAACTCCTATCCTACCCAGTCACCACAATAGCAAACCCACAGACATCCACCCCAGTCATCACATCCGCCATACCTGCAGTCACCACCTCAACAGTCACCCATCCACCATGGCATCTCCCAGCACCTCCACCCCCTCCTCCCAAGACACATAAACTCCCACACACACCCACCCAACAGACACCCAGCACACACAAGCATACCTTGCACACACATCCACCCAAAACATCCACCAAAACACCTCTAACAACCACACCCTCTCCCTCCACTCCCAAACCATTTTGCCAGGACCATCCCCATGTGTCGGAGACATTTTTCCTCACAGAGATGTCCCTTTTCCCTACTTCTCTCCCACCCCATGTGACCCCCAAGAGATCTGTGTCCCTCCCCAAGTCCAGCCCTTTCACCTCAAAGTCCTCCCCTGGCCCCCACTCCAGGTAGCCATGCCCCTCCCCACCAAGAATTCAACTCCTCCCAGAAGTTCCCAGCCCTCCCCTAAGCCTCGACCTAAGCCTTCCCCTCCCAAAGATCCACCTCCCAAACTGAAACCAAACCCTACCCCGCTATTCTCTGAGATGCCTGCCTGCCCCCTTGATGCCCCTACCTGTGAAGGTTGTATGGCAGTCAGGAGTCAAGTTGGAGCACTTGAATGTGCCATCTGTGCATGATGCACATATGTGTTTGTACATAGTTCTGTATATATATTTATTTATTAAATGTCATACATCTGAGCCAACCAGTTGTTGATTCCAGTGTTACATTTCTGTCCTGCTTTTCATTCTTCAGGGCTGTTTTCATCTTGGCTGCTTTAGTTTGTGTGTGAGTATGTTTTGTGTGGGTGGTGATTGTGCTACCAGTTGTCTCTGGCTAGCATGTGTGGGTGTGTGCATTGCATTTATCCTGCTGTGATGGCTGTGTAGTGTGTGATGGTTATGTATGAGTTTGGGACATGGAGTTATGTGTGTGTAGTGATTATGTTGACATGTGTTATTTGAAGTGTTGTGTGCCCTTGTGAGGTTTTACTCTGTGTGAGAGTGTGTGGTGATTGGTATGCCAGATCCGTTGTGATGTGTGTTTGTAGGGTATGATGTATGCCTCGGTGTATGGATGTGTGATTGTGTGTGTTGGTTCTCAGGTGGTGTTACGTTGTGGTGTATGTATGATCTGTCAAGTGGAGGTGTGTATTGTGGATGAATGACGGTGGTTTTGTGGTGTTGGGGTGTTGTTGTGTCATTTGGGTGTGTTGTGTGTTGTAGTGTTAGACTGTGCCAGTGCTGTGTATCTGAGGATTGGTGTGTGTTTTATAAGTGTGTGTTGGCCGTATTGTGTGCACTATGTATGTGTGTGTGTATGTGGCTGTGTGTGTGTGTGTGTGTGTGTCAGTGTGAGGGTATGTGTGTGTCGCAATCGCCACCGTTCGGGATGTGTATGGTGTGTGTGCGTAGATACATTGACATTGTGCAATGGTGACAGGTGAGTGTCCGTACTCACGGTTGCTGTCATTGTCGTCACTGGTTCCGGAGTCATTGGGAGAGCGGGAACAGCAGCAAGAGGTGTCGCTCAGGTTACATGACGACTTAAGACGGGTACAGGTTCCTGAAGGTGAGTGTCTCCTTTTATAGAGTTGGGTTCCACCAGGGTTTCCGTGGTGGTGCGACCACGGCGGAAACCTTGGCGGTGTGCAGCCTCATATTCTGTCTGGCGGGAACATGGTCTCCGCTGGCCTGTAGGTGGCTACTGTCGTCCGGGTGGCCTGACCACACTGGTGGTGCCAGCGGTGGATTTGCTGTATTCTGTTGGGAAGACCCCATGGTCATAATTTGGCAGTTTTCTCCTCCAGCCTGTTGGCGGTATGACCGCATCCACCTACATTGCAGTCATGAGACCGCCAAACTCATAATGACCCTCCATAGTATCCACCAGAAATATTGTTACTGAATGTAACTTTTTCTGCAAGCCCAGTACAAAGAAAAGTTGTACTTTTGGAGATTGACATTTCGTGCTAACAACTCCAAGTTGCAATTTGCAGAGATGTGAAACTTTAATAAGATTTTTCAGCGTGATGGAATGAACACACTTGATGCTGAAATTTGGCAAACTCTAGTGCAGCTACAGAGCGAGAGAGCTCTGATGTAGACTTCTGTATTTTAATAGAAATTACTTGAGTGTCCATGATATATCTGCCTGAAGGGTCACTGTGCAAGTAGTGTTAACATTTAATAATGGTAAGAAAATAGACCATCTCAATTTTATCTTTGAAAATGTTAAAACCTCTAATAATTGTTCTACCTGTGATAGGTCCCCTGATGGTCAGTGGTCATTTGTCAACCCCCTTGTCCCTTGCGTGTCGAGCTTTAAAGGCAGCTACCCACAAACGTGCGGTGCAGCTGCTAACACCTTATGGAAGCTCGGTTCCTTGCAAAGCAAGCCAGCCAAGGAGCTCAGCGATGCCTCATTTACTGGCCTACACCATACCGTGGCTGACACAGCATGAGTGCTACTCAATCTCCACAATGCTCTGTCCTCAGTCAGAGCGGAGTGCTGGCGTTATATCAGTCTTCTGGCCCTAAGTCCGTGTTGAGGCATGTTGGGCTGGGGCAGGGAGTCGGCATTGGTTCCGCAACCAACTGGCTTTAGGGGAAAGGCCGCCCTAAGGGATCAGTGCAGTGCTGCATCCGGCAGGGCTGTGAGTACCCCCTGAAGGGGGGGCTCACAGTTTGGCAGTCAATTAAGCCAACAGGCACAGTGCGCTGGGGCACTCGCTGCTCCAAGTGAAAGGCAACACGCTGGGGCTCACACTGCTCCAGTGCGAGCTAGAGCGCTCATCACGTGCTGCATGAGGAAAGCACAAGCAAACACCACATGCTCATTTCTGAGAATTAATTAAAAGTGCAAAAGCACTTACCATGTGTTAGGCGTGAAAAGGACAGGAAAGTATGAAGCGCTCACCAGTGATAGTGTGAAGTAGACAAGGAGCAGAAAACAGTGCCCCCCCCCTGCCCTGAGGCCCCTTGAAGTACACTTGGACACAAAGCAGGGCAGGCAGCAGACCAGCACACGGGGTTCCTTACCAGGAGTGGCAGTTTCTCCAGCGGAAAGTAGGATGGCACAACATGCAAGTAGCCCAAATGGCGGTTCCTCCTGGCAGCACCAGAAGTGCCTAGGGAAACCAAAGTCAGGAAGCAGCAGGTCAACAAGCAGAAATGCAATCCTGTGAGTCCTTTATGCCACTCAGCTGGAGCAGGGCAACCACAGACAACAGAAAAGCAGTCCAGATGAGTCCTTTGTGCAGCACAGCAGTCGTTCTGACAGAGATTCAGTCCCAGTTCCAAAAGTGCTCTAAAAATATGAAGTCAGAGCCCCTGTACTTGTACTCAAAAATATGTCTTTGTTCAAACGGTGACTTCAAAGGAACCCTTTCAAATGTACCACAACCCCTTTCAACCCAGCTCTGGCTCCAGACATCAGTAGGGGGTTAATCAGCACATTGTGTGAGGCAGGGCCACAGCCTATACAAATGTAAGTGTGCCCTGCCTCCCTCGATCCCAGCCTGCCCCCTTGATGCCCCTACCTGTGCAGATTATCAGTATGCAGATGCCTTTCTTGTCACACCCAGCCCCTCTTCTGTTGTGCCTTGAGGAAAGTATGCACAAAGTGTAGCTGTCACTCTGCCCTAGACATGGATTGGAGTCAGGCTGCAAAGCACACAGTTATAAGCACAGAGAAATGCCCCTTTTCTAAAAGTGGCATTTCTAAAATAGTAATGTAAAATGCAACTACACCAGTAAGTAGGATTTCTCACTAACATGCCCGCAGTACTCCTTTCAGATCAGAAATTACCATTTAAAAGTTTATAAGGGAATTCCCACTTCTAACCTATGAGAGGACCAGCCCTTTCAGTAGTGAAAAACGAAATAGGGTGTTTGTCACTGCTAGGACATGTAAAACATAAACATCCATGTCCCAGCTTTTACATACACAGCACCATGCCAATAGGGCTTCTTAAGGCCTACCTTAGGAGTGACTTAAGTGTAGTAAAAGGGGGGTTTTGTCAGAGAGACCAGATCCTCTGGGCCTGCACACGTTACCAACATGTCCACCACTAGACAGCTCCAAAGCTCCAATAGAAATATAACAGAGCCTGAGAGAGTCCAAGTGGGGGAAAGGGGATTAGGTAGGGAACAGCTGGGAAGGAGACCTGTAGGAAGCAAAAGGCTAAACAGCACAATATCAAGATATAATCACATTGAGCTTCATAAAAACTCTCTGTTAAATCTAGGGTTCAATGATACTCAGAACATGAAATAACACTCTGTTGAATCTAGGGTTCAATGATATTTGGAACATGAAATAACACTCAGTTGAATCTAGGGTTCAATGATGCTCGGAACATGAAATAGCACTCAGTTGAATCTAGGGTTCAATGATGCTCGGAACATGAAATAGCATTCAGTTGAATCTAGGGTTCAATGATGCTCGGAACATGAAATAGCACTCAGTTGAATCTAGGGTTCAATGATGCTCGGAACATGAAATAGCACTCAGTTGAATCTAGGGTTCAATGATGCTCGGAACATGAAATAGCACTCAGTTGAATCTAGGGTTCAATGATGCTCGGAACATGAAATAACACTCTGTTGAATCTAGGGTTCAATGATATTCGGAACATGAAATAACACTCAGTTAAATCTAGGGTTCAATGATGCTCGGAACATGAAATAACACTCAGTTGAATCTATGGTTCAATGATGCTCGGAACATGAAATAACACTCAGTTGAATCTAGGGTTCAATGATGCTCGGAACATGAAATAACACTCTGTTGAATCTAGGGTTCAATGATGCTCGGAACATGAAATAACACTCTGTTGAATCTAGGGTTCAATGATGCTCGGAACATTAAATAACACTCTGTTGAATCTAGGGTTCAATCATACTCGGAACATGAAATAACACTTTGTTGAATCCAGGGTTCAATGATACTCGGAACATGAAATAACACTCTGTTGAATCTAGGGTTCAATGATGCTCAGAACATGAAATAACACTTAGACTGAAGGAACATGAATGGCCTAGAACTAGACTCTAACTAGGCCTCAAGAAATCTAGGTACCTGGAAAAAATCAAGAATGGGTTAATACAATGTTTCATATGAGCATTACATAAAATGTCACATAATGTCTAGAAATACAAGAACCTTCTAGAATACTGTTTCAGAACAAACACTGCATTTTTAACATGAGGACAAGACAATCTGAAACATTCCCTGGAAAACAATTGGTATTGTACTAGGACTTAATATGCACAAAGAACGGCACATTTTGAATTTATCATCTTCACAGGAAATCCATATACTCAGGATAAATATGTGCACTTCAACAAACATTACACATCAAAGTTTTTACTTGCCATGAAATGATAGCGCACACTGTTGCTGATCTGAACACCAAGTTTTACTTGCGGGAAATGAATCGTGCACACTGATTCTAACAAGAATATGTAAATGTCATGAAATGATCGCGCAAGCCTTTGCCGATCTGAACACCAAGATTTACATGTGGTAAATGAATAGTGCTCACTGCCGATTCTAACAAGTATATGCAAATGCCATGAAATGATCGCGCAAGCCTTTGCCGATCTGAACACCAAGATTTACATGAGGTAAATGAATCGCGCTCCCTGACAATTCTAACAAGAATATGCAAATGCCATGAAATGATCGCGCATGCCTTTGCCGATCTGAACACCAAGATTTACATCAGAGCAATGATTTGCGTACTCTGAACGTTTCACGAGTAGGCCCAAAAACTCAAGAGACTTTTAGAACGGGAATTGGGGGCCCAGCCCGAACTCCGTCTTACCACCCTGCTCAAGGATCACCAAGATAATGCAGGGCAGGCCTTGAGCGGCAAGGTAGGCCTCCGGAACAGGAGCTCTGGAAATTGGTGCTGCTCTGCACCGGGACCTCTAAATATTGAGCACGTGGAGCTGGGCTGGCTCCCTTATATAGAGTCTGGCACAGCCCACAAACCACACCCAGTCATGCTGCAGGGAAAGCTTCTAGGAGGTCCTGGAAAGGGACCACACCCTGATACACTCTGCAAATAATGTTCATTTGCAAGGTATTGCTACAGGCTTACAAACATCATTAATAGTGGTTTCAAGGTAAAAGTCTGCAATGCAAAA
Organism: Pleurodeles waltl; assembly: GCF_031143425.1. Classification (NCBI taxonomy): domain Eukaryota; kingdom Metazoa; phylum Chordata; class Amphibia; order Caudata; family Salamandridae; genus Pleurodeles; species Pleurodeles waltl. The sequence goes on along the minus strand of NC_090444.1, from coordinate 202,591,935 downwards.
GGTTAACAAACTGCATATAAACACAATGCATGAATTATGCTCTTGCGTTTTTGCATTTTAGTCGCCCGTAGAGCGCTCACTGTCCTGATGTTGACAGTACTCCCCTCTCCCAAACTCGCTCTAGGGCCTGATTTGTCTGGGTTTAGGCGATGAAAATGCCTCACTAATCGTGGAGCATGAATGTCAAAAGGGGAGACCCATGAGTTACTCTCAGGACCGTAACTTTTCCTAGAGAGCTGCAGTTTATAGGTTATTGGGTTGCCTTGTTGAAAGACGGTGTAAGGACCTGTGAACTTGGGACTAAACACGTGTCTTTTCTTGAAGTCAATATGTTGTGTAGAAAGCCACATTCTATCACCTGTTTTATATTGAAGTCCTTCACAGTGTTTCTTGTCGTGATGCTCTGCATGCTTTTGTCTGTCTTTATTGCGTTGTGATTACACGCTACCACTCGTTCTATCTGAATCACCTGCTTCTACCATGACTGGACGGTCAAGATCGGGATGAGTCAAGACTGGGACAGTGGAGAAGTCTTCTTTTTCAGCATCTTTGGCTATGTGGGCTTGTTGAGGATCTATACCACTGGATGTCTGGAGACAGCTTTCTGTTTCAATGAGACTTTCAGCCTCTGAACGAGTCAAGGAGTACTGGAAAAGACTTCCTTTGAAACCGAAAAGGCCTTATCGGCTTCTGGGGACCACAAGAAGGGCTCTCCGTTCTTCCTTGTCCCCTCCACACCAGTACAGATACGTTTTGTGAAGGCAATGTAATTTCCTTTGTAGCTACTATAGCTAACTGAGATTCACTCAGATTTAGAACATTCAAAGTTTTAAGACATCTTGTCTTACAAAGAAATGACTGGAATATTATCTTTCTCTCCTCCCAGTCTATCTGGGGATTATGGTAACTCAACCAGGGCATTCCGAGGATGATTCCATACTGAGGAGAGTGAATAACATCAAAGGTTACCAACTCGACGTGTCTAGTGCCATAAGTTTGTCCATTACAAATTACTGACAAGGGCAGGGTCTGCAGAGTGACTGGACCTCCCGTTAGGAACTTGCCATCTGCAGTTTCCACTAGCTCTGGTGTTTTCTTTTTCTCACACGGGATTCCCCAATGCTTCCACCAATTGAGTGTCTATCAAATTCTCAGTAGCACCTGAGTCCACTAAAGCTTCTCTTAGGTAGGTGTGTTCTTCTACTTGAATTTCTAGATCCAATTTCAAATACCGTGATTTTCTTAACGGTTGTGTCTCTTCCTGAGAAGGGTCAGTGGTAACTCCCAAGACTAACCCTTCCTTGCACTCTGGGGATTTTAGTTTTTCTTATTCAGTATTTATTTTGGTCACAACCTTTTTGGCAACAGCTAATTTGCTCTTTGGTTTTACTGGACACTCTTTAACAAAATGACTTTCCTGGCCACAATACAAGCATTGTTTCTTTTTCCGGCGTAGATCTTTCTCTTTATTCGATAAGGACCGCCTGATAGTTCCAATTTCCATTGGTTCCTCATTGTTCTCTTTCTGAACTTCTGGTTCTCTATGATCATGAACACACCAGGAATATTTCTCAGTTTTTTTGCATGTTCCCCTTCGTGCTTCAAGACGATGATCCAGTCTCAAAACAAGGTTTATTAGATTTTGACAATCTGTAGGCGGCGGGTCTATCTGAGCAAGAATGTCTTTTAACTCGTCCTTGGTAGAACAAGGCTGCTTGTTTTTCTTCAGGCCAGGATGTCTTGGCTACCAGCCGATTAATATTAGCTAAGTAGGAAACTAGATCTTGATTACATTGTCGCAAATCTAAAAGTTCACGATCTGCCGACAATGTCACTGTTCTTCGATCAAACACTCGTTCAAACTCATGAACAAAATTTCTCCAGTTATAGAGCAAAGAACTGTCTTTACGCACAAGAGGAAATGCCCAGGTGGCCGCGTCTCCAGTCAAATGAGATAGCAAGAAGGACACCCTGGATTGGGAATCAGGGAAAACACTTGGTCGACAGGTAAAGTGCAATTCTACTTGCATCAAAAAGGATTGCGCTTTCAAAGGATCACCTGAGAACCCTTCTGGAGGAGCCAGAGGAATGGCTGAGAGAACGTTGAGAGAAACGTTAGTTGGTGGATTACTTCTTGTACCAAGGACCAAGCCACCCCGCACCCAAAGGACCTTGCTCCATCCTTCCCACTCTTTCCTGCAACTGACTCACTCTCTCAGCTAAGCTGGCTGCTATATCCTTTGATGACACTACCTCTGCCTGGAGCTGCGTGATCACTTTGACTAGCTCGTCCAATGTGGCCATGCTGCGAACATACGCAAACCAGGAGGATAATACATTTGTGGGCTCACTATTCTGTCAGGGAGACCAGATCCTCGGGGCCTGCGCACGTTCCCAACATATCCACCACTAGACAGCTCCGATAGAAATATCACAGAGCCTGAGAGAGTCCAGGTGGGGGAAAAAGGGGATTAGGTAGGGAACATCTGGGAAGGAGACCTGTAGGAAGCAAAAGGTTAAACAGCACAATATCAAGATATAATCACATTGAGTTTCATAAAAACTCTCTGTTAAATCTAGGGTTCAATGATACTCAGAACATGAAATAACACTCTGTTGAATCTAGGGTTCAATGATATTCGGAACATGAAATAACACTCTGTTGAATCTAGGGTTCAATGATACTCGGAACATGAAATAACACTCTGTTGAATCTAGGGTTCAATGATACTCGGAACATGAAATAACACTCTGTGAGTCTAGGGTTCAATGATGCTCGGAACATGAAATAACACTGTTGATTCTAGGGTTCAATGATGCTCGGAACATGAAATAACACTCTGTTGAATCTAGGGTTCAATGATGCTTGGAATATGAAATAACACTTAGACTGAAGGAACATGAATGGCCTAGAACTAGACTCTAAATAGGCCTCAAGAAATCTAGGTACCTGGAAAAAATCAAGGATGGGTTAATACAATGTTTCATATGAGCTTTACATGAAATGTCACATAGGTGGTCATTCTGACCCTGGCGGTCTTTGACCGCCAGGGCGGAGGACCGCGGGAGCACCGCCGACAGGCCGGCGGTGCTCCAATGGGGATTCCGACCGCGGCGGTAAAGCCGCGGTCGGACCGGCACCACTGGCGGGGTACCGCCAGTGTACCGCGGCCCCATTGAATCCTCCGCGGCGGCGCAGCTTGCTGCACCGCCGTGGGGATTCCGACCCCCCCTACCGCCATCCAGATCCCGGCGGTCGGACCGCCGAGATCCGGATGGCGGTAGGGGGGGTCGCGGGGCCCCTGCAGTGCCCATGCCACTGGCATGGGCATTGCAGGGGCCCCCGTAAGAGGGCCCCTACATGTATTTCACTGTCTGCTGCGCAGACAGTGAAATACGCGACGGGTGCAACTGCACCCGTCGCACAGCTTCCACTCCGCCGGCTCGATTCCGAGCCGGCTTCATCGTGGAAGCCTCTTTCCCGCTGGGCTGGCTGGCGGTCTGAAGGCGACCGCCCGCCAGCCCAGCGGGAAAGTCAGAATTACCGCCGCGGTCTTTCGACCGCGGAACGGTAACCTGACGGCGGGACTTTGGCGGGCGGCCTCCGCCGCCCGCCAAGGTCAGAATGAGGGCCATAATGTCTAGAAATACAAGAACCTTCTAGAATACTGTTTCAGAACAAACACTGCATTTTTAACATGAGGACAAGACAATCTGAAACATTCCCTGGAAAACAATTGGAATTGTACTAGGAACTTAATATGCACAAAGAACGCCACAGTTTGGATGTATCATCTTCACAGGAAATCCATATGCTCAGGATAAATGTGTGCACTTCAACAAACATTACACATCAGAGTTTTTACTTGCCATGAAAGGATCGCGCACACTGTTGCCGATCTGAACAAAAGAGTTTTACATGCGGGAAATGAATCGCACAAACAGCTGATTCTAACAAGATTATGTAAATGCCATGAAATAATCGCGCAAGCCTTTGCCGATCTGAACACCAAGTTTTACTTGCGGGAAATGAATCGCGCTCACTGCCGATTCTAACAAGAATATGTAAATGCCATGAAATGATCGCACAAGCCGTTGCCGATCTGAACACCAAGATTTACATGCGGTAAATGAATCGCACTCACTGCCGATTCTAACAAGAATATGTAAATGCCATGAAATGATCGCGCAAGCCTTTGCCGATCTGAACAAATGCCATTAAATGATCGCGCAAGCCTTTGCCGATCCAAACACCAGGATTTACATGCGGTAAATGAATCGCGCTCCCTGCCGATTCTAACAAGAATATGTAAATGCCATGAAATGATCGCGCAAGCCTTTGCCGATCCAAACACCAGGATTTACATGCGGTAAATGAATCGCGCTCACTGCCGATTCTAACAAGAATATACAAATGCCATGAAATGATCGTACAAGCCTTTGCCGATCTGAACACCAAGATTTACATGCAGTAAATGAATAACACTCACTGCTGATTCGAACAAGAATATGTAAATGCCATGAAATGATCGCGCAAGCCTTTGCCGATCTGAACACCAAGATTTACATGCGGTAAATGAATCGCACTCACTGCCGATTCTAACAAGAATATATAAATGCCATGAAATGATTGCGCAAGCCTTTGCCGATCTGAACACCAAGATTTACATGCGGTAAATGAATAGCACTCACTGCTGATTCGAACAAGAATATGCAAATGCCATGAAATAATCGCGCAAGCCTTTGCCGATCCGAACACCAGGATTTACACGTGGTAAATGAATCGCGCTCACTGCCGATTCTAACAAGAATATGCAAATGCCATGAAATGATCGCGCAGGCCTTTGCCGATCTGAACACCAAGATTTACATGCGGTAAATGAATCGCGCTCACTGCCGATTCTAACAAGAATATGCAAATGCCATGAAATGATCGCGCAAGCCTTTGCCGATCTCAACACCAAGTTTTACATGTGGGAAATGAATCGCGCACACTGCTGATTCTAAATGAATCGCGCTCACTGCCGATTCTAACAAGAATATGTAAATGCCATGAAATTATTGCGCAAGCCTTTGCCGATCTGAACACCAAGATTTACATCAGAGCAATGATTCGCGGACTCTGAAAGTTTCACGAGTAGGCCCAAAAACTCAAGAGACTTTTAGAATGGGGTCGGGGGCCCAGCCCAAACTCCGTCTTACCACCCTGCTCAAGGATCACCAAGATAATGCGGGCATGCCTGGAACGGCAAGGTAGGCCTCCGGAACAGGAGCTCCGGAAATTGCTGCTGCTCTGCACCAGGACCTCTGAATAGGGAGCACGTGGAGCTTGGCTGGCTCCCTTATATAGAGTCTGGCCCAGCCCACAAACCACACCCAGTCATGCTGCCGGGAAAGCTTTTAGAAGGTCCTAGAGAGGGACCACACCCTGATACACTCTGTAAGCCTGCAGTAATACCTTGCAAATGAACATTATTTGAAAACATCATTAATAGTGGTTTCAAGGTAAAACTCTGCAATGCAAAAGGTTAACAAACTGCATATAAACACAATGCATGAATTATGCTCTTGCATAAAGACTGGGTTTTTGCATTTTAGTCGCCCGTAGACTGCTCACTGTCCTGATGTTGACAGGTTTGGGCCCTGGCAAGTAGTTTGAAATGCTAAGTCATTGTGGCAGTAAACTGGGCATACAAGCACAGCATTGGCAGGCCTGAGACAGGTTTGAAAGACTACTTCTGTGTGTGGCACAATTAGTGCTGCAGGCCCACTAGTAGCATTTAATTTACAGGCCCCGGGTATATGGTATACCACTTTACAAGAGACTTACAGGTAAATTAAATATGCCAAACATGCATGCAAAACATACCAAGTTTTAGGGGTGAGAGTACATGCACTTCAGCACTGATTAGCAGTGGTAAAGTGTCCAGAGTTCTAAAGCCAACCAAAAGAAGGTCAGAAAAATAGAGGAAAGGCAAAATGTTTGGGGATAACCCTGAAGAAAGGACCATTTCCAACAGGAATCTATTTTCCTATAAACATCAGATTTCAAGTTCTGAAAATCCATTAATTTTTATCTTAAATGTAAACTTTTCAGTTCTGGGATGCATACATTATTTTTACTAAACAAAAGCGTCTAATCAAGTAGGCTGGGCTGCACACAGGAGAACTACTTCCTGGTAGTTGGAGAGCTACTAGTAGCTCACAAGCTACTCATTGGAGAAGCTTGATCTAGGGTGACATCAAGCATCAGTACAGGTATGGTGTAGACTAGGCACAGGTGCAGATTGCAATTAATTATCCCAAAATGTTAGCTCATAGATTAGTTCAATATTTTCTCAGACCCATCAAGTTTGTATTGGCAGAGATTAGTGTTTTAGCCTCAAAAGTCCTCTTTGTGTATTAGGCCTAGCCTCTTAACTCGTATGGCCTAAAACCCCTTTGTTACCTACTCAAATGGCATGATGACTAGGGGTACAGGCTGGTGCAGTCAGTGACTTTGAATACCCCAGTACCACTTCTCTAGTGCCAGAAGCAGTGCCAGGTCTTTATGGTGGGCGACTGGAATGCCAGTAGCACAATGGTTACTCAACTGGGAGAACAGGTGTTAGACCTTTCAGCCTTAGGGTGGTTTTCTCTCACCCCAAAGCAGGCTCTACATAGCCCATAAGGCAAAGTGCAGTGTATTTAATAAGTTGGACATGTACTTTTAAGTTTTGCATGTTGTGGTTTGAAAAACTCATAAGTTAGTTTTGTCACGACTGCCATGCCTACCTCTACCATAGGATAACATTGGGTTACCTTATTACATTTAATAAGTGATAACTTTCATTTGGGAGCAGGTAAGACTATCAAACTTAGTGTGTAAAGAAATGTAATTGAAAACCCTCTTCAACAGTAAGGTCAGTTTAAAGTTACAATTCTGAAAATACCACTTTGAGAAAGTTGGCCTTTTCTTGTCCCAACCATTTGCTGTCTGTAGCCTGTATCCTGGGTCACAGGACTTAGGTGTACCTGGGTGTTGGTCTTTGTATATTGCTCCCAGACAGTGAATATGTGTTAGCAAGATGGGCAATCTCTGACTTGATAAGGGGCGGATCTGTCACCTACCACACTTGCACATCAAAAACCCTGTGCCTCAGCACACTCACAAAGGTTTTGACACTAACCTTTTGTGCCCCCACACAAGCTGGTGCCTGGGCTGAGAAGCAGGAAATTCTAAGCACCGCTGGGGATGGAAACCTTTAGAAACGTCTACTTCAAAGTGTAAACCAAGTATAAATATTGGACCCTCAGATCCAAATTATCAGTACACCTCCAGACCTATTGATACTACAGAACGACTGCTGCTTTGCTGGCTGTTGCCATACTTGCTGAGAAGGAAGATTGGACCTGCACCCTTCATCCCAGGCTGAAGTGACTCACATGATCAGATGACCTACCTCCTGTTCTGAACTACAGGGACATGACATAAGCTCCAGAGGCTCCTGGCAACTGCCCAGCTGACCTGCTGCCTGGACCTGCCTGAGCCCTGCTGGCCTCTGCTAGAGTGAATTACTGATCCCTGGGAGGTGCCCTTCAGGTCCTGGGCCCTAAGTATGGCATCAGTTGAACTCCTGTCCAATAAAAAGGAGAAATGCTGACATTTTGGACTCTATGCCAACGGGCGTGTTCGTGGAAAGTTTGTGCTGCCCACACCGACCTCCAACACGAAGCTCCGGAGAACCTGACTCTTTCCACCACAACTACCGCAGTGACGCCTGTCAGCGCGAGATCTGCACTTTGCGCCACAACATTGATGGCCTGCTGTGACCGTCAATGCGAATCTCCAGAAAAAGCCATCCACGACACTCCACAGGATCTTCATGCTACAGCGACAACAGTTTGTGACCCCAGGCCTGCTTTTCATGCTACAGCGATGACCGTCCTTGCCCCTCGTGGCCCCCGCCACTGTGAACTGGAGTCTTTGCACTAGAATTTGAAGGTTACTCTTTCATCTGGGATAACCTGGTCCCTGTATCTGGCCCACAGTCTTTTGTGGTTGTCCTGAACTTCTGACTTTCACTGGGTCTTGCACAACTAGATAGCTGCAAGCAGTGCTTTGTGTTTTGAGGTGCTATACTTACCTTAAATATTTATAATTGCATATCTCTGACTCTTCTGATAAGATTTTTGTTGTTTTTGTCTCAAATAATTTAATACATATTACTCTATTTTTCTAAATTGGTGTATTCTTTTTCGGGTGTTGTGTTTTCACTCTATCTCTATTTGAAGTGCTGCATATATATTTTGCACATCGCCTCTAAATTAAGCCTAACTGCGTTTGTGCCATGCTATCAGTGGGTTAAGCCGAGGTTAATATGGGGTTTGATTGTATTTGTGTTAGACCCTGAGAAGAATTGGGGTTTAACCCCCCTCTACCAATAGCACAGTTTGCTACACCAAGGACCCCTCACACTTGAAGCCAGGACCAGCTATGCCCTCCGTCAGCAGTCAGCTGCTTCTGAGTGTTCCACACACAAGGAATACTTTGGGCTTCCTCTCCTGGTCAGAGTCTTTGGCAAGGTCAGACATGTCTCCTTTCCTCTCTGAGCAGGCTTCTAGATGATATAGGCAAACCCTCACTTTCCCCAGCAAGTAGCAGACATCAGGTCAGTTCCCTTACCTCTATGAGACTGGCTGCCATGCAGACACCAGCCTGGTTGCATAGCCCACCTTCAAGTACTAGGTGTGGCACTTCTTTCCCTGTCAAGAAGAACTTGGAACTCAAAGCAAGTAGGCAGTAAGCCTTTATGGCGTCAACTTGGTCAAAATATTTACAATAAAGGAGGCTACATAAAACATTAAATAAAACAATTAGTTTAAAACACGTCTAAAATATGATCTAGGAGTTCATAAAAATGGTCAGCAAAAGGTACACACACCAGCATGTTTGCGTCAGTTCCAGATCAAGTTGCTGTGGGATTAGGATATTCACACATTAGAGAAACAAATTTCATTGAACAACTAATTGATGCACTCGTGAATCCACAGAAAACAAACTGCCTAATTTTGTGCATTTTTCTTATGCCATTAGACTAGAATAGAGGTTGGAGATGTTTTATGGGATTTTAATAGGTAACTGCACATTCAGAGTATGAGTCTCTCTTCATGTGCTGAGCATAGTAGACATGAGGCTTATTTATTGATAGATGAGCACCAGGAGCCTTAAAATTGCAAAAGTGGAAGATATAATAGTCAAAACCTATGAACCTCTGTTTTGTATTTGACTTAAGTCCAGATATTTTTGTTTGTAGATATATGTAAATTGTAAGTAAGTCGAATGTTAATTTCTTAATTGTTAAATATCTTTGGCATATCGGAACATTTATTTTGTGCTTTATAGTTTTCTGTGTAACTTGTTCATTGAAGAGAGTTCGTTGGTAGATGACAGCTTATATTCTTCAGTAAGGAGAATAAGACATTGACTGATTCTTTTTGCACATGTCGGATGAGGCCATAACGTCATTCCGGATTCGACTTTTTGAAGTGTTGCTTTCTGCTCCCATGGATGGAGTGGTTTGAATCCAATTTATATGCTGATTTTTCAGACTGGGGGTGTTAATCTACTGTCTAAGCGCCTGATTTAGACCTTGGTGGATGGGTTACTTCGTCGCAAATGTGACACATATCCCGTCTATTATATTACGATTTCTTTGTAGCCTATGGAAGTCGTAATACAGTGGACTGGATATCCTTCACATTTGTGACGGAGTAGCCTGTCTGCCAAACTGTAAATTAGGCCCTAAGTCTTCACAACTAGTTTGGTTCTCTTTTAAATGTCATTTTCTAGCTGTTTCTCAGACACAGGCTTTAAGCAAGGTGACAGCCCTCACCGCAAATCACAATGTTGCTAGCACCAAGCAGTACTAATCAAGAGAGTGAGAGACCTACGTACCTGTCTATTATCAGCAGAGGGCAGACCCTAGCTAGAGACGTTCTCACCTTTAACAACAGAAACTACATCCTCACTCCTCACCCTCTATCAGCTACCAAACCACAATGCTCAAGAATAGCTAATCAGCAGCTCTTTGTTACGAAGGGCCTCGTTGAATTTCTAAAGGCAACCACGTCTCTGTCCTCTCTCTACTCAGTGTCTGAAATGGCCCCACTCTCCAGCCACTGGAATGTAGGCAATACATTCCCACTGTCTGAGAAAGCTGGACCCATCATCCGTCTTGTGCCATGGTAAACCAGGGGCTTCTTGAACACTTTCTCACTATTCCTAGTACTCAGACTCCTCACCATAGAGTCCTACTACTTCGCATGTTACAAACCTGTTACACTTTCACCCACACTTGACATACCCACAGGATGTCATCTAGGTTTAGCAGACCGTACTTCATTTTGACACTGAGAAAAAAAGGTTGATCATATCAATGATTCACAAAAACTCAGGCCCATATTTATACTTCTTTAGTGCCGCTTTTGCGCCGCTTTTTGACGCAAAAGCGGCGCAAACATACAAAATACATTGTATTTTGTAAGTCTGCGCCGCTTTTGCGTAAAAAAAATGACACAAATGCGGCGCTTAAAAAGTATAAATATGGGCCTCAGTATCCTGCTACCACTGCTTTATGTGACGTCCCAAGAGCCTGGACAGTAGTCATCATCCCACAATCAAGGCACGCTAGCTGAGCCCACCAAGTCACAGAACAGATCCTGGACATTGCATCACCAGGAACATGCCTAGGCCCCTGCACTCACCTATATTATTGTGACTCCAGGGCCAAACAAAAAGTCAAGATTCCAGTTCCCCACTCAAGGCAGGGATGCACACTTATTCGTCTTGCAGGAGACATTCCTGAACTACCATTGACCATGATCAGTCCTTTAAAAACTCTATGATGAGACCTCACCACCCCCCCCAAATGATTTGCCTCAAGGACCACTGTCAAGTAGAATTAACCGCTAGTCTATGGTGACCCAGTTGGGGGGTTCCAACAAATTCTGTCAAATTGGTAGAAGTCTCTGGTTTCTTGAAAGCCTGGCAACACATTCGTAAAACCCTGGCTTGCTCTTAGTAGTTGGCCTGACCTTTCTACCAGGCTCCTCTCATTTTTTGCCCCTGTTGTGCTTCAGAGAACAGTTAGTTTAAGTAATCTCTTGGATTTGAGAATGATTCATTTTTACCTTTGGTTGAGATCACTCTGGGATTCTCCACTTATTTTCACAGAAGAGAAGAATAAAGAGTAGCTCTGCGCCATTCTTCCAAATCTTAAATTTTCAATATTCTCATTCAAAAAGGCTCACTTCGCTGGCCAAAACCCTTTATTTAGGCTCGAAGACTTTCCACTAAAAAACGTCCCCAGTAAACACTCCGGCCCTAATTATTACATTGGCAGTAATTACCGTCTACGCCGGGGTGATGACCGCCAACTTACCACCACCGCGGCTACTATCCGTCCACCATATTATGAGCACTGCGTGACTTCCGCCACAATAAGGGTGGAAATCTGGCAGTGCTCATGGTGGTGGACGGTGGTAAGCTGGCGCTGCTACCACCAGCACCGCCATGCCAGTTGAACCCTGCCAGCCGTAATACGGCTTGGCGGTGTTCTGCTGGCGGTAGCAGCGCCCCTTCCAGTTTCCTGCCAGAAGACCTCAACCAAGGTAAGTCGGGCTTCCGACAGGGGAGGAGGCGAGGAGGGAGGGAGGGTGGGGGTGTTTTGAGTGTGTGAGTCTGAGTGTGTGCATGAGTGTGTACGTGAATGTGTCTGTGTGTGTTGTGGTGTTTGCGTGGGTGTATGCATGAGTGAATGCGTGTAAGAATGGTGAAGTGAGTGCGTGTCTGCATGTCAGTGTGTTTGTGTTTTAGACGCGGTACATGTCGGCCGCCGGACTGGAGATAGATATCTCCAGCCCGGTGGCTCATACCGCCATGAACACAATGCGACCACAGCACACAGATGTACAGTCTAATCAAATAACATGCGGCATCTCTCACCCTTACTACCCCCTTATTCTTGTCCTAGGCCTAGCTCATACCGCCATGACGGTATGAGTGGAGAAGTGTTGGCTGCAGCCAAACCGTCAATCTCATAATGTGGCGGTATACACCGCCAGGCCGCCACATTAATCCTGGAAGTCAAATGACTGCCAGGGTTAAAATGAGGGCCTCTGTCTATTCATCACTATTTTGTTCCACTATCCAAGGTGGTTTGGCTTGGCTAAAAGAGAATGCACAACTGTTACATTTCTTTTCATATAAATCAAGGGACACTTGGGGCCTGATTCCAACTTTGGAGGACGGTGTTAAACCGTTCCAAAAGCGACGGATATACCACCTACTGTATTACGAGTTCCATAGGATATAATGGACTCGTAATACGGTAGGTGGTATATCCGCCACTTTTGGGCCGGTTTAACACCGTCCTCCAAAGTTGGAATCAGGCCCTTGGTCTCCTTGCCCATATGGGAGATCCTGGCCTTCCTTTTTAGGGAAATTGCCATCACTCCAATAGATGGTGCTTGGGAGGTGGGGGATACTGCAGACAGACTGGAGTGCCTTTGAAAACCTGGTACTTGTAGCACAAAGACTGTGGGATATGGATAGTGATGGCCTGCATGACACTGCTTCTGATCTGGTTGATTGTTCTGTCAGAAGACGGTGATGGTCTACTCTGATCTCTGAAAGTGAACATTATTTCCAAGTCATTCACAATGCTCTTTAAATTGGCCTATAATTTTCCAATTTATATTGATGACAGCTTTCTATGAATGCTAGCCTTTATCTTAATGGACCTCAATGTTTTACTATCACAAAGGCATCCATATGGGCCCTCCTTATTTCCAACATCGTTCTTGGATTCATTCCAATTCCATTTGAACCATGGAGTCACTTGGCCAGATCAAAATATTAAACTATTACAAGTGGTACAACAAAACGCCTAAACTCTATACTTAGATCTGCAAGTATCCCAACAAGACTTTGTTTTACCATGCCCCTCACTCAAAGAATATTTCACCACTTATTACTCAAGGTCGGGCTCATTTTAACTGTTTTCGACTGTTTGTTTGCTTTTAGTGGAACAATGTTACACATGATGTACTGAGCACTGTGCTTTCTATGCTTATGGTCATGTTATGCCTCATCTTAAAGAAAAGTATGTTCAGTCAAACAGATAGTGACTGTTAGAAATTGGGTTTTTGGTTGGCAGTCAGGTTACCCTCTGTCCAAGCAAGAACCCTCACTCTAGTCAGGGTAAGTCACACACAATCCAAGATTATCCTGTGCCCACCCTCTGGTAGCTTGGCACGAGCAGTCAGGCTTAACTTAGAAGACAATGTGTAAAGTATTTGTGCAATAAATCATATAAGAACACCATATAGCACCACAAAAATACACCACACAGTATTTAGAAAAATATATAATATTTATCACGATAAGTGTAGGTCAAAAACAAATTAAAATGCAATGTGAAATTGTAGAGATATCACTGGAAAGTGATATAAAGTGTCTTAAGTCTTTAAAAAGCAAAAAAAGTCTCTTTCAAGCACAAAGTACCTGGTTTGGAGTGGAAAACCTCCGCAAAGGGCTGCAGAAGAAGAGATATGTGGAAAAACGGTGTGTGCGTCGATTTCTCCCCAGCAAACACGGACTTGCGTCGTTATTTTTCACGCGGGGAAGTCGTGCGTCGTTTTCCAGCGCGCGGACAGTCTCTTTCTGTGGGTCGCGGGGATTACCAGATGTCCCGGGTCTGTGCGTGGATTCTCCGGCATATTTTCCGGCTGCGCGTCTTTCCGCGGGGCTGTGCATCGAAGTTTCACTCTCACAGCAGGTGTCGCGTCGATTTCCCCTCTAGGAGTCGGGCGGCGTTGTCCTTGCGAGGCCGTGCGTCGAAGTTGCGGTCGCCCCGAAGGCGTCGCGTCGGTGTGCGGCGTTTTTCTCGCCGCAGAACAATCTGTGCGTCAAACTTTTCGGCGCACAAAGAGTCCAAATGAAAAAGAGAAGTCTTTTTGGTCCTGAGACTTCAGGGAACAGGAGGCAAGCTCTATCCAAGCCCTTGGAGAGCACTTTTACAGCCAGACAAGAGTTCAGCAAGGCAGCAGGCCAACAGCAAGGCAGCAGTCCTTTGTAGAAAGCAGACAGGTGAGTCCTTTGAGCAGCCAGGCAGTTCTTCTTGGCAGGATGTAGGTTCTGGTTCCGGTTTCTTCTCCAGCAAGTGTCTGATGAGGTAGGGCAGGGGCCCTGTTTTATACCCAAATGTGCCTTTGAAGTGGGGGAAACCTCAAAGAGTGGCTAAGAAGTGCACCAGGTCCCCTTTCAGTTTAAACCTGTCTGCCAGGGTCCCAGTAGGGAGTGTGGCAGTCCTTTGTGTGAGAGCAGGCCCTCCACCCTCCCAGCCCAGGAAGACCCATTCAAAATGCAGATGTATGCAAGTGAGGCTGAGTACCCTGTGTTTGGGGTGTGTCTGAGTAAATGCACAAGGAGCTGTCAACTAAGCCCAGCCAGACGTGGATTGTAAGGCACAGAAAGATTTAAGTGCAAAGAAATGCTCACTTTCTAAAAGTGGCATTTCTAGAATAGTAATATTAAATCCAACTTCACCAGTCTGCAGGATTTAGTATTACCATTCTGGCCATACTAAATATGACCTTCCTACTCCTTTCAGATCAGCAGCAACCACTTCAATACAGTATGAGGGCAGCCCCAATGTTAGCCTATGAAGGGAGCAGGCCTCACAGTAGTGCAAAACGAATTTAGGTGTTTTACACAAGGACAGGTAAACTACACAGGTACATGTCCTGCCTTTCACCCACACAGCACCCTGCTCTAGGGGTTACCTAGGGCAACATTAGGGGTGTCTTATGGTGGAGAAAGGGGAGGTTTAGGCTTGGCAAGTACTTTTAAATGCCAAGTCGAGGTGACAGTGAAACTGTACACACAGGCCTTGCAATGGCAGGCCTGGGACAAGGTAAAGGGGCTACTTGAGTGTGTGGCACACCCAGTGCTGCAGGCCCACTAGTAGCATTTAATCTACAGGCCCTAGGCACATATAGTGCACATTACTAGGGACTTATAAGTAAATTAAATAGTCCAATCAGGTATGATCCAAGATAACCATGTTTAAAGGGAGAGAACATATGCACTTTAGCACTGGTTAGCAGTGATAAAGTGCGCAGAGTCTAAAAGCCAGCAAAAACAGTGTCCAAAAAGTGGAGGGAGGCAGGTAAAAAGTTAGGGGTGACCACCCTAAGGCTGTCAGGTCTAACATGTGTCCCCCCCCAGCTGAAAGTGGGGAGAGCTACCCGACCTCCTGGGAGCTCTCATCGCTAAGGCGGAAGTATCTGGAGAGACCATCAGCATTGGCGTGGTCAACCCCTGGGCGATGCTCCACCGTAAAGTCAATCCCCTGTAGGGAAATGGACCACCTCAAGAGTTTTGGATTCTCACCCCTCATCTGCATGAGCCATCTGAGGGGCCTGTGGTCTGTCTGAACCCGGAAGTGAGTCCCAAACAGGTAGGGTCTTAGCTTCTTCAGTGCCCAGACCACAGCAAATGCTTCTCTATCAATAGCACTCCAACTTTGTTCCCGTGGTAATAGTCTTCTGCTAATAAAGACTACTAGTTGGTCTGAGCCCTCCTCATTCAGCTGTGCTAGAACAGCCCCTATGCCATGCTCTGAAGCGTCTGTCTGCACAATAAATTCCTGGGAGTAGTCAGGGGCCTTGAGCACGGGGCCGTGCACATGGCTTCCTTCAGAGAATCAAAGGCTTTTTGACAAGCCTCTGTCCAATTTACCAACCTAGGTTGTTTCTTGGAAGTGAGTTCTGTCAAGGGGGACACAATGGTACCATAGCCCTTGACGAATCTGCGGTAGTATCCAGTGAGGCCCAAAAAGGCTCTCACCTCCGTCTGTGTTCTAGGTGGTTGCCAGGCCTTGATAGTTTCAATCTTGGCCTGGAGTGGCTGCACCTTGCCACCACCTACTAGTTGTCCCAAGTACACCATGGAACCCTGCCCAATCTGGCACTTACTAGCCTTGATAGTCAGGCCTGCCTGTTGCAGAGCCTGAAGCACCTCCTTGAGGTGGAGCAGGTGTTCCTCCCAGCTGGAACTGTAGACAGCTATGTCGTCCAGGTAAGCTGCACAGAAGGCATCTTTACCAGCTAGGACCCCGTTAACCAACCGTTGGAAGGTAGCGGGGGCATTTTTCAGCCCAAATGGCATCACCCGGAATTGGTAATGGCCATCAGGGGTGGAAAAAGATGATCTTTCTTTAGCCCACTAGGTCAGGCCGATCTGCCAGTACCCTGAAGTAAGATCGAACGTACTCAGGAACTTGGCAGCGCCTAGCCTGTCAACGAGCTCATCAGCTCGGGGGATGGGGTGAGAACCAGTCCGGGTGACTGAGTTGAGACCCCAGTAGTCCTCACAGAACCGGAGTTCTGGCTTCGCACCTGGGGCAGTAGCCTTAGGGACCAATACCACAGGGCTGGCCCAGGGGCTACTAGATTTCTCAATAACCCCCAAAGTCAACATCTTGGAGACCTCTTCCTTGATGCTGGCCTTCACCTTATCCGACAACCTGTAGATTTTGTTCTTTACAGGGAGACTGTCACCTGTGTCAATGTCATGCACACAGAGGTGGGTTAGTCCAGGAGTAAGGGAGAACGGGGGGAGAACTGTTCTAACAGCTCATAGCTCTCTGGGTTAGAGTCAGGGAGTCAGAGAAAATGACACCCCCCACTGAGCCATCCCCTTCTTTGACAGCGAGGAGGTCGGGGAGAGGTTCACTCTCCTCTTCCATGCCCTCATCTGTGACCAGGAGCATACTGACCTCAGACCTCTCAAAGTGAGGTTTGAGCCGGTTGTGATGGAGGACCCTTAGGGGGTGCCTAGGGGTCTTGAGGTCCACTAGGTAAGTGGCCTCCCCTTTACGCTCCTTGATCTCAAAGGGGCCAGTCCGGCGGTCCTGGAGAGCCCTGGCCTCTACTGGCTCCATCACCCAAACCTTGTCTCCAGGTGAGAACTCAACTAGAGTGGCCTTCTGGTCATACCACTCTCATCACCTCTTGACTG
This sequence comes from Pleurodeles waltl, assembly GCF_031143425.1. NCBI lineage: Eukaryota > Metazoa > Chordata > Amphibia > Caudata > Salamandridae > Pleurodeles > Pleurodeles waltl. Next base: position 202,574,870 of record NC_090444.1, on the reverse strand, counting down.
GCCTCGAGGTTACTCTGGGCCTGCTTCCAGAAGTTTTGGGTTTGTTTGCGGAGTGCCAGCATGTAGCTGACCACATCCTGGGGAGGTGACTGGGGAGCTTTCTCCCAGCCCTCCTTAACAATGCTTAGGGGTCCACTGACAGGGTGACCATAGAGAAGCTCAAAAGGGGCTGAACCCCACCCCTTTCTGGGCACCTCTCTATAAGCAAACAACAGGCAGGGTAAGAGGACGTCCCACTTACGCCTCATGGCCTCAGTCAGGCCACCAATCATGCCTTTCAGGGTCTGATTGAATCTCTCAACAAGCCCATTGGATTGAGGATGATAAGGGGTGGTAAACCGGTAGGTCACCCCACACTCATCTCACAGGGTCTTCATGTATGCAGACATGAAGTTTGTACCCCTGTCAGACACGACCTCCTTAGGGAATCCCACACGGGTAAATATTCCCAACAGGGCTCTGGTCACCACCCGTGCAGTCCCTGTTCTCAGAGGGATTGCCTCTGGATAGCGGGTGGCATGGTCCACCAAAACCAGGATAAACCTGTTGCCCAAGGCAGTTTTGGGGTCCAAGGGACCAACAATGTCGATGCCCACCCTTTCAAAGGGGGTGCCAACGACTGGGAGTGGGAGCAGGGGAGCTTTAAGCCGTTTCCCTGCCTTCCCACTAGCCTGGCAGGTGGGGCAAGCTCTGCAGAAGTTATCTGAGGCTTTCCTCATTCTGGGCCAGTGAAAGTGGGTGTCAAGCCTGTCAAAGGTCTTGTCTTGGTCCAGGTGTCCTGCCAGGGGAATGTCATGAGCCAGGCCTAGTAGGAATTTCTGGTAACACTGGGGGACCACCAGCACACGGGGTGCCCCAGAACCTGGAATCCTACGCTCACTGTAAAGGAGATCATTCTCCCAGTAAATATGGTGAGCGCCAGAGGCGTCACCTGCTGCGTGGGCTGTTGCCTGCTTCCTCAGACCCTCAAGGGTGGGGCATTCTTTCTGCGCCTTGCAGAAGGCTTCCCTGGTTGGCCTCCCTTCTAGTTGCCAGCCAGCAAGTTCAGGTAGGTTACCCAGGTCAGCTATGTCCTCCCCAGTTGGCTCAGGGGCCGCCTCCTCCTCAGGGGCCTCGTCTACCACCATGGGAACATTAGAGGCGGGTTTCCCGTGCCCCTGGCCCTCCCTTTTGGCAGCTGTCTGGGCCATCTTTCCAGGCTCCAGGCGCCCTTGACTCCCTTCCCGGGCAGCCATGGACCGTGTGGTCATGCAGACCCACTCAGGTAACCCTAACATCTCCAGGTGAGATCTGAGCTCTACTTCTTTCCAAGCAGTATGCTCAAGATCATTGCCTAACAGACAATCTACAGGCATGGCAGGACTCACAGCTACTTTCAGAGTACCAGAGACCCCCCCCCCCACTCAAAGGGAACCAGAGCCACCGGTAGGTGACTCTCACGATTGTCAGCGACTATGACCTGGTGGAATGTATTAGGGACTATCTGCTCTGTTGACACCAGCTGACTCTGGACAGTAGTCATACTGGCTCCTGTGTCACGCAGAGCCTCCACCTTCTGCCCATCAATGGTGACCCACTGCCTGTACTTGGAAGTATTTCGGGGCATGTGGGCTTTGGGCACCATTTCTCTTTCTCCCAGGGACACTAGGGAAATCTCTACCTGCTCCCCAAAGCTATCTGGGTCCATCTCCCCCCCCAAGCGCTACACTAGTCAACCCAGGTGTCCGTCTGGTAGTGGATGGTGCCCTCTTGGAGCACTGGGGGTCGCCTTTATAGTGACCATACTGGTAACACTCCATGCATTTGGGGTTGGATTTCCCTGACCTATCATATGTCCCTGGATTTTTCCCAAATCTGGAAAAGGAATAGTTGCCACCCCCTCCTGGGAATTCTTTTGGGGGCCTTTTGAGAGTTCCTTATCTGTAAGTTTATCTCCCCCCTTTTTCTTCGGTTGGGAACCCTGACCACCTTTGTGGGTGTCCCCCCCCCCCCAGGTACCTTGTTAGACACTCTGGCGCCTACCCAGAGGTCCGCCTCCTCAGCAAGCTTCCTGGGATCAGTCAGCTTACTATCTACTAAGTGCTGGCGCAACTCTGTATAGATAACATTGAGTATATGCTCTCTCAGAATCAAGTTATATAACCCTTTATAATTATCTACTTTGTTGCCCCGCACCCATCCATTCAGTGCCTTACTGGAAAAGTCAAAGAAATCTACCCATGTTTGTGTGGTTTGTTTGGTGCTGTCCCTGAACCTCTGACGGTATCCCTCAGGAGTCAGCCCAAACTTGGCAAGTAAAATGGCTTTCTGAAGTGGGTATGTTTTGATCAGGTTGATCCAATGTGAGAAGTGTGTCCCTCCCCAATGGCGGCACATAACCCCACATAGCTACCCGACATTGCCCTTCAGGAACCTCATGAGCCCTTAGTGCAACTTCATAAGCAGCTAACCATTTATCTATGTCATCTCCCACCACAAAACGGGGCACCACATTTTTGGGTATACGATCCTTCTTTTCTCCAGCAGGTCCTGTCTGTATGCTGCCACCATTATTGCTGGATTCAAACTGTCTCACCTTGATCTCCAGCTCCTTGAGACTCAGTTCATGAGCCAACAATAGTTTCTTTTCAGCCAAAGCTCTTTCAGCTTCCACCTGTTTGGCTGCTCTTTCAGCTTCAGCTTGTTTGGCTGCTCTTTCAGCTTCAGCTTGTTTGGCTTCTCTCTCAGCCTCAGCTTGTTTGGCTTCAATTTTCAGTTTTGCCATTTGCAATTGGAACTCCCTTTCTTCTCTCCTTTCCTCTGTGGTTAGGCTTTGCACAGAGACACTGCTCCCTGGTCTGAAAGGGGGCACAATTGCAGTGGTAACATCATCCAACGATAGCAACAAATCCTCTGAGGGGTCATTTTCTGGCTCCTCTTCCTCATAATCCTCCTCTAAATGGGCTTCTTCCCAGGCCCTCAGCGCCACTTGAAAGTCCTCCTTTTTGGAGGTCCCTTGGGTGGGTACTCTCATCACCCTGCAGAACCCTCTTAACTGTTTGACCGTATATGTATCCAACAGGGCTAGGTCAAAGTCTCCTACTTGAGACCCAGTTAGAGACATGTTGAGTAAGGATTTGTCAGGAAAATGAATTTGCAAAAGAGATAAAAATCAAGTTGACCTTCAACTGTGGGTAGGTAGTGAAATACTTAGCTACTGTATGTCACTGCACAAATACAAGTCCTATCCTCACCGCAGATCACCAATGTTAGAAATTGGGTTTTTGGTTGGCAGTCAGGTTACCCTCTGTCCAAGCAAGAACCCTCACTCTAGTCAGGGTAAGTCACACACAATCCAAGATTATCCTGTGCCCACCCTCTGGTAGCTTGGCACGAGCAGTCAGGCTTAACTTAGAAGGCAATGTGTAAAGTATTTGTGCAATAAATCATACAAGAACACCATATAGCACCACAAAAATACACCACACAGTGTTTATAAAAATTTATAATATTTATCAGGATAATTGTAGGTCAAAAACGAATGAAGATGCAATGTGAAATTATAGAGATATCACTGGAAAGTGATATAAAGTGTCTTAAGTCTTTAAAAAAGCAAACAAAGTCTCTTTCAGGCACAAAGTACCTGGTTTGGAGTGGAAAACCTCTGCAAAGGGCCGCAGAAGAAGAGATCCGTGGAAAAACGGTGTGTGCGTCGATTTCTCCCCAGCACACACAGACTTGCGTCGTTATTTTTCACGCGGGGAAGTTGTGCGTCATTTTCCGGCGCGCGGACAGTCTCTTTCTGTGGGTCGCGGGGATTACCAGATGTCCCGGGTCTCTGCATGGATTCTCCGGCTTGTTTTCCGGCTGCACTTCGTTCCGCGGGGCTGTGTGTCGAAGTTTCGCTCTCACGGCAGGCGTCGCGTCGATTTCCCCTCTAGGAGTCGGGCTGCGTTGTCCTTGCGAGGCCGTGCGTCGAAGTTCCGGTCGCCCCGAAGGCGTTGCGTCGGTGTGCGGCGTTTTTCTCGCCACGGAACAAGCTTTGCGTGGAAATTTCGGCGCACAAAGAGTCCAAATGAAAAAGAGAAGTCTTTTTGGTCCTGACACTTCAGGGAACAGGAGGCAAGCTCTATCCAAGCCCTTGGAGAGCACTTTTACAGCCAGCCAAGAGTTCAGCAAGGCAGCAGGCCAACAGCAAGGCGGCAGTCCTTTGTAGAAAGCAGACAGGTGAGTCCTTTGAGCAGCCAGGCAGTTCTTCTTGGCAGGATGTAGGTTCTGGTTCCGGGTTCTTCTCCAGCAAGTGTCTGATGAGATAGAGCAGGGGCCCTGTTTTATACCCAAATGTGCCTTTGAAGTGCGGAAGACTTCAAAGAGTGGCTAAGAAGTGCTCCAGGTCCCCTTTCAGTTCAATCCTGTCTGCCAGGGTCCCAGTAGGGGATGTGGCAGTCCTTTGTGTGAGAGCAGGCCCTCCACCATCCCAGCCCAGGATGACCCATTCAAAATGCAGATGTATGCAAGAGAGGCTGAGTACCCTGTGTTTGGGGTGTGTCTGAGTAAATGCACAAGGAGCTGTCCACTAAGCCCAGCCAGACGTGGATTGTAAGGCACAGAAAGATTTAAGTGCAAAGAAATGCTCACTTTCTAAAAGTGTCATTTCTAGAATAGTAATATTAAATCCAACTTCACCAGTCCGCAGGATTTAGTATTACCATTCTGGCCATACTAAATATGACCTTCCTACTCCTTTCAGATCAGCAGCTACCACTTCAATACAGTATGAGGGCAGCCCCAATGTTAGCCTATGAAGGGAGCAGGCCTCACAGTAGTGCAAAACGAATTTAGGCGTTTTACACTACCAGGACAGGTAAACTACACAGGTATATGTCCTGCCTTTCACCCACACAGCACCCTGCTCTAGGGGTTACCTAGGGCAACATTAGGGGTGTCTTATGTGTGGAGAAAGGGGAGGTTTAGGCTTGGCAAGTACTTTTAAACGCCAAGTCGAGGTGACAGTGAAACTGTACACACAGGCCTTGCAATGGCAGGCCTAGGACAAGGAAAAGGGGCCACTTGAGTGGGTGACACAACCAGTGCTGCAGGCCCACTTGTAGCATTTAATCTACAGGCCCTAGGCACATACAGTGCACATTACTAGGGACTTATAAGTAAATTAAATAGTCCAATCAGGTATGGTCCAAGGTTACCATGTTTAAAGGGAGAGAGCATATGCACTTTAGCACTGGTTAGCAATGATAAAGTGCACAGAGTCTAAAAGCCAGCAAAAACAGTGTCCAAAAAGTGGAGGGAGGCAGGCAAAAAGTTAGGGGTGACCACCCTAAGTCTGTCAGGTCTAACAGTGACCTGTTTCGATTTACTGCTCTGTATGTTTGGTTAACTGAACCTAATTAATAAGATGGTAAACTGCTCAGTAGAACAGCTGTTTTCTTTGTACACAGACTAATATTTATGGCTCAGACAATGGGTTCTTCATTATCTCTTGGGCCTATTTTAGGTCCTGGGGTTTATGGCCAGAGAGGTCCTAGTGAAGAACATCATAAATTGCCTTTTTCTTTGGCAGGGGAGCCATGCCCTCAAGGGAAAGTTCCTATAAAACATTGTCCATAGCTGTTAGGTAGAACTGGTCTGCAGGTCCCACATTTGTAACTACGTGTGGAGAGGAGTTCTGAGGGATAAAGCCTGAACTGCGTTGCCCATTCCTAAGTATCTAGCTAAGGTGGTCAGAAGTGGATCTGGGTCTGAAGCTGGATTGAGACTTGAAGTGACACTTGAAATAGGGTGCTGGTGCTTGTGACTGGTCCTTGAGCCTCAGGTTGGATCTAGTTGAACAAATGTTGCCAGGCCCTGCACCAGAGTTTTCAGCATTCCACTCAGAGCGTCTAAGAGGGAATCGGAGCTGGGGACAACATAGATGTAAATCCTGAATTCTGTTATTAGTAGAGCTGGGAAGGGTTTTATTACTCTGTCTGGTTGTTCTTTTTTAAGTGGATCAGAGATATCTCGCCAAGGGAACAACCTATAAAGCATCCAGTGGAGATTTAACCCTGAGGAACAGATTGTCAATACCAACATAGACTCCTAGAGCACCAGCAAGACGGGTACTAATTTGTGTTTCCCCCATGGTCTTGCTTAGCAGAGAGAGTGACGGGTCACATACTTCTGCATTAAATGTCTTGTGGTTTAGGAATCTCTAAACAGCATTGCTTGATTCAGTAACCTTATATTCAAGATTGGTGTGGCTTGGTGCCTCTTTTTGCCTTCGGTTCTTTTTGTGCCTTTTGTAGCTCGGGAGAGACAAGGTGTCTTAACACTGGGAGAGAGAGGAGACTTTCTTTTGTAGCGAGGCTCTGTGCTTGGTCAGAGGTGCTCTCAAATGCCAGCTGCACAGCACAGGAACTGGGGTCTCCCAGAGGACTGGAAAAGAAGTCAGGACATGGATCTGTCTGCCGCTGTTTGGTTTCACAGTGCGAGTTTCCAGACATTCTGGAGCAAACTGAGACCTGGGCCCAAATATGATAGAGTTTTTTTCATTGGTGCCCGAACGGTGCGAACGGGTTCAGCAAACTACTGTAATTATATAAAGGTCTGTAGGCACAGCTCAAAATTGTGTTGCTATGCACTCCCCCTCTCAACGCACCTTCTGTTAACCCCTCCACCCCCCGGCTACGCAAACATTTGTGAATGGGCCCTGGTCTCCTTAAACTCCCCTACAGAGTGAGACTTGCTTCGGACTTAGGACGCAGAGCCCAGAAAAAAGACTGGCTCAATCCTATTGTGGAACTGTGGTTTGGAATACCAATGCTCAGATGAGAAGTTTGGCTAGATTTGAAAGTGCAGAAGATGAGTCTTAGGAGAGAAGAGGGTTTGGCTAATGAGGGCTTTCTGCTCCCAAATGATTTGTGCCCCTTTTCTAGACCATGACAGCTGCATCCAGTGGCAATAGGTGATCCGGTAAGAGGGCAAATAATGGAATGTCTGGTGCCCCAGTACTTTCACCTTTTGAGAGGTTGGTCACATAACTACTCAGCGCTCAGCAAGGCGAGGACCTGGGTAGAATGGCTCACTAGTTCATCAGCATGAAGTGATGCCAATGGGCAAGACCCGGTACTTGCTAACTAACTCAATTCCAATGATGAAATCCAATGCCTCTTGCCGGTTTGGTGCACCCCTCATTTTAAACACAAGCTAGGTGAACCTGGAAGGTCTTTGTTCTGATGGTAGCGCATACAGCTCCAAAGACTGTTCTCCGAACATGAGCAGCAGAGTCTTCAACCCCCAAGGCCACAGCGTGTTACTATATTGTAACAGCCACAGGCCTCTATGAAGGGTCTTCTAACCTCCCACCGACTCAGAATACAAAATGTCTACCTACAGGCCCATGTAAATTAGTGCAGTGTTACTTCATGTGCCCTTCCATCAAACCCTCAACCTAGCAAAACTGCTCATCCGTTTGTGCTGCAAAGCAGTGCAATGCTCTCAAGAACAAGGGTCTTCCCAGTTCAGTGCGTCTCTAGCTTACTAGGGGCCGCGCACCCACAGACGCAGCTCATTAAGTGGGTACGTCTCAGTCGCATTTCTTCTGTGTGCAACATTAGAGGCTTAGAACAACTTCTCCAATCACTCAATGTTAATAATTAAACAGGCAAGAAAGAGTATTGTTCCCATTTAGAGGGAAGTGTTTCCATGTAGTACAGCAGATTTAACATGTAATTAGAACACTAGAAAAAGCGGCTTATGTGACAATTAATTTTAAGGTTCAGTAGTGTTTGATTGAGTTTTAGGTATAACGTTAAAGAACAAAGCATAAAGGTAACCCACCCACACACACAACCTTGGGTGTAATAAGAGCTACTTATGTTCAATGAAAAATCATACCGAGCTACTGATATTATTAGTGTGATTGTGACCACGTCGGACAAGATGGTCACCCCATGCAAGATGACTAGGAGTGATCATCTCAGTTCGTCAGGCAGGTTTGCCAGCATTATTGAGAAAAGTTTTTTTTTCAGTTTAGAATTGCTTACCATTGTATATACATGACAGCTATAACTGCACTGCCTCTGGCACCAAGTTAATAATGATGGCAAAAAGCCTCCCCAGTACTTTTGATTTATCCCTCAAATATCAGCTTTAAATATATTTTGTAAATGCAATAAATTTTTCTCAAATATCAGCTTATGAGTTCTGAAAATACACACATTTTTTTCTCAAATACACATATTTCAATTTGTGATGCATATATTCAACCAAGCAAAAGCTTTCAATTTAATAGGCTGGGTGGCACACAGGAGAGCTACTGAGCGGTAGCTGGAGAGCTACCATTAGCTCACGATCTGCTCATTGGAGAAGCCTGTGCTAGAGTGTAGTTGTAACTGCAATGTGCCATGTATCACACATTTTCATATTTGTTGCCCTTGAATACTTGATTTTATATTCTTCGATATGTCCATCAAAAGACGTGTTCTTCCAGTTTGTCTTCTTCCAAGGATCTTTAAATGTCTAGCACATGGATACGAAGACGAGGGAAATTTTAGCACAAAGATCAAGCAGCGAGGTTGCTGTCATTGTACTGATATCCAACAGAGCTGATAGAGAAGTCTAATTCACAAGAGTTGGTAAGTTCATCAGTAAGTTCTTGTAAATATTTTTTCATCTTCCCCTAAAAAGAAAGAAAAACATAAAAACTTCACTTACAGTTTCCATATTGAACAACAACCATAGCTTTATTGGCTTTATGAATATATGTTTATTTCATCATGTTTAAATAGTTATCTTAATCACAACACTAGGCTTGAAAGATGGGGCAACATAGAAAGCCGAAAGTAATGTGTTTTGTTGGAGAAGAGTGCCAGCACCAATTCAGAATCCAAAATGAACACAAATAGCACTTTGAGCCACTACGTGTTACTTTTCGTAAAGGGGCGACTTCCACGAGTGGTACATGGGCGTTCCCAAGCTGCCATCCATGGTTTTCAAACTACAGCCCTACCTAGGATAATCTATGCACAGGACTTTGCACCACAAATGTATGTCTCCTTGAAGTAGGCATAACGTTGCAAAAAAACTTTTTTCCCCTAAAAATAAGAGAGAGCAGCAGCGCACCCTATGTTAGTTGACATGGTGCTGTTCTGCTCTCCTTAAAAAGCAAGACACCACAAAAACTTGGGTTACTGTACGGCGTTGTAAAACATAAGTACATTTGCCTCTTGGATTGGATTATTTCCAGGGAAGATTTTACCACACGATGAATACACATGGACCTTTAAGATTTTCGTAGATGTGTACATATTTCTTTGTGTATTTCTGTTTTTCTTTCGAATGCCCTAAAAATGAGGGCTGCGATTTACAAAGCCATAGTCAGTCCTAAAAGTAATTTTATGATCGAATGGATGATTTACAGCTTCTAAATATTTTTGAAATGCGATTTAGCAGAAGTATGCCCATTTTGCACCAAGGTAATATTATGTTTTCATAATATTATTCAGAGAGTAAATCCCATGCATAGGTTGGGAAATGGGTGGTTCAAGAAAAAGCTGGTCTTGAAAGCTATAAATGTAAGATTGCAATCCTTCACAAACATCTCACTAACCCTTTCCAATCCTGGAAATAGCTGCAGTTTACACCATTCAAGGGTTGGTTAGAGTCATTATCTTTAAATAGTCAGGAGGGAAGCAGAAGGCATATAGTGCAGATGCATCCAATGCAATACCGAAACACAACACGCACTGACACCCCCATTTTCATGCAATTTAAAAGCTTCAAGTGAAGCTTTCCTGATATATCCTGGAGTACATTAGGTAGTGAAAAAAGGTCCTTTGAATTATACTCAAGTGCTTTCTGTAGCAGACTTCAGTGCCTCGGTGGTCATTACATACAAGAAAACACTTCCCACGTATGTTTAAACGAAAGATAACACACATCCAACCGCACACCTATTCTGTGTAAGGTGCTACCTGTCTAAACAAGTGCTTCAGCTCCCCACATCAGTATAGTAAGCAATATACATAGCTACAGTACATTACAATGCCTTAAGTCCTTAGTAAAGGTTCCTTATACATAAGTTTTCACAAAAATGCCACCTCAGGACAGATATGAGATATACACACTGCAGAGGTGTTGATAGGTTATGTATGGATCAGTTAGATATGATCGGTACGTTAGGTATGTTGGGAATGGTAGGTGAGGTATGGTATGTAAGTTATGCTAGTTGAGATGTTAAAGGTATGGTAAATAGGAAGTAATGGAAGGTAGATATGGTAGGTTAGGTATGATGGGTTAGTTATATTAGGTTCTGTACGGTGGGTACGTTAGGTATGATAGGTTAGGTATTGTAGATGGATAGATGGTAGTCATGGAATGTATAGTAGGATAGTTATAATAGGTATATAGGGTTAGGTAAAGTAGGTTATGCATGGTAGTAAGTATGTATGGTAAGTAAATAGATGTGATTAGTAGGCGGATATGATAGGTTAGCTATGTTAGGTCATATATAATAGGTGGATTAGGCGTGGTAGGCATGACGGGTTAAGTCGTGTTGGATAAGTATGGTCGAATACGTGCAACAGTTTGGTGTGGTAGAATGGTAGTTGTTTAGGTATAATTATTAAATGACAAAGCCAGAGAAGCTGACCTTATTTTCCCGCATCCAGCTCTATAGGAAGTGACATCCCTGCACTTCTAGGAGCCACCTTTTTAGGAAGTGATATCACTGGTTTCCCACCAAAGCCACCTTTAAAAGAAAACCCATAGAAGCAGATCTTATTTCCCTGCATCCACTGCAAAAGGCAGTAACATCACTGCAGTTCGAACCTGACATTTATTGCTTCCTCCCTACTTAACTGCCCAGGATGTCCCACTATGCAGGTGACGTCAGTAAAGGATGGACACGGAAGGCGTTTTAGCTTTTTGGGCCTTGTCAGAAAGTGGGTTATTTATCTGAGAAAAGGTTACCTGCACCAACTTAATAATCATACCCTGGATGGTAGTCAAGACAATTTTCTGTGAGACTTTGCTTAGCCCCTGGCAGCTATGGCACTAGCACGAGTCAATTCTTTAAAGAAATGTGCTTTAATTTTAAGCAGTACAAAAAGTGAAAATCGAGATAATAGCACAATAAGCAAACAAATATGGAAAAACAGAACTAGACCGACACGTTTGTCCTAACGCGCCCTGTCTGCTGGAGGACTATGTGGCCTAGAAAGACCTGGGTGGTTGCAGCACCATAGTTGGTTGTAATCATATTCTGCACAGTGGATCCCTCCTAATATTGGTGTATTAACTCCTAAAATACATTGCTCCATTCCGAGCTTTGGTCTGTGCAGGAGTGTTGTAGCATGGCCAATGATGCAGCATGCCACTATTTAGTGGGTGAGGCCAATTTTAATACCACTTAGGGTTTCCCAAAGAGGGTGGGTACTTTGATTTAAATTTTACCACTTCCCTTTTTGTGGACTTTAGGTTATTGGTCTGGGAGGACAGTTGAGCAGTGGTACCAGTCACCCCTTTTCTTGTGAATATTGCAGGGTCACCATTAACAGGGGAGCCCTTGTGGTCAGGGTTGCCGCGTTAAATTGTCCCCTGAGCCCTAAGAGGTGAAACGGCTGTGCGGGGACCCCAGTCTGCAAGGGTAGACTGGCCTGCAGCAGCCTGGTTTGACTGTCCTTTCTTCCAGAGCTTCCGCAGATGGCGGTGGCTGGCAGACATTATGGCCCGGTGGGGCTCCAGTGAGTAGGGTACTTCCATTGCCAAAGTAAAGCAGTACCTGAACCTGCAGCAACAACTCCAGCATGGACCATTCTCATCACTCACTGGGGGTGCGGTGAGTCCGGCTCAGAGAGCTTTCAGGACCTCCCAGGTTGTGGACCAATTGCACAGTGGCCTTACTCAGTGGAGGATGGCAGTGGCAAGCGGGGCATGGGTCCAGGCAGCCTGGATCCCCTTGTCCCACCTAGGGGGCTCCAACAGGTCAGAGATCATGCCGTATCTCCCTCATTTCCTTTTTTGAACAGTCAACGGAGCTTACTTCTGTGTGACCATCATGCACCCCATGACTGAAGGACCCAATAATTTCTTACTCTTCCCTACATGCTGCAATTGCTTAGGTACTGGAGCTGCTTCCTGCTCTGCGCTGCTCACCTGCTGGACTTGCTGTTGGAACCTCTAGGAAAAGGCTTGTGGTACCCCTGCATTGGGAGAGTGCCTAATAAATGCCTAGGGACATATGGGCAAGTCATCTGGGCCATTCAATGCTCACATAATGCTTCCCATCACCCTTCTGAACAAGGATAAATCAAAGCTGCCTGATCCGTGCAAAACTATTATCTCACTCAGGACTGCTGCACATCTGGACTCCAGTTGAGCTTTCCTTTAGTGTCAGTACTATAGACGAGCCTTTTTGGACACAATACAGTGCCTCGAGGGATGGGCAACCTTCCCCAGCAAGTTAAACTATACTATGTCACACTGACATCGCCTCTGTGGGCGACTGGTTGGGCCCTCGGAACCCCTTATCCTCAACTATAATTGTGCAGCACGGAACTGCTTTGGCATTTCCTGTATATACCTAAGCAAATGATGCAGACCTACCTGCTGGGCGAGGATTATTACATAGACATTGGGTTCTAGCTCTCCTGAACCTAATTTCCACGTGTCCTTCTGTTGCCACAATACAAGCCTTGGCAAACTCTAGCCTTCGAGGGCTCTCAACTCTGCCCTTGCTGCCCCAGGGGAGGCGTCACTATGTTTCTTGGAGTTTGGCACCTTGGCATGACTATAACCACACAAATGTAAGGATGTGATGCCCAGCATAATTGGGTACATGTGCTTCAGAGGTCGAATCCTTTCACCCCAAAGGTCCTGCATTTTGACAACCCTACCAACTGCAATTTCTCCTGTTAGCTGCCAGCTACATTATCCTCTGGTGACCACAATGGAGTTGGGAAGCCAAATTCCAAGTTGGCAGCTATTACAGGGACCTGCACTTTCCTCAAAAGTAAAATGGATGCAATTGCTATTGATCTTGGCCTTCTTTGCGATGACCATAACAACCTAGCTGATAGTGTCTTGTACTGAAACCATGCTCCATGATATAACCAATGGTAAGAGAAATGCAAAGCAACCTCATGGATCTTGTGGGATCCCTCAAGAGAAGGGATGAGGACCCTTGAGTGATGGGTCTGCAGAAGTAACCTGAGAATAGTGAGACTAGCTGAAGGCACAGAGGGCCGGGACCCAGTTTGTTTTTATTGAAAATTAGATCAAGGGCATCATGCCTCCCTCCCCACATACTCACCCCTTTCTTTTCAGTTGAGAGGGCCCCACACGCCACCTACTCCCTGGCTTTGCACCTCCCCTGATACAAGCAAACCTCCCTAACTTCAAGGATCGTGATGAAATACTGTGTGAAACCAGGCGGATGACCTAATTAGAAATAGACAATAGTCTCATCATGCTTTTCCCTCATTACATTATTGCAGTCCAGCACCAATGCTCCTCTTTCCTTGGGGTGAAATTTAAACTCTGAGAGATGGGCCTGCAATATTCCCTATTATTCCACACAAAATGTAAAACATAGCAATTCAAAAATCCCATTTTATCAACAACCCATCTGATGTCAGGGACTGGATGACTGGGAACGCCCAAAGAACAGGAACTGACATAAAAGTGCTAGGCGCAGACCACCTTTTTCCACACACAGTGACCTCATCCCATCAGGGAGCCAGGTCTAGCAAGAAAGAGGATCACAAGTAGAGACTGCAAACTCTACTCGGTCTTCACATACCCCAAGCGAAGGCATACACACAAAGCAATGCTACAAGAATCAAATTTCTCGGCAACTGAAACATTGCACCTTCAGAAGCGCTGGCGAGGTCAGGTATTTTAAACAAATTATTCAGCTTTTGCCCAAGGGACATTCATCTGCATTAGGGTTGGGACCCCGTCTGTTGGAAATGGCCCTTTCTGCAGGGTTATCCACTAAAGTTTTGCCTTCCTCCTACTATTTTTCTGGTTCTCTTTTTGTTGGCTTTAGGACTCTGGGCACTTTGCTACTTCTAATCACTGCTAAAGTGCATGTGATCTCTCCCCTAAAACTTGGTATGATGGGCTTATACCTGTTTTGCATATTTAATGTATCTATAAGTCCCTTGTAAAGTGGTATACCATATACCCAGAGCCTGTCAATTAAATGGTACTATGGGCCTGCTGTGCTGATTGTGTAACCCACAGAAGTAGCCTTTGAAAGGAGGGGTTTAGCTGTGTATTGGATGTGTATTTGGACAGGTTGTTCCAATCCTCCCATCACCCGTCCCTTTCCCCCACTGCTGGCCCCAACAGCACATAACGCAAAACATTTTGCGCACTGGCTACAGCATTGGTATCTCATAGATACCTAGCGCCAACGCAGTGCCCAAACTAAAGTCTACTGCTTTTACTCACCCCTCATGGCCTACAAGTCAGACTTGACAGCATCTTTTGTATTGCCTCTACCAGCCCTTCCTTTACATTTATACATTACATGGGTCTTACAGTGTCAGACCACCTACTGTCCGCCCTTCCCAAATCTCAGTCTAACACATGCTTCCCTGCTAGAGGACGCATCATTTCGGAATACCTTGCACAAGAATGTAGCAAACTATTTTGAGCTTAACACTGACACAGATACTTATCATAACATAGATTGGGAAGCCTGGAAAATCATGCTGACGTGTACTGCTCTCCTGAGTGCAAGGAAAAAGTTAGAGACAGCTCTGCAAGCAATAGATAGTTCAGTGCTTTGCCTCAAGCAAGAAGCCACCTCCTGTCCGAATAACCTTTGACCTCTGACCATGGCCTGTACTAGTCATGGTGCAGTGCTCAAATGACTATTCTACATCAAAGCAGTCCTTGGATCGGGACTGCTTATTCGAAGTTTCAAGGAGAGTGGGTATTGCAGCTTGAATATCACAAATGATCAAACTGCTCCATACAGACCCCTGAGCAAGGGACGGGATGGGATGTTTTGTGTGTGGCCCTTTTAAATAAGCTGCAGCACCAGACAGCTATGCCCTTGCTCCCCTCATTTTTGCTCTGGCGTTGAAGCCTATGGCCATCTGCCTATGCCATGGAGCAAAGATGTGGGGTATTCCACTAAGCCACGGAACCCATGACATCTCCCTTTACGCTGACAACGTGTTATTCTTTTTCTGATACATTGTGGCTGATCGTGCGGACATAGTATGTGTGTTTTGCACCTTTCACTTGGTGTCTGGCCTAAAGGTAAAATTCCTGTTTCTTCCCTCTACTGCTCACCACCTCAGAGATCAGCCTTGACTGCGGGGGGAGGTCTCCTCCAAAGACAACCCACAAAATGCTGTTACCTCAGGATCCATATTAATCATGGAGAACGTGACCTGCTGGATGGTAAGATAATAACAATAGTAACAGCACTCAGGAGCCAAGTGGCCTTTTGGGAGGACTCTCACCTTGTCAGTAAATGGGAAGGTTGCCCTATCAAAACCGGTTATGTTGTCCAGGCCTTGACTTAGCTCTACTACTCGCTAAGCAGTTGGTGACCCGACATTGGAAGGAGAGCGCACCACCTCAGGTTTCTGTGTGGTGCCTATCAGTAGCGACAATGGCAGAAGTGAGAGCAGAGCTCTTCAACAAGAAGAGAGGAAGGGCCAGAAGACATGCCTCCTCTAGCAGGACTGGAACATGTTCCTTTTAGCCTTCCAGAGCTATGCTAGAGACTACACCCTCACTCCCTAGCTCTGACGGTAGATGTGTATAAATCCTATTACCTCCACTGCTATAGCGGTGATTTTCTTCCCCAGAACTCTTGGACTCTCTACATGACTGGCTTATGGTGGAGATAACATCACCAAACAGTTAATTGCTCTCTTTTAGTAACCCAAAATCATTGACTCCACTTTAACTATGTATTGGGTGGGGTCTGGCGGGGTTACAATAACCTGCCTTCCACATTCTATTGTTGGTGTATTGAACCAAGTTAATTTGTGTCACCCATCGGTGTAAAAACAAACCTTGAAGTGCTAATCCAGAGTCTTAGTTTACGTAACAGATCTTGATGTTGAGAGATTTCCAAAGGGATAGGTGTGCTGTGTTTCCAGCAACAAAACTCATGGCAAATGAGGCTCCAGTAGTACTGATAGATTGTCCTGATGAGGCGTGGCGGAAAGTGGCAACGGGTGTGTCTGGCATGTTTGAGTTGACTTGGGCAGGAAGTATGCCATAGTCTTCATGGATTATTACGCTATGTTGCCGGAGTAAGTTTGGTTAGTGAGATGAAATCCAAAGGAGTAATGGAGTACTGTGAACAGATACTGTAGAGCAAAGGTTATCCTGAAGACAGGACAATGGTCCACAATTTGTGCCTGAGGAGTCTGTGTCCTCTAATTCACAGTGGAGTTAAACACATGAGAACAGTTATAGGACATCCATGTGAGAATGGTCTGGTAGAGAGGTTCAATATGGAACTATAGAAAAACTCCACACTCGAACATTGGTTATTCGTCTTTTGTGTTATTGAACGGTCATAAGCAGGGCAAAAGTACTTTTTTACGGGATGGATGTGCAAAAGCAAAGTTCAAAAAGTTAACGAGATAAAGTTAGGAAGGATTGTACAAGAGAAACAGATGAAGTATGCTGAGGTGGAGAATGATAAATGTGTGAAAAGTGTGTGACTTTAAGGTAGGAGATTTTGTGTGTCAGGTTGCTTACAGGAGTGAACAAAGGTTCATCAAGCTGGTCCTCGCCTAAGCAAGTGGTGAAAATGGGAAAGCATACTATTGTGTTGGAAGGTGGGGAACAATTGGAATATGAGGAACATAGTGAAGTGTGTAGAAGTGAGTAACTGGAGAAATGGTGGTAAACTTCGGAGTGGACTGGACCAGTTATTATAACCTTATGGCGAGCAAACTAGTGGGAGAGATCAGTTATTGCTTCGGAAGGGTACCAACAGAAAAAGTTACCTTTGAGGTTAGATGACTATATATGACTGCATCAACTCTTGATCGCTTGCTAGATACATATGGGTTCGTGTATATATATATTTTTTTCTTCTATTGTTTGGTTCAGATGTTTAAAATTGTACATCTTAATATGTTCAATTTGCAAACTTTTGTATTAGCTTATTTTACTATGTTGTGTTACGAAACAGAAGTGGGGATATGTCAACTAAAAATTAATTTATGGAGAAAAAAAGATGAAAATGTGTTCCTGTAGTGAACCAGAATTTGAACCCTGAATCTGCTGTAACCGCATGCAGATGTTCATCCACTATGCCAAAGTGCCATTCTGTTGTATATTTTGTTATGTGAGAACTAAAAAAGAAGGCAGTGCTAGACCCCTCAAACTAATAGCTTAAGAGATCACAATTCTTAGTTTAAAGTCATAAAATCACTAATAGAATGAAAAACAGTATAAAGACCTTTATAGACCTTATCTTGAAATCAAACCCTAGACAAACCTCTTACTGTACTGGTTTGTTGATGTTGGTGCTTATTAACTTGTTCCATGTGTTGGACAGCTGGGATCCGTCTGACTCGGCAGAGCTCGTGTGGGGCGATCCCCAAGCAAAGATCTACCACTAGACACCAGGCACCAGGGTGGGGGGAAGAGCTTGTGCTCCCCCTTTGCGGGGAAAAATCAGCCCACTAGGCACCAGGGGCCTTTTTCTGTTCCTTTAGGAGTGGGGGCAGCCCGGAATGGGCACTGCAATGCCCCCACACCTTCCCCCAAAAAATTACACAGCCTTTCTGCCCCCCCCCCCGGGGGCAGATGTGGGTTATTACTCCCATATCCCCCCCCAGGGGGCAGACAACCCACTAGACACAGAGTGGGCCTGCAGCACTGATTGTGCCACTCACTTCAGTAGCCCCTTAACCTTGTTTCAGGCCTGCCATTGCAAGGCCTGTGTGTGCAGTTTCACTTCCAATTCGACTTGGCATTTAAAAGTACTCGCCAAGCCTAAAACTCCCCTATTTCTACATATAAGTCACCCCTAAGGTGAGCCCTAGGTATCCCCTAGGGCAGGGTACTGTGTAGGTAAAAGGCAGGACATGTACCTGTGTAGTTTACATGTCCTGGTAGTGTAAAACTCCTAAATTTGTTTTTACACTACTGTGAGGCCTGCTCCCTTCATAGGCTAACATTGGGGCTGCCCTCATACATTGTTTGAGTGGTAGCTGCTGATCTGAAAGGAGTAGGAAGGTCATATTTAGTACGAACAGAATGGTAATACAGAATCCTGCTGACTGGTGAAGTTGGATTTAATATTACTATTCTAGAAATGCCACTTTTAGAAAGTGAGCATTTCTCTGCACTTAAATCCTTCTGTGCCTTACACTCCACATCTGGCTGGGTTTAGTTGACAGCTCCTTGTGCATTCACTCAGACACACCCCAAACACAAGATAATCAGACTCACTTGCATACATCTGCATTTTGAATGGGTCTTCCTGGGTTGGGAGGGTGGAGGGCCTGCCCTCACACAAAGGACTGCAACACCCCCTACTGGGACCCTGGCAGACAGGATTGAACTGAAAGGGGACCTGGTGCGCTTCTAATCCACTCTTTGAAGTCTCCCCCCACTTCAAAGGCACATTTGGATATAAAAACAGGGCCTCTGCCCTACCACCTCAGACACTTCCTGGAGAAGAAACCTGAACCAGAACCTGCACCCTGACAAGAAGAATTGCCGGCTGCCCGAAGGACTCACCTGACTGCTTTCTGAAGAGGATTGCTGCCTTGCTGTTGCCCTGCTGTCTTGCTGCTCTCTTGCTTTGCTGTAGAAGTGCTCTTCAAGGGCTTGGGTAGAGCTTGACTCCTGTTCCCTGAAGTCTCAGGACCAAAAAGTCTTCTCTCCTGCAGCTGAAATCCCCGTGCAGTGAAAATTTGACGCACCGCCTGCCAAGAACGACGCACAGCCTGCTCGCTGTGAAAATTTCACTGCAAGCTGAGTCCAGAAAGCCACAGCCCGACTTTGCAACAGAAGATCGACGCAGGTCCAGTGACGTGACCAGAACTTCAACACACAGCCTTACTGGATCGACGCGAGCCGACTCAGAATGACGCCCCCTTACTTCCTGAGAGGAATCGACGCAGCGCCTGCTGCGCAGAAGAAAATTCCATGCATCGCCTACCGGAATTGGTGCAGCCGCTGTGACTTAGCTCCGCAAGCCCAGGATTCAACGCATCTTCCCTGGGGCGTCTGAAAACCCCGCAACCCTAAGAGGATCCAAATCTGCACGCCGTAAAATGACGCAACGTCTTCCCGCTTGGAAAATAACAACGTAAGTCTGTGTGCGAAGGGGCGAAACCAACACACACTCACCGTTTTCCACGCATCCCATCCTCTGCGGTCCGGTGCAAGAATTTTTCAACGCAAACCAGGTACTTTGCCCTGCAAGAGACACTTGTTGTTTCTAGGGGAACTTAAGACACTTTTTATTGCTTTTACAGTACAGTAATCTTTTAACTCTAAAGACACTTGATATCACTTTCAGTGGTATCCCTTCATGTGCTTATTTCATCTTTAATCGTTTTGACCTGCATTTATTCATATACATATTATATATTTTTCTAAACACTGTGTGGTGTATTTTTGTGATTTTATATTGTGGTATTGTATGATTTATTGCACAAATACTTTACACATTGCCTTCTAAGTCAAGCCTGACTGCTCAGTGCCAAGCTACCAGAGGGTGCGCACAGGATAATTTGGATTGTGTGTGACTTACCCTGACTAGAGTGAGGATCCTTGCTTGGACCGGGGGTAACCTGACGGCCAACCAAAGACCCCATTTCTAACAGAGAACCTACAAACCCTATATATTCCTGCAACCAGAAGGGACCAGCGGAAGTAATGGTATATCACTTTTGTCGACTGACCATTGGGACAAAAAGTTACAGATGAAAATTTTGTCACAAATGCTTGTTTTTTCCCTACTCATTTTCAATATTTCTTTATTTCAGGAGTTATTTTCCTTGGGAAAATCTTGAGGCATCTACACATATGACCCCTTGCTGAATTCGGAATTTAGTCTAATTTCAGAAATGTGTAGCTTTTCTGAATCACCCATGGGTTTCACACTGGTTTCCACCACAAACTGGAAGTTGGTTGAGACCACAAAAATAGGCTACCTCTTAGAAAATTGTCAAAACTGTGCTAAAAAATTAGGTTTGGGTTTTTGATTCAGCTCTGCATGTTCCTGAAAGATGGGACAATGGTGACTTTAGTATAGCAAACCGTTGATGGATGCCATTTTTAGGGAAAAAACAGACACTTTTATCTGGAGCACCTTTCCCTTATCTTTCTCAAAAAGCTCACAATATTGCTATATTTTGCCTATTTTCTCAGTCCCCAGAATGTTGGGGGGAAAAAGACGCAAATTTGGTGTGCTTGGCTTATGTGAACAAAAAGTTTTGGAGACCCAAGAGAGAACTACCCCAATATGCCAAAGAAAGGCTCAGCACTGGGGAAGAATGGGGGGTGGGGGGAGGGGGGGCTTAGCAGTGAAAGGGTTAATGTTATTATTAAAGAAAAGCATCTAAATGCAATTTTATTAATAAATCATGATTTACTTCTCTTTGATGGCTAGATTTTTTTAATAGAACATGCTGTGAAGTGTAAGCAACAAGCATAGATAATTTACAACAGTAATAATATATATGAGTGTGATTATATTATGATCATCATTATTATTACTATTAATATTAAAGGGCTTCTTTGCTAAACATGCTGCATTAACGATACTAACCTGTACCTTCAAAGAAGAGTACTATGTAAAGGTATCCGAAAGTGAGGTTTGCATTGTAAGTGGTGGTCTTAAAAGACATACTAAGCAACATATTTCATAGTAGTTACTCATGACAAAGGTTCAGATTGTTTGTCACTCCTTTAAGATAGCCTGTGAGAACATCTATACTTAGTAAACAAAAAAGCTGTAAGTTCAACCACGTGATATCATGACAACAATGTCAAGCAAATTAACACTCAAGGGTGATTAGTGACTAGCGCTGTGCCTTTAGTTTATGATTGGCCTAGGCACCCAAACAGCAAGTAATAACACCGTAAATAACCAATTAAAATGTAACTGTGCCAGCAGAGTGAACAGATCAAATAACACAAACCAGAGGCCATATTATGAAAAGTGCGACAGTGGCACAAATGAGGAAACACTGTGCCTCAGCGCTTGCGCCATATTAAAGACGCCTGCCTTCAAGCAAGTGAGTTTTGCACTAACTGTGTGGCAAATTTGAAGTGGAGCACAATCAGTGCGACCCTGAGGATACCCCCGGAATGCCGAGAAAGGGGGTTCTAGCAGGTGGGTTCAATCATTCACTGCAACTGCCTGCAGGGAGCTCTCTGTTCCCTTTCGTAATGCAGATCGGGATGCTGTGTGCAAAGTGAAAGGCAGATGGCTGCTTCTGGCATCCTGTCTGCCTTTTACTACTTCACTTACAGCGCATGCAAGCTTGCTTCTGCACTAGGGTCAGGGCCTGAACTGCAATAAAGCGCACTGACCTGAGCTGGACCGAGTCAAAGTTGTGCCATGTGAAAGACCAAATTAGTGTGCCCTATATATAATAAATAAATGTCCATCTTTCAATTGCAAGCTAACTGATGTGTTAGAAATATAGGTTAACAAAATAACTACTTGAGTTTGTAGACCGAATCTAATCCCAACACAAATTGGACAATGTAACCATCGTCAAAATGTAATGGACGTGAATGACAGTCCATTCAAGCAGTGGTAAACTTTGGAAAACACATGAGTCAGTGGCTGAAGAAGGCTGACCCAAAACCTTCTCTTTCTCGCTACACTTCTTTTTGAAGTATAAAGTTGACATATTTTGCAAAACAACCATCTGAAAAGTCTACTCAAACTACTGAAAGTGAGGCAACCACATATCAGTGGCAGACCCTGCATGATAAAAATGTGAATGCATAACTTATTAATAAAAATAATAATGGATAATTTAATATGCATTATTTCATGTCGCTTCAGATTGCGATAACCTATCACTATACTGTCTTGGTACAGTAAGTAAAGTACATGCAAAGCTTTTTCAAAATGTGTGCATTGGCTTGTTTAAATAGGGCAGATTTGCAAAAATAAATAGTGCAATCAAAGTTGATCAACTCTGTTGTGCTAGGTGGATAAACCAGCGCAGAACCATATTTGCTAAATATAGCTTGCTGCTGCTGTCTTCTCCTGTGCTGTTGCTCTTTAAGTCTGCCTAGTGCCAGGCACATAGCTTTGACCGGGTGTACCAGGTGCAGACCTTGACAGTGTACCATATCATAGTTAAAATGAGATGCAGCCGAAAACTTGTGCCTTCCCTGCGGGCAATGTGTTAGTGAACAATCATATGAGATGACCCTTAAAAGTCAGGAAAATATCTTGGAAGTATCTCTGAGTTTTCTATATTCCTGGTTAGTGATTGACATTTTTAGCTCTTAGACTGCCTGCATAGTGGCCCTGATTGTGGATCCTGAATTGTGATATGATCAGTGGGCTAAGGTAAGTTGATCCATTTCTGGGTGAACACTCCTATAGTTTCATAGTCTGATGGGTATTGTTGAGACAGTTGTTTTACTTTTTGGTGCAGCTCTTGGGTTTGTAGGTTTTAAGTTGTGTCTTTTGGTTGAGCGTTTGATTGACGATTCATGGTGATCAAGAATGTTAGAGGGAGGGTACCTCCCTCTGGGACCCAACCTTAAAGTCTCCCAAAGGGTGGCGTGCCAGAGGACTAGAAAGCTTAGGTGAATGTGCTATTGCATGCAGTTTTCCACTCTGTATGTTGACTGTTGATAATGGTCTAGGTGTGAATCAGGTTTCAAGAGAAGCCCTCTTCCACATACAAAGTTAATGCATGTCTGCTCTATCCAGGACAGGGCATGTGTAACCCAAGACGTGAAGTTTTGGGATCATGGTTCACAGAAGGTCTAAGTTTATAGCATGAAATGTGCTTCTTATTTAGATAATTGGCTGAAGCCTATGTTATCCATGCCCACTATGATTTCTTGGACACAAGAGTTGGTCAAGTCCAAGTGATTTAGGTGCTATGGTCATCTAGAATCAATGCTTCCTTTGAGAGAGTTAAGATGTGTTATGCCAGGATGATGAGGCCTGAAAGGAAGGTGGGTTATTCCTTTTTGTTTTGTAAGGGATTAAAAGATGAGAAATTGCTGGTGTGACAAGTTGGGTTGCTAACATTTAGGTCAAACAAGAGCCACAATCCCTTGCAGGGTGAACCACAAAAAGTCACTAAATTAGTCTGTGCTTATCTCTGGGTAGCTTGGCACAAAAAGCAGTCAAGCTTAACTTAGAGGGCATTGTGTAAAGTATTTATGCAGCACACAAACAGTAATAAAGTAAAAACACAACACAACACAAGAAAAATCCCATACCAATTTATAAAAAACATTTTAATAAATTATTCGACACCAAAGTGACAAAAATCCAATCCAATCCTGCAATAAAACAATCCTGCAAGCAAAGTAGGCACTCTTCCACCATGATGCAAGGGTGCCTGCATTGGTACTAACCAGCCAGAAGGGCACCAGCACAGGGGGAAAGGCAAGAATGTGCTGTATTGACTTAAATACAGCACATTCTTGCCCTTTCCCTGTCACTCAGTGCAGTGCCTGAAGACAGTTCTAGGGGATTGAATACCACTTTGGCAAAGGGCCGCTGAACAGGATTTGCTGCTGCAAAGAAGAATGTAGCGGGAGAACCTGAGAAGTCAGTCTGACCAGTGATACATCTTAGGCAGATAGGCAAGCAAGTTGGCCCGAACTCCTTCTGGTTCTAAGAGCAGTTTTTTGGCCAAACATTTTCTTAGTTCTCATGTTTGCATTTTGGCTATCTGGCTATCTTTATCACCACAGCCAAGGGTCCAGGACAGGTGGGACACCACTTGGGAGTTCAGAACTCACTCAGGCTGAGTCCAGGTGCAGGTTCAAGGTGGTAGGAGCCTTTTGTGTACCTGTGACTCTGAACAGTCACTAGCCCTTGGAATCATTCTGCTTATACTGGGTTCATGTGAAGATGCAGGGCTCAGCAGCAGAGCTGGCCTAATAGGGTTGAAGGCAGACTCCAGGCAGCAAAGCAGTCTTTCCAGGTACAGCAACGCAGCCTTATAAAGTGCACAGCATCATGCAGTCTCTGAGAGTCCTTCGGCAGGTTCAGGAGTGAACTGAAGAGTGAGTCTGGGGGTCTTATTTTTATGCCTGATGTCCTTGCCTCTGGAAAGAGAGAGAAGCTTCTAGAAAGTTTCTTTGAAGTGCATGGAATTTCCTGACTCCTCTGCCCTAGCTCCAAGCTGGCTGCAGTGACAATGTGGAGGTGATAAATCATTTGTATGAAGGCAGAGCACAACCTATTCAGTTGTAAATGGGACTGTGCTCAGCCCCACCCGCTCTCCTGCCAGCAGATGGCCTATTTAGGCCCACCTGATCTCTCTATTACATGACTGTCTGGAAGGAATTCACAAAGTTTGTCAGTTACACCCAGTCATGTGACTCAAGACAGTCTGCAGGCACAAAATGGCTAGGGGCAGGAAATGCCAACTTACTAAAAGTAAAAAATACACAGGGCTACCCAATATTCCTAAAGGAACTTGGTATAGGCAATTGTCAAGAAAATACATTTTCCTGGAGGAATTACTTAAACACACTTTCTCAAATCAAATCACATTGATCAAATAGATCCACTACTCCCAGAAAAGAGAATGAAAAAAATTAATAATTACTATCTGTATGTATTATTAGAATGGATTATTTAAAACAACCCTTACACAGTTGCTAGAGTTTCATGTGTACACATATATATATATATATCAGTTTGTCTATCAACACTGTACACATTACATAGGGATCCAACACAGTTGATAGTCAAGGTCCAAGGATCCTAGAGAGATGTCCACCCCCTTGACAACAACAGTTTCATAATACACAGTCCCAAATCCTTTATCTAAAATTACACTGTGACATGTCGATGAGGAGGGACTGTTGACTTTTCAGTCTCCAGTGGCGCAGGAGTCCACAAGACCATCATCAGGACTCAAAAACAAAGACTCTCATGCAGGAGACAGCTGTCGTCTGCTTTCGTGACTCCCGAATCAGTGGTATAGAATAGTCAGCACAAATGCTTGTGCTGTTTGTGCTGACTATTCTATAGTCATGTAGTTGAATTGTAAATATACAGGATCAGGGTGAACGTGTGTCATTTACATCAGCTTACTGAGTCAAATAGATCTTGAGTTGATCCCGTTCTTTCAACTCTGAGTCCGGATGATGGTCTTGCAGACCGAAATGTCGACAATTCCACCTCATTGACATGTCACAGTGTGACTTAAGAATAAGGTTTTGGGACTCAGGGCAAATTCAGAGACAACAGACAGCATAGTGGCCCTTTCTTATTTAATACAACAAGTCTTTAGCAAAAAGACTCCCCCTCTTTACACTTATTTTGTGGACTATTCCACAACATTTGATTCCGTGGTCAGAAACCATCTGTGGAAGAATCTCCAAGGCTGGGGCATTCATGGTAATTGGCTGAGGTCTATAGTTTTACTCTATACAGCAACTTGGGTAAGAGTTAGGCTGTCCGCAACAGCACTAAGCAGGAAGTTTCCCATGGACAACGGGCTGAAGCAAGGCTGTGTCCTTGCCCCACTCCTCTTCAATCCATAATTCCATAATTACACTGCTCCAGTGTGCTGCCGACATTGTCCTGTTAGATCATTCCAGAAGGGGACTTCAAAAAGCATTATCCACTCTCCATAATTACAATGAGGCAAACATGATGAGGGTGAACGTCTCAAAGACAAAGGTAAAGCCTGGGAAAGCCTCAAAAAATTTGAGCCACTGCTGAACTATGGGACCCCTAAAGATCATCGGGGAAAAATCATACAACTATTTAGGGGTTCTGGCTGACAGTGAACGCGCGTTCTAAAGTCCACCTTTGCCATCTTAAAACCAAGGCTGAACTGATAACCACAAGAGTTTGCCAGCTTAACAACCTGATGGAGAGTCCCTCCTCAGTTCCCATTTGATGCGTGCTTAGAGCCACTCTTCTGCCAGCACTAAATTATGCCTATGAAGTCTTTCCAGGGCAGCTCATTAAATCAGTGGATCAACTTCAAGTCAAAGCCTATAAGAGAGTGTTCAAGTTGCCCCAGTACATCAGAGGCTGCTTAGTAAGACTTGAACTAGGTCTAGAAAGCCAGAAGTGTACCCACATGGGCACATTTTTAAAATACTACTAGAGGGCAGCCAAAGTGCTGTCTAATACAATGAAATCGGTAATTTACCTTATTTTGAACCTAAAAATGAATCCCTGTTCGATTTTAGCCACTGCATTTCAGTCTCTTCAAATTGATCAGACAGCCTTAGATATGCTGCTCCTCACACAATCTGTCTTTAAAGCGGTTCTAAAAAAGCAGACCAGATCCATTTCTATGGCAACTGACTTGGCTAAACTGAATAGCACACTGGTGGTAGTGGCTATGGCACCATCTTAATATATATATATATATACCAAACCGTTGACTGACCAGCCGTACTTAAAGTGCGCAAGTGGGAAAGCCTGCCTGTCACAAATCATGGCTGCAAAGTTGATGGCCCTTAAAATTAAAGAGATTAACCCATAACGGCTCTCCCTTGCCATGATTACTAACTGCAGGCGCTGCAGATATAAAACTGAATTGTTTAGCCATCTACTCAGTTGCTGCGGGCACTGAGGAACACACGTCGCACTTTGCTCAAACCTCTCTTTTTAAGCCATCGCATAAGAACCTGTGTGCAAGCGGGGAACTTGGTTTTTACATTGAAAGAACCGACTGACATAGCTAAATTTGGAAAATGTACCTACCAACTACAAAAATTGCTGAATGATAGCATTAAGAATACCCAGACTGTGGACTAACCGAGTTCATACTGCCTTTGTGATAGTCTTTTTACAGGAAATAAGTGACTGTCGGTTAGTAGCTAAACCAGGGTCTCTTTGCACGTGCCACTTCAATGTAAAAGACTCTGCTTGTTTGACCTGCTTGTTTGCACCTTCTTTTTTTTATTAGAAAAACTATTATTTCTTGATGTTTTGTATTATTATTTTCACTCAGTGTCTCCTTTTTCTTGTTCTACACTATATTCTGTCTATAACAATGCAGGAATCTGCGACAGAGCCCTGCACTGGGTCACCTCCTTTCTCACTGGCAGAACCCAGAGAGTCCGCCTCCCCCCATTCCGCTCGGAGGCCACAAAAATCATCTGCGGCGTACCCCAGGGTTTGTCCCTCAGCCCAACCCTCTTCAACGTATACGTGGCCCTGCTCGCTAACATCGCCCGATCCCACAACCTCAACATCATCTCATACACCGACGACACCCAGCTGATCCTCTCTCTCAACAAGGACTCCGCCAAGACCAGCCTCCACGAAGGAATGAAGAGGAGCCACCTCAAACTCAATTCCGACAAGACAGAAGTCCTCATCTTCGGCTCCACCCCCTCCACATGGGATGACTCCTGTGGCCTGCCCCTCTCGGAGGCGCTCTGACTCCCATCGACCAGGCACGCAACCTAGAATTCATCTTGGACTCCCCATTATCCATGACCCAGCAAGTCAACGCTATCTCATCCTCCTGCTTCAACACCCAAGCCCTCGTAAGCAGCAAACTGGACTATGGCAATGCCCTCGACGCAGGAACCACGGCCAAACTCCAGAAGAGGCTGCAACGCCTCTGCACGCCTCATCCTGGACATCCCTGCCACTGTCACATCACAGACCACCTGAGAAACCTGCACTGGCTCCTAGTCAACAAGAGACTCACCTTCAAACTCCTCAACCATGCACACAAAGCACTGCACAATACTGGACCAGAATACCTCAACAGACGGCTCTCCTTCTACACCCCGATCCAGCATCTCCGCTCCGCCGACCTTGCCCTTGCAACCGTCCCATGCATCCACAGAACTACAACCGGCGGTAGATCATTCTCATGCCTCACCGCCAAAACGTGGAACACTGTTCCCACCCACCTGCGCCAGACCAAAGACCTCCTTACCTGCAGGAAACTTCTCAAGACCTGGCTGTTTGAACAGTAGCAGCACCTCCCTCCTCCCCCACTTACCCCCTCTCTCTCCTCAGCACCTTGAGACCCTCATGGGTGAGTAGTGCGCTTTACAAATTCCTGATTGATTGATAACTACTTCGAATTTATGCACATTTTTTGAGTGTTTTTCTAGAGCGCCTACGCGATTACTGGTCAGTGACCACAATAGAGGCCTTCTGTAGTAACTACCTTAATGCACGAAATCTACTCATTTGACCTTGCTCCCTCGCGCTCTGCTTTCTCTTGGAAAGACAATGATACACTGATGATGTGCATTACTGTCCTCCATTCCTTTTTATCGCTCAGGTTTTAAAGTTGTATTTTACTTATTGTACGGACTTTACATGCGGTTTTAATCAATTTGATATTCATGATTTACTATAAATTCGCTTTTTATGGGGTAAGATTCCCCTTTGTAAAGATTTTTATTAATCATACAATAAAACCTATATGGATAGATGGATATGGATCTGTGCCTGTGTAATATCAAACTGCTGTTGTCAAGAGGGGTGGACATCTCTCTCGGATCCTTTGATCTTGACTATCAACTGTGTTGTATCCCTGTGGGAGGAGGGACACAGGGATACAACAAGTGTTGATAGACAAACTGATGTATATGTGCATACGCATGAAACTCTAGCAACTGTATAAGGGTTGTTTCTAACACAATCTATTCCAACAGTATGTGTGGATAGTAATTATTACATTTTTTCATTCTTTTTTCTGGGGTACTGGATCTGTTTGACCAATGTGATTTGATTTGAAAAATTGTGCCTAAATAATTCCTTCAGGAACATTTGTTTTCTTGACAACTTTCTAAAAGTGCAATTTTTAAATTTGTAATTGAAAATCCTACTTTACCATTAAAGACGATTTTTCATTACAATTTAATAGATACCAAACATGGACTGGCTATCTGGCCCAATCAAAAGTTAGCACTTAGTAAACGTAATAAGGCAACCCCATGTTATCCTAAGGGAGCGGTAGACTTCACAGTAGTGAAAAACGAATGTAGGAGTTTTTCACTACCAGGACATCTAAAACATAAAAGTGCATGCCCAACCTTTTAATTACAATGCACCTGCCATGTGGACTTCCAGGGGACTACCTCGTGGGTGATAAATGTAATCAAAGGGGAATTTAAGGCTTGGCAAAGGGGTTTATAGTGTCAAGTCGATTGGCAGTTTGAAATTGCATTCAGGCTGCAATGGCAGGTCTGGGACTTGTTTTAAGGTGCTATTTAAGTGGGTGGAACAACCAGTGCTGCAGGCCCACTAGTAGCATTTAATTTAGAGGCCCTGGGTATATGATATACAACTCTACACAGGACTTATAAGTAAATTAAATATGCCAATCAGGTGTAAGCCAATCATACCATGTCTAAGGGAGTGAGCACAAGCACTAAATGGCAGTGGTAAAGTGCACAAAGCCCTAAGGCCAACAAAAACGGATTTCGGCACAAAAATTGAGGTAAGTAGGGAAAATATTTGGGGGGACACCCTAAGGCTGACAGGACTAACAGCTATTGGTTCATTTTACCATTTTATTCAAGGGATTCAGAAGGTGGCATGTTGGTACCTCATCCTTCTCTCCTTCCCCTGTTTTTGGCCATGATGTAATAGTAATTTTGCTGAAGGTCTAAATTGACAGGCCAGAATGTGTCATTGAATTAGGCCTCAAAGATTTTAAAAAATACCTTTTGGTAGTGACATTCCCTGCATATGGCATATTTCACCTACAGTGAAGTTCAAACAGCCGGGCTTTACAAGCTCCCTACAAACAAAAAGTATTTACAATATAGGCATTACAAACTTCCATAATATACAACGCTGGTGGAGCACAGCGAGTAATTACAACACATACTCGCAGGCCCTGGCCGTACAAGTTTTGCTTCCATAAAAAACAGGTATAACCATAAGAGAAAATGTTTTATTCAAAAACAAAACAGGAACTGCCCACCATGTAGAAGCTCACGTATTACAGGTGCAACACTAGAAAATGAAGCTTACTTGCACATACATCTGTGAGAGCTATAGGGAGCAAGAGCTTCCTACCCACTAAGAACATGTATATCCTTAACACTTATGGTTTCCTTTGTACTCAGAGCTCGTACAGCACTAACATGTAAGTTTTCTTCGTACAAAGAACAAATAAAGCCCTAACAGGGAAATTCTCAGACACTGAACAGTTACAGTCCTAGTGTACAAGCTTTACATCGAACGGTTACAGTCCTAGTGCACAAGCTTTATATCGAACGGGTACAGTCCTAGTGTACAAGCTTTCTTCAGACAGAAGAGTTGCATCCTTGGTTATGCAAGCCGACGTTGGATACCGAACAAGTACAACCTGTGTACTGTAAGCTCTTTTCACAAACAGAAGCATCAAACAAGCATTTACAATGCAATGGGTCTCGCGTTTGCTCAAGTTAGAGCTATTAGCGTTGCAGATTCGTAACTGGACTTTTCTTGCCACATAAAATGAAAATGAAAAGTAAAACAGTTGACATAAGCTAGCCGATTCAAAGCGTCACGGCCACCATGAACATGAGCGCAAAGGAGAGACAAAAAAGGAAAAAGAAGTTCGCTTGCAGTCAAACGTCCAATTATCCATGTAATAGGGTCGGTGTCTAAGGTGGTAACAAAACCTCCCCAAGGAGGGACAAACGTAAAGCATTTATCAACGATAACAAAGGATTTTTGAAAGGCAAGTCCACTAACGAGTGGAAGGGACAAGCGTGCGGTGGGCAGGGTTAAAAGCCCACAAGACTTACAACAGGTCAAAGCGCTTGCACGCTCAACCTAAAAATAGAGCTCTCTGACCCACTCTTCAGTTTATTACTGGACCTGTAGAAAGACTCTCAGAGGACTGTCTGCTGCTGTGACCTGCTGTGCACGCTAGCAGGCTGCTGCTGTACCTGGAAGGACTGCTTTGCTGTATGGAGCCTGCCTTAAACCTTCAGAGTATTATCAAATACAATGGTTCTTATTGGAGGTACTTGTATACAAATTGAAACATCAATGGAGTCATAACAATGAAACTGTGGTAGGATGAAAGTAGAGTAGGCCAACCCCACGTTTCACTACAATTAATAATACCAAAATAGAATATTCATTAATGTATATTGAAAATTACAATCATGCAAAAATACACTGTTACCCAAATAAAGTGGAACCTACAACAACCAAAGTGATAAACAATAATGTGCACAAAGGAACAAAACAAAATAGATTTCCAAAAATACAGCCAACAACCTCAATGAGTAAACATATGTCTCAGACCCTTTTAAAGTTTCAAAGGATCAAACTACAAGGTTTGGTCAGCACAGTCAACAACGTTTCAACCCTCTAATGGATATGGGGTCTCATCAGACCAAACAATAAAAGGGACACCTGAAGTCAATGAAACATAAATAATAAAAAAGTGAAAAGCCCTGTAGTGTAAAAGGAAAAATTAGGCCCACAAAACGAATGG
Organism: Pleurodeles waltl; assembly: GCF_031143425.1. Classification (NCBI taxonomy): domain Eukaryota; kingdom Metazoa; phylum Chordata; class Amphibia; order Caudata; family Salamandridae; genus Pleurodeles; species Pleurodeles waltl. The sequence goes on along the minus strand of NC_090444.1, from coordinate 202,543,281 downwards.
TGTTAATTCAGGTACCCTTTGGAGGGAACAGACTTAGTCCCATGCAAGTAAGGTAAATCCTATTCACATTCAGGAGAAGTGCGTTTCACAATCAGAATGTTCAGCATGTAGCAATACTAATGTTGGTTCTCTTAATGTACAGCTCCTGTATCTATCCAAACCCTTGGAGAGCACTTCAGCAGCAAGGCAAGAGTTCAGCAATGCAGCAGGGCAACAGCAAGGCAGCAGTCCTTTGTAGAAAGCAGTCAGGTGAGTCCTTTAGGCAGCCAGGCAGTTCTTCTTGGCAGGATGCAAGTTCTGGTTCAGGTTTCTTCTCCAGCAAGTGTCTGAGGTGGTAGGGCCGAGGCCCTGTTTTATACTAAAATGTGCCTTTGAAGTGCGGGAGACTTCAAAGAGTGGCTAAGAAGTGCACCAGGTCCCCTTTCAGTTCAATCCTGTCTGCCAGGGTCCCAGTAAGGGGTGTGGCAGTCCTTTGTGTGAGGGCAGGCCCTCCACCCTCCCAGCCCAGGAAGACCCATTCAAAATGCAGATGTATGCAAGTGAGGCTGAGTACCCTGTGTTTGGGGTTATGTCTGAGTGAATGCACAAGGAGCTGTCAACTAAATCTAGCCAGACGTGGATTGTAAGGCACAGAAAGATTTAAGGGCAAAGAAATGCTCGCTTTCTAAAAGTGGCATTTCTAGAATAGTAATATTAAATCCAACTTCACCAGTCAGCAGGATTTTGTATTACCATTCTGGCCATACTAAATAGGACCTTCCTGCTCCTTTCAGATCAGCAGCTTCCACTTCAACAATGTATGAGGGCAGCCCCAATGTTAGCCTATGAAGGGAGCAGGCCTCACAGTAGTGTAAAAACAAATTTAGGAGCTTTACACTGCCAGGACATATAAACTACACAGGTACATATCCTGCCTTTTACCCACACAGCACCCTGCTCTAGGGGTTACCTAGGGCACACATTAGGGGTGACTTATATGTAGAAAAAGGGGGGTTTTAGGCTTGGCAAGTACTTTTAAATGCCAAGTCGAAGTGGCAGTGAAACTGCACACACAGGCCTTGCATTGGCAGGCCTGAGACAAGGTTAAGGGGCTACTTAAGTGGGTGGCACAATCAGTGCTGTAGGCCCACTAGTAGCATTTAATCTTCAGGCCCTAGGCACATACAGTGCACATTACCAGGGACTTATAGGTAAATTAAATAGTCCAATTGGGTATGATCCAATATTACCATGTTTAAAGGGAGAGAGCATATGCACTTTAGCACTGGTTAGCAGTGGTAAAGTGTGCAGAGTCTAAAAACCAGCAAAAATGAGGTCAGAAAAAGAGAAGGAGAAAGGCAAAAAGTCTGGGGATAACCCTGCAGAAGGGCCATTTCCAACACGCATCATGTACTGACCATGAACCACAAGGGACGCAGTGTCTTCTATTTCATTTCAAGTATAGGGGCTATTTCTGACAAAGAGGCTAGAAGCGCAAGGCTGCAGAGTAAGGAAGCCTAGAGTGAGCGTGGTCAGCCATAACTTTGATATTGTAAAGATGCTTATGCCACGATTACTGTAAACAGGCAAATGGAGAGAGAGGCATTGGGACCCAAACTGTAAAATGGTTAGCGTGATCTGGATGCAAGATATTCACAAACCAAAATAGATACTAATGTAGAGAAAAGAAGACCAGTCTTCTGGGGCATGCAAGACACTAGGATAGTTTTGACAACAAAACATACAACAAAAATAACGAGTCGGTCTACCATGTTGGCAAAGCAAACAAAGTGAAAAATATATTGAGTGTGAACAGAAAGGAAATGTCACCCTTTGGGCCAAAGACAGTGTTTTATGTTAACAGAATTAAAAGTCTTGCAAGCATTTTTGCCTTGAATTTCAACAAAGCTCTAATGAAGTTAACAGAGCAGCCTGAGAAACTGTATGGCCCCAATAAAGGAGATAAACAATGCCCTTTGTGTGATGTTGTGAGTGCTGGCAGGGGGGAGCCCTGGAGAGAGAAAGACTCTCTGCAATGCGTGGCTAAGCAAGTTTCACAACATTGCTTCTATGTTTAACTACATTCTACAAGAAAGGGCGAATTGTGGCTTTTGTGAGCAGTGAGCTAAATGACCGGGTGTTTGTTTAGTAAAATAAGCTTATTTTAGGAGCCAGATGTAAACGAGGACAGCACTGGAATAAAGCCAAAACAAATGCCAGCGGCGTGGGAGGAGGTGGGAGGAATGGAATGTGGCAATAAAACGCAGGCAGCCCCCAGCCTAAAAACGGAGGAAGTCTCAGGGTAAATTCCAACCTTGTTTCCTCAACCGAGGAATGGTGGGAGGTCATATGTGGTGAAGTCGGAAACTTTTGTGACTTTGACTGCTTGTGTTGGGACTTACCTCTTGACAGCAATAGAGAATAGCGTCCACAAGAATTACTTCTTGAACAGGCCTGCGAACGGACGTCAGTCCAGGAAGGAGGCCTTGGTCGACAGGAAGACCAGGATGGCTTTGACATCCACGCTGCCAGAAGCTGCATTTGACTCTCTGGTAGAGTCATTGGCCGAAATTGATGACAGGAGTCGCACTCTGCAGCATCATGGTGCTCGCCCACTCACCACACCAGGGATATCTATTTGTCCATGGGACATGTTGCTTCATGTATCTACTTGTCTTTTAACAAAATCCACTTGTCCCTTTGGTGCCATGCAGTACGGCGACAAATTATGGCTGCAATCTCATTACATAGGAGCTCTGATAATAGCCACTCTGATTTAGCAGGGCTCGTACTACAGTAAGGTTTGAATACTAGCAATTACCTTATTTTGCTACCTTTCCACAGATGTACATACTGTGGCTGGAGGTAGCAGTAACCAATAGTTCGAGGGTTGGAACGCCCATTTGAGTCTGTGCAAATCTACGGACTTGCATGTTTTTCACCAGAACTTTAATCTTTTCCCATACTGAAAAAGCTTGAAAATGTATATTCTGACAAGGGCAGAAGTAAAATTTCTTCCAGGGTTGGGAAAAAAGTGGTTGGGGGAAAAGAGAACTTGTAAAACTCAACAGATTTTCTAATGAGCAAATCTACACATACAAATTTGCTTGTGCTAAAATGCAGTTCATAAATATTTTCTAGGAGTACCAGTTCCTAGCCTACTTCTGTTTATTCTTGGTAATTCATAAAAGTTGTTAATTTGCACTAATGTAAAGACATATATCATGGGTGCACTTTTGTAACTTTCTTTAAGAATTGCGCTCGAATTTAGGTCTGGCATTAACCGAAACCTTTTGGTTGTATGTAAATTGTATCTATTTCTTTCTACCAGCTGGCTTTGCCGTGAATGATAGCACTGTGCTTTTTCATAAGGAGCATATCAGCACACAAAGTAGTTTTCTTCAGTGCCAGGAACTACTGTGGCAATGTGTGCTTTTCGAGACCAAAAATGTTAGTTATAACAGTGAGAGTCCAGCAGCTCCCACAACAATACATTTTTACAAAAACCGTGTCAAAACAGGACAAGTATTGAAAAAACCAAAAGGCTGACCTTCAATGTCGAACCTACTGGTTTTTACAATTCTTGTTTATTTTCATGTTTCCCATTATCTTGTTGAAACTGGTTACACTGATTTTCCATTATGAATATTTTTTAGAAATACTAGCATGCATCAACACATTTAAAAAAATGATGCTTCAAAGAAATGGTACCTAAAATTTCACAGTAGTTGTTTTCCTAGTTGCATTTTTTTGTGAATGTTTTATTTTGAAAGGAAAGAATCCTCAATTTTCCTTTCAAGCTTCTGCAAATATTTGCATCTAATTAGGGAGCATTCTGGGAGCATTATATGTAGCCTCATATTGTTAAACATGTACAAATCTTTATACTGGAACTACCATCAGTAGTGCAGTCCGAGCTTACAACATTTCCTTACAGCACTCATCCTAATAATAATGGCTTTGCATTCATGAACCATAAATATAAGTTTGAACAGCATTAACATATAGACACAAATATTACCTTAACTGCAGACAATGCACTTCCTTGATTCACATTGTGGTACTATGAACTGGCAGCCGAAGAGTTTGTGATGCAGGGTGTTGGTCCTACTTGTCCCAAAGACAAAATAAATATCTAAACTTTTTGTCCTTGACCCCAAACAATATGTCCTGGGTGTCGAGCTATAGGAATTCCACACCCCTGCACATACAAATCAAGTGGGGTCTTTAGCAGACATTTGTCGTCCACAGAACCCCCAGGGTTTGAACCCCAAAAGACATGGAAAAAGCACACTGCTCAGGACTACGACAACTTCAAGGTGGGCTGAAAAACTGACCGACTAACCATTACCGGATCCGCATTTGCAAGCCCAGAAAAGAAGGAACCGACGGCGGCGAGCAGGTTATATGGACTCCGCTGATGTCACATCTGGTGGATGACGTCGATACGAAGTCGCACGACACCCTCTTCTGACACACAGACATGCTATGGGCAAAAACGTTTCCTGATTCAGACTCGCGTCTGAGGAAGATTCTAAAGTAAGGAATCTGCTGCTAGATCTTGTCTCTACCAGATAATGTGTTACTGAAGGTAAGTAACTTGTTCTTTAATAACACATGATGTCTGCAATGCATGTACTAAGTTGCAAAATTACTGAGTTTATACATAAGCTGTAGATAGTTCACACTCTCCTGAACATTGCTCCATCCCATGATTCTCTTCCAGCTCCCATAACAGTCCTCTGCCATCATGCTGATTCAGGTATGAAGGAGCAGACACATGGACCACAGCATTATAGTGTGGAAACGCTGCATTAATGAAACAGCTGCTTCTCACAAAATCCTAGCAGTGGCCTTATTGACTAAACACATGGCTTCACTATACATGAAAGTACATCTAATACAAAAAACCCTACCCCAAATTGTCTCTGATAACTCCCCTGTAAAACTCCAACCTCTTTGTTCACGCTTAAACTTCTTTTCTGACTCCAGCCCAAGGGCAACAACTTTTAACTAAGCTTTATTTAAATTTACCATAGCTGTTTTCAGAATCCCTAACCCCCTTATCCTCTTCCTCCCCACAATCAGATCTGGCTGACCAGTAACAAGATCAACCATGAATGCATCCTATATGTAAAATACATTGTTACACCTGACAGCCCTTAGGGTCATCTACCCACAAACTTTTTGCCTATTCATCTCTCATTTAATTACATTATTTTTTTGGTTTTAGAACTTTGTGAACTTTACCACTGCTAACCAGTGCTACAGTGCTTCTGCTCACTCCTTAAAGCATGGTAACATTGGCCTACACTTAATTGAACAATGAATTTACTTATCAGTCCCTAGTAAAGTGGTACAACATTTACCCAGGGCCTGTAAATGAAATGCTACTAGTGGGCCAGCAACACGTATTGTGCCAACCGCTTAAGTAGTCTTTTAAAACACAGCAGCTTATGTGCAGTATTAAACTGCCAATTTGACCTGGCAAAGTAAACCTTTTGCCAGGCCTACACCTCACATTTTTATACATATAAATCACCCCTACATAGGCCCTAAAGACCCTGTAGGGTAGTGTACATTGTATTTTAAAGGTAGGTCATGTGTTTTTAAGTTTTTCATGTCCTAAATTTGTGTTTCTATACTGTTAGGCCTACCTCTCCCATAGAATAACATTGGGTTACCGTATTACATTTAATAAGTGCAACGTTTTGGTTGGAAACAGGTAGAAAACTAAAGTTTGGTATCAAAAGAATTGTGATTTAAAATCCTCTTTAATGGTAAAGTCAGATTTTAAGTCACAATTCTGAAAATATCACTTTTATACAGTTGGCATTTTCTTCTCTTATTCATTTCCTGCTTCCAACCTATATCCTGGGTCACATAACTAAGTGTAGTTGGCAGCTGTCCTTTGTGTATTCCACCCAGACAGTGAGACAAAGGTGTTGGCAGGATTGCTCATCCTGCCAGGACGGGAGTGGCGGAGCTGTTGCTTGCCCCAATTACATTTAATGTGCCTCGAGCACACTCATAAAGAACTTGACACTAGCCTATTGTCACCACAGGCTCCTTAGAGCGTGGGCAGAGGAGGGGAGGAAATTCCAGAACTAGATGTGAGGGGAAGTCTAAGAGTTTCTCCCACTTCAAAGTTGGCACCAGGTATAAATAATGGACTCTAAGGGTATCTCTTGAGTACATTCCTGGACCTGTTGATACTACAGGAGAAGGGCTGCCCTGCTGTCAGAGAACTGCCCTGCTGCTTGAGGCCTGCCCTACTCTCTGAAAAGGAAGACTGGACCTGCACCCTTTATCCCTGACAGACTGAGTAGAAAGGTCAGGTAACTGACTTCTTGTTCTGTGCTACAGGGACACAACAAGCTTCAGAAACCTCCCTGTGACTGCCCACCTGACCTGCAACTGGACCTGCCTTAGCCCTGCTAGTCTCTGCTTGTTTGAATTCCTGATCCCCAGGAGCTGCCTCCCTAGGTCCTGGACCCTTGGATGGCATCAGTTGAGCTGGTCCTGTAAGGAAAAGGAGAAATCCTGAAGTTTGGGCTCTTAGTGACAGCTAATGAGAACGAATGGGCTGAGATTTTGCCGTCCGCAACAACCATTAAGGCAAAGCACTGGTGGACCCGACTCTTCAAGCTACAGCAACCACTAGCGGCGACCTGCAACGCAATATCCTCTCTTCGCGCTACAGCATCAGCAACTCATGGTGACTGCTAATGCAAAGCTCCAGCAATGGCAGTCTGTGATGTCCGACAGGATCTCTGTGCTACACTGAAGACCATCCACTATGCCAGTCCTGGTTTTCATTCTGTCACAATAACCATCCATGGTGCTCTCCCTGCTCCTGACGGCCTCCTCCACCTCGAATTGGAATCAACCCCGTCCAAGTCACTGCAGTGCCAACCCAAAAAGCCGTCAGTTTTAATATCCCTCTGTATGTTCTTTAACAAGGGCCGCCCTTTAGGTTGTAATAAGTTGTTCTCTGCCAAGTGAACAAGCAGCATGTCGGGACACCTTCCTCTAGAGAGTTTCACAAGCGTCGCCAGTAACTCCCCCTTAACGCATGCCCTTTTACCCCACCATTGTATGTGTGTCATTATGTTATCAAATCCTAACTGCTTGCCAAATTGTCTTTGCTTTGCTTGTTTCGCTGACAGCAATAATTATCATCCAACCCTGACCACCTACCACAGCCGCTAACTAAGCTCCAAAATACAACTCATAGTTTAACTAACTGGCTACTAGCTCCTAGGGACGCACTCTGCACATCCACTTATGAAAGAGAAACCCTAGAGGTAAAAGTGCCCCTGACACCGTCCCGCCCACACTCCCGTCCAAACCCTGTCCTTCCGGTCCCAGGTCTGCACTACTTGCGGGAAAGGCCGGTGGATGGAAGGGCCTCCTAATGTCGCCTCTCTCCTCACTCCCATTGTCTGCATGCAAATAGAAGTGGGCGGATGCCTGCCACGCGGGCTGACGCAAAATGTGAATGATGCCCAATAGCAGAAGAAGGGACTCATTTCCCCATTCTATTGGTGCTCTCCTGTGGTGATCAAGAGTGTGAATGACATCACCAAAGCAATGTCTGAAGAAGAGTGTCCCTAAAGCCCCTTGATCTATGCAATTTTAATGTTCCGTTACAATAACTTTGTAATGAAAAGCGCAACAGCCAGTACAGCTCGAACCTAAAACGCAATAAAACCATCTGTCAGTCTGCAGAAACATCACCAAAAGGCACATCGAATCACACACATCACCTTTAAAAATCACAAGGCCGCTCTAAGCAGAAACCCACTGCTCTTTTGGTATCATAATGACAAGTGTTCCCACGTTCAGTGCATTTAAGGACGTTATAAAACGAACACCCATTTCACGTGTCCTGGAATGGGCTGGTGTACGCTGGCAAGGAGCCTGCACGCCTTGAGACGGCGAAGCGCCGCATTTAGCCGAATGAGATTATCAGTTTCTATATACACTTGAAAACAGCATCTGGCCGGGTTCGCTCTTACAAAACGGAATCTGCGGCTCGTAAGGATGCTAGATTCCATCTATGCTGGTAAAGTAATTGAATGAGTAACTTTCGCAAATCAAATGATTTTGCATGTCATGAGATCATCCTCATTAGATCAAGATTCTGTTCCGTCAATAACCTGCAAGTCCGGAAGGTCGAGGACTGAGTTTACCAGATGACGCGTTTATTATTGTAACGTTGTCATGCTAACCACACCAATGCCCCTTTCTATCACAGCTGCACAGCTTTATGTCATAAAATACTGAACAGCTCATAGTAAACAAGATGCGATAATTAAGATAAAATTCAACGATATTATCTTCAAAGTATAGTTTACATCTTGTGTTCTGTTTGGAAGAGGCGAGTTCAATATCTCCTTGGAAAAAAATTTGATGTGACTCAACCACAAACCTTATTTTTTAGAAAGCAAAACGGATTAAACACGGTCGTGATCGTGTTCTGTGATCAGGCTGCTCGTGTACTAATGCAGGGGAAATTATAACTGAGGCCCAACTCGCAAAAGGACATTTTGTACTTCCGTGCACACGTGCATTTTGTACATGTTGACACGAGCTTGGTGGTTCGTGACATCGTGTCCATATTAAAGAAAGTGCATTTTTGTGTATAATGTCTCTCGTCTAAGAACAGGGACACTTAATGGAAAAGTAATCGCACATTTGCCGTAAATGTGCACAGGCAACACCAAAGTGCATGAGGCCTTTTGCTACGTCTCAATTTTATTAGTGAATCAGAACTCGGATTTCGATGACCTTCACTTGCCAATCTCTAACTTTTTTACTCCGTGTGGAAGCTTTGTTTTGTGGTAAATGGTCTGTGCGCCCCTCCACCCTTCTTGCCCAGGAAGACCTATCAGTATGCAGATGAATGCAGATGCAGTTGAGTGTCCTGTGTTTATGGCTGTCTGGATGGAATGCACAAGGGGAGCTGTCACCCAGCACAAACCAGACGCAGATTGGAGATAGGCTGTAAGGCACATAGGGCCACATGTACATACCTTTTTTCTCATCGCAAACGGCCTGATTCTGAGAATCAGGCCGTTTGCGATGAGAAAAAAGCATTTTGGTATGTACAGATCCATTTTTGCGATTTGGTAATCTATTTACCAAATCGTAAAAGGGTTTGCAAGTCGCAATTAGGAAGGGGCGTTCCCTTCCTAATTGCATGTCGCATTCCAATGTATGATTGTTTTGTGACCGCGAATGCGGCCACAAAACAATCACAGTTAGCACCATTTTCAAATTGGTGTTAACCCCTTCGCACAAGGGAAGGGGTCCCCAGGGGACCCCTTCCCCTTTGTGAATGCATGCAAAAACATTTTTTCAGGACAGGCAGTGGTCCCAAGGACCACTGCCTGCTCTGAAAAAATGAAAAGAAAACTTTTTATTTTTGTTTTCAAAATGCATTCCGTTTTGATTTAAGGAAAACGGGCTGCATTTTTAAAAAAATACTGCTTTATTTAAAAGCAGTCACAGACATGTTGGTCTGCTGACCCCAGCATGCCACCATCCCTGTGAGTGCTGCCATTCCCAATGGAGTCGCAAATTGGCTCCTACCTCATGAATATCCATGAGGTAGGTCATTTGCGACCCCATTGGGAATCGCAAACAGTGTGAAGTACACTGTTGTACATACGGTTTTGCGACTCGCAAATGAGTTGCAAATTGCGAGTCGCAAAGCTCGGGTCGTACATCTGTACCATAGAGCAGTAAGAGCAGAGAAATGGCTACTTTCTAAATTCTTGGATTTTTTCTTGAAACCCTTTGTACCCATGACAAGTGCATATGTGAGGGACAGCATGCATCTGATTACCATGTATGAGGAGGTAGAGTTTTCTAAAAACACAGATCTTTTAGTTGGATATACAATCCCTGTATACTAGTATTCCTCAACAGGAGGCCCTTAGGGTAATAACTGAGGTGCTGGATTCTCGGACTCAACCAATGCAAGTACCCACTGGGTTTCTAGTATCTCTGATGGAAATAGCTATGGGAAATAACTATTTTCTATTTGACAATAGCTTTTATTACCAAGTGAAAGGTGTAGCTATGGGAGCAAGTTTTGCACCAAATTAAGCAAACCTTTTTATGGCTGATTACGAGACCCAGAATATTTTCAATCAGACAAATCCTTTTTTAGGAAACATAAGGAAATGGTCTAGATATATCGATGATGTACTTCTAATTTGGCGAGGCTCAATTACTGAATTACAAGAATGTCATATTTGGTTGAATAAAAGGTCAACCGATATACGGTTCACTATGGACTACAATAAAGAAAACATCCCTTTCCTAGATTTAAAAATAGAAGTAGATGAAGACAAGTTATTTGTCTCTCTATACCGGAAACCGACAGAAAGGAATACTTTACTACATTATAACAGCAACCATCCAAGAAGTCTGAGGGATAATCTCCCATTTGGGCAGTTCCTCCGGATTCGGAGAAACTGTTCAAAAAAAGTTTGATTACTTCAAAGAATCAGATACCCTTATAGAAAGACTCATAGAGAGGGGCTATCCCACAAGACTAGTAAAGAGAGCAAGAAAGAGAGCATTGTATAACCACAGAGAATGTATTTTAGAACCTAAACTAATTAAAGAGAGCAACAACAGATTAACTTGTATAACTACATTCAATCCGGCAAGTAATGACATTAAAAAGATCATGCACCATTGGGAATTGGTCAGAGAACACCTTCATATACAGGATCCCCCCCATTTTCTTTTAAGAAGGGGAAGAACTTAAAAGACACTTTGACAAGAGCACTTTTACCACAAATACCAAAAATGTCATACAATACACTATGGGGTCTTCCAGCGGTATTGGGACATTATAAATGTGGACACTGTGCAGCATGGAAATTTAGCTTTAATACAACCGAATTTTGCTACAAGGACGACACATTCACCTTGGTTTCATTCACGAATTGCAATACACATGATGTCATTTATGTGATCTGGTGTCCGTGCAATCTCATGTACATTGGCAAAACAACACAGAAGGTGAAATGCAGGATTCTGCAACATAAAAGCAGAATCAAATGCAAAACTGTAGGAGCGCCCCTAGTGGAACATTATCAAAGACTCCAACATAATAGTGATGAGTTGAAATGGCAAATTATTGAACAAATTACCTTGTGCCCAAGAAGAGGAGATAAAGATAATCTCCTCGCTAAATATGAATTGTATTGGATGGAAAAATGTAAAACTATAAACAATGGACTCAATTCTTGCTAAATATGAATTGTATTGGATGGAAAAATGTAAAACTATAAACAATGGACTCAATTCTTTAGAAGACTGGAGACAGGCCTCGACAATTTAATTTAATTTTGCTTTTCTCATGTTGTTCTTTTTATTGACTAACTGTTATTTCTAGACACGTCTGGGACTAGAGGATAATAGATGTTATGTCTAAACAGAAAATTATGTATGTACATATGAGTTTCATGTCTTTAGATATAAATGTCGTACTCATGGCATCTGATTCCTAAGGCTTGTGAACATCCGGACTCTAGAAATATATGATTGATGTGCTATATTATTTGGATAATGCATCATATTAGTTGGGGTTTAGGTTTACTGATTAAAAATTGTCCATAACTAAAATGGTTTGTTGCAGTATACCTATTTCAAAAATTATAGCAATCATTTAATATATTTACATCATGGCAGATGTTTTGGTGAAAGAGATGGAGCCCCTTATAAATGGCCCGACTAGAGAGCGCTTTATTAAATGAAGACGCGTACATGTAAAAGATTCCCTGCATATAAGTATAATAACAACCCTTGTTTCGGGCCAGTAAGGGAACCGCCGATTACAAATGATATTTCGATACTCATAAGCCTAATAAAAATAAGATAAAGCTTCGCAGAGAACCCGTGCCATGCATTCATAGGTGTCCACAATGAGTCGGACCAGAAAGGGCACCGGGTATTCAATACGATGGATTCTGTTCCAGCGTCTTATATAAACATGACGTAAGTCTGTTCAGGTGGACCAGCTTTCTGTCCCGATCCTTCCTCGGCTGAGGAGGTTCGGTTGCATTCTTTGGATGTACGTAGGGCATTGTTGGAATATCTGCGGTTGGTTGCTCCTTTCCGGAAAGGTGATTCCTTGTTTGTTAATTTTGGTCCGGCTCGGAAGGGGGAGAAATCGTCCACTGCTTCCTTGAGTCATTGGGTCCGCTCTCTGATTTTGATGGCTTATTCTTTGCAAGGAGTTGTGCCGCCTCCGGGGATCCAGGGCCGTTCTACCCGGGGTATGGCTGCTACGGTGGCTGAGTTACAGGGCGCTTCTGTGGTGGAAATTTGCAGAGCAGCTAATTGGGCCTCTCCTTCTACTTTTGTTCGTCATTACAGACTGGCGGACCCGGGGGGTTTGGAGTCGGTGTTGGGTTACCGTGTCTTGTCCTCTATGATGCAATAGGGAGTTGTTGTCCTGTGTCCTATTTGGTTGTAATTAAACTTGTTGCAACTCAGTGTCCGTCTCCTGTGTTTCTCTTGCTGTATCTCATTGGTTGGAAAGGAAGGCGAGGGAGGGACGGGAGGTAATGCGTCCATTACTTACTGGTAATGGCATTACTCCTAGTACTACTCCCTCACCTTCCTTTCCGTTCCCTCCCGGTACGGAACGCCTGAGTTGCTGTTTGGGCTTGTTTCTGTACAGGAGGTGGTGGGGGGCTTTTCAAAAAGGGAAGGGAGGGGTCTAGGGGGAGACAGGGAGCCTCTCATTGGTTGGAAAGGAAGGTGAGGGAGTAGGACTAGGAGTAGTGACATTACCGGTAAGTAATGGACGCATTTTACACCTTCTAAGCGTTCACCTCATCTGTGCAGTCCAAATCGGCAGGCTTTGGAAATTTCATGCAGCTCCCTTGCTGGGAAATTGCTGTCTACAATTCCGAACTTGAGAGTATTTGCAGAAAAATCAGACAGAAAAGAGGAAAGCCTGGTTACAAGAAGCAGTGCCACATAAGCCGCTAGCAACGCAGGCTAGTAGCCCTCCTGGCACTGGCCGAGGAACTAATTCTTTGCAGTGGCTGCTCGGCTAACATGCACGCTGGACAGAGCAGGGGCACTCCTGTTGTGTTTCTTTGCAGGATGGAAAGCGGAAACAGCTGATTCACTTCTTCTTCCACTAAAGGTTTTTCTTCTGCCCACAATAAATGAATGTGACAAACAAGTATATGTGCTCTGAGCGGCACAAACCTAAATTCCTCCCCAGGAGGGGTGTGCGAGAGAGAGGACAGAACCTGGCGCTACAGGGAGGCTGAAAGAAGATGCTTGTGAAGGGTACAATGACCTTACATATTTTGCTTAAGTTGCTTTCCTAACGTTTCTTAAACAAGTACAGTAAGTGCCCATTACTATGCTTTGTCTCATTATGTTTTTTTTTTTGTTTTTTTACATTAAACTGATTTTGTATTTCCCAAAAGGATCACACCATATAAATTATCTGTCAATTTCACGGAGCTGCCAGTAACAGGGCATCTCTGGGCAACATTTTATGGGAGGCTAGTTTCTGCTGGGACTGCTCTTCAAGGTCACAGTCCAAACAGGTAACCACTGGTGCTGGACTTAGGCTACCATGTACAGTAGGTTTGCTGGCCATATCAACTATTACTAAAATGACTGGCCAAGACTGGAGGTTGCATTTGGCGGTTATGCCCAAAGAACAAGGGGCACCCTAGGCAGGTTCTTTTTCCCACTTGCAACATGCAAATAGGGATTTAGGTTTAGACTTCAGTCATGATTTTAAAATGGGATATCTCTGAAATGGTGGTATGTACAGCAATGTTTCAAACACTACCCCAAAATTAGGATGAAAGGGAAAACCACTGTGCTCCTCAGAGCCTGGAAATAGAGGTGGCAAAAAACACCAGTTCTGGATGAGAATGACCCATGTCATAGAGCCAGTTGGAAGCTACTTGGCACTGGAGTACATGGAACTCATTCTTTTACACACTAGCTCTGTTTGTGGGATCTGGATTGGAAAGTGGAGGGTGAAAACTGCAGTTTTCACTAGAAATCTCCTTTTAAAAAAGTCTACTGCTGTATGGTGTTTTGATGTGGCCCCTAGGCTAGCGTCATGTGTTTCTTAATGGGTTTTCTTCATACATCACAGACCCAGCAGGAACTTAGGGACAGACTTATGGAAAGTGGCGTTGCACCGAGTGCAGCGCCACTTTCCCTGCGGCTCCCTACTGCCACTATGTGTGCGCCATATTTAAATACGCGGCACCATGGCGCAGGGTAGGGGGCAATAGCGTCATTTCTCATGACGTTGATGTACTCAGCAGACGTTGCGCCATTGGTGCTACTCCTGCAGAGTACATAGGGCCCCATTCTAAAGAATGGAAGCCCCATTTTAACGCCTGCTCTTGAGCAGGCGTTAAAAGTGCCATAAAAAATGGCGCAGGAAAATTTCATAGATTTACGCCATTTTTCTGGCCCCCTATCGGGGAAATGCCCCCTTTGCATACATTATGCCTGGCGCAGGCATAATGTAGCGCAAAGGGTTACAGAGTGGCACAATGCATGCCCTGCGCCACCCTGTAAATTCAGTGCAGGGATTTCGGCCTCGTTGGGCCATATTACTGTCGGAAATAATGACATTTATGTGGCGCTAGGGCATTATAAATATGCCCCTTAGTCCCCTCATTTTGACTCGCTAGCTGTTACGTGTCAGAATTCCACCAGCCTGCCCCAGGTGCGGTAGGTCTCACAATTCTGTCCTGTCCGGAGGATGGGCAGGGCTCAATCTGAGCCGGTGGTTGCTGGGGGGGGGGGGGGGGGGGGGGGGGGGGGGGGGGGGGGCACCGTCACCGATTTTTAGGGACTGGCACTTATTTTTGCTCAGCAGACTTTAATCAAACGATATATGAACGATGCGAAAGCTGCGGGTCCCAGAATAAGTTAGTAATTGCCTAAATAGACAGAATTCCCCTGAAAGCGGTGATGGAAGGGATGTTAAAGGCAGATAAGCAAGGACAGGGAGGCTAGAGAGAGAGTTGGGAGAGCCGTGCTGAGGAGAGGTGAAAGTGCAACAAAAGAGAAGGGACGCGTAGAAGAGAGATGGTGCATGGGGCTGCAGATAAATGGTGGAGGATGAAAGAATTTCATGCAACAGTTAAAATTTATTGGCAAGTTAGCTCTGCAAAAATTGGTAGGAGGACCTACCATATTTATGCCCCTGGATCCGCAGAAGCTTGTGACGCCACTGATGCCGAGATAGTTTCTTTGTCGTTACCACCTTTTCACAGTTTTCCAAAGATGACTCATTTTATTTATTTTTATATTTATAAAACGCAAAACCCACAGGTACATTGGTGCCAGAAAATGTCTTAGATAGTTAACAGTGAATGCTGAAATTGATCAACGAGTAGAACGACAGATATAGCTGGTTTCAGTGATTTCCTGAATTTCAGTATGCAGAGTTGTGAACGCAGACAAATCGGTAGCGAGTTCCAAGTTTAGGCAGCTGCGACAGAAATAGCTCTGCCTCCCAAGGTCGCACGCCCAAACTTGGGAATGATGAAGCTGAAATGAAGGTTTTACATTTATTTGACGCATAAACGTAGTGCTGCAATAATCATGTGTGACTTTAACCGAACTAATAAAGATTGTACGGGGACAAAATGTGCCCTCAGAGTAGTTTGCCAACATTTATAAGCGTGCTTTATATAACGTGGTGTATTAGAATTGCACTAATCCGACCTAATCATAAACGTGTGCTACGATTTGCTTGTTTGAAATGTTTTAGCTTAGCATAACTTTATCGGAGGCTTCGGCCTAGTTGCCTGGTCTCACGGTTTAGATGCTCGTATTTTTCCAATGTGCTAATAAACGTGTATTTCTGCTTGAAGCTGTATTTTTCCACTGAGACCGTTCACATGCTTATCTTAAGGTTTCGTGCCAGCCTGGCATTTTTCTCTTTGCTCCAAGGTCAATCTGCAGGTGCGGACAATGGAAGCTCTGAAAGTGAGTTAATTGGTATAAAATGTTGCAACTTGCGTACCCGTCTCCAAGGATAATGTATGCTTAAGTAAAAGCTTGAGAACTGTTGTTTTTGATTGGATAATTTGAAGCCAACCTATGAACCCTCCAATGGAAGACCCTACTGGATTTGAACTGTTGTCTATTTAAACCAGGTGCACGAGAAGAAAGTAGCTATTACCCGACATTGCACCCATTGCGCCATTTTTGCAGCTATTATGGCCCATCTTGCTGCGACGCCATTTTGAAAGAGACTTTGATTCTTTCTCTAATCGAGAGAAAGAGACTTTAATGATTCTTACCCTAGAGACTTTAACTCTGATTTGTCCCTTTGCATGAAGGAGTAGTTTATTTTGCCGCCGTGAGGCAACTGCCCCGTCCACCCCTGCCCTTTTGCCCCATCCCCTGCTGATCGAGAAACGGTACCTGTGAGACGAAGACTTCCTTGAATGCTGATCGTAATTGGTAAATATGAAAGGAAATTGTAAAATTGCATTGTGTTTCTTTTAGGTAACCAACTGCTGATTTTGGATAAGAGCCCTAGTTAGGAGTTTTCCAAATTAATGTTGCTAAATTGTTTTTGCATGAAGTCCCACATGCTGATGCTAATTTGAGGTTAGATGAGGATTCCTTTTGTTGCACGATGCAATTTGAGATTTTGTTATGCTGACTAAATGTATGCAATTAGTTCATTACAGATTATAGTTTTAGTGATTTGCATTGCTATTATCGAATGCCTTGTTATTCAAATGCTGCATAGATTGCACCTGTTTCGTCGTTATGGACAGCTATTAATGTTCATTTATGTTTATCATTTGATGTTGAGACACATCTATATTGTGCTAGCTTTGTTAATATAGGGAAATAAATTCACTAACTTTGAATAAACTGGTGTGGTTATTCCTGACTGAAAGGTCAGGGTTCGCCGAAATGTATTCTGGATTAATTGTTAAGTGTTATGTTGATCAAGGTATTGCTTATGTTCGTTATTGATTATCGATTGCATTAAGCTGGTTGGTCTCGAGTGACGAGGGTCCCACTTAGCCAAAAGATTCATCGGCCTAAAGAGCGTCCAAGATACAAGTAAAATTATCTGTACGGAACGCTCTATCAGTAGATGGTAGCAGAGGACGGTTTCGCCTTTTGGGACCCCGTACTCTTAAAGTACATGGTGTTGAATTAACGGTTACACCCTTTGAGACCCCACTCGAGAAGTTGAATTAGATTTTTCTTGGATAAAACAGATTGAGAGAATGATGATGGGCTAAGTCCACCGCGACTTTCCCGGGATCTCGGAGCTTGCGGATGGAGAGAATGGAGGTGTGAGATCGGCGTTGGTGGTACTAGTGATGGTATGAGTGAAGTTAGGATTTTGCGCTTGCACAGCTTATTGCTGCAGATTGTGTGAAAAGGTTGCGAGGATTTTAGAGAATAGCGGAGGTGCGACTCCGAGTGTAGGAGTAGGGAAGTCGTCGAACTTCATAGAAATAGCAGAGGTGCGACTCCGAGTGTGAGAGTAGGGAAGTCGTCGAACTTCATGTGCATGTGGCGCTTTGTGCAGAAAAAGGTCCACGTGGTTGTTGTTGTTGAGACGGGCCCTGCGAGGTCAAGAGACTCCGGAGTATGTTGTTTTATGTTGTGGTCTGGGCGGTTTAGTAGGTTGATCGGGCGTGGTCAACGAGTCGGTACGTGTGTTAAGAGAGTGAAAGAAAACTTCGACTTCGGGCTTTGACAAAATTCTAAGTGCACTAGAATAGATCATTGACAAGTTGAGAGTAGGTCTGCGGGTCAGACTTGCTTGCGAAAGTGGGGACCGAGAAAGATGGAATAACTGCTGAGGCTAGTGAAAAATCCCTAAGGTCCTGAAGCGATTGTGTTACCCTTCCTGTAGTAAACCGACAGATCTGTTTTATAATTTTTGGTAGCTCGCGATACATGCCAGAAGTTGTTACGAGAGGAGCTGAGTGAAGGATGACTAGCCGCGAGGCTTTGTCAGCCGCAGTGGGCGTGAGTGTGACGTCACTAGGAGCCGCGCTGGGATAGGTTGGTTGCAGAGAAGGGTTGCGCACGGATTGGACGCAGTCCGTGGGGCTCGATTGGAAAGGGAAAGGCAAGCGAAGAGTATTCCGGGAATTAAAGTCACCTATTGATTACAAACTTTGTGAAATAAAAGACGAGAAAATGAAATTTTTTAAAGCATTTAGGAGTGCGATGAAGGGGGAGTCTTACATTAAAGCGAGCGTAGGTGAGGAGACGCCGCCCGAAGGCACACCAGCTTACATTGTAATGGAGGAGAAGGGGGTAGCTCCGTGCCTTTGGCTAAAGCAATGGCACAAGCTGACAGAGAAACATGGGAGCGTAGCGTTCCCGATCCATGGGACATTCAATATAAGGATCCTAGAGAATTTGAGATTCGCGATGTACGACATGAAAGTACCTCCAAGGCCAGCACAGTTTGAGGCTATAGCAATTTGGGAACTAATGGCTAGACAGCAGCAGCAAAATAAGTTCGAGACTAGGATAAGGAAGGTAGAAAAGACACTGGCGGACGCTAGGTGGGATAATGCACAGAAGGTGTGGAGGTCAGATGTATTGCAGGGGATAACATTGTTTCCCGCAATTACTAAGGAAGAAGAGGAGACAGGTAAGAAAGCTACCTGTAAGACAAACAGGAGGTGTTCCAAGGATAGAGAGGACGAGGAAAAGTTGAGAAGAGAAGAGGAGTTAGAGGATGAGGAGTTAATAATGCAATTGCTGAACGACCGTCCACCCCCTTATGCGGAGAGTGGACAAGGTCCAAGTACCAGTTCTGCCCCTCCGGCACCGGTACAGAACAGTGAAACTCAGAGTTCAGGAGCATCATCGGGATCTAAGGACCCGAGTTTGCTGTTCACCCCGCAGATACCGCAGGTTAGGAGAATATATCCAGATGTGCCCATGTTGAAACCAGCAGAAAATTATCAGCCGCAGATCCCAAGGTACTACAGCAGTGACAATAGTACGGGAATGATTCTTGATCCAGCCGCAATGGGAGGACAGAATGGTCACAACCCGACATTGGCACAAGCCAAATCAACACAGTTTTTGATGCCTCAAAAGCAGATGCAGGGGGGGACAGCACATGCTCAGATGACGGGGAGCCAGATGGGCATGCCGGCAATGATGACCCATAGTGTGGGAATTAACATGTCTCAGAACATGGGAAATGGACAAAACCCAGACGCGATATCGCTACCCATTACTGTAGGTCCACCGGTACCTTTGTACAGTCAGCCTAACTTAGGTATGAGCGGTCAGGGATCAATGCTGCAGAATGGGACAGAAAGGAGGTGCATAGAAAACACTCCAGGGATAACTCCGATAGCGGCTCAGCCAAATGGATCTGGGTCCTTGATGGAGTTTAGTCCCATATGTGCTCAGGTGAGGTCGAGTCCCCCACTGGTGATACCGCTGTCATCGAATACTGAAAAGTTGCCGCAACCATCAATGGCAGTCGATGTGAACGCTACACTGATGGGGTTGAATGCGCAACAGCTGACACAGTGGTTCAACAGTCTGAATTCCACACAAAGCTCAGCCAGTGGGAAGGGAGAAGACTATCTGAATAGGGTCAGGTTGAACATGGAAGCACAAGAATTGGTGGAAGGGACCATGGGTGTGAATAGGTTAGAGTCCTACTCGGAAGAAGAGTTGAGGTATCTATGTCCAAGGATTACGAAAGAAGTGAACAAGGTACATAAAAGCTTGCAGGAAATAGCTGACAAAAACGGGGTTGACATAGACAAGACAAAACACTTGAGCAGGAGCTACAGGTTGGATTTCGGGACCACAGATTTTGAACACATGAGGTCAGCAGGCATGAAGGCGCACCTTAGAGAATTGTTGCAGAGTGCACAAGGGTGGAGGTGCTTAGACAAATGGGAAAGCAGATGGGTAAAGAGAAAGGAAAAAAGGAAAGACAGTGTCCCAGAGCTCAACGAGAAAAGACCACAGAGTAGTGATGCAGTAACCATGTTACCAATGAGGGAGACAGCAGGGGGAAAATTAATACATGTACCATGGCACAGAAGCGACATTCAGTCTTTTACGGATGATTTTCCCAAACTGAGAGAGAAACCGATTGAATGGTATCAACAGACTGATAGGTTTGTGAAGCTTGCAAAATGTCTCTGGGAAGACCTGAACACTCTCTTTGAGATTGTGGTTCCGGCAGACTTGTGGGAGGATTGCAAAAGAGCTGTAGGTTGGCCGACAAGTGAACCAGAGAGAGACAGGGATACGGGTGCACCATCACCTATGGTGATGAGCCTGTACTATAAGGTGATTGAGCATTTGAAGACGAAGGTGGCCGCGAAGAACGTGGATTGGCAGAAGATTGATCGAATTGCCCAAGAGGCTAAAGAGTCGATTCATAGTTACTATGAGAGGTTGTTGAAGGCGTTCAAGAACTACAGTGGCACGGAAACAATAGAGGCGAAGGACATGCTTCATTTTGTGTTCAGATTTGTGGAAGGGCTGAGACCAGAGATAAGTCAGATGATAAAGTCGCATTTGATTTGTTGGCAGTCGAAACCGATTGATGAGGTGTTGAATTATGCGAAATACTGTAGCGACGAAATTGAAGTGAAACAGAAAAGGTTGAAGGAGAAAGTGATGATGATGCAACTTAAAGCAGCTCAGACAGGTCTGCAAGGTTTGCAAGGGTTCCAACAGCAGGTACCGCAGCCGCAGTTGCAGGGAAATATGATGTTTCAGCCACAGGCGAGAGGCAGAGGCAGGGGAGGTTTTGTGAATAATGGTCCGGATTTGAACACTGTTGTGACTCAGAATGGTGTGCAGGCATTGAAAAAGGTGATGCCGTGTCACGTGTGCGGGATTGTCGGTCATTGGAAACGCGAGTGCCCGATGGTGGTGCAGGAAGGTGCAGGTGTTGGTCAGCAAAACAATGATGTCAATGCATTCCAGACAATGAGGGGACCGAAAATGAGAGGTCCAAACCCAAATTTTCAGACCGTAAATCAGTTGCAGGGATTACAGCCCATGCAGCCGCAGCAGATGCAGATGCCCCGTATGCAGGTGACGCAAATGCAGCCAATGCAACAGCAGTTTCCCATGGTACCTAATCAGCAAATGCAAATACCTTTGGCACCAATGAGTCAGCAGCAAGTGATGGTTCCTCCACAGGTCTCGGGTCAGGTAATGAATACAAATGGCACTGTACAACAGTTCCCATTACACAGTGAGAGTGGAATAAACAATGTATGGGAGAGTGAAAGTTCAGGAGAGGAAGGAGATTGTGTGCTTGCAGCATCCTTGGAAGTTGATCAAAAGGGTCCGTACGTGGAAGGAAGAGTAATGGGTCATCGTGTCTCATTCCTGGTTGACACAGGAGCCACACGTTCAACTGTTAAGAGTATTGAAGTACCAAATTTGCCACTCTCAGGAAGGACAGTTCAAGTGGTGGGAGTAGCAAACAGGCACCTGACAAACCCAATTACAGATCCGGTACCAGTCAGCATCGGTAACTATCAAGGGTTACATAAGTTTGTGGTATGTGACTCAAGCCCGATAGCACTGTTAGGGAGAGACCTATTGTGCAAATTGGGTTGTTCGATTATGTGTTCGAACGATGGAATAAAAATCCAGACGAGCAGTGATGGGGAAGAAGAGGACAGTGTAGAGGGGGATGAGATGGAAACTGTCGATGAAGAGTATCCTCTGATTTGTCTTTTCCCGATGATAACTGAAGAAGATATTCCAACTGAATTACGGGAAACAGTCGGAAAGGAAGTGTGGGATATGACAGGGAAAGAGGTGGGATTGATGAAAGGAGTGGAACCAGTGAAAGTGACTGTAAAGCCCAATGCAACCTTTCCCCAGACCCCACAATACCACATGGCACAAGACACCCTCATGAAAGTTGCCCAACTCATTGACGAATTTGTAAAACAGGGAGTACTGAAAGAAGTGTTAAGCAGTCCATGTAATTCACCAATCATGAGACTAATAAAGCCGAGTGGAAAGGTCCGAATTGTACAGGACTTGAGGAAAATAAATGACATCATAATTAAATGTTGCCCTGTCGTACCAAATCCAGCTGTGATAATGTTTCAAGTCCCTTGCGATGCCGAGTGGTTCTCAGTCATCGACTTGTCACAAGCATTCTTTTCGGTGCCTCTTCATGAGGACAGTCAATTTCTCTTTTGTTTCAAATTCTTAGACAGAGTGTACAGTTGGTGTCGAATTCCTCAAGGGTTTTCTGAGTCACCGTCAATATTCAATCAGATTCTAAAGAAAGACTTGGAAGCATTAGAATTGCCATTCGAATCAACCCTAGTACAGTACATTGATGACTTACTGATTGCATCAAAGACCGAAAGTGGCTGCACAGCCGATACTATTGCTCTGTTGAACCATTTGGGAAGGAATGGGCACAAGGTGTCTCCTTCCAAATTGCAGTTCTGTCAGAAGAAAGTGAAATACTTGGGTCACCAGATAGAGAAAGGGTCAAGGAAAATAATGAAGGAAAGAATAACGAATGTACTTCAAATGAGTCCACCAAAGACAAGGAGGGAGGTGAGGAAGTTTTTGGGAATGGTGGGCTACTGTCGTCAGTGGATTCCCAACTTCTCAACCCTAGCAAAGCCTTTACTGAAGCTGACCCAGAAGGATGCCTTGGATCAAATTGAGCTGAAAGGAGATGAGATGGATGCTTTTATTGAATTGAAAGAATGCATGTGCAGGGCTCCAGCTTTAGGTATGCCTGATTACACAAAGCCTTTCACATTGTTTTGTCATGAACGTGATGCATGTTCTTTGTCTGTCTTGACTCAAGCCCATGGTGGCATAAATAGACCAGTAGCGTATTTTTCAGCTACTTTGCATCCGGTCGCAGCAGCACTTCCAGGGTGTTTGCGCGCCGTAGCAGCAGTTGGTATCAGCCTCACTCAGAGTGAAGGAATAGTGATGGGACATCCAGTAACAGTCATGGTCCCTCACTCAGTTGAGATACTTTTGACCCGCTCCCGAACGCAACACATGACTGGAGCAAGACTCACAAGGTATGAAACGATAATTCTGGGCTCACCGAATGTGCAGCTGAAAAGGTGCACTACGCTGAATCCAGCAACCTTGCTTCCCGGTGAAAATGCTGAAATTGAGGACGCTGAAGACGTCGAGCATGACTGCCTTCAGGTGACTGAATTTTGCACCAAACCTCGACCTGACATTAAGGATACTAAGCTTGATGAAAATGATCAAATTGTTTTCGTTGATGGTTCATGTCTAAGAGATGGGATGGGAATTTTGAAAGCAGGATATGCTGTATGTACTGTAACCGGTGTCTTGGAAGCGTCCTGGCTTCAAGGAGTCTATTCTGCACAAGTAGCAGAACTTGTAGCCCTTACAAGAGCATGTCAGCTGTCTGCATTGATGAAAGTCACCATTTACACTGATAGTCAGTACGGGTTTGGGATTGTGCACGACTTTGGACAACTATGGTCACAGAGAGGTTTCCTGACTTCTTCAGGATCCCCAGTGAAAAACGGAGAAAGAATAAGGGAATTGTTACACGCCATTCAAATGCCAGCCGAAGTTGCAGTGGTAAAGTGTAGTGCTCATACAAAAGGACAGGACTATGTTTCTCTGGTAAATGCATATGCGGATCAAGTCGCAAGATTTTGTGCCTTGAACTGTATATTACTCAGAGATGAATGGAATTCGATAAGTGAACCAGAACTCGAACCAGCTGAAGCATTTGCCTTGAAGGTCGTAGATACAATAGATGAATTAAAAGCATTACAGAATAACGACAGGGAGGATGAAAGAGACTCCTGGATTAAATCACAATGTATAAAGAGACCAGACGAGTTATGGGTTTCAAATAAAGGAAAATTTGTTTTGCCAAATAGTCTCTTATCACAGCTTGCGCGGTTCTATCATGGGCAAGCTCACCTAGGGAGAGATGCCATGATAAGATTGTTCAAAACTGATTGGTTTAACCCCAGATTTCGTCAAGCTGCAGAAGCAGTTTGCCATCGATGTGTCACTTGCCAGCAGATGAACCCAGGAAAGGGAACAGTTGTGAACGCGAGCCACATTGGCAGGGCCAGTGGCCCATTTAGTAGGATGCAGATGGACTTCATTGAGATGCCTGTGCATGGAGGTCTAAAGTATGTGTTGGTGATTGTGTGCATTTTTAGTCACTGGATTGAGGCATACCCCACACGTAGAAATGACAGCCTTACAGTTGCAAAGCTATTGTTGAGAGAGTTGATACCACGTTTCGGATTCCCGATCTCTTTAGAATCAGATAGGGGAAGTCACTTCAATAACGAGGTGATAAAGTTACTTTGCGAAGCGCTGAACATTGAGCAAAAACTGCATTGTAGCTATCGCCCTGAAGCATCAGGACTGGTGGAGCAGATGAATAGTACACTGAAATCAAGAATGGCGAAAATATGTGCATCGACAAATTTGAAATGGCCTGACGCATTGCCCTTGGTGCTAATGTCAATGAGAAACACCCCTGATAGAAAGACTGGATTGTCTCCGCACGAAATTCTCATGGGCAGGGCTATGAGACTTCCTGCAGTTCCCGCAAACGCGCTTTTGAATATTACAGATGATATGGTGTTAGACTACTGCAAGGGTCTAGCTGACGTGGTTCGCTCTTTCTCTCACCAGGTGGAAGCAACCACCTTGCCACCGATCCAAGGTCCAGGACACGCACTGAAAGCAGGTGACTGGGTCGTGGTAAAGAAGCACGTGAGGAAGTCGTGTCTGGAACCCCGTTGGAAAGGCCCTTTCCAAGTGATCCTGACGACAACTACCGCTGTGAAGTGCGCGGGGTTCCCAACTGGATTCACGCCAGTCACACAAAGAAAGTGTTGTGTCCCACAGATGAGGAAGTTGAAGCGCTGAAACTGCCAGTGCCTGATAAAACAGTGCTGAGACAGAGCAAAACCAAACTGAAAGCGAACAGACAGGAACGGAAGAGAGAGAGATATTCTCTGAGGACGAAGCGACCAACTCACTTGGGGAAGACCAAGGAGAAAGTTCAGACAGCGACGAAGCAGCTGAAGGTGACAAAGAACCTGAAGCAGCTGAGGGTAGTAAAGAGCCTGAAGCAGCTGAAGGTGACAAAGAACCTGAAGCAGCTGAAAGTGATAAAGAGCCTGACGAAAGTAACAGTGACGAAGGGCTCGAAAAAGGTGAAAAAGCAGGAGAGCCTGATCAGAGGAGGGCTTTCCCAGAAGCAAACGATACAGAAAAAGAAAAAGAGAACGTGATTGATTCCCCAGAAGGAGGGGACAAGGTAGAACAGAACGAAACAGTTCAAGCTTCCACAGAAAAGATCGCAGGTCCATCAAATGGACATGGTGCAAAGAGAAGACTAAGTATATCACCAATAAAACAGAGGACTAAAGAAAATTTGAACGACGGAGAAAGGCCAAAAGTGAAAGAGAAAAGAAAGGAAGTGTCTGTCGTGATACCATCCTCGAGTGAAGAAAAAGACTTGACAAAAGTGGAAAGTACCAGTGAGGCAGAGTCAAAAAGGGATGCAAAATTGAAAAGGAAAAGGATACCGAACAGAAGATATTCCGGTCCTGAATGGGCATATGTGGTTCATGACGATTGGACTGACGAGTTTGTATCTCTAAGCCTCGAGAACGAAGAAGAAGAGATACCAATAGAAAAGAAAAGTTTTATGGACTCTGTCGATTGAAAGGGTAATAAATGATATTGCTTGCTACAATCCAACGTGATACAAACAACCAGATGAGACATTGCTAAACCGGATGAGACTTTTGCTGAACTGATAAAAGACTGAGTTATTGCCGAATTGAGACAAATGCTGCTAACCGATAAGTGACTGGCCTCTTGAAGAAAACTGTGTGAACATCGCGCTCGTTCAGCTTCGTAACTGAATTGCTAAATAGTTTCTTTATAGGTGCTTCTAGCTCTCTGATTCTATACAGATCATGACGCAAAACAGTAGAAAGAAATATTGTAAATATGCGTGTATAGGCTTGATAATTGCATGTGTACTAATAATATTGGCAATTGTGCTTGCAATGCATGGTAAGGGTGAGAATGAGAGAATTGATGCTTCTACTTTTGCTCCTGTTACTGTCACTGAACTAACTGCACTGAAAAGACTAGAATTAGATGAGAGACACTTGCATGATAAGAAAGAACTTTCGTATAATGTTTTCTATCGCTTATTAACAGAATATGTTGAGACTATGGACGCGAAAGATTGTTATGTGTGTACACAGATACCGACATCAGTAAAAGAAGGGGTGACTTATCACCACATGCCTCTTACATACGGGATTACATGTAGTATAGTAATGTCTAGATTTTATGGTCAGACTAACATACAGTATTTTTATTCAAATTATGATGTTACTTTTGCATATGTTCCTATAATAGCGCAGCTAAGACAGATTGCTAAAGATTGGGATGCCAAAATTATGAGGGAATTTTTCGAGCCAATGGAACCTTTTGAAACGGCTCACGCTCATAGGGAAAACCTTACCTGCTCGCTCTCTGCAGTAGAAATAAGCTTTTTAGATCGCACAGATGATAGAAGGGCACAAATGAATGCGAAATTAGAAAAAGAGCTACATAAGAGGACTTCAGTAGAAAATTATGATTTTGCTGCAATAAAAACACAAGGGAGAATAGCTTTAGATGCTTGGCATGTAGGGAAATTTTGTATATATCGAGGTGAATCTTATTATGACAACATTTTTGTAGGAGCGAGTGAGTGTAAACATACGTTTATCTTTAAGGCCAAATGGACATTCATGATGAACAGACTTGACCCTGTCATACCAGGTGTATATTACATTTGTGGATATAATGCCTATTATCGTCTTCCAAAGGGATGGTGGGGGAGATGTTATTTGGGTATAGTGTTCCCAAAGGTTTATCAACTGGATGACCTATTGATGATTCCAAAGACATCTGGATCCCATCGTATCCAGAAAAGAGAGACCGCAGCTGCTGTGGTAGGAGATATATTTGGAGCCATGATTCCTTCATTGGGAGTTGTGTTAAATTCCATCAAAATAAGAAAGTTATCTACTATAGTGGATAACATGTTGACAAAGTTTTCAGGTGCTATAATCCTGATAGATGCTGAACTTGCAGCGGAAAGAGCTATGACTCTTCAAAACAGGCTTGCTTTAGACATTCTTTTAGCAAAGGATGGCGGCGTTTGCAAAATGCTTGGTGCACGACACTGTTGCACGTATATTCCAGATAATAGTGTGAAAATTAAAACTATGCTTGCTAATCTAACAAAAGAGAGTGCAGATTTGAAGGAACTGAAAGAACCAGGAGTGTGGGAGAAGGTTGGAAAAGGACTTGCTTCAGTGGGAAATTGGATTGGGGGAATTTGGAATGGAATATTACTAAAAATAATACAGGGAATTTTAATAGTACTTATTTGCATATTTGGAATTTGGGGAATAAAAAGGGGAATAATAATGATAATGGAAAGAATTAAAAGAAGGAAGGAAGAGAAAATGATTAAAAGAATGGCAGAAGAATACAAAGCAAAAACTAGGGGAATTAAAAGGAAAAGAGAACTGACAGAATTTTAATGGAATAAAATTTGTGGGAATAGTTTGTGTGATGACAAGTAGTCATCAGAGGAGGGATTGATGAAGCTGAAATGAAGGTTTTACATTTATTTGACGCATAAACGTAGTGCTGCAATAATCATGTGTGACTTTAACCGAACTAATAAAGATTGTACGGGGACAAAATGTGCCCTCAGAGTAGTTTGCCAACATTTATAAGCGTGCTTTATATAACGTGGTGTATTAGAATTGCACTAATCCGACCTAATCATAAACGTGTGCTACGATTTGCTTGTTTGAAATGTTTTAGCTTAGCATAACTTTAGCGTAGGCTTCGGCCTAGTTGCCTGGTCTCACGGTTTAGATGCTCGTATTTTTCCAATGTGCTAATAAACGTGTATTTCTGCTTGAAGCTGTATTTTTCCACTGAGACCGTTCACATGCTTATCTTAAGGTTTCGTGCCAGCCTGGCATTTTTCTCTTTGCTCCAAGGTCAATCTGCAGGTGCGGACAATGGAAGTTCTGAAAGTGAGTTAATTGGTATAAAATGTTGCAACTTGCGTACCCGTCTCCAAGGATAATGTATGCTTAAATAAAAGCTTGAGAACTGTTGTTTTTGATTGGATAATTTGAAGCCAACCTATGAACCCTCCAATGGAAGACCCTACTGGATTTGAACTGTTGTCTATTTAAACCAGGTGCACGAGAAGAAAGTAGCTATTACCCGACATTGCACCCATTGCGCCATTTTTGCAGCTATTATGGCCCATCTTGCTGCGACGCCATTTTGAAAGAGACTTTGATTCTTTCTCTAATCGAGAGAAAGAGACTTTAATGATTCTTACCCTAGAGACTTTAACTCTGATTTGTCCCTTTGCATGAAGGAGTAGTTTATTTTGCCGCCGTGAGGCGACTGCCCCGTCCACCCCTGCCCTTTTGCCCCATCCCCTGCTGATCGAGAAACGGTACCTGTGAGACGAAGACTTCCTTGAATGCTGATCGTAATTGGTAAATATGAAAGGAAATTGTAAAATTGCATTGTGTTTCTTTTAGGTAACCAACTGCTGATTTTGGATAAGAGCCCTAGTTAGGAGTTTTCCAAATTAATGTTGCTAAATTGTTTTTGCATGAAGTCCCACATGCTGATGCTAATTTGAGGTTAGATGAGGATTCCTTTTGTTGCACGATGCAATTTGAGACCTTGTTATGCTGACTAAATGTATGCAATTAGTTCATTACAGATTATAGTTTTAGTGATTTGCATTGCTATTATCGAATGCCTTGTTATTCAAATGCTGCATAGATTGCACCTGTTTCGTCGTTATGGACAGCTATTAATGTTCATTTATGTTTATCATTTGATGTTGAGACACATCTATATTGTGCTAGCTTTGTTAATATAGGGAAATAAATTCACTAACTTTGAATAAACTGGTGTGGTTATTCCTGACTGAAAGGTCAGGGTTCGCCTAAATGTATTCTGGATTAATTGTTAAGTGTTATGTTGATCAAGGTATTGCTTATGTTCGTTATTGATTATCGATTGCATTAAGCTGGTTGGTCTCGAGTGACGAGGGTCCCACTTAGCCAAAAGATTCATCGGCCTAAAGAGCGTCCAAGATACAAGTAAAATTATCTGTACGGAACGCTCTATCAGGAATATTCACAAAAAAGTCTGATTTATATCCTTAATAATTTGGTCTCAGAAAGTATTGGTCAATTCTCTGAGAAAGAGGATTTTTGTGCTGAAAGCCCCAACTTCCAGACGTTTTAGCAAAAGTTGTATAACCTCTTCCCAGGTGGTCCAAAAGATCCCAAATGTTCAGTAAGTACTTCCAGGGCGGTAGGGCTCTGGGTGAAAGAAAAAAAGTTGACCTCACTTTCAAACAGGCCCAAAGCCAAAAGTTACCGCTGATCTTACTGGTATTTTTCTAGGTAGATGTAGCTCCTTGTTCCACAATAGTCAAGTCCCTTTTGGACAAACCCGCAGAACTTTATATATATATATATATATATATATATATATATATATATATATATATATATATATATATATATATAATTTTTTTTGTTGCGTTTTTTAAAGTGTTTCTCTATGGAGTGGTATTCTGTATAAACATCAACAATTAAAATGTACTTCAACTTTACAGGAAAAGGTGATGGTTTTCAACAAAAAGCATAGCACTTCAATTTTTTTCAGCGAAAGTGAAGAACACTGTTGGATTAACATAGAAGAAGAAAGCAAATTGGAGAAATAATTGGAGGGGACTACACAAGCAGGTAAACAATTGTGATGAAAAAGAAAGATGTTTGAACTTCTTATGGGTCAAAATCAGACCCAAGAGAAAGCAAAAGTCACACTCCACAGTGCTTCTCAAGGTAGAGAAGAATTCTTTCAGTAGACAGTCCTCGTTATGTCTGCCCAATTGGAAGCAATCTTGAAAGTGGTATTTGCAGTTTTTAGAAGAGTAGGCTGACAATGATTACTGAATTCAGTTAAACGAATAATGTCAGAATTCCTGCACATTTCCCTACTTTACTTTTCTGCACTGTGATCCAGTCGTTGATGCCCAAAGTTAGCATGTCAGACAGATGCTCACAGTGCTTTGTTACCTAGCATTGAAATATGGTGGGACTGAGCCCTAAATTGCTCTCTCACCCTCTCCTAGCTCCTCCCAGAGCTAATCTCCTCCACCCATTTCCAGATCAAAACAAAATATACCCTTTCCAGGCAAGTCTGCGCTCATCTACCCAAAAACAGCAGCTCCTGCCACCAGTTTGTGAGATCTCTACCCTTACTGCTCCTTTTGAATGGTGGGTAGTAATTCAAAAGGGCAGTGTTTACTAGGCTGGCCTTCGTGTAAGGTGAGTTGTGGTCAAGTTCTAACTGCCTATGGTACGTAGTTAGTTACTAAGACAAAAGGTAGTGACAGCCCGGAGATGAGCTGCGAAAGGAACTCAATAATGTTGAACTGCAGGGGGCTCACCCAGAGGAAGTTGTATAATGCCACCAGACCAATCTGGTTAAACATGTCCGGAAAATAATGGCCTTATAAAAGTCATCATTGCCATAAAAAATAAAAAGTCATATTGTCCATGTTTTTATTTTTCTTAATTATATATACATATATATGCCAACAAAATGGTTGTCTCCTGTTGGAGAGCTCTGGTTATTGGTCTGCTTGGGTGTGAAATCGGTATACTTCGATACAGCATATAGATATTTTCGGAGCCTTGAATTAGTTTATGCCAGAAAAATTGAGATTTTCCTAGCCTTGGTGTCAGAAAGGCTAGATTTTATTAAAGACAAGGAGGCGAGTATTATGCTATTCTTTTCATGCTTTATTTTAAACAGCAGCCAAGAACTACAAATCCCAGAATCCCTGGGAAAAAAACTACCAAACTGCATCACAATGGGGTCTTCCAATTACACGACAAGCCCCATAATAACAGTCTTGACTGAGAGCAACAAGCCCTCTTTTCTTGCTAAAATCAGTCAATATAACGATGCGAGAAAAAGAACAGTAGACCATAAAGAGTCAAAAATGCGGAAAGTACGTCCAAAGCGAAGGACTTGAGGAAAGGATGACCTTGTGTAGATCCTGTTGGTTGAAGAGGAGGTAGAGAAGGGTGAGCTGAAGAAAGCTGGTCAGACAGTAGCGTTGCTGTTGGTTGCGTTTGAGGCAACTAGAATAAAAGAACAGGGAGGGTTAGAAGAGGCGGGATAATACTCGCCTCCTTGTCTTTAATAAAATCTAGCCTTTCTGACACCAAGGCTAGGAAAATCTCAATTTTATTACAAGACAGGAGGCTCATATTATGCTTGTTCAAAACAATGAAACAACATTTTGCATAGGATGATCAACTGGTTTACAATAGAACGTTCTAAATGTATTGACGTTAGACCAATCTGCAGATCTAAGGATATCCTGTAAACTAGCCCCGCAAAAAAGGCCTTAGAAGCCGTAGCTCCTCTAACGGAATGGGCATCATAAATGTCAATAGGGACACCAGCCAAATTCATCAGCCACTTGAGCCAACGGGCTAAAGTGGGAGATGAGACAGGTTTATGGGGTTTTTGATAGGAAATCAGCAGTTGAGAAGAAGAGGCTGTCCTGAGATCTGCAGTTCGTGAAACGTACGTTTTTAAGCAATTAGCCACGCACAACTTAGGTTGGGAGGGAAAAAAGGGATAGAGCACAGAAGACAAATTAGTCTTGGTACGCCTAGCCACATTGAAACACACACCGAAGGCAGAAAAATGAAAGGAGGAAACATCCAGAGCTTTAACATCAGAAACTCGTTTGATAGAGACCAAACAGAGGAGCATAGTAATTTTAGCAGATAAATATTTTAACGAAAGTTCTGAATTATCGGGCCAAGAAAGAAGAAGATGGAGGACGGAATTTACATCCCACATAGACTTATATTTGGGGTTTGGGGGTTTGGAAAAACGTATTTCTTTTAGTAGGCGGCAAACTAAGGGATGCTCTCCCACTGGTCTACCCTCCACTCTGACGTGTTCTGAAGAAATTGCTGATCTATATGTATTGACGGTACGATACGCCTTGACCTGAGAGGCTAAGGAAGCTAGGAAATTTACGATCAAGGTAACGTCAGCTGAAACGGGATTGGAATCCCTGTCCACACACCAGCTGCACCATACTGCCCAGGCCGCTCGATAAACTTTCGCGGTGCCCGGAGCCCAAGATTGTTGGATGAATTGGACAGCCTGTTGCGAAATTCCTGGGGTTCTCCAGGAAGCCCCGAAACTCTCCAAGCTATGAGGGATAGGGAACCTTGTATTATGAGGTTGTGAGGATGTCCCTGGGGATCTAGGAGAAGGTCTGGGAAAGGGAAGATGAGAACTGGAAGATCTGACGAGAGTTCCAAAAGGGTCGGAAACCAGGGTTGGGACTGCCAGAATGGGGTGATTAACACTAGGGATGAGCCCTGACGGCGGACATGTGCTCGGACCCGAGCAATAAAAAGGAAGGGGGGAAAGGCGTACAGCAGGGAAGGAGGCCACGGTTGAAGAAAAGCGTCGGTAGCTAATGCTAAGGGATCTGGTCTCCAACTGAAGAATTTGGGAAGATGGGAGTTGAGTCTTGAGGCAAAGAGGTCTATGAACATTGTACCGAAGACAGAAGAAAGACGCTTGAATATAGAAGGGTGAAGTCGCCAATCACTTGAGTCGTGGGAGTGCCTTGAGAACCAATCGGCCACCACATTGAGATTGCCTGGGAGATATTCCGCCCTGATCGAAATATTTTTGTGTAGACAAAACTCCCAAAGACTCTTGGCCAAGAGAGCTAACGGTTTGGAGCGAGTCCCGCCCAGACGGTTTATGTAAGTTACTGCCGATAGATTGTCCATTCTGAGAAGAATGGAACATTTTACTCTGTCTTTGGTAAAGGACTGGATGGCAAAGGAACCTGCAAGCATCTCTAAACAGTTTATGTGCATTGACGACTCCTGAACGGACCATGGTCCGCCAGTCGAGTGTGGACCACATCTTGCGCCCCATCCTGTCAGACTTGCATCTGGCTCTAAGACAAGATCTGGGGCGGCAGAGAAAATCGTTCTCCCGTTCCAGGCATCTAAATGACTCATCCACCATGTGAGTTCTTCCCTGGAGTCCGCGTCGAGAACCACCTGATCCGAATATGACAGACCCTGTTGAAGGTATCGGATCTTGAGCCTCTGAAGGGCTCTGTAATGGAGAGGGCCTGGAAATATGGCCTGGATGGAAGAGGAAAGGAGGCCTACAAGACGAGCCAGTGCCATGAGGGAAGTACAGGGTAGCGACAGGGCATGACAAATTTCTTTCTTTATCAAAGAAACTTTGTCCGGGGGAAGCTGGAGAATCGACTCGGCGGTGTTGACGAGGAATCCCAAGAACTCGAGAGTTTGAGAAGGAACAAGGGATGACTTTTGGAAGTTTATAAGGAATTCCAACTGAGAAAGGAGATCCTGACAAATCTTTAGATGGGCTGTTAGGGAAGACTGGTCTTGGGCCATCAATAGGAAGTCGTCGAGATAGACGATAAGGCGTATCCCTTGAGCCCTGAGAAAGGCCACCACTGGTTTGAGTATCTTGGTGAAGCACCAAGGGGCAGAAGAAAGACCGAAGGGAAGAGTTTTGAAGCGGAAGAAAGTATGTTCCCACCGGAATTGGAGAAATTTTCTGAATGAAGGATGCACCGGTACCGAGAGATAGGCATCCTGGAGATCTATGCGAACTAACCAGTCGTTGTGAAGAAGGATATCCCAGAGATGGAGAATAGTTTCCATCTTGAAGTGATGAAACACTACAAAGTTGTTGAACTCCTTCAAATTTATGACCGGGCGGTGTTTTTTGTTTTTCTTTTGAACTAAAAAGATATTGCTGAGAAACCCCGAAGTGTCGAAGGGCACTTCTTCGATCGCTTGCTTTGACAGTAAATCTTGTATCTCAACTTGAATGAGGCGAGATTGATCGTGAGAAAACCGAAGAGGTTGAGGAAGGAAGGGTTGAAAGGGAGTCTGGTAAAGTTCTATGCAATAGCCTTGGACGGCTTGGATTACCCAAGGATAGGAAGTTATTGACAACCAAGCATTTAAACACAAAGCTAGCCTGCCTCCTACTGGAGGAAGGCCAGAACTGAAAGTTCTTACCTGCAAGTTGTTCTCCTTTGGCTCTATAACTCCTGTTGCGGCCACCGCGGAATCTGCGGGGGTAGAATTGGGGCTTGTATCCTTGATACACTTCAAGCTGGTTAGACTGGGTGTAGGAGCCTCTGTTGAGGGGTTGACCTCTTGCAGAGAAGCGGCCGGCAAAACGGCTCCTTCCTTTGCCGGCCCTTCCAAAAACCCGATTGGAAAATATTCTCTTCATTGAATAATGTGCTTTGTCCAGAGAATTAAAAGTAGAGACGTACTTGCCCATCTCTTTTATGAAAGAGTCTCCAAAAAGAAGACCATCTGCATTAAGGCCTTCCTCCTTAGAAGCCAGAGTGCTGAGTTTTGGATCAATCCTGAGGAGGAGGCTTTTCCGACGTTCCTGGGAAATGTAAGAGTTGTCGTTGCCCAACATACAGATTGCCCGTTGAGCCCAGTTGGAGAGGGTATCGGGATCCACATGTGAGCCCTCCAACTTGGCGTCCTCAGCAAGGTCGAATATCCTGGTGAGGGGACCCACCAAATCTAGGAGCCTGTCTTGGCAATTTGACCAGGCGCGGTCAACTCCCTTCTTGGGGTCCTTGCCAAATTTCGTGAAGAAAAGGAGCATATTGGGATCAATGGCAGGGGTGTCTGTGACTTTACATGGAAGAGAAGGTCTGGGACATTCGGATTTTAATTTATTTCTGGATGATTTATCCAGGGGGTGTCGGAGATAGAAAGAGACGTAATCCGAAACGTGCCTAGAGGGGAACCATTCAGAGGAGTTGGGATGATGGATGGAAGTAGGGTCGAACAGAGGTTCGCCAACCGGGTCAACCAGGTCCTCGGGCACTAAGTGAGGGGAGTACTCATGAGGAGAAATTTTTCGCCTTTTCTCCGGAGGCCCATCAAAATAATCATCATCTCTATTGTCTTGTAAGACATCATCATCCCCATCACTGTCCGTGTCCCGTAAATGAAGGATATTAAGGGGAGAGGAGGGGAGACCCGAAGATTTCGCCTCTCGGGTTGGAGGCCCAAATTTATGAGAAACGCCTTTAGAACTGTCCTTAGAATAGGACACACGTTTCTTGCCTCTCAAAAGAGGGTTTACTCTGGGTGCGTGAAGCATTTTTGAAATAGAGTCCTCCAAATTTTTTGAAACGTCCAACATAGACACTGAGACAGCGTGTTGGACTGAATCCTTAATAAAGGATTTTAAATTGTCCTTAATGGACTGGGTTTGATCGTCTTCTGACATGGTGGGAAGAAGAAACAATAGTTAAAATGAATAATAAGGGGAAAAAACAGGAAAAAATCCTGTTTGAACTAAAGAAATAATTGGGAAAGGGTTAACTGGACAGGGGAGGCTGGCCGGGGTTGTGAGGAGGTGTGTCACTAACCTCAAGAGAAAACGCGTTTGAAATAGCAAAGCGTGTGAGGGACGAGCGAGTTCCTTGAAGAAAATCAATAAATGAGAAGGCAGTCAAGCGTGTAAGCTGCACACGCTGTAGCCGCTCAATGAGGCGGAAAGGATTAAAACAGACGCTCGTAAACCCAACCGAGCGTGAAGGAAGTTCAACACAAGCCGCCGCTGCCGCGTGTGAGGCAGGAATGAGAAGAATGCCATTGCTTCAGGCGCGGCTGTCAGAACGTTTACCGAACGTTCTGACAGACGGCCTGTCAGCGCGAAAATGCGCACCAGAGCGCGCGAGCGCGTTAAGGAATTAAACTACCAAGGGGCAAATAAAATACAACATAAATTCCCACATGAACAGAGCCATAATAAAAGGTTAATATGTAAAGACACCAAATACACTATTGTACGATATACATAATACATAAAAAAGGTGAGCAGTGTACTTATCTTGACTGCGAGCAGCAAGAAAAGAGGGCTTGTTGCTCTCAGTCAAGATAGTTATTATGGGGCTTGTCGTGTGATTGGAAGACCCCATTGTGATGCAGTTTGGTAGTTTTTTTCCCAGGGATTCTGGGATTTGTAGTTCTTGGCTGCTGTTTAAAATAAAGCATGAAAAGAATAGCATAATATGAGCCTCCTGTCTTGTAATAAAATCTGTGTCCCGTTTTCAACATATGCAAATGATAATCTCTACGACCACATTCATGCTTGAAGATAATACTTTGGGCCGCATTACAAGTTTGACTGAGGGCATTACTCCGTCACAAACGTGACCGATATCTTGTCCACCGTATTGGAAGTTCCATTATATCCTATGGAACTTGTAAAATGGCAGACGGGATAGCCGTCATGTTTTTGATAGAGTAATTCCATCAAACTCGTAATGAGGCCCTTAATGTTTAGCAATGAACTCTTTGCAATATCATGGAACAGCAATTCATGCTTTGTACTGTGAATCTAATGATTGTGTACTCTGAGAAGCATCATGCTTGGAGACAGCCATGGATACATTCACAACCCAAAACACACACCCAGGTCTAATATATTGATAATCTAGACATAATTTGAAAGGTGCCAAAATCAGAATTGTTGGTGAACATTTTTTAAATAGCAGTGACCTACAGTTAAGAACAGTACCAACAATGTATAAGTCATAAAGAAACCTGAAAGTGTATGCAAAAAAGGGTGAGATTAAGACCTCTACCCAAAGAATAAAGACAGTTTCAGACTCAATACCGTTAGCTGAAAGCTGTCACCCAGATCATACCTTACAATGTACACTGTAAGGAGAGTCTCCGTGGCCAACAGAACTGTACTCACAACAAAGACTTTGAGGATGTTTATAAGAATATGACTTACACATACCTTTAGCTGCCAACATTCAACTTTATAGACTGCTTTAGAAAAAGTAAAGAAAGTAACTTGAAATGAGTCATTATTAGATAGACCCAAAAGACAAAGGAAAAAAATGACTAGCCTAGGCATTGTGAGGCTTTTATTATTGTTATAACAACTAGAGTTGTACAGTAAAGTAACCTGCAACATTAACTCCCACTGACTACCTTTAGGAAGAGACCCTTGTTAACAAAAATCTGTTTGACAGACCAACTGTGATTTATTTAAAAAAACGGCCTGAATTTGACCGGGAAGTTGACAGTTAGCCCTTTAAGTATCAATGAAAAGACAGACACTTGAAATGTGATCCTGTGCGCTACGTTAATGCAAATTGATTTAGGGACCCAAATGAAGAAATGTAAGATAGGATTGCTAATTATTTCCAAAACATCTTATGTAATTTATATTCTGTATTGTTCATGTCCTCTATTATATGTTGGGAACACCATTCAGAAAATTTAATTATGGACATTGGAGCATATTTAATCCATTGTGTGGCTGATAGGTGCCCAATGGTGCTTCAAAAAATTACTGGTGTGTTAAGAGAGAATTGAACTTATGGGAACAATAGTCAAAAAACATTACCATCACTTTGATCTTATGAACCAAAAGTGGTTGAAGCATAATCACATTTTTTATGACTGAATATTTGAAAATACATACAATGTTCGACAGGAATTGGGTGATGAAGACTGTCAGATTCTAAACTGAATTCCTTAAAAAGTCTCCAGTTCTTATGTATGACATCAAATTATATAGTTTTATTTAATCTTTGCTATTTATTTAACCTCTTTCTCCTGTGCATAGTTTGTAAGATGCACAGATCCGTATTGAGTTAAGGTTGTGATGTGATCTACACATTATTGTATTGTATGGTTATTTATATAGCAATTTCCATACCCCTTCCAAGGGATCACTGACACAATATTGTAGTAAACAATATAATTGACAAAAATATGGTGTCAAAAACATTGTTTATTCCAATAATGTGCTCCTTTCCTTAAGGCTGTAAGCACAAAAATAATGAAAAAAAAATCGCTGACACTAATACCATCCACAAATAGACAAAAATATCGATTTTCTGATATAGATAGTTTAAAGTTGTTAATGTTAAATATTTTAATATATAAATTTAATTAATACAATGATTATTTTCTTTTTGTACACCCCCACAGGTGTGTAATTTCACCTTGTGAACAAGACCGTGAATCGGTCGAAACGTGTCATGAAGATTCAGCAGTAAATCCTTCCTGAAACTATCCTGAGTACTGAGTAAGCATTATTGTGTGCTGGCTGGGCTACTACACCGGTACGCTCCGCTGGCTCCATGTTGCACATGTTACACCCCTCGCTGGTCCTGGGCTCCAGAAGGAGTGGTTTCTCTTTTGGATATATATAGATATATATATATATATAGGTATATATATATATAGAGAGAGAGAAAGAGAGAGTTATACATATATATATATATATATATAAAACCCCCCAAAAATATAAATAATCAAATAAGAAAAAATATATTATATAAAGTAGACAGTAAACAGAATTTGAGTGTGTTGCTCCTAATATTCCCACTCCAGTCTGTGCAACAATAGTAAAAGTGTTGAATTTCAGAAGGGTGAAATTAATTATGTCTACTTCAAACAATGCAGCAATAGGGAAAGTGTTGAACTGCAGAGAGTTAATTTTACTATTCCTACTGCAGTCTAAGCAAAAGTAGGGAAAATACTTCACTTCAAACACACTGCATATACGAGTAACCCCATGAATGTAGAAAAAATATGAAACTCATTTAAAAAACACAGAACTATACATACATATATATATAGAAACTAAAACAGTTCATCAATTGACATAATTATAATTCATTAAAATAATAATAATAATAATAATAATAATTGTTATTCAATTATTAACTTCACTCTGTACCCCTACCCACCTAGCAGTCCGCACTTAAAATATAACTCAAACAAGTAACTATTTCATACCTTACATATTTTAAATAAATTAAATAAGTAACAATTAATAACTGGTAAATAATTATTAGTTCATTAAGTTCCCAACCTAGACCTTTACAAACCTAGCATCCTACAACTAAAATAAAATTAAATTAAATAAGTATTCCACAATTTGAATATTTCAAATTCCATTAAATAATTTACAAATAATTCAAAATTAATTATTACTTCCTATCCTATACCCCTACAAACCTAGCAGCCTGCAACTACAATAATAGTAAAACAAATCATTACTCCATAATACACTTAATTAAATATAAATTAAATAATTAAGTTGTTAATTACTTATTACTTAACTAACTTCCCATCAAACACCCTTAAAAGCCCGCAACTAAAATAGGTAAAAAAAAAATAACTGTTCCATGAATTGCAGAATTAAAAATCAAATAATAATAAATTGTTCATTACTTAACTTCCCACCCTATGCACCTACAGACCTAACAGCTTGCAAATAAATATAACGAAAATAAATCCGTATTATTATATAAATTACATTATGATTATCACTCATATAATTAAGTAACATTTGTTAAATAATTCTTAATTATTTATTGTCTAATTAACTTCCCACCCTATTCTCCTACAAACCCAACAACCCGCCACAACACTATAAATTATTATAACAAAAAAAAAATCTAAATCTGGTAGAGAATTCTAGTTGCAGATTCCTTAGCTTAGAATTTCCCCCAGCCGTCAGTCTGGACCAGGAGATTTCTCTTTGAGCAGTACACTTGCGTGTCGTTAGATGGCATTGGTCGAGTCTGCGTCCGCCGTGGTCACCGGATATGATGTTGCAGGTCATATATAGGCACCACGTTGGTGCGCTGACGGCACTTCTTTTCTTTCTGCGCCAGCCTATGTGCAGATCCGGAGAGAGCTACATTTGCAGTCACTTTTTGGACTGGCCTTTCCACTTTTTGTCAAAGTTTTTTGACTTCTGGTGCTTTGAGATGTCATCTCGTAAGACCGGCTTCAAGCCCTGGGACTCCTATCGCCGCATGATGTCGGTGACGGATCTGCACCTGGGCCCTTATTTATACTTTTTTAGCGTTGCATTTGCGCCGCTTTTTGATGCAAAAACAGTGAAAACTTACAAAATACAATTGTATTTTATAAGTTTCCGCTGTTTTTGTCTCAAAAAGCAGCACAAATGCGGCGCTAAAGAAGTATATATATGGGCCCAGGTGTGTTTAGAGTGTTTGGAGCGTGACCACAACCCGAAGTCGTGCTCCGACTGCCGGGCCATGAACCTGAAGGATTCGAGGGAGCGGTCGCTAAAGCTGCTCGCGGTCCGGCATCCGGCTTTGCATCACTCCCGGTCTTGGTCGAGAGGAAGGTCCTGAGACCGCTCCTGGAGCCATCACCACTCTTCACCACACACCACAAATCTTTGGGTCATTCAGGTAAACACATTAAGAAGTCAAAGAAGCACAAGCATTCTTCGACTTCATCCCATCAGTCTGACGATGCGGGAGAAGGAGCCCCCACTCTCTAGGCCTCTGTCTTCAGAGACTGTTTCTGGGTCCTTCGAGCCGCTCTGAGTTTCCAGGAGCCGGAGCAACCCCTGCCCAGATAAAAGAATTTTACAAGGCCATGCACCTTATCTTTGGGCAGTCCTGCCCTTTCGGGGAGCCTTTGGGGCCTGCAGGGTTGAAAGGGGCCCCTCCCGGTTCCACTCTGGTGGCTTTGGCCTTGGCTCTGAGGGGCACCCAAGGATCCACTTCCAGAGCAGGGTCAGTCATACCTTTGCGACCTGACCCAACAATGGTTCCGACATCGAGGCTCCCAATGTTGACTGAGTCCGCGGTCAGCATCAATCCCATACTCCAACATGGAGCAGCATTGCTCAATGTTGATTCAGACTTCAGCCGGGACTCTGGTCCCTAGATCGGATGTTGTCTCTTATTCCTATTGGTATGACTTCAGTGGGGGTATGGAGGGGTCACTGGACCCTTTAGAATTCCAGCTTGAAGACCCTATGGACTGGGCTCAGGAACTGAGTGAAGCCAGCGGTCAGGATACCTCCCCTGACTCTGGTTTGCTTTCTCCCTCTACCATGGCTATGGAGGAGGGGGCTTCCTATTCCATGGTGGTGCAGAGAGTGGCCGAGGTCTTGGGACTCAACCTGTCTTTGATGGCTGTCAGGACCAATCTCCTGACTGAGGTGCTTCAGCCTGGGGCTTCCACATCAGAACCCCTTTTGCCCTTCAATGAAACCCTCATGGATGTCCTGCTGGGGACCTGGACCAAACCCAGCACAGGGGCTCCTGTTAATAGGACAATAGCCTGCCACCATAGGCCTGCGCCAAATGGGGCCCGGCTTTCCTTACCCAACACCCCACCCTGAAAGCTTGGTTATCCAAGCCTTAATGTCCCATGGTATGTTACCTTCCGCTCCTGTAGATAAGGAATGAAAGAGGCTGGACCATCTTGGGAAGAAGTTCTCTTCCTCCACCCTGGCACTGTGGTCTGTGAACACTACATGCCTGTAGGGCCATTACACCCATACCTTTTGGGACAAAGTCGGGCAAGTGCTGCCACAGATTCCATAGGAGGCCCGGTCTGTTCTCTCCCAGGCTGTTGCTGATGGGAGAAATGCAGCCAAGTTCACAATCAGATGTGGGCTGGATACGAATGACTCTCAGGGCAGATCGGTTGGTTCGTACGGTGGCCTTGAGGTGCAATGCCTTTTTGAAATATTTTTATTAGTTTTACCCATCAATATATCTCGTACATACAAACATGGACAGGGACACATATGTCCGATCAATTGGTATATCTCAATGCAGTTGGCTCTTCCTGGCCACTAATCCCAGCCCCATCACCCCCCTCACCTCCCTGATTTGTCTCTTGGGTAAGCATCCTCCTTCCCAGATCTGTTGATATTTGGGTAACACCTCCAGCCTTGGACATCTGGCTTTTCAGGGGATGTCCAATCTATACTGATGGACATGCCCTTTAATGACACCAGTCTCTTCGGGGATAAAGCAGACTCGGTGTTCAAGCGCTTTAAGGAGTCCGGGCTACGGCCCTGTCTCTTGGCCTCGCTGCTGCCACTCACCCCGTCAGTCTGCTTTTTGCTCCTTTCAAGGCTACGGAAGGGGCGCCCAACCACGCCCGTTCCCCGTTAGTCGCCGCGCATGCTGCTCAGCTTCTGCCTGACTGGGGATGTGGGATCCAGTGTCCACATGGATCAGGAAGCCAGCGGTTTAGCCAGTTCACCATTCTCCCATCTGCTGCTGCCTCTTAGCCTTCCTGATCTGGCACTCCCCGCCACCCCCACAGGACCAGTCGACATCAGGATTCGCCATCATCTGCCATGCTGGAACACCATCACTTCAGACAGGTGGGTTTTGCAAATAGTCTGAAGGGGCTACTCCCTCCCTTAGGACTGCCCCTCCCACAATGCCACCATCCTACAATCGGATGACGGAGGATCACCTGGCACTTCTCTGCGGGGAGGTTACAGCTCTCTTGGCCAAGGGAACCATAGAGAGGGTCCCTATGCCAGAAGTTGGTCATGGTTGTTATTCCTGCTACTTTTTGGTGCCCAAAAAGGAAAAGGGCCTCCACCCTATCCTCGACCTCCATTCCCTCAATCTCTTCTTGAGGAAGGAGAATTTCAGAATGCTCACTCTGGCTCAGGTCCTATCTGCCCTAGGCCCTGGAGAATGATTGATAGCGTTGGACTTG
This sequence comes from Pleurodeles waltl, assembly GCF_031143425.1. NCBI lineage: Eukaryota > Metazoa > Chordata > Amphibia > Caudata > Salamandridae > Pleurodeles > Pleurodeles waltl. Next base: position 202,500,505 of record NC_090444.1, on the reverse strand, counting down.
CAGGACTCTTATTTCCAGATTCCCATCCTGTCTGCACACAGACGTTACTTGTGGTAGGTCACAAGCATTTTCAATTCACCATGCTCCCCTTTAGCCTTTTCAGCACTCCCCGAGTGTTCACCAAAGCGATGGTGGTGGTCGCAGCTCATCTGCGCAAGTTAGGGGTTTAGTCTTCCCCTACCTCGATGACTGGCTGCTGAAGATGCCCCCCCCCCCACAAAGGCTGTCATCTCCCACCTTCAAACTACAGCAAAACTCCTGCATTTGCTGGGGTTCACTGTAGGAAAGTGCCTCTTTTGGCATGGCCAGCCCCCCCATTTTTTGCCTGGTATATGATGTAATTTCAAAGGTGTAAGTGCCTTAGGCCCCTTTTAAACAGGTTCCCAGGGCCAGATCTCTTTATCAAAACTGTTGTGATGCATTGGCACAATTGACAACACCTTTAGCTGCTGCTATAGGTCCCTAGTAAATGGTACTCAGGCACCCAGGGCATGGGGTACTACAGGTAGGCCCCTTAAGGAAGCAGCACAGATTGTGCCACCCTCAGGAACCCTGTATCCAAGTGCACTAAGCACTGCCATTGCAGACTGAGTGTCCTGGTAGAATCCTAAAATGCAAACATGACATAACCCACAGCATTTGTGACCTGTCCACTACCCTCTGCATGCAATATAGATAAGCCACCCCTCTGGCAGGCCTTCCAGTCCTAAGGCAGGGTGCAGTATAATGCATGTGTGGGCATAGGTGCATGAACAATATGTCCCTACTGTGTCCTTGCCAACCCTGGGACATAATAAGTGTACAGAGCAGCCATTTTAAATGCCTGTACTGGTCAATATGAGTTTCACAGCTACACGTTGGCCATTCTGAACTCTGGGTTGTTTGGTATCAAACAACTCAGAACAATAAATCCCAATTGGTACCAGAATTGGATTTATTGCAAAATGTACCCAGGGTCTACATTATAGGTGACCCCTGCAAAAGCTAACAAACCCTGGCATGGTTGCTGGCTGGTCCTAACTAGCCTGCCACCACCAGACAAGATTCTGGATCCCTGGGGTGAGGGCCTTTGCTCTCTGGGACCAGAAACAAAAGCCCTTCCTGTGCAGATGTGTTACACCATCTCCCCCAGGAATGTGCACTGCCAGTGAGCTTCAAAGGGCTTGCCGCCCTTGAAAGTCAATTCCCAGCCCTGCTGCTAGTAGCAGATGGCCGCCCCATTGCAAACCCCCATTTCTGGCAGGAGCAACAGTGGGAAAATGCACAAAGACCAGGGGTTGAGGCCAATCCCCCCTCCCCCCTAACCTGCACCACCCCGAGGTGTTGCAGGCGAGGTGACCTCTCCATTTCATTTTCCTCCATCTTGCATGGTAGGAAATAGCCAGTCAGGCATAGGGATGTGACCTCTGCCTACAAGAAGTGGTCACATAGTGGGTGTGGAAACTACGAGGTATTCTCCTAAATGCCCCCTAGATGCAGCATTTGATGGGCATCCCCAGACCTGCAGATCAGATTTGATGGACACAGAAGACCAGCAACAAAGAAGACCCAAGGCTCGAGAACAGAAGTCCTGCTACAAGAAGAAGGTGCCAAACCCTGGCTGCTGCACCCAGGACTCAACAATCGCAGCTGAGAGGTTGACTGGACATCGGATGGACTCTAAGAAACCCCAGAGGACCTCCAACCTTCTAAAAATTGCCAAAAGCCTCTCTCCAGAGTGAAGGCATCACTCTCTGCAACTAAGAAGCAAGAACCAGTGAAGTCCAGTTCACTAACCGGCCGCTGACCAAGGAACCAGACAGAGCAACTGGACAAAATTTCACCCGACGGACCAAGAGGACAAACCCTGCAAGTGTGCCAAGTTTGGTTGCACTGGAACCTTCAGTGGCTGAACTGTGCTATAGCCAGGGGTACTAGACCCCCCAACGTCAGACACCAAGAAGAAAAGTCCTCTCTGGACTCTCCAAGGACCATAAGCAAGCACCCAGTCGAGGGACTTCAGGACACCCAAGAACTACCCCCCCAGAGTGGCCCTGCTGACTTGCAAACCAGCCTCCAAGTGACCTGCCTCCTAGTTTCAAGGGCACCTTTGCACACAGCTCTTGGCTGAAATATCTGCTATGCATGCAGCCTCCCTGGCCTTTGCACCAGAGAACCAGCTGTGCTCTAAGTGTCCCCCACCCCTTGTGACCTCTACACTCCAAGGGGAACCACCGGACTAACCTTGAAGTATGCCTGTGCAGTGCATTTCCAAGTGGTTCCCCTTACATGTCCTGCACCAGCTCCAAGACTTTCAGCAGCTGCTTCCGCTTGAACTGGGAACCGCCCAAACTTCACTGGCTGGCTCACATGACCCCTTGATGACCTTGACCTAAAAACAGAAGGAGGCATTGGTAAACAGACTGCCTAATTTTATATGCATTTTTAAAGTTTTCTCCCATTAATTCCTATGGTGCGTAATCACACACAAAAATACTATTTTTGCTAAACTTTAAAAAATATTAACTTAAAACGTACTTACCCGACTTTGATAATTTTTGTCTTAAAACTTTTGGAAAAATCTTACTCTGCAGTGGGACCTGAAGTTCCAGTGGGCTCAGCATCAGGGGAATCTCTCTGACATAGTCCAGATCTCAGAGGGGACTGCACTTTTGAGCCCTAATGGTGTCAGAGGCAGATCGCTCTCCCTTCCCCTCAGCTCAGGACGATGAGACTAGCATTGAAAGCATTCCTTCCCTCTCTCAGAGAAAAAGTGGTGCAGGTGTTCATGGACAACACCCCCACCATGTGGTACTGCTACAAATAGGGTGGGGTGGGGTTGTGGACCATTTGTCAGGAGGCTCACTGCCTCTGGACATGCCTGGAACATCAGGGCTTTTACCTGGTGGTTCAACATCTAGTGGGCTGTCTAAATGTCAGAGCGGATGAACTCAGCCGTCAATGACTGGTCGGTCACGAATGGTGTCTCCGTCCAGGTGGCACAAGATCTCTTTCAGCAATGAGGAGATCCTTGGTTAGATATGTTCGCCTCCACAGAGAACTCGCCATGTCCACTGTTTTATGCGTTGGAGTTTTCAAAGTGACACTCACTCGGCGACGCTTTTCATCTCAAGTGAAACTCAGGCCTCCTTTACGCCTTTCCACCAATACCATTTCTGCCCAGAGTTCTCAAGAAGATCAAGAACAACCATGTCCAAGTCATTCTTGTGGCTCTGGACTGGGCACAAAGAGTCTGATATCCCGAGCTCTTGAGCATGGCTGTCGATCCTGCGATCAGACTGCCCCTTCGGTAGTATCTTCTGTAGCAGCAGCAGTGGACGGTTCTCCGCCTAATCTTCTCCAGTCTCAACCTTCTTGCATGGAGATTTAGCAGTGGCAGTTGACAGCTTCTGAACTTCCGCCCAAAGTCTGCAATGTTATCTTGACAGCCAGGCGTCCCGTCACCAAAATGGCATACCCCTGTAGATGGAACAAATTTGTGTCATGGTGTACAGACAAGTCTGTTGACCCCCTCTCCGCTCCTCTTTCTGAGGTTCTTCTGTTTGTCCTTTTTCTAGCACAATGGGGCTCTGCTCTGGGCACCCTCAAGGGTAATTTTGTCTGCCATCTTGGCTTTCATCCGATTACCTGATCAACCCTCATTATTTAAATCTCCAGCTGGAAGATTTCTTAAGCATCTCTTTCCTCCTACCCCGTTCATAATGCCCCAATGGGATTTGAACTTAGTTCTTACATATCTAATGTGAGCTCCTTTTGAGCAGCTCCTCAACTATCCTCTTCACCTGCTTACTTCAAAAACAGTCTTCCTTGTAGCTATCACCTCTGCCGCAGAGTGAGTGACCTGCAGGCTCTTTCTTCGAAGCCACCTTTCCTCCTCATCCACCCTGACCAGGTGGTGCTTCGTACTAGGGCTTTTTTCTGCCTAAAGTGGTCACGCCCTTTCATGAAGGCTAGTCAGTCACTTGGTCTACTTTGTTACGCACCCCCACATCCCTTTAAGGAAGAGGAGAGACTCCACTGCCTGGACACAAAAAGAGCGCTTGCATTCTATCTTCATCGTATAAAAGAGCTCCGGGTGGATAATCAAGACTTTGTGGGCTATGTGGGTGCTAAGAAAGGTTGGGCAGTGTAGAAGAGAACCATCTCCAGATGGGTGGTTCTCTGCATTAAAATGTGCTACACATTGGCTAAGAAGCAACCCCCGGACTGCTTGCATGCTCAATCTACCAGGGCAACAGCTGCCACCACTGCGTTAGCATGCAGAGTTCCTGTCCTGGACATCTGTCAAGCAGCAACGCTGGCGCCCTTGCACACATTTACTTTAAAATTCTGCCTGGACAATCTGATAGAGATTTCTAGCTGCAGATTCCTTAGCTTTGAATTCCCTGGTGTCAGTTTCGAATCCAAATTTGTTTTGCTGAGCAATACCCTGCGTGCACCATCGGGTGGCATCGTTTGGATCCGCGTTCGTCATTCAGCTTCACGTGGCTTCGTCAACGTCATTGGAAATGTCTGTGACCTCACGGTCACCTATAAAGGCACCACCCTGGCACGTGTACGTCAGTTCTTTTCCTTCCACACCGGTTAAGCGCAGGTCTGGGATCAAGCTACCCTTTACCTTTTTTGACAAGCCTTTTTTCGACTGTTTTGTTGAAGATTTTTCATGTCTGTGTGTCATCCAGGAAGACGGGTTTAAGCTGCGTGGTGCCTGCCATCATGCCATGTCGGTGACGGACCCCAACCAGGTATGTCTCTGGTGCCTCGACAGACACCACAAGAGAGTTGCAGGTAGACTTTGATGTCGCTGCAGAAGAACAGGGGGAAAGCCAGCATGCCCTTGGAGTCACTCTGGGTTTAGCAAGATGGGTCCAGTCCTTGTCCTCAGCAGGCAGCAGGGCAGCTCAGCAAAGCAGAGAAGCAGTTCCTTGGAATCGTCAGTTCAGGCATAGTGGCAATTCCTCCAGAACAGCAGGCTTTATGCCAGCAGAGTTTTTTCCACTCTAAAAGTGTCCTGATTTGCCCCAATACTTATACCCATAAGTGCCTTTGATGTAGGGGTAACTTCAAAGCAGCTCCTTAAAATGCACAGGTCCCCCTTTCATCCCAGCCCTTGCCCAGACTATCAATAGGGGGTAATCAGTCCTTTGTGTGGGGACAGGCACTTTCCTATTGAGGTGTAAGTGTGAGCTCCACTCCACCTTTTCCAGTCCAGTCCAGGAAGGGTGTCCTTTGTCACTCCCACCCTTTCTGTGTTTGTGGCTGTCTAGAGGGAATACACAAAGTGTAGTTGTCACCTAGTCCAGACGTGTATTTGAGACAGGCTGCAAGGCACAAAGAGCAGTAAGAGCAGAGACATGCTCACCCCAGATTCGAAAAGTGACATTTCTAAAATAGTGATGTTAAATCTGACTTTACCAATAAAGAGGATTTACCATTACCACTCCAATGATATGAAGCATGATGTAATTCCTGATCAGAAAGGAGTAGTTACATCATATTTCATATCATTATAATGGTACTCATAAATCCTCTTTACTGGTAAAGTTGGATTTAACATTACTTTAGAAATGTCAGTTTTAGAAAGTGGGGTGGGCATTTCTCTGCTTTTACTGCAGCCTGTCTCCAATCCTTATCTGGGAATTCCTTAACATACTTTTAAGCTGTAATTCCTGATCAGAAAGTAGTAGCTACAGCTTAAAAGTACATTAGCTCGCACGCCTTCAACCCCCCCACACCAACGACCCCAACACAGGAGCCCACAACCTCTCAAAATGGATCACCACCTGCGCAGACACACTAGCCCCCCTCCGAAAACACATTGCCACCTGCAACATCAAGAACGCCCCATGGTTCACCCCCGAACTCCAAGAATCCAAGCGCAAATGCCGCCAGGTGGAGAAAATATGGCGACAAGAACCCTCTACAACCAACTTCTCCACCCTCAAAGCCACCATTCGCACCCATCACCAACTCATACGCACCGCCAGAAGAGACCACTACAAGACACGCCTTGACAACAACTCTCAAAACAGCAAAGAACTCTTCACCATCATTAATGAACTAGCCAAACCCAAAGCCAGCAACATAGACCCTTCACACACACAGCCCCTATGTGACGCCCTATCCAACCACTTCCACCACAAAATCTTGGACATCCACAACAGCTTCATACCACACACACCCACCACACACCCAACTCAACCCCCACTCATGATCCCCGCACCACACTCACCACCTGGGCCCCCAGCACACACGAAGAAACCGAAAAAAACATGAACTCCATCCGCTCTGGATCCCCCTCTGACCCCTGCCCACATCGCATCTACAACAAAGCCAGCCCAACCATCGCCCCCAAACTCCATGACATAATCAACTCCTCCTTCGACTCCGCCACCTACCCAGACCCCTGGAAGCACGCGGAAATCACTGCTCTCCTAAAAAAAAAACAAAGCCGACCCAGAGATCCTCTCCAACTATCGCCCCATCGCCCTCCTCTCCTTCCCTGCCAAGGTCGCCGAGAAACTAGTCAACACCCGCCTATCCCACTACCTCGAAGAAAACAACACTCTTGACCCCTCTCAATCCGGGTTCCACAAGAACCACAGCACGGAAACCGCCCTCATCGCATGCACTGACGACATAAGGACCAAAGTCGACAAAGGCGAGACCGTCGCACTCATCCTCCTAGACCTCTCCGCAGCCTTTGACACTGTCTGCCACCACACACTCTGCACACGCCTCCACAACATAGGAATTCGCCACAAAGCCTTACACTGGCTCACCTCCTTCCTCACTGACCGGACCCAGAGAGTCCGCCTCCCACCTTTCCACTCCACCACCACCAAGATCATCCGCGGAGTCCCCCAAGGGTCCTCTCTCAGCCCCACACTCTTCACATTTACATGATCCCCCTGGCCAACATCCTCCGGTAACACGGAATCACTATCCTCTCCTACGCAGATGACACCCAACTCATCCTCTCCCTCCCCCGCAACCCCGCCACCGCCAAAACCAACCTACACGCAGCTCTCCTCGACACCGCCAACCGGATGACAACTAACCACCTCAAGCTTAACTCCAACAAAACCGAGATCATCATCTTCGGCCCCAACAAAACCATATGGGACGACTCCTGGTGGCCCAGCGCCCTAGGACCCGCACCCACCCCTGCAAACCACGCACGCAACCTCAGCATCATCCTGGACCCCTCCCTCTCCATGACACAGCAAATCAATGCTCTTACCTCCTCCTGCTTCCTTACACTCCGCACTCTAAAAAAAATCTTTCAAATGGATTCCCCCAGAGACCAGGAAGACAGTCACCCATGCACTCATCAGTGACAGACTAGACTACGGTAACGCCCTCTACGCCGGTACCACACTCAAACTCACACGCAAGCTCCAAAGAATCCAGAACACATCCGCGTGCCTCGTCCTTGGCCTCCCCCGCCACGAACGAATCTCACCACACCTCAAAACCCTTCACTGGCTCCCCATAAACAAGAGAATCACATTCAAGATCCTCATCCACGCACACAAATCCCTCCACAACACAGGCCCTACATACCTCAACGAAAGAGTGAACTTTCACACTCCCACCCACAACCTCCGATCAGCCAACCTCGCCCTAGCCACAGCCCCCCACATCCAACGCACCACCACAGGAGGCAGGTCCTTCTCCTACCTCGCCCCCAAAACCTGGAACTCCCTCCCCACCAACCTCCGCAAAACCAAAGACCTCCTGCTCTTCAGAAAGAACCTCAAAACATGGCTGTTCGAACAGTGACCCTCCTGCCCCCCCATCTCAAGCGCCTTGAGACCCTCACGGGTGAGTAGCACGCTTTATAAATTTTTTGATTGATTGGTTCCTTTAACGGCACAGAGATGACTGCTGGATCAGTGGTCATCTCTAAATCTCGCAGATGGTAGTCTGTCAGAGTGGCAAAGGAAATGGCCTCCACTACGCTTCCACCAAAGCCTAAATCAGGCCCTTGGCTGTTTATTCATTGATGTTCATAAGTTTATGCTTTGTACATTCCACCCCACAGTGATTACTAAAGGGGTAATGTTTGATAGATTTGAGTGTCTGAGTTTAAAGCTTTGTGATAATTTTTACTCCTGTACTTGGTGATAAAAAAAATATCTACAATGTTTTCTTTTAAAACTCATAATGAAAAGATTTAAATCGTAGGAAAACATACAGCATTTTAGTTCAACTTTGTATACTCTGGGTTTCTGCTACTTGGACCTTGATCATCTGAACAGCTTGTTCTGATCTTTTCAGTCAAGAGTCAACTTTTCAGTTCAGAGTAAATTATCTCAGGAAAGAATACTGCAGCCTGCTAAAATGTTGAATCCCACAATAAACCCTGCCGCAAAGCATTCACTACTCACACTGGGAGCAAAATCCTATGACATGAGACGAGGCACAGCCATATCAACTCCAGATTAGTCCTAAAACGGTACAACTTAGAGAGACCATGTCAGGTAATCACTAGGGGTGGGCAGAATGTATCATTCTATCCATGGAATTGGTGGAATTTGGCGACTTCTCTTACTCTTGTAATGTGGAGTTCTGGCACAGTTTTGCTAATTGCCGTGTGGCGGAATTGTTTCTTGTGAGGCAAGCCAGATGTGGCCTCCCAAAGTGCCACTTTCTAACGCAGGAGGTTGCAATCTAAGGGCTGCTTCTTGAATAGATTTGCTGCTGCTCGAGTATATTTTCATCTCAAGTGGCAGCAAAATCAACTTGAATAGCTGCATGCTCTTGCACACTGCATGGTGCAGTTTATGTGGAATTTTCAGCACTGCTTGTACTACTGGCGCTAAATTACAGCGTGACATGCATATTTTCCATCCGTTGGCAGAACTCCGCAGAATCTAGCTGAGGTTTTATGTAAGTCTATGGAATTCCGCAAAGAGAAACTCAGCAAATTCAACCACTCATAGTAATCACATTATTAAGTAATTTCTTGTTTAACCCATGGTGTGCAATTGTATGGAAACATTCATTTCAAATACTTGATAAAAGTGGATAATTTAGTCAGGAGTAATCTCCCCTCACCAAGCACAAACAACATGGCAAATGTTTCTTTAGCCTTTCTCAGGGTTCACCTGCCCTTGTCTTTTACCCAACTTTGCTTATGTCTAATCATGTGAAGGTATGTCAGTTCATGAAATCAAAAATGTGGTTGGTGAGTACAATTGTAATATATACAACATGTATTTTTAGTTTTTCTTTTTAAGACATAAAAAAACCCAATAAAAGAGCCACACCACAAATTACCGCAGCACCAAAAACGTCTTAAGTATATGAAAATGATACTAAAGCAAATGAATGAACTTCCTTTGTCAACGAAAATCACCAACTCCCACAAGGCCAATTATTGCTTACAGTCATTCAATTAATTCGTATTACGTCATGATAAATGTACTACATTACCAAATAAACTGTATCAGTTTAGGCCTTAGTTTCAGCAAAATATAATTTTAAAAATACCGTAGACAGTAACATCGGAAATTAGATATTGGGACACAAATATTGTGATGCAGAAATATCGTTCAAAAGAATATCTTTTTATGAGGTAAGTAACATTGTTGGAAATAATATTGATTGTTTAATATTGTTTTCCCTAATATACTGGGCAAAGATCTTGCTTGTTCATTATTCTAATGTATTTTATTTTATATTTTTGTGTTGCTATTGTTTTCTATAAATGTTATTACTTGTTTTTAAAATAAATCTTTTAATTTTAAGTGATGAATAAGCTACTTACCTACATATTCTAGTTGCAGATTCCATACGTTAGAATTTCCCACAGGCATCAGTCTGGACCTGGAGACTTTTCTTCACGCAGTTCCCTTGTGTACCGCTGGGTGGCATTGGTTGACTCTGCGTTCATTGTTGGCGTCGTGGTTGCCGGATATGACCTCACGGGTCATTTATAGGTGCCACCCTGGAGTGCTGATGTCAGTTTCTTTTCATGACTTTCCACGCCAGAAGCACGGAGCCATGAAGAACACTGACTCTGGTGTGCCAGAACAAGAGCCTTGAAAGGGAAGTCCCTGTCCCTAGAAATCAGTTCACAGAGCGAAGAGGATGGGTGGATCAATAAAGAAATCTGCAACTAGAATATGTCTCTACCAGATAATTTGCTACTGAGGGTAAGTAACTTGTTCATCGGATAGAGACTTCTAGTTACAGATTCCTTACCTTAGAATAGATACCCAAGCAATACCATTCCCAGAGGTGCGAACCAACATCATACTTGGATGTCCTGCAGGACCGAGCGGCCAAAGTAGTCGTCCCTTTGACCTGAAGAACAAGTTACTTACCTTTGGTAACGCATTATCTCGTAGAGGCTCTATCTAGCTAAAGTTTCCTTACCTTTGAATTAGTTGGCGTCAGCTTAGAATCCGGAAGTTTTGGCTGAACAATACCCTGCGTGCACCATCATGTGGCATTGTTCGGATCCGCGTGGCTTCGTCAGCCTCATTGGAGCGCCTGTGATGTCACGGTCACTTATCAAGGCACCACCCCGGTGCGCGTACGTCAGATCTTTTACCCACGAACTTCCACGCCAGAAGTGCAGAGTCATGGATAGAACCAATAGTTTTTCTATGCAAATCTAGGGCCCTGACAGAGGTAAACCCTAACTCTACTAGACATATCCGCAGAGCGGGAAGGCATGGGTGGGTGTAAGGAATCTGCAGCTGGACTGAGTCTCTACCAGGTAATGTGTTACCGAAGATAAGTAACTTGCTCATCTGATAGAGACTTCCAGCTGCAGATTCCTTACCTTTGAATAGATGCCCAAGCCATACCCTCCTGGCGGTGGGCTGCAGATACCTCCACTACACTAAAAAGTCCTGTAGGACTTAACGGGCAAAGGTACGTCCCTCTGTACCTGATTGTCCAGGCAGTAATGCTTTTCAAACATGTGCAAAGATGCCCACATTGCCGCCTGACAAATTTCCAGGACTGGAACGCTCCAAGCTAGTGCAGTGGTAGCAGCTTTGCCCCTGGCAGAATGATCCCTCAAGCCCTCAGGAGGCTGCTTCCTGGCCAATGTGTAGCAGATCTTGATACAAAGAATGACCCAGTGCAAAATGGTTAGTTTCTGCACTGCCCGACCCTTCTTTGCTCCAACGTACCCCACATAGAGTTGGTCATCCACCCAGAACTCTTTTGTGCGATCAAGGTAGAATGACAACGCTCTTTTTGGGTCCAGTCGGTGGACTCGCTCCTCTTCCTTACAGGGATGAGGTGGAGCAAAGAAGGTGGGCAGGGTGATGTTCTGACCCAAATGAAATGGGATCACCACCTTGGGGAAGAAAGAGGCACGAGTTCTAAGTATCACCTTGTCTGGATAGATAGTGAGATACAGTGGCTTTATGACAGAACTTGCATCTCACTCACCCTCCTGGCAGATGTTATTGCCAATTAGAAGGCTGTCTTGGTGTTCAGCAGCCAGAGGGAACAGTTGTGCAAAGGTTTGAAGGGAGCACACATAAGACATGTGAGGACCAGATTTAAGTCCAATTGGGGCATAACAAAGGGCAAAGGGGGAAACAAATGTGCAAGCCCTTTAAGAAACCTATGTACAATGGGGGATTTAAACAGAGGAGGCTGATCAGGTAGCCTAGGAAATGCCAATAAGGCAGAAAGATAGCCCTTGAGAGTCCCCAAGGCAGAACCATGCTGAGCAAGAGAAAGTATAAAGAGAAGGATATTAGAAAGAGAAACAGTAAGAGGATCAATAGACCTTTATGTACTATAATATACAAAGCGTTTCCAATGGCAGGCGTATATCGTTTTAGTGGAGGGACGTCTGGCTGCCAAAATAACTTTACAGACTTCGGTAGGACGGTTAAAAGCCATCAACTGTTGCCGCTCAATCTCCATGCATGAAGGAGTAGAGTTGACAGGTTCGGATGGACAACCCTCTCCTGCTGCTGCAACAGAAGATCCTCTCGAAGGGGCAGACTGAACTGAGGATTGATGCTCATTTTGAGAAGCTCAGGATACCAGAATCTTCGTGCCCAATCCGCAGCCACTAAGGTGACTTGGGCCCAGTCGTTCTTGATCTTCTTGGGAACTCTGGGCAGGAGTGGTATGGGAGGAAAAACTGGCCTGAACTCCACTCGTGACATAAAGCATCACCGAACGATTGCCACCTTGAAAACTCCAACACGCAATACTGCTGACATTGCGCGTTCTCTGTGGAGGCGAACAGATCTAACCAAGGCTCTCCTCACTCCTGAAAGAGTCCTTGCACCACCTCCAAATGGAGATACCATTTGTGATCTGCTAGGCATCAACGGCTGAGTTTGTCTGCCCTGGCATTCAGAGAACCTGCCAGGTGTTGAATCACCAGGGTTATGCCCTGCTGTTCCAGCCATGTCCAGAGACGCAGAGCCTCTAGACAAAGGGTCCATGACCCCACACTGCCCTGCTTGTTGCAGTACCACGACACAGTAGTGATGTGAGATCTGGCTGGGGAAGGGAGAGGAGTCTGCCTCTGACCCAATCGCAGTTCACTAACCACCACTGCAGGTCTTTTGCAGTTCCCTCGGAGATCTGAACCGTGTCAGTAAGATTTCCCTCATGCTGCACCCACTGGCACTTCAAGTCCCACGGCAGTGCTCTCATATGCCATCTGGTATGTTTGACTAAAAGGATGCAGGAAGCCTTGAGTCCCAACAGCCTCAGAGTCTGTCTCACCAAAATCCAGGATGGAAGCCAAAACATCGGTATCATAACCTGAATATCCTGGACTCGCTGCTTGGGTGGATAAACCCAAAACTGCACTCTGCCCAGAACAACCCCGATGAAAGGGAGCTTCTGAGAGGGAGTCAGGTGTGATTTTGGCATGTTTATAGTGACCTCCAGAGAATGCAGGAGGCCTGCCATAGTCTGAAGGTGGGTTTCGAGAGCCTGGGGCGTCGGAGCCTTCAACAGCCAGTCGTCGATGTAGGGGAAGACTGAAATCCCTAACCTGCGCAGATTAACTGCTACCACCGCCATCACCTTGGTGAACACCCGAGGGGCACTGGTGAGACTGAAGGTGAGCAGAGTAAACTGAAAGTGCTCGTGGCCCACCTTGAACCGCAAGTAACGCCTGTGTTCGGGCAGGATGGGGATGTAAAAATACGCTTCCTACAAGTCCAAAGCTACCATCCAGTCTCCTTGGTCTAGGGCAGACAAGACCTGAGCAAGAGTGAGCATCTTGAATTTTTCCTTTCTGAGGAAGAGATTGACGTCCCTTAAATCCAGGATAGGGCGAAGACCCTTATTATTTTTTAGAATCAGAAAGTAGCGGGAATAACAACCACTGCCTACTTCTGACATCAGGACCCTTTCTATGGCTCCTTTGGCCACAAGAGCCGTAACTTCCTCGCGGAGTAAAATTAAATGATCCTCCATCAGCCGTTCTTTCCATGGAGGGATAGAGGGAGGGAAAGATTGGAGGGGAGAGAATAGCCCTTCTGTATGATCTGCAAGACCCATTTGTCCGATGTTATGGACCACCTGTGAGGGAGATGAAATCGAATCCTCTCTCCAACGGGACAAGGATGGTCTTGCAGTACCATACTAGGAGGGCTTGGGTGTTGCATAACAGGGGGGCTGGGTGGTGGCCGACCTTTGGCTAGACCCTTCTGGTCTGAAGGTACCATGACCTCCTCCTCACATTGGATGCTGTGAAGATGGAGGACGGTGGCTGACCTGTAGGTGGTATGGTACCCTGCCCCTCCAGAATCCTCGAAAGGGGCAAAAGGCTGACTGCTGGCAAGCGGGTAGCGAGAGGCCCAAAGATCTGGCCATAGCTCGAGAGTCCTTGAACTGCTTAAGCGCTGAGTCTGCCTTTTCTCCAAAAAGGCATGAGCCATCGAAAGGCATGTCCATCAGATTTGCCTGGACATCCCCCAAAAAGCCAGTGGTACAAAGCCAGGCGTGGCGACAATGGGCCACTGTCGATGAAATTGCCCTGCCCAGCGAGTCGGTCGTGTCCAAACCACACCGAATTGTAAACTTGGCTGCATCTCTCCCATCCTTGACAGCCTGAGTGAGAGTGTCCCGTACGCCCTCCAGGACCTGGGGTAGCACCTGTGCCACCATGTCCTATAAAGTATGGGAAAAATGGCCCAATAGGCATGAGTTGTTTAGAGACTTCAATGCCAGGCTGAAGGAAGAAAACATCTTCTTCCCAAGTTGGTCCAGTCTCTTGGATTCCCTGTGCGGGGGAGGAGAAGGGAAGGCACAATGGGATGTGGAGGCTTGGACCACCAAGCTCTCCGGGGTTGGGTGAGGAAACTAAGGTTGGTAGGAGCTGGTCGATAGCAGCAGCCATTTGCCCTTTTTACCGGACCCCATGTGCTGGTTTGGACCATGTCCCCAGCAGGACATTAGTAAGGGCCTCATTAAAGGGTAACACTGGCTCTGATGTAGAAACCACCGTCTGAAGCACCTCTGTCAGGATGTTAGTCCTGACCGGCATTGTAGGCAAGTCCAGGTCCAAGACCTCAGCTGCCCTAAGCACCACCATGGCATATGACGCTCCCTCCTCCGTAGCCACAGAAGGAGGTGAGAGCATACCAGCATCCAGTCCACTGGCTTCCCCTAGATCCTCATACCAGTCCTGCTCCTCTAATCCATACTCCAAAGGGTCCTCAGACCCCTCCCATTCCTCACCTATGCCTGACTGTTCACAATAAGCCTCAGGCACTGATCTGGGACGTGCCAGTTCCGTCAAAGTGGGAACTGGCATCGTACGATGTTGTTCTGGCTCCAGATCATCTGGAATGAGGATGGGGCTCCCACCACCAGTGGGTGCCGGAGGTGAGGGGAGTGTTGACGTCGGACCCGGTGCCGGAAGTAGCCGACTGTGTGGAATCAGCGCTGCTCCGGATCAGATATCGGATCCCAGAGTCCCCCATGGCACCAAAGCTGCCAGTGGCGAACCCGATGGGGCCCCTGCTGATCCCACGGGGACCGAAGACCACCCGCGGGGGCAGCCCGCAAAAAAATGAGGCGCATGGCTTCATAGAAGTCTTTAATTTGAAGGGGGTCCCTCTGGCTCCTGGATAAGGGGGGAGATGCGAAGTCGACCCTGTCATCGGTTCCTCAGAACCGTGCTCGGAACTTTGATGTTCCCGTGATGCCTTGTTGGCCGACGGGCGCAGCGAAGTCAAAGTCCGCTTAGACTTTTTCTTCTTCTTGTGCCTCTTCCCTGAGTGCCCCGATGGCCTTGAGTGTGAAGAAGATGTTTTGGGGCTCCTGGAGCGGTCCCGCGATTTCCTCCTTGAGTGGGAACGTGGCCGCTGAGGAGTCGCCCCTACTGATGTTGACTGCTGGACCGCCATGAGCTTCAGATAGCACTCTCTCAAAGCTTTCGGGTAATGGTCCATGTCGGACTCTGCCATCTGGGAGTCATACCCTTGCCTGAGGTGTCCCCTTCCTGGGCCTCAGAAGTGGGTTCTTCAGCTGATTTCTGCAAAAGACGATGCACCGCCTTGAGTGCAGAAGAAATTCTGACACATCGCTGCTTCGGTGAAGACGCAGAGGCTGTTCAACAGCAGATTCATAGCCTGCACAGGCCAATGACGATGCTGTGTGTGGCTCTATGACAACACATCCCATTCACTTCAACGGAGTTTGATGACAACGTAGAACCCAGCTGCAAGGAACTGACGCATCGTGCCCTCGACATAGACGCTTTGCTCCATCAAAGGATCTGTCTCAGCAGACCCTGCATGGTTTCTTTAGCCGACCTACCCTCAATCACGGTCTGCCTGAACTTTGGATTTGCACTGGTCCCTCCTGACCTCAAGTAACCTTTTGACCACCAGTAACTTGTAAGAACTATTTCTTATTTAGGGGCATATTTATACTCCGTTTGCGCCGGAATTGCGTCGGTTTTTTTTACGCAATTTCGGCGCAAAACTAACTCCATATTTATACTTTGGCGTTAGACCCGTCTAGCGCCAAAGTCCATGGAGTTTGCGTCATTTTTTAGCGTGGACACCTACTTTGCGTTAATGAGATGCAAGGTAGGCGTTCACGTCTAAAAAATCGACTCCGAGGCATGTGCGTCGGATTTATACTCCCGGGCAAAATTCACGCCCGGGAGTGGGCTGGTCAAAAAAAATGACGTACGCCCGCTTTTGCGCCGTTTTTTAGCGCCTGCAAAAGGCAGGCGTTAAGGGACCTGTGGGCTCTGAAGGAGCCCAGAGGTGCCCTCCCATGCCCCCAGGGACACCCCCTGTCACCCTTGCCCACCCCAGGAGGACACCCAAGGCTGGAGGGACCCATCCCAGGGACATTAAGGTAAGTTCAGGTAAGTGTTTTTTTTTTTTTTTTTTTGTGGCATAGGGTGGCCTGATTTGTGCCCCCCTACATGCCACTATGCCCAATGACCATGCCCAGGGGACAGAAGTCCCCTGGGCATGGCCATTGGGCAAGGGGGCATGACTCCTGTCTTTGCTAAGACAGGAGTCATTTCTATGGGGGTTGGGAGTGAAAAAAAATGGCGCAAATCGGGTTGAGGCGAAAAAATTGCCTCAACCTGACTTGCCCCATTTCTTGACGCCCAAGCTCCATTTTCCCCTACGCCGGCGCTGCCTGGAGTACGTTGTTTTTTTAACGCACACCAGACTGCGCCGGCGGCTAATGCCGGCTAACGTCATTCAATAAATACGGCGCCCGCATGGTGCTTCAGAATGGCGTTAGCCGGCGATAATTTTTTTGACGCAAAACTGCATTAGCGCAGTTTTGCGTCAAAAAGTATAAATATGGGCCTTAATCTTTAAAAATTCATAACTCGACTTCTACTGATTGGATTTTGACATTGTGGTCTTGTTTTACTCAAATAATATTCTCTTTTTTGTGGTGTTTTCATTGTGTTACTGTTTGAGTGTGTTGCTCAAATACTTTACACATTGCCTCTTAAGCTAAGCCTGACTGGTTTGTGCCAAGCCGCCAGAGGGGGAGTACAGGTTAATTTAGGGAGTGCATCCGTCTTAGTCTGAATAGGATTGTGGTCCCCGCTCGGACATTCTGCATACCTTTGCCAACTACAGACCCAATTTCTAACAGTGGAAAAAATATGAAATTATATTGATCCACTATATCACGTATGAGGTCTAGTTCTTCATTCTCTCCCTTTGCTTCCTATTATTCCTGCAGGCTCTCCATCTCAATAACTTTTGCCTACACTCAGAAATCAAGATAGTGTTCCCTCTATAATGTACACTCAAATGAGTTGGAGATAGGGCAAAGGCCCGTGCCCCCTAAAGGCAGCAGCTCTCAGTGAATGTCCTGCTGTATTTTCTGCCTTTCAAATGAGTCAGCACTGAGATGCAGACCAACAAAATCATAGCACCATAGAAAATACCTTTTTTAACAGTTGCAGCCATCTCAATCGACTGCCTCCCATTCTCCTCTCTGAGCTCGCCCATAGAGTAACTTGTTTTCCCACTGTTTTTCATTCCCTTTAAGAGCAGCCTTGTTGCTCTTTGCACCATAGGGTCTTCTCACCCATGTCTGTCACCATGGTGCCTGTATTGGCGCTAGGTAGCACATTGTGCACCAGTGCTGAAAAAAGCCAGGAAAGCGCTATAGGTAGCAGTGGCGGCCTGTCCTTTAGGGTAGAGGGGCCACGCACCCCCCACCTTTTGCCCCTCATGAAGAGTGTCTGTCAGGCTGAACAAAGGTCAGCCTGACAGACACTCTCCATGTTCAGCTCAGGCAGCCAGGAGCAGACATGCGCGATTTGCGCACACTCCTGGCTGCCTGAGCTGAACTTTGCTGGGCTGAGGAGGTCACAGCTCCTATGGGCGTGACCTCCTCGGCTCAGCAAAGGTGCCTCGAGGCCCTCCCCTGGGTGACGAGGAAAGCGTCACCAATTGACACTCTCCCTGGGTGCTTCAGTTTAAGCCCTGAAGTGCCCAGGGTGAGTGTAAATCAGTGACACTTCGTAACAGAGTGGGGTGGGGTCTGTGACGAGACTGGGACTGCTTCCTTCCTTCATTGGCTGACCTAAATTCAGCCCATGAGGGAAGGCAGCAATCCCAATCCTCCTGGGACTTGGAGGCTGAAGGTAAGTGTGTATGTGTGTGTGTGATGTTTTAAATTGGATGTTTGGTGCGCGTGCATGTTTGAGTGTTATGAGTGTTGTTAATGGATGTGCGTGCGTGTGTGTGTGAAAGAATGAGCGTGTGCGATCTTCTAAAATTAATGCTTGGTGCGTGCGTGTATGTTTGAATGGTATGAATGTTGTTAATGGATGTGTGAGCGTGTGTGTGTGAAAGAATAAGTGTGTGTGATTTAAAATGAATGTTTGGTGCGTGCGCGCATGTTTGAATGGTATGAGTGTTGTTAATGGATGTGCGTGCGTGTCTGTGTGTGAAAGAATGAGTGTGTTTGTGTGTGTGTGTGTGTGGCTCCCGCCCGCCCCCCTCCCTCCTAAAGCTGCCGGCCGCCACTGATAGGTAGAGTACATTCCTGCCCTTTCCCTACCACGCGGCGCAGCAGGGTGACTTGCTGCCCTGCGTGATATATTGATAAATATGCATCTTAGTGCCGAAGTCGCAATCCGTGTTCTGGTGCAAACAGGAACAGGAGAGGAGACTAGCTATACTTTGTCAGAACGATTTTGAGCTATAACGTGAAGAGAGGCTTCAAGTGTTGCTTAAATTTCACCCTCAATCAAAGGAATCATGAATAAAACTTACACAGATGAAACTCATGATGTACACTGTGACCCCGCCACTTGGCTGTTTTTCATTCTCTCATAAGTGATGATGAAATCACTACGTGTGTGGGCCCTTAATGTCAGTTCATACTGGTCTTGAAAAACAACATACAGGCACACTTCGAGATGAATACGATGCAAACCAGTTGATGAAATCAACATTCTTTCTTGCAGACAGCTTGACGGAAAATTGCTAAGCGAAGCGGTGCCCTCTTTAATGGCAAAAATATATATTTTGCTTTAGGGACAGCACGGGAGCTGCCAGAATAATAGATGAAACCTGCTTTAGAAAAACTGTATTTTCCAAGAACCTTCTCCAGTGGTTACATGATGTAGTCCGCCACGATTGCAGTTAAAGCGCGTACAGAACACTGAGGCCCATATTTATACTTTTTTGACGCAAAACTGCGCTAACGCAGTTTTGCGCCAAAAAAATTAGCGCCGGCTAATGCCATTCTGAAGCGCCATGCGGGCGCCGTATTTATTGAATGGCGTTAGCCGGCGTTAGCCGACCGGCGCTGCCTGGTGTGCGTGAAAAAAAACCACGTACACCAGGCAGCGCCGGCGTAGGGAAAAATGGCGTTTGGGCGTCCAAAAATGGGGCAAGTCAGGCTGAGGCAAAAAAAAGTCTTAACCCGATTTGCGCCATTTTTTTTGGGCGCCCAGACGCCATTAACATGACTCCTGTCTTAGCAAAGACAGGAGTCATGCCCCCTTGCCCAATGGCCATGCCCAGGGGACTTCTGTCCCCTGGGCATGGTCATTGGGCATAGTGGCATGTAGGGGGGCACAAATCAGGCCCCCCTATGCCAAAAAAAAAAAATACTTACCACAACTTACCTTCTCTCCCCTGGGGTGGGTCCCTCCATCCTTGGGTGTCCTCCTGGGGTGGGCAAGGGTGGCAGGGGGTGTCCCTGGGGGCTTGGGAGGGCACCTCTGGGCTCATTCTGAGCCCACAGGTCCCTTAACGCCTGCCCTGACCCAGGCGCAAAAATCCGGCGCAAATGCGGGTTTTTTAGTCCTGCCCACTCCCGGGCGTCATTTTTGCCCGGGAGTATAAATCCGACGCAATAGCATCGCAGTCATTTTTTTAGACGGGAACGCCTACCTTGCATATCATTAACGCAAGGAAGGTGTTCACGCAAAAAAATGACGCTAACTCCATGAACTTTGGCGCTAGACGCATCTAACGCCAAAGTATAAATATGGAGTTAGTTTAGCGTCGAATTTGCGTCGAAAAAAACGACGCAAATTCGGCGCAAACGGAGTATAAATATGCCCCTGAGTTTTGGCCCTTGCTAATCTTTCGTTGTGTTTTATTTATCAGGGCTGTGGAGAACAGAAGACTGCAGGTTTTTCGATGAACGAATAATTCCCTGCAGAGCACTCCACCTATATTTTGAAAATGTTGAATTATAAAAATAAGCATTTGTGTGTATATTCTTCTACTGACTACAAAAAATGAAAACAGTTTGCTTAAGCAAATTAAAAAAAAGTGATTAAATAAGAAAGTTATTCATTCATTTCTTTACAAGAGAAATTACAATATAAAATATTCAGAAAGCACTGCTATTGGGGCTACATGAAAGATCCCTTGCATAGTTCCCAGAAAAAGGACGTAGGCCCTTATGTATCAACGCCTTTCTCCAGAGAGACAGAATGGGTAAACCCCTTTGATACACCAGGCCCATGATTTTTAAAAGGGGGTACTACTGGACAGCATCCACTACCCTATTGAAAATGACTAGTTCAGCTGCATTGTGTGATCCATGTTTTCCCAGTTGAAGGAGTACACTGTTGACCTCCACCCAGTGGGCCAGACCTGCTTTGTATGGACGCGGCCCCATTCAAATACAGCCAACTTCCTTCCATCAAGACGAGGCTGCCAAGTGAGGGTCGGGAACAGAAAATAGCACCGTGATTAGGAAAAACCTTCAACCGGTGTTAATCTGAGTGGTACTTTTAGGGCATCTGTGAGCATCTCTTAGACTTGCACGGGTCACCATAACTCTCACTCTGGTAAGTGAACCGTCTGGTTGCATGCAGGTCCAGTGCTCAGCTGCAGAAAGTACAAATATGGGAAAGAGCGAAGGATATATTTCTCCTACCTGCTTCTAAATCATAGTCTGATTTAGATTATGTTTCCTTTCTGCCTCTACTGCACATCTGCTCCAAATGTGGTCGAGAAGCTGTATAAGCTGTATGCAAGAACACCACACTGTCTGTAAAATTGTTTAGGATAACCTAGTTATCCATCAGTGAAGATAGCATGCCACAGAAAAACGGTTTAACTTGCAGATCGAATGTTTAAGCCAAACTAGATAGCACGTAGGATTGAACCTCTGCTGAACAGATGTGCGGGCAGGTCACATGTTACGTTGACTGTTATACTGATTGGTTGGCCAATGCATGTGTTGCAGAGATGCGTAACCTGAAAGTCATACACTCTGACCCCAGTATGATGATAGGCACCTATTGCAAGCCTCTGAATGTCACCTCAGGTTGGAATTTCCAACGTCAGGCAGATATGTACTTTGGGGTTATATGTCTACTAGAGATACAGTTTTGTGTAAGCAGTAAGATATCCCACGTTGTTTATTTGCTTTGTGCAGGATCTAGCTTACCCTACAAGTTTATGTTAATGTGATTACTACAACGATCTACCCGTATCTTGCAACTGACAAATTTCAATTTCAGATGGATCCTCAGTGGCCTGGCTTGCTGCATAGATCTCTGTATAACATGCACATGAACGAATTATATCCCTCAGGACCAACGTAGCCTTTCGCTATACTAATGCACATACATTTTAATACGGTAACACTAATAGCGTTTTTTTACACTGGGAATTAGAGCAAAGATACACATCTGCAGAGAGTAGGGTCTAAGTTTAAAGAGTGCCACAGGAATTGCATGAACAGATGCACGAAGAGCTCTGAGTATACTCCAAACCTACAGAGTAACAACATCCCTTGACCTCACCTATATAAAAACAGAAGAGCTGTGAGAACTGCGAGGGGGACTCCAGACTGTACAGTTGATCACAGCAGGAACACAACACCACTGGGAACAGATACAAATTGAGCAGATCTAAAATCTGAAACATATCCTTCCAATAGCTGACCACCAGCAAGGTGAAAGTGAATTTAAGGCTTCTTTTGTTTTTAAAGGGAAGAAGAAGAAGGAGAACCCAGACGAATGCGATTCCAATGGTCATGTAGATATGCATCATTCTTCAATGCTGTGATTACAACTGAGCCGGGAACTTAAACACAACTCCAACCAACTGGCTCGGAAGGGTATTAGACACACTTTGGCCCTGATATTCTTCTGCACCTTCTCTTCGGCCATGAGTACCAGTACTCTGCTTTTGCATGGAGAGAATGTAACAAAATTAGAAATATCAGTTTGTTAAATGCACTGCATTTAACAGTGAGCTATATCACATCACAGACCCTGCACGCTTCATATTCCCCAATCGCATTGTCTGTGCCAAGGTCCTGTCAGAGGTCAAGTATACATTCAGGTGTGGATTACAAAGATGCCCATGGCTGAGTTCACATGAAGGGGCTATTTAGGCAATACACAAATAATGTGCCCATTTTGAAGGAGAAATGCAGCACAGGAATATCCAATGCGTGAATCAGTGAGTCGTGTGCCCCCTTCCGCAAGGCAAGTCTGTGTACCCTAGTCCTAATTTTTTTCTCCAACACACACAAGAATTATCTGTATACTCTGAGGACCTGGGGTGGTCTGGTGGAGAACACCAAATGCTGGTTTGAGGAGTGTTGGCAGTTTTGACAGCTATTGAATATAGATGAAAAACTGTCCTTTTTCGTCTTAACAGCATAGGAAAGTGGCCTGCTGACCTCCTGCTAAAAAGAGTTCTGCCAGTCACTTTCATCCGCAGCACAGATGGGGCATCTCCGCTTGCTCTGTGATTGTGTGACAGCGTGAGCATGGACTGGGTGGGTTGTTTTTAGTGCAGGGCCGAAGGAATCCATTTTGGATCTAATGTGTAAGAGTGGTTCACAAAATAAAGAATAGAAGGGTGTGCCAGAAAGGATTGTGAACTGTAGGTAGCCCCTTGAACATTCGAGAGAACCCGGCCCATTGAAGTATACACTTCTGTGAAAGAAAGGAGAGAAGCATAAGCCCATTTGAAATGTAAGGACTGTCTCTTCCCCTTTCTAGCCCTATTCTTTCCCAGAGGTGTGTGCAGATGGGTGGCCTCTGTGTATGAACCAGGTGAGGGAAGCTCTGCTTCTTTGTGCCATTGTCTCACAAGAGCCTGTTCCAATCTGCCAGTTGTGCAGACCAAAAGCAAGTGGCTGCGTAGCTAGTGTGAAAAGAAACTCACTCCCCTGAAAACCAGATGCAACACAAAACAGAGCAGGTCTCTGGCATCCAGGTTCTAGGCTGCTTGCCCAGTATACATACATGATGAAATGACTAGAGCAGTAATAAATCTCTTACCTCAATCGCCTTTAAGGCGGATCTCTTTGTGGCCACATAGATAGTTATCTCTCACGCCGCAGTTAAGGAATGAGGGCGGATCGATGTGTGTGGCTGCAGAGATAGTTCTCTTTCACGCTGAACATGAAGAAGAGAAAACGCTTTCTTGTTAAAGTTGCAGCCCACGTTAAGGTTTTTTTTTTTTTTTTTTTGTGATTAGTGTTTCCAGGCTCTAGCAGTGTGAGGACAACTCACCTTAGAAAAAAACCTCATGGCATGCTTCAATTGAAGAATATGAAAATGCTTGTTGTTAAATTTACAGCCCCGTTTAGTGTGTGAGTGAGTGAGGGCAATAAACCAGAGGAAATGGAACTTATGTGCACAAAATATTAAATGCAAGGGAGAGTCTAACACCATTCATAAACCTGTGTAATGCTAGAAAAGATGGCGAAAGGCACACCATACTTATTTTTGTGACTTTAAAGTGACAACCCAAACTGTGTAACTATGGAGTAAACATTGATAGGCACACCATAACTGCTTAAAATGTAATGTTACATGCTCTTCAATTTACAAATCTGTTTTTATATATGGTAATAAGCACTCCTATTAATTTGGCACCAACAGTGATAGGCTCACTTCGCTTGTGGTATTTTGCTTTCAGTTGTAGGGTACAGTATAAATGGTGATAGGTTCACCAGACATTTGAGGTCACTAGTGGAGTCATTGTTTTGGTACTTTAGTTGTTATTGGAGTATGAACGGTGAGAAGCACACTTGACACACTTGACGAAAGTATTGTTTGTGACTGAATAATTATTTCAACATAGTCTGTAAACGTTTTACAAAAGGTTTAAGGGAATTTACACTTATGTCAAAATGCAAAATGTTACGCCTCCCCAGGTTTTGTTGAGTAGTCCTGGGGAACCTGCAGCTAAGTGGAGCAAGTGGAAAAAAATCTTTGGAAACTATGCAAGAGTGTCCGGCACTAATCTTAGTGCGGAAAGGAAAAATGCATTTTTGTTGCACCGTTTTTGGGGTGAGGGTCAAGAGGTACTTGATACTAGATTTAACACCTGAAGAAGAATGCAAATTGAATGAATATGGAATAAGTATAATGAAACTTCATAAGCATTACTTTAAAAAAACAAAGACCATAATGGAGCGATATCATTTTGGTTTGTGGGCTCAGGGTAAAGAAAAAACAGTGGAGGAATATGTCACTAGTGTAAGAAAACTTGTTTCCACATGCAAATTCGGATCAGCATTGGAGGAAAGGATTAGATATCAATGATTGTTAAAATGTAGCAGTGACAAAATGTGTGAGGAATTGTGGCTCAAAGGTGACACTCCTCTTGAAGAGGTGATATAATATCAAATAAAAGCGTCAAGATAACTCTAGTGATTAACGTACCTGCTGGAGAGAGATGAGAGTTTTGTCTAGTGGCAGTTTTGACTCATCTAAGGTAGTGTAGATGGTTACTATGCCTGCTGCAAAGAACATGTGTCATGCAAAGAAACGTATATTATGTACATAGCACAGTGGGTTACAGCTTTTGTCACTGAGATTCTTTTGTTACTGGGCAGTTCATTAGTTATAATCGTAATCTAGCACAGTGAGCTATGAACTGCCAACAAAGAACTGCATGAAACAAATTGGAAAGTTATGTTTTTGCCTTAGTCTTTCATTATCCTTATGCTGCTAAAAAAAGGTTTGCTTGCATAGGAATGCATTATTATTAAAGTCAAAGCTAGCCATTGTGTTATGTTCTGAATCCTAAGGTTGTGCTTCTCCAGACCAAGCATTCTTAGAAAATGCCTACCAGTACGGATGACATGTGAATCCTACACATGGTAGTACCCTGTAAAGTGCTCTGACACCCTACACTGGTATGAGAGGTGCTATAAAACAAATTAAATACATATGACAGAGAGGCTATGGAAAGATGAGAGGCCCCTATGGTTTTATTTCTCTTCCTTATCACATATTATATGAAAAAGCTTTCTCAAATCTTATGCACCTAAAAATAAAACCAAAAATCGCTTGGGAAATGTAGAATCTGACCTGAGGATTCAGCTTTCCTAAATAAAACCAAACACTGAAAAGTTATTTGATGAGATGCAGCACCAACCTTTCCATTAGTTTTTCAATTTTTTTGTATTTTGTCAATATAAAATAATTATATCTTTAGGAATTTGAGTATTTGTTTGGTGTTTACTTGTTTGTGTATTTTTTGTGAATTACTGTTTTAATGTTTGAAAATTACATTGTAGAAATTGCTCGTAGGTCTCCGGCTTCCAGTAGTGACTCAGTGGGGGTCCTCATGAGTCAAAAGGTTGGGAACCACTGTGTTGAAGCATTAAGGCCCTCATTACAACCCTGGCGGTCGGTGGTAAAGCAGTGGTAAGACCGCCAACAGGCTGGCGGAAAAAAAAAATGGAATCACGACCATGGCGGAAACCGCCAACATAGACAGCCACTTTAACACTCCGACCGTCACAGTGGTACAAACAAACAGCATGGCAGTCACTGCCAACAGACAGGCGGAAGACAATGTACCACCCACACCATTATGAGAGGCCAATCCACCACCTTTTCCGGGGCGGGTTCAACATGAACAAAAACATGGTGGAAACAGGACTTGGAAGGGAAAACGCTCACCTCTACACACCCCACGAGGAACCAGGATGCCATGGAGCCAGAACTCCAAATTCTACCTGCCATTGTCTTCCTGCTCCTCTACCAGGAGCACCACCAACGGCGGCGATGATCACAGTGAGTACTGGACCTGGGACACAGGGGAGGGGGAGGGAAAAGAGAGTGAAACACACATGCAACACGCAACACCCCCACCCTCACACACAACAACACACACACCAATACATGTTGAAACATTACATTTACACCCCTAACCCCCCTGGAAGAACGCAAGGACAAAAGGAAATGATTTGAACGATTGTAATCAGGAAAAATTAATTAGTCAAAAATATTTATACACTATTAACAAATATGTACACCAAGCTTTCAAGTCCATGTACTGCACCTACATAGTCCGTGGACCACTGGGCCCAAAACGCATGGGCGAGGCCCACACTCAATTCCCGATCCAAACGGAGAGAACGCTGCAGGGGCATCAGATCAAAATAAAACAGGCACCTTAGGGGGGGGGAGGGGCACCTTAGCCGGATGAGTGCACAACGCCAGCTCCACGAGGGGGCTCCATGCCCATTGATGTATATTGGGGAGTGCAAAGCCACAGTCTCTCAAGTCACTCCAGTGGGTGGTTTGCCCACTGCTTTATCCTGGGGAGTGCAAAGCCACAGACTATCAAGTCTCTCAAGTGGGTGGGTTTCCCACTGCTTTATCCTGGGGAGTGCAAAGCCACAGTCTCTCAAGTCTTGTCAGTGGGTTGTTTGCCCACTGCTTTATCCTGGGGAGTGCAAAGCCACAGTCTCTCAAGTAACTCCAGTGAGTGGTTTGCCCACTGCTTTATCCTGGGGAGTGCAAAGCCACAGACTCTCAAGTCTCTCAAGTGGGTGGGTTTCCCACTGCTTTATCCTGGGGAGTGCAAAGCCACAGTCTCTCAAGTCTTGTCAGTGGGTTGTTTGCCCAGTGCTTTATCCTTGGGAGTGCAAAGCCACAGTCTCTCAAGTCACTCCAGTGGGAGGTTTGCCCACTGCTTTATCCTGGGGAGTGCAAAGCCACAGTATCTCAAGTCTTGTCAGTGGGTGGTTTGCCCACTGCTTTATCCTGAGAGTGCAAAGCCACAGTCTCTCAAGTCTTTACAGTGGGTGGGTTGCCCACTGCTGTATCCTGGGGAGTGCAAAGCCACAGTCTCTCAAGTGGATAACAGTCTCCACTGGTTCTGGAGGGGGGCTTTGTGCCCAGAGTGCTTCATCCTGCCAAGGACTGATGTAGTGGATGCCTTTCTCCACTGGTTCTGGAGGGGGCCTGGTGTCCAGGGTGCTTCATCCTGCCCAGGACTGAGGTAGTGGATGCCTTTCTCCACTGGTTCTGGAGGGGGCTTGGTGCCCAGAGTGCTTTATCCTGCCAAGGACTGAGGTAGTGGATGTGATACTCCACTGGTTCTGGAGGGGGCTTGGTGCCCAGGGTGCTTCATCCTGCCAAGGACTGAGGTAGTGGATGCCTTTTTCCACTGGTTCAGGAGGGGGCTTGGTGCCCAGAGTGCTTCATCCTGCCAAGGACTTGAGGTAGTGGATGCCTTTTTCCACTGGTTTTGGAGGGGGCTTTGTGCCCAGAGTGCTTCATCCTGCTAAGGACTGAGGTAGTGGATGCCTTCTTCCACTGGTTTTGGAGGGGGCTTTGTGCCCAGAGTGCTTCATCCTGCCAAGGACAGAGGTAGTGGATCTGACACTCCACTGACGGTGGGCCAACATGGAAGCTGTCCAGTCCCCTGGAACTGACCACCAGCCTCGTACAACTGACCACTGGGGATGGAAGCCATGTCTGCGGTGGTGCCACTGGAAACAGGATGTGGCGTGGCCTCTGGCGGTGCTGGTGGCGGACTCAGTAGCGGCGGTGCTTGCGGCGCTCATTGGGCATCGGTGCTGGTGGGTGGCTCAGTGAGCGTGCTGCTGGCGCGGTGTCCTGGGTAGCGGTGCTGGTGGGGGGCTCAGTGAGCGTGCTGCTGGCGGGCTCAGTGAGCGTGCTGCTAGCGGCGGTGTCCTGGGTGGCGGTGCTGGTGGGGGGCTCAGTGAGCGTGCTGCTGGCGGCGGTGTCCTGAGCGGCGGTGCATGTGGTGGTGCCGGTGGCGGTCTTGTCCGCTGTGCAGGTTGGCAGTGACTTTCTTTTCTTTCTCTGGCCCTTCCCCACCTTGTATGGTGGTGCAGCTGTCCTGCCACTCCCAACTGTAGTCCTGGGAGAGCCCTTGGTGGCAGGTGTTTTGGCCTTCTCCCTCCGGGCTGTGGCCAACTTCTTTTGTTTTTGAGGTGGGGGAATGTCCTTGGCCTGGCTCCTTGGCACACTGGCTGCCCTGCTGCTTGGCGCACTCCAGAAGCCGGTTACTGCTGGCACCACTGTTCCCGGTGATGTGGTGGCTGAGGTGCTGGGTTGGGACCTGGAAAGGTGGGCCCTAGGGGACGGAAGGGGTGGGGGAGGTGTAGGGAAGAGGTCAAGGTTTGACAGGAAAAGTTTTTTAGACACACTGGGACTGGTAGATGGAGGGGGTTTGGGAGTGGAGGAAGAGGTAGTGGTTGCAGGAGGTGTTCGTTTGCTGACTTTGGGTGAAGGTGCATGGGTTGGAGGCTGTCATGAGGTGGATGGTTGGGTGGGTGTGTGACTGCATTTGTGTAGTTTGGGAGGTGGGCTCACAGACACACTGGGAGAGGACACAGGGTATGTGCGAATGGTAGTGGGGGTGGTGAATGCATGTGAGCGGTGTGTGGTGATGGGCATGCTGGTGATGGATGTAGTGGCTGAAGATGTAGTGCATACTGGTGTGAGTGGAGACATGACAGGGAGGGAGGAGGGGGACACAGTGGAGGCAGTGGCTGTTGGTATGTCTGCATGGGTATGATGCTTGTGTGACTGCCTGTGGGATGTGTGGTGCTTATGTTTGCCAGAGCTACCCTTGTGTGTTGAGGTGTGTGCATGCTGGTCTGATGGTGTGCTTGGGATAGGCTGAGGTACTGGGGATTGGGTCTGGGTGGAGGAAGTTGGAGGGGGAGGCTGGACACAGGGACAATGGCTGCCATCAGTGCTGAGGCCAGAGTCTGAAAAGCTCACTGTTGGGCTGCCTGACCAGAATGAATGCCCTCCAGGTATGCATTTGTCTGTTGCAACTGCCTCGCTACACTCTGGATGGCTTTCAGAATGGTAGACTGCCTAACAGTGAGGGATCTGAGGAGGTCAATGGCCTCCTCACTGAGGGCAGCAGGGCTGACAGGGGCAGGGGCTGAGGTGCCTGGGGTGAAGGAGATGCCCACCCTCCTGGGTGAGCAGCCACGGGGCACACGCTGAGGGGCTGCTGGGAGGGCGGTGCTGGTAGGGAGGGTGGAGGCTGTACATATAGATGCGGTGGGCACAGAGGGGCCCGCCACCGCAAGGGAGCCCCCATCAGAGGAGGAGTTGGTGTCGCTGGTCTCTGCTCCTGTCCCCACCGTGGAGCTCCCCTTGCCCTCCGTCCCACTGGTGAATTCAGAGTCCTTAGTCTCGCCCTCCAGGGCCATGTGGGATGCACTGTTCCTCCGCGTGATGATGCTACTGCACACAAGAACAGGGAGACCACAAAAAGGGGGGGGAAAGAAAGTAGAAAGACATGTTCAGTGCATGCAATACCGCTACCGTTGGCGGACACTACAGACACAGCAGCCCTCTGCACTACGCCATGCATTTAGAGTTCCCTAATTAATCACAGGGCCATGGGGTACAAGGCCTATGCCTGATTGCTGCACACATGGAAGTCACAGGAGCTTGACTAGGGGTAGATGGCTCTTAACACTGGTGGGGTGGGGTGCCACATAGCCTGCCTTACAAAGGGACCTTTCCTGCAAAACTCGCCCTGGCCTATGGGAACCCACTGCCCACCTCCCCCACCCAGACACGTCCCATGCGCGCTCAATCAGATGAATGTGACTGTACTCACCCCCTTGTGGCTGCTGTGATGCCCTCAAGCGCCCATCCAACTCTCGATACGCCACCGCCATGATCTGGAATATCAGGAGGGTCATGGTGCGACGGGCACCCCTCCCACGTTGGAGGCCATCCCGAGCTGGGCCTCCACCGTCTTCTTGCTCCAGTGGCGAATGTCCTCCCATCTTTTACGTCAGTGGGTGCTCCGTCTGTGGTGGACCCCCAGGGTCCGGACTTCCTTGGCGATGGCACGCCAAATATCCTCCTTCTGGTGGGCGCTGACCTACAGGAATAGTACAGGGGAAAAAGAGAAACTATAACCGTCTGGACCGTCACAGTCATTGGCCCACGTTCCCACCCTTGCCCTGACGCACATCCACTCACTGTCGTTTCATGCAAGCCTCATTCCCCCCCCCCAATCTCCCATCCACACCACTCCAAACAGGCATTGCCCATACAGCATGCTCACAGTGTACTCACCTGTTTGTCTGGAGGACCGTAGAGTAGCGTGTACTGGGGGAGGACCCCATCCACTAGTTTGTCCATCTCCTCCGATGTGAAAGCAGGGGCCCTTGTTGCTTCCAGACTGAGGTCACAGCAGCACTTGCAGTGTAGGTCCTCTCCTGTCGAAGATCAGGTATCAAGTGAGTGAACAGACGGAAAACTGCAGTCACGTCCGCGGCGGTGCGTACCGTCACCGCCGGCGTACATCGTCATTGGCTCCTGGGACCCAATGGGTCCAATGTTAACCAAAGCAGGATTGCGCCGCGGTCTTCGACCGCCTACCGCTACGGTGTACAACGCCAGCGCAGTTACCTCATATCCCATTGTCCCACATTATAGGTCAGGCAGCCGCCATTTCAGGGGGCCACATGGCATTAATTTTAAATGTGTCACACATATCTAGGCCTTACATACACACTAAGAAAGGCACAAAGCAGATTGACAAATGTGTGCAATAAAGTTGTGTTTTCGTATCTCAGTGTTGGCTGACCCTCTGCTCGCTGTTCTCATCCTTAGAGCACGTCTGCTGGGGCAGGTGAGGAGATGGCGGCATCCTCCGGTGTACAGACCGCTGGTGGACCTGTCGACAATGGAAGAGTGACATGTAATAGTCACCTACAGACTTGATCGTGCCACAATCCAGGAACTGTGTGCCCAGTTGGAGCCAGACCTGATGTCAGCTATCCGCCATCCCACAGGTATCCCCCCTCTAGTGCAGGTCCTGTCAGTACTCCATTTCCTGGCAAGTGTGTCTTTTCAAACTACAGTGGCCATAGCATCAGGGATGTCCCAGCCTATGTTCTCAGATGTGTTGTCCAGAGTGTTGTCTGCCCTGCTGAAACACATGCGCAGCTACATCGTGTTCCCTCAGGTGGAGGATTTGCCTACAGCGAAAGATGACTTCTATGCTCTGGGACATATCCCCATCACAGGTGCCATTAATGGGAAATATGTGGCCTTGGTCCCCCCCCCCACACAGGAGTGAACAGGTGTACAGAAACCAGAAGAGTTACCATTCAATTAATGTGCAGATGGTGTGTTTGGCCGACCAGTACATCTCTCATGTGAACGCCAAGTTTCCTGGCTCAGTGCATGACGCTTACATTCTAAGGAATCCCTTATGTGATGGGGCAACTCCAGAGGCACCATGTGTGGCTAATAGGTGAGGACATGGACCCTATACAGTGTGAATAGTTGTCTGGGTCTGGGGTGTGTCCCTAAGGGTTAGTGTGTGTCTAACAGTTGTCCCTCGACATTTGCAGGTGACTCTGGGTACCCTAACCTGTCATGGCTACTGACCCCAGTGAGGAATCCCAGGACAAGGGCAGAGGAACGATACAATGAGGCACATGGGCGAACTAGGAAGGTTATAGAGAGGACCTTCGGCATCCTGAAGGCCAGGTTCAGGTGTCTCCATTTGACAGGTGGTTTCCTATACTACTCACCAAAGAAGTTGTGCCAGATCATCGTGGCCTGCTGTAAGCTGCACAACTTGGCTTTGCGATGACAGGTGCCTTTTCTGCAGGAGGATGGTCCAGATGGAGGTCTTGTGGCAGCTGTGGAGCCTGTGGACAGTGAAGAAGAGGAGGCAGAAGAAGAGGACATAGACAACAGAAACACCGTGATCCATCAATACTTCCAGTGAGACACAGGTAAGAAGACATCACTGCGTCCTACATCTGATAAAATTGTTCGACCTCTCATCTGTCTGTCACTTTCACCCAGTGTATGGACCCTGATTTGTCACTTTCCTTTTCGATTTCAGAGATGCGGGTCCCACTGTGTGACCTCTGCTGTGTAACCTCATGGACTAGAGCTGTGTGACATAGGTATGTTGACAATACAATGGACATTGGCATTTTCCTTACTTATAGCTACTACACATTTGTGAAAGCACAGACTGACTCCAGATTGTTTTGTGATTCAAGGGTGTTTATTTAAGTGCAGATTAGTGGAGGGGGTTGGAAAATGGTCAGGGGTGATGGTGGAGGAATGTCCATGGCAGAGTCCAGTCCATTTGTCTCACAGGTGCATTGTCCAAAGGGGCATAGGAAGTGGAGTTAGGGCAGATTAAGGATGGACAGGGTGACAAAGTGGGACAGAAGGATGACAATCAGGATGGTCTCATTTCTTGGCGGGGGTCTTGGCATTGTTCTCTGTCTTTGTCCTAGATCTCAGGGACCGTTTGCGGGGTGGTTCTCCATCTGCAGGGGGTGGGGTGCTTGTGTTGTGGTCCTGTGGCGGTGCCTCCTGTCCACTAGTGCCGGCGGAGGTGGAGGGCAGTTCATCATCCAGGCTAGTGTCAGGGGCCCCTTGTTGTGCCACAGTGTCCCTCCTGATGTTCATGAGGTCCTTCAACACCCCTACAATGGTGCCCAGGGTGGTACTGATGGACTTGAGTTCCTCCCTGAACCCCAAATACTGTTCCTCCTCCAGCCGCTGGGTGTCCTGAAACTTGGCCAGTACCGTTGCATCTCTGGGAATGATGGTAGGCTCCCATGATGTTGGAGAGGGCCTCGTGGAGAGAGGGTTCTCTGGGCCTGTCCTCCCCCTGTCGCACAGCAGCCCTCCCAGTTCCCCGATTTTCCTGGGCCTCTGTCCCCTGAACCGTGTGCCCACTACCACTGCCCCCAGGTCCCTGCTGTTCATGGGGTGGTGGGTTAGCCAGGGTTCCCTGTAGTGGTGGCACACTGCTGCTTGACGTGTCCTGGGGACAGAGGTATGGGCCCGCTAGGTGGGTGCTGTGCTGGTGTTTCCTGAGGGGGGAGGCTCTGTGATGGCCTGTGCCAGTGTGAGGGGAACCGACTGTCCTGAGGTCCCAGATGGGCCGGGCTGGTCATCTAGATAAAGTTGGACAGAGCTGCTGTCATCCCTGTGGGCCTCTTCTGTGGGGGGAGTGGACATGTCTGGAACCTCCTGTCCAGTGACGTTGGGTAGGGGTCCTGCAGGGATGTAAATGCATAGTTTTAGTATCTGTGTATGCCATGGTGTGCAATGGGTGGGTGACCCTGTACCCCAGTGCTTCCATTCCTGTGTAGGAGCTTGTGTGATAATTGTTTAGGGGTCCGTGTGGGTATGTGTAGTGGACATGCATTGGTGATGGGTGTCGATGCTTTGTTGTTGCATGCAGGGCTTGGTGTTGGGATGTGTACTTTGTGCTAGTAGGATATATGTGAGGAGTTGGAGTGATGGGGGTTTGGGCGAGGGTGGGGGTATGTGATAGCATGCAGGTAGGGTGGGGGATGAAGTAGTTAAAGATTTAACTTACCAGAGTCCATTCCTCCAGCTACTCCTGCAAGGCCTTCAGGATGCAGTATAGCCAAGACCTGCTCCTCCCATGTTGTTAGTTGTAGAGGAGGAGGAGGGGGTCCGCCGCCAATCCTCTGAACCGCAATGTGGTGTCTGAAGACCACGGAACGCACCTTCCCCCGTAGGTCATTCCACCTCTTCCTGATGTCATCCTGTGTTCTTGCATGCTGTCCCACTGCGTTGACCCTGTCCACGATTCTGCGCCATAGCTCCATCTCCCTAGCTATGGTGGTGTGCTGCACCTGTGATCCGAATAGCTGTGGCTCTACCCGGATGATTTCCTCCACCATGACCCTGAGCTCCTCCTCAGAAAACCTGGGGTGTCTTTGCAGTGCCATGGGGTGGTGTGGGTGATGTGTGAGGTTGTGTGTTTTGTGATGTGTGGGGTGATGTTTAGGGGTGTGTAGTGTTTTGTGCATGGATGTATATGTGTGATGGTGTTGTGTGCCTCTGTATGCTGGTGTTGTCTTTGTCTTTGCTTTGCTGTCTCTCTGGCCTTCTTCTGATTTTTGGGTAGTAAGGGTTTGTGGGTAATGTGGGTGTGTGTTTTATATTGTATTGTGTGTGTGGGAGTGGTGTGTGTATGTGTAACAGGTGTGTGTATTTTGAATTGTTCAATGTGGTAGTGTTTTGTATATGTGTGTATATTTTGAGCGCGGCGGTGTGTACCGCCAGTGGTTTACCGCGGTTGAAAGACTGCCGCGTGGATTCATGGGTCGTTATAGTGTGAGAGTATTCCTTTTGGCGTGACGGTGAGGTTTTGTTATCGCCAGTTTATCACTGACCTTTGGTGTGGTGGACTAATAGCTGTAGCGGAATTCCGCAGCCGCGGCGGTGTGTTGGCGGTCTTCGGCTTTTAACGCCAATGTTGTAATGAGGGCCTAAGTGTCAAGAAAAAAATTAGAAGTAAAAGAGAAGTAACTCAATAGTGAAGTAAATTTGATTGAGAGGGAAAAGAAAAATGACAGTGCATTTACAAGTAGATTTTCAGGAGAATGTTTTAGATGTGTCAGGACAGGACACAGCTAATTCTGGTAGCTGCCCTTCTTTGCATGCGATTTGTAACACTTGCAAGAAGAAAGGGCATTTTAGTAAAGGCTGTAATAGTGAGAGTGTAAAAAAATATCACAAAAGAGGTGAAGGAAGTTACACAATAAGTTTTTTTTCCAGGTAGGAGAGATAAATATGATAAACAAGAACACTCATCCAAGTGAAAGTGTGCAAATTGGTGAAGCTAAGGTACAAGTACATTTTGATTCTTGTTAGTAATTAACAGTAGTCTCAAAATAAGTGTTTAAAAGAGAATTTGAAAGGAAAGTAGAGTTACATGGTATGGATATGACACCACCAGGGTATGGTGGGACTCCTATAGATATGATGGGTTAATTTGAGACAACTTTGAAATTGGGAAAAAGCATGACCACAGGAAAATTGTACCTATCCACTTAAAGGAGATGAATTAATAGGGTGGCCACACCAACGACAATTTGGTGTCAAGTTAGATCCAAATGCAGATGCACAAGTATAAATTCAATCAATTTCTCATGACAATGTACACTATTAACAAGTTTTCAGTAATCTGTTTAGCGATTCTTTGGGTTGCCTAACGGGATACAAATATCACATTGAAGTAAAAAGAGGAGCTGTACTGGTGATGGCAAAAGTAAGACACATTCCAGTGTGTATGAAAGCAAATGCTGCGAAGGAACTGCAAGAATTGAGGCAAAAGGGCAATTGAGCCAGTGGAGGCCACTGAGTGGATGGCTCCTATAGTTGTTGCAATAAAGGTGAGTGGAGCCATAAGGTTATGTGTGGACCTGACTGCATTAAATCACAGAGTAGTTGTAGATACATATCCTTTCCCAAACATTAAAGAGATGACCATGACACTAAAGGGGGCTAAGTATTTTACAACAGTAGATCTAGCATCTGTGTACCACCAAGTACAGCTAGATGAAGCTTCACAAAATTTGATGGCCTTCATAACACCCTTTGGTGCACTTAAGTATGAAAGAATGCCTTTTAGCTTAATATCTGCAGCTTCTGTTTTCCAGAGAGTAATAGGCAAGATACTAGAAGCTGTAGATAGGGTGAGTTGCTATCAGGATGACTTGTTAATATTTGGGACAAGCAAGAAAGAGCATGTTGGTAGAGTTTTTGAGGTGTTAAATTGGTTGATGGAAACAGTCTTAACATTGAAGAAAGATAAGTGCCAGTTTGGAATAACAGAGGTTAATTATATTGGGCAAAGAATTTCCAGTTCAGGAGTATCACCTAAAAAAGATCGG
Organism: Pleurodeles waltl; assembly: GCF_031143425.1. Lineage (NCBI taxonomy): Eukaryota > Metazoa > Chordata > Amphibia > Caudata > Salamandridae > Pleurodeles > Pleurodeles waltl. Next base: position 202,464,607 of record NC_090444.1, on the reverse strand, counting down.
ACAGATGCTATTCTTAACTTACAAGAACCAAGTAACAAGGAGGAGTTGATTTTCTTTGTAGGAATTGTAGAATATTGCAGCAAAATGTATCAGAAAATGTGCTGAAAAGTCAATGTCATTAAAGAAATTTCTTGTTAAAAAAAAAGGAATTTTTGTGGACTGAAGAATGTGCACAGGAATTTCAATCCATCAAGAGGCACTTAGTAAAGGCACCAGTGTCACCAGCTTTTGTACCTGGAAATAAAAAAATTGTGATTACTGATGCAAGCCCCGTAAGGCTGGGTGCCATTTTAATGCAGAGGAGGGAACGGAAGGAACAATTGATCACGTACATGTCTAGGAGTTTAAAATATTCTCCAAAAAATATTCAGTCATCAAGAGAGAAGCTCTAGCTATTTATTGGGCTCTAAACAAGTTCAGGAATTTGATGTGGGGAATGGCTGTCATGGTATGAAAGGACAATAAACCATTGATAGAGGTATTCTCAAAGAAAGGTTTAGACCAATTTCTTCAAAGATAAGGAGGTGGATAGTTTCTTCACAGCATTTTGATTATGTAGGGAAATATGTTCCAGGTATTACATATCAGCCTGCAGACTGTTTATCTAGATTAGTTATACCTGTCAGTGGGGAAAGGGAAGGAGGAGATGAGCTAGAGCTTGAACTTGAAGATGAAATGAAGGTATGTGAGGTGAATGATTGTATGATTACAGAAGATAAATAGGAAAAGGCTCTTGTGAATAATGAGATTTTAAGTGCAGGTATTAAGGAACTAAACAAACAAATGGTACTTGGTGTGCACTAGGAAAAATCTGGGAGTCAAGGAAGGGAGAACTACCATTAGGTAAAGGCATTCTGCTAAGAGGGACACAGTTAGTTCCTCCAAGTTCTATAAGAAACAGAGTGATAGAAATGGTTCATGTAGGACATCTGAGTATAGTTAAGATGAAAGAAATGTTAAGATCAGATTTTTGGTGGCCTGGTGTTGATGTGGCAGCGGAAAGAGTTGTTCAGGAGTGTGTGGAGTGCAATCTGAGTGACAAGATACTCATGACCAATAGCATACTTGTGGTGGTGAGGGATGTACCAAAACATCTATGAGATGACATTTCAATTGGTATTATAGGACCCCTTTATGGTAAACAATGTACACCATTTTTGATTGTGTTGCTTGATCTATACTCCTGGTGGGTGGAATTTAGTTGTGTTTCAGATGTCTCTACCTCAAGTATTTTCACATTTCTAAATAAAAAATTTAAGAGTAAAGGTTTCCCCAACTCGATTTTATCAGATAGTGGCCCTCAGTTTTGAGGATTTTTTGGAAAAAAATGGGGTGATACACAAGAAATGTGCAGTTTATCAACTAGCGACTAATGGTGCCATTGAAAGGGTAAATTATACTCTTAGCAAGCGTATTCAATAAGCAAAAGCTAATATATTAGATTGGAGACAAACACTACAGGAAAGAATCACAGCATATGGGATGACTCCGTATTCATCAACAGGAAAGATTTATTTTGAATTATTTAAAGGCAGGTCATCTAATAGTGTGCTGTGTCCAAGATGGATGTCTTGGATTAATGGCGTAAATTACATACGTATAAGGGAGTAGAGAGACTGTGAAATTGTGAAACAGCAGAATGGAAATCGAAGGTATGACAAACAAAAGAATGTAAAGGAGATGGTGGTAAAGGTGGGTGATTGTGTGAGGATAAAAGCACCAGTAGGTCGTGAACCTTGGTCAATCCCTTACTAGTGCCGAACAATCAATAAGAGTGGACTGGGGAAGATTTCATTGGCAGGTAGCCAGTTGAGTCCTGTATCACTCCTTCTAGAAGTGCAGGGGAGGAGACTTCATGTTAGGAGTTCTCACTTATGAGAGAGGGCTGTTGAAGGTATTCTTAGAAAAGGGGAAGTTATCTAGAAAAGTGACCACCAGCTTCCTGAAGAAGAGAATGAGCTGTGATTGAATTGTTAAACATCGCAAACAATGTTGGGGGTACCAGTAGCCTGCTCAAACCTTTGGTGAGGTAAATAATGTCTCATACTGCAAGGGTGCTATCATCTGTAAGTATAAGAACTTCTTCAGGCTATGTGCCCCAAATGGAAATTCATCTTTGCACATAGATGCAGCTCCTGCTACCATATTGTCCTAGCTCATGTGGTGCAGGAGAAATGTAAGTAACCAACAGATAGATCCTGTAGTGCCCCTGCCCTTTGTACCTGAGAGCACCTTCAACACCACAGCTTGTGGATTTGAGTGCACGGGAGTTAAATCTTACTAGCAACTCTAGTCCACCATCCGACTCCTGTAGGACTTCCCATTTTTGATGTTTTGGGTCGAGAGTTATTGGGACTGTACCACCTCCCGAGAGACTGAGAACAGAAGATTCCCCTAAAAGGAGTGGGAACATAGCGGCTGCCGTTCGTCCAGAGCTATTGAGGGCTATGCTCGCTTTGAATATATATTTTTTCGCTTTGAGATAAGGTATTTTTGATTTGATATGTCAGCTTAGCATATACCATGAATCATCTCATCTAAATCACATATGCATAGATGAATGCACCACTTATTAGCTATTAGCCCTCCTACCAAAGGAGCTTGGAAGGATATAACTCATCCAGTCAAAACACGGTGAGGCCAAAATGCTTCTTGGACAGGACAAACCCAAGAATAGAGAAGAAGCCATCGTATCAGGAGCAGGGAACTGAGACAGACACGAAAGCCATTGAATCCTGAACAAAGGCAGGATACAGAGCCCACTGTAAATCTATAATAGAAACAGTAGGTCTCTTTCTCAACAGACAGCAAAAGCTGCCTTGAGACCTTAAACACTTCGCTCCAATAAGCACTGTAAAACGGTTTCATTCAATGAGTTCATTTGCAGAAGCCAACCTCTTACACGAGCCAATAATAAAACTGCAAGAACAACACTCACCCGTAGTTCATTGAGCTGAGGATGCTGAGATCTCATGTGATACAAAACGTGTAAGATCTCCACTGCGTGAGCGAATTGCGTTTTTGCCTGGAAACAGTAGAGGGAAGACGTCATTGATTTGTAAAGTATAACTCTTACTTGTGTGGGGTATCCTGCTGCAGCTGGCACCGTGTACACGCTGTTGCAGGTGTTTCTCCTAGATTTGAGGATCTCTTTGGTTAGGGTTGAATTTTTGGTTTTAATACAGACGTTTCTTTGTTGCACCTTGAGCATTGGCTCTCCAGGATTGTAGATTTGTGTGTTGTATTAATGTTAATCACATCGAGATAGTTGCTTTGTGGATTCAAGCCATTAAACCTATGTATGCCTATTTAGAATGTCGATGTTTTCTGGTGTTTACGCTAATGCGAGACAAATGGGTAAGGGGGGGAGCTGGTGCCTCGTGCAATTTGGGGCCCCACTTCTTTATTAGACATGTTAAAAGAAAACAAGCATTGGCAAAGCCAATAGGTTTTGTCTTTACTAAATCTATTGAGTTTGTCATTGTCCGTGTCACAGCGTTTTTTTTTAACTTCGTTAGCACACACATGGAAATTAACGAAGAATGCATCCTTGGTTAATTAAATAACGTCAATAAAGCAGTACTCACAGTCAGCTCCAAATTTGATCAGTCTGTAGTGAACGGCACCGATTTCGTTCTTACCAGTTCGGCATCAAAAGAACTGCAAGGTCTAAACTAGCCAATATTGCCAGCTATTGTGTTGATTACTAGGATAATGCTTTATAGAAAGTCAGGAAATGAACAATAGCACGTAAATCATAGTCTCTTGAGAACAAGAGAATACTGAATGTGTTCAACTGATCATGATGAGTTTATGAAATGGCGCACTGCCCTTACACTGGAACAGCGGAAAGGATTGCTGCCTAGAGCCGTGCCAGTGGCCAGCCTCAACTCGGATACTTCATCCAACACATTTCATTTTGCTCATTGACTCTTGAATGTGGAATTCCACGAAACACGGGAGTCGTGGGACCCGTAGCTGGCTGCACGTGTAAGAAAGAGACTGGCTGAAAAGTCGCTGTTTGCAGTAGGTATTACACGGGACATAGGGACACCTGGCAATGGTGGCACGTCATTTTCAGAAAGGGAGATATAAACAAATACCCAAACACAATCCTGTAACCCCTTTTTTACGTTTCTTTGTAGGAGAGGGCCAGCCCCATTGTTTTGTCCAGCGGAGGTTTTAGATGATGTAATCCCTTTTCCATGAATCTGCATATTGTGAAGGCTTTCAACCAATGCTTTAAATGGAAAAATAGAAGTGCAGGTACTCTGTGCCAGAGTACCTGCTTGTTTCTGAGAAGTGCCGGTACTCTCCAATTAAAAGTATTATGTTTTTCTTGAGATGTGCCGGTACTCTCCCTCTCAAAATAAAAAAGTGCCGGTACTCAGTACCGGACAGTACCGGCCCATTTAAAGCACTGCTTTCAACTAACCCTCGCTGTGAATACATCTGAGCTGAAGCGGCAGCCGGACACCTGCACCAGTTGCTGCTGAGAGAAGTCCCAGAACCTTGCAATGCCTGTACATAGCCCACAGGTCGGTGCGTTCAATGAAGCCAGTGTGTGGTTCATGCGTTGGCTTTTCTCCAGTCTGTTAGTGCTGTCTTCCAGAACCCTCCCAGTGCGCCGAGGAACAGATGTGGAGGGGAGGGCGTGGCACATGCACGAGAGGCCCTGCTATACAGCGCGCCCAAAAAAATCCTAGGTTTTCCACCTTATAAACACTACTGTGCTTGAATGCCTCCTTCAGACACTTGCCCGGCCTGGTTAAACCCTGTGCCACATGGCAGGACAGAACCAAGTATTGGTGTTGTACGTAGCAGCCCTGGAATTTTGTCTGGGAGGACTAAACAACCCCTCGTGTGGTTTTCTATTTTTAACTTGTGTCATATATATATGACCCAGTTGCATAGGTTAACTTTTTTTTATAAGCCTTACTCGCTGCACACTGTTTGCCTTAGCATGATTAAAAAAATGGCAGGCAAGGTGTAGAGATGAGGAAAACGAGGTGTAATGCAAATATTATAAATGGTCACTAACCCTGAAATATGAAGAAGATGTAAATTCGGCTCCCATGGCGCTCGAAAGGCAGGTGTTGAAAAATAGTGCACGGCAGTCACAGGGCCCTGCTCCACAGAGGAAGGAGCTGATAAGCAGAATGACAAAAGTTGGTTTTGTGAGTGGCTGCAAGGGTCTGTCTTGTACCAGCGGCCAATTGCACTGCTATTTTTGGTATTCCACATATCACTGTCACACACAGAGAGAATGATTGGAGCGTGCTAGTATGGTAGTGAGCCCAGAATCTTGAGGCACGCACAGGGTGTGGCGATGGAGGGCTGCAGGGCTATCTGTACATAAAGAGCAGTGCTTAATTTGTAAATAAAGAGGTGCCGGTGCTCAAAGCCCTTCTCTTAAAAACGAGACTGCTGCAATTAAATCTGCCAGCCCTGAATACTGAGGCAGCGTAATCCTGAAGCCATCTCGGGCCTCTTCAATCCATTACGGCCACCCCAGCCCCTTCAGCTCATCCTACAACTTTCTACTTTCTCCCTTTATGACGCTTGTTAGTTTTTTCTTCTTCCGTATTTCCCATATGTATCTTTTGCGCGCAGCAAATGCTTGAGGCATAAGAATAAGCCCCGGCCCTCACAAATAAGTGCCGGTGTTCAGAACCGGAAACAACAAGCACAAATTAAGAACTGGCTATCAGACTAAACACCGCACTGCCTTTATTTTCCCAGTTAAGGGGGTCCTCCTCTTTGTCCAGTTGGCTGCTTTGAACAGCCTTGCATCCCTATTGAGCAGCGTTTTTAGCTGAGATGTGGTGCCCGGGGCGTCAACTGACTGATTTATGAAGTATCGCTTTTGGCCCGGAAAATGGCAGTGGGGGAAGAAGAGCATTTCTCTGAACGTGTAGCTTGCGCTCATCTATCTTAAAAATAGGAGACAGGTGGTGCTGGGACCAGTGGTAAAATGTGAAGACCCCAGCCGATACCACACAAGCAGGAAACACCCGCAAAACGGGGATGGTGCTCCTGCAGAAGCTAATAAAACAAGCGGCCGCTGTACCGAAAATTAGACATGTTGCACCACGAGCAGCTGCTGTAATTAAGAAACGTGGTGTCACAAGCACCTACTGTATGTGTAAATTTGCTTCATTCAAAATGGAGGGCTAAACAAACAGGGAGTGGCTTGCAGCTTAGGTGCACACTGCTGAGAAAGAACACTAGAAGCGGACCTTGATTGGCAGCAAGAAGGCAGCCTCCAAAGTGGCACTGTCTGCTTCATAGAACGACAGAGAGACAGCAATAATTACCCCAGTTGTGCTCTATTCACACAGCAGCCCACAGATCATTTGGAGATTCTTAATAATAACAAAGAAGCTCGACAAAAGTCTGTAAGCCTTACGCTTATTCACAATAATAAATAAGCGGCTGAAAACAGTAATTGGGTCTCAGGACACTGATAAGAGCAAAAACAGGAACAAGCATTGGAAATAGTATGCTACAGCCAATAAAAACGGAGGAAAGCACAGGAACAAACGAAAAGCCAGGGCAGGATAAAGCCCTTTTTAAGATTTATATTGAATACAACTGATTTCACAAGCACAGCACAAGCGCTGTGCAGGCGAGGCCTAAAAAAGAAGGACGGACGTGGGTTGTCTTAGTACAGCTAACACCGTAATAGCACTGGGTGCCACCAAATGCAGGCCCATATTTATACTTTTCGACGCTAAACTGCGCTAACGCAGTTTAGCGTCAAAAAGTTTTGCGCCGTCTAACGCCATTCTGAAGCGCCAAGCGGGCGCCGTATTTATGGAATGGCGTTAGACGGCGCAATCAGACCGGCGCTGCCTGGTTTGCGTGGGAAAAAACCACGTAGACCAGACAGCGCCGGCGTAGGGGGAAAATGGCGCATGGGCGTCTTAAAATGGGGCAAGTCAGGTTACGTCGAAAAAATCGTCTTAACCCGACTTGCGCCATTTTTTAACGACGCCCATCCCCCATCAACATGACTCCTATCATTGTAAAGATAGGAGTCATGCCCCCTTGCCCAATGGCCATGCCCAGGGGACTTCTGTCCCCTGGGCATGGTCATTGGGCATAGTGGCATGTAGGGGGGCACAAATAAGGCCCCCCTATGCCACCAAAAAAAAATATAAAAAATAAAAAATTATACTTACCTGAACTTACCTGAATGTCCCTGGGGTGGGTCCCTCCATCCTTGGGGGTCCTCCTGGGGTGGGCAAGGGTGGCAGGGGGGGTCCCTGGGGGCATGGGAGGGCACCTGTGGGCTCATTTTGAGCCCACAGGCCCCTTAACGCCTGCCCTGAGCAGGCGTTAAAAAGTGGCGCAAATGCGCCGTTTTTAGCCACGCCAACTCCCGGGCGTCTCTTTTGCCCGGGAGTATAAATACCACGTAAAGTCCTGGGAGTCATTTTTTAGACGGGAACGCCTCCCTTGCATATCATTAACGCAAGGAAGGGGTTCACGCTAAAAAATGACGCACATTCTGGGAACTTTGGCGCTATTCGCCTCTAACGCCATAGTATAAATATGGCGTTAGTTGGCGTTAGTTTTGCGTCGAAATTGCGTCAAAAAAAACGACGCAATTTCGGCGCAAACGGAGTATAAATATGGCCCGCAGTGTCTTCACTTTCCCCTGAGTACATCTTCCTAATTAGGAGATGCTTTTTTGTTAAGAAAACTAAAAGTGACACTGCAAATGTTTTAACCCCGGCCAAGGGCGTAGCTTCCATTGGTACAGCAGGTACAGTGTCACCGGGCCCAGATGCCTGAGGGGTCCACTAAGCTATGAATATTGCTGTATTTCACAGTTCAAATGGTGGCCAGGGACCCATTTCACTCCTTACACTAGGGCCCATGACACACTGGCTATGCCATTGGCCCCCGCCCCAGCCAAGTATGTGACACGGCTGCTAGATTACGTAGTCTCTTACCTAAGGGACATGGTCATCCAGTTTACCCAACGATCTCTTTGATCGCAAACTCTGGGGTGCTAGTGAGTTTGCTATGACTGTGATTTACTACCTCCTGCCTCTATGCTCGATCGAATGATCCATCCAAATATTTAGAGAATCCTACTATTTTTGCCAATGTCCAATATTGTTTTTTCACTCGGCACTTCCTAAAATGGGCTGTTGATTCCAGCCACCTAGTGATTCCCTCTCAGTACCTTATGACAGAGCCAACTTAATGTTTATAATCCGTAAAATATTTCTCTTTTTCAACCATACATCCCTGTATCTTGTCTGTTTTGCTAGATTTTTTCAGACATTTAGAAACGTCCATTTATTTCCAATGCCTCATAATTAGAATGTTTGCATGAGCATGCGCTGCCAAAGTTGAACATTTGGAAGTGACAGCATGAAGATCATATGATAAATTGTACTGATTTTGTCAGAATAATAATGATCTTATTCCCTCCTGCACACACACTCAACAGAATAGTGGCGGTTGGTTACACCCTGCAGGTGGAAGAGTTTTCTGTATTTGAGGCTGAAATTTGTTGTGGGCTGTGGTGCTAAGCAAATGCAAATTCATAATTAGGACGTCGAGATAAAATCTGTAGGGTGTTGGCCTTGATGTAACAAACTGACTGAAGTGATGCACATCAGCTCAGGGCCTCAGTCTTTAATAATCTAAAGATAGCTCTGTAGTGTGGCCCAGAAAGCTTCAAGCCACACAGAGGATGGTAATTGCATTAAGTATTGTCCCTGTGCTTTACGTTTCACAAAGACTACATCATAAATAACTGTTTCCAAATCTGACATAAGAAGTCTTCTCTTATGTGTGTCTTTAATTGCAGACTGCTGTTAAATTTGGCAGAAGTGAAGGAATGTTTGTACTTAGTTAAGGTATCAGACATAAGGGCGATGCTGTGTATTTTTTTTATTTCAAGAGGGTTTTGTTGAGATTTTATACAACAGAAGAATAATATAACATAAAGGTAAAATAAAGAGAAACAATTCAATGTATGGTACCATCAGATCATGTGTGAGCAGCAGTTTAGGATATAGCATAAAGAGTTGATCCGCATACGTAAAATCAGAGAGTGGATATAAATGTATTTGTTTGTAATGATGAGGTGAGGTTGCTCAGTGTGTGTATGGTGAGGGAGGATTTTTTAGGTCGAGCGAGCAAGCGCTCTGGCATGTTGTAATCTATCTGTGGTGCTTATCATTGGTAAATGCTTTATATTTGCCCCTCCTTGGGACAGTTTTGTTACCACCTTGACCATCGACCCTGTTACATGGATAATTGCACATTTTCCAATATGTTTGACTGCAAGTGAACTTCTTTTTCCATTTGTGTCTTTCCTTCACACTCACGATCATGGTGACCATGGCACTGTGAATTGACTTGCTTATGTCAACTGTTTTACTTAAATTTTTCAATTTATGTGGCAAGAAAAGTCCAGTTAGGAACTTAACTCGAGCAAATGTGAGACCCATTGCATTGCAAATGCTTGTTTTAAGTTGTGGTGAGTGACTAAGGTACCTCAGTTGTAGATGAATGAGCCTAGAGTGAGAGAAAGGAAACGAGAAGAGAGAAAATGATGACAGGGGGTGTACGGAAGGAAGTACGCGGGAATGGGTGGATGGGTAGGGAGTGGAGGTGGGGGGAGTGTGTGAGTGTGAATGAATGAATGATCATGGTTACACAGGCTAGTGAGACATGAAGATGTCTAGTGTGCACCACAATTTACCATTCTTTATTGGTGTTGTCTTCAAGTATAAGTTTAGTGAGTTACTCGCTGTTCCAGTGAATTGGACCCATTCCCACATGTGTGGGAGGACAGTTTGGATGAGTCTTTCCATTCATTGAGGATATCTTTAAAGCCAATTGTGACAAGGATGTCCCATAGGAGATGGTCCTCTTTGTTTAGTTTCTGTTAATGTCAGGGGAGAGGATACCCAGTGTAATACAGGCTAAAGTAGGAGTCCATTTTGTATGGTGTGTTTGAGATATGGTATTACTGATGTCCTGCCAGACCTTTTTAGTGGAGGTATACTTCATTAGTATGTGTTTTAAGTCTCCTGTTTCCTTCTCACAGCTCCAGCATGTGTCAGAAGGTCGGAGACCTAGTTTATAAGGTTTGGCTGGAGTCCAGTGGGCCACATTGGCCATCCAGCATCAAAATTGTTAGTAATGGAGTTGTTATGCTGGAAATGAGGTTTCCCCAGCTAGATGGCCAGTCCAGTGTGACTTTTTGAGAGTTGTTATTCTGAGAGTAGAGTTTCACATTTGCCTTGTATTGGTTTGTTGTTTGTTTAGCAAGGTTTTTGTAGGGGATAGGAGCGAGTACAGTTTGGAGGCTAGGTTACCGTCTTTGGTACATTTTTTAAATGTGTTGGGTAAGTCAGTGGGGTTGGAGGTTTATGTCTGGCTATAAGTGATTTAATTTAAAGGAAGTGGTAAAAATCTAGGCCATTTGGGTCAAATGTATCTTTAATTTGGGAGAACGGTATGGGTTCTGAGGTGGTGCCGAGATCTCCCACCAAGAGAATACCTTTTTGAGCCCATTTCTCTATATACATCAGTCTCCCTTCTAGTTTCAAGTTTTCAATTGTGTCATGGAGAGGCTAGACATGAGTGTTTCATTTTGTTGGGTAGTTTGATGTCAATTTTTCAGAGTGCCTATGCTGCGCTAGACAGAATATTTATAGAGTGGTGTGTTTTTATTTATTTTTTATGGTTAAAAATGAAGTGAGGGATAAGGTTTAACAAGGGCTTTTTCAATAACGATTGGTGGTGGTGTGTAGGAGCCAGTAGCTTCCTTGTTTCATTAGGAAGGTGTGTTGGTATCTCCAGTAGTAGGGTAGGTATAAGCCACCAAGTTGTTTAGGAAGTCTCTGTTATTCTAGGGCAATTCTGTGTTTTTAAGAATTCCAAAGGACTTCGGTGAGTAGCATGTCGATTTTAGTAAAAAATGTGTCTGAGAGGTATATGGGGGACATTCTGATTAAAAAGTTAATGAGGGGGTTAATCATAATTTCGATAGATTCTATTTGTCCCTATCAAGTAATCAACCTGGTTAAACATTTGTCTAAGCTATCTTTGATGTTTTCTAGCGTCTTTTTCTCATTGGGATCGATAGAGTCTTTAATGTTGGGGGTGACCCAGGTAACCAGGTATTTTGTTTTATCCGGCGCCCATTTGAGTCCACAGGGGCTCATGTTTGAGCTGGTGCAGTACACATTGAGAGGAAGAACCTCTCCTGACATTTTAGAGTAGTCGTTGATAGTTGGTATGTTGTGGGGCAAGGCTGAGTCCGCCTGGGTGGTAAAAAGGAGAATTTTTGTGGGACTGCTGAGAAGAGGATACTGGGGATGAATGGATTTTCTCTGATTAGTGTAAGCAGGGGTTCTAATGTTAATAGAAGCAGCAGGGTGACAGATGTCATCCTTCTCTGGTCCCTTTTTTGGAGGTGAAAGGGGTTAGTCAACTTTCCATTGATTTTTATTCTAGCTTTCAGTTCTTGTTTAGAGCAAGGATCATTTTTAAGAAGACAGGGCCAAAATTGAAGGAGGTGAGTGTGGCTTGGAGGAAGGTTCTTGAAACCTTATCAAAGGCCTTCTCCGCATCTAATGCTATTGCACAGGCTGGTTGGTGCAGTGGTTTGCCTATTTCAATGGCATGATTTTATTCTTGCTGAATCTCCCTTTGATAAATCCAGATCGTGAAGGATGTATTATGTGTTTGAGGATGGACTCCATTCTATGACTAAGAGTTTTGCGTATATTTTGTAGTCTATCTAATAGGAACATGGGGTTATAGTTTTTGGGATTGGTTGGGTCTTTCCCTTCTATGGGTATAACTATTATGGTTGTCTCTGCGTCAGAGCCTTCAACGGAGCTAGAGGAGGAGAAGTGGACAAATAGATTTTCCAGGGGGGCAATTAGAGAAGTACCCCAAGTTTGGTTGAACGAGGCCGTGAAGTCGCCTGGGCCTGGAGCCTTCCTGGCTTTCATTTTTTAATAGAGTTTATGATTTCCCTACACTAAATCCATTGTTCTAAGGATTGTTTCATTGATTCATCTATCTTAGTTATGTTAATTTTGTTGAGGTAGTTCAAGCATGTGTCATAGGATGTGTTATTACTTTTGTAACAGAGGGTATGGTAATACTTTTCGAAGGTATTTAGAATGTCTTTCTCATTTGTTGACGGGACGTCATGTTAGTTGGTTATAGAGGTTATTCCTGTCTTCTGACGGGTCTGTTTTAAGTAGGATGCAAGTATTTTGCCAGCTTTATTACAGCCCTAAAAATTAGGTGGGCTTTGTTACTCTGATGAGTCTGTTTTAAGTAGGACACAAGTATTTTGCTAGCTTTAGTGCAACTGCAAACATTTATGCCTTTGTGTTTTGGACTATTAGGTGGGCTTTATTACTCAGTATCTTGTTGTATTCATACTTGAGTTTAGTTAGATTATTTAATTGTGTTTTATCTTTGGTGGGTTTGAGGCCTTTCTCTAATGCTTTTATTTTTAGTTCTAGTTAGTCTAGGGTTTTGTTGTCTAGTCTGTTTTAATTTCACATAAGTTTAATCATATGCCCTCAGACAGTGCATTTCAGGGCGTCCCAGATAATTTGTGCATTCAGACCAGAAGATCTATTAAGTTCTATGTATTCATCAATTTCTTTTTTTATTATTTCCTTGAGGAGGTCTCTTTTTTTATTATTTCCATGAGGCAGTCATTCATTTTCCTTGTTTTTGTTCCTGTTGTTTTGCAGGAGATATCGTAGAGTTGTGAAATGCAGGCATGGTCTCAGACCAGGATGGTTCAGTGGTGGGAGAAGAAGTGGATGGGATGTGTGTTTTGTCAATTAGGATATAGTCAATGTGGGAGAATGTGTTTTGCAGGTGGGAGAAGAATGAGTAGTCTTTCCCCATGGGATTGAATAATCTCCATATGTCTCTTAGTTTAGGAGAGTTGCACATATTTAGCATTTGTGACATGTACAGGTTCTGTCAAGGGTGGCTACCCAGGATAAATTAAAATCCCCTCCTGAAATGATTCTTCAGTAGGGAGGTAGAGTTGAGAGTTTTTTTATTGAGATAAACCCAAAAGGTTGAGTTGTCGTTATTGGGGACATAGATGTTCATGACTATAATTTCAATGTTGTCCTTCTGTAATTTGGTGGGAAGCCATCTGCCTTCAGGATCCGCATCTGAGGAAAAGTTAATGAGGCAAGAGGTTTTTGAGGTAAGGGTGATCAGTCCGTTTTTTTTGTTGGTGGCTTGGGCACATGAGAAGTCGCCAACCCATGCCTTTTTTGGGAGACTTGCATCTTTAATGGCCACTTTGGTTTCTTGTAGTAATATGAGGTCTCCCTTGAGTTTGTGTGTGTAGTCTAGGATTTTCTGGCATTTGATTGGGTGATTTAAACCCTTGACATTAAGGTAGAGTATTTTTATGTTGTGCATTTTTGTGGGAGGTGAGTCCTCTTGTCACTGTAACCAGCTGAGTGCCAGCTGGTGTTTGTCAGTGAGGCGGGGTAGGAGTAGGGGTGAATGGGTGGTGTTGAAAGTATGGTATTAGGGAGGGGTAAAGGAATGGGAGAGGGAGAAAGGGGACAGGTGGGGAGGAGGGAAGGGAGATAGTAGAGTAGCACTGTAGAGGACAGGAGAGAAGATATGAAATGCAAAAAGAAAAGGAAACAATAGTATAGAGATTGATTGAACATTTGTGCTGAGATTCTAGATACCCTGGAGGGCTATCCAACAAGTTCTAACTGAGGAGAGGTGATGGAGGCCATGAGTGGTCAAGCCTAGGTCCAGAATGCAGTCTTGCCGCACCCTGTATTAAATTGGGGTATGTATTAAGAGTCAGGGAGGTGTCTAAGTGTGATATGTATGTATATACTCCTTGGTGGCTGGAGTGCCAGGCGTGGTTTCCAGAGGGGGCCCTAGTAAGTCAGTTACCATTTAGTGGAAATGGTTAATAATAGCAGGTCTATTGTAATGTTTATATTATTGTATTTGTAGTTATAGTAGTTGTAGTCGATATAGAGAGTGTAATATGTGTAGTGAGTGTGGTGGCTAATTAAGGAATGGGTGTTAATTGGCGACACAAGTATTGTTATTTCTGATGAGATAAGTTTGTTTGCCAATGGTCAAGGTTGTGAAGTGTGGTATCCGATGTATTTCACAATTATAGAGTACAATAAACAGGTTACAGTATACCAACTTACTATCATCATAGTCCCAACATAATATCAACATAGTGCCAACATACTTCCAACAAAGTACCAGCATAGTACCAACATAGTAATGACTTAGCACCAACATAGTACACACATAGTGCCAACATAGTACCAACATAGTATCAACATAATATTACAATGTATGCAGCAATGCATATTCGGGACAGAGAAGCGAGGTTGGTATAGTTTAGATTCAGAACATATCATAAGTGAATCAGTCAAATGACCCCAGATTACTGTAGTGCAGGTAGCACTGGCAAACGTTAGTGACTTATACATTTTTCTAACCTGTGGGTTAAAAGCTGACGCAATAACAATTGGATCCTGCGCAATATTAGGATCAATATGAAACTTGATAAGAGTAAATATGTTGAAAGTGGTACAGTAAATGTGATATAATTGGAAAGGCAAAACGAATCAGTACAATAACTTTGTAATCGGGTTAAAGCCAATTATAGAGGATCAGATTAATTCAGAGAAGGTCTAAGGTCAGTATAAAGGTGAGGTGCCAGTCAGTAAAGAAAAGAAAAACCTTGCTACTGAGTAGGTTTACTAGTAGGTGATAGTTAGCTAGGTTAGTTTAGGTTTAGTAGGCTGCTGTCCACTTTACCTATTCATCGGTGGGGTGTTTCCCGGTTTGAAGTGGTGGAAGCAACTCAAATATTTCAGCATGTCGGAGTTAGTAAGGAAGAATGAGCTTGTGTGCCCATGTGCCATTCCCATGGGTTGTTCGGGGTTCTGCAGTGCCATTTGAGGTAGGTGCATAGTTGCCTGTCTTGGCCGTTTGGGGGCAACCTTGATTACTGTTTGTTAATTACTGAGTAGAGAATAAGTAACGGTCAGTAGGGAGGGCTGATATTAAGTGTTAATCATCCCATTGGAGTCGTAAGAAGTAATTTTCAAGTCTTGAATTTCAAGTCTTTGCAATATAGGAGTCCAGTTCCTTAGGATCTTCAAAGATATTGGTTTTCCCATTGACTGTTGTTTTTATTCGTGCGGGGCCAATAAATGAAAATTGTACTGCCAGATCTTTCAGAGATTGCCTCTGGGATAGGAATGCCTTTTGTTTCTTGAAAGTGACTTTGGAGTAATCTTGAGAGATCCCAATGGAGGTGCCTTGCCACTTGATTCTCTGTATTTTCTTCATCTGTGTGAAAATGGCTTCAGTATGTGAGTAGCGGAGGGATCTGAAAATGAGCGCTCTTGGAGATTCGCTGTTTGTGGCTTATGTGTGGGCACTATGTGCACTCAAGTTATTTCAAAGTTCTTTGCAAGTTTATATTGAGTAGTTGGAGGATCTATTTTTCAATGAATGCGGCACAGGAAGGGGCCTGATTTTTGAAGCCCTCTGGAAGCTTCGAAGTCAGTGGTATGCTGTACTGATAGCAAAACTAACAGCAGAAAAAATCTGAGAGTTTTGATAACCACAATGGAGTCTCACCACGGTTAAAGGCTCCAAGAAGCATACATTGCGAACAGGCTTGTTTCCCATCGAGAAAGTACAGTGAGGCTTGACATGCCTATGGCTTCAATTGTAAGGTGAAGGTTACCCCAGTATGGAAGGGTATAGAAGGGCCTAACGAATTCAATTTCTGGATTTGGAATTATTTGTTGAGAACGACCAAGTTCATTCAAATCTATATCGCAAACCGACTGCATGCAATGCAGTGTTACATGCGACAATTTGTCATCCTAAAACCCAAATCAATGCAATCCCCTTCGGGGAAATGATTAGTGTAAAAATAAATTGCAGTAAAATGGAGCTTTGTGAATTGGAGTTAGATAAATTGGAGATGAGATTTCTTAATAGGGGCTATTTGGAACAAACAATTAAGACTGCTAGAAATAAAATCAATAAAGTGACAAGATAGTCATGGGTCATCACAAAATGAGATATAATTTTCTACACCTTACAGTCAAAATAGTCAGGACATTTACAGGATTCTTTTGAAACACTGGAATGTCCTACACACGGATGACACTTTAAAACGTATACTACCTGTAAGACCAAAAATGATTCATAAAAAAGGATTGACTAGTAGGAATTTGGTTTGTAAGAGCTTTTTGCCTCCAGTCAGGGAGAATTTAAACACCTGGCTTCCTGAGAAACCAATGGGTTTCTTTAACTATAGCAAATGTAACATGTGCAACATAGCTTTACACAAAACATTTATGTTTAAGTTTAATGACAGCAAAACATACAACATTTTGTCTTTCATTAATTGTAATACCAAATTTGTGGTCTATATATTACTATGTGAGTGCAATAAAATATATGTAGGAAGTACTATTCGACCTCTAAAGGAGAGGATACAAGAACACATGCGTGCATTAAGGAGTGTTGACTTATCGTCACCTATAGTTCGCCATATAAACAAGGACCACCCTATGACAGAGATTGCGAAATTTAAATTTATGGGTATTAGTCATACTATGCCGCATCCTAAGGGAGGAAATCGTGAATTAGCGCTTAGAAGAAGTGGATCATCAGACTTAGAAGTATTGACTATGGTATCAATCTGGATCACGAATTGCATCATTTTTTGTAAAACATATTCATAATTTGCTAATAATGAATAGGTCATATGTGTCCAAAATCTTGCTGTACTTATATTGCTATTATTTCTGCATTTTGTACTATTTTCTTAAACTAACAAAGAAGTTGACATACTAAAATGCTGTACAAAAAAAAAATCATATGGCAGATACATCCATGTTCACTTATTTCACCACTTCTTGATTAATTTGCTGACTAACATCACAGTGGGGCTCAGGATCCGTGGTTATTTGGATGTTATTTACTTCTATTTCTACTTTTCACAATATATATATTCTTTTGAATGAACTCACTCAACATGGATTAACTTTTTAAGGAATATATTTGGTCAATATTCTCGCATCTCTTGGTTGGAGCAGGCTAGACAGCGTCATATTAAGAATGGGAAACATCGGGAAAAATAAAATTCTTTCATATTACTTTATGGTGCACTGAGTATTCACTAATAGGCGAGGGATACCCATGTTCCAACATTCGAGAATTATTGTGAAACTTTTTCCACCCGCCCCATTTGACTGTAAGGATCCTTTACAAAGTATTAATATTGGCTGGGGTGTTCCGTTTTCTTCCAAGATGGCACCCGCATTTTCCACGAGCGGGCTTACGATGCCCTTTTTCAGTTTCTTTTTTGAACGTGGTGTCCTTCGTTTATTTTTCCCCTCCTTTGTTTATAAGGGGTTCATACAAAGAATAACATACTGCTGCTTGTCTCCTCTCTGAACATGACGACGGCTTGTTAGGGACCCGTTTGAACATTCCGAGGTAATTGATAGGACAATATAAAAGTATGTGGACTTGGTCATTGAGTGTAGATATATTCAAATTGGCTTAAACAATGACATATTTTACCGCTATATATTTAATTTCACTTATACCATGAGCATATCGAAATAGAGTCTCTTTGCATTTTTACTTTGGATACTGTTTGACAGTTTAAACGGATACTTTTTAATGATAATATTTGGTTTGAATACTGGGCACTCTGTGCCTGCTGTATGGAGCTTTTGTGAGTAAAGGAAGTGTTGTACTAATCCCTTCATTTTTTGACAATTTTTTTTAGAATAAATTGACATGGGGTCCATCAAAATGCCCTGGAGATGACTGATTCCTTGAATGATCTTAGTGTACCGATAACCAAATGGAGATAAAGTTTTACTGGTATTGATTGATTTATACATACAGGTCAGTGGCTTCAGGTTGCTTGTGTTTTGGCTTTCATTCACAATCTTTCTGGATTTGAGATAGATTCTAACCTCCTTTTATATATGTGGGACATTTTCAGGAACATTTTGGGACAGAGCCCATATACAAAAGGTATTCATTATATCTTTAAAAATTCTGATTGGTTTGGAACTTTGGTAACTATTACTTTGCATGTGTATATACACAGATGGACGTTGATTTACTAAGCTATTGTTCATGAATTTTAAATTACTAGTTTGACTAATTGCAAATACTTGCACTTTGGTTGGACTTAACCCAGTGCACACCGCAAGTGTGATGTGGCTTAGTCTATGTTTCTTGCACAGCTTGATGGGTGATTAATTGATCACGTTTTCCAATATATTGGTTATTTGTGAATTATATTTTGATTGTTATATATGTTATTATTTCAATCAGCCTTGATAAAGTCCGCATTTTGGACGAAACATGTGTCGGCTGGTCTGGAGATTCTATTAAGTTGATTCCTATGATTACAAGCAGCATCTTCCTTGAATGGACTATATTAGGAGATGAAACCTCTGATCTACAATCAGACAAATGACATATATTGGATGGACTGAGTTGTTCAAATGTGAATTGTATCATTACAGACTTTGAATAATTGGTCTTTGTGTTTTGTTGTCAGTTTTCCTTTGTATGTTTTATTATTCACATATGTATTAAACATTTGATATATGTCCTTGCCACATTCAACTCATTGAACATAGTATTATTTCGACTTTATGATGGTTTAAACTAATTAAGAACTTACATGAATTCATTGTATTGAAATACTCTACATTTACATTTTTTTGAGTGATCCACAGGAGGTTTTTATATATAGAAGGGCCTAATCCTGTTATTATTAGGAGTCAGTGGTTTCAGAAGGGGACTACCAGCACCCCTTTTTCTGATCAAGCGCCTACTTGTCCTCATTAGATTTTGACCCAAAGCTAGAGAGAGAAAAACACAAAAGGGAGAAGGACAGAAACACAGTAAGAAATAGGGCATGGATGAAAAAGAACCTGCAAGGGTAAGATAAAGGTTCAAAGAGTGTTTGATAGTGGAAGAAAGGGGCATGAGGTGGATAGAAGACTACAGAGCTTCATCGGTATATGGCACCCTTGACATTCAATATCACCGGCCACGGACTTCTGAGCAAAACTTTAGTCCCCGGTGCGTAAACATTTACAAATTAAGCACTGACTGGATCCATGCCAGATTTTTAGGATAACCACTATGTTGGACCTGGCCCTTCTTGCAGGGTCATCCCCAAACTTTTTGCCTCCTTCCTCCTATTTTTTCTGACCTGTTTGTGTTGGCTTTAGAACTCTGAGCACTTTGCCACTGCTAACCAGTGCTAAAGTGCATATGTTCTCTGTGTAAATTGTACTGTTGATTGGTTTATCCATGATTGGCATATTTGATTTACTAGCAAGTCCCTAGAAAAGTGCACTAGAGATGCCCAGGGCCTGTGAATCAAATCCTGCTAGTGGGCCTGCAGCACTGGTTGTGCCACCCAAATAAGTAGCCCTGTAATCATGTCTCAGACTTGCCACTGCAGTGTCTGTGTGTGCAGTTTTTAAACTGTAAATTCGACTTGGCAAGTGTCCCCACTTGCCAGGCCTAACCCTATCCTAAGGTAGGCCCTAGGTAGCCCCATGGGCAGGGTGCAGTGTATGGTTAAGGTAGGACATATACTAATGTGTTTTATATGTCCTGACAGTGAAATACTGCCAAATTCGGGTTTCACTGTTGCAAGGCCTATCTCTCTCATAGGTTAACCTGGGGGCTGCCTTTAAACATGATTAAAGCGTAGATTCCCCTTGGGAGTAGATAGACAGGTGGAGTTTGGGACCTCTGAACTCACAATTTTTAAAATACATATTTTAGTAAAGTTGGTTTTAAGATTGTGTGTTTGAAAATTCCACTTTTAGAAAGTAGGAATTTTCTTGCTTAAACCATTTTTGTGACTCTGCCTGTTTGTGGATTCCCTGTCTGGGTTAGTTTGACAGTTGGGCTGTTTGCGCCTCTCTCCAGACAGTGACACAAAGGGGGCTGGGGTGTATCCTGCATATTCTGATGAGCCATCTATGCTAGGAGGGAGGGAAGAAGTGGTCACTCGCACCTGAAAGGGCTGTGCCTGCCCTCACACAATGCAGTCTCCAATCCCCTGGTGTGTGTCTGAGGCCTTGCCTGGGCAAGGCAGGATTTCACAAACAAGTGAGACTTTTCTTTTACGTAAGCCTACTTCAAAGGCCAAAATGGGTATAAGAAGAGGACCCAAAACCACAGACTTTAGACACTTCTTGGGGTAGACACTCTACCTCACAGACACTTCTGCACAAGAAACCTGCTGGTGAAGAATCCCTGAACCAGACCTGCCAAGAGGAACTGCCTGGTTGACCAAAGGACTCACTGAAACTGCTTTTCTGACAAGGACTGCTGCCTTGCCTTTGCCCTGCTGCTTTGCTGCTCCGTGGCTGTGCTGAGAAGTGCTCTCCAAGGACTTGGATAGAGCTTGCCTCCTGTTCCCTGAAGTCTCAGGACCAAAAAGTATTCACTCCTGCAACTGGACTCCTTGTGTGGTGAAAATTTGACACACAGCCTGCTAAAAATGATGTACAGGCTGCCCCGCGGTGAGAAATTCACCACACGAACGGAACGATGCAGCCTGACTTCTCAAGGAGAAGATTGACGCAGATCCTACGTTGCAACCGAAACTTCGACGCACGGCCCACCGGATCAATGCACAGCCGACACGGGACGACACAGCCCGACTTCCAAAGAGGAATCAACGCAGTGCCTGCAGTGCGGGAGAAATTTCCACGCAACGCAAACTGGATCGATGCAGTGCTTGTGATTTCGCTCTGCAAGCCCAGGATTCCACACACCGTCCCCGGGGCGCCAGAAAACCCTGCAACCTGAAGAGAATCCAAGTCTGCACGCCGGAAATCGATGCAAAGTCTTCCCCTGTGTGGAAAATAACGACACAAGTCGGTGTGCGAAGTGGCGAAACCGATGCACACCTCCCCGTTTTCCACGCATTGCCTCCTCTGCGGTCCCTTGCGGAGAATTTGAACACAAACCAGGTACTTTGGGCTTGCAAGAGACATTTATTGTTTTTGAGAGACATTTATTGTTTTTCAGTGATATCTCAGCATTTACTTATTGCATTTTAATCGTTTTGACCTGCATTTATCAGATAAATATTCTATATTTTTCTAAACACTGTGTGGTGTATTTATGTGGTGCTAGACTGTGTTATTGCATGATTTATTGCCCAAATACTTTACACATTGCCTTTTAAGTTAAGCCTGACTGCTCAGTGCCAAGCTAACAGAGGGTGTGCACAGGATAATTGGATTGTGTGTGACTTACCCTGACTAGAGTGAGGGTCCTTACTTGGACAGGGGGTAACCTGACTGCCAACCAAAGACCCCATTTCTAACACACTATGTAAAAGAGCTCCATTTAGAGTCACTAGATGTAAACAGGGACATAGTTATTAGTGGTGCTGGGGCACCTGGGCCCAGAGGGGTGGTGCGCCTAGCCTGCACTACACCGGTTGTAGTTAGTTAACAGGCCTCAGAGGCTGTATTCATGCTGGTCGGATTTCAGTTTGTTGTCAGCACAAGTGCATTTATTTGGGTGATATCAAAGGCAGGCAAAGTACAAATCCTCTCATTTCTAGACAGTCTGGTGGAGGTGCTGGTGCCACAAGTGTGACTTCTGGAGGTTGCTGGTTGACTGCTGAATAGCTGCAGAGAGGTGCATTAGTGGTCAAACTGGGCAGCACCGTTGCGCTGGACATGAACTCACACCACACATCGCACTTGGTATTCCTACACTGTGCCACTCTGAACCATTCTGGAATATGATTCCTGGTGAACAGAATCCATTTCTGTGCCCTCGTGAAACTATATTTAACTATCTATGGCTACAAATTACAATTATTCCTTGTCCTGTGGGTCACAGATTACAATGCAGATAAGGGCAAGATGTTTCATGTTACAACTTTTGTTTGGTCTCAGAAAAACATATCAGAGGATTAATGCACCTGGATTCCCTCTTGGGTGATTAGTGCACTATATAAATCAACATAACATAACAGCGGCAGAGATTTGGCTGTAACATACAGGTCACAGGTTCTCGTTCTAGAAAATGGCTCCACGTGTCTATGTAATCACCCAGTGCAGAGACCTAGATATGACATGCAAGTGCAGGTTCCAATTCCAATCCTAATAAACCTGCTTAGAGTTAATTTCACTGCTGCAGAACTGTGTGTGCCTAGTTTAAAACTCCAGTAAGACCACTCAGGAGTTTAATGCCCTTAGACACCATCACAGTGAAGGGCAGGTGTACGGAGCAAGTGGCTCATATAGCACACACACAGGGAGGACACACAGAATCCATGTTTATATAGGGAAAGAGACCTGGGAACCTTTGCCTTAGGAAGTGAACACAGTTAAAACTAAATGCCTCAATGAAAAAATAACCAATACTACGCCATGTTTCAGTGAGAGGATGAATTAAACCAGACTCCTTAGTTATTCTAATGCATTGCCTGGGCAAGAAAATAACATTGGACCATCTTGGGGAAGAGATTACCTTCTGGACACATGCTTCAATCAGCATCAGCCTTCCCTTCCCAAGCAGCAGTGAGAAAATGGCCTTTAGACCCTATATCTTAGAGAGTAGATATTTTTAAATCCCTACACTTCATTGAGAAGAGAAGAACCCCTTAACACTCTCACTCCTCAGTCAAATATAGCATTAGAAAGCAACTCCCCAGTGAGAAGAGAGCCTTCAAGATTCATACTTCTGTAAGGGGGGCAACCATAGGACAATAGCAGTAAAACCACACACCTCAATGCCATAGGTTTCTCACACATAAGTGAAGACACATCTTTAGTACGCAATGACTTAGTGAAGAGAGTCCCATATGCCTACTTATATCAGTGAAAGGATGTTCCTATGGCTTCATACGAAAGTGAGGAGATAATAGAGCCTCTACTTCCATGGAACAACTAGGCCTCAGTGAATAAATGGCTGTATGAACATGTGTATCAGTGAGACAACAGCGTAGATTCTCACACTGTAGCAGGATGACCCTTGACCAAACTCTAAGACAAAATGGCCTTCAAACCCTTTGATGGATGGAATTTGCCTCTGCATAGCATACAGTTGTTTTGCCCTGCATACCCTACTGTGAGTATCTGATATCCTGGATTTTTCTTTTGGAAAATCTACACAGTAATTTAATGGCTGTGCAGAGCCTTAGGCCTGTCCCTTGACATGTGTGAGATACTGGACTATGAAGGTGGCACCAAGTGTAACATCATTTAGCTGATTGTGGATTATGGTCCCTCCTTAGGCTGTAGTGAGGTGGTGACAGTGTACCATGTTATATGGGTTACTATTTGTAGTCCTATATTTTTACCTGTCACTGAAGTGGAGATTGAAAGGCCCATTAGCTTAAAGTTCTGCTGCTACATGCTAATGTATGCTGCTACGCATGGTATGCATGTGTTTGTGGCTCATGTTGTACATGCATTGTGAACCAGAGTAATGGAGGCCTGTGGGTTCCATTTTTTTGTTTTGCCTGTGCAAAAGATATAGGACAGGTTATTTTTCCAGAGAAGGAAAGTTTTGTGCTGACATTCGTGAAGTTGGAGGAAGAAAATGTAGACAATGAAGGGGAGAAACCGGAGACAAGGCTCCTTTAGATATTTGATTGGATCCCTTTTCCTGAAAAGGACTGCTGATTAGTCTTCCTGAGTACTGCCATTTGATTGGTGGTCTAGTGAAGTGTGGGCTGCATTTCTGTTGCTCGTAGTGAAAGGTTCCTTTAGGTGAGGCCAACATTCTGTCTCTTGCCTGACCACTGTTCAGTATGGCTGTTGATGGTCAGGTGCATAATAATCACACCTCTTTGTGTCTCTGGTTTTGGTACACCCAGTTGTGACCCTGTTGTGATGAGCCTCAATCTACTCAAAGGCTGTGTCTGGAGAACAACCTGGAGAGACCCACCACTTCAAACTGGTTCTCAGAGAGCAGGCAGAGAATCCACATCCCTGGCTGTTTTAACTGTTTAAAAGTGGGAGCCACAGACCCAGTTGTTGTTCCAGTACCAAGTTCTCTTTGACCCAGGAAGGGAGTGCCCCGCAGAGCTGATGTCTGCCTGACAGTCAGCTTCCCAGAGGTTCGGGGACATCACCTGGAGTCTTATCTGGAAAAAAGAATCATTTGGCTGTCCTGAAATGATTGGAAGCCAACTTGCCTGCTAAGAGAGGGAAGTAGCCTGCCTACCCTGCAGGAGGTAGGATTATCAAGGAAGAGCCAGAAGCAGCTTTACCCTGGAGAACGAGGGTCCATCCACACCGGGGGACTGCGGACAGCGACTTTTGTCCTCCAAAGAATGTGAGCCTAATCCTCTGGACAAGCGGTTCCAGTTCAGAACCAAAGCATCGGCAAACTGATGCAATATCAAACTGTGCCTTACAGTGAACTGTGTACATCAACGTATTGTGCTGTGGTGGTGTTCTACCTCCAGGTGGTTCCATTCTTGAATTTGCAGCCCAAACCCCACTCTTTGTGGGCTTGTCACCATCTGGAGACATGCAACGACACCAAGTTCCTGTATGCCGGCACAGACTCTGGCTGGTGGCATCCACTGCTACTTGTTACAGTTGTGACATTTAACCAACGCATCTCATATAAGGGGTAGTGAGCCAGACATGCTGTGGGTGCCTGCTGGCCACACAAGAGGAATGACAAGCTTCGTTGTGATGAAAAATAACATGTGGGGGCTGCTAAATGAACTGAGAGAACAAAATAGAAAAAGTGTAATCCGCACCTTGTGCTTGATATCTGCCTAGACAGAACTCAAACCTGGGAGAAGGAGTAAGAGAGAGAGTGAGAGAGGGAAAGCAGCCCCTAATGCAGATATCCTGTCTTATTGAAGCATTCATATCTGTTTCCTGTCTTGTTGTGTTATTGAGTTTTCAGTACATATTAAAGTACTTTACTTTAACAAAGTAAATCAGTGAACAATTGGTTATTGTGCTACTGAGTGATTATATTGCTCTGAGCTTGAATCACTCTGATTCACTCTGAAAAGCCCATGAATGCATGCCATCATTACCAAAGAGTCAGATGCTGAAGGAGTTGTGCTTGGCCCAGTTTGCCGAGACACAGGAGAATGATCGTCAGGACATGAGAGGAAAATGATCCCAGTCCCAACATCTGAGGTCCTATAGCTTGTATGCCCAGTGGCCCAGCAAATGGTGTCTGACAGACACCACACAACAATAAAGGATTAGTCATAGGACCCTGTGCCCTTGTAGAGAATCTCTTAAAACTTTGCTGTTAGGTGAGGAAATGCCACAACCCCACAATTCATTGAAGAGATGGTCTTTAAATCTCATTCCTTAGTGAGGGGACAGCCTTCAAATCCCTGCTTCAATGAGGCAATGCACCAGGGACCCCATGCCTTAGTAAGGAGGCTTCCCTCACCTGATGGAGATGTTCTTGGGCCTCAAAATCACATTGAAGAGATGCCCTGGGACACACCCCTTAGAGCGAGAAAAACCCAAAGAACCTCACTCCTCAGAGCACACCTTGGGGACATAGATAGAATAGGCCCTTGGTACCATGCCCCTCATTCCCCAGGAAACCCATGTCTCAGAAATGAGATGTGAAAAAACACATAAGGCAGCTAGAAGATACCTTGGGACCTGATGGCAACTCGGGGATTACCAAGGAGGCAACCTTTGGACCCTCCCCCAATCCTTAGTTAAGAGACGGCCATAGCACCCCATGCCTCGGTGGACAGAAAGGTTTTAAAGCCCCTGCTTTCGTGATAATAGGACCTCATGTTTCAATGTTGAGATTATCATCCAACCCATGGCTCAGTGAGAAGACGAACTTTATAATCAATGAACCAATTACACATTCTTGGTCCATTCACTTCAGTGATCAGAGGCCATTTGAAACCTATACCACTATGAGGAGGTGCCCTTTGGACCAATCTTGCATCAGTGATTAGAAGGTCTTTGGTCCTGATGAAGCAGAAAAAGAAAGACTAACAAATATTCATATATCATGTAACATAATCGTATAAGGTAGTGTGATTTTAGCAAAGAAAAATAGTGTATGTGGGAAAATGTGCCCACAAGGTAGTTCGTCATTATTGTAAACGAGCTTAATTAATCATGAAGAATTGACAATGTAGTAATCCGTCATAATTGCAAATGTATTCTATGATTTTCTTGTTAAAAACTGTTATATGATTAGCTTAAATTTAGCAGAGGCTTTGGCCTAGTTGCCTGGTCTCAAATTTAACTGTGTGGTTTTCACTTGTATTAACCAAAACGTATTTTAAATGTAAAAGCTGTATTTTTCCAGTAGAATGACTAATACACTTATCTTAAGATTTTGTGCTAGGCAAGTTTCATCTCCTTTGAAGCAAGGTCAGTTTCTGCAGGTGCAGACAATAAGGACACTGTTACAGAAATAATTGGCAAACTTTGTTGCTACTTGTGTTCCAAAGCTCCAAGGACACCTAATGCATAAATGAGTACTAAGAGAAAGATACTATTCATTGGTCAAAAGGAAGCCACCCTATGAACCCTCCAATGGAAGACCCTGAAGAATTTGGAACGTTTCTTACTTAAACCCACCGGACAAAGAGAAGTCAGACATTTTCTTTGATGCCATTTTGAAGCCAGATTCAAGACGCCATTTTAAATGACACTTTGATGCCTTTTCTCTGTCCCAGAGAAAGAGACTTTAAGAATTCTCATCCTAGAGACTTTAATTTTGCCCTGTCTTGTCCATGCAGGAACTTTTGCCCCATTTTCCTTGCTGCCGCAAGGAAACTTGCTTTAACTTTGCCCCTTTGAAATCTGCCCCATGCTGATCGAACCGGTACCTGAAGGACGAAGACTTTTCCTTGAATGCTGATTGTATTTGGTAATTATGAAAGGATAATTGTATTATGCATTGTGTTTTCCTTCTTAGGTACCAACTGCTTATTTTGACAGAGCCCAAGCTAGAAGTTTTCTAAATTTGTGTTGACTAAATTCGTTTTGCATGAAGCCCCACATGCCAATGCTAATCAGAGGTTAGTTGAGGCATTCATTTAATGCACCATGCTAAATTGAAATCTTGTTATGCTGACCGATGTATGCAATTAGTCAAATTCAGTTACTTGTATTAGTGATTTGTATTGCTATAACCGAGTGCATTATAATCCAGATTTTGCGTAGATTGAGTTTCTTCCGTCGCTATGGACAGCTAGTAATGTTCGTATACGTATATCATTTGATTTTGAGACTTACTTATATTGTATTAGCTTTGTTAATATAGGGAAATAAACTCATTAACCTTTAATAAACAGCTGTGGTTATTCATGACTGAAAGGTCATGGTGTGTCTAATTACTGATTTTCTGTTTAACAAATTTGTTGTTTGATCTATTAATTGAGTATTGGTCATTGATTATAAATGATTATTGATTATTGATTTGAGTGATCCGACTAGTCAAAAGGTTCACCGACCTCCGGCGTGTCCAAGTACAAGTAATTTATAAAGACTGGACGCGCTATCAGCCCCAACACCCCAGTGCGAATATACCGTGAGTCCATAGACGTGAGTCCGAAAAGAGACACCTTTCAACCCAATTTCTCACAAAGGACAGCCATACTGCTGCCATAGAAAACAGCATTTGTAGCTCTTTCCTAAATGATCGACGAGGTTCACAATGTCTGTTGCTAAATGCATTTGAATGACAGATGAGCGTACTGTGGAAAACAATCTATTAATAACTGGTGCAGCATACATGCACGTGAGATGCACATGTACTGCAGACAGTGACCCACTTCTCTTCCCAAAGAGACACTGATGACCTAATGCGTGTACAACATATACAGGCTCTGCAGACCCGCTGTGTCTGCTGGACACTGTGCCTGAAAAACACAGACTTTCCCACTAGAACTATGAAACAGGCATCAAAGAATCACCATGCCCACTAAAACACACACCAGCCCACTCACAGGGCTTAGGAAATATGTAGGCATACTGCTGCTTCTGTTACACGCAGGCACTGCATTCTACAGGAACTGCAAGCCTACAACACTTATTACAAACATCCACTGCCAACCAGCAAAGCTTTTTTACATCTGAAATACTTGAAGCAGCTGCCACACTGCTCCAGAGAGATGCTCATGAATTGCTAACTCACCATGCTTGTGAAACAATTGGGCATTCCAGATCAACTGAATCTATGACATACAGATAGCACAGACCTATTCAGCCTGTGATCCACAAGCACAGCTCAGCCTGTACCTTAGACACCTAAAAGCTTCTGACCTGCTGTACCTCCAACATGCACATGCATTGTGCACCCACAATTTGTAAAAAAGTAAGTGCTGGGGCCCTTCTCATGAGGCCATTGCAGCCTGCACCACCCATTGTCCCTACTCGTGCTGACAATGACAGTACCAATAGAACTACTAACCATCGTACTCCTATAAGTGTGTCAATTCAGACTATTTCAGGTCATGTAAAGCTATAAGAATGCTGTCACCATATTTTTTTTACTCAAAGTCTTTTTTATTGAAGGGTTTAGTAATACAGAAGGTGGATATTTCACCATATTGTAGACATATCATATTGCATGCATGAATCAAGAACGCGAAATGTGCACAGTGCATACAAAGCTATTAGCATTGAGCATTGCATTGAAAGAACAAGAAAATATGCAGCAGATGCATGCAGCAGCAGATGCATGCAGTGGTGGCTGCCGCCAATCAAAAGTGGCGGGGGTTGGGGTAGGGGGGATTAAAAATAACTTACAAGTGCCCACCACTCCTCCTCCCTGCCATGGCCTAGGCCACCCTAGACTCCCATGGCTCAGTCAGAGTGACAAATAATTATTTGTCACTGCCTGACTGAGCAGGGGGGTGACGCTCCTCCACTAATACGGAGAAGCCACCCCTTGGTTGCATTACAGCGCAACACTGAACAAAAGAAACAAATGACCAATGAACTTGAAGAAAATAAAATGTGGCATTTCCAAGTCACATAGGGATGTCAGTCCTGCAAGCGTGTAGAGAGTAAGAGATTGAATAAGGCGTGTGGCGGGTAATAAGTTCTCACCTTGGGAGTGGTGAGAATGATCGGAGTTGCAATGCCCTCAATCGTGGGAGGTTGAAGCAAGTAAATTCTATGTGTTGAAAGTACTGGAGCAGTGAGCGCCATTTGGTTTGGAACTTGGCCTCTGTGTGGTGAAGATGGTGTGACATCTGTTTCATTGCCATGACATGCCAGAGGCAGGTGAACCAATGGGCCAAGGGCAGAGGTGCCTGTTGTTTCCATGCTAGGGCTACTGATGCGCCGCATGAAGCATGTAGCTAGTCAATTTCCAATCTGCATGGGTCATAGCACTTATATTGGAGGGTCTGATGCCTAGAATTACCGTTTGATTTGTGGGGAGGGGGAGTAGGGGGGAAGCCTATCACAGCTTTTCCGTGTCCGAGAATTTACTTCCAAAAGTTCGTGATAACATTGCAGGAACACTAAATGTGGTAAAAGTCTCCTACAATAAAGTCACACCGCCAGCATTGCAAGGACCTAGAGGGATGGATGTGAGCAAGGCATGCCAGGGTATAGTACCATTGGCACATGAGTTTGCATGCTGTTTCCCGGACTGAGATGCTGGGGTGAGTGCAAGGGCAAAATCTGGGTTTCGCGCTACAGGAGTTTTGGGGGAAGGAAAGGTTGTGAGACCCCTCTTGAGCGCTAACCTCTCCCAGTTGTCAGGGACTGTCTTTGTGGGAGTGGCAAGGCAGGCACTGTGCAACCACATGTGTTTCGGCAACCAGACCAAGTCCTACAGTGGCGACATGCCACTGCGCGTCCATATGGAACCAGTGCTTTTCACTGGCCCACACTACCCAATCTGAAACATAACACAGGTGTGCAGTTGAATATTTGTAGGAAGCTGGCTCTTCATGTGGTATGTCAAAGAGGCAATAACAAGATTTGCCTTGCAAAGAGTCCAGGGGTTCCCCAATAAGTGGACAGGGGCATGCTATGCAATCCCAAAGTGCTTTATTTGGAGATAGGGTGGTCAAGCAGCCTTAAGCTTAACATTGAGAGGTGCAAGACATCCACAAATACACAGAATGGTAAATAAATGAGACACACAACCCAAAAAGGAGATCCACACTAATTTATAAAAATAGCAAGTATCTTTATATATGTTTCTGCGTCAGAGAAAAATCGTTCAGGTAAGTATGTTTTTATACATAAATTCTTTTCACTTTAAAAAGCGGGCACAATTTCTGTATTCTGCAATATTATCCTACGGGAGGAAGAACAAGTTATGCAAACTGGTAGAGTACAATGACTTACAAGACCAATCTCCAGGAGTTAAGGTGAGTGGTGGGCAAGGTCCAAGGCAGCACCAGCAGTACACCACCAGCAACACTGGGATGGCCAGGTGCAGGTTGCAAAACAGCGTTTGGTGCCCAATGCGTTTCAATGGAGATCAGTCACTGTGAAAAGAGGCTGCAGGCTCTGGCAAGGAAGCCAGTCGGGCTGAACCAACAGCAGGGCTTAGCCCTCTCCATACTCGGGCACAGGTAGGCACTTTTGGTCCTCT
The DNA here is from genome assembly GCF_031143425.1 of Pleurodeles waltl. Taxonomy (NCBI): domain Eukaryota; kingdom Metazoa; phylum Chordata; class Amphibia; order Caudata; family Salamandridae; genus Pleurodeles; species Pleurodeles waltl. The sequence goes on along the minus strand of NC_090444.1, from coordinate 202,433,947 downwards.
TCTCCACAGTTCAGGGGCGATGGGCACCTTCAGGTGTCGAGTTTTCCTTACCAGAGTAGTTGTGGTAGAGGGGGGCTGCTTGCAGAGGCTGCAGGCATCGTTGACGAATCCAGGGGGGTTGAAACCACAATGGACTCTGGAGCGCTGGGGAACCTTGTTGGCACTGGTGGGCCACTTCAACTCAGGCCAGAGACGACGGGTGCAGTGGTGGCTTCAGGTGTCGGGTTTTGGCAGTCCTGGAGGCTTTAGAGTCTTTTCTTTGGAGTTTGGAGGAGAACAGGTTTGCTGTTCACAGGAGGTCTTTAGTCTTTACTGAAAGCAGGCAGGAGTCACAGCTACAAGACGAATCGACTTTGGTGCAGATTTCGACAAGGAATGAAGCTAGGCCCACAGGGTTGGTACCAGGTCAGCTGCTTCTTTTCTCCTTTTCTGCTCTCTCGGCTCTTCAGTGTCCTTAGTCTTGTTAGGTCATTAGGATCTGCTTCTCTAGTGCCAGGGGCTCCCTTAAATACTGAATTTAGGGGTGTTTCAGGGAGTGCAGGGTGTAGCTAATGGGCTACTTACTCCTGAGGTCACTATTTCCCCTATATGACCACTTCCTATGGAAAGTGGTCATACCCCTGTGCCAGAATTTCTAAATCTGCCAACACCACAATGCCAGATTCTGAAATGTGTGGTCCACATCAGGCAGCTCACCTTAGGGTGGGACTGACCCGAGGGGTGAATACACCTCTTTGAATACTAAATTTCCCGCCTGCCCAGGTGCCAAATGGAAGTGGGGATTTGCATTTCCCTTGTGAGGGAAGCCAGATCTGCATACCAAGGGCAGTGGGCTTCTTTGAAGCTCCCCGCCTTAGAATGGAGATTTGCAGGTCACCCTGTTGGGGGGGGGGGGTCTGTAACACCCCTCCCAGAACAGATTTTGTAGCTGACCGTCCAAGAACAACAGCTTTCATGTTAGGGGTCCAGACTCTTGTTTGGTGGTGGCAGGCTGGCTCAAACTAGTCAGCAAGCACACCAGAGTCTTATAGGCTTTCAGTAGGCCTCTCTCTCGGTGCAGGTATTGATAAATCCATCACTGGCATCAGTGTGGGTTTATCAATACGAAATGTTTGATAGAAAACATCCCTATCTTCAGTGAAGCCATCATGTAGCTGGAGAACTCGTATTGACCAGTGTCCAGCACATGCATTTAAAATGGCTTCCCTGCCCACTTACGATGTCTAGGAATCAACAAAGACATCACATGTAATATAATGCACCCAGCCTTAGGGCTGTAAGGCCTGCTGTGTGGGGTGACTTACATATATTGCATGCAGTGTTAGGGGACATAGCACACGGGATGTGTGCCATGTCATGTTTTCACTTTTGTCTGCAGCAAGACACGCAGCCTGCAATGGCAGCCTATCAGTTGCTTGGTGAGGGGTACTTTAGGGTGGTACAATTCGTGCTGCAGCCCTTAGGGACCCTCTTTAGTACCTCAGGCCCTAGGTACGAGGGGTACAATTTACCAGGGACTTACAGAGGGTGCTAAAGGATTTGCCAACTGGGGAAACAGTTGTACAGTTTTGGGAAAGAGATCGGGCACTGGGGACCTGGGTGACAGGAACCCAGTGCACTTTCAGTCTAAATCACATCAAGTACCAGGCAAAAAGTGGGGGTAACCATGTCAAAAAGAGGCACTTTCCTACAGTGGACAAGAAAGTTTGGGCAGGCCAGGCCCCCTTTGTTGCGTGGTAACATCAGCACCGTATTAGTGATACATGGGTGTTTCTCATTATTGATAAAGGAGTGGACATTGCCCTGAAGCTGTTGGTTTTCACTCTGAAGGACAGGAGTGGGAAGCATCTGAAAAAGGTAGAGAATTCCAGGGAGTACATTCATTTTTTTCCACGTTAATGTGGTGAAATGTGATGTGATTTCCATCGTCGAAAGTCCGCCAGTATTGTGCATCGAAGGGGAGGCCAGTTAGCTTGTGTCCAAGGGGACAGGGTGGTGGTGATATTGAGGCTAAGGTATCGAATCCTATCCAGCACCCACTGGAACAGCACCAGGTGCTGCAGAGTTGGCATGTCCTGGTCAGGTATGGTCATTTTTTACATATTGATCTTAAACCCTGAAACTGCTTTAAAGGCCCGTAGACAGTCAACCAGAGCGGGCAAGGAAAGCTCTGGGTTGGTCAGGGTAGGCAGAAAATCATCATCTAACATGCTGATATTGTGTTCCCGTCCACCAAAAGGGATACCTGCCGCTCCCGCTGTTCACCAAATCCTGATAGATAAAGGCTCCACCACTAAGGCGAATAAAAGAGGCAAAAGGGGGCATCCCTGTCTCGCCCTACAGCGGAGATTAATCGCCGGCAACTGCTGCCCATTTACCCGTATGGTGGTGGTAGGGTCGGTGTAGGACGCCATGGTTTTGGACAGTTTGCCTGGGCCTAAGTCTACCTTGCCAAGGACTGCCTGGGGGAGAGGCCAGTGTACCTTGTCGAACACCTTCTTCACATTGAGGAAGAGAAATCATGCAGGTATACAATAGCGATATGCCTTTTCTGCCAAATGGGCAACCTGGTGGACATTGTCTATGCCCTGTCTGCCATGGCCAAAGCCCACCTGATCGGGGTCAGTAAGGCCTGGGAGGTATTGTTCTAATCTAGTTGCCAGAATCTTGGTGAATAATTTGGTGTTGGTGCTAAGTAAGGCTATGGGATGATAGGAGGCCACTGGGCCGTGTCCTTGGCCAGTTTGAGTATGAGGGTGATCTCTACTGCCCGCATGGATGACACAAGCCCTGAGGCCTGAGTGAAGGAGTTGAACAGCTGAAGGAGGTGGGCCAGTAGGTCAGGGATTACCAGGTGGTAAAAGCTAAGTGAAAACCCATCTGGGCCGGGAGTCTTCCCCAGGGATAGGCTCCACGCGGCCACCCTCAGTTCCTCCTGTGTAATGGGGGTGTCGAGGAGTTCTGCATGTGGGGGAGAAGTGGATCCCAGTCCCAGGATCACAAGTAGGTAACGATCAGCTCAGGAGAAACATATTCGTTCTGGTATAGGGATTGGCCATAATCCTGGAATATTTGCTGCTTGTCCCATTCGGCAGCCACCCATTCCTGAGTGTCATTATGGAGTTTAGTTATGTGTGTCTCAGATAGCATATGGCAAAGTCTATGAGCTGGAAAGGAGCCCATCTTATTGCCCTTCTCATAAAATTTCTGTTGTAGGGCTAGGAGGGATCGTTTTGCCTTATTGGTCCTATGGGCTCTTAATTGACCCCTCAACAGTGCAAGCTGGTATTTGTTCCTGTGTGATGGGTTCACCTTGTCCTGTCACGTTAGGTCCTTGAGCTCCATCATCAGGTTGGCCCCCACTAGGCGAGTCTCCCGCCATCGGGCAATGACTATGGAAGAGATCACTCCCCATATATGACCATTGAACCCATCCCACTGGGTGTGTACGGACGTATCCAATGGAGAGTCATTGGTAAAGTATTCTCCGATCGCCTTATGTATTTCCTCAACATCTACAGGATCTCGCAGTAGTTGGTGGTGGGAGGGCAAGCGCCAGTGTGAGAGGCTTCTATGTGAGAGGGGTGTGTCAGACCAGCAGAAAGCTACATGGACATGGTCAGAGATAGAAATATTGTAGATAGGGCATTGTGTGCAGGAGCGAGTGGTACACAAAGACAATGTCAATGCGTGAAAGTATTATGCATTTTTAATCTATAATTAATTATTAATCACTGTGTCAGAAATTAGGCTTTTGATTGAGTGGGGGAAAAACCCCATTCAAGCAACAACCACAATCCTGGCCGGGGTGAACCACCAAAGCCACTAAATTAGCCTGCGCTTAAGCCTCTGGTGGCTTGGCACAAAAGTGGTCAGGCTTAACTTAGAGTCACTGCGTTAAGTATTTATGAAGCACTCAAACAACAATAACGTGAAAACATATGAAACTTCTCACACGATTTAGAAAAAATGGGGTAAATTTCAATAAACAAAATCATATCAGAGCAACAAAAAATCCAATCAGTAGAATCGGAGATATTCAATTTTAAAGTTTTAGGAAGATCTAGCACCTAAAACAACAAAGCACTGCTCATCGTCATCTGGTCCTGCTATACCAGGAAAAATTCACAGGTTCTGGCCTTCTGCAATGGAGTGTGGGCCAGATGGAGGGACCAGGATAGTCTGAAAAAGTTACCTTCTCAATGTCAGAAACAAAGAGTTCCATTCGCAGTGGTGAAGGCTGCGAGTAGCAGGAGATCGTTGCTGTAATCTGAGGAGCAGGCCTGGAATTGTGGATGTTCACCGCTGCAATGCTAGGATCCAGCCAGGCGTCAGAGATGGTTGTTGCTGGAGGGCTTTGCATTGGTGCTTGCTGTAACGTGAGCAGTAAAATTCACTGGCGCTTCACCTAGTCTGTAGGCATGGGTGACAGAGTCTTGGCATAAACTAATCCATTTACATTTGCAAAGAGCCAAACACTTAAGAATTTCACCTTTCTTGCACAGAAGTGCACTCTGATGCCAGCCAAATGTCTAGGTGCTAGAGAGGCACCCTTAGCGATCAGGGACTCACTGTAGCAGTGGCCTGCAGGTCCAGGGCAGTTGCAGGGAGGCCTCTGGAGCTTGTTGTGTCCCTGTAGCTCAGAACAGGAGATCAGCCAACGACCCTTTGGAGTCACTCACGTTATGCTGAGGTGAAGGAAGCAGGTTCAGTCTTCCTTCTCAAGGTGCAGGACAGGTCTCAAGCAGCACGGCAGTCATCTAAGGAACAAAGCAAGCCTCAAGCAGCACAACAGTTATCTGGGGAACAAGGCAGTTCTCTCTCTGTAATGTCCACAGGTCCAGGAGTGTACTGAAGAGGTGGTTCAGGAGTCCAATATTTTTTATCTGGTAACAGCATCTGAAGTGAGGGTACCATCCTGGCTACCCCCACATCTGGTTCTGGAAAGTTCTTCCCAAACCCTGCCATGGCTCCAAGTAAAATGGAACGACATAAGCCTGGTGTCAGGCTCCTTTGTGTGTGTGCAGGAGGGAGCCCTTTGAAATGTAAGAGGTACACGGAACAACTCTGCCCCACCCATCATGGCAGGATGGCCCACCTGGCCAACACTTAGTCCCCCTATGTCTCATTGTCTGGGAGGAATACACAAAGGGCAATTGCCAAGATATGCAAGTCATGTGACTCACGACCTTTACAGCGGGTACCAAGGCCCATATTTACTTAAACGTCATGCAACTTAGCAAGACAAATTGCTGTGCTGCATGACAGGGAGAGAGCAAGAGTGTGCCATGTTTACTAAGATATGATGCATTCCTGCTCTGTTGCACTGACTGCAGTCTAGCGCCAACACAGGCACACTTGCGCCATGGTGCTAAGGTGCCTGAGTTACAGGCAGGATTGTTTTAGTGCAAGAAGGTATTGCTTCCTGTGCATAAACAATCCTCAGAGGCATTTTCCTCTTCCTATGTGTGCTGGAGAATTCAGCACACGTAGAAGAAGAAAATAACAAGGAGAAATAAAGGTAAACACGTTCTCTGAGACTGCTGCCAAGTTTCTACCAGTGCATTCCTGCACCACTGTCCTTTCTGGCTGGTGTGGCACGAAAACAACAGATTCTCTAGAAACAGAGGGCTTCATTTAGGGTTTGGCAGAGTGGCAGCCCCACATAAATCAGGAGGGCTCAAACCACGACAAAACAATAGTTCCTCTGCGTCATTTTGAAGTGATGAACCACTAGAGATTTCCAACAGCATAACTATACCTGACTCCAGCACTGGAAACGTGTGACCCAGAGTCACAGTGGGCTTCCTAGACATCATCTGTTTGCCAGGGGAGGCATATCTCACAAGTTCTTAGTGACTGCTAACACGTTTCTAACTGCCTGCCAGCTACAGACTGGTCTTAATCTGGGTGGTACGTCTTGTCCCACACTCACACAATAGCATTGGAATGGTAGTGGAAGTAAGCTGCATTTGAATAGTGTCCCACTGCATGCCAATGCGCTCCAGCACACTAGTCAGAGTAGGGCATTTGGTTCTAGCCGCTAGAAAATCCTGCACATGGATCACAATGCGCAGGTCGGCATGCCATTCCACACGAGGCGACCAGTACAACTAGGTGGTGACCACACAGTGGTATTAAACTTTACATCTATGGCTGTAGTTTGTTTTTTCTGGAAATCTATAAATCTTTTATGCTGTCTCAGCAGCACTACTTCTTGAATATTTTCCAATATAATGTCGGCATCAATGCACAATTTGAGGCGGTTCATAGCATTGCCAATCTTTCGCATTTGCTTAAGCAAGGTTTTTTTTGCAGCTAGTGGAAGAAAAGACACACCAAAGAGCGTGAACATAATAAGGATTAAAAAAAATATATGTTTACCACTCTGCTGGAAATGATTTCTTCACCAATTAAAGTGCTCTATTCTGCACACTCCATGTGCCAGTCGTGCCAAATTAAACAGAAATCAAAGATTGACGAACCCCAATTTTCGGTGTGCTTTCTTTCCCTCTTCACATGCAACCTTTGTAGAGTGCGACATCTATCTCTTGTTTTTTCATTGCATTTGTAGTTTATTTCCTAAAGCAAAATGCATTATTTTTGCCCAAAATGGGCGAATTGCTTTTCTTTTTTTCAAACAGCTCCGTCAAGTTCCCTACACAAATGTTGATCCAATCAACTGTTTAACTTACCTTGAAGTGTAGGCGTATGGTGTTTTTTTCAAGTAAAGCCCAGTACACAATAGATATTAGGTGCCTACACACAAGCTGATTGTATGATCATGAGGAAGAAAATGAAAAACAGCCATGGGGTAGGAACACTGTAAGCTGTGAGTTTCATTTGTATGAGTTTTGTGATTTGCCTTACATGGCTGTTAAGAGGCCCTTCACATTATGCATTTGTTCACCGTGTCACTTACAATCATTGCTAATTTACTATGTACTTAGGTATAACATGTAAAAATGTGTGTTACATTCACTATGTATTTTAATATACGGGATAAAGAACCCCATGCTGTCATTACAAGGATATTGCAGTACACAAAGGAGTTTTATAACCATGTAGAGAAATGAGGCAGAAGGCTGAGTTGCTTTATAAGGTTATGGAACTCCCAGGTGACATGGATTATCCTTATCATGTACAGCAGGTGTACTTTATCCCATATAACATATAGTTACACCATCACCTATCCCACAGGCCACTTAAAACCTTAGGGCCAGATTTACTGAAAAGTGGCGCAGCACCACGCTTTGTCACTTTAGAAATGCAGGGATGCACCGTATTTATTAGAATAAGACGCACCCCTGCATTTCCCCCTGCGCTGGGACTGAATTGTGCTACCTAGCACCAATACAGGCATCCTTGCACCATCGTGCGTGGATGTCTGCGTTGAGGGGTTTGATTGTTTATGAGCGGGAACGTGTCCCTTCCTGCACATAAACAATCATTAATGGTGGTTTGGCACTTCTGTGTGTGTGCAGGATGCAGCACACACAGAAGTGCAAAAGCGTTGTTTTGAAATTATTGTTTATGTGCAGGAAGGGACATCTTCCCGCACATAAACAATAATTTCTGGCATTTTGCTTTTTATATGCGTGCTGCAGAATACAGCACACACAGAAAAAGCAAAAAACGAGTAGGAATAAAAGTAGTCCTCCTCGTTGCACCTTTCTAATGCCACCCCTGGGGTGGCTTTAGATATTGGAACTGCCTCAGGTTTACAAAAAACATAAATCGGGGACAGCGTCAAAATGCACTGGGCACACCCACAGCACGCCCCTTCCACGCAAAGTGCTGTGTGAGAAGGGAATGTATTTACAAGGTGAGGTTAAGCCACAAAAAGTGGCTTAACGCCACCTTGTAAAATACGGCGCAGGGCATAGCACCACCGGAACATCATATAAGATGATGCTCCGGTGGCGCAAGGGGCTCATAAATATGCCCCACTGTGCGTAACCCTTTCATATGAAAGGGAGAGCATGTTTGCAAATATGAAGAATAAAAAAATAACCTCAAGTGCAAAATTTAACACATCAAAAACCTGTTTAATATTTGTTGCAAAAAGATATCAGAAACAGTTCAATACACATCAGTTTTTTTTTTTTTAAACTGCAGTAGCTCAGAATGTGTAGAACATGCAGAAATATTCTAGCTTTTCTATAATTCTCTAAGGAGTTCAACAAATAAACATGTTCTTCCTGCTTTTCGCTGTAAGTTAGAAAAATAAAGTGGAAGAAAGAAAAGCAACATTTAATTTTCACTTGACCTGGCTTTCACCTCAGCTTCTGGCTCTAGCAGAAGGCATTGTGAACTCAGAATTAGATGCCAATAACTTATCACAATCCAGTTCTTATGTCTATTCTTCATAATAGATAGGAGCATCCCAAGTCATCCATTATAAATAAATCACACACACACACATTTATAAAGGGATTGCAGAATCCCATATATTATAGAATGCTTCTAATTCACATATTCATGTAATAATTGACACTGGGATAAAGGCATAGTAGCTTTAATGTGAATAAATTAGGAAACCCCCACGTTTTTCCTTAGACCTTACAGCATGCATTACATGGCTGTATTCCTAAATAAAGTTAGGGAAACAGTAGAGAATGAAAATCTGATTGAAGTAAAAGCAGAGAAGAAAAAAATCCCCATTCATTCATTGAATGTTGAAAAGCAATCTGTATCTGTTTTAAAATGGTGGATGGGAATGTACAAATAAGGGTAAACGACAGAGGTCCAGTATGTAATTACTTGAGGACACAAAGAAACAAAACTGGCTATTACAGCACGTCCAGGTTATGCCCTTGAAATATTTCACTCCAGAATAAAGTTTTTACAAGTTTGTACAAGTGGAGGTTACTACTGAACACAGCACTTTGGTACAAGTAAGCCAGCACGTCCTCACGCACAACATATAGTATATGCTAATTAGGAGAACCCATTAAGTTATCAAGAACAAGCTTTAAGGTTCAATGGGGAGCCGGTGAGAATGGGTCTCCTATAACGTCCGGGGACCAACGTGGCCAGTACTGGTTACAGATACACCATACCACAATGCAGAAAATGTGACTGCAGATCAGATAAGGTAATTATTGCTAGAACTAGTGACTGTATGTAGGTGACATAAGCAGCACATAGTACAGACAGCAATTGTATCACATAGACCCTCTACAAAGATGATAGGTCTGCAGATTATAAATGCAGTAATGGGCACAGTGCTTGCAGAGCGTGAAGGTTGATGGAAGAGATTCATGATTAGGGGATACCTGCTCCTCAACAGAGATGTGTTTTCCTTCAGATGATTGACAGAAGACCAGAAATGCACCTTCATGGCACAAGCGTGTACAAGAATATACATAGATACCTGTGATTTGAGGGCTGTGGAAGTAAGTAACTGTCACATAAGAGGAACTAGCATCCATAGGTGTTTCGTTAAAGGCTGGGGAATGGCAATCCTCAGAAGCAATACTGCTGCCTGGTGGTGAAGTGACCTTCTCGAAGATGTTCTTTGTAGGGGTAACAATGTCCTCTTCTTCGTCCAGGTCCTCATCCTCTGCAAACACCTCCTTTCCCTCCTCGTCTTGGTGAACAAGGCTGGCTTTGGATATTGTAGCTTAGAAGGATCAGATTCTCTACTTGGCTTGCCTGCCAGCCTCCTCTTGTAGATGGTTCAGTATTATCATCGGACTCAATTTCAACAGATGAAGTACATCTAATCCAAGTGCGTCAAACTGGCAAAACAGGATTTAATAATCAGTGTTCTACAAATAAAGAGTAATGTTAGTACCACAGAATAACAAGTCAAAATGTGCTATTAAGGGTTGATCCATGAATTTGGTTATTGTATCTCATCAGCTCCAGCCACAGAGATTAGGTTTTTTGGAGATCCCTTGTGACATCAGCAGTTTAACCATGATCCCTATAGTTGGTGTTTCCAAAGTATGTACGGATCCATCACATATCTATACAAGGAGTAGGCTCAATTGGTATTGTCAACCTACATATGTCATCATGACCACAAATTCAAATGTATTAGAGAGATACATAGGTGAATATACACCATCATAAAATAAATCTTTAACATTTTTATATAATTATTTTTATTACTTTCAGCAACAAAAATAACAAAAACATTGCAAATTAGAGCTCTGTCAAGAAAATAAGGCATCACATCATCATTTTGCGTGAATCTCATAATTGCACAGGAGGTGACCATGCCTCCCAGATCACCCGCAGCCACCATGTTTGGTTCATGACAAATGGTCCTTCTCTAGAGTTATTCCAGTGTCCCCAAATCTTGTTTCATTTTAGTGGGTAGCCCCGGCCATCCTAGACCATCTTTTCAGCCAACATGAACCAATCCATGTCACTTTTCCAGTTGTCCAATTGGGGCACTTGTTTTGATCCCCACAGTCTACCTATGTTTTGTTTAGCAATGATCAACCCCAGTGTTACACAGATATGTTTCATACAGATCAAGTCTGTTCCATAGCTTACATTCAATAGGCACCATTTCACTGTCGGAGTGAGGGCTGTCCCAAACACTCTGTTCAGACACTTGATCATCGCCTCCCAGAGGTTTCGTATTTTGGAACATTCCCAAATTCCCAAATCCTGTGGTAGAAGGTACCCTCTTGGCCACAACCCTATATACAACTTGCGTTTGTGGTTTACTCATCTTGAATAAGGTGGTTGGGGAAAATATGTACGATGGAGGATTTTTAACTGCACAAGTCAAAAACCTGAACATATGGCTACCTCCCTGGGGAGGCCGTGGCCTCCTGCCAATCATCATTCTTGAGGCCACCCAGATCATGAGACCAATGCTCTCTCATTCCCGTCAGCACGTCAGGCATGTGACGCAGTATGTTTTTTGTATGTCACTAATATGGGTTTTTGTGGCATATGTTCAGTAAAAATGGTGAGGACTCCAGCAGTGCCTTGGTCTTTGGTATCGTCATCTTGAGCACATGCCTGGCTTGATAGTGGAATATCTCAGTAGGTGTCAGCTGGTATTTTTGATGTAATTCTGCAAAGGGGACAATGTTACCCCGTTGCCACAGATCTCCTACTCTAGCAATGCCAGTCAAGTCCCACTAATCAAAATCCGGGAGATGCCTCAGTGTTCCTGATCAGTATAGGGAAAGGTGCGGAAGACATTGTGACGCAAAGGGTTAATTAGCTTGAGCAGTGTAGATGAGTGTGATGCCTGTTGAAACCCCCCCAAACAACGTGGAAAAGTTCATGATATTATTTTCAAGCTTGTTTGTGTAGAAGACTCCGTCTCAACCTTGAGAACGAGAGTACAGGGAGAACATGGAATGAAAACAAAGGCTGGACAAGGGCAGAGCAGCCAAGTACTGATAACATAACTAGAAAATGCCAGAACGAGATAGAATCCAACCTTGGAGTTATTTCAGCACTGAAGTGTGGGTGAGGGATTTGAAGCTCGCAGATGGAGTTGTGGAAGCTGCCATGTCCCAGCGCTGTCTCCCTGTTCTGCTGACCGTGATGCTTGAGGGGGAGAGAGGTCCAAGCAGGAGGTAGAGGGCTTCCCAGCATTTCGTGGACTAAGTTAAGTTCCACACAGGGATGAAAGGCCTTTGTTTCTCTGCTCTATTATTATGATTGATTATTTATGCTTGCACTGTGTTTATAACCTGAAGTATTCAGCTCGTTTATATTTTGCTTTCTAAACATCGTAGTGTGAGCCTGCAGCAGTAACTGAAACATGCATTTTGGTGTGCAGTAAATCAAAGCTTATCTGAAGTATTCAGCTGGGTTATATTTTGCTTTCTAAACATCGTAGTGTGAGCCTGCAGCAGTAATTGAAACATGCATTTTGGTGTGCAGTAAATCAAAGCTTATCTGAAGTATTCAACTCATTTATATTTTGCTTCCTGAACATCGTAATGTGATGCATTTTGGTATACAGTTAATCAAAACTTATATTAGGCAATTAACTTTTTGCTTATATATATGCATAGATGCTCTTTGTAGTGTACTTATATATATAAATAGATGCTTTTCATTTCTATTCTTATTCTACTATTATTAATGTGCTAAATGCCTAAATTTACCTGAAATTCTAGTAAAGCTAAATTACATTTATAATTGGCGTATCGTCCTTCATTCAGCGTCCTTATTGACTTATACCGAACAGGTGTCAACCAGTCACCTGGATAAGACAGTTCCCAATGCGGCTGTGTCCCAGAGCGGTGTGGTCTGCGCGATCTTTCTCCTCCAACCCAGTATCCGTGTTACTGTGTGCCAGATGTCCACTACTATCGCCACTGGGTCCATGAGTTTCAAGCATTTGGAGGGTCCATATAGTGCCCCAAGGTGGCCCCCTTGCTTTAACACTAGTTTATCCATCGGTAGGCTGATTATTTGGGGTGCCCAAAGCCCCAACCATTAATAGTGGACAGCTGGGCTGCCCAGTAATAATTTTAAATGTCTAGTAGAGCTGCGCTGCTGTTGTACCGGCCCCTTGTTAGTTTGTGTTGTCCAATTCACTCCGTGCCCAATCCCAAAGTAGAGTCCCTATTTCACTCTGTATGTCTTGAAAATATGATCTTTGAACTGGGTAGGGTGTGTTTTTGTAATATGTATAGAAAACAGGACAACAACATAATTTTATGGAGGGCGGCCTGGCCCAGAAATGTCAGTCAGAGGGATCTCCAATGCTGGATGTCTCTTTTCAGTCTTTCCAGAGGCAGCACCAGGTTTTTCTCGAAGAATGACGCTGGATTCATTGTAATAAATAGCTCGAGATAGCGGAAGACTTCGCAGCCAGTACCACAGTACAATCGGTTAGTAGTCATGGTGGCTTCCCCCACAGGATGTAAATTTGGGATTTTTGCCAATTTACTATGGGGGTCATTCCGACCCTGGCGGTCCATGACCGCCAGGGCCGGGGACCACGGAAGCACCGCCAACAGGCTGGCGGTGCTTCCAGGGCCATTCTGACCGTGGCCGTAAAGCCGCGGTCAGAAAAGGGGAACCAGCGGTTTCCCGCCGGTTTTCCCCTGGCCCAGGGAATCCTCCATGGCGGCGCTGCTTGCAGCGCCGCCATGGGGATTCCGACCCCCTTCCCGCCACCCTGTTTCTGGCGGTTCTTACCGCCAGGAACAGGATGGTGGGAACGGGTGTTGTGGGGCCCCTGGGGGCCCCTGCACTGCCCATGCCACTGGCATGGGCAGTGCAGGGGCCCCCTAACAGGGCCCCATGAAGATTTTCACTGTCTGCTTTGCAGACAGTGAAAATCGCGACGGGTGCTACTGCACCCGTCGCACCCCTGCAACACCGTCGGCTCCATTCGGAGCCGGCTTCTATGTTGCAGGGGCTTTCCCGCTGGGCCGGCGGGCGCCCTTTTGGCGGTCGCCCGCCGGCCCAGCGGGAAAGCCAGAATGGCACCTGCGGTCTCCTGACCGCGGAGCGGCCATTTGGCGGTGACCGCATGGCGGGCGGCGATGGACGCCCGCCGCGGTCAGAATGACCGCCTATGTATCTGGAGTGGTGGCCAAAAATATGAGCTATCTCATTAGCCTAGCCACCATGAGCCCTGGATCCGTAACATACAGCAGGCCATCATCCATGTAAAGAGAAAGTCTGTCCTCCTATTGTTCATACCACCGTACACCACAGACCAATTGGTCCCACCTGGTGCGTGCCCAACTGTATTTGGAAAACTCGGGATGATCCCCCATTTACTCTCACCTGTGCAAGTGAATCAGTGTACAGAAGTCGCACCCATTTAATATAGCCTGGGCCAAACCCCATCCTAGCTAGGACCTCAAATAGGTATGCCAATTCCACTGAATCAAATGCCATGCGGGCATCCAGAGAGATTTCTAGAACTCACTCTTGCAGTTTGTGAACCCTGCTCGGCACATTATAAAGGTGCCTTAGGATTGGTGCAGTGTTACGATGGACGATAAAGCCCATTTGATCCAGGTCTGACTGCCAATATCGACTTTGGCAGGCGGACCCGCCTGGAGACCGCAGTCCTCGCCAGGATCATAGATCCTGATGGGGTGATAGCAGTCGGGCTTGTAATCAGCCATGGCGGCACTGAACTCGGTGCCGCCTGACCGATTACAACCCCACTTTCTGCCAGCCTTTTCATGGGGGGACCCTGCCATGAAAAGACTGCGGAAAGCCAGTCCCAGGGGTAACAGGGGGGGCCCCTGCACTGCCCCCTGCCTAGCACAGTCGGAATGCAATCTGTCTGCTTTGCAGACAGTGCGCATTCCGAGGGTGCTGGAGTGTTAGGATATTAGCCTCCCTTAAAGAGCCAATATCCTACCACTGTTCCCGCCGGGCAGCCCGGTGGGAACATGTGTTGCAATGTTCCCGCCGGTCAGCCCGGCGGGAACATTAGAATATGCTTGGGGCGGGACATCACCGCCATGGCGGTGGCGTCCTCCCCGTGAGTTTGGCGGTCCCTTGGTGGGACCACCAAACTCATAATGAGGGCCTTAGACTCAATATAAAACGTCATGACCAGAGAATAAATATAATACAACAGTGCAAAAAAGTGACTGTGTTCCTCAGGTGATGGATAAACAGCTTACCTATTTCTTCTAAGAGAAGAGGGAATTTTATTTAGTTTTGTGAAAGAGCCATTTGTCAGTTTGGTTTGTTACACAGAAGCACACCACAAACGAAAATATGTGGCCAGCAACATTAAGGAGAGTCTGATAGTTTGGTATTGCCAGGCAGTCTAAAGGTATTTTTGGCTACGTAGGCAAAATACAATTTATGACCTGTTGTCAAATTTTTTTGTCCCCTTTAACAGATGCTAAGCACTCAGTGATGGCTAAAGAGGTGAAACTGCAGATCACAAACTTTAGTTGTGGCCAGACTGACTCGGCCTGTCAACCCACCTCACAAAGGATGGTTAATTGAGCACCATTAAGTTGGGTACTAGTAACATCTATTATTTACAGCTTTTAGAGAGGGCAGATGCTTTGGATTAATTATATTTATCTGCTTTTTAAGCTACTGTTGAAACCATTCAAGGGAAAGCATTTAAATCTGACCAGAATCAATATAACCACAAGTGATGTTGGCAAGTGTGACACACATTAAAAAGTGATCAATATTATTAATATTGTATGTGGGGAAGCATAATCAACCACTGAATGAGTCATGAGTAAGCATTGTATTTGTTCACATTCCATGAACTGAAGCTCTGGTGCTTCAGGATCAAACAGCTAGGTCAAGGGGGGAAGTTGGGATTTCAGGGTACTGGTTCCACAGTCTATAGTTTGACCACTAGTCACCTTCACTCTTCTGTTTACTTTTTCATACATTTACAGTGCTCTCTGCATTAAAACTCTGTATTAGAAATTGTCACGAAACATATCTTGTGAAGACATTCTGAATGAGAAATTGTTGATGAAGCACTTACATAGCTTGTGAAGACTGACTGCACCAGATCAGTCTAGACTCTCATGTAGCATATAAAGAATCCTCACAGAAAAAGAAATGTAAAAAAACACTGAGAGCAAAACTCAGTAATAACTATAATTGTATTTGTTCATGGTGACTTACAATATACTTATATTGTACGGCAGGGAGTACTTTATTCAATATATATAACACATGGGAGACTGCAATTCATCTCGAAAAGCCTCTCTTTCGATAATTACAGTTGAGTTGTGAGATCCTTTAACCCCTTCTGTGCCATGGGCGTAACGTTTACGTCCAGTGGCACAGGGCTGCTGTGCCGTGTATGTAACCGTTACATCTTGGCACTGACACACGGGGAGAGCTAGCGCTCCCCGGGGAGCCACCAAACCACAACCCCTTGGCAGGGATGGCAGCGGATGCATTTCCGCTACCACCCCGAGCCACCGGGAAATCTGATGACATCAGTGCGCATCATCAAAGGTCGCTCCTGACACACTGGAAGCTATGCTTCCCGCACGTCCCGAGGAGAAACTGATTAGTGTCTCCTCCAGAAGGGGGAAGGGAGAGATCAGACAGGCATAAAAGGAAAGGCTTTTCCTTTCATGTCCCTTTGAGCATTCCTGCAGCACGATCACATAGCATAGGGATCGTGCTGCAGGAATACCCACTAGACACGAGGGAGTATGTTTTTTTAGAAAAATTAAGTAAGGGGAGCAACCCCTTGGGCAAGGGTTGCTTCCCAGTGGGGGCATTCTAATTTAGGCCATTTCAGCCCTCCTTGGAGGCAGATCGCCCTATTTTAATTAGGCCCATTTGCCCCCAAGGGCAGACACCAGGTATTTTTTTTTTTTTTTTTTTTTTACATAAGGGAAGTAGCCCCTTAGGCAAGGGTCGCTCCCCCTGGGGGGGGAGGGAATATTATTTTAGTCCATTTCTGCAGATCGGCCTATTTTTATTAGGCAAATCTGCCTCAAGGGGGGCAAAAACCACTAGACACCATTTTTTTAATTTTACATAAGGAGGGCGGCCCCTTGGGCAAGGGCAGTTCCCCAAAGGGGTGTATTATTTTAGGCCATTTCTGTCCCCCTTGGAGGCAGATCGGCCTATTTCTATTAAGCCCATCTGCCTCCAAGGGGGGCAGAAACCACTTAAGAACCAGGGATTGTTGTGTGTTTGTGTTTGGTTTGGCGGTGCAGCCCCTTGGGCAAGGGTGGCTCCCCGTGGGAGCACATTACTGATGGCCATTTCTGCCCCCCGGGGCAGATCAGCCTGTTTTTGTAAGGCCCATCTGCCCTCAAGGGGGGCAGAAAGCCCACTAGACACCAGGGAAGATTTTTTTTATTTTTTTAAAAGAGGGTGAGGGTATGGCCATACCTCCACCCCAAATAAATGGGGACAAGTTGTTCTGCCCACTGGGGGGCAGATGGGGTAATTACCCCATATCCGCTCTGTGGGGGCAGAAAGCCCACTAGAGGCCAGGAAATTTAAAAAAAATAGAGGGGTGGGGCCTGCCAACCACTATGGACATGGGTATACCCCCCAACCCAACTAAAGGGGGTAACAGTCTTTCAGCCATGCTGCAAACTAAAACACCTGATCCCAATGGCAAGCAAGAGGACATTGATTCTTTTGGGTTTTGATTTTACATTTGGGCAAAGAGAGCTTGGTTAACACCCAATACCGTCCCACTTTGAATGGTGAGCGGCGGCACTTTTTGGACTTTGGTACAATGCCACCTAGAAAAATCTACCGAACATAGATACATCTGAAAACTAAACATATGGGTGAGTCCAGAGTGGCGTGCTTCAAATGCACCCCACATCATTTTTTTACCCATAATGGTCTGCAAACCTTCAACTTTACTTGAAATCATGCATTTTCCGTACATTTATGTGATGGAACCATCAGGAACCCACAAAATTCCTCCCACCCAGCATTGTTGCATCTATACCAATAAAAATTCTGCCCCACTTGTTAGCCTAAAAAGTTTTTTTTTCAAACTTCCCTTTTGAACCCTCTTTGGTTCCCCCTTAATTTGAACATGTTTTTGGCCCTTCCCTTTCACAGGCACCTGGCCCACCTACACTAGTGAGGTATCATTTTTGTCGGGAGACCAAGGGGAACACTGGGTGGTGGGACATTTGTGCTGGTGTGGTGATCCCACACAGAAATGTGATTTTTTAGCTAAATTTGAGGTTTGCAGGGGAGTCTGGGTAAGAGAACACTGGGGGATCCACGCCTCTCTGGACTCCCTCAGGTGTCTAGTGTTTTCAGAAAGGTCTGGGTTTGGTAGGTTTCTCTAGATGGCTGCTGAGCCCAGGGCCAAAAACGCAGGTACTGCCTTGCAAAAACAGGTAGTTTTGTGATAGATAATTTTGATGTGTCCATGTTGTGTTTTGGACCCTTCCCTGACGTGGGCACTATGCCTGCCCACACAAGTGAGGTACCATTTTGATCAGGAGATGTGAGGGGATGCTGGGTGGAAGGAATTTTGTGGCTCCCTCAGATTCCAGCCGCACAAGTTACCGCATCCTGGATTCCCCTAGGTGTCTAGTTTTAAAAAATGCACAGGTTTGTTAGGTTTCCCTAGGTGCCGGCTGAATTAATGGCCAAAACCCAGAGCTAGGCACTTTGCAAAAAATCACATCAGTTTTAATTAGAAAAATGAGATGTGTCCATGTTGTGTTTTGGGGTATTTCCTGTCGCAGGCACGAGGCCTACCCAGACAAGTGAGGTACCATTTTTATCAGGAGACTTGGGGAAATGCTGGGTTGAAGTAAGTTTGTGGCTCCCCTCAGATTTCAGAACTTTCCATCACCGAAATATAAGGAAAAAGTTTTTTTTGGGCAACTTTTGAGGTTTGTAAAGGATTCTGAGTAACACAACCTGGTGAGAGCCCCACACGTCACACTATCCTGGGTTTCCATAGGAGTCTAATTTTAAAAAATGTACAGGCTTGGTAGGATTCTTCAAGTGCAGGCTGAGCTACAGCCCAAAATCCTCAGCTAGTCACTTTCCAAAAACACATCAGTTTTCAATTTAAAAATTTGATGTGTCCATGTTGCATTTAGGGATGTTTTCTGTCTTGGGCACTAGGCCTACCCACACAGGTACCATTTTTATCATGAGACTTGGGGGAACACAGAATAGAAGAACAAGTGTTATTGCCATTGTCTTTTTTCTACACTTTTCCTTCCAAATTTAAGACAGTGTGTAGGAAAGAAGTCTATTTGAGAAATGACCTGTAATTCACATGCTAGTATGGGGACCCCCGAATTCAGAGATTTGCAAATAACCACTGCTTCTAAACTCCTTATCTTGTGCCCATTTTGGAAATATAAAGGTTTCCTTGATAGCTATTTTTCAATCCTTATATTTTACCAAATGAATTGCTGTATACCCGGTATACAATGAAAATCCATTGCAAGGTGCAGCTCTTTTATGGCTGTGTGTACCTTGGGTTCTTTATGAACCTACAAGCCCTATACAGCCCCACAACCAGAAGGGTCCAGCAAACATAACGGTATATTTCTATAAAACAATCTGCCATAGTTGGAGACAGTTATAGAAGAAAACAGAGACATAAATTGCTGCATTTTTCATCTCAATTTCAATTTTTATTTTTTATTTCAACGGTTACTTTCTATAGGGAAACCTTGAAGGATCTACACAAATGACCCCTTGCTAAATTGAGAATTTTGTCTACTTTTCAGAAATGTTTAGCTGTCTGGGATCCACCATTGGTTTCACACCCATTTCTGCCACTTAGTAGAAGGAGGCTGAAAGCACAAAAAATAGTAAAAATGGGGTAAGTCCCAGTAAAATGCCAAAACTGTGTTGAAAAATGTATTTTGCTGATTCAAATCTGCCTGCTCCTGAAAACTCAGAAGATGGTGATTTCAGCACTGCAAACCCTGTGTTGATGCCATTTGTAGGGAAAAAACATGCTTTCTTCTGCAGCACTTTTTTCCCATTTTTCCCCCTAAAAACTAATTTTAGTTGCATTTTGGCTCATTTCTTGGTCTCCTCCAAGAGAACCTACAAACTGTGGGTACCTTCAAAATCGCTAGGATGCTGGAAAAAAATGACACAAATTTGGCTTGGATAGTTTATGTGGACAAAAAGTTATGAGGGCCTAAGCGCAATCTACCCCAAATAGTCCAAAAAAGGGCATTGCACGAGAGGGGGAAAGGCCTGGCAGCGAATTGTTTAATAGAAAAATGACGTAGCAGCTCAACTTGTTACTGTTTTTTATGATATCGTAATGCTTGCTGCCAGAGCCAGCAGCCAACCTGAGTGGCAGCTCACACTGCATATTACAGCAGCCGTTTATATCACAATGAGAACTTGCTTTTCCTTTTTCTAATCTGTTTTTCTAAACGTCTAACTCCTCTATATGTTCACAGAATTCCACAGTGACTTGCAATATCCTTTTAAAGTACAGCAGGGGTACTTTCATCTCTCATATGTCTTGACGTTAGCATGCATTATGAAAATTGTTGATGGCATCCCATGCTTATCATTAAAATTGCAAAAACACTGATCAGAGGTGTGCAGAAAAAATTGTTTGAGTTCTGTCAAGATATTAAGATAGTTGCTATTTGATTGGACAATAGGGAAGTCCACTGACTGAATACAAGGAATATGCTTCAGAAGGACATCTCAGATTTATGAATTTCAGTAAAAAAAGAGAACACGTGGGGCTCAAGGTGAATGATGACTTGGTTGTAACATGGGTTGGAACATAAAGGGTTTTATGGAAGCTGTGTTTGATTGTTTTTCAGGGCTTATATTTTACGCATTATTATTGAAAAATAATATGGCTTTTCACATTCAAATCTGCATATAGTGGTTGAAACATGATTATAGTTTTATCATATTTTTATATGATGGTTAGTAATGTGTTTCTTATTGTATTATAATTAAGCCACATTTTCTGTTGAGTGCTATCTTGAATGCATACAAAATCAGGCACTTCATTAACCAGTGTCTCGTTTTGTTTTTAGGTCAAGGTCATCAAGAGGTCCTGTGAACCAGCTGGGGAAGTTTGGGCGGTTCCCAGTTTTGGCAGGAGCAGCTGCTGAGCAGTCCTTGAAGCTGGTGAAGGACCACTGCGGGGGACCTCTTGGAAAAGCAACGCACATGCCTACTTCAACGTGAGTCTGTTGGGTCCCCTTAGAGTGTAGAGGTGGCAAGGAGTGGGGTACCCTTAGAGCACAGCTGGCTCTCCGGTGCAGGGCCCAGGGAGGCCGTGTGCAGAGCAGATAGGAAAGCCAAGAGCTGTACGCAAAGGTGCCCTTGGAAGCAGGAGGCAGGTCACTTTGAGGGTGGATTGCAGGTCAGCAGGGACAATATGGGGGTGGTTTTTATGTGTCCTGAAGTCCCTCAACTGGGGCTTGCCCCTGGTCCTTTTGGAGTCCCGAGTGGGCTTTTCTTCTGGGTGTGCGATGTTGGGGGTCAGGTACTCCTTGTTATTGCACAGTTCAGCCACTGGAGGTTGCAGTGCCACCAAACTTGGCACACTTGCAGCATCTGTCCTCTGGGTCCGTTGGGTGAAATTTGGTCTGGCTGCTGTGCCCAGTTCCTTGGTCAGTGGCCGGTCAGTGAACTGGACTTCACTGGTCTTTTGCTTCTTTGTTGCAGGGAGTGATGGCTTCACTCTGAAGGATGATCTTTGGTGATTTTCAGAAGGGTGGAGGTACTCTAGGGTTTTGTAGAGTCCGTCTGAGGTCTGTGCAACCCCTCAGTGGCGATTGTCGAGCCCTAGGTGCAGCAGGCAGGGTTTGGCACATTTTTCTTTGTGCAGCAGGAATGCAGTTCTGGAGCCTTAGGTCTTCTTTGATGCAGGCCTTCTTATGTCCTTGGAGTCCTTAGTGGGCGTTTCGAGGAGTACCTAGTAGTGACCAATGGGTCATCTACCTTAGGGTGGCTACACCCATTATGTGGCCACTTCCTGTGGGCAGAGGTCACTTCCCTATCCCTGACATTTCCTACTATGCAAGATGGAGGAAAATTAAATGGAGGGGTCACCTCGCATACAACACCTTAGGGGTGGTGCAAGCTGGGGGTGGCCACTCCTACTGTCCTTTGTGCATTTTCCCCCCTTGCTCCCACCAAAAGTGGGGGTTTGCAATGGGGACAGCCATCTGCTGCTAGCACAAGGGCTGGGGGTCTAGTTTCAAGGGTGCCAAGCCCTTTGAAGCTCATAGGCAGGGATGTGGCACTTTCTTGGGGAGGAGGTATAACACCTTTGCCCCGGAAGGGCTTTTTTCTCTGGACCCAGAGTGCACAGACTCCCACCCCAGGGTTCCAGAATCTTGTCTGGTGGTGGCAGGCTGGTAGTGACCGGTCTGCAACCATGCCACTGTAGTTAGCATTTGCAGGGGGGGGGCACCTCTAAGGTTGCCCCTGCGTACATTTCGCAATAAATCCGCTAATGGTACCAGTTTGGATTTATCATACCAAACAACCCAGGGTGCAGAGTGACCATCATGTAGCTGTGAAACTCATACTGACAGTGTCCAGCACATTCATGTAAAATGGGTGCTCTGTTCACTTACTATTCCCCAGGTTTGGCAGGGACACAGTAAGGACATATTGGTCGTGTATCTATGCCCACACATGCGATATAGTGCCCCCATCCTTTGGGCTGGGAGAGCTGCCAGAAGGGTGACTTACTTGTATTGCATTCAGTGTGTAGTGGACAGGGCACACAAGCTGTGTGCCATGTCAGTTTTGCATTTTGTGATCGCACCAGGACACTCTGCAATGGCAGTGCTGGGTGCACTTGGAAGCATGGTCCCTGAGTGTGGTACATTTTGTGTTGCTGCCCTCAGAGGCCTACCCTTAGTACCCCATGCCCTGAATATCTAAGTACTATTTACTAGGGACTTATGGAGCACAGGTAAAGGTGTTGCCTATTGTACCAATGCATCACAACAGTTTTGAGAAAGAGATCTGGCCCAGGGAACCTAGTTAGCAGGGGCACTGGGCACTAACAACTTTGAAACCACATGAAATACCAGATAAAAAGTAGGGGCTAACCATCTCGAAAGAGGCACTTTCCTACAATCTTCCGATGATGTTACCATTCAGAGTGCATAATACATTTTTAAAAATGGGATGGTGCCTTGTGTTAAGGCAAGATGTGTAACAAGTTGATGTTTGTTGCTTAGACCATGAAGATTTTGTAATCTTACTAATTTGTTATGCAAGAGTTTTATATACGAACTCTTGGATTTGAAGGTGAGCCAGAAAGCTGTCCTGTTCTACTAGAATTGCTGTCTGGTCTCTCTTTGATTTTGTTGCTAATTTGGGACTTGGAATAAAACCGATTTTACATACGCTGTATGATATTGCATCTGAAAACGTTTATGGCATTACTTCTGTACAGCTTATTTGAATTTTTTGATTAAAAATCCTTTAAATTTGTGCTGGTATAGAACTAAAATATTGAGTAGGTCCCATTATAATTTGAACAGATTTGCTCTGCTAATCACTGTTTAAGGGGTGCCCTATAATGCAATTCAACCTGTTGGAGAGCTGGACCAGGTAAAAATGGTGGGTGTCAACATTTTTGGGTGTCTAAATTTTGGGGTTCAGTTTTAGTCCCATAGTTTTTACCAAAAATTAGTCAATGTCTATGTGTACGAGGAAAAAAAGACCAAATTGTCATTTTCTGCTTAATTGTTCCTTATTTTTATACCCTTGTTGACTTTATTTACACTAAATTTTTCTGAAATATGATGTTACTTATAACGAAGCTGCTTTCCCTCTGATATGACAATGAAATTCTTGTATATGGCAGTTGCTGACGGAAAGTATTTATTATGTGTTTATATGTTTCATGAGTTGATCATTAAGTGGTGTATTAAGTACTGCTGCTACTCTAATTTTAATGGGGGTTGTGCCCATCCCAATTACTTGGCAGACTCATGATCAGTTCCAGTATAGGTCAGAACATTTCTCAAGCTAATCTGTCCAGAGTAATTAAATGATTTCAGCCATGCAATATACAGCTCTCTTGCCATGCACCATACACTGGTGATCCCAGCAAGCAACTCCTCCCACATTTACAAAACTAAATAAAATGTGAACAAAGGGGACATACATGCTCACTATCCACTCCCTAGTTCAGTGCCACTCCCAAATTGCCACCTAATGAACCGTGGACAAATAATCATGCAGGCTGGCTTTTGTTGTGCGCATGGATAGAACCTAAGAACAAGGGTAGTGTCCACCTCATGCCCATTGTCAATGACCATGCACTGGCAGCCCAGAGACTGCATTTCCTTCCCCCACTGCAGTTTTCATAGCCTTGTGTGTTCAGCAGCCAGCCACCCTTTCCCCGGACTGTCCCAGAACAGACACACAAATTTCCATAGGGAAGTGTAAGGATTCTTGTCACCCAAAGCATAGAGCCATTTTGTCCCCTGTACTAGTAATGGGGACATGTATTGCTTGTCGGAACAATCTGAAAACCCTTTGCTTTGGGTGCCCTTGATTCAGATTGCCATGAAACTACTCCTGGCAACTAGTTGTCTTATCTACCGGATACAGGCACTGGAAGTACGGCTGCGGGGGTTGTTTCAGCACCCCCAAAATACCCATGATGGAGTTTAGAAGGTGAATGAGCAGTAAGTCTTAAAGGGCCAGATGTACGAAAGGATTTTACCCATTCTGTGTCTATGGGAAAAAGCTTTCGTACATATGGCCCTAAATTATGTTTTTTATCTTGTCACATTTGCGATGCGTTCAAACACAGGTTAAATGTGAGCATACATCTTCAAACAAATTGCTGCTTACTATTATGACATGGAGATTGGTGTTTAATTTTCTTTCCCTGATTGCAAAGTGAGAGGATTTCGTAAAGTGACCTATGTGACAATCTTTCTGGAGTACAGAGAGTGTGAAAGGAAAGGCTGTACGATGTCAATTTTTTTCTTAAGACACAAAGGTGGTCATTCTGACCCTGGCGGTCTTTGACCGCCAGGGGGAGGACCGCGGGAGCCGGCGGTGCTCCAATGGGGATTCCGACCGCGGCGGTAAAGCCGCGGTCGGACCGGCACCACTGGCGGGGTCCCGCCAGTGTACCGCGGCCCCATTGAATCCTCCGCGGCGGCGCAGCTTGCTGCACCGCCGCGGGGATTCCGACCCCCCCTACCGCCATCCAGATCCCGGCGGTCGGACCGCCGAGATCCGGATGGCGGTAGGGGGGGTCGCGGGGCCCCTGGGGGCCCCTGCAGTGCCCATGCCACTGGCATGGGCATTGCAGGGGCCCCCGTAAGAGGGCCCCTACATGTATTTCACTGTCTGCTGCGCAGACAGTGAAATACGCGACGGGTGCAACTGCACCCGTCGCACAGCTTCCACTCCGCCGGCTCGATTCCGAGCCGGCTTCATCGTGGAAGCCTCTTTCCCGCTGGGCTGGCTGGCGGTCTGAAGGCGAGGAAAGTCAGAATTACCGCCGCGGTCTTTCGACCGCGGAACGGTAACCTGACGGCGGGACTTTGGCGGGCGGCCTCCGCCGCCCGCCAAGGTCAGAATGAGGGCCAAAATATTTAAATGCCCTTAAATGAAATGAACAAATATTTCAAGATTTAGCAGCAGTAAGAAGAGTGCAAATGAAGCACCTTCTTTAGTAACTCTGGAGTGTGTTGGTAACAAAGATTTAGTGAAATCAAAACAATCAAGACATTTTAGTTGATGATGTACAAATGACAAATATTTCCTGAAACTCAATTTCCATATACATTATTGTTTGTGCGCTATATAGTTTCATCAGTTAAACTGCATGTCTCTGCAAATTGAGTGCGCATTTTGATGGAAAATGCGCCGTCTGTAAATATAAGTGCAATACCACACCATGCTTTAGAAATATATTTGCTCCAAAATGCTCAGGGTTTCATTCTATTCAATTTTCCCACTAGGTGTACAATTCTTCTGGCATTGTCAGAAGAAGTATTGCAATGGAATGTCTGATGTAAACATTATAAACATTATACACATTGAGGCTTGCTGCTGGAAAGATTGATAAAACTAAGGTGAAGAAGGCGATAGGAAAGAGCAGTGTGGACGTTTTTCAAATTCTCCTTCTCATTATAGTCTGTTCTACAAATATTAAGTGACAGACCTCGATATATGACATCTCATAAAGTGCATGTTTTAAGATTTTAGATCAAAGTGGCTTATGCTCCTATTATGCTCCTATTTTATTCAGTATTTCTTAAATAATTCTTTATTGCCATGGTACAGTGCTTGTGTATGAAGAGGTTTCACACAGAGTCCTATATTTAAAGTGCTGGTGTAAGGTTTAAGGTATCTCCTGCAATCTACTGATCTTGGTTGTGTGTCTTGCAGTTCGGTACTCAGTCATATATCCATCCATCCCCAATACTGTTGGGTATAAGTGTAACCAATGCCCTTTCCATTTCTCAAGTTGCAATGTCTTGATTTCGATATTCCATTCGCCACACCCAGGGAGGGTTTTGTCTTTTTATTAAGTAGCTATCACACTGCATAGTCTGTCTTAGACCATTTGACTTTAAATGGTCTGTATACCAATAAGGTCATTCTTGGCTGCCAACTTGAAAATAGTATCTGCCAGTAGATTCAGAGTATTCTGAACATATCTGGCGGTCTGTGACGGACTATGCAGGTCAGATGGCGGTGCGAGAGCCTTGATGAATGTGTAACTACAGGACCGCACCCCCGCCAGATGCACATAATGTGTGAATAGCACATGGATAGGGTACTTCAAAAAGTGAAGTCATATTTCAACCAATTGAGAGCAACAGGCCTCACATGTTGAGTGACACTTTGATGTGATAAACAGGGAAAGTTGTTATTGGCACTGACAAAGGCCCCTAGACTCGACTGGGCCCTTAGAGAGGGCTGAAACATGTTGATTTGGAATTAAGGTTACCTGGGAACATTAAAAAAAACCCACAGGAAACAGAAGGATTGTTTGATTTTATTTATACCTTTGGTACCCTATTAAAAAGAAACATTCTTGGGGTATAACAGGAGGCATTTTTAATGATATGATCTGAATCACTGCTGTTGTCCAGTTGGCATTTTTATTTTGCATTCCCAAGGACCCTTGGTTGGGTCTGCCCCGGTAGTATCCTACTGGGATGTTGATAGACAGCCGATGATAAAGCATGCCACTATTTAGTGGGTGAGGCGTCTATTCCAATTCTTGGAAGAATCCGGTTGGTTGGTAATATGAGAGGTTAGTCAAAAAAAAAAAAAACAGTATTGGACCAATTGTCCAGACAAAAAAGTAACTCCCATAACCTAGTTACTATGGTGTGATATAGATTTTATGTTGGGAGAACGTGACTAGGTGATATTCTCTCACTCTTAATGTGTGATAAATGAGTCGTCTGAATATATGCCAAAAAGACAATGGCTCTGAATATGAATAAGTTGGTGTTTTCCAGTCCCTGCATAAACCCATATATATGCAGGGATCAGAATTCTGAGTTGGGTAGTATTTACCACATCTAGTAATTATTAGGTGCATTAAATAGCTCACCCTTTGTTTAATTTCGGCAGGTCAAACCTGATTGAGTTTACAGGGGAGAAGTGTACAGTATTTTTCTTACTAGGCAGAGTTTGGAGTGTAAGCACCAAAATTCGCAAATACTGCCCAGAAACTCCTAAAACAAGCTATTTTACCACACCTGCTAAATAATCTCCCCCGGGTATCGTTATTTGTCTTGTACAATAAAATTCACCTGGATTCTGATAAACTTAGACTTAGTCATTGAAGGATGGTCATTTTCAAATCATATCTTTCCCGGTGCCTAACTTATTCTCATATCGCTGTCAATTGGTATTCACCCCCAGGAACCACGAGTGGACTTTAGTTGGGGTATACTATTATCTAAGAAAAGTTCAATAAAGCGATTGCCATATATAGGAACCTCTAAAAGAGAGTGTGCATACATCTGCAACTTGATTGATTTCAGCGATGCTCAGGTCTATTCAAATGCAGCTTCATTTAAGAATAATAATATAGTCAAATGATTTATAGAGCGAAGTGTCCCCGCGCTAAGCGAACAGTATCCAAGCTCAACCCTAAAAGATGACTTGCTAGCCCTTAAGGTTGCCTAAAAAAAACACACATCAAGTTTCTTGGGGAAGGCTGATTCAGAGCCCTTCTGTCTCAAATCAAAAGGCAAGAAATTCCACTAGGGGACAGAAAGTCAAAAAAACTTCTGGCCAGAGGAGCTTTTATTATCCTGGGAGTAACAATAAGCGAAGCCCCAGCAGATCTGAGATTTCTGTTCGGTACATACCATTTTGTCAAACAACATAAGCATCAAGGTCCCTTCCCATTTAGAATTTTGTAACAAAAACACAGATCGGACGCAGTAGGCGCATGTCTCGGGATATTAAGCAACAGACGTGCATGCGCATTCTGTACTCTCTCAAGTTAACCAGTCTACCTTGTCAGACACCAAGATGCAGCACATTACAGTAGTCCAGCCTGGAGATGACAAATGCCTGGGCTATTGATTTCCTAGTCTCCCTTGGGAGAAAGTTTAAGATTTTACTCAGAATTTTCAAAATTCTGAATCACTTTGTTGCCAGACAGAAGATCTGGTTGTCGAACAATAGATTGGCATCGAACCATATGATGAGGTTCAATACATCTGCCCACCAGATCGATGGTTGTTTCCCTAATAGTGAGCCCTCAGTTTTACCAGCATTTAGCTTGAGGAAGTTCTGAGACATCCACTCTGCAAGGTTTATTATTTTGAAAAATGGGTGCTCTCATCTCATTATTTCTTACACAGTGGAAAACCCTGCTAAGTTTTCTGCTGACCATGAAACCCAGGTATCTGAAAACACCCCTGTTTATTCCGCTCTTATCATACATGCCAATAGACCTGATTCAGGCGGGAGACTCCTGATTTTTAAAACCACAAATAACTTAACTGTGTCTGTCTCCCGTCTGAAATTGCCTCTGCTTCAATAAATTTCAATGGGGAAATACATTTTCCCGATATATATTTTTTTAAATCTCTCACTTTCTGCTTCTAAATCGTTGGCATGTATGAATTATGCACCCAGTTACTTCATTGCACATACTTAAAATAAGCGCCTCTGAGTGGCCAATCGGTTGTAGTTTTTCAAAAGATTTAGGCCCTCATTACAACCCTGGCAGTCGGTGATAAAGTAGCGGTAATACCGCCAACAGGCTGGCGGTAAAAAAATGGAATTATGACCACAGAAGAAACCGCTCAGACAGACAGCCACTTTAACACTCCGACCTCCACGGCGGTAGCAACAAGCACAGCAGCAGTAACCGCCAACAGCCAGGCGGAAGACAATGTTCCACCCACTGTATCACAACAGGCCTATCTGCCACCTTTTCCGGGGCGGTACCAACAACATCAAAAGCACAGTGGAAACAGTACACAGAATGCAAGGGACTCACCTCTGCAGACTCAAGAAAGAACTATGACGCCATGGAGCCCGAGTTGCACATCTTCCTCATGCTTGTATACCTCCTAATGCACTACGAACAGCAACACTGGCGAAGACGACCACGGTGAGTACTGCCGCCTAGCACACAAGGGAGTGGGGAGGAAAAAGAGAGTGGCACACACACGCAACATGCAACACCCCCACCCCCAACACCACCCCAACACCATACACACGAACAGCTGCAGTAACATTACCGATACACCCCGTACCCCTAAGGAATAATGCAAGGACAAAAGGAATTGATTAAGGTGAGTGTAATAAGATAAAATACTAGAAAATTGTGCTTCAAAATCAAAACAGTATATACATATATACAAATGGAGGGACACTGCCCAGTCCTCAATGTCTGTGGGCCACAGGGCCACATCACATAGGCCAAGGCCCCACTTGACTCCTGCAACAACACGGAGAGAACACTGCAGGGGTATCAGGTCGAAAATACACAGGCACCTCAGGGGGGCGGGGAACGGGGGGCACCTCACCCAGAAGATGGTACAACACCACTGGTCCTGGAGGGGGCTACATGCCCTGTGCGATGTCCTGGGAAGTGCAAAGCCACAGTCTCTCAAGTGGGTGGTTTGCCCACTGCTTGGTCCTGGAGAGTGCAAAGCCGCAGTCTCTCTAGTGGGTGGTTTGCCCACTGCTTGGTCCTGGGGAGTGCAAAGCCACAGTCTCTCAACTGGGTGATTTGCCCACTGCTTGGTCCTGGGGAGGGCAAAGGCACAGTCTCTCTAGTGGGTGGTTTGCCCACTGGTTCTGGAGAGGGCCTTGTGCCCAGTGTGCTTCATCCTGGTAAGGAGGGGGTGAGTGGATGGCTTCTCCACTGGTTCTAGAGGGGGCTTTGTGCCCAGTGTGCTTCATCCTGGCAAGGAGGGGGCGAGTGGATGGCTTCTCCACTGCTTCTGGAGGGTGCCTTGTGCCCAGTGTGCTTCATCCTGGCAAGGAGGGGGCGAGTGGATGGCTTCTCCACTGGTTCTGGAGGGGGCCTTGTGCCCAGTCTGCTTCATCCTGGCAAGGAGAGAGTGAGTTGATGGCTTCTCCACTGGGTCTGGAGGGGGCCTTGTCCCAGTGTGCTTCATCCTGGCAAGGAGGGGGTGAGTGGATGGCTTCTCCACTGGTTCTGGAGGGGGCTGTGTGCCCAGTGTGCTTCATCCTGGCAAGGAGGGGGTGAGTAGATGGCTTTTCCACTGGTTCTGGAGGGGGCCTAGTGCCCTGTGATGCAGCACTTGGGAGTGCAAGGTCACAGTCTCTCACGTGGGTGTCACACCTACAGGATTTGCAGGGTCCAAGATGCACTACAGCCCATGGAGGCAGGACTACACACTGCCCACCGGTGGTGACGGCTGCTCATTAGAGGCAGTGCTGTTGTCGGGGATGCCAGTGGTGGGGGGAGGCTCCAGCCCTTCCCCTGCAGCCTCGTACGGCTGCGCACTGGGGCTGCTGCTGCTGGCAGTGGTGCTGGTGGGGGTGCAGGCAGTGGTGGGAGAGACTCCAACCCTTCCACTGCAGCCTCGAACAGCTAAACCGCCATGGTTGGTGTGGGGGCTCAGAATCAGTCCCAGCACCAGGCCTCCTGTCCTTCCTGCCTGCAGGTGCAGGCCCCTTGCCCTTCCCCTTGGCAGCTGGTGGTGCCGTTTTGCCCTTCATCTTGGCAGCTGGTGGTGCCTCCTTGCCCTTCCCCTTTGCAGCTGGTGGCGCCTCCTTGCCCTTCCCCTTGGCAGCTGGTGCAGGCACACTGTCAGTGCTGATCGCTAGTTCCCTGGAGCCTCTCACACCTGCAGTAGCTGCCGACAATGGTGGAGAGGAAAACTTCTTAGGGACACTGGGGGCGGGAAGAGGGTGAAGGTTTGGGAGTGGAGGAAGAGGGAGTGGTTGTATGAGGTGTCTGCTGTGTTTGGGTGCAGGTGCATGGGATGGATGCTGTTGTGAGGTGGATGGCTATCGGTTGTCTGAGTGCTTGTGTTTGTGTACTTTGGGAGGAGGGGGCACAGACACAGTGGGAGAGGACATAGGGGACGTGTGCATGGATGTGGGGGTGGTGACTGCCAGTGAGGGGTGTGTAGTGATAGGCTTAATGGTGATGGGGTAGTGGATGAGGATGTATTGCATACAGGTGTGAGTGTAGACGCTACTGGGAGGGTGGTGGACGAGAAGGAGGAGGGGGACACAGTCGAGACAGTGGATGTTGGTATGTCTGCATCTGGATGGTGTTTGTGTGAGTGCCTGTGGGATGATGTGTGGTGCTTGTGATTGCGTGAGTCACTCCTGTGTGTTGTCTTGGGTGCATGCTGGTCTGAATGTGTGCTTGGGATAGGTTGGGGTTGAGGGGAATGGGACTGGGTAGAGGAAGTTGGAGGGGGGAGGCTAGAGACAGGGACAATGGCTGCCATCAGGGAGGAGGCCAGAGCCTGGATTGATCTCTGTTGGGCCGCCATGCCAGAGTGAGTGCCCTCCAGGAATGCATGTGTTTGTTACAAATGGCCTGCCAACCCCTTGATGGCATTCACTATGGTTGACTGCCCAACAGAGATGGATCGCATGAGGTCAAGAGGATCCTCACTCCGGGCAGCAGTGCTCACTGGGGCAGGGCCTGAGGTGCCTGGGGTGAAGGAGATGCCCACCCTCCTGGGTGAGTGGGCACGGGAAACTCGCTGAGGGGCTGCTTAGAGTGCGTTGCTGGTACGGGGTGGCGGCTGTACCTGTAGTTGGGGTGGGCACAGAGGTATCCGCCACTAGCAGGAAGCTTCCATCGGAGGAGGTATCACTGTCAGAACTGTCCCCTCCTGTCTCCGCCGTGGTGCTCCCCTTGCCCTCCATCCCAATGGTGCCCTCACCGTCGGTGGATTCGGCCTCCTGGGCCCTGTGGGATGCAGCTCCCTCCGTCGCCGGTGCCTCTGCTCCTCCGCCAGATGATGCTAATGCACATAAGGACAGGGTGACAAAACAAAAAGGGGGGAAAGAGACAAAGGATACACTTGGTCAATGGCAGCAACAACACCACCGTTGGCGTACACGAGACACACACACAGGGAACAGCCCTACGCACTAAGCAATGCACTACCAGTCACAATGCTAGTTACCAGCCCATGGGCAGGAATACCTAACTCCAATAGCAGCATACCTGACACTCACAGACCCCTGCCCAGTAGTGGATGCCTACTAGCTTGGTTGGAGGTGATTCACATCATACCCTGCCCAACATGGGACCTACCCTGCAATATCCGGCCTGGCCTAGGGACACCCACAGGCCAACATCCCCCACCCGGAGACCACCCCACCACGCGCAAGTAGCATATTTAGAAACTGTACTCACCCCATTGTGGCTGCTGTGATGCCCTCAAGTGCCCATCTAGCTCCGGATAGACCACCGGCAGTATGCGGGCCATCAGGGGGGTCAGGGTTCGACGGGCACCCCTTCGTTGTTGGGAGGCCATCCCCAGCTGAGCCTCTGCCGTCTTTCTTGCCCAGTGTCTCAGGTCCTCCCACCGTTTCTAACAGTTGGTGCTCCGCCTGCTGCAGACCCCCAGGGTCTGCAAATCGTTGGCGATGGCACGCCATATTCCCTTTTTGTGATGGGCGCTGACCTGCAGAAAAAGAAACATAGAAAAAGGTATCAGCCATACCGTCCGGCCTGTTACACTCATGGCCCACCATAGCCCTCGCATCCCCTTACGCACAGACAGTGCCCACCATACATGCAGCACGCTGCCCAGAACCCTTCCACCAACCCCTACAGGAGGCCCTCACACACAGCACTCCATGCATCCATGCCCCTTGCATAATGCTCACAGTGTACTCACCTGTTGGTCTGGAGGCCTATACAGCATTCAGTACTTGGGTAGGACCCCATCCACCAGTCTCTCCAACTCCACAGCGGTGAAGGCAGGGGCCCTTTCCCTAGTGACACAAGCTATGGTCGGTTCTAGACACAGGTCACAGCAGCACTTGCAGTGTAGGTCTTCTCCTGTTGAAGGTCAGGTAGCAAGTGAGTGAACAGATAGAAAATGGGGGTCACGTCCATGGCGGTGCATACTGTCACCGCCGGCGTACATCACCATTGGCCACTGTAACCCATAGGGCCCAATGACAACCAATGAGGAGTTGCACAGAGGTACTCGACCACCTCCCACAAAGGCGCACAACATCAGCGGCATTACATCATTTCCACATATCCATCCACACAGGACAGGCGGATGCCATTTCAGGGGGGGGCAGGCCATGGCACCTAACTGCGTCACAGTATACATAGTCACCATTTCGGCCTATACAACAACATACTGTTACAGTCACAACATGCAACGCAGTGTAGTGTTTGGAAATGTGGTATACTGACCAGCTGCTCCTCGTTTTGCCCCCTAGATTACAACCGCTGCGGATGAATAGGAGATGGAGACATCCCCCCTTGTACAGACTTGGCAACAATGGAGGACAGGCACATCATCCTCACCTGTGGACTGGACAGGGCCACAATCACAGAGCTGTGTGCCCAATTGGAGCCTGACCTGATATCTGCTATCCGTCAGCCCACCGGGATCCCCCCTCTTGTGCAAGTCCTATCTGTGCTCCATTTCTTGGCAAGTGGCTCCTTCCAAGTGACAGTGGGCTTGGCGGCTGGAATGTCTCAGCCAATGTTCTCAATAGTGCTGAACAGAGTGTTGTCTGCCCTGATTAAACAGATGTGCAGCTACATTGTTTTCCCCCGGTTGGAGGATTTGGCCACAGTGAAAACTGACTTCTATGCAATGGGACATATCCCCAACATTATTGGAGCTTTTGATGGTACACATATTGCATTTGTCCCTCCCCCCCACCCGGAGAAATCGAAAGAGCTTTCACTCGATGAATGTGCACATAGTGTGCCTGGCGGACCAGTACATCTCCCATGTCAATGCAAAGTATCCTGGCTCTGTGCATGATGCCTATATCCTGAGAAATAGCAGCATCCCATATGTGATGGTTCAACTCCAGAGGCACCGGGTGTGGCTAATAGGTGAGCCCTGGTTCCCACCCAGTGTATTTTGGTGTATGGGTATGGGGTGGGCCCCAAGGGTTAGTGTGTGTCTAACAGTTGTCCCTCGATATTTGCAGGTAACTCTGGTTACCGCAACCTCTCATGGATACTGACCACTGTGAGGAATCCCAGGACAAGGGCAGAGGAACGTTACAATAAGGCACATGGGCGAACAAGGAGAATTATAGAGAGGACATTTGGCCTCCTGAAGGCCAGGTTTCGTTGCCTCTTCTAACAGGTGGATCCCTGTACTACTCACCCAATAAGGTGTGCCAGATCATCGTGGCATGCTGCATGTTGCCTAACCTTGCCTTGAGGCCCCAGGTGCCTTTTCTGCAGGAGTATGAGGCTGGAGATGGGCGTGTGTCAGTAGTGGACCCTGTGGACAGTGAAGATGAGGAGGCAGAGGATGAGGACATCAGAACAGCTATTATATGACAGTACTTCCAGTGACACACAGGTAAGACACTGTAACTTCATTTTGCATTGACAGTTTTGTATTTGACATTGTACATGGCAGGCAGATTCTCCCAATTCTATGGCCACTTACTGTACCCTTTGACATCTCTATTTTCAGATATCTGTGCCCCACTCTGGCACCTGGTGTGTTGACCGCAGCCAACTACAGGTCGTTCCTATGAATACATTACTTTACAGTTGTAATGCAGTGTTTAAACCTTGTTAAACAAATACATAGTTAAATCATTTGAAATACTCCATACTTTTATTTTTTCAAAGGTTGTTTATTTAAGTGCTAATAAGTAGAGGGTATGTGGAATGGGCTGGGGTGATGGTGGAGGAAAGTCCAGGAT
The DNA here is from genome assembly GCF_031143425.1 of Pleurodeles waltl. NCBI lineage: Eukaryota > Metazoa > Chordata > Amphibia > Caudata > Salamandridae > Pleurodeles > Pleurodeles waltl. The sequence goes on along the minus strand of NC_090444.1, from coordinate 202,399,195 downwards.
AGAGTCCAGTCTATTTGTATCACAGGTGCATTGTCCAAGAGGGCATAGGAAGGGAAACAATGGCAGTTCAAGGTGGACAGGGTGACAGAGTGGGACACAAGGGTGACAATCAGGAGAGTCTTATTTCCTGGCGGGGGTCATGGCAATGTACTCTGGCTTCTGCCTGGATGGCAGGGACCGTTTGCGAGGTGATTCTCCTTCTGCAGGGGTAGGGGCGCTGGTGGCCTTTTGGTCCTGTGGCAAGGCCTCCTGTCCACTAGCGGCAGCGGAGGTGGAGTGCTATTCATTGGTGTGGCTAGTGTCTGGGGCCCGGTGGTGTGCCACTGCCTCCCTCATGTTGTTGGCCATGTCTGCCAGCACCCCTGCAATGGTAACCAGGGTGGTGTGGATGTCCTTCAGGTCCTCCCTGATCCCCAGGTACTGTCCCTCCTGCAGCCGTTGGGTCTCCTGCAACTTGTCCAGTATCTGGCCCATCGTCTCCAGGGAATGATTGTATGCTCCCAGGATGTTGGTGAGTGCCTCCTGGAGAGTCAGTTCCCTGGGCCTGTCCTCCCCCGTCACACAGCAGTCCTCCCAGCTTCCCTGTTGTCCTGTGCCTCTGTCCCCTGAACCGTGTGCCCACTGCCACTGACCCCAGGTCCCTGATCGTCCTGTGTTTGTGGGGTGGCCTGGGGTCCCTGTAGTGGTGGTCACACTGCTGATTGACGTTTCCTGGGGACAGAGGTATGGGCCCGCTGGGTGGGTGCTGTGGTGGTGTTTCCTGAGGGGGAGGCTCTTTGGTGGTATGGGACTGTGCCTGGGTAACCGACTGTCTGGAGATCCCTGATGGGCCAGGTTGGTCATCCAGATCCAGGTGTCCAGAGCTGCTGTCATCACTGTGGACCTCTTCTGTGGGGGGAATGGATGTTCCTGGCACCTCCTCTCCGGTGACGTTGGGTGGGGAACTGTGGGGATGTAAATGCAGTGTTATTGTTTCTGCGTGTGATATCTTGTGCATGGGTGTGTTGCCCTGTATGGTTGTGATTGACCTGTCAGCTTTGCCTTGTGTGAGTAGTGATGTTGTGGGTTAGGTGATTGTCTCTAATGTGCATGCTTTAGTGATGGGTGTCTATGCAGGGCTGTGAGTGATGTCCATGCATTGGTGGTTCATGAAGGGCTTGGTATTGGGATGGGTGGGTTTTGATGGTAGGGTGTATGTGAGTTGGTGGAGTGATGGGGGTGAGGGTAGGGTATGTGATGGCATGCAGGTAGGGGGTGATAGTGATAGAGATTTGACTTACCAGAGTCCAGTCCTCCTGCTACTCCTGCCAGGCCCTCAGGATGCAGTATTGCCAAGACTTGCTCCTCCCATGTTGTTATTTGTTGGGGAGGAAGTGTGTGTCCACCGCCAGTCCTCTGTACAGCTATCTGGTGTCTTGCAACCACGGAATGCACCTTCCCCCGTAGGTCGTTCCACCTCTTCCTGATGTCATCCCTTGTTCTGGGGTGCTGTCCCACGGCGTTGACCCTGTCCACGATTCTACGCCATAGCTCCATCTTCCTAGCAATGGATGTCTGCTGCACCTGAGATCCGAATAGCTGTGGCTCTACCTGGATGATTTCCTCCACCATGACCCTTAGCTCCTCCTCTGAGATCATGTATGGGTGATGGTGTTCTGTGGCTCTGGTTCTGTGGGTGCTCTTGGTGTGTCTTTCTCTCAGTTGTCAATTGTTTTGAGTCGTAAAGGGTTGTGGGTAATGTGGGTGGGTGTTTTATAGTGGTGTGGGTGTGTGGTATGTGTATGTGTGTCAGGTGTGTGTAGTTTGAATTGTCCAATGTGGTGTTGTTTTGTATGTGTGTGTGTATTTTGAGCGCAGCGGTATGCACCGCCAATGGTTTACCGCGGTTGAATGTCCGCCGCAGTGATTCGTGGGTCATATTGATGTGGGCGTAGTTCTGTTGGCGTAACGGTATGGGTTTTGCTACCGCCAGTTTATCACTGACCTTTGGGCTGGTGGACTTGTGTGTGTGTCTGTATAGTGACGGATTGCAATGTGTGGGTCATAATATGGGTAGCGGTAAGCCGCGGCGGCGGAAGTATGTTGGTGGCAGTCAGCATGGCGGTAAGCGGGACTTACCGCCAGTGTCATAATGAAGGCCTTAATCTTGTCTTTATTTGCAAGGACCACAATAGTTCTGACTCCTTTCCCTAGTCTCTGGTTTCCTCTATTAATTTTGGGGTAGTTGTGGGAATATCCCCACAGGGTTCCGGCACATTTTGAAAACTGCCCAGCATATTTTTAACAAGTTGTTGGGGACTCAGATCCTCACTTTCTTAAAAGAAATTCTGATTGAATTTCAAAGCAATCCAGTCATTCTTCTTTGCCCGACCACCTAGCTACAATGTATTAATCCATATGAACTGTCCATACTTATTTATTAAAGAATCGACTCACGTACTCCAAGGATGCAGCCATGATGTATTCCCGGTACATCTGGGAAAGTAACTTGGTTCCTTTTCCTGGACCATACAAACTGTGTTATGAGTGAATTCATTTAAAAAAAAAACCTTTAGCCAGATAACATGGTATGGACTGGATAGGAAATAGACACTGAAATAATATACTCATTTTAACGAGATGGACTCTTCCACCGAGTGTAAATGGCAACTTGTTCCATAGCCTAAACAGATTCCTTGTGTGTGCAGGCAAGGGTACCATTTATCTCAATTTGCTGAGATCTGTGCTCACTTGAAAGCCCCAGTATCGAACAGTACGATTGACATACAAGTACCTTAACTCACTGGGCTAGACAATGGGAACAGCTTTGAATAACAATGTTTGAAATCTTAGAAAATTGGTTCCTCAAATAGGACTCTTTGAAAGTTACTTTTTATGGCTCAAGATAAAGAACTACTTCATCAGCCTATAGTTTAGACACACCTTTAAAGCAAATGGAAAAGAGCAAATAAAAGAGGGGCAGCCTTGGGGCTTTCTCGCTGTTTCTACAATTATCAGAAAAAGAGCAGGCATTATTGCTGCCTTGTTTATTCTAGCCCCTATGGTTACTGAAAAGAAATTCATCCTGCCTTTGGTTCATGTCTAGCACTCTTGTGGGTGTTCTGGTGCTTATTCGGATTCATTTTTAGGGTCGAGCGTGCAACGTGCTCTGTCCCTGTTGTTAGCTCTCTACTGGCTTGTAACCATGCCCATCAGTTTGGTTGGTTCATGGGCTTTTAAAATTTCCTTGGTTTGATTAGTAAAAGGCATGCATACGTCATGCTTTTTCCGGTGTTTAGCCCTCCTCGAGCACACCGGCCAACTACTGAAAACATACGAGGCTCCGTGTTTTCCATATGGTTTCTGGACTACTTTTTCTCTTTGTTTCCCAGGCAGCGCGATCACGCTGGGTAGTAGTCGCGTGCTTTGCATGACATCGATCCTTTTCCATAGATAATTGCACTTTTGCTGGTTACATGGATAATTGCACTTTTGCTGGTAACATGGATAATTGCACTTTTGGCTATACGTTTCACTGCTAGTGAACTTCTGTTTCGTTTTGTGTGTTTCCTTCGCACTCAAGGCAGCCGTCAGCTCACTTTTGTGAAATTGTTTGTCTTTTCATTTTCAGTTAGGCAAAATAAGTCAATTTAGGAGTTTACAACGCTAACAGCTTTAACTTGAGCAAACGAGAGACGGATTGCATTGCAAATGCTTATATTCCTTACATCTTCTAACTTGTATCCCTACATCAACTCCAGCAGTAGCCATGCACAGGCTCCTGCAGTTGCCTTATGATCCTCTAGAAATACTTGCCCATTACCTAGAGTTAGAAGTGTCAAAATGTGTTGAAGGGAGACTGCAACCGCCTTCAAAGATGACTAGTAGAGAGAGGGACTAATGTGATCTTGATCTGTATTAGGGCCTGGGGATCATCAGTTGTAGGATCATAATAAGATACTAATGCAAAATAAGTGTTATTGGCTACGGTGTGTGCGCAACAATCCATCTACCTTTACTGTCTGTTTCATATTTTCCAACCCTGTTGGCTTGTTACTTTCAGGCAGATAATGGCAATCCTGCAATGTGTCACTGTTGTGCTCAAATATATATTATCTTAGATCCAGATATATATTTGCTTCCAGTTTACTTCCCCTTGTAATTGTTTGTGAGATGTGTCTCTTGTTGCATGATAATCTGGGTATATGTATGTCTTAAACTCTGATAATGAGGCACACTTGCAGGTTTTGGCAAGCCCATTCACATTCAGATTCATAACTTTATTCCCAGCCAATAATAATTCTTATCAGTCCTGTCGCCTTCCACATTTTGACTCGTTTCCTCTCTCCATATTTCTCCCTAAGTATACCACTTCCCTGTGTACCCCTTGGCACCCTATTGCTGCTTTCTCCTTCTTTACCACCCTCCAGTACCTGCCTGTGAGGAGATGAAGGCTGGTCACAATGCCCACCTATAGACCTCTCATACTCCTCCAGAATAAGGATCCACTCCTGGTCAACCCTGCGGGAAAAGACATGATATGGGGCCAGCTACTTTCACTGGTCCTTTTCACAAAGCACAGTCTCTCTGATTCTTCCAAGTATCCATAAAAAAATGTGACCTAGACAAGTACCTGCATTTCTCCATATACCCAATTGGTTCTATTTAATCCTAATATCCACCACTCCAAGTATTTACCCTTGAAGCTCTATCTCAGCCTTTATATTGAAATTCATGTTCGTCAGTTCTTGCGTATGAAATGGGGCTAATGAGTTATTCATAAGTTCTGGGCTGTGCTTCATCAGGTTCTTGAAAGACTCTAAACACTACTTAATTGCATATCTTCATATTTGAAACCGATACAATAGAAGATGGAATGGCCACCTTCCAAAAAACGAGTATTAGCCATCACATCTCTTTCAGCCTCCTTGCAGTACCAAAAGGAAGGTCAGGACAATTTAAAAAAGAGAAATCTGATGGGGTAGTGATATTTCTTCTCATTCAAGGTTTATTCAATATTTTTTCTTTGATTATATAGTCCATAAAAATTTAATGAAAGTTCTAGATGGTGCTGCTTTTTGCACATGCAGGAGTATCCGATGGGCTCTGGCTATTATAAGATATCCTGATACTGACTGCTCTTCACCTAACTTCATTAATGGAGAAATCCAGGCACCCATGATATTATTGTCCACTTTCAATCTGTGTGCCAGTCTCTGAGTAGTCTGCACTCAATGGCTCCTGGCAATATAACTATGTGAGCGTCAACATCTGTTCTCAATATCTTCACAATTTCATTCTTGGATCCTAAACTAGTTTTCTTGGAGGGCTGTCTCGATATGGACAGTATCTTAAAGTCTGTGAATTTGTTTCTCAGCAAGCCCACAATTCAGCAAATGTGCCAATCTTCTCTGATAGGCCATCTCCCTTCAAAATTTCTAAATTAGCAATATGCACAGGTTATACTGATTGTTTTAAACCTGCTGCTTTTTGCTGGGTCTTTTCCAGATGTTTGCCTTCTGTTGCTGAACCCATTTTTGTTGGCATTAGGACTCTATGCACTTCACAACTGCTATTCAGTAGTAAAGTGCGTGTGCTCAATCCCTAAAACATGGTACAATTTTCATATAACTGATTAGTACACCTAATTTACTTGTAAGTCCCTGAAAATGGCACTACATTTACCCAGGGTCTATAAATTAAAAGCTACTAGTGGGCCTGCAGAATTCATTGTCCACCCATTGAAGTAGCCTTTTTAAACATGTCAAAGACCTGCCACTGCAGCCTGTAGTGCAGTTTTTTTACTGCCATTTCGGTCTGGAAAAAAAAGCTTTTGCCATGCTTAAATCTTCCTATTTAATACTTATAAATCACCTCAAAAGTAGGCCCTAAAATCCCATAGGAAGTGGTGCTTGGTATTTAAAAAGTAGGATGTGTGGGTTTAAGGTTTACCTGTCCTGATAGTGAAAAACTCCTAAAGTAGTTTTTCCACTATTGTAAGGCCTATCTCTCCCATTGACAAACACTGGGTTTGTCATTAGGCCTATTCATGGACTCACTGTAGTTATTTCTTAGCACGTTAGAAATCACAATGTCTTTGCCTTGCTTTGTTGTACATTACACATTTTTTCCTTTGTGCCATTGTTTCGAAACACACTGTAATTTCACTTGCCGTGCAGCCACTTTCCTGGTCTCTGACTGCTCAATGGGCACAACAAGTGCCAGGTGTTGTTTTCTCTCTGTTCAGCAATCGTTCCCAGGCTCCTAAAGACATAGCACAGTAGCTTTTCATGGTATCAAGCTAACGTAATAAGTTAGATCCCATAGTGTTTATCTTTAGAGAGGAGGATTCCAGCAGAGCTGACATGTCTAGGGAACAGATGCCCTCCGGGGCAGGCAGTTTGTGTAAGCTGGGTTTACTCTTCACTGTGAGGAACACTTGACTACGCAAACAGAGCAATGGGGTTCTCCACTCCCAGAGATCATAAATAATAATAATAAGCCTTCCTGTGCATACAATTATAGGGTAGGCTCAGGCCACTTGATTTGCATTATGGTGGCACTATTTGTGTTATACAGTTTTCTAACTGATATTCTGCTTTTTATAAATATTGCCAGTATTGTAATCACATCTAGTTTGCTTCATAAAAAACTGTTAGTAGCAATAAATATATTGTGTACTTTCATTGTGTCTTTTTTTACTATTGCTTTGGATATGTATGACTAAGATAATGTATGAAAAGGACTGACCTATTTTCCTCTGTTCCCTGAGAGAGTAGCTATAGTGTTGTGCCTTTTGGGTTGCCACAATTAGTTGTCACTCTGTAAGGTTAGGAGGGCAAGTAAGCCACTGTGAGCCACTCAGGTATTTTGGTGTGGCAGTACTGATTTGGCAGAAGTGGTGCAACCCCTGCATTCTGATGTTCTGTTGCACCAAGGCACAGTTCTGCAAAAGCAGACTCCCTGCGGCAGGGTATTTTATTACAGCTAATAACCGATAACATTTGATTGGGAGTAGGTAGATATAGATCGAGACATGCTGTTTAGACTCAAATGAATTGTAATTTAAAATCCTCTTTAACAGTAAATTTGGATTTTAAGTCACAATTCTGAAAAGCCACTTTTAGAAAATTTGCCTTTTCTTGTTCTAACCATTTGTGTCTTCTGCCAATATCCTGGGTCACTTGACTGTGAATGGCTCTGCTGCTGGGGTTTGCATATTCCTCGCAGACAGTGTCACAAAAGAGTATTAGTTGTGGACAGGATGGGCTATCCTGCCTGAATGGTTGGGGGTGAAGCTGAACCTAGCCCCACTTACATTTCAAAGGACTCTGCGCCTGATTTAGATATTGGCAGACAAGTTACCCCTTTTTTTTCCCAGGGGGACTGCCCGGCTGCTACAAAAGGACTACCCTGCTGCTTGAGGACTGCCTTGACCCCCAGACAGCTGTAGTACTGATTAAGGCCTGCCCTGCTTTCTGAGAAGGAAGACTGGACCTGATTCCTTTATCTCAGGATACCTGAGTGACTCCAAGGGTTAGTTGGCTGACCTCCTGCCTAAGCTACAGGAACACAATAAGCGCCATATGCTTCCCTGCTATGGACCAGCTGACCTCCTTCACTGGACCTTCTTAGCCCTGTTAGCCTCTGATGAAGTGAATTCCTGATCCCCAAGAGGTGCCTCCCAAGGTCCTGGACCCTCAGCTGCATCAGAGAGAACTCTTCCTTGCCTTAAAGTTCTGCAAAGCCTTGCTGCATAGTTGAAAGCTTCATCAGAACAAACACTGAGTGACACAAAACCTCACATAGCCACACCGTCAGTCCTCCCTCCAAGGCCATAAGGTACTACTCCCAGAGGACAAAACCTTGTCTAGTGCCTTGATTTGTGCTCCATCGTAGTTGGCCTGGACTTGCGATTTTTGTCTCCGTACGGCGAGGCTGGATACCCTCATTTGGTGCTTTCTGCTTCTTGGTGCTATTTTTACTTACAACTTGAAGATCTCTTGTTCAATTGATTGGATTTTGTTGTTATGGTATGAATGTATTTATTGAAATGTGTTCTATTCTCCTAAATTGGTTTTGGATTGTTTTCACATGTTGTGTTTCACTTAATTATCATTTGTGTGCTGCATAAATACTTTACACATTGCCTCTAAGTTAAGCCTGACTGTTTTTGTGCCAAGCTACCAAGGGGTTAAGCACAGATTAATTCAGGTAACTTTTGTGTTTTACCCTGACAAGAACTGTAGTCGGTTCCTGAGTGTGGCTTCCACCCCTCTCATCCAGTGACCCAATTTCTAACACTAGTTTGATCCGTATGGTGCAACTTTTCACCTGTGAGGCTATCAAGGCACTTCTACCTCCTTCAATATCACCTTTAGGTTGTTGTTTAGTGACAACTTGTGATTTTTATTTGCACCTCTTCTCTGGATGGTATGTAATAATTGAGCAGGCTCGTCACTCTTCTCTCCCACAGGGCTTTTTTATCCGCTTGATTCCAGAAACACACTATTCTATATGTTGATTTATATAGATGCCTATAACTACAACCTTTCTCCAGATTGAAGGATGCATAATCCATAGATCAGACAGCTGGTCCACCCTTCACATGTAGCCATGTTACTTTGACTTTTCTAACGCTTGCTCCTGCTAGCCCTTCTAGGCTCTAAAGATGTTATTAAAGGGATCCTGACTTGACATCTCTGTCATTTGCTTTGCCCTCACCCATGCTATAGCTAAAGCTTTCCCCACCCACACCCCCCGCACTGTGTTGCTTCCTCCCTCTCAGCCTCTGTGTGGCATCTGCTCCCCATGTTGCTTACCCCGTGCTGTTTTGCCCCGACCTGCTTTAAATAAAACACACTGTCATAAGTTTATTTTTCACTTTAGTTACATATCCATCTCCAATTGGTAACTGCAAAGGAAAAACAAAAGCATCTGTGTCATCTTATACAAAATGACTGGATTGGCCACGTCAATTTTTTTTTTTTTAAAGCTCTTTAGCCTTGCAGCTTAGAATGGCTAAAAAACAAGAATTATTGGCTTTGCCAATGCTTGTTTGTTCTAAATATCCATTGAGGTGGACACACCGCATCTAGTAGGGACGGAACGAAAGAAGGACTCAGAGTAAGAGGATTACCAGTAAGTAATCAAATCATGAATCATTATACCGCTTGTATAAAAGAAAAGCAGCACAACAAAATCCATAAACATTAAACACTGAGGGACGTGTTGATGCTATCTTTGCCAGAACATTGAAGTACTGTTAACTTTTATTAATTTAAAATGCTATGAAATGCTCACATTGTTCATGTCTCTAAGTTGAAATGTCCCTTGTTTGCCATGGTTACAGATGCAGAGTCATTGAGTAGGTCAGCAGTCTAGCTGACCACAAAGAGGAGCTTCCTGTTCAAGCAAGAGGCAGCCAAGAAGTGGGTAGTGGCCTGAGGAGAAGGACCAAGCACGATATGAGTAGGCTTGATCCTCATGAGTAGGCCTTGTAGATTAGTGAGGATTCATAAAAATAAAGGTATGCATTGATCAGATTATAGCTGATGTGCCTTTTTCAGCTGTTGCTCTGACCAGTCCGGCTTCCAGGCAACATTGCACTGGTGACAAAGGTAAAAGCGGAAAGAAACTGAAAATGAACCACCCGACACAGAGGTAGGTGAAAAAGTAGCGCTGCAGTGCTGAAAACACAAGTGTGAACAAAACAAAGACAAAAACAGTAGGAGGGATTGCAATTTGCTGCTCTAAATGAACAAAGGGCAGCCACACTAAGGAAACATGAAGAATGGGCGAGATCTACCGCCACCCTCCAAAAATAACAGAGATCAAATCTTGACCACACCGCCATGAGCAAGATTCAGTGCTACTCAGTGCATCTACAATCAGTGCAGAGTAGCAGTTATTCAGCCTCCAAAGTGTAAGGTGCAATTCAAAGACCCCACTTAATATGGAGACCCTCACCTCACAGCCCTACTGAGCACCAGCCACTCGTTCCTTGTACAGCTACAGCAAGTGCTATTTTGAACTTAGGCGCCACCAGAAAACCCATTGAAACCTATGGGACGCCCATACTGAGGTCAGGCACACATTGAAAAACAGCAAAAGCACAAATAAACAATAACTGAGAGATAAATGTTGAAGGCATAGGATAATGCCCCAAGAAGAGAAACAATGCCTCAACACCAAGCAACAGAAAGAATAATGTCAACAGGGATGAAATCAAGACAACTATCCCCCCTTTGTCAGGAAACACCATGTGACCAAAACGGAAGGAATGGCTAGACAACTTTGAGGAATTCATAGCATCATCTGGGGAAAAGATGCAAAAAAGATAATGGCCATGATGAAAAACTTCATCGGAAATAGATATGCAAAATTATTTGAGAGCTACCACCCGTTCATGCATAAACCTAAACGTTGGTATATGCTGCACTAGATCCAAAATTCTTACCTAAGAATAGCACTGACTATGAGCAGTACTCTTTTAACATTGCATCACAAAGAACAGTAAAGTCAATGGGGGATTTCATCGCAAGACTACGTCACCTGATCAAATATTGTGAATTTAACAAATTCAGTAACTAAGATGTGATTTGCCTGCACATCATCAAATGAGGATGTCAGTCAGAGTCACTTCCCTATGTATTACAGAGAAAAAAGCTATACCCTAGATGAGATTGAAGAACTAACAAGATGAAATGATCAAGCACAAGAAAATGAATTGAAGGGAAAACAGAAAAAAGAGAGCAGATATTCTGGCTGAAAAACGAATACAGAGAATAACCAAGGAGAAACCATTCATGAAGTACCAATCCCAGAGATTAGGAAAAACAAAAGGACAAACAATAGAATAAGGAAAGAAAGAATAGTATTGAAGTGGGAAGTCATATACACACAACACCACCTGCCCCGCAATGGGACAAGAATGCCTCAAATGTGTCAAGGACAATCATTTTAAGAAAATGTGCAAATTATCATGAAAATGTCAACTGACATTCACAAGACCACAAAACTAGACATCATACGCATGCAGCAAGAATCACCAGCAGCAGCATGTCAAGATCACTCGCATCACAAAAATCACCTAGACGAAATAGTCAACATCCAAGTCATCAACAGAAAGCTCAACTTCATAGTTCATTCCATTTAAAAGCGATAAATATCTCCTAATTGTAGCGCATGGGGAAGGGGGCAAAAGCAAGTACTTGCTCATCCAAATCGCCATGGGAGACCACTGCACCAAATTCATACTTGACAGTAGAGCGTCACTAAAATACATCTGCGCAGCAGAATACAGGAAAATAAAACCCAGGCCACAATTATTGTCTACCAAGGTGAAGGTATATACCTAGATTGCAACATAATCGCTGCCATGCCTAGGACAATTTATGACAACACTAACATACAAGGATCGAACCACTAAAGCAGACATACATGTAATGAACGGCTCACGACAAGCAGAATGTCTGCTTCGCCTATCCACGGCTGAAAGGCTAAAATGAATTGCAGTCCTATACATGGTAGAAGATGTGAGACAACATCCAAAGTTATTTACAGGACTTGAGAAAATGATAAATTTTGCTATGTGGTTACACACAGACAATCCCATCAAGCCAGTCACTCAGTACAGCAGGAGGATACCATGTCACCTAACAAAAGCAGATGAAGAGGAACTACAATAACTCCTAAAGGCTGATATCATGTCATGGGTGTCCCCGCTACTACCTAAGCGCAATCTAGAAGGACAAGTTTGACTGTTAGTAGACATAAGAATACCCCACACTGTGATCCAATGGTAGCGACATCCAGGACCACATTTTCAGACATGATCGCACTTCTAAAAGGAGCTCGCAGATTATCAAAACTGGACTTCAACAATTGGTATCACCAACTACAACTGCATAAAGACTCAAAATATATCACAACATTCCCTGCGCAGTTAGGACTATCCTGATACAAATGGCTCAGTTTTGGAGTGTTGTCAGCAGCTGAGAATTTTGAAGAGGTCATCAGACGTGTAATCAGTCCAGTAGTGAATGCACTGAATTATAGTGACAACAACTTAATACTCCAAACAACGATCGAGGAACATTGCAGAGCACTGAAAAAAGTATGCCGGGCACTTCAAAAACTAACTTGACACTAAATCCAGCCAAGTGTGAGTTTCACAAAACTGAAATTTTATGGAGAAATCTTCTGCAGCCATGGTATGAAGCCTGATCTAGACAAAGTCAAGGCATTAAATGAGACACTGACCTCCAACAATGTAGACAATGGCCCTCATTACAACTTTGACGGGCGGCGGAGGCCGCCCGCCAAAGTTGCGCCGCAGGAATACCGCACCGCGGTCTGAAGACCGCGGCCGGCATTCTGAGTTTCCCGCTGGGCAGGCGGGCGGCCGCCTTAAGGCCGCCCGCCAGCCCAGCGGGAAACAACCTTCCCACGAGGACGCCGGCTCGGAATCGAGCCGGCGGAGTGGGAAGGTGCGACGGGTGCTACTGCACCCGTCGCGTATTTCACTGTCTGCTATGCAGACAGTGAAATACAAGCGGGGCCCTCTTACGGGGGCCCCTGCAGTGCCCATGCCATTGGCATGGGCACTGCAGGGGCCCCCAGGGGCCCCGCGACACCCCCTACCGCCATCCTGTTCCTGGCGGGCGAACCGCCAGGAACAGGATGGCGGTAGGGGGTGTCAGAATCCCCAAGGCGGCGCAGCATGCTGCGCCGCCTTGGAGGATTCTGACGGGCAGCGGAAAACCGGCGGGAGACCGCCGGTTTTCCTGCACTGACCGCGGCCAAAGCGCCGCGGTCAGAATGCCCTAAGGGGCACCGCCAGGCTGTCGGCGGTGCTCCCGCCAACCGCGAGCCTGGCGGTCACAGACCGCCAGGCTCGTAATGAGGGCCAATATTAGGTCATTCCTAGGGATGGCAAGCTATTGTTCCTGCTATATCAAGGACTACATGACAATCAGCTCCACCCAAAAGGAACTAACAAGAAAAACCCATAAGTTTAACTGGACTCAGGAATATGAAAAGGCATTTAAAAAAATCAAAAGGAGAGTCAGCATTTCCACCAACATGGCATTTTTCGACTCAATCTGGCATACAGAGCTCAAAGTGAATGCAAGTCCCGTGGCTTTAGGAGTAATCCTGGCACAACATCGACAGACCAAGGAGAGATGAGTAGTGGCATATCCTACTCGCAGTTTGTCAGACATTGAACGATCCTACTCCCAAGCACAAATGAAACCCTAGCTGTAGTCTAGGCATGTGAACATTACTCATCTTCATGTTTGGAAAGCAGTTCAACTTAATAATGGATCATCAAGTACTTGTGATGAACTTAAAATGCAGGGGAATACTTATTTTAGAATACTCCTACTCCATCTGACACAGACCTAGGAAAGACAACAACCCAGCTGATACGTCTTGCCACTACCTCCAGTCGTTCCATGTAGAAGAATATCTAAACTTTGTGATGAACCACTGAGAGCCACAGTTGCTATCACTAGACATGATTGAAGAAGCTACTCAAATGGACACAACCATGAGAGAAGTGAGACAACAGATTCAAAAAGGGCAGTGGAGGCACCTGGGAGATAAATCAATGGAAGATGGAACTAACATGAAAGATCTAGCAGCATTTCAGCAAGTACATGAGGAACTAACCTGCACCCCTAGAGGAATAATCTTAAAAGACACCAGAATAGTTATTCTGAGATCACTAAGCTGATTGAAATATTTGCGGAAGTTGGCATTCCAGAAATAGTCAAGACCGGCAATGGGCCCACATTCAGGGGGAAGGACGTTGATGATTTTGGGGCACACTTAAACTTTAAACACCAAAGGATCATGCTCCTCTGGCAACAAGCAAATGGCATGGTAGAGCGGTTCATTAGTACTCTAAAGAAGGCAGCAGCACAACAAACAGAACATGATCATGAACCTTTACATCAAATTTTTAACAAGGTTCTTTGAACTTATTACAATATGCCATGTAGCACCACAGGACAGTTTGTGGCCACACTTATGTATAGGCGGGACCTTCCAGTTTCAGAATACTGAGCTAGAAGCACAGTCTAAACCAAGAGCACAAACACTGGACACATGCTGAAATACAAGCTAGAGACACAAAAGCAAAGCACAAAAATGAAAGAAAACGCAGATGGATAGAGATGGGATAAATACTCCTACGTTTGCACTGATGACTTGGTGTTGGTGAGGAAACACCAATCAAAGAAAACAGACACAATGTACTGTCCCTTCTCCTTTTGAGTAGTGGAGAAGAACAGGACAATGGTCACAGCCAGAAGGCAAGACAAACGAATAACCTGAAACACTTCAGACCATACCATAACACGAAGAAGGAGGAGGCCAAGAAGCCTAAACCTGATGCTGAATGGGAGCATGAGGACGAGCTCATCTGCAAAGCATACATAGTAACAGAAACCATCCCCCGCATCTGCAAGTCAAAGAGACGAACCAAGAAGCCAAGAGACTCATAGAAGAAACTGAATAAACATTTCTAAGTGAAGGAAGGGTGTAATGTTGCCTATAAACGACTACCCTCGAGCAGGTCATCAGTCTAGCTCCTCCTGAACAAGAACTTCCTGTGCAAGGAAGAAGAAGATAGGAAGTGGGGAGTGGCATGAAGGAATAGGACGGAGCACAGCCTGAGGAGGCTAGCTCATTCTGAGTACGCCTTGTAGATTAGTGAGGATTCATAAAACTAAAGGTATTCATTGATTAAATAATAGTGGCTGTGCCTTATTTGAAACCAGCTGCCGTTCTGGCCAGTCTGGCATGCAGGCAACATTACAAAAGATATTAAACAGTGTCAGAATACGTTCCCTGAAATAAAAACACTCAACCTACATTGATGCTATCTACTTTAGACATAATCTGAGTGTTAGACCTATCAGCCTTAGGGTGGTCTTCCTCCAGACTTTTTGCCTGTCCTCTGACATTTTGCTGGATCTACTTTTGTTGCCCATAGGACTCTGAGCACTTTACCACTGCTAACCAGTGCGAAAGTGTATGTGCTCACCCCTTAAAACATGGTGAAGTTGTATTATTTTCCATTTGGCATGTTTAATTTACTTATAAGTCCCTAGTAAAGTACACTACATGTACCCAGGGACTGTAAATTAAAAGCTGCTAGTAGGCCTACAGCACTGATTGTGCTACCCATTTAAGTAGCCTTTTAAACATGCCTCAGGCCTGCCATTGCAGAGCCTGTGTGTGCAGCTTAAACTGCCATGTCTGCCTGGTACTGATTGTGCTATTCATTTAAGTAGCCTTTTAAACATGCCTCAGGCCTGCCATTGCAGAGCCTGTGTGTGCAGCTTAAACTGCCATGTCTGCCTGGCAAAATAAACCTTATTGCCAGTCCCAAACCTTCCTCTTTAATACATATATCACCAATAGAGTAGGCCCTGGACAGACCAGAGGGAAGGGTGCAATGTATTAAAAGAGCAGGGCATGCACTTTTTAGTTTTACATGGCCTGTTAGTTAAAAACTCTTAAATTCATTTTTCACTACTACAAGGCCTATCTTCCCCATAGGATAATATTGGAGTTGCCTTATTACATCTTGTATGTGTGACTTTCAAATGGAAAGAGATGACCCCTTTGTATTTGGTGTTTCTGGAATCACAATTTAAAATTCTAACATCGTGAGATCAGAATTTACTTTGTAATTCTGAAAATGCCACTTTTAGAAAGTTGGCATTTTTTTACTTTAGCCATTTGGTGCGTGCAGCTTGTATCTGGTCACATGACTGGGTGTAGTTGGCAGTTGGGCTTTGTGTATCCTCCAGACAGCCACACACAATGGGAGCTTAGGTGAGCCTTAAAGGGTCATCCTGGGCAGGATGGGAGGGAGGAGCTGGACACAGCCTCACGTACACCTGAACAGGCTGTGCCCCGTCCACACATAAAGGGCTGTACATCCCTGTCACTTCAGCCAACTTGGAGGTTGGGCAGGGGAGGAAGGAGATTCCTTGGGCTTCAGAGCCACTGTCTAGAAGGTTCTCCCACCTTCCAGAACCAGGGCACCAAAGTATAAATACTGGCCCTCAGACACCACAACCACTTCAGTAAGCTTCCGGACAAAGTGGATACTCTGCCAGGAAGGACAGCTGTGCTGCCACAGGGCTTGCCACTCTGCTGGACTGCTACCCTGCTGGACTCCTGCTTTGCTGTGCGGAATGCTGCCCTGTTGCTTGGGTGTGAGAAGGATCAGCTGACTGGTATCCTGATCTGAAGTCTCAAGGACATAAAAGACTTCCAACCAACCTATCTCTCCACCTAGACTCTGCAGTCTGTGTGTCTGGTATGCCAAGTGGTGCCATCCCAGTCCTGGACCCTTGGAAATGGACCTCAGGTGCTTGCTCCAGTGGAATAGATGCATCTGTTGCTGTGGGAGCAGAGCCGACGCATCACCGCTGCAATGTGAAACTGAACCAGCGCATCGCTGCTACTGCATGAATAAGAACCGACACAACCGACTCGCATCGCGACATCTTGTGACCAGCCCATCGTCTTTGGAACCGCCACCTCACAACGGTTTCCCTGGTGCAAGTTCCTCACATCCCTTGTCGACGGCAGCCTCGCCTACAACACCAAACCTCAGCATCACTGCTACTGCGTGGATCAGAACCAATGCATTGTCTTGACTGTGCCACGCATCCTCAACAATGGTCTTCGGATCACAAGCCCCGTTGACAGGATCCACAATGTTGATGCATCAGGATCTCATACTGCAACCTCGCTGCACCTTGAAACCGACGGAATGCCCATGCTGCATGACACATCTGTGTTTCAGGCCCATGCAGAGCTCCAGAACAGGATTTACTGTGCTTTGGTTCAGGGGGCCTAACTGGGACCCTGGAGCCGGTCCATACTCGATTGTAGCCAGCCTGAACTTTTGACTTCATCCTGGTCAGGCACAACCAGATATCCCTTGTTGGCTCTTCTTGCTTTCAAGCGCTGTTCCACAGTTTGTTGTTTATATATTCATAACTCAAATTCTGCTTGATGGAATTCTATCATTTTGGTCTTGTTTTATTTACTAAATGAAGTTCTGTTTTTCTAACTTGGTATGGGTCCTTTTTGTGTGGTCTTTTCACTGTTTTACTGTTTGAAGTGTTGCACTAATACTTTACACATTGCCTCCAGGTTAAGCCTGACTGCTCTGTGCCAAGCTACAAGGGGGATAAGCGCAGGTTAATTTGGGGTTTGCTTGTGTCTTACCCTGACTAGGCTTGTGGTTGTTGCTTGATCAGGGCTCGCACCTCAGTCAACTAGTAACCCAATTTCTAACAATGATGCTTTAAACACTGGTAGGTGTTTGAAAGAGAAACACATTTTCTTTCAGAAGTTCTATGTACAAGGGATTTTTCAAAACCAAAAAGTACACGTATGGGAGTAACGTTTTTCATGTATAAATGATAAGCAGCTGCTATTAAATTGCAATTTGCCTAATGCAAGAAAACACAGTAAGAATGATTTTTAAAAAAAGGAAGTAAATCATGAACCAAATATAACCAAAATCACAGAAATTTGATGAAAGAATGGTAAGACAAACAGATCCAGGGGCATAAGAAGCCTAGAGAAACTAGAAGGAAGATGATAAGTAACTGAAACAGAGTAACTTGTCTGAAAATAGACTGCTTGGAGGGTAAGAGAGGGTTAAAATTAAGATTGGTAACATCTTGCTGTCTGAAGATTGGTTTTCGAAGTTTGGCAAGACCGAGGAATGGGAATGTAGGTGAGACAACTGGAATGAGAAGCAGATGAAGAATACCATGGCACAGATTTACAAAGATATCACGCAATGCAGCATAGCAAGTGAAATTGCAAGGTCTTTGTTCTTACAGGTTCTGCCTTGGCCCAAGTAGGGGTAACCCTTTCTGGTAGCCACGGTGCTGCTGACGGAGGGAACGCCAAAGGCAGTCCGTGCCCTCCAGAAGGAGTCCCGTAGGGAAAAAACCTCAAAGAGGAACTCCTGGAACAAAAACAAAAGGTAAAAATAAACCTGAACAAAAGGCAAAAAATGACAAAGAAAAAAGCTGGAACAGGCTCAGAAATCATATATCTGACGCAGAAGAACAAGAGCGAAGATCACCACCCAAATGAAGTGTTGCAGCGCAAAGAGAACAGGAATCACACACTTTATATACCCAAAGAACAGGAAGTGACCGGCAGGAAGTAAAAGACACCATATTGGATTGGAAACATAACATAGAATTTAATAGTAAAGTCACCATGTTAAGTAAGGTTCAAAGGAATGCAAGGAGAAGAAAGGCATGCTGGGAAAGAGAAAAGAATCATGGACATGAAAGAAAGGTATAAAGTCAGGAAGAAACGAGGAAGACAGAAAAGAAGAAAGAAAAAGAAGTAGAAGGTAAGTGGGGGAAAATGGAGAGTGAGGAAAGGCAAGAAACTAGTGGGGGCGCGTCACGCCATTATTGTAGCGAGGCCCAATGCCCAATGTGTGGCCTCGATAAAGATAAGAAATTGCAGGAGCGCTGTGCCTCCTACCGCCGTGTGCCGCGGCCGCGTCCCAAGCTGAATGTTCGGCTCAGGTTTGTGCGGAAACAGACAAAAAAAATTGACGAAACAGAAGAGGGGCGTGAACAGAGGAGGCATCTTCCCAAGAACATTCACTAAGAGGATAGCCTTTCCAGTGAATAAGATACTGAAGATGGTTCTGGAATATACGAGAGTCACATATTTCCTGTACTTCATATTCAGGTTCATTATTTACCAACAAAGGAGGAGGACATGTGTAATGTCTGGAAAAAGGATCAGGTGTATAGGGTTTCAACTGAGGGACATGAAAGACTGGATTGATTTTCCAGGTTCGAGGTAAACGGAGACGGAAAGTTACAGGATTCATTTTCTGAAGAATACAAAAGGGTCCTTAGTAACGGGGCTTAAACTTAATTTGGGAAAGACGCTGGGGCAAAAATCTTGAAGAAAGCCAGACTTTATCTCAGACGTGATAAGCTGGAGCCTCACTTCGTTTCTTATCAGCCAGTCTTTTCATGTATCTTTTAGTGACTAATAGATTAGATCGAATAAGTCTTTGAATTCTATGTAGTCTTTTAGAAAGAGAAGTGATAGCAGGAAGTGTAGAGGAGGTCTTGGGAGTAGTAGGAAAAGATGTGTGATGGAATCCATATGAACAGAAAAAAGGAGTAACCTTGGAGGCACTATGGACGGTATTATTGTAAGAAAACTCTGCAATGGGAAGATAAGTGCTCCAGTTACTCTGAGTGGAGTTACAAAAACAACAAGGATATTGCTCAAGTCCCTGGTTGAGACATTCGGTCTGCCCATTGGTTTGGGGATGAAATCCAGATGATAACGCTACATTGATATTCAAGATCTTACAAAAGTATTTCCAGAACCGTGATATGTATTGAGGTTCCCTGTCTGACACAATACTTTGTGGGAGACCATGGAGACGAAAAATGTGTTGAATAAAGATCTGACTCAATTCTTGTGAGGCGGGTAATTTCTTCAAAGCAGTAAAATGAGCCATCTTGATAAATGAATCTATTGTCACCATTATAACTCGGTTTCCTGCTGATGGAGGTAATGAGCACATAAAATCGGTTGATATCGTACGGCAAGGGGCTGGTGGAACTGGTAATGGTTGAAGTAGTCCTGCAGGCCTAGTACGGGGTACTTTCACTTGGGCACAAATGGGACAAGATTCCACGTATCTTCCGGCGTCTTGTTTCAACATAGGCCATCAAAAAGAGCAGAGAAGTAATTCCTGTGTGGCTTTAATACCCCGATTACCAGCTACTGGGGAATCATGACACATCTGAAGTGCCTTTTCTTGCACTCTTTTAGAAGGTAGAAATAAGGTGTACTTGTAATAGTAGTAGTATTCTTTATGTTTGCGTATCTTGGGATGCAGATCCTTTAGTTCTTGTTCTCAAAGGGTTGTGTATTCAGATTGAACTTCATCTAGGAATGACTGGACTACACCAATTATCTTGCCTGGTTCAAGTAGATATTGTGAAGGGGTATTAGAACTGTCAGGATAACGGCGAGATAGGGCATCGGCCAAAATGTTTTGAGATCCTGGAATATACTAAAGAAAAAGGCCCAATGAGTTTGTCGACTGTTTCAAAACTGAAAATTGCGTAAGCATTGCAGATTACGATGGTCCAATCTTACTTCAAAAGGTTCCTTTGAACCCATGAGGAATTGTCTCCACTCTTGACAGGCAGTTTTTAGAGCCAACAGTTCTCTTTCCAGTACTGAATAATTTTGCTCAGAGTCAGAGAGCATATGGGATAGATGAAAGATCGGATGTTCTAATCAATCGTCGTCTTGTTTTTGTAGTAATACTGCCCTGATGCTCCTTCGGAAGGGTCAGTAACAACTATGAACTGTTTATTGATGTCCAGATGTCTCAGTATGGGTGCTTGAGTGAAGGCCTGTTTTAGGTTTTGAAAAGTAGTCTCAGCCACGTCTGTCCAGATGAAACCGTTTCGCAAACTCTCTTTTTTGAGAGTTTGTGTAATTTGACTAGTTTGTTTTGCAAAGTCCAGGATAAATTAACGGTAGAAGTTGGCCAGCCCTAAAAAACATTGAGCTTCCTTGATTGACGAAGGGGATGGCCAATCTAGAATGGCTTGAACTTTTTCCGGATCCATAGAGATACCAATTGGACTGATATGATAGCCTAAATATTTCACCTCAGTCTTATCAAATACAGTAAAGTTGATGTTGCCTGAGTCTATTTAAGACTTCCTTAACTTGTGTAGGATGAAGTTCAGGGCATATGGAATATATGAGGATATTGTCTAAATAAATCACTACAGTGTGGTTTAATAAGTCGGAGAATATGGAATCCATAAATCTTTGAAACACTGAAGGGGTGTTTGTTAAGCCAAAAGTCATTACCTTATATTCATAATGTCCAAAAGGGGTCCGAAAGGTAGTTTTCCACTCATCTCCCTCCTTAATTCGCAAGAGATGATAGGCTCCGCGAAGATCTAATTTTGTGAACATTTGTGCCCCTCTGACAGCCTCCAAAATGTCTTTGATGAGGGGTAGTTGATATTGATCTTTTATGGTGATTTTATTTAATCGACAGAAGTCTATACAGGGACGAAGATCTTTCGTCTTTTTAGGTACAAAGAAGAGGGGAGCCCCCACAGGAGAAGATGGTGTAATCAGACCACTCTGTAGATTTTCTTGAAGATAGTCCTTGAGAATTTTTCTTTATGGTTCATTGAGAGAATACATTCTTCCAAAAGGAACAATTGCTCCAGGTTCCAGGGGAATGGTACAATCATAGTCTCTGTGTAGAGGTAATACAGGCTTTGATGGTTTTTGAAATACGTCTATAAATTCCAGATATTGGCTTGGTACCTCCTGGACTGAATTTATAGAGTGTTCTACATTTGGTTCTGAGGTTATTATTTTTCTGGGAGACCAATAGGTGCCAGAAGCATAGCAATGATTGTGACAGAACTTAGAAGACAAAGAAATGGTTCTGGTTTCCCAGTTAATATACAGATTGTTTCTAATGAACCATGGGATTCCTAGGATTATAGAATGATTGGGGGAGGAAACTAAATCAAAAGAGACATGTTCCTGATGTTTCCCAAAGTGTAGACCTAGAATCGAAGTGGTATTAATAACAGGACCGGAGGACAACAAGGATCCATCTACAGTGTGCACTTGTTCTGGAACGTCTTTAGGCAGTATTGGAATTTGTAATTTTTTAGCCCAGGTCATATCCATATAAATGCCACTAGTTCCACAATCTAATAATGCCAGGGTCCTTTCTTCACGACCATCAGGTAATTGCAGGATAACAGGTAACATAAATAGAATAGTGGCATCTTCCTTGAAAGAAATGATGGAAGGTATTGCAGAAGATCCTGTCCCCTCCCTTCTCACAGAGGACGGGAAGTGGTATTTCTTCAGGTCTTCATAGGACGAACTGGACAAGTGGGGAGCAAATGACCAGCTGCACCACAATAAATGCACAATCCTCTTCTCCGTCTGTCTTCACATTCGCTAGTTGAGAGTGGACTACGAGCAGTATCTACTTGCATAGGTTCTCCTTCTTTCTCTCTAGATACAGGTCGAGGTTCTTCAGGGCGATGTACAAAGACACGTGAGTTGCTTGACAGGGAAGGTCCACGATTCTTTCTTTTTTCTAGACGACGTTCTTGGAGATGGTATTCTATAGAGAGAGCTAAATCCATTAAACCTCGAAGATCTTCTACTCTGGTAGAGTGTACTAATTCGTCTTTAATGTCTTCTCGCAAACCTCTGCGAAAAAGAGTTACCAGAGTACGCTCTGCCCATGTTATCTCGGCAGCCAATTGTCTGAAGTGTGTGATGTATTGAAGAACATCTTGAGTGCCTTGTTGAATATCACAGAGCGCTTCTTCTGCTGATGCTTCCAATCCTGTGCATTCAAACATTTGTTTGAATCTGCTCAGAAAGGCTGAGTAATCAGACAACACCGGGTCGTTGGAGGCTACTATCGGAGTTGCTCAGGCCAAGGCAGGACCTGACAAGGCACTGATGAGATAACCCACTTTCATTTTAACTTGTGAAAATTTTGTGGGTCTAAAGGCAAAGTAGACAGTCAGAGCATCAAGGAATTCTCGCAGCTTATTTGGGTCTCCTGAAAACCGAGGTGTAGTAGTAGAGACAGTAGGAACATCAGTACTTCGGGATGCCAAGGCTTTTCGTAGAGCCACATTTTCATTTCTTAATTGTTGCAGTTCCTGGGCTTGTTGCTGAATAGTTACGAGTAGGGACTGGTTATGGTCTGCAGCAGCCATTGCAGTATCTTCTATTCTGCCTAACGAAGTCTGGTTAGTTTGGTGCTGCAATCTGTCACGACCTACTCGTTGTCTGTGTCTGCGGCCCACTGGACATGTGGCGAGGTCTTTGTTCTTATAGGTTCTGCCTTGGCCCAAGTAGGGGTGACCCTTTCTGGTAGCCACGGTGCTGGTGACGGATGGAACGCCAAAGGCAGTCCGTGCACAGCGGAGTGGTAAAGATCTTGATTGCTCATGCTCATCAGTCCCTCTTAGCAAAAATCTGATTTTAAGATCCCTAATGGTGACTCTATTGCAACGATTCCCGCCATATGTTACAGCAGGGATGGGCAAGGGGCTTATCAGATACTCAGTAGGGGGACAGATACTGTGTTACGGCAACTTGGCTAATTAAAGGATTTCAAGATCCTGCAGTGGATGTAGGGTGGCCACCTGACTTGATGTTCTCACTAACATTGTTTCCACTACTGGACTTTTATTCTAAAAAGTAACTGCTATGAGGTATGTTAGTTTAATGAAATCGAACCAAGTCTACACTTCAGACAATATTAGGTAGTGACATATAGGCCCGACGACGGTGTCCGTGACGAGGTGGAGTTAAGTGGCTGCCCTAGGTAGAGGTGCTGGTTTTCTTTTGGCTCTTAGGAGGGAGACAATAACTTGAAAGAGTGGAGGACTAGCTACCTTGGGTGTAAATGCATTATCTAACAACAACAAACGGCAACAAATGGCATCAAATGACATAGTGGGTTGGGAAAGCATGATTCTGGTGTGAGAGAGGTAGGTTAACTTGGGAATCGTGGACAGAGCAATCAAAGGAGTCAAGGAGAGGTCAACTTTGGGACTGCAACTGGGGTGGAAGGCTTAGCCTGAGACTGAAATTGAAGAATTAGGACAGTCATTGTGGGGGTGGAGGCAGGCCATGGCTGCTGGTAGGGGATTTATTTCCCCTGCTCCAGCTCTCCAAATGGCTTGAGATAATTCCGAGTCAAGTACATGGAAAGATGGTGAGGAGGATGGTAATTGCTGACTGTATAGCTGATGGAAGCCTGGGCTTGGGGAGCGGGATGGTAGAGTGAGGTGGCACTGACTGGCCGGAGGAAGAAGGGTAGGCCCTGGTCATTGCCACATGGGCATCCCTGAGCCTCCTCATTCTGGTTATCGCTAAGAAGGTTGTGGATGTCACTGTTCGAGCCACAACAGTATATGAGAAGGAATAACAGTCACAGACAACCCAACTAGATCTCACAGCCAGTGGCATATTAAGGTGCCAAAGTCCACAAAGGAAGTTCAGCCAGACCCGAATACAAAGAACCTTTCGGGTTTCCTTGCTCCTTCGGACGCCTTGTCTTTTCCCACCTCCCTCGTGAGGCACTGCCAGGTTTGTGCATGAAGTATGGGGAATAAGTTCCGGTCACTGTTCTGCTCAGTAAGGCGCATGCAATATCAATTCAGAAAAAAATGTGTTATAGGAAAGTTGAGCCTACTACGAACTTTAAAACTAAGTGTTCCTTGAAGAAAAGATTGTCATTTGGTTCCTGTATAAGTTTCTAAAGGTTCGATGACAAAAACAGACATTGAGACGAGGGCTGTCTGGTAAAGTCAAAGGGCCCCTGGCTGGGGTCAACAACCAGTGTTATGTGGACCGTGTAAACTATTAGGCGCAATATTCGTGTCTGCCTGGGGAAATGTCATCACTGGATGGAACTGCGTCAGTTTTTACATGGGATTATGAACTTTTGCCAATGCAATGAGGAACAAAGTGTGGTAAAGTCCGACTCCTTTAGGATCAAAGTTAACACAATACGTTTCCATTATTGCACTTTTATTGAAGCACAGATTGCTCCAGATCCAATCGGTAAACTACCTTGAGCAAACCCGTGTAGGTGAAATCCTGAAACCAAACACAACTTCCGCTCGGACGAAAATGAAAGCAAAAGTGTTTTCATTTGCTGCTCATGGTTCTCGGTTACATGAATCTTCATTCTTAAAAATTTTATCGATTCTTGTAATTTGGCTTTCCAACGATACTATGACAAATGAACTGTTCCTAGATACTTTACCGTTGTCATGAAAGACGTGTGGAACTAATACCATATTTATACTTTTTTAGCGCCGTATTTGCGCCGCTTTTTAACGCAAAAGCGGTGCAAACTTACAAAATACAATTGTATTTTGTAAATCTGCGCTGCTTTTGCGTCAAAAAATGACGCAAATGCGGCGCTAAAAAAGTATAAATATGGGACTAAATGTCGCACACTCACATCCCTGGGGTGGGGTAGGGCACGCATTGGACAGATACTTAAACCACGAATTCATCAATGTTGCAAGAGAGGTCAAACTGATCCTGGGATATGGCAAGGGATAGGCCTGCCTTTCTCTGGCTGTCTTTTCCCCTCAAACTTGTCAACACAGATCCTGGCTGTCAAATGAGATTAATTGCCCAAAGAAGTATCAGAACAGTGGTCTAGTGAGTGTGTCATGTGCCCTAGTGCAAGGAAGGAAATTAACCTGCTGGTGGCTGTTTATACCGTTAAATACAGCAATATTCATAGTTCATTGGTCCCCCCAGGCCTCAGGGCCCAGTGACACTGCACCAGATGCACCCCTGGAACAGGAAGGGTGGCGAACAAATATCACATTTAAAAAGAAATGCAAGTAGATCATTGGTGCTGGCTTGATGCTTCAGTATTTATTTTGAAATGGGTAAAACCAAAACTGGGCAAATGGATAATTAATTTAAATAAACAAGCATTTCCAATGCAATGGGTCTCGCGTTGGCTCAAGTAAGAGCTATTAGCATTGAAAATTCCTAACTGGACTTTTCTTGCCACATAAATTGAAGAAAAAAAAAAAAGTAAAACAGTTGACATAAGCGAGCTGATTCAAAGCGCCATGGCTGCCAAGAGTGTGAGCGGGAAGGATAGACACAAACGGAAAAAGAAGTTTGCTTGCAGTCTAACATTTTGATAAAAGTGCAATTATCCATGTTACAGGGTATATGGCCAAGGCGGTAACAAAACTTCCCCAAGGGGGGACAAACGTACAAACGTAAAGCATTTACCAATCATATCAAAGGATTTTTGAAAGGCAAGCCCATGAACAAGTGATAGTGATGGGTTGCGGTGGGTGTGGTCAAAAGCCCACACATAGATTACAACAGGCCGGAGCGCTTAGCGGCTCAACCTAAATAACAACCCCTATTATGAGTGCTACTGCACATCTTATGTCTGCAGAAGTTTATATTTTTCAGATGATTCTATTTACCTCTTCGTGTCAAGGAAAAGAAAAGTTAAACCTCTAGAAAACATAATTACTGTCCATCTCATTCATGTCATGTATCAATATTTAACAGTACATGTTTTGTAGTTTTTATTTGGCTAAGATAACTTTTAATGTGATCAGAAAAGAGATGATACACCGCTCTTTTTCAACAAAGGGATGCGCCCTGTCAGTCAAGAGGTGTGCATTAATTACTTCCCATCTTTTTCTGTCCTGTACACGTTCGTGCTCACACCTGTTCCACACAGGTTTGTTGTCAGTGTCGTGTAAACCTGCTTCCAAAGGCAGAGTGCGATGAACTGGGCAGCGCTCCCTCTCAAGGGTTTTCTTTGTCACCATGGCAGAGCAGCCTGCTTTTCTGCCCCCTAGTGAGAATAATGAAGGGCTCTCCGAGTTGACTAGCTGAGAGACACTGGGGCTGTCTTAGTGCGACACCCCGCGATACACAAAACATCCAGGCCGAGAAAATATATATTTTGTCAAACACCACATTTCTGCTTCGTAATCATTCACAGAAGGTTTTCTGTAGAGTTATGGGTGGTTTGAGATTGATATGTTTTGTCCTAATAATAATACTTTTCTCACAGTTCTGACATGTAGCCTGTGGCATTAAACCAGCCTTCAGGCAGAACTTCGCCCGTCAGCACCGAGAGACTTTGATTCTCTCTTCTGGTACCAAAATACACTACTGAATAGCACAGGAGTGCGAAACACGCAGCTCTGAATCTACTTAGAGGGTCGGTTTGCACAAAAAAAAAATCAGAAATAAAAGCATACTTAAAATAAAAATGTGGAGAACATGTAATCTACACAAAAAATGGAATGAAAAAGTTGTGCTACAAAAACAATTGAAAAATGACGCGCTTTAGGGTTCAGGAAAAGTTAGTTTTAAAGGGGAGTATGTTTTTTAGGGTTCAGGTAAGGGTAGCTGTTGAAAGGTGTGAACGCTGAATTTTTACTAATAAATATTCTTGTATTCTGAATGTTAAATCTGCTTGGAAAATGACTTAATATAGAAAATAATGCATGACTTGGAAAATGTGCCTACTTGAGTGGCTGTCAGTTTTCATGACGTGTCCTTATTAATTGCTTATTCATATGAAATGATGTGCTCATGTTTAGATTAATGTAATAGTATGTCATATTAATGATTACATATTATGTATTTGCTTTAATAATTGTAGGCCTTAAGTTAGCTAGGTCTTGGGCCTAGTTGCACAGCCTCATGTTAAGTTGCACTGTTCAAATAATTCACATAAAATGGCTGTTTAGAGAAATTAATACTTGCATTGTTCCACTGAGTTGACCAAACACTAGTAAATGTTTTCTTTTCCCATGAGAACTGCTTGTTGGAATATTCTGTATTTGCCATCCATGCAATGTAAAGTTTAGTGTGTGTGAAAGCGATGTTCCCAGGAGATAACAATGGATGCACTGACTGAAGGACAGAGAGATACAAAATTGTTCCCTGACGAGTACGAGGATGGGAACAGGAGAAGAGGAGCCAATCATCGACATGTGAAAGACTGTTTAGTTGTATCTTAGATTTGAAGTTCTACTTTCATTGGACTAACTGTAAACGTACGATTCTTTGACCAATGGCAACGTGGGAAGAGCTTTAGAGGATTTTAACTTAGCCTCACCGCACCGAGAGAAGCGAGGCTTATTCCCGTTTTCCTTTTTCACCGATGAGGTGTACTCGCCTTGATTTCCTTTTACCGCGAGAATTCTATCGTGAACTTTATTACATAGACTTTTGAAGCTAAATGCTGATCCTTAGACTATGCTTTACCAATGGTTCGGATAACTTAGAGTCCCCTGTTTTGAACCATTTCCTTTCTTGGTCCGATGCTGACCAAACTGATGTCCAGTTGACGAAGACAGTCGCAGCTTGTTGATCCATATTGAGGAGAGGTATTAATCAAATGTTACTGTTTGATTTAATTTGTCTTTTTTTTCTAGGTATCAACTGCTATTTTGATAGAGCCATAGTTAGATTTTTTTCCAAATTTGTGTTGACTAGATTGTTTTGCATGGAGCCCAAAGATGCTATTCTAATCAGAAAGTTAGCTAGGAGACTCACAGAAAATGTTTGCTAATTAGTAACAACAGATTGATGTTATTTCTTTGCTGAATCTAAATGTATGCTATTTCTATTGCGCAGTTATTCCTCTTAGCAATTTGTACAGTAATCCTAGAATGTGTAACAATACATGCTTTGGTTAAACTGAGATTCTTTAGAAGATTTGGTCAACTAGTGTTGTTTCTGTGTGCATATCATCTGATTTTGAGACTAAGGCCCTCATTTCAACCTCAGCGGTCTTTTTCCAAGACTGCTGAGGTACCGCTGTGCTGAAGACCGCCAGTGCAGGTGGTTTTCTGCGCAGCGAATCATGACTGCTGGCAGCCCTTTGTCCTTTTTCTGACGGAGAGACGCCAGCAGCCATACTGGCGGTCGGCGGGGAAGTGGAGTCTGCTCCACCTCCACCGCCCCATCATCAGAACACCGCCCACCGAATCCCAACCCGGGATTCGGTGTGGCGGTGTTCTGGTGACGGGAAGCTGGCAGCGGAGCAGCCCCCATGGATCCCGTCCCCTCCTGGATGATCAACGGACAAGGGGGTGTGTTGTGTGTTGTGTGCTGTGTGCGTGCATGAGGGTGTGAGTATGTAGAGGGGGTGTGTGAGTGCGTGTATGCATGCGTGGTGTGTTGTGTGTATGGGAAATGTGTGCGGGTCGGTCTGTGTGCATGTCTGTTTGTATGTGTGCGGGTATGTGTTGTAGTGTATGTGTGCGTGTAGGGGTGTGTGTATGTTGATGCTGGGGGTGGGGAGGGGGGTGTGTATGTTGATGTTGGGGGTGGGGGCAGGGGTGGGGAGGGGGGGTCCTGCCACCTTTGGGGGGTGGTAGGGGAGTAAGGGTTGTGGGGGGAGGACTCGGGGTGGGTGAGGGGGCTGGGGGAGACCCCTATCAGTGCCAGGGAAGGAATTCCCTGGCATTAATAGTGCCTACCGCCATGGATTTCGTGGCGGTTCCAAACCACCCGAAATCCATGGCGGTATGCAGGGTCCTGATACCGCCGGCGGTCTGGTGATGGCCGCTGGGCTGGAGACCGAAGTCTCCAGCCCAGCGGTCCTCACCGCCCTGGCAGTCGGAGTAGAGAAGTGGCGGATGACCATGGCAGTAACCGCCATGGTCATAATTCCATTTTTTTTTCTCGCCGGCCTGTTGGCGGTATTACCGCCACTTCTCCCCCGCCCGCCAGGGTCGTAATGAGGGCTTAAGTTATGTGACATTAGAATTGTTAATATAGGGAAATAAACATTCTAACTTTTACAAGAAAGGTGTGGTTATTCATGACCAAAGAGTTCATGGTGTGTGGAATTACTGACTCCCAAGAATATTGATACTGTTGAGTGATGCTTGTGATTAATTTGTATTGAAATTGTGTCCTATGGTGGGATTTACTCTAAGCACAGTCAAAAGGTCCATCGAACCTCTAACATGTCCCCTTATAGATTAAAGATAAGAACCCAAATAAGGTCAGACTCACTTACAGAGATGGAATATTAGTAGGGGTAAGTACACATCTACCACTAGCAATAAGGCCACCAATCCAATGTTAGGTGCAGTCAAGGTCTCAAAACATTAGCCCCTGGCTCAGCCCCTGACAGATTGGTAAAAAGAAGGCAGGCTTAACTTAGGAGACATGTATGTAAAACATTTAAATACACCAATACAGTAAATAAGTAAGACACAACACACAATAAAATGCCACACCAATTTATAGATATAGGAAATATTGTTATCTTTAAAATGACACCAAAACAACAAAAATCCAGCATAGGGACCTAGAGATATCAATTTTTAAAGATTAAATCAAAACATTCTGTCTAGTGCCCAGAAATCAATAGTATCAATGGGGGACATCTGATTGTGCTAGACCGGGAACAGGTCAAATTTGAGGCCAACTGGGATGGAGCCCTGCTTGATTACAATGAGCGGGAGGCTGGGGTCAAAGTTTTACCTTTTGACAGTCGTTTTTCTGGAGCTTTTTCTCTTGTCGTCGGGCTACGCTCCTAATCAGGCAGGGATCCGATGCAGCGCCATTGGCTTGAGTTTCTGAGAAGTCCTGGTCAACTCCTGGAAGTCTTGTAGACAGGGAAAAGATCCTGAGTTTCACCGGGACGAACCTGAAATTCAGGCCAGGTTGCGGTTGGCTACACGGCTTGATTCTCGTTGACGGGTTGGCCACCTTATGGAGCTTTTTCACAAAAGTTCTCCAAACTTCTATAACCTCTTCTTGAAGTTCCTCTTGAGGGTTTAAGTGTCCATACACAAATCCAAGGGTCTAGAAACTCTGAGATGGCCCTTGGAAGTTTAGCACTACAATTCCCACAATGCACCTGGCCCAATGGACATACTCCAGACTGGGAACGTTTGTGACAGTTAGTGCAGGCTAGCTCTGTTAACCTGTTGCTTCCAAGGAGTCCACTCCTTAGTCCTTTTTTAAGCAAGTCAAAGTCCTTAGAGCTGTTTTAGTGTGCAACAGGCGCTGTCCTTCAGAGTACAGTCCTGTGGGTTGCAGACCAGGGTTCCAAGATGGCAGTCCTTCTTCTTGTGGTTTCAGGCAGCAGGTCTGAGTTGCAAGAGAGCTCCCAGAATACTTATTCAATAATTTTGGGGGGCAAGCAGGGGGGCACCCCTGTCCAATGAGATTTCCAACGAGATGCAAGGTGCCACCCAAAAGCATGACAGATTCCTCCACAGTGTAGCATTCTCTTGTCCCACAAAGAACTGCACTTTAAAATCGAAGATGGACGATTTCACTCCAGAGGAGCAAGACCTGGCTAAACCAACCCACTGTTGTGGCTCATTTCCATTATCACTCCCCCTCCAAACCATCTGCAAATTCCATTCCTGTGCCTGATATCTGTCTGTGGGGTACAGGGTGAGAGGATAGGCCTGGCAGGTATTCCTTTCTGTCCTGTTCTCTTTGATGCACATTGATTTACCCAGCCCCCTTCTTGGCCTGGCCTCTGCAGCTGCAGAACTCCCCCCATCAGATAACCTCTGCCCATTGCAGGCCACTTATCACCTTATCAAAGCAGCCTCGCTAATCCTGTTAAGGTTGACCAATCAGGAGAGGCCACTGGCAGGCTGGATTTTGGCTTATAGAAAAGAAAGTCCTATAACTTATTTTCTGTAATACTTATGATAAATTTAACAGTGGCAAGTTGTTGGAGTTATCATTACTTATCTTCTGAGTCCTTTCATGACACATTTAGCTCCTTCCTAGCAATATTTATGCTTATATGAAATATTCCAATGTTAGCCTATTGAGCTAAGTATCTACAATGGTTAAAAATGTATTGGGCAGTTTTTCCCTCACCAGGGTATATAAAACATATTTTATAATGTCCATGCTTGTAGTTACATAGCACCCCATTCCTGGGGCACCTAGATGAGACATTGGGGGCAACTTATATGTAAAAATAAGGTCTATTAACACTTTGGAAGTACCTTTAATTCTAAAGTCAAATTTGCACCCATTTTACTTTTTAAAGACAGCCTGTAAGGCAGGGCTGTTTTTAAAAATGACAGCAGGCAGCGCAGTGCACACTCCAGTGCAGGAAATCTACTGGGCCTCTAAACCTCCTTGCCTTATTGTATACTTGGGACTAATAGGTAGTTTAAATTCCCCTTTCCATATTATATACTAGGAACTTACAGAGTATGCCATTGCCAATTTTAATTGTACCACATTACCATATACCTTTTGATCAGAGCACTGTCCCTGGGCCTGGTTAGCAGAGCATAGGGCACAGTCAAGGTCAGTTATCACCAGTGTCAGTTGGAAAAATGGGGGTGAACATTCTAAAAATTCAGATGTGTACAAACTGCATGAATATGTGAAGCTAGGTTGGTCCAGAACCTAGGACCCAGAAACCACTGCATCTTGTCACCACATAATTCACCTTTTATTCCCAGGACCTGCAAGAGGATTAAGTTGAAGTTGCCAGGCCAAAGGTAGGGCAATATATATGAGGGGAGTTGTGTCGCTCTTGCACCATGCAACTCCAAAATGCAAATCACTGCTTTGCGTTACTCTGCCCCAGGAAGCCATTCCATGGGTGTTACGTGGGTATTGCCACACAACAGCCATGGATTTTGATGCATTTCCTGATTTACCAAAAGTGGTAGACCTGGAAATGTGGGTAAATGCTATGACTTTCCAGGTGAGGTGTAACAAGGACAAATATCTTTATTTCTCCTCATTTTTTTGCATTCTGTAGCACACATAGGAAGAGGAAGATGCCTTAGGGGATTGTTTTTGTGCAGGAAGGTGTCCCTTCCTGCACTGATGCTAAAACAGCATCCCCGTAGGGAAAAGGCAGGAATACGCCATATTCTTTTAAATATGGCACATTCCTGCCCTTTCTCTGTCATGCATTGCAGCAAAGTAACTTTCTGCACTGAACTGCGCTGCATGGCTTTGCCATAAATATGCAGCTTAGAGTCTGGGTGTTAGAAATGGGGTCTTTGGTTGGCAGTCAGGTTACCCCCTGTCCAAGCAAGGACCCTCACTCTAGTCAGGGTAAGTCACACACAATCCAAATGATCCTGTGCCCACCCTCTGGTAGCTTGGCACTGAGCAGTCAGGCTTAATTTAGAAGGCAATGTGTAAAGTATTTGTGCAATAAATCATACAATAACACCATATAGCACCACAAAAATACACCACACAGTGTTTAGAAAAATATATAATATTTATCTGATAAGATGAAGGTCAAAACGATTAAAATGCAGTAAGTATATGTTCAGATATCACGGTAAAGTGATTTAAAGTGTCTTTAGTCTTTTAAAAACAAATAAATCTCTCTTCAAAACAATAAAGGTCTCTTGCAAGCACAAAGTACCTGGTTTGCGTTCAAAATCTCCGCAAGGGACCGCGGAGGAGGCGATGCGTGGAAAACTGGGAGGTGTGTGGGTTTTGCTCCTTCGCACACCCACTTGCATCGTTATTTTCACGCAGGGGAAGGCTTTGCGTCAATTTCCACCACGCGGACTTGGTTCCTCTTCGGGTTGCGGGGTTTTCTGGTGCCTTGGGGAATGTGCGTGGAATCCTGGGCTTGCGGAGCGAAGTCACAAGCGCTGCGTGGATCCAGTGGACATTGCGTGGAATTTTCTCCCGCATGGCAGGCGCTGCGTCGATTCCTCTCTAGAAGCAGGGCTGCGTCGTCCCGGGTCGGCTGTGCGTCAGGTTTCTTCTCCAGGAAGTGTCTGTGAGGTATAGTGTCTATCCCAAGAAGTGTCTAAAGTCTGTGGTTTTGGGTGCTCTTCTTATACCCATTTTGGCCTTTGTAGTAGGATTGTTTGTGAAATCCTGCCTTGCCCAGGCAAGGCCTCACACACACACCAGGGGGTTGGAGACTGCATTGTGTGAGGGCAGGCACAGCCCTTTCAGGTGCGAGTGACCACTCCCCCCCTCCCTCCTTGCACAGATGGCTCATCAGGTTATGCAGGCTACACCCCAGACCCCTTTGTGTCACTGTCTGGCGAGAGGTGCAAACAGCTCAACTGTCAAACTAACCCAGACATGGAATCCACAAATAGGCAGAGTCACAAAAATGGATTAAACAAGAAAATGCCCACTTTCTAAAAGTGGCATTTTCAAACACACAATCTCAAAACCAACTTTACTAAAAGATGTGTTTTTAAATTGTGAGTTCGGAGGCCCCAAACTCCACATGTCTATCTTCTCCCAAAGGGAATCTACGCTTTAATCATGTTTAAAGGCAGCCCCCAGGTTAACCTATGAGAGAGGTAGGCCTTGCAACAGTGAACACCGAATTTGGCAGTATTTCACTGTCAGGACATATAAAACACATTAGTATATGTCTTCCCTTAACCATACACTGCACCCTGCCCATGGGGCTACCTAGGGCCTACCATAGGGGTGTCTTATATGTAGGAAAGGGGTAGGGTTAGGCCTGGCAAGTGGGGACACTTGCCAAGTCGAATTTACAGTTTAAAAACTGCACACACAGACACTGCAGTGGCAGGTCTGAGACATGATTACAGGGCTACTTATGTGGGTGACACAACCAGTACTGCAGGCCCACTAGTAGCATTTGATTTACAGGCCCTGGGACCTCTAGTGCACTTTACTAGGGACTTACTAGTAAACCAAATACATCAATCATGGATAAACCAATCAACAGTACAATTTACACAGAGAGCATATGCACTTTAGCACTGGTTAGCAGTGGTAAAGTGCTCAGAGTTCTAAAGCCAACAAAAACAGGTCAAGAAAAATAGGAGGAAGGAGGCAAAAAGTTTGGGGATGACCCCGCAAAAAGGGCCAGGTCCAACACTGTGCATATGACACAAAGAGGGTTATAAAGTGACCCCAACAAACAAACTAATATGATTCCATGATTTTAATGTAAGACCCATAGACTGTATTTTGTTTTTTAAATGAAACATAAAAGACATACTTGTGAGGTCAGCTGACTCACAAATGCCAAAAAAATGTAAAATTAAAAAATATATATATTTTATTTTTGTTTAAATAACTTCAGAGACCCCAGCCTGACCCTGATGATCTGGATCCATGGGCCCATCCCACACTCAAACCTCTTGATATCACTGGGATACTCTGCTTCTGTGTTACAGTTTTACACCATTTTGGTGTCCTTAGCGTTGTCAATGGTGAAGCATACCAACAAAACTGTGACCCAAAGCACAGCATTGTAGGCATGGCAACTTTCTCTTGAACGGTTTCTACTCTGAAGGTGACACAGTTCCGAAATTAGAAATCACTATTTCTGTAATAAATGGATTAATAATGCAAAATCTGCCTTTTAAAATGCTGCTTGACAATGAGAAATTGATATAGATGTAAGAAGGTATTTTTTTGTCTGGGACTTCAGTCTGAATTGAGTGTAGGCAAAGGGCATGGTGCAAGGTCAGGCTCTGCACTCAACCCCTACTGTGAATGGTCTATGGGTATGCACATTGTGTTATGCCCACATGCTGGCGGGGCACAAGTCTTATGATCTATCCCTTCACTGCACAACCAAAGGCCACACATAGTCTGTTATTGACATGGGGGCTCAAGCAAGACCTGCCCCCAATAGGCACAGATGAAGGCCATGCACAGGGTGTTATGTCAACAAGTGGCTACACTCTGCATCTGCCCAAAGGTGATGCCCTGTATGCAATCCCTGCTGTACTCGGTAAAAGGTTTTGCACAGTTGGCTATGTCCAGAAAGAAGGTCGGCACATGCCCTGGCCAAAGGCAAGGCCCTGTGCTAAACCCCTGCTGTGCATATTTGAAGACAGTGTGTTGTGGGTTATGTCAACAGGAGTTAGGGAGGAAGTTGTAGGTTCAGGCCATTGGGTAGGGCCTTTGCTCAACCCATGAAATGGGATTTTGTCTACACTTGGGTACAGGTGGTATGCAATAGTAATAGCATATAGCAACGCAAAATCAGTAAGTGAGGTACAAATGCAAAAAATGATGTATCCATAGCAAATGTATATGGTGAGATATGTGATGGCAGCAGTAATGTTATGGATGGTGTAATTTGTGCGGCCGTGAGCAGTGCATTAGAATGAGAGTTATGTCTGCAGTGCTAATCATAGTTGGACATTTTAGGGGCATTTATGCATTAAGTTGAACCATGACTTCACTATAACTGAAGTGAATATGTATATTTACATATTTACTTTTTCGTACCATCTTTTTGGATTGGTTAAGTCTGAAAAAAGTGTGTGGGTGGTTTACTGTATTCTGACAAATGTTCCCAATTATTCAATTTCTCAGATGTTTCATCTATGAGACAGCAAATTTCTCAGATGTTTCATCTATGAGACAGCAAGAAATATTTCATCTAGCTAAGAGACACTAGTTGAATTTAAGTGCACAAACATATACTGTTGTATTGGTTCTGCTATAGCAGGAGTGTTGCTCTTTGTAATGCTGCTGAGAGAGACTTACAAGCAGATGTCATTTGTTGAAAAAGTCTGCTTTGGCTTCATTGCTTGAAATTGATGGCTGGAGCTGGACTGCAGAATTGTATACGACTGCAAGAAGTTACTCACATGCCAGCGTTACCTACCAATTCGTTCACAGCATCAGATGTGGCTATATAAGACTAACGAATCTCGGCAAATCCGAGCATGTCCCTTAATTAGGCGTCCAACATTGTTTACCTGACCTGAGCTCAGCTGATATGCTTCGCTGTGCGCAGAAACACCCCACGCCAGGCAGACAAAAACTCGACTTCTGACTGAATTTCAACCATCTCATTAAACTGCAGCGCAGGAGAGAATTTCAGAGCGCTGTGCGGGGAAATAAAGAAATGTCACCGGTGCACCTCGGCTTCGCCGCCGCGAGGCCCCTGTGGCGGCGAAGACCGCGATTTCTTTTGATCTCTGGAAGCCTTTCTAGGGTGTCTGTCGGCTGTTTAAGGTTAGCAGTTTCCTGAATGTGAGCGGTTGCAGGGACGCACTCTGCCCGCTCTGTTTAAGAAAAAACACAAAAAATACTTTTCAGTCAACTGAGGGCTGGCGGATCGAAGCCTTTAAGATATGACCCCCGAAGGTTTTATTGACAGCACCTGGAGGAACTTAATTGATGGAAATAAGGAGAATTCCAGCGTTTGCGTCTATCTTTCATCCTTACCATAACACAGTACTTCCAACCTGCACTTCTATAACGAGATGGTATGGCGCACAGCGCGCCCTTTCTGCAGCGTGCTGGAAGGCATTTCCATTAACCCAGGTCGGAGGAACAGCAGATCGCTTTACAAAGAACATTTTAATTGTAAAAGTAGCATCTCATCAGGAGGTGTCGTACGTAGAGCAGGACAGAGGGCTTGTGGGACCAAATGTAGACACCGCTGGACATGATGGGGGGGGGCACATTACTTGGTCAGTACTAGGCGTCCGCCTATAAAATTGGGATTATATTGGCTAAAGTTCTGTGAGGGCTTTTACGTGATGTGGACGTTTACTACGCCTTACAAAGGCTCGTCAGTGCAGAACAAAATTGTGCTGTGCCCTGTGACAGTCTGCGTAGATGTTAGCAAATACCCTGGATTTTATACTATACGTTTCGAAGGTTTCTGTCACACCTTACATTACCTTACATACTTTTAGAACCTGTCACATGAAGGTGTGAGACGAGCAATATAAAAAAAAATTGTGTTCATTGGCGATGCCGAGATTAGAACCCCTATTATATAGTTACTTATTTTATTTAAAGAGGTTTATAAAGTGTGATCATGACCCTAGAGTATCAAAGGGCTGTGCACACGCTGGAGCATAGCAAAACATGAGTATAATACATGTACAGAATATGATTTGATGCATTACAAATATCACTAACCAATCCTTACCCAGTTATGAAGCAATACGCGGTTTCTCTACAGATGGCCTTCTGGGGGCCTGAGACGATCCGGTTCAAGGCACTTGGATGAACATTGTTTCTGGCCATTCTGCTGAGAGGGACGTGTTCATGCCTTAGGAGCAGTTGACTCATCATCAAGGGGTCATGCCTGTAGACGGGCTAACCAGGACATTATGTAAGAAATCTGTTCATTGGGATCCTTTTCACCTCTTTTTAGGAGATGAATGATGATGGGTTTGAACGAATATAAGGTGAGAGAGAGTTCCATATCCTAAGGGCAGATCATGAAAAGGCGCATTTGTAGGTATTTTGTTTCCTGAATCTGGTGGTTCCAGCTGAAGGGAGTTCTAACTTCTCAGGGGGCAGCTGCGACCTGATATTCAAATCGTTTTTGCCAGGTACAATGGTTTAATGTAGTGCAAGGCTTTGTGGGCGAGGCAAGCAATTTTCAGCTGAGATTTAGTTTAGAAAGGAAGACAGTTAAGGGGCCTGAGTGAAGGAATAATGTGGTCAAAGTGTCATGTGCTTGTTATCAGTTGTGCTGCTGCATTGAGGGTTGCCTTAAATAGAGCTATTCTCAGCTTGGGAAGACCTGTAAGGGTCACAGAGCCATATTACAGTCTGGGGACCACTAATGATTGCACTGCTAACTTTAAGTCTGTTGATGGCAGGAACGCTTTCACTTTCTTCAGGAAGTTGTCTCGGAGTTCAAAAGGCAGACGTGTAGAACATATGATATTCTGTCATCATACATCCTTTTCATGTTGTTCATGAGAGGATTAGCGTGGTGGCTACGACTCACCTATCAATCAATCAAACATATATTTTTAGAGCGCACTACTCACCCATGGGGTCTCAAGGCGCTGATGGGTGTGTCCTCAGAGATGAGTTGAAGAGCCAGGTCTTGAGCTCCTTCCTCAGCTGAGGCAGCAATGGTGACTGTCTGAGGTGAGGAGGTAAGGTATTCTAACCTTTTGCTGTCAGGTATGAGAAAGATCTCCCTCCAGCCAAGGACTTCCTTAAGCGGGGTATGTTGCTTAGCGACTGCTGGGACGAGCGAAGAGGTCTGGAAGGGAAATACCAGGTAATGCAGTGGTTGAAGTGGCTGGATCCGCTGTCATGGAGGGCTCTGCAGGCGTCTACGAGGAGTTTGAAGTTGATCCTCTTCTCCACAGTGAGCCGGTATGATGTGTTCTCGGTAGGGGATGTTTAAGACGAGTCTGGCGGCGGGGTTCTGCTCCCAATAAATTAAACATTGGAATATTGTAGGTGAGGGCTCGCCACGGATGGAGTCTCACATTCATGGATTATAGGAGCCTGTTAGACAATCCTTGCATGGTATTCCCTCAAAGCTTTTGCCTTCACTCCCTGATTTTTGTTGAACTATCTTTTGTTGGCATTAGGCCTTGGTGCACTTTTCCCCTGGTAACCAGTGCTAAAGTGCTTATGCTCTCTCCTTCAAGCGTGGTGAAATTGGCTTGCACCCAATTGGCACATTTGATTTACTTGTAAGTCCCTAGAAAATGGTACTACATGTACAGCGGGCTATAAATTAAATGCTACTTGTGGGCCTGCAGCACCTGTTGTGCCACCCACTAAAGTAGCCTTTTAAAACATGGCAAATGCATGCCAGTGCAGCCTGTAGTGCAGTTTTATACTGCCGTTTCAAACTGGCATTTAAACTTTTTGCCAGGGCCAAATCTTCCTATTTAATACTATAAGCCACCCCGAAGGTAGCCCCTAAAAGCCCATAGGGCAGGGCGCATGATAATTAAAAAGTAGGATGTGTGAGATTAGGTTTTAGATGTCCTGATTGTGAAAAATGTCTAACATTTTTCAATGTAGTAAGACCTGTCTCTCCCATTGACTATGTGAAGAATTGGGTTGTTGGTAGAGGGGGTGTGAGCCCTTTCCAAGCAATAGCCACAATCCCTGTCAGGGTGAACCACAAAAATTCACTAAATTAACCTGTGCTTAACCCTTTGGTAACTTGGCACAAAAGCAGCCAGGGTTATCTTCCAGGCAATGTGTAAAGTATTTATGCAGCATACAAACAGTAATAAAGTGAAAACACAACTCAAGAAAAATCCCACACCAATTTAGGAAAAAAGTGTAAATTTTAAGAAATTATTTGACACCAAAATGATAAAACTCCAATCAGTAGAACCATAAATATGCAATTATGAGTATTTAGGTTAAGTCTATCACCTGAAAGCACAAAGCAACACTTGCGGATATCTGGTTGTGCAAGACTGGGTGAAAGTCACAAGTTCAGCCCAACCACAATAGAGTGTGGGCTGCATAAAGGGACCAGGTTAGTCCCGCTGAGCATTGTGGATATCATCTCTGTTGCACGAAGAGCAGGCCGGGCATCGTTGATGTAGAATATGGTCATTGCTGGAGATTTGCATTGGCGGTCCCCATGGGCTGTCAATGCTGTAGCACGAAGTGCTGATCTCGCATTGCGGGTGGTTGCAGGAAGTCACTGTAATATGAATAGTCTGGTTCTTCAGAGCCTCACGGTGGCGGTGGGTGTGGTCAGCAAGATCTTGGCTCAAACTGTGCAGTTTGCTGCTGCAAAGAGCCCAAAACTTTCGGATTTCTCATTTTCCTTTACGAGGAAGTCAACTGATACTATACCAAGTGCCCATCTTGGGGACTAGAAACTCACTCTAGCAGAGGCTAATAGCACTCAGGCAGGTCCAGACAGGCCCAATTGCAAAAGGTCAGCTGGGCAGTTGCAGATAGGCCTCTGGGGATTGTTGTGTCCCTGTGGCTCAGGAGGCAGTCAGCTGAAGCCTGGAGTCACTTCAGCCTGGGATGTCCAGTCTACCTTCTCAGCAAGCAGCAGGGCATCCTTCTTCTGTAATAACCGCATGTCCAGGAGTGTACATAAGAGTGGGTCTGAGGGTCCCATTTTTATAGCTGGAGTCCACTTTAAAGTGGGAGAAGCTTCTGGAGTTTTCCCCCTACAGAGGTATCTGAAATTTCCTGCCTCCCTGCCCTGCTCTGAGTCTGTCTGGGGGCACAATATGCTAGTGTTAAGTCCAGCAAAACATGAGGGGTGAAGGCACAAAGTTTGTAGGATCACCACCCAAGGGTGTCAGGTTTAAATGACTAATACTGGGTTATTTTATCACTTTTAATAAGTGCTAACTCTAGACTGGGAGCAGATAGAGATGCTGTTTACACGTCATTGAACTGTAATCTAAAAAAAACTCTTTAAAGATGAAGTAGGATTTTAAGTTATAATTTCGAAAACGCCACTTTTAGAAAGTTGGCATTTTCTTGTCCCAACCAACTGTGCTTTTTTGCCAGGTCACATGACTGTGAATGGCTCTGCTGTTGGGGGTTTGTGTATTGTTTATAGACAGTGAGACAAAGGGGGCTTAGGTATGGTCAGGATGGCCCATCCTGGCACGATGGCTGGGGAGGGGCTGTACCCAACCCCAGCTTCACATCAATGGAATCTGCATACAGCACACACAAAGGAACTTAACACCAAGCCTGTCCTGCCTTTGGCCACCCCAGACAGTTTGGAACTCGACCAGGGCAAAGGAAGATCTTCCAGAACCATTTTTTGGGGAAAGACAAAGTCACCCCACAAAAAGGCTGGCACAAGGTATAAATATTTGGACTTCAGAGCAACTCAAAAGAACACTTCTGGACCTTGTAGAAGATTCAGAAGGACTGCCTTGCTACCAGAGGACTGCCCTAATGCTTGAAAGACTACCATGCTGAAGAAGGACAATCACAGGCTACCCAAAGTGACACAAGGGTTAGTTGGCAAACCTCTTGTGCGAGCTACAGGGACACAACAAGCTTCAGAGGCCTCCAAGGAACTGTTCAGCTGATCAACTGTAAGTCGACCTGCCTGGACCCTGTTGCTGGCCCCTGCTAGAGCGAGTT
Organism: Pleurodeles waltl; assembly: GCF_031143425.1. Lineage (NCBI taxonomy): Eukaryota > Metazoa > Chordata > Amphibia > Caudata > Salamandridae > Pleurodeles > Pleurodeles waltl. Next base: position 202,357,765 of record NC_090444.1, on the reverse strand, counting down.
GTGATACCCAAGAGGTGCCCCCGCCCCATATCCTTGGCTGACATCAGTAGAAGCTCCTCCAAGAAGAAAAAGTGAACATTTCGAAGTTTGAGCTCCTCGCTACCATGAACGGGCCTGTTCGGGACATCAGACAACAGGAAGCTCCGGTAAGCCCTACTCTTCCCACAGACAGAGACCAAGCATGATAACCGGAACACAAGGCCTGTAGTCCATGCTACAGCAAGGATAGCCTGTGACAACCGCCAAGACAGAAATGACTGATCTCCATGTTAGAGCAACAACCATCTATGATGATCAACAGAACCCCCATGGTTGCCTCCAAAGTTAACCATATCCTTCACACCAGACAGTACATTTTCAGCAGGACTAAAGTGGTCCCTACACCGGACCTGCGCCCCATCACAGTTGACCTGAACTTGTGACCTTCCTCTGGTCTAACTTTTCCAGATGACAGCAAGCGGTGCTTTGTGGTCTTAGGTACTATTTTCACAAAAAACATGAACATTTAGGCCCATATTTATACTTTTTTAGTGCCGCATTTGCATAATTTTTTGACGCAAAAGCGGTGCAAACGTGCAAAATAAAATGCGGCGCTAAAAAAGTATAAATATGGGCCTTAATATCTCCGGTTCTACTGATAGGATTTTTGTTGTTTTGGTATAACTTTATTTTATAAAATGTACTCTCTTTGTCTAAATTGGCCTAAGATGTGTTTCTTTCTTACTGTTTGTGTGTTGCATAAATACTTGACACATTGCCTGTAGGTTAAGCTTGACTGCTTCATGCCATGTTACTAGCAGGTTAAGCACAGGTTAATTTAGTGACTTTTGTGGTTCACCCTGACAAGGATGGTGCTTGTTGCCTCTGTGCCCCCCCACAACTAATAACCCAATTTCCCACAAAGTCTCTCTTTGTTGATGCTAAGATTAGAAGTGCTGGCAATTGTATATTTTGCTTCTGTTTTATTGCAACAGCAAATGATTTATTGCAGTGCTTAATTTGAGCCGGTGTTTTCTGCGCTCAGGTACTTAATTTTCAACACCGGGACTTATGACAGCCAGCCACCTGGTGGAGTTGTTTGCCTAATTTAGTGATGAACACAACAGTGGTTTAATAATTTTATACACATTAAAAATGACTAATGCCTGTCACCCAAAGCAAAACAGAGCTTTGGTGGTAGGTCTTAGTCATTTTAAAGTACATAGGGGGTCATTATAACCCCAGTGGTGAGTGATAACATGGTGGTAGTACCGCCAACAGGCTGGCGATACATACTGCCACATTATGAGAATGGTGGGTCGGCTGCAGCCAACCCGCCACGTCTCCACTCATACCGCCATGGTGGTATCAGCTGCCGGGCCGGAGATGTCTATCTCCAGCCTGGTGGCCGGCATAGTACCACCAGTGGCATTTTGAGCCTGCCCACCACCATGGTTTTCTGGCATTAGCAACACCATGAAAACCATGGCGGTAGGCCCTACCAATGACAGGGAATTCCTTCTCTTTCACTTGTAGGTGGCTCCTCCCCCCTCCAACACACACCTGATACCCCCACACCCCCTCCATCCAAACTTCCCCCTACCCCCTCAGATCCTCTCACTCCCTTCCACCTACTCCAATTCTCACACTCTCCCCAACCCCCATGCACCACACACAGACAGACACGCACCACGCATACACCCAATCACTCACACCGGCATACACGCATTCATACACGCATACTTCCAGACATACTCGCACACATTCTTACATAATCACTCACACGCATACAACCAGGCAAACAACACAACACACACAGATGCATTCAGACACACACTCACACATTCATGCACACAACCAGACACACACAACGCCCCCACCCTCCTCCCCTGTCGGAAGCTCGACTTACCTTGTTCTAGTTGGTCTTCCCGCAGGGAACGGGAAAGGGCGCTGCTTCCGCCAGCAGCGCCTCCCAGGAGAACACCACCAGGCCGTATCACAGGTCATGATATGGCTGCCGGCGTTCAACTGGTGTGGCGGTGCTGGTGGTAGCAGCACCAGCTTACCACCATCCGCCAGTATGATCATTGCCAGATTTCGGCCCTTCTTGTGGCAGAAGTCCTGCAGTGATCATAATATGGTGGACGGATGGTAGCCGCGGTGACAGTATTTTGGCAGCCGTCACCACAGCAGTAGGCAGTTTTTACCACCATTGACAAAATGAGGGCCTTAATGTTGAATTGCCAGTAGTAGTAGCGTAATGGACGGTGCAAACTGCAGTGGTATCCTGACAAGCCCATTGAACTTATTCTTTTGACAAATTAAATAATGGAAACACAAAAAATACAGCAAGAGGATGTTTTTGACTTTTCCATATGGTTCTACCCAGAGAGCAGAGCTCCATCCTCATGTCAGGCTCTGGCTCAGCTCAAGGTCCTCTTGGACCCTTGAGCCCAAAGAGAGCTTCTGTCTGGCACCCATATTCTACCTTCCTGTATCTAGAATTATAGGCAAAACAGTAACCTTCAATATGAAACTAGCAAAAGAAAGAGATACTCCTTCAGTGGCTGAACTGTACAATACTGTGAGACATTGGGTTACTGGTTGACTAGGGGTGGTAACCCTGGTCAAGCAGCAACCATAATCCTTGTCAGGGTAAGGCATAAGCAAACCCCAAATGAACCTGTGCTCAACCCCCTGGTAGGTTGCCACAGAGCAGTCAGGCTTAACTTAGAGGAAATGTGTAAAGTATCTGTGCAACACTTCAAACAATAATAAAGTGAAAACAACACACAAAAAGGATCCTACCAAGATAGACAAATAGACCGAAATGTAATACACAAAACAAGGCCAAAACAACAAAAATCCAATCAGTAGAACTGGAGTTATCATTAAAAAAATAAAATAGTAAAAATAGTGCCAAAAAAACACACAAAAACAATTTGTGATATCTGGTCACTCTGGACTGAGGCAAAGTCACACTTTCAGGCCGACCATGATGGAGCACAGGTCAGACACAGTCACCAGGCTAGGCCTGCTGAAGGGTACCTTCTCAAGTCCATGCCAAGAGTCCCGTTGACATTGGAGAGGGCTGCCAGAAGCATAGCGAACGTCACAGGATGCTGTCGGCATAGCACAAAGAGCCGTCTGGTGTTGCCGGTTGGCATTTTAGGAGCTTGGTGCTGGAGGTCTCGTGAGCGGTCATGCTAAGAAGTCAGGCTGACAGAGCTGTGTACTGGAACGCAGTGAGCAGTGAAGTCTTGGTGCAAAAGCGTCCATTTGAGGTCTCAAAGAGCCCAAAAGCTTGCTGTCAGCTCACTGAACCACATCAAGGTTCCAGGGTCTGAGGGGCACCACTTGGGGTTCAAAAACCTACTGCAGCTGGGTCCAGAGGCTGGTGCAGGATGTTGGGGAGCCTTTAATGTCCCTGAGGCTCAGATCAGAAGGCCAGCAGACTAGCCCTTGGAGTCACAAGATGCCGTTTAAGGTCCAGTTATTCATCTCCAGGCAACAGGGCAGCATGTCAGCACAGCAGCACAGCTGTTCCTTCAGAGCATCATTCCAGCAGAGTTGCAGTACTTTCAGCAGTACAGCAGTTTTTCATCCTGGAAGAGCACCCACAGGTCCAAAAGTGTACTGAAGAGTTGGTGTCTGAGGTCCAATATTTATACCCAGTTGGGCCTCTTAAATGCGGAGAAGCTTCTAGAGGCATGCACATGAAGTGCAAAGGTTCCCTGCCTTCCTCGTCCTGGCTCCAGACTAACTACAGATGGTATGCAGCTCTTTGTGTGGAGAAAAGACAAAACCTATTCAAGTATAAACGGGCTGGGTCCAGCTCCTCCCTCCCATCCTGCCAATGATGGCCCATTCAGGCACATCTAAGCTCCCCGATCTGGGTAGCTGTCCTGGAGGAATGCACAAAGCCCAACTGACACCTAAACCCACTAATGTAACCAGGGCCAGACTGAGAACCCAAAGCAGCCCTTGCAAATTTTATTAGACCAGCCCCCACAGGAAACATAGTGAGTGAGCCTGACAACTACAATAGTGCTTGGGGGGTTTCCCTCTCCAAGAAATTTTGGGAAAAATGGCAAAAAGGGTGCATTCTATAACATTTTTTTCATTATATAGTCACTTGTGTTTTTAAAGCATAGTAAATAATGACCTTACAGGACACCAGGATACCGCAATCTTTATTGCCGTTCTTCAATGATTCCCTCTCATCTCTCCACATGTATTTCATTTGTTTTATAGTGCCTCTCTTATCATCGTAGGGTGTTGGAGCCCTTTACATCACTCACACACATACAGAGACAATGATTTATACATGTGTAAATCAATGTATAGTAAATGTTAACAAAGGGGGCTACAAGGTGTAGGATTCACATGTCATCCATACTGGTAGGCATTTTGTAAGAGTGCTTGGTCTCTATAAGCAAAAATGCAGGATTCAGAAAATAAGACAGTGTTTAAGGTTGACTTTACTAATAATTTATTCTACCCAAACAAGCCCTTTTAAGCAAAATTAGAATAATCAAAGACTGGAGAAAAATCATAACTTCCTAACCTGTACCATGCAGTTTGCATGCAGTTCTTTGATGGCAGTTCATAGCTCACTGTGCTAGAGTATGGTTTTAATTCATGAACTGCACAATAACAAAAGGAGCTCTGTGACAAAAGCAGTTTCCCACTGACCTCTGCACATAAAATACTGTTCTGTGATCTGCATAGTACACCTTCTTTGCAGCAGGCATATGAACCCTCTGCGCTACCTTAGATAAGTCAAAACTACCACTAGACAAAACCCAGTCTCTCTCCAGCAGGTAAATTAATCACCAGATTTATCTTGGTATTTTCATTGTGTCCTGAAAACTGTTGGATATACAAGGAACTCTGCAGTGCATTTAAAACTGCTGCACTCTTACAATACTCACCCTCAGTAATAAAAGCATCCCCCAGTCACCCTTCCAGCCTCACGGGGAAATGCCTGATGCCCGATAAGGCCAGCCTAGCCTTAAATGGGACCCTGAGACAGGCTGTAGGCACCAAAATGCTAAGGCAAGAAAATGTCAACTTTCTAAAAGTGTCATTTTCAAGATTATAATTCGAAAACTGACTTCACCATAAATTAGGATTTGAAGTTACAATTTCAGAGACATCAGACATGAAGGGGTACCTGCTTCCGATTGGAACTCATAGTTATGAAATGTAATTAGGCAACTTCAATGTTATCCTATGGGGGGATAGGCCTTGCAGTAGTGAAAACATTTTTAAGAGTTTTTCACTACCAGGACATGAAAAGACTTAAAAAGTGTGTGTCTTTCTTTTTGAATACATTACACCCTGCCCACTAGGCTGTAAAGGGCCTACCCTTGGGGTGACTTATATGTATTAAAAAGGAATGTTTGCACCTGGCAAAAGGTTTATTTTGCCAGCTTGAAATGGCAGTTCAACCCCTCCCATACCTGGGACGAGCTGGTCTCGTCCAGGCACACGGTTGCTGTGTGCCTGGGATGAGACCAGCTCGTCCTGCACCCGGCGAGCTAGCGCTCCCGTGGGCCTGCTTCCCACACCCCGCAGTTGGGGATGGAAGGGGAATCGCTTCCCCTTCCACCCCTCCCCACCCCGGTGACGTCTGATGACGTCATTGCGCTAAACGAGCGCTGACCTCATCAGAGGTCACATCGGATCACGTTCAGAAGAGAAATGCTCTTGCATTTCTCTTCCGACCGGGAGGTGGGGCAGGAGAGACAAGAAAGGAAAGGAAAGACCTTTCCTTTCCTTTCTTGTTTCTCACAGCATTTAAATACCCACTAGAGACCAGGGAATTTTCTTTTTAGGGATTTTCAATGAAGGGAGAGGCCCCTTGGGCAAGGGTCACTCCCTAGGGGGCCATATTATTTTTAGGCCATTTCTGCCCCCTCTGGGGGCAGATTGGCCTAACATAATTAGGCCGCTCTGCTCCCAGGGGGGGCAGAAAACCCCTAGACAGCAGGGATTATTTTTTCCTTTTATGTGTAGGGAGCGACCCCTTCGGCAAGGGTCGCTCCCAGGGGGGCCAAATTGTTTTTAGGCCATTCGGGGGGCAGAAAACCCCTAGACACCAGGGCTAATTTTTTTCTTTTTTTTTTTCTTTTATGTGTAGGGAGCGACCCCTTAGGCAAGGGTCGCTCCCTGGAGGCCAAATTGTTTTTAAGCCATTTCTGCCCGCCCGGGGCAGATTGGCTTAATATAATTAAGCCATTCTGCCCTCGGGGGGGGCAGAAACCACCAGACATTTTTGTTTTTTATACTTACACATAAGAGGAGCGGCTCCTTAGGTAAGGGCCGCTCCCTGGGGGGGGGAGGGGGGCAAAATATTTTTGGTCCATTACTGCCCCGGAAGCAGATCAGCTTCATATACTGAGTCAGATCTGCCCCCAGGCGGGGCAGAAAACCCCTAGACACCAGGGATAATTTTTGTTTTTTTTTATATGTGGGGAGCGACCCCTTATGCAAAGGTCGCTCCCCGGGGGGCCAAATTATTTTTAGCCCATTTCTGCCCACCCTGGGGGCAGGTGCCACTAGATACTAGGGATTTTTTTTTTTCTTTATACTAACGCATAAGGGGAGCGGCCCCTCAGGGGGGTGCAAAATATTTTTAGGCCTTTTCTGCCCCCCCTGGAGGCCATCTGTCTCCAGGGGGTGCGGGGCAGAAACTTCTAGACACCAGGGATATGTATATTTTTATTTACTTTATGTTTTTATGTATGGGGAACGACCCCTTAGGCAAGGGACAGTCCCCTGGGGGGCAAATTGTATTTAGGCCATTTCTGCCACCCTTGGGGGCAGATCAGCCTATTTTTATTAGGCCAATCTGCCCCCAAAGGGGGCAGAAACCACTAGACACCAGGGATTGGTGTGTGTGTATGTGTGTGTTTTGTTTGGGGGGGCAGCCACTTGGGCAAGGGTCAGTCCCTATGGGGGCACATTACTGTTGGCCATATCTGCCCCCCTTGGGGGCAGATTGGCCTATTTTTGGAAGGCCCATCTGCCCCCAAGGGAGGCAGAAAGCTCACCAGAGACCAGGGAAGATTTTTTTTTAAAACAATTGGAGGGTGGGGGTCCCTTTTGGACCCGCTTTGGTTCCCCCTCAATTTCGACTTGTTTTTGGCTCTTCCCTGTCACAGGCACTTGACTCACCTACACAAGTGAGGCATCATTTTTACCGGGAGACTGAAGGGAACATTGTGTGGTAGGAAATTTGTCCCGGTGCGGTGATCCCACTCAGAAATGTGGGAAAAAAGTGATTTTCTAGCTAAATTTGAGGTTTGCTGAAGATTCTGGGTGAGAAAACATTGGGGGATCCACGCAAGTCACACCTCCCTGGACTCGGTGTCTAATTTTCAGATATGTCTGGGTTTGGTAAGCTTCCCTAGATGGCAGCTGAGCCCAGGACCAAAAACGCAGCCCCCGCAAAAACAGGTAGTTTTGTATTTGATAATTTTGATGTGTCCAGATAGTATTCTGGGGCTTTTCCTGTCACGGGCGCTAGGCCTACCCACACAAGTGAGGTACCATTTTTATCGGGAGACTTGGGGGAACACTGGGTGGAAGGAAACTTGTGGCTCCTCTGAGATTCCAGAACTTTCTATTACTGAAATGAGAGGAAAAGTGTTTTTGGGCCAAATGTTGAGGTTTACAAAGGATTCTGGGTAACAGAACCTGGTGAGAGCCCCACAAGTCACCCCATCTTGGATTCCCCTAGGTGTCTAGTTTTCAAAAATTTGCAGGTTTGGTAGGTTTCCCTCGGTGCCGGCTGAGCTAGAGGCCAAAATCCACAGCTAGGCACTTTGCAAAAAACAGCTCTGTTTTCTTTTGGAAAATGTGATGTGTCCACGTTGTGTTTTGTGGCATTTTCTATCGCGGGCCTACCCACACAAGTGAGGTACCATTTTTATCGGGAGACTTGTGGAAACGCTGGGTGGAAGGAAATTTGTGGCTCCTCTCAGATTCCAGAACTTTCTGTCACCGAAATGAGAGGAAAAAGTGTTTTTTTGGCCAAATTGTGAGGTTTGAAAAGGATTCTGGGTAACAGAACCTGGAAAGAGCACCACAAGTCACCCCATTTTGGATTCCCCTAGGTGTCTAGTTTTCAAAAATGCACAGGTTTGGTATGTTTCCCTAGGTGCCGGCTGAGCTAGAGGCCCAAATCTACAGCTAGGCACTTTGCAAAAAACATGTCAGATTTCAATGTAAAAATGTAATGTGTCCATGTTGTATTTCCTGTCGCGAGCATTAGGCCTACCCACGCAAGTGAGGTACCACTTTTATCGGGAGACTTGGGGGAACACAGAATAGCAAAACAAGTGTTGTTGCCCCTTGTCTTTCTCTAAATTTTTTCCTTCCAAATATAAGACAGTGTGTAAAAAAGACGTCTATTGAGAAATGCCCTGTAATTCACATGCTAGTATGGGCATCCCGGAATTCAGAAATGTGCAAATGACCACTGCTTCTCATCACCTTATCTTGTGCCCATTTTGGAAATAGCAAGGTTTTCTTGATGCCTATTTTTAACTTTTTATATTTCAGCAAATGAATTGCTGTATACCTGGTATAGAATGAAAACCCATTGCAAGGTGCAGCTCATTTATGGGCTCTGGGTACCCAGGGTTCTTGATGAACCTACAGACCCTATATATCCCCGCAACTAGATGAGTCCAGCAGATGTAACGGTATATGGCTTTCTAAACTCTGACATCGCAGGAAAAAGTTACAGAATAAAACGTGTAGAAAAATGGCTGTTTTTTTCACCTCAATTTCAATATTTTTTTATTTCACCTGTTAGTTTCTGTAGGAAACACTTGTAGGATCTACACAATTTACCCCTTGCTGAATTCAGAATTTTGTCTACATTTCAGAAATGTTTAGCGTTCTGGGATCCAGCATTGGTTTCACACCCATTTCTGTCACTAACTGGAAGGAGGCTGAAAGCACAAAAAATAGTAAAAATGGGGTATGTCCCTTTAAAATGCCAAAATTGGTTTGAAAAATGGGGTTTCCTGATTCAAGTCTGCCTGTTCCTGACAGCTTGGAAGATGATTATTTTAGCACCACAAACCCTTTTTTGATGCCATTTTCAGGGAAAAAACTACAAGCCTTCTTCTGCAGCCCTTTTTTCCCATTATTTTGAAAAAAACAACATTTGTGCTGTATTTTGGCTAATTTCTTGGTGTCCTTCAGGGGAACACACAAAGTCTGGGTACCTCTAGAATCCCTAGGATCTTGGGAAAAAAAGATGCAAATTTGGCAAAAAGTTATGAGGGCCTAAGCCCGAACTGCCCCAAATAGCCAAAAAAAGGCCTGGCACCTGAGGGGGAACAGGCCTGGCAGCGAAGGGGTTAAAAACTGCACACACATGCTGCAATAGCAGGCCTGAGGCATGTTTAAAGGGTATTTCATTTACAGGCCCTGAGCACATATTAGTACCACTTTACTAGAGACTTATAAATACATTTGATATGCCAAGTAGGTATAAGCCAATATTACCATGCTTTAAGCAGAGAACACTTTAGCCCTGCTTAGCAGTGGTAAAGTACGCAGAGTCCTAAAGCCAACAAAAAGGAATTCAGCTAAAAGTTTGGGGATGATCCTGCAAAATGGCCAAGTCCAATAAATGTCATGAGAAGACAACCTAGAATTAATCCCTGATAAAACGGTGTGATCCTTGACAAACATGTAATTGTACCAAACCTCCTTTTTTAATTTCCAGATATGGGAATATCTTCAAATATGCAAGTTTAGGCTGGGCGTTGTACGAAAGTTCTTGTGTCTGACTTAATAGGTGAACGTTGCTCCATCTACTAATCCAGGCCACATATTATGGCATATACATGACAAGTAATCTGTCTCTTAGTCCACCAATGACATTGTTTCAGGATAGGATTTTTAAAAAACTATCAGTTTTCATAAATGTCTTTGATGCAGTGATCTAATCAGAAGTAGTAAGATTAAACTTTAACGTGTAAAAGAAATACACCTTTTTAAAATCTGGAGAAACTTTATCGTATTTATACAAAATGTATGTTGGATGATTTACTTGCAAAATACTTGGCTCTGGCCTCCCTGTTAATTTGCTGGCTCACCCACCTCTAATTACAGAAGAGGTATCTAGGCAGTTTTCAACCAGTGAAATAAAACCTGGGATTTAGGGGTTGCCAAGTTGCGCCTGGTAATTTGTTATAAGGCTGCAAGAGGAGTGGCCTAAGAGGGGGCGCATCATAGGTTTTTCATTTTCCGGGTCAAAAGGTATTGCATGACACAGCCAGGAATGGCACGTGCCAAATCCTAAACTCCATGTTTAACTTTTAATATTTTTTATTCAGTCGTTTTGGTATCTGTTTGCATACATAAGCCTAAGTCACAACAGTTCTTGAGTCGCAGGATGGGCAACAGTGGGAAAAGGCAGCAAGCATCTTTAACGCACCATGGAGCGGTAGCGCCAAGCTATTGGAAGACGGGCGAAAAACTGTCCTTCTGTCAGTGCAGAGGGAGTACTTCAGTTGACAAAATTATATTCTGCAAAGTTGTGCACCTTTCTTGCTGTCACACCTAGGTGGCTAGAATTTGAATACGAAGCAGTAGGAAAAATCCAAACTGAAGAAGCTTTGTCAGCAAGGAAATGAAAAGTAAAGAATATTAAGGCATTATAAAAAGAACTGAAGTAGCTAAGTAATGGGAGTTACACCTTTGAAAACAACTAATTTTTAACCTATTCATGAGGATAATTAACTGGGACACTGGATAAAGTCTGCAGACACTAGCATATTTAGGTGTAAATACATTTTTATTGGCATTTAAGTCATTTAACAAGACTGTTGCAACTTGTAAAGAACAAAAATCAATCCCCTCCTGTCCCAAAAATATTTCGATTAACACGGGTCTAGCAAAAGAACAAAATCTCACCCTTCTGGCACATAACGTATTAATTGAATCTAGAAGACAATAGATGTGGAACTGATTGAGACTAGGACAAACACTCAGAGAAAGAGTGGTAAAGTCAACAGAGAAGCGTTCAAGAATTATGTTGTTATGGAATGTGATCTTAAAAGAAACAGGCTGTGAGGTTGTATAACTAGAACAAAATGTTGTTTTTTCTGATGTATAATGTTGGAGGGTGGGTCATTATTTGTGTGGCCAATACAAGTAATGGGTCGATCCACGACCACCACTGGCAACCAAATACCCATTTGTGGCGCTTGACTCTCATATGGTATTGTTGCAGAGCTGTCCAAGACTTACTTAAGGGAGGTGGTGTCTGGTAGTAATCACAATTCACAAGCACACAAGAATACCACTCAATAAATGATTGTCCAGTCTGTGTTTTTTTTTGATAAAGGAAAAGTACATTTATTACACACACACACTACTCAGTGCTATGCAACAGTGTACAAATATACCCCAGATAATGGAATTACGTTTGGATGACATTTCTAATTATTCTTGTTCCTTGCAAAGGTAGATATAAACCAACAACCCACATGGCAGAACATTGACTTGTATCCCAATGTGATATTTGACTGTAACTTGGAGTGAGAGTACAACATTCTGGCAATAAAGTACATCTACTTTGATCACCAGTGGCTGTCAGTCTCATTACTCCAATAAGCATCAACAAGGAACATGTCTAGGCAGGCTTGAGTGGTTTGGGTTGCAAGGATTACTCTCAGCATGATCTACACACTCAATCCACACCCCTAAGGTTCACCATATTCCACACTAAAATATTCAGTATAGAAATGATGCACAGTTGACACAGTCACTAAAGGACATCAGTTGGTTGTTAATCATGATATAATACCATCTTTCACCCCACCCCTTCACAAGTCATATCACTGGCTACAACACTGCAGCCATATATTTGTAAACACATTTAGCATAACATGCTACCATTTGAACCAAAGTCCCTAAAATACTCCATTGCTGTAAAAACACCAGTAATTACAGCCGTTCACCCCTAGAGAGTGTTCACCATAGTGACATTCCATGGTTATCCTCAGTCTGGCCACAAGAACTGCAGCCATGATCTCCTCCCTCTAGAGGGTGCAGTTCCATAACCCTGAAACAAACGTTCAAGGTGGGACAAGGCTTAAAAACACTCTGAAACCCCTGAGGGGTTATCCTTTTTAAGTCCCCTGAAATTGAGGATGGGGAAAGATAATAACTTCTTCGGGGGAGGCTGCGCTCCTCCTGCAGCTCCCCCGAACTTGGTGATAATTGTGGTGGTGACTCCGCTCTCCTGGAGGTCACCATCATGTCAAACAAGTGGTTTCCTTGAGATTCTCGGCCAGGCTCCACAGGGCATTATGGGGCACTCCTCGTGGAGTGTACATATCTAATTAGCGCCTCTCCTCTTGCGCTGGGAAGAGCCGCTTTTCTGCCGGAATGAAGGTCACCATTTCAGGGGTATCCAGTCCCACCCCACCAAGTAGGTGACGTTGGGGAGCGGCGCAGGGAGCCCACCCACAGCCACTACCACCGGCTCTCTGCATGGCCAGCACCTTCCCGTGCTGCTGCGGGAGCCGGCTCAATAGTGTGAGTCTGTCCATTCTAGCAGGCAGACGAGTCTGGTGCTGTGTCCGGGCTGGCAACATGGAGGAGTCCCTCCTGCCTTCCAGGCACCATCTGGGCCCAGGGATGGCACCCTGGGCACCCTCTCCACCTTCACGGGAAGTGTGACAACACTCCCCGACTTGCTTTTCGTCTGCCAGCCCCACCCTCAGCCAGCTGCCACCTTCAGGGGGAGTCGACAGGGCTCCCCGACTATTCTTCCTTGGCGGGCCCTGAGTTGGAGGCCAGGGCCCTTTTCGCTATCTTCACGGGGGCACAACAGCATCCCCCGACTTGACTTCCTTGGGGATGCCATCATGCCATCCTCAATAGGGCACGATGGCATCCCCCAACTTAACTTCCTTATGGGCCCTGGGGATGGGTCTGGGCCCCTCTTGGCAACTTTATGGGGGGTACACCGGCATCCCCTGACTTAGCTCCGCACGTCAGAGCCAAGGGATGGGGTCCTGGGCCCGTCCCCTTCACATTCGAGGGAGCGCAATGGCACTCCCCCCATACTGCTGGTTCGAATGGGACGCGTGATGGTACCCCGTCCTTTGTTGGGGGCAGCCTCCGGACCTTGACCCACCCCAGAGACACATTCACGATCAGCAGCGGAGCCCCACGTGCTTCGTTGCCGGCCAGTAAAAAGGTCGCCAAACATCACACCATTATATCTCGGGCCCCTTTGGGCCAATTTTGGCAATCTTCGGCCCATTTTCCTCCTGGTTGTAATCCCTTGCCACCCAGAGCACTCTCTTTAGGCCGCCTGTCCTAGAAGGTTCCCACATTGGTAGGGGGCCAGTCCCACTGACCCCCTGCACCAGCCTTTCATCTGGGGGCCTTCTTTTCTTCTGGGCAGTGCGCTCTCTTTGAGCCAGGGCCCAGTCTTTACCCCAACTGGTCCTCAGGGGGATTAAGCCAGCTTACCTGGTCCTGGAATGTGTCCCACTGGGTCGGGAACCATTTAGGGGCACAGTCCGTGCCCCAGTGGGCAGTCTGTGGGTTCTTCCTTCCAGCTGTCCATGACACCGGTCTTTAGTCCCAGTGCTATGTAGAGAAGCACAGCCAAATGTGCAAGACCTTTTAAGTGGGGGTGGAAGTGTCCAGCAGTGCTGTGCCTCTGGTCTACCCTGTTGTGTCACATCACTTCTCTGCCCCATCCCAACCTCCCCGCACTGTCTCCTGGGATAGCTGAAAAGGGCATCGTCCAGGAGTCAGTTGCCACATGTGCTCTGAGAGACTCAGACCCTCCTCCGTGACATTCCTGCCAGGGCCTCTTCTAGCAATCCTCCAAGGATCCCGTCCTCGTTGAGGGTCGTGGTGTAGGCCCAGTTCCTTGCATGGAAGGACAGCTGGCTGATTAATGCAAGGCCCTGCTCCTGCAGCTGGACAGAGCAGTAATTGGCCCTATCCGAGCTGATTCAGAGAAAGACGACATTCCTGGGTGACCCATAGGCTGCACAGATATGCTTTCATAACCCCCTACTGCATTATTCTTTAAAAAAAGGTAACAGTGTACATTGGTGCGATCCTGCAGTCTGTGGACCCTAGGGAACTGGAGTTACACCCCAGTGCAGCCTTTCCTATTGGCATGTAATGGAGTGTCACTACAATGAAGACAGTGAGCACAATGACTATTCCTCACATGTATACACCCATATCATAAGGCCTACTCCAGGTCACCACCCACTCTGCATAGTACCTTCTGCGTCAAGCTTCCTAGGTGCAGTTCTTAGGCTGCGTATGACAGGAAATCTCCCTGCACAGCCCTCACATAGGTGCATCCATGATCACGTGTAACCAGGCCAGGGCCTCCTACCTTTGCTGCATCACAGCAGCCTTGGTTTCACAAGGCAGTACCAGCGGTAAACACCAGAGTCCATTTTACCATGAGTTTACTGTGGGTGAGTCCAAAACTATGATGCTCCCTCACAGTAAAAGGTCAAAAACCAGGTGATCCAAAAGAAAAAGTATCCGGCTGGACTAGGTAGTCAGAACCTTCTCCCACATATAAAAATATGGTGCACTGGAAAGAACTTCCAATTGCTATATCCAGATGAGAGCTAGGCACAACATTTCAAAGTATCAGTAAAGTCAGTTCCAGGCTTTATCATCGCTAGGGAGCAGAAAGTTCTCTTGTGATTGCATTGGACTCCATTTAACGGTCCATCCAGTGTAGAAAAAAAAAACCGACAACATTGTCCTATATTTAATCGTGCTTTGCAAACAGTAACCTGAAAAAGGCATTCCAGAATGTTTTTTTTTTTAATTTGTTAATGCACAGTCAAACCAAGGGGAATAACTGCTGGCCTTTAAAACTTGTTAAATGTTCTCCAAGTGCCATAAAATTAAAGACGTGTGGGATGACATTCATTGAGGCGCAGAAATAAGTTATGTTATGTTATTAGTATTTTTAATATGCGCATTCCTCCCCCAAAGGTATGTAGGGTATCCTTGCCCCTGAGAAGGTACAGAGTGAGCTGTCTGAAAAAAAGGTTATTGGAAGAGCCAGGATTTTTTCTTTCTGATTTGAGGGCTGAGATGGCCACTCTAATGGAGTAGGGGAGCTTGCCCCAACCCTTGGGGGCAATGTGGTAGAAAGGACATCCATTCAATTTGGCATGCCAGATCTGTGGGACGTGGGTAAGAAGTAGGTCAGCTAAATGAAATTGTCTGCTTGGGACAGAGAAGTAAATGCAGTTGTTGAGGTAGGCTGTGCCCCGATTGTTATGTCAGAGTCTGCTGGTGATAAGGGCTTGAATCACCACTCTGCAAATATTGAGTGGGAGCCATATGAATATTTTCTTTAGCATTCTGAGGGTGTGGAAGCAAGTTGATGCAACTGAGTTGATCTTGCTTGACATAGAGATAATGCTGAGGCTTCAGGCAGCTCTGGAGGGGATGGGGCTGGTTCCACCTCTGTAAGCCACCAAGCCGGTGTCCAGAGTAAGATGTCTTTGCTGAACAGCACCACTTCGGTTTTGTTACGCATTGATTATGAGGGCATTGCACCCTCATCCAGTCAGATACTTAGGGCATGGGTGTGATGAATTTGGATTGGGTGATGGCTCTGTTTTCCAAGAGAGAGAGGATAAGCTGGGTGTCACCTGCATAGGAGATGATGCTGAAGCTATGGGAATGGGAGGTGGTGGCAAGCGGGGCCATGTAGATGTTTAACAGGGTGAGAATCAAGAAGGAGCCCTCGGGAGCAACGTAAATACACTTTGAGGCAACAGACTGATCCAGGGCTAGGATCACAGATTGAGTGCACCATGAGAGAGGAAGTAGCAGATCCAGAGTAGAGCCATGCTGCCGATCCTGGCTTTGTGGAGTCGGTGGACAAGGATGGGTTGGAAAAAAGTGTCAAGGGCTGATGAGAGGTTCGGGAGAAGGAGTCTGTGATGTCTCCTTTGTCAGTAATTAAGCAGGTATTGATGCCAGTAATGTGGGATGTCTCTGTAATGTGGCTGGATCTAAAGACTGGCTGTGATAGGTCTAGGATGTGGTTTGGTTTGGTTTGGGGTGATTAGTGAGGTGGGAGATCATAAGTTATTCCAAGACTTTGGCTGGATAGGATAGAAGATGTTACAGTTATTACATGTTTGAATTATATGTATAAACTAATATGCAGTTGTTACAATTTAAACAAAATCATTACAATGTATTTTTCTTTGCTTAGGCTAACTAGGCCCCAGTTAGGCCTCTACTAAGATGGCTAATGCTGTTTCAGATTTATCTCTTGACACCAAAATGTGCCCTGTTTATTAATAATGTACTGTTCTTCATGAAACTACATCTATTTGAAACTTCCACGACTCTTCCTACCTGCTTGTTGAAGAGAGTTTAACTAAGAATCTTTACATTGTTCATGTAACATCTTTATTCTGCCACCTTTGATGGCATTAGATCAGAAAGGGTTTAATTTATTCACATAAGCGGAGTAGTGCTAGGATGGTATAGTTACATGACATTTTAAAAAGTTGAAATGAGATTTGCTAAAATAATGATACATTTGCTCTTACCATGATGACATTGCAGTTTCTGTTATTTTCTATGCAAGAACAAAATCCTCATTTCTGGGGTGAGCTAGAACTTTAGGATCATTTTGGGTCTCTAGTAGGGATGCTGTCTGATTTGTGGATGATTTTCCTCACACTTTGGACTTACAATATATTCCTGATTTTGTTTATTGCTGCATCTATTCTAGCCTTATAGCCTGCTGCTGAGGGCTATACCAGTTGTTAAAGACACTGAACCCGAGTAATAGGCCTGAGCCGCAAGTGAGGACTTATAACGAGGAAGAAGGGCCATTAACAACCAGTATAGCCTAAGGCAGAACAGCTATAAGGCTATTAGAACAGTCCAACCACTAAGGGTAGAATGTTCAAATTAAAAAGGGAGAAAATTAAAGACAAACAGTGGAATGTTTAAGCTCTGGGCTTATACCAGCCATTTTAAGCCCAGAACTACTCTACTGCCTTCATTGGAGCTCTCAACATGCCAATGTTCAAATTAAATGCTAGAGCTTTAATGGCAATTAGTTCAATGACCATTGTATAATTTATTGAATGAACTGAGCTATATTATTGCCTTCTATATCACACTTTTAATGATCAGTAAAGCTTTATGGTTTTTTAAATTAACTATCTTAAACTCTCATTTGAGTCAATCCTTTCTCATTGAACTGTATTTTTCAAATGGTGTTTTGAATCCTGCCTCTATGGACACATTGACTCATAACCTCGACCTTTATCATTTTTCATTATCTTATTGTGTAGATTATCTAGGTGGAAGTGTGCCCACAGAGGGAAAGGGCACTGTAGTTGGACATGGTAAGGGGGTCTGCCAAGGATTTCTTAAGCAGGGTAATGATGGTGGGGTGTTTCCAGGATCCAGGACAGACTTCGACCAGTCGTTTTGTTCCCTCCGACCTTCATTTTGCTGTGAGATCTTTGCTATAACCAACAAGAGCAACATATCCTATTAGAAGTAAACCTGAAATGGTTGCCAAAAACAGTGTGTTAATCTGCTACATTCATCACATGATGCAAATATCAACATGTGTCAAATGACACAAAACATAACATAGCTTAGCATAGCACAGCATGTTTATTTTGTACACATGCACTCATCACTAACCACATGCAAAACTGATTTACACAGAGGAGCAACTAGACTTAAACTTCGGGGAGGGCTAACAATGGGTTGGGGGCATATTTAGAACCTGGGAAAAAATGTTCTTGCAGGGGCTCTCTTTCCTGTTGTATGCTGAATTATATGGAGAGCATTTTTTATGGCCAATATGTTGCCACTGGTGCAGTAACAGTGGTCTCAGTTTTACTATCCATTAATGTGTTGTCAGTATTCTCCATTAAGGATTTTTAGCAGAATGAACAGTGAATGCTACATTTAAATGCACATTGGGTCACTAGACCAAGTAAGATGTAGAATTTTAGAACACTAAATGGCAAATAGTGCATTCCAAAATGCACTGGGCCTGTTGAATTGGTCTTTATATAGGGGCTTAAAAAATATAAGATGTTAATGCACATTTCCACAAGGGAGATTTTTCAAAATGTGTAGCAAATGGTGCAGTTTAAATGCATTTGTTTTGCCATTCTCCTGTTCATAGCTGTTTCTCAGCACATAGTAGGGTTATGTTAGGATACACGCTTTTTAGAAGCAACCACTCTCCTGCTGTCCCTTAGAAGGATGCCTCATGCCCAGGTACTCTAAGTCACAAAATAGTGAACCTATATTCAGCCGTACTACATGGTAAACCTGAGTAACATCTCCCATCAAGTATTCATTGTTTTGATACACTTGGGTAGTACCATGACCTGAAATGCATCATCATTTGGAAATATTTTGGTGTTAACAGCACATGCAGTGCAGAAACTGAGTATAAAGAGTGATTATCATTGGCTCCTCTAACCACACAAACTAGACTTAACTAGGATATCGATGGGTAAGCCTTTTAGGCCACTTCCTAGCGTGGGCCTGTCCTGCCAGCTGCTGATTTTGGGGTCCATCAATACAGTGGCAGGATCAGAAACTAACCCTAGCTCAAATGTCCTTTCGTTCACAATCCTTTTCTTCCAGCTCAATGAGGAGTCAATGGAAGTCTGTTGAGGAAGCCAAGGTGGATGAAGGGGTCAACTGTGAATTGACATTTGTGGTGAAAGAGTGGTTGATGTCACTGCCACTTTGGTACTTTATTCATTTGAAGTCCATGGGCAGCACATAATCAATACCCAAGCATGCATCAATAAATGAATATTATAAGGAGTGTTCTGAATAATAATACTTTCTAGAAATATGCAGCAATAGTTCACGGAGAGAAAAATGCTACAACTTAAAATCCTACATCTGTGGAATTTAACTTAATGTTTTACAGATGGGTGGGCGTGGCCAAACAAGATGGCCTGTGGGACACTCTTCAAGGAAGCTCCATGTGGACCTGGCTTAATCCCTAATTATCTTGCTGTATCTGCTCCATATACCGCACCACACTGAAGCAGCATTAAGTGCTGTGTGCTGCCTGCACCCTGTATTGCCCGAAATTGATAGTGTTGTGGCCGGCGAATCAAGTTGGCCAAGGTAAATGTGGCAGCTGGAGGAGGCTGCATGGTTGGCGCTGGGGGTGGCCCTGGTCTGCTCGGTCCGATCGGTTCTCTGAGGCTGCTTTCCTCACACTCCGTCGGTCCCAGTCAGAGACGATTACCGGTGTGGGACTCGACTGGTAAGGGGGCGGCACAGCTGGGGAGGCGTGGGGAAGATGCCACGATCGATGAAGCCTGTGGCAGCCCCTGGGAGCAAGCTGTTGCCTGTGCGTGCAAGGTGCAGAGAGTCAGGGATTGTCTGCCACTCATGAGGAGGAGCTGAGAGGCTTGGCTGCTGAATGTTCCTTCAGCCCATGGGGGACAGCTTACGGGGTGGGCTGAGTGGCTGGGATTGAATGCCCACCCACCCCTCCACCTCCAAAACTGTCAGACTCCTGGTGCGGAACTTAAGTGTTAAGCTGGTTTAAGTCTGTCATTCACCACTGCAGTCTACAGAAGGGACGTGAACTTTGTATACTGGGCCTGGGGATGCCCCTGGGATGTTGTAACTACTCACTGGATGGACTATGTAGATGGGGGATCCCCTGGCATTACAAGGAGGCCCTGTGACAGTGAGGGTGATCTTATGGTAAAGCCCTGACTCCTCCATTGGGGGGGCACCTGTGCACCAATAACAGCTGATTGGTGGAGGTCCTGTCTCATTGGTGGTCCTCTGGAAATACTGGTCCTGCTACTAGAGGGTAGGTGTTGTTTTGGTGCTGTGGGCGCTTGATTTCACGTGTGCCCTTTTGTTATGCTGGATGAGGAGGCACTATTGTACTAACACCGGGGGCTGAATGGGGGGATCACATTGACAAATGTGAGGATCCTACTGAGCCTGGGTTATGCAGGGTGGGTGCTGGGCACGCAGGAACAGCTGATCTGCTTCCGCCTGAAGGGTGCTGGTGAGATCCTTCAGACGGTATACCCATTGGGAGAAATAAACAGCCTGCACCCCCTCAGGGGAAAACTACTGAGCAATACACCACTGCGATTCCTCCCCCTCAGCGGCGAACACGGCAGGCAGGGCAGAGGAATATGTATATGTATATCTGCTTAGGAGCTGTCCCGTGCAGAGCTGCTGGCGGCCATACAGGAGTCCAAGGTAGCTCTTGAGGAGAAAATAGAGACTGTGGCGCTGGAAGTTAATGTCCTCTGGGCTGACCTCAGAAAAGTGTCAGATAAAGTCCGAGTGGTAGAGGGTTCCATCTCTGAACTTCAGACCGAGGTCGCCACACTACAGAAACAGATGGTGGTGGCCAATTCCAAGTTGAGGCAAGGATTCAGGATGCCAAGGGCAGGTCACACCATAATAATATTCATCCTATTGAGTTCTCGGAGTTGGCTGAGGGCAATACCACAGAGACATTTGTGGAGTGCTGGATCAGGGATATGCTCAAGCCAGCCAGACTTTCTACCATGTTTGCAATTGAGAGAGCACATCGGGCGCTAGAGCCTACCCCAAGGCCTGGGGCACTGCCGCGTGCCATAATAGTTTGGATCTTGAATTACAGAGACTGGTACTGCATTCTTCGGGTTGCCCAAGAAACAGATACTGCCCTTATTAAAAATCACAGAATATCCATATATCCGGACTATACCAACATGGTCCAGGGTTCAAGGAAGGGCTTCTTGGAAGTGAAGGCCAAGTTGCAAACATGGGTATCCACTACATGCTCTTATATCCAGCATGCCTTTGGGTCATTTCAGGGGGCAAGTCCCACTTCTTTAACACCCCTGTGGATATGGGGCAGTGGGTCGTGATATGGGACAAGGTACCAAATGACAGGTTGGGACATCATCGATCAGGCTCTGAGAATGCAAGGGAGGGCCCGCAGTCCCAATTGGAGGTCATGTGAGTCTCCAAGGATGGACAACTCCCTACTGTCTGGTGGTGAGGGCCCTTCCAGGGTCGAGACTCAGGGGGAAGGAACCATGGCATTGGTGCCCTTGAATCCTGTAACTGTTGGCGAGGAGTTGGCAGATGCTCTGGAGTCTGGTATGGAGCTGGGCAATGCTATAGTCTGGCGTTTTATTCTTGTTTGATCTGCTCTTTGACATATCTGTGTGCCTTCTTTCCTTTTCTCTTAGCTCAATTATCTTGGGGTGTGCAGGTTGAAATGTGCATCCTATTTCAAGAATTGTGTACGACAACTGAGTTTTTCATGGGATGTTTTCATTCACGCTATTGCTAGCACTGCTTTGGTGGGGGCTGCCATAGGTTAACATGTTGTATAATTATTGACAGATATAGGTGGTCATTACAACCTCGGCGGTCTTTTTCCAAGAACGCCGAGGGACCGCCGTGCGGAAGATCGCCAGTGGTGGTGGTTTGCCGCTCTGCCTATTTTGACCGTTGGCAGCTCTCCGTCCTTTTACGGATGGAGAGCCGCCAACAGCCATACTGGCGGGAGGCGGGGAAGAGGAGGTTGCTTCACCTCCCCCGCCACGCCAACAGAACACCGCCCAGCGAATCACGTCCTGTGATTCGCCGTGGCGGTGTTCTGTTGGCGGTGTGGTGTCGGCGGAGCTGCCCCCATGGCTCCCGTCCCCTCCCGGAGGATCGACGGAACAGGTAAGTCGATCGTCTGTTAGGGGAGGGGGTGGGGGGTTTTGTGTGTTGTGTGGGTGCATGGAGGTGTGTGTCTCT
Organism: Pleurodeles waltl; assembly: GCF_031143425.1. Taxonomy (NCBI): domain Eukaryota; kingdom Metazoa; phylum Chordata; class Amphibia; order Caudata; family Salamandridae; genus Pleurodeles; species Pleurodeles waltl. The sequence goes on along the minus strand of NC_090444.1, from coordinate 202,335,943 downwards.
GTATGTAGAGGGGGTGTGTGAGTGCGTTTATGCTTGCGGGGGTGTTGCGTGTTTTGGGAATGAGTGCGTGTATGTCTGTGGGTATGTCTGTATGGATGTGTGCGTGTATGTTTGTATGTGGGTGTGCATGTCTGACTGTGTGTGTGGATGTAGGCATGTATGTCGGCGTGTAAGTGTGTAGGTGGTGCCTGCGTGCGTGTCGTGTGGCTATGGGTGATGTGATGTTGGGGGTCGGGGTGGGGAGGGGGGCCCTGCCACCTTTGGGGGGTGGCAGGGGTGGTGGGGGGTGTAGGGGAGGGAGTCTGGGTGGGGGTGGGGGGTTGGGGAGACCCCTATCAGTGCCAGGGAAGGAATTCCCTGGCACTGATAGTGCTTACCGCCATGGATTTCATGGCGGTTCAAACCGCAGGAAATCCACGGCGGTAAGCCGGGTCAAAATACCGCCAGCGGTATAGTGATGGCCGCCGGGCTGGAGACCCAGGTCTCCAGCCCGGCGGGCGGAACGGAGAACCGGCGGATGACCATGGCGCTAACCGCCATTGTCATAATAAAAAAAAAAGACCACCAGCCTGTTGGCGGTCTTACCGCCGCTTCTCCACCTTCCGCCAGGGTCATAATGACCCCCACTATGTTTCGTGTCTGCAGGGCAGGGGTTGCTACCACCACATCAGTGGTAAGCTTTAGTTTTGGGGTTAGGGAATAGGCTATGGGTCCTGGGAGCAATAATGCAAATAGATGTGTTGTTATACTGTCTCTCCGGGGTGGGGGTGTTGAAGGGGTCTCTTTACTTTGTTTTCCTCCAGATCGTGGGTTGTCATTGCTGTTTTTACTGCTTGTCTTGGGAGGGAGGAGCAGGGATGGTTCTAAGGTTATTGACCTCCTATGTTGGGGAGTGTTTGGTTCTTCCTACAGTGTGTGGGAGTACAAAGGACGGGGGTAAGCCTCTCAGGGATCGCAGGACTGGACATGGTCAGACACAGGGAGATTCCAGCAGACGTAGGGAGGCAACTTTCTGACACATGGCTGAACATATAAGCGTGGTTACATGAAATGTCAGGGGGTTTAAAAATGATTCTACATGTTATAGAGTACACTCTTTCCTTTGGACACACAAAGTGCAGATAGCTTATTACAGGAAACACATTTGATGGATGGGGAGTACCAGAAATTGGGAAAGAAATGGCAGGGTCACCTCTTCTCTACATCATACTCGTCATATGCAAGGGGCGTAGCCATTTGGGTGGCACGGTAGGTCCCCTTTAGACACATTTACAGTGAAGCAGATGTGGAAGGGTGTTATCACCTTCCTTGAGGAACACTGGATGGGGAACCACTTAGAATCCTGATTACATGTGTGCATAACACCAACGATCGATCCTTCTATGCTAACATTGGATTTGCTGGAGACTGAGGTGGGTTCTCCCAATATATGGACAGGAGATTTTGATTGTGTTATGGGTGGGGAGAGGGATTGTCACCCTCCCTGGGAGGGTCTAAGCCCCTGATGGTGGGGTCCCTCATCATGTTCATGCATAATGTGGGACTCTTTGATGGTTAGAGGGAGTTGCACCTGGAGGGCTGGAAGTACGCATCACTCAAAAATGCACAGCACTTTTAGTTGCCTGCATAGTTTTTTACTGAGGGGCCTGGACCACTCATAAGTGGAAGCAGTGACATACCTGGGGCGATTCCTCTCTGATCATGCTCCTGTGCCTCTTAGACTGAGTTTGGGGGCTGTGAGGGGAGGGGTTTGGTCCTGGTGCCTGCCTCCTGACCTTTTAACTGATACAGTCTGCTGGGAGGTTTTGGCTACCTCTGTAACTGAATAGCTGGAGGTGAACTGGCGTACTGTGAGCAATAGGGTGGTCGAGTGGTAGGCACTGAAAGCAGTCATCCGAGGGACATGCATGGGGACTGTAAGTGGAGTTCGCAGGCATTTAGACGATGAGCTTAAGACCTTGGAAGGACACTTGGCAGATGTGCAAAAAATTAAGATGCTCACTGCTGAGGCACGCAGGGAACATCAACAATTATACAGGGAGGTTTGCAGGAGTTGAGTGGTGCTTGATAAATTGACGCTCAAGGCCTATCGGCAGAGATTACATAGGGAGGGAGATAAATTGGGCCAGCTGTTGGCATGGGAACTCCACTGGAAGGTGGAACCCCCTCCTATATTGCATCCTAGGAACGCTGTGGGCGTGCTGGTCACTGGCTGGCAAGACATCCTGGCTGTCTTGGTGTCTCATTTGTGCCCCGTTTATCGGTGGGCCCTGAAGGGGCATTACATGACTTTATCCAGAGAGTGGAGCTTCCTCAGTTGGGGCCTGAATAGGTGCAGAAACTGTAGAAGGATATGTCCTTGGAGAAGCTAGGGGTTGCTATAAAGGCCCTAAACAGGTCCAAGGCTTCAGGTGGGGATGGATTTCCAGTTGACTTTATCAATCATACTCAGCTGTACTCTGGGAGAAGTTATTGGAGGCTCTTCTTGAAGAGCAGGAGAGGGGTGTATTGCCGGAAACTATGCGTCAGGGTATTATCTGTCTTATGCTTCTGAGGGGCACAGGCGAGCCCGTCTTCATCTAGGCCACTCACTATGTTGCTTCTGATATCAAGATTTTATGCAAAATTTTGGCCACTAGGTTGTGCGGGTTATACAACACTTGGTCCATGAGGACCAATGCGATTTTATGCCAGCGCACAGCACGACTTTTAAATCTACATTGATTAACACGTCTTGCATGAGACCTAGGGAGCAGCGCATGAGATGGTGTTGGTATCTCTGGACCTGGAGCAGGCCTTTGATATGCTTGAACGGTGTTATCTGATGGCAGTGTTGCAGGGTATGGGGCTTGGACCCAAATTTTGTGCTTGGGTGCAACTTTTGTATACTGACTCCTCTGTTCGTGTTCAATTGGGTGGTGATATATCTGAGGCCTGGGTGGTTGGCAGAGGGACCAGACAGGGTGCCCCTCTGCTCCTATTTGCATTAGCAATTGAGTCTTTGGCTCTGTAACTCCATTGATAAATGGTTTGCTGGGGGATTCGAGTAGGGAATTCTACTTGCATCATATCCCTTTACACTGATGATGCGTTGGTGTATCTTAGGTCACCAAGTGAGTTGGTACCCTTGTTGATGCACCTCTTTAATGGAATTTGGAAGGGTCTCTGGTCTAAGGGTCAGTGCCCACGAATCACTTTTATTTCCTTTGGAGGGCTCTGTGGTCAGCCGGTAGATCAGCTGCCGGAGGTTGGACTTTGTTGAGAACTGGATGGGGTTCTGATATTTAGGTATCTGGGCCACCCACACCAAGGAGGCTCAGATACGCCTCAAAGTTGATAGGTGGTGTCAGGCCTTGAACACTCAGTTCTGCTTTAGAATAGACTGCTCCTATCAGTGATGGGTAGGGCCACCATAGCCAAAATGGTTCCTCCCACACTGTCTGTATCTAGTTCAGAATTCTGCTGACAGCTTTTTTCTAGACTGGACAGTCTGCTAGTCTCCTTGATATGGGCTGGGCACCGCAGTAGAGTGGAGTTAACCAAGTTTGAAGGGATATGGAGGATGGGGGTTAGCAATCCCAGATATCAAGTTATACTATTATGCAGCACATCAACAGCACTCCGCGAGGTGGCTGACTGAGACTGATCCGCAGAAGAAGCAACTCTTCCGGGGCATTTCGGTGCAGACACGTTACCTCAACTCTTGATGAAGGGGGGTTGATCGGAATACCTGGTCCTGTATTTGGTCAGAACTACTGCAGCTCTCTGGGAACAGGTGGTGAGGAGGGTGCTTCGTCCCTTTGATAGGGAATTGCGACTCTGGGATCTCGCCCTGTTCCAGGCTATTGAGGATAATATTATCTATGGAACAATGCAGAGTGGGGGGCTGTCTAGTGGTGGGCAATCTGTATCCTGCTGTCTGGTGGTGGGCGATCTGTATCCTGGGGAGGTTTTCATCTCAGTCCAGGAGGCTCAAGGCACGTTTGAAATAGGCTCATGTCACATTCTGTACTATGCTAAGCTGGAAAGTGTTGCGAGGGAAGTGTGGTGTGACTTCCCAGTTGCTCCACAGGTGTCGGAGATCCTGGGGGGGGTCTGATTCAGTGTGGAGAAGTGCGACACTTGATTATCTTATTCTAAAGCCCTTCAAGGGGGTCATGTGGAAAAAACCCTGTGTGGCGTGCCTGGGAGCAGAAACTGGAGGGCCCGATGTTTGACACTGATTGGTCACGAGCCTTGGACTTGGTGCACACTGTTTCTTTCAATAACAGGTTGAAACTTTTAAATTTCAATTTTCTGCATCCCACTTATGTGTCACCTTACAAATTACACATAATTGATCCTTCTAGGGGAACTAGATGTAAGCGATGTGGTGAGGAGGATGCCACTTTTCTACATTTGGCTTGGCTATGTGATGGGGTCTAGCAGTTTTCGAGGTTGGTGGTTCCTAGGATAGAGGAGGTTGCGGGCTTGGCAATCACTCTGACCTTGATGGCTTGCCTATTGGGAGTGGCGGCGTGGCCTAAAGGGCGTAAGATCCTCTATAAACTCGCACAGCTCGCGCTTTTGCTGGCCAAACATAGAGTGGCCAAAGGGTGACTAGGATCCAGGAAACTGCTGATTGACAACTGGCTTAGAGATCTGGAGTGGGGAGCAGTGGAGGAACAGCATATGTATGTGGTATGTACAGATGATGGGGCAGGGAGGAGATACTGGCATAGGGGCACTCCTCGATCAATTTAATGATGATGATGATTCAACTTCTGATGTTAGCACTGATGTGGAAGGTTGACTTATTCAGCGACCCTGTCTTTTCATGTCAAATGTGACAACCAGCTGTGTTCATGTCAAGTTCATCGCACTATGCTTGGGTTATACAGCTTGGCTTATGTATTACGCTCAGATATACATGGTGTGGTTATTTCAAATGATGCCTGTTCTGGTATGTGTACTGTGCTGCTCGTTCATGGACCCTTGTGTCTCTCTCTACTTGAGGGTTTACCTATGTGATCTTGTGACTCTTGCACAGTATGATTTGTATTTGAGTTATATAGAAAACCAATAAAATAAAGTTCTAAAAAATATTTTTACAGGTGGCACAGTGCATATGTTTAACTGGAATCCTTGTGTGGGGCAGACGGATCAAGACACTGATGTCTTGAGCTAATATTGAGTAGAGGCATAAAATATATTTATAGAACAATGGTAGGTGGTCTTCTAACAGCAGTGATGTGTGCTAAATTAGAATATTCAAGAAAACAATTTTGGGTAAACATTACTAAGGAGCGCCTCTCCTTCTCTTAACCTCACCCATTCACTCCCACTCCCTAAGCAACTGTAAATCCCTAACATTGATGCCCTCTTAGCCCTATTCCTCCAAAACACCATCTACAGCAGTGGGCACACAGTGAAATGTTACTGTTAGGAGGAGGCACATGAGAGGTCAACCTTTAAATATTGAAGAGCGGCTGAGCAGTTACCTTATTGGGACACTCTTGGACCTACCTTAGCATCGATTTAATAGAATACTCTGATTTACAAGGCACTGTTACTATCTGATTCTTCTCTGTCAACCCGAAACTTCTTCCCTCCCATTCTATTGCGTTTTCATCACTCTCTACCTGTTCTAAGATGCCTATGTCTGGTTATTTATAAATCACTGTTGCCTGTCCAGTGAGGTACCAATATCGTGGGCAATACCTGCTTCAACCACAAGTCTCATTTCTCATACTCTATGCCTTGTCCATTTTGTCTCTTTCCCATTCCCTTTGCGTGTTAGTTTATCTACTGACAGCTTAAAAACCAATACAAATAAGCAACAAAACATTTAAAACAAACAGGGACAAATAAAGCCCTTTCGTTCTAAAAATATAAATTAACAGTTTCTTTATTTTGAACCACTAATAAGTCTCTCTCTCTCATCCTATTTGTGCCTCTCTGAGTATTTCTCTTATCAACTTAAAATTCTTCATTGTTTTCTGTCACTTTCTCTGGGTCTCTATTTCTAGGATTCTTTCAGTCTCTCTGTTTCTCTCTTTCTTAATCTCTCGTCCAGTGCATCTTTCTCCAGATCCCTCTCTTACGTACACCATGTTGGCATGTGCAGAGTGAAATCATGGAAAACAAGAGTGATTCAGAAGACTTTGCATATTAATTTTTCTCTTTATCATCCTCAGCCAAACAGTGCCCAATTCTCTGCCACAATGTGCATCATTCTCCTGTCCCAGAGCAGAAAGCCCTTCCACATCCTTCTGAGTCTCTCCTCTGCTCCTCATCCTTCAACCACTTAGCACTACTTCTCCTCTTATCCACCTCCCCTTAGTGACTGCCCTACTCATATTTCCTCTTTCAGGTCTACCACAGAGTTTGTCCTCCTCCTTTGCTACTATATCTTTTTTCATTCTTTTGCTGTCCACATTCTTTACCCTTTCATGTTTTCCATCTTCCACTACAGTCTCATTTCCTAGTCTCTCTTCTGAAATTTTTCCAGCCTTATTCTCCAATGGAAAATCGTTTGCTCTCTCCATCAATTTTGCATCTGCCTACTCCCCTAGTCCTGCACTACACTAGATTGCAAGGCCTGCTACAGATAATTCTTCTGAAAGGGGATCTCTTGGGTGAGCCACAAGTAATATTCACATCAAATGTAGATCTCACAAAGTCAGAAACTTACCAACTGAAGGGAATGCTTGCTGCTTGATGATCACCATGTTTCCTGCCACCAGCCCTTCCAGAGCTGCATGGCGTTTTGGATGGTGGGACTTCTGGGCCTAGAGTTTGTAAATTCCCTGGCTACCTCTTTGGCAATGCTGCTCCAAAAGCATAAGAATTTGATTTTTTTTAACATAGCCAAGGGCATACCTTTTAATGTAATGGTTTTCAAACTTTTTATGGCAAGTCACTCTTGAGTTAAAAATATTATGGTAAAACCTCTCCTATCCCGCCCATTACGTAATCTGCTAAAATGTTTAACAGTGAACATTGATTACTGTAGATGTTTCACATTTGAATTTTAGGGTACTTGACTGGGCTACAATCAAAGATAGGAGAACAATCATAATATTCACTGGTGCATGACACTACTCCACCCTCCAAACATTTAAAATGCTGGGACCTCACAGCATTTCCAAAAGCACCTGATAGGCCAGGTGCAAACTCCAGTGAAATTCATGGAGGCTTTTTTTTCATATCACGTATGCTTTCTACAGCAGATTTTGCAAAAAGAAAAACGTGATGGATAGAATGTTTGAATTCACTTGTAATTACTTGGGATCATGTTCCAGTCCATTGTTTTTGTTTTGTTGCCCTCCATGCCATCTCAGGCAAGAATGCAATTTATGTATATCAGCCTTAGTCCTGCAGAGATAGAAATAGTCTAGATGAAACCAGGCCTGGAACCCTATAAATGGGAACACAAGTATCCTTAAACCAGTTTTGGTCTATTGGGACCTCAGCAGGAGGGTGCAGCTTGAGTCCTATAGCACACTGAGCCGAGGACCCAGGTCTGGGCACACTGATAGCTCTTTGAGTGTCACACCAAAGAAACCAAAAAGTGATGGATGGAAAGATTGAATTATTTTCAGCCATTGGTAATTACTCAGAGCTGCATTCTAATCCATGTGCACTCGGACAGGATCCAGCGATATGCAAATCAGCCTTGGTACTGGTCTAATTTTTCATCTCTGCAAATGACTGTCCTATCCTTAACCAAGTGATATCCATGTTATCAATTTAAGATACATGAAAGTTTGAAACACCCCTACTGGAATCATTTAACATTTATGCAGGTTGTGTGTAGATGTCTGAAGTTGGACCAGTGATTAATCCATATTACTAATATATGAAGTTGCCTACAATGTGCATTAAACAGTATGGAACCTTCTTTTATCCTTGGTGTCAACATGCAATATATCCTTTGTGCACTTTATCTTTAAATAGTGTTGCACAATATTGCTGTCTTCACAGCACCAATAAAATATAAGAGACAATGATATTATATTGTATGTTATACTTTAGTATCCTAGGCTAATATTTTATACTTTTATGGAAGGCAACATTCTTTTGGCAAGGCACTATCTAACTTTTAAATCTCATTTGATGGGTTACTTATTCTAGCTCTTTGTTTGAAATGAAAGTGTTGCTGGGAACCCTGCTGTTATTTGTTGGTGAATGCAGAATGCAATACTGTAATGGAATTTATATAGCGCTTACTACCACTGACCTCTTGAACAAAGTCCAGAGCTCCATTTTTAGGACTCTGTTCCAGCTGCCCCACAACGCATCCAGGGGTGTGGAAATTAATAAAATATCAACTTGTCTGTGGGACAGGTTGCTTAACAAGTCTGCTTGTTCTGTAATGAAATCCAATTATTGCCTTGTAGTGCGCTGCCAAATTATGGCAGCAATCTAATTATATAAGAGCTCTGACAATAGCCTCTCTTATTTTGCCAAAGCTCATAATATATTATTAGGGTTTTAATACTAGCAGTTCCCTTATTTTCCAACCTTTTGCAGATCTACATACTGGGGCTAGAAGTAGCAGTAAGTAATAGTTCCAGGGTTGCAATGACCTTTTGAGTTTGTGCAAAGCTACTAACTTGCACTTTTAGGGGTTTTCACCAGCTCTTTGCTAATCTTTTCCCATACTTAGAAAGGTTGGAAATTTACTCCTGAAAGGAGCAGCAGTAAAACTTCTTCCATAGTTGGGGGAAAAAAGTGGTTGGAGGGCAAGTGAACTTGTAAAATGCTCAACAGATTTTCGCATAAGCAAATCTATACATACATTTTTGCTCATACTAAAATGCATTTCACAAATATTTTCTAGGAGTACGACTTCCTGGCCTACTTCTGTAAATTCTTGTTAATTCATGAAAGCTGTACATCTGTTCTAATTCAAGGACATATACCGGAGGTGCACTTTTGCAATTTTCTTTAAGAATTGGGTCCCTAATTAGGTCTGGAATGAACAAAGACTTTTGTTTTTATGAAATACTGTCTCTGTCAGCTTGCTTCACTGTGAGTGACAGCATTCTGCTCTTTCACAACAAGCATATCAGCACACAAAGAGTTTTGTTCAGTGCCAGAGACTATTGTGGCAATGTGTGCTTTTTGAGACCAAAAATATTTCTGCTTTTTTCCAATGTTATAATAGTGAGGACCCAACAGTTCCCAAAACAAAATTTTACAAAAACAAAGTCAAAACAAGACATGCACTGACAAAACTAGAAGGCTGGCCACCAATATTAGACCTATTGGTTTTGTCAATGCTTGTGTATATTCATGTTTCCCGTAATCCTCTTGAAACTGGTTACACTCATTTTTCAATATGGATATTTTTGGGAAATACTAGCATGCATCAACACATTTGACTAGAAATGGTATGTAAAATTTCACAGTAGTTTGTATAGGAAAACATTTTTTTCTTAGTTTCATTTTTGTGAACATTTTATTTTGAAAGGTGAGAATCATCAACTTTGCTTTCAAGCTTCTGCAAATATTTGAGAGCATAAATGATAAATAGAGAGCATTCTGGGAGCATTATATCTAGCCTCATAGTGGAAAACTTTGCAAACGTGTACACATTTTTTGTTGGAACCTCTAAGTAGTGGAATCTGAGCTTACAACATTTCCTTAGAGCGCTCACCCTAATAATAAAGGCCTTGCGTTAATGAACCATATACAGGTTCAAACAGAATTAGCAAATGGACCAATTATTACCTTACTTGCAGACAATTCCCTTCCGAATCCATAATCTGGTACTGTAAATGGAACCTAAGGGGTTTGGGCTGCAGGGGTTTGGGCCTAGTTGTCCTAAGGACAAGATAAACATGAAATCTTGTTGTCCTTGACCCCAAACAATACGTCCTGAGCATTGTCACTGGTGATTTTGGAGTTCAAAATAAGTGACCGACAAGCTGTTCAGAAAGCTAATTTTCTGTGATATATGCACTCAGCGCAAGCTGCCAACACAGGATCATTTAAGAGCTTAATCTGGAGTGAAATAACGATTTACAGTAATCTCTAGCCAGATAACCTCAAAAAAGGTCTCGAAATGAAAGGGGCTGCTATTCTATGGAACCATTATGCACCATATAATCAGTTTAAAACAGCTTTATATAAAGTGGTTCACACAACTTCTTTTAATATCGACCGATACAGCTTAAAGAGACTACAGTATGCCCACCTTTTCAATGAGAGCTATGAGCTTTGGTAATGCAAAGGTATCTTATTGAACTATTCACTGTCAATTATAACTGAAGTTCTGCCAGATACGGATGGGCTGTTTCCCTTCATTAGATCTTTTTTCACCTTGGGTGATCTAACCTGCCACCTAATAAGGGTCATTTAGGCTACTTGCACCAGGAGACGCTGCCACATCTCCTGTGCATTTGTCCACACTTAATATACGAGCACGGAAGACTCCTACGATGGTCACTGATAAATCAGGTGCTATGGACTATTCAGGCGGCCATTGACTTTCTTTTGAGTAGAGCACATCAACAAGTGATAGTAAGCCTCGTAAGTGCATTAAGGAACGTAGTTTTGCCAACTGCATCTGCAGGAACTTAATTTATTCCATCTCGGAGGACTTTTGGTTGAATAACAGAGCATCTTCAACTCATAGTGAGTAGGCTGCTAGTGGAGGGCTGTGATCTAACTCTGACTTTACTCACTAATCTTTCTCTTAATGACAGTTTTAAGCTGACAGCCTCAGCTATCCTGCCGCTGTAAGCAATATATTTTCAGCAAGTAGTTTGAATCTGCCTGTCTTTTAATCAAATAAGATTTTAAAAACGTTTGATGTTTGTTTAGATTTTTCTTTTTACATCAAATGTTTTCATAGCAGGTTTGAGCAAATTCAGTCTAAAGCACAGGGCACTTCGTAATGGATATCTGCTCATAGGACAATCGTAGCAGTCAAACAATTTTTATGATCATTACGCTTTGGTAAACACACTTTTTACTGGATATCATTTTTTAGTATTTTGATCATGAGAAACGTGTGATTGTGTTGAGCACTTCTTTTAAACAATATGTTTCGTACTTTAACTGACTTAATAAACTTGAACTACCCCTGAGGAGGTATAGTTACGACTTTGACTCATTTCACCTGTTCACTTTAAATAGCCAGTCCCACCTGACATGAAACAATCAGGTAATGCAATGACAACATGGGTTTGTATTTCCTGAGACAGGAAGGCAGCAGAGATTGCATAAAGCAAAAAAAGACACACAGAGGACGGTCAGGGCTGCCAATGTCCTTGAAGGAATACTTTGTTGTTATGGCTGAAGGTCGGGCCAGCAGCCCCAGCCCAACTAAGCTGACGGAGGGGTGAGGAGTATTGGGGGTAGGTGGGGGCGGGGGACCAAAGCCCTCTCAGTCCACCGGTGGTTGCCCACCTGGATTTCCCCGCCTGCGATTTAATGCATCTCTTTGCTGCTACGCAGACCGTTCCTGCAAGAATTGGTTCAAATACAGACCTACTTTTATTCTTCAGGGAGCGCCTGAGAGCGACGCCACATTGATGCTCTAGAGGGCGCCACTGCAAAATCTACCTGCGGCTGAGCCGTGCGGTATACAATGGAGCTCAATTTCTGCATTTTCTTTCGCAAACGCTTCCTTAAAAGTGTCTTTAACATCAGCACCGCATCACCGGGCCTCGCGCTTAAAAGGTCACACGTACTGACCAAGCTGGAGATCAATACCAGTGACTGAACGTTGTCCCTATGGGCTCTCTACTGTGTGTTTGCTACGGGTGCTCGTTGTCTCTCAGTGGTAAATGCTTTCAATAACTGTGAGGCAGAAGCGGTAATAAAAACCGAGTTAAGTTGGGTGCACTGGACTGCTACGGGGTCTGCTGGTGACCTCTGAATTGAAGACTTCGTCCACCACACATTACCGCTCGTGTCAGGCCCATTACTTCTTCTAGAAACTGAGAAGGACCCCAGACTGTGTCGGGGACGTGCGGATTAGTAGACGCCTGTGATTCCCGAAGTCTTTAGACTAAAGCACGCGCGCCGCTCACCTGATCTGACCCGGGGTTATGTATTAATCAATGAAAACCAATCACTTTTACAACGTATTATTTGCTACCTCTTATATCTTGTTTACTTTTGATACATGCACAACGGCCACCACTGCCTCATGTAACGTAACTATTGTTTGAGTGTTTTGAGTGTCTACCATTTATTGCAATTTTTTTTTACCTCTACTCGTACTTTATGTGCTCTTGTAACCTGCACATGTCACTTTTTCCTTTCGTAACGTATCCTTTGCTACCTCGTGTATTTTTTTTGCTCTTGATACTTGCACAATTATCACTATTGCCTCATGTAATGTAACATTTGTTTTTGTAACAGGCTCACTTGTAATTCTTCTCCTCTTGTATCTTTACTTTGCCTATTGTGAAGCGCTCTGACACCTTCGGGTAAAGTCCGCGCTATATAAAAACGCATTAAATAAATAAATAAATAAAATAAATCAAACTTTCAAGTCAGTCTCCAGGGAGAACCGCAACTTTGCAAGAAAAAACATAAACTTACTGATGTTAAGAGTCTATTTTGCTCATTTGAGCCCAAAGTGCTTTTCCAAACGGATACTTTCTGTGACCCTAGGCACCCACAGCTTCATGCTGAACCATCTGCTGAAGAAAATGGTGAAATATTTCTGTTGCCGTTTAGTGAAAGGCGCCTCACTGTTCCTCACCTTTCTGCTCTCCCCCACCCCGCACCTTTAAAATAGTTAGTTCCTGCCAGCTTGTCATCCTGTTTATTTCATCTGTATTTTATCTTCTGGCACCTGTATCTCTGCAAGCAAAATCGTCAAGTAAGGTCCTGGTTCAATCATCCACAATACTCTTGGTACGCATGGCAAGCCTGAGTCCCCCCATCGATGCGGGGAGTTCATCTTCCCCTAGAAATATCTGGCGAAATGCAGCTCAAACATTGCAGTTGTGTGTACAGTTTCCTTAAATATTGGCTAAAACGCCCTATGTAGTTCAAATCAAATCAAATCATAAACATTTATAAAGCGCGCTACTCACCCGTGCGGGTCTCAAGGCGCTAAGGGGAGGGGGTTACTGCTGCTCGAAGAGCCAGGTCTTGAGTAGTCTCCGGAAAGCGGAGTGGTCCTGGGTGGTCCTGAGGATGGTGGGGAGGGAGTTCCATGTCTTGTCCGCCAGGTAGGAGAAGGACCTCCCACCCGCCGTGGTGCGGCGGATGCGAGGGACGGCGGCGAGAGCGAGGTTGGTGGAGCGAAGAGGACGGGTGGGTGTGTAGAAGCTGAGGCGGCGGTTGAGGTATTCGGGTCCCTTGTTGTGGAGGGCTTTGTGTGCGTGGGTGAGGAGTTGGAAGGTGATCCTTTTGTTGACGGGAAGCCAGTGCAGGTGTCTCAGGTGGGCGGAGATGTGGCTGTTGCAGGGTATTTTGAGGATGAGGCGGGAGGAGGCGTTTTGAATTCGTTGCAGACGTTTCTGGAGTTTAGCGGCGGTTCCTGCGTATAGGGTGTTGCTGTAGTCCAGGTGGCTCGTGACGAGGGCGTGGGTCACGGTCTTTCTGGTGTCGGCGGGGATCCAACGGAAGATCTTTCGGAGCATGCGGGGGGTGAGGAAGCAGGAGGATGATACGGTGTTGACTTGTTTGGTCATGGTGAGAAGTGGGTCCAGGATGAAACCGAGGTTGCGTGCGTGGTCTGAGGGGGTCGGTGCGGTGCCAAGGGCCGTGGGCCACCAGGAGACGTCCCAGGCGGTCGGGGTGTTTCCGAGGATGAGGACTTCCGTTTTGTCTGAGTTCAGTTTCAGACGGCTGAGTTTCTTCAAATCTTCGACGTCTTTCATTCCATCTTGCAGGTTGGTCTTGGCGCTGGTGGGGTCTTTGGTGAGGGAAAGTATCAGTTGAGTGTCGTCGGCGTAGGAGGTGATGATGATGCTGTGTTTGCGTACGATGTCGGCGAGGGGGCTCATGTAGACATTGAAGAGAGTCGGGCTGAGCGAGGAGCCTTGTGGGACGCCGCAGATGATCTCAGTGGGGTCTGAGCGGAAAGGTGGGAGGTAGACTCTTTGGGAGCGGTTGGAGAGGAAGGAGGTGATCCAGTCCAGGGCCTGTCCTTGGATCCCGGTGGAGCGGAGGCGGGTTATTAGGGTGCGGTGACAGACGGTGTCGAAGGCAGCCGAGAGGTCGAGGAGGATGAGGGCGACTGTTTCTCCGTTGTCCATCAGGGTTCTGATGTCGTCTGTGACTGAGATGAGGGCGGTTTCTGTGCTGTGATTGGCTCGGAATCCAGACTGAGAGGGGTCGAGTAGGCTGTTGTCTTCAAGGAAGTTGGTAAGTTGCTTGTTGACGGTCTTCTCTATGACTTTGGCAGGGAAGGGGAGGAGCGAGATGGGGCGGAAGTTCTTCAGGTCGCTTGGGTCCGCCGTAGGTTTTTTCAGTAGGGCGTTGACTTCAGCGTGTTTCCAGCTCTCTGGGAAGGTAGCAGACGAAAACGAGCTGTTGATGATGGTCTGGAGGTGCGGGGCGATGATGTCGTCGGCTTTGTTGAAGATGAAGTGTGGGCAGGGGTGATGTAGGAAGAATAGGAATACATCATATACAAACAAACATAAATTCCCAAATACCAATACAAGCATTTTAGGCTAGATAGTTGTAAACCAATGTAAGTAGTGAAAGGCTTAATACATGACATGTTAAAAAAAGACAGACTGTGGGTTCAATAGAAAAGGCAGGTCATATTTAGGACAAACAAACACTTATTAGTTAGGAAACATATATACATGCTACATTGTTAAGTTAGCTGTGCTGAAACACACAAGAGGCCCCAGCCACATTAGAATGAGAGTTTTTCTTTAAAGCTGCACCAACTGTTGCTTTCATAATGTTCACTCAGCATGAACAGGGTGGAACAGAAGGGTGTATCCTTCCTTAGCACAGGGGTCCTAAAAACCACAAGTCATTCATATCGTGTTAAGGGGAATTGTGTAAAGGGTCAGATAAGTATTTACAAGGCAGGGCTACCATGAGCAGCACGCAACATATAATCTCTTGTTGTGCAGAAAGATAGATATGGTGAATGACGTCAGTGTAACTTACCCACCCATGAGGCCAACAAGTGCATGTGCTTCTTTCCAGAGGCACCTCATTATCTTATCTGTACTGCTTGTAGTTGCTTACGTCAATGGTGAACTCTTCACCACAGTTTTTTGTGGTTTTTACAGTATAAATGCTACTGGTGTTTGAACCAGAACTTTGAACTTCAGTCATGGCCTCTTTGTTGAGACTGCCTGTTGTTCCCAGCTGAAAATCGATTAAACCTATATTATTGTGTTAAATTGATCTGTCTCATTTTGTTAACAGATTTCCCTCTAACATATTGGCCAGCTAAGCCAGGAGCTCTACTTTGATCCCACCAACTGCTGGACTGGGGGCCCTGCCTGTCTCCACGAGGTGATTTGCGCACTTTTTAAAGAGGTAAGGGAGATGCCAACATTTATGTAAAAATCTCTGATTTCGTGGGGACAGATGGGTCTCTGTGGAAGGTAGTGAAGTGGACAAAGTACGAGGTCTGTTCCTTTTATTTTATAAAGACAGTTACAATTTTGACACTGTAATGTATGTAATTTTTGTGTTTGCATGCAAGATTGTGTATGAATTGAGATAATATTAAGGGATCCCGGTGGTAAATCCGGAAGATACAGGGAGCTTGACTAAGTAAGTCAAAAGTGGTCAGGAGTAGTGTTGGGCTTGGGGGCTGAGCAATCAGTGTATGTTTTAAAGAACACTCATGTCAACCTAACCCAGATATTAGATCTGGAAGTCACTTTTTTGTTGAAAATAGTGAAAAGTTGTCCCCTCTATGAATCCAGAGGGAAGTGACCAGTAGTATTTTGTTTGCCCTCGTATGAAATTAAGAATTACTGTGTATGTATATTCAAATTTACTGTGTATGTATATGCATGTATAGACAGAAATGTGGCCACATAATAATGTCAATATATAAGTTTGTTATTTAGTGTATAAGTTAGGAATAAGTATCAGACCTCCTATTCTTATGAAGGTTAAGTCATAACAGTATACTCAAAAGTGAAGTACTGTCCCAAAAAAGTCAACTAATTAATTCCACATCCCTGAATTAATTATTCATTTTTATAACAGTCAGGCTGTCGCCCTCTGCAACAGAACTGACCTTAAGTAGATCAGCAATATCAATACCATAGAATCATTTTTTTTAAGTCAGAAGTTTGTGTATTTATAGTATTTCACCTCTAGGCCTTAAAAACAACCTACATTGACATAAGAGAAATGCCTGTTAGACAATTATAAAAAAATATTCAAAGAACTAATACAAGGACATTATCCTCCAAGTTAAAAGTAGTGTAGTAGCCTTATGAACCCCATAACAAATATTGACACTACTAACTATTATTCCCATTATGAAACTATAGAGCCTCAATATTGGAGGCCAGATGAAATATCATATAGTATAGACTGGGACATACACACATCTATTGAAGATATACAAACAGAAGGAGAATTATTAGCTACTATACATACAAATATATTTAACTACCTTTCAGATAAATGTGAACAGGATCTTCGCATAATTAGAATAAAAGAGTTTATTTTGAAATCTACAAAACCTGTTGCAGTTGTCTTTCCAAGAGTAAAGTTTTAAATTTGTTTTCATGTGTGACACTGGTGCCACCTTGTGGCAGGAAAGTGAATATATTGAAGTTACTGCAATTTTTCAGTGGAACCATGGGCAACAGTCACGTGAATTCCCTGCAATAATAACAGACTCATCTTTAGTATTAGACCTCTTACTGTATGCATTTATTAGGGACCTCCCAGTATGGAATTTAGGATATGAATAATTTATAAACATACATATATCACAATAACATTATTGTTTGTTGTGTCAGGCAAACAAACCACTTAGGCCACACATTAATGCACCTACCCAATATATATGTAAATGAACAAAGTTTCTAAAGAGATTAGGGCTATATATATATGAAAATCTGATGTTCACCTTCATAGCCTAATAATAGTTTATGTGAAGTCTGGAAATACCCTAGGAAGTAAATAGAAGTCCATTTAGAGTGAGAAACATATGGTACAAAAGATTAAGTTCACTAAACAGACATGGGGTCTCCTTTAGAACACATGGTTAAAGTGTTCTCAGGAGACAGGGACAGGATAGGAAAATACTGTAAGGAATGGCACAAAGCAACATTAAAACTTGCACATGCATGGCCCAAGGAGGGCACACTTGATAATACAATAATAGAACACATGGGCACCTTCCTACAGAGCAAATACAAGGGAAATAAACTAGAGAAAAGGAAGATCACACTAGACCAATGGAGGGTCTTTTGTGAAACAAATATGAATGAGTCAAATACAAAGCCTCAAACCCTCCCTTCGGCTCCTCCACCCCCCTATCAAGATGTGCCATTAAGGTTAGGCAGTGCAAAGGTACAGGGCATGTATACTTTGCAACCTGGTGCCCCACACTCATTACCTATCTCTTCACATCCCCCTGCTGTGGGATATACAGACCCAGAGTATAGCCCACCATTAGAATCTTTTTCTAAACATAGAGAATATGTTGACCCATCTCCATGTCCTCAAATGGCCAGTACACCACAGGAAATGTCAGGTGGGGACAGTACTAAGTACAGAGGGACAGTAGATGCTACATTTACACTTCATTTAGAGGACGAGATGTCCCCCACTAGAAAGAATGAAGGTATACCTAATGAGGGATCAAGAGGGGTACAGAGAATGGAGGGGGCTAGAAAAAAGGAAGGTGTTTTGAAAAAACCGAGTGCCAATATTAAAAATGAGACAAGAAGGTTAGCTTTCACACCAGAAAGTCCTCCCACAGGGTGCTGGAGGTTCATGCACTCAGGAGCAGAAGGTAATAGTGTAGGCAAGTGGGTCACAGAGCAGGAAGATGGATGGGTAGACAAAAGAGAGGCTTGGGAAAAGGGGGAAGGGCCCCTGAGGCAGTCAAGAGCCCACACTATCCCACAAATAATTGAACAAGAAGGGCTAGATGACACAGTCTACACACATAGCAGCTTAGATGACGAAGATATGGGTTTAGAAAAATCCTACAAAGGATCAGAGGGGGCATTAGATGACATCACTAAACATGTTAAAAGAATGTCCCTTCTTGAGGATCATAACAAGGAACAGTCACAATATGCCTGTGAGGGAGACGAAAACAGTAAGACAGGACAGACTTTACAAAAGAAGCCAAGAGAATTATAGAGATTAGTATTTGATGGGGCGCATGCACGCCCATATGAAAGAGAGGGAACATTTGATATGGCAGGAAAAATGACACTGAGAAAAGACATGGCACGTGCATTCCCTGTATGTCCTGGCAATAATTTGACACCCAATGAAATAGTAGCTCAGTATGAAAATAGTTGGTATAATGTTGTCCCTTTTACTGACAACCTAGCAGGTTGGACAGAAGGATTGGCATCACAGATGACACCATGGCCGCGAGAGGGTTCCTTTGAACCCCGAGATATGGCTAATGCAGAAAGGTGCATTTTTCAGGGTGCAGGGGATCCTTATTGGGATTATCCCTATATGCAGAAAAGTTTAAGAGTGTGGCAGAGATATGCTTGTAAGTATGACTCACGTCACCCTACTGGCAATAGGACTACAGTCCTGTCACAACTGCCCTTGATATTCAAGGGCCCAGGGGCGCCTCAATATATACCATGGCCCCAGATGGACAAAGAAAATCTTAAAAAACAGTTGCCACAACTTGCTGAGGGTGCTGGGAAATGGATAGCAGCTCTGGAAAAACATACTGCAGGGATTACTCTTGCAATAGGGGACATTAAGAGTTTACTAAGTTCCCTTATAGGAGATGAGACAGACACATTGTTCACAAAGGCAGGAGTAAAAGATGTGACATTAACTAACCCAAAATGTGATGGGGCACCCTTTAATAGAGTAAGGGGAATTGTTTGGAAGCAACTGAGGAAAATGTATCCAGACAGGCCAGACATTGGGTCCCTTATGGCACAAACAATGCAGCCAAATGAGGACCCAGCCCAATTCCTTAGCAGAATGAAGGAAAAATGGACACAGGAAGTGGGGGAGAGTTGGGATGTCACTGGACAGAATGCAATACTATTTTTCAATATAGTGAAAAAGGGTCTGCCAGTTGAAGTGCAGGATAAATTAGATAATATAGTGGCCTTGGAGGCCAAACCATGGACAGAGATACAAGCACACATAATACATTTTTGTAAGAAGAGACAAGAAAAGGAAAAGAGTGAGAAAGATAAAATAGAGAAAGCAGCAGCTAAATTGGTCCAACAGAAACTAGCCAAGAAAACAGAGGAAGGAATTGCCACTGCCACCACCCAGCTAGCTGCAGTGTCCCTGGGAATGCCTCCTTCAGGCACCCCAATGCAACCCTACCAGTATGCCCAGAGAAGCAATAACAGGAATAATGGAAGAGGAGGGCGAGGAACGTTTGGGGGAAATAGAGTAAACACATTCCAGAGGGGACAGACATGCCACTATTGCAAAATGACAGGACATTTCATTAGAGACTGTAGGGTTAAAAAGGAAGATGAACTTAGCAACCAGACCAGGGCAAATTATGGCCAACAAATGGTACCGCCTGGTGGCATTGTAACACAACCTGCCATGAGTCCCCAAGTGATATATCTTCCACAGCCCCAAATACAAATGCAGCCTCAACCACAGATACAGCCTCAACAGTTACAGCAATCAGTGCCCCAAATACAGTATGGGCCACAGCAGACAATGCAGCCCACCTTGCAGCACCAGAACTTACAAGGAGGGATAACTGTCAGGGGAGGGAACCCATTCCAGCAAAACTACATGGGAGGATATGCCCAATGAAGGTGCCCAAGGAGAAGTCTCATGTGTCCAGTCTTATCGGTAACCCACAGGCCAGATGAGGAACCCACTGTGATGGTAGCCATAAATGACAAGGAATACACCTTTCTCATCGATACTGGGGCCACTAGGTCCTGTATCCGTGAGAAGGGACTGCCATTGTCAAATTTATCAATGGACACACAGGGGTTCTCCGGGGCTGTGATGAGGGTTCCATTCACTAAATCTGTGGAGATGGAAATAGGGGGGAGATATGTTGATGGATGTTTCTTATTCTCCCCAAATGCACCAGCTAATCTGCTAGGACGTGATCTCATGGCAAAATTAAACATGACTATTCACTTTGAAGAGGATGGGACTATGATCTGTTCAACACCTGGAGTATCTAGTACACACATCATGACAATGGTTACACACCCCCCAGATGGTAACCAAGTTAGAGCCAGACCTGTAGACATTTTAGCCTTTACTAGAGCAGTGTACACCATCATAGCAGAAACACCAGAACTGACAGGGAAACTAGTTGAATTACCCAAAAACTTCCTCTTTAGACGACAGGGCCCCTGTTTTGAAACATTAGACAAAAACCTCATTCTGGAAATAGAGGCTCTAGAAGTGTCCCCCACCTATGGGACCCTGATGGCAAGTGACCACACTGGTGTGATGTGGGCATGTGTCATCTTTTGTGATCCCAACATGCAGGTGGGCGACATATCAGATGACCAGTTGTTTGCTGATGACTTTAGAAGGACAGAGATTGTGTTTCAAAACAGTGTACCTTTACGCACCACACTGGAGACAAGGCCTGTGATACCAATAAATGTCTCCAGTCCTATCAAAGATAATGACCTTGCGCAGGTACCCTCTAACTTATGGACAAAAGGCCCTTATGATGTAGGCCTCGTCCGCACAGCAGTACCATTCAGAATAACTTTGAAGGAAGGAGCAATACTGCCAAGAGTGAGACAATATCCTCTATCCAAAGAAGCAGAGGAGGGCATTGCACCTGTTATACAGGCATTGGTGGAGCAGGGAGTCATATACCCAGGTGTATCCCCCTGCAACACCCCAATTTACCCTATAAAGAAGGCCAAGGGAAATTTGTGGCGCATGATTCAAGACCTGCGCCCCCTTAATGACATAGTGATACCAGAATTCCCTATAGTACCTGATCCTTCCATCATCCTAACCAACATACCCCAAGATGCTAGGTACTTTACAGTCATAGACTTGAAGAATGCATTTTTCAGCATACCCCTGCACCAAGACAGTCATTATTTGACTGCATTTTCCTATCGTGGTTCACAGTACCTGTATTCCAGATTACCTCAAGGGTACTGTGAGTCCCCTAGTGTCTTTAACAGGACGGTCAAGAATGACCTCGCCAATTTTCAATGTGACAGCACAGTCTTGCAGTATGTTGATGATCTACTAATCTGTAGTCCAGCAGAAGAGCAGTGTAGAAATGACAGTGTGTCCCTGTTGTGCACCCTTGCTCAAAGAGGGTACAAGGTAGACAGGGACAAATTACAGTACTGCCAGGAAGAAGTTCAATACTTGGGGCAACTACTATCAGCATCAGGCCGTAGAGTTATGCCAGGGAGAGCAGAATCCATTCAACAGATGACAGAACCTGAGACTGTGAAAGGAATGCAGAAGTTCCTAGGCTTATGTAATTATGTCAGACAATGGGTTTTTGACTACAGTACTTTAATATCCCCACTGCTTGCATCTATCAAACAGGCAAAAACACAGAAAGACAGGATAACATGGACTACGGAGATGAAACAAACCTTCAGTAAGCTAAAAACAGAGATAACAAATGCACCAGTGTTAGGAACACCAGACTATACCAAAGAGTTTTTTCTTTTTTGCCACTGTAATGGCCAGGTGATGACGGCTGTCCTCACCCAAAAGTATCCTTTAGGCCACAAACCAATTGCATATTTTAGTGGCCTACTTGATTCTGTCATGAAAGGTCATTACCCTTGTGAACAATCACTAGCCACAGCAGCCTTTGCAGTAGAGAAAAGTGCTCCCATTGTCATGGGTGCACCCTTGACACTGTATGCTGAACATGCTGTGTTTGCAATAATCCAGAAAGCTAAAACAACACTAACAACACAGAGAGTATCAGGCTATGAGATAATACTATCATTACCATCCTTGAAGGTGGTTAAATGCCACACAGTCAATCCTGCTACCTTCTTTGCACACCCCATTTCAGACACTGACGATGATGCCCATGATTGTGCCACATATACTCCAGATGAGTGTAGCCAAGCAACAGAAGACCCCATTCCAGGTAGTGTTGTGTATTTTGTGGATGGTTCTTCCACAATAGATCAGGACACAGGGGTAAGACATACAGGTGCTGCAGTGGTCAGAGCTATGCAGCACAACTCTTCAGACACACTGCAGATAACTGAACAGATAACTTTGCCATCTCAATATTCAGCCCAGGCTGCTGAATTAGTAGCTTTAGTGGCAGCCCTCAAACAAGGGGAAGGAGAAACAATAACAGTATACTCTGATTCAGCCTATGTTACTACAACAGTGCATTCCAGCATTATGCGGTGGAATAGACGGGGATTTCTCAAGTCTGATGGAAGCCCTGTCATGCACCGCCCCCTTTTAGAGGACTTGATACGAGCTTTAACACTGCCACATGCAGTTGCAGTAGTGAAATGCACAGCCCACACTAATGCTCAGGATTTTGTGTCCCGTGGAAATGCCCTGGCAGATTGGGCAGCCAAAGATGCAGCAACACGCCCTCTTAGTGATACACATACCACAGTTTTGTTAGCTAGTGAAACATTGACATCTTCAGACTCTTTGAATGCATCTAGACATTACACAGAGACAGCTCACTTGCATATAAGAGAGATACAAGAAAATGCACCTGAACATGAGAAACAGTTGTGGGAAGCCAGAGGATGCACACAGACAGGAACAGATTTAATATACAGACAAATATCAACAGGGAAGCCTGTCATGCCCCAAGCATTGCTACTGATAGCTCTAAACCAGCTACATCTTCCGTCACATACTGCTAGAGACAATATGTCCCTCCAAATACGTCAGGATTGGTTTGTCCCTAACTTACATGAGATGATTACAATGTACATACACACCTGCACAGTGTGCCAGCAGTATTCACCAAATCCCACATCTAAGGTAATAGCTTCCACAATACCTCGCCCACAAGGTCCCTTTAAGGAACTGCACATTGACTACATTGATATGATTGACAGATGCAATCATTATCGCTATCTGATAGTTGTAGTCTGCCCATTCTCAAGGTGGATTGAAGCAGGACCTTGTGTTCACTGTGATGCCAAATCTGCTGCTAATTTTTTGATTCGTGAGGTAATACCGCGATGGGGTGTCCCTGAGGGGATCAGATCGGACAATGGCACCCATTTTGTCAATAATATCTTTTCTCACCTCACCATCTTGTTAGGAATAACACATAAATTGTCCTCAGCTTATCATCCGCAAAGCAATGGAATTGTGGAGCGCCTTAATGGCCTCCTCAAGAACAGAATAAGTAAACTATGTGTGACATTGAAGAAGAAATGGCTATACTGCCTCCCTTTGGCACTCTTTGCTTTGAGAAATACCCCAGGATCAGATCATCATTTAACTCCCCATCAAATAGTGACAGGTAGAACAATGAGCACATTTGTGCCATCAACTAGACATAAATTGGAGACTGAGAGTGCACCTGAGGTTGTACAAATTGAAATGAATGAATACATGTCTGAGCTAACCAAAGTTGCAAAGTTCTTCTCTAAACAGGTTACACGTGCAGCCAAGAAGCGCGCCAACGCATCTCCTGCAAAGGATCAACAAACACCATTACCTTTGGGAACTTTAGTATATATTCGCAATTTTGTCAGAAAGTGGAAGGACTGCAAATTCAATGGACCCTTTCCAGTGACAGACAGCACAACTACAGCAGTGAAAGTCCAAGGCCACAAACCATGGTACCACCTCCAGGATATCCGCCTGGCCCCAACCATGCCATCCATCCCTTTGGACACCGAGCAGGAAAAAGAGGGGGGAGAACAGGAGAAGCAACCGGAGTAAAGCCTCCCTCTAAAGCTTCAATCTTAGACAATTCTTCTTTTCAGTTATGTATTTTATGTTTGTTTTTCCTCCTCGTTGCACTGATATTGCTGCTTTTAGCCCTTGGATATTTACATTTTTTTGATCCTATATCAATTACTACACGCATGCGTAGAACTGTTGATAATGATACTGACCATCACCCTCTCCATATTGCTTTGTTTGACAATGTGTGGTATCAGCACATGCACAGTATAGGCACATCCACATCCAACACCAGTTGTTATGTATGCTCTCTCATCCCCCATGCTGCTGGAGTAGATAACTTGCATCTCCCTTAAGAGGTATCCCCAAACATTACACATTGTCTCCTGCACCTATTTTTATGCAGAATGAGAGCACAGCTACAGCCAACTCATGTTAGTCCTGCTACTGCACGAGTTAACACAACTAGATTTGACACCACCCCAGAAGTCCTACAAGTCCTGACAGAAAAACAAGAGATAATGGAAGAGATATCAAGAATGAAGGAAGCAGGGCAAACAATGATTCACCCAGATTGGGAAAAATGGGTATTACGTCGAGGTATTTTTGGAAGGTCTTACCCATCATCTGAATGTAGCAACTATTTAGCTGAACCCCTGCCCCCTGATTGCGCAAGCAGGCCAGTTCTTAGTATCACAGGATCAGTATTTGCCCATGATAAATGGCATACCGAGGCCAAGTTCTCATGTAGAGCAATATCATTATGGAATGGTACCAAGACACAAGGTCCACTAAGCTTTAATAAGATAATAGGTCAATGTCAGGAAATATGGGATGCGAACATACAGAGATATACATGGACAGGGACTACCATACACCCTAGAATAGCAATGAAATTAACACACTTTTCTCTTTATTTCAGAGGGAAAGGGACAGTGAAGGTGGGGAGTAACCTCAACTGCAACATCACCACCTACAACGCTGATATGCAGGGCGGCACCTCCAGCCTGATGGATTACTACTGGATGTGTGGGGCCCGGCTCCACATGCAACTACCCCCGAACTGGAATGGCCTCTGTTCCCTAGTGACTTTGCACATCCCCTCCCTGGTAATACCAGGTGTGGACATCTCTCAGTTACATGACCATCCCATGAGCCGTCCAACAACCTTGCTTCACCATTACCGGACAAAACGAGCTGCTGAGTTTCTTGGTACTGAAGTGTGGAAAGATGTTCCACAGGAACACAGACTATTTAATGATGCCCAAATCTTTTTTGGTAGCATCCTACCATTCATTCAGGCGAAGGCAACTGCACGCTGGCTGCAGATCACGCGCTTTGAATTGATGAAGACCATAAATGCAACTGAAGATGGATTCAATGCTATCAAGGAAGAACTTCGAGCCCTTAGGCTGATGGTAATGCAACACAGATATGTACTTGATTTAATGACGGCCATGGAAGGAGGGGTGTGTAAGAAGATTGGATCGGCCTGTTGTACTTATGTGCCGGCCAATGATGCGGACAATGGGACATTAACTCAGGCCATTCAGACATTGCATGATCTACAAAAGAAAATGATCGATGAGGGGGGTGCCGCTGATAGGTGGTTTGAGGGCTGGTTCGAATGGGTGCCGTCCTGGATGTCGGGGTTGTTCAAGGCCCTGTTGCCTTTGATTGTGTTATTGCTTTTGATGTGTCTTATTTTTCAGGTAATAATAGCATGTTGCAAAAGGATGACAGCTAAATTGGTAGGGACAGAGTAGTGGGTATGTGATGATTCCCCTAATTTCATTAGTAGATGGGAAGGTAGGAAAAGTAGTTGAATAATCAACTAGAGGGAGGAATGATGTAGGAAGAATAGGAATACATCATATACAAACAAACATAAATTCCCAAATACCAATACAAGCATTTTAGGCTAGATAGTTGTAAACCAATGTAAGTAGTGAAAGGCTTAATACATGACATGTTAAAAAAAGACAGACTGTGGGTTCAATAGAAAAGGCAGGTCATATTTAGGACAAACAAACACTTATTAGTTAGGAAACATATATACATGCTACATTGTTAAGTTAGCTGTGCTGAAACACACAAGAGGCCCCAGCCACATTAGAATGAGAGTTTTTCTTTAAAGCTGCACCAACTGTTGCTTTCATAATGTTCACTCAGCATGAACAGGGTGGAACAGAAGGGTGTATCCTTCCTTAGCACAGGGGTCCTAAAAACCACAAGTCATTCATATTGTGTTAAGGGGAATTGTGTAAAGGGTCAGATAAGTATTTACAAGGCAGGGCTACCATGAGCAGCACGCAACATATAATCTCTTGTTGTGCAGAAAGATAGATATGGTGAATGACGTCAGTGTAACTTACCCACCCATGAGGCCAACAAGTGCATGTGCTTCTTTCCAGAGGCACCTCATTATCTTATCTGTACTGCTTGTAGTTGCTTACGTCAATGGTGAACTCTTCACCACAGTTTTTTGTGGTTTTTACAGTATAAATGCTACTGGTGTTTGAACCAGAACTTTGAACTTCAGTCATGGCCTCTTTGTTGAGACTGCCTGTTGTTCCCAGCTGAAAATCGATTAAACCTATATTATTGTGTTAAATTGATCTGTCTCATTTTGTTAACAGATTTCCCTCTAACAGGGGTTACGCGGGGGCACCGGAGTGGATGGAGTTCATGGTGGCTTTGGACTCTTCCGTGTTGATGTGAGTCCAGGCGTTGAGGGTGATGGCTGGGGTTGTAGGTTCTGTGGTGGTTGGCTGGGTCTGGTGTCCGAAGCTGTCGTGTAGGTCGGTGATCTTACGATGGAAGAAGGTGGCGAGGGAGTTGCAGAGGTCTTGTGAGGGCGTGTTGGCGTTGGCGTTAGGGTTGGAGAGCTCTTTTACGACGTTGAAGAGTTCTTTGCTGTTGTGGCTGTTTTTTTCCAGTCTGTCTGTGAAGAAATTTCTTTTGGCGGCGCGGATCAGTTGGTGGTGTTCGCGGGTAGCGTTCTTGAGGGCAGTCATGTTCTCTGCGGTGTGGTCCTTGCGCCAGGCTTTCTCGAGGGTGCGGCAGGTTTTCTTTGATTCCTTAAGGGTGTTGGTGAACCAGAGAGGTTTTTTGGTGTTGGTCTGTCTTGGGAGGCGTCTGAGGGGAGCGAGGTTGTCTGCGCAGTTGGTGATCCAATTCGTGAGGCTGAGGGCTGCGTCGTTGGGGTCGGAGGGGAAGGTGGGTTGGTTGTCGTTGAGAGTGGAGAGAAGCTGTTCCTCGGGGATTTTGTTCCACTGTCGACGTGGGATGGGTTGTGTGCGGAGGTGGCGAGTCTCGCGTCGGAAGGTGAAGTGGACACATCTGTGGTCGGTCCAGTGTATAGCGGAGGAGTGGCTGAAGGATACGTGGTTGCTGGCGGAGAAGATGGGGTCGAGCGTGTCTCCGGCGATGTGGGTGGGGGTGTTCACCAGTTGCTTGAGGCCGAGGTTGGCGAGGTTGTCGAGCAGGGCGGTGGTGTTGGGGTCGTTGTTCTGTTCCAGGTGGAAGTTGAGGTCCCCGAGGAGGATGTAGTCCGGCGAGGCAAGGGCGTGCGGTGAGATGAAGTCGGAGATAGAGTCGCTGAAAAGGGGCGCGGGGTCCAGGGGGTCGGTAGATGAGAGTTCCTCTGAGGGTGGTCCTGGGGTCTGTGTGGATCTGGAAGTGCAGGTGTTCAGCGGCGAGGGGGGTGTCTTCGGTGGAGGTGGTGACGTTGATGGAGTCCTTGAAGACGATGGCGATTCCTCCTCCTACTTGGTTGGTGCGTCTTTCCTGGAAATCTTGTAGCCTTCGGGGATGGCTATGGCGATGTCGGGGGCCGAGGAGGCGTTCATCCAGGTCTCAGTGATGAAGGCGACGTCCGGTGCGGTGGAGTCCAGGAGGTCCCAAAGTTCAACGACGTGCTTGTGGACCGAGCGTGCACTGATCAGGATGCATTTGAGGTGGTTGTTAGCGCGTGGGCTGGCGGGCATGGTGTTTTCGCGGTGGAAGGTGAGTTTGCAGGTGTGACATACGAAGGGTCCGTGGGTACGTTTCGGGTTGGCTTGGAAGCAGGTACTGGAGCGCCCCGGGTTGAGGGCGTGGAGGGTGGCGGGGTCGTAGCGGTGCTGCGGGGTTTGGGAGTGCTGGTGGCCAGGGGTCGTGCTGCTGGGCGCGGTCCAGGCGTGGACGGGGCAGACGGGCTCAGATGGGCTTGCCTTTGGCACGCAAGCGGTGTGCCAACGGCCGCCATAAGAAGGAGGAGGAGGGGAGGAGGGGTCAGCTGGGGGCGGGAGTGGGGCGACGAATGGGAGCGGGGGGCAGGGGCGAGCAGGAGGTGGCGGTGGGAAACGGAGGGTGGGGGGGTCAGGTAGAGGGGAGAAAAGATAGAAGAGGGGGGGTTAAAGGTGGCTGGGAGTTAGGAAGAAAAGATAGGAAGATAGGGGAGGGGGGTTACAGAGGTGGAGGGGAGTGAGGAAGGTCAGACAGAAGAGTCAGGAGCAGAAGAGCAGAAGAGAGAAGAGAGATTAGCCCAGAAGAGGGTAATGAAGAAGAGGAGCGAGGAGCAGAAGAGAGAAGAGCCAGGGAGAAGGTAAAGAAGAAGAGGAGCAAGGAGTCCAGAGCAGAAGAACAGAGAAGAGAAGATCCAAGAGGAAGGGTAAAGAAGAGGAGGAGAGAAGAGTCAAGGAAGAGGAGTCCGGCAGAAGAGGAGAGCCCTGAGAAGCAGAGGATACAAAGTACACAGAAGAAGAACACAGATGAAGTACACAGAAGAAGAGTACAGATGACAAACACAGAAGAAGGACAAAGAAGAAGAAAGCACACGCAGGTCGCGGTGCAGAAGAGAAGGAAGAAACACAGATGAAGTTCAAAGAAGAAGAGTACAGATGAAGAACACAGAAGAAGGACAAAGAAGAAGGAAGCACACGCAGGTCGCAGTGCAGAAGAGAAGGAAGAAGCACAGATGAAGTACAAAGAAGAAGAGTACAGATGAAGAACACAGAAGAAGGACAAAGAAGAAGAAAGCACACGCAGGTCGCGGTGCAGAAGAGAAGGAAGAAACAGATGAAGTACAAAGAAGAGTACAGATGAAGAACACAGAAGAAGGACAAAGAAGAAGGAAGCACATGCAGGTCGCGGTGCAGAAGAGAAGGAAGAAACACAGATGAAGTACAAAGAAGAAGAGTACAGATGAAGAACACAGAAGAAGGACAAAGAAGAAGAAAGCACACGCAGGTCGCGGTGCAGAAGAGAAGGAAGAAACACAGATGAAGTATACAGAAGAAGAACACAGATGAAGACAGAAGAAAGAACACGCAGGACGGAGTGCAGGGAAGAAGAGAAGAACACAGCTGAAGAACACAGATGAAGAGCACAGAAGAAGATCAAAGATGAAGAAAGAAGCAGGAGAGGAGGTGAGTAGCGCGGGGCAGGGCGAGGGGCTGGGCGGGGGGGGGGTACTTACTGTATTTTCGCAGGACTTGCTTGGAGGTTTCAGGAGCCTGGGCTGGTGGAGCTGCAGCGGCAGGGGGAGCGACCTACCCTCGGGTCAAGGGTGCAACTGTAAAGCTCACATTCACCACCAGACATGTTGTGAATAACAGATGTTTATCTGTTCCTTAGTCACTTTACTTCAGGAGGGTGGAAGGCTGAATGAACTTTTGGGATTAAAGTCACCATGGAGTCAAACACCCAGTCCTTCAAGAGGATGCTTTATTCTACTCACTCGGGACCCCAGAAGTTCAAACAATCTGGGTATGCAATCTCACATGACTGTCATTTTTCAAAATATATATTAGATCTTTTGTCCTTTCTACTTTTCCCTTCCTTTCATTATTATCGGCCCTTTTCAAGTAAATTGTCAGCCATATGTATGCAAACGGGGCCCGCAGTTCTTGATCAATAAGATCCAGTATTACCATCTCACCCTACTCTGAGCTCCACGTCGGCCCTCCCAGTTAGGGTGCCCGACTTCCGGAAAGTAAGATGCACGTTTGATGGCTTTTTAGTGCTTGGAAGCAAGGAATGGAATTTGGTTCACCACTCCCTGAAGGCCATCTCACAGGAACACCTGTTTACGAAGGGATACTGTATTTATACTTTTTTAGCGCCGCATTTTGACGCAAAAACGGCGCAAACATACAAAATACAATTGGGGCATATTTATACTCCGTTTGCGCCGAATTTGCGTCGTTTTTTCCGACGCAAATTTGACGCAGAACTAACTCCATATTTATACTTTGGCGTTAGACGCGTCTAGCGCCAAAGTTCATGGAGTTAGCGTAATTTTTTTGCGTGAACACCTTCCTTGCGTTAATGATATGCAAGGTAGGCGTTCCCGTCTTAAAAAATGACTCCGATGCATATGCGTCGTATTTATACTCCCGGGCAAAAATGACGCCCGGGAGTGGGCGGGTCTAAAAAACCCGCATTAGCGCCGGAATTTAGCGCCTGGGTCAGGGCAGGCGTTAAGGGACCTGTGGGCTCAGAATGAGCCCAGAGGTGCCCTCCCCTGCCCCCAGGGACACCCCCTGCCACCCTTGCCCACCCCAGGAGGACACCCAAGGATGGAGGGACCCACCCCAGGGACATTAAGGTAAGTCCAGGTAAGTATTTTTTTTTGTGGCATAGGGGGGCCTGATTTGTGCCCCCCTACATGCCACTATGCCCAATGACCATGCCCAGGGGACAGAAGTCCCCTGGGCATGGCCATTGGGCAAGGGGGCATGACTCCTGTCTTTGCTAAGACAGGAGTCATTTCAATGGGGGATGGGCGTCGTAAAAAAATGGCGCAAATCGGGTTGTGGCGATTTTTTTGCCTCAGCCTGACTTGCACCATTTGTGGACGCCCATACGCCATTTTCCCCCTACGCCGGCGCTGCCTGGTGTACGTCGTTTTTTTCAACGCACACCAGACAGCGCCGGCGGCTAACGCCGGCTAACGTAATTGAATAAATACGGCGCCCGCATGGCGCTTCAGAATGGCGTTAGCCGGCGCTAATTTTTTTGGCGCAAAACTGCGTTGGCGCAGTTTTGCGTCAAAAAGTATAAATATGGCCCAATTGTATTTTGTAAGTTTGCGCCGATTGTGCGTCAAAAAGCGACGCAAATGCGGCGCTATAAAAGTATAACCTTTTTGCATTAGGCTAGAGCGATGAAACCATAGACTTCCGGACACTGTCAGCGCTGGGACACTCTGCTGAGTAACTGCAATTTAGAAACGTATCCTTCACTCATTCTTGTTATGACTGAGAAAAGGCAGAGTGCAACTCTCCCTCTCACATCATGGATGGCAGAGAGACAAGATAGTTGCTACTCTTGCTACAGAGCCCTTCGGGTCTCATACACAATGGGTGTTACACCTGTGTTACAGGCTCAGGACTGATTAATCTTCATCACCATAGAAGAGGAAATGCCCCTTTATGGGTCATGGAGTAGCAGCCACAGTAGTACCAGGCTTCTGGAAAAAAGGAACTGACCCCTGAAGTAGGTCTCCCAAACTTAGAATGCCTCATCGCTCAAGCATCAGCCTCACATATATTTTGAAAATGTAATTCTTTTCACGCCAAACATCAGCTCATCAATTTTCGAAAACACACATTTTCTACCAGCATAATATTTTCTTTTTGGATACATAAAATAAAAGCCCCAGAAAAAAACTTTCCTTTTTAATGAAAAAAAAGTTTGCCCCAAAATACCAGCTGTTCATTTGTATCGAAACATCAGATTTTAATTTTGCACATACTTGGCATGCGTGTGCATCATTATCCCAGGGCCACCAATATGCTAGGGCTGGGTTACCTAAGCCGTATATGCTGACAATATACTAAGCATGGCCAACAGTATGCCAAGAGAGGGTTCCATCATCTCAAGAATGATCACCGTTTTGTCAGGCGTGTGCACCATTTTGGTAACTAGGCACACAACTTCCCAACAATAGCCATGGTTATGCCAGGAGAACACTCACTTATTCCAGATATGCCAATAATATTTTAAATGTGTCACCATTATGCCAATATCTGCATCAGCTCACACAATAACAAACTGGATATTTAGTCGATGGCCTCCATCGGGTAATTGATGGGCTGCCTCATTCTAAAGATGCCCATGGTATGCCAAGAATAGACATTATTATGTAAGGAGTGAGATTCTTCTTCTACATACCTCTAATAAGCCAATAATGGCCGCCATTGTACCAAGTCCCATATTATGTAAGGGGGGCACCATCATACAGGCATGAACACAGAAAGCCAAGAAATGCAACCATTGTGGTAGAGTGACCATTATACCTGGTGTAGCTTCATCATGTCAGACATGTCCACAATTAAATTGGTATTCTTAACCCCTTCGCTGCCAGGCCTTTTCCCCCTCAGGTACCAAGCCTTTTTTTGGCTGTTTGGGGCAGTTCGCGCTTAGGCCCTCATAACCTTTTGTCCACATAAGATACCCACGCCAAATCTGCGTCCTTTTTTCTCAACATCCTAGGGATTCTAGAAGTACCCAGACTTTGTGGGTTCCCCTGAAGGAGACCAAGAAATTAGCCAAAATACAGCGAAAATTTTGTATTAAAAAAAAATGGGAAAAATTGGCTACAGAAGAAGGCTAGTGGTTTTTCCCCTGAAAATGGCATCAACAAAGGGTTTGCAGTGCTAAAATCACCATCCTCCCATTTTTCAGGAACAGGCAGACTTGAATCAGAAAACCCAATTTTTCAACACAATTTTGGCATTTTACTGGGACATACCCCATTTTAACTATTTTTTGTGCATTCAGTCTCCTTCCAGTTAGTGACAGAAATGGGTGTGAAACCAATGCTGGATCCCAGACAGCTAAACATTTCTGAAAAGTAGACAAAATTCTGAATTTAGCAAGGGGTAATTCGTGTAGATCCTACAAGGGTTTCCTACAGAAAATAACTGCTGAAATAAAAAAAATATTGAAATTGAGGTGAAAAACAGCCATTTTTCTCTACATTTTACTCTGTAACTTTTTCCTACGATGTCAGATTTTTGAAAGCAATATGTCGTTACGTCTGCTGGACTCTTCTGCTTGCGGGGATATATAGAGCTTTTAGGGTCATCAAGAACCCTAGGTACCCAGAGCCAATAAATGAGCTGCACCTTGCATTTTTCATTCTCTACCAGGTGTACAGCAATTCATTTACTGAAATATAAAGAGTGAACATTAGGCATCAAGAAAACTTTGTATTTCCAAAATGGGCACAAGATAAGGTGTTGAGAAGCAGTGGTCATTTGCACATCTCTGAATGCCGGGGTGCCCATACTAGCATGTGAATTACAGGGCATTAATCAAATAGATGTCTTTTTTACACACCGTCTTACATTTGGAAGGAAAAAATGTAGAGAAAGACAAGGGGCAATAACACTTGTTTTGCTATTCTGTGTTCCCCCAAGTCTCCAGATATAAATTGTACCTCACTTGTGTGGGTAGGCCTAGCGCCTGCGACAGGAAATCCCCCAAAACACAACGTGGACACATCACATTTTCCCAAAGAAAACAGAGCTGTTTTTGCAAAGTGCCTAGCTGTAGATTTTGGCCTCTAGCTCAGCCGGCACCTAGGGAAACCTGCCAAACCTGCACATTTTTGAAAACTAGACACCTAGGGGAATCCAAGATGGGGTGACTTGTGTGGCTCTCACCAGGTTCTGTTACCCAGAATCCTTTGCAAACCTCACAATTTGGCCAGAAAAACACTTTTTCCTCTCATTTCGGGGACAGAAAGTTCTAGAATCTAAGAGGAGCCACAAATTTCCTTCCACCCAGTGTTTCCCCAAGTTTCCCGATAAATATGGTACCTCACTTGTGTGGATAGGCCTAGCGCCCGTGACAGGAAATGCCCCAAAACACAATCTGAACACATCAAAATTATCAAATACAAAACTACCTGTTTTTGCAGGGGGGGCACCTGCGTTTTTGGTCCTGGGCTCAGCAGCCATCTAGGGAAACCTACCAAACGCAGACATTTCTGAAAACTAGACACCCGAGGGAGTCCAGGGAGGTGTGACTTGCATGGATCCCCCAATATTTTCTTACCAAGAATCCTCAGCAAAGCTCAAATTTAGCTAAAAAATCACATTTTTCCCACATTTCTGTGTGGGATCACTGCACCGGGACAAATTTCCTACCACCCAATGTTCCCCACAGTCTCTCGGTAAAAATGATACCTCACTTGTGTAGGTGGGCCAAGTGTCTGTGACAGGGAAGAGCCAAAACATGTTGAAATTGAGGGGGAACCAAAGCAGGTCCAAAAGGGCAATTTG
Source organism: Pleurodeles waltl (assembly GCF_031143425.1). Classification (NCBI taxonomy): domain Eukaryota; kingdom Metazoa; phylum Chordata; class Amphibia; order Caudata; family Salamandridae; genus Pleurodeles; species Pleurodeles waltl. Next base: position 202,301,714 of record NC_090444.1, on the reverse strand, counting down.
AAAAAAAAACCATTTCTAATCTGACAAGTGGGGCAGAATTTTTATTGATATAGATGAGACAATGCCGGGTGGGAGGAATTTCGTGGATTCCTGCAGATTCCGGAAGGTTCCATCACAAAAATGTGGAAAAAAAGTGTGATTTTCTGCAAAGTTGGAGGTTTACAGGGCATTGTGGGTAAGAAAATGGTGCGGGGTGCATGTGAAGCACACCACTCTGGAATCAACCAGATGTTTAGTTTTCAGATGTGTCTAGGTCTTGTGGATTTTTCTACATGACAGAGTCCCAAAGTGAAAAAAGTGCAGCACTCACCATTCCAAGTGGGACGATTTTGAGAATTACCAAGCTTTCTTGGCCAAAATGTAAAACCAAAACCCAAAATAATCAAATGTCCTCTTGCTTGCCATGGGATAAGATGTTTTAGTGTGCGGGGGAGAGCTGAAAGACTGTTACCTCCTTCAGTTGGGGTGAGGGCATAACCAGGCCCATACTGGTTGGTAGCCATCACCCCACTATTTTTTTTTTTAAATTCCCTGGTATCTAGTAGACTTTCTGCCCCCACAGGGTTTGGATCGGGGGTAATTGCCCAATCTGCCCAGTGGTGGGCAGAAAAACTTTGGCTCCATTTATTTGGGGTGGGGGTATGGCCATACCCTCACCTTCTTATTTTGAAAAAAAAATCTTCCCTGGTCTCTGGTGGGCTTTCTGCCCCCCTTGGCAGATGGGCCTTCCAAAAATAGGCCGATCTGCCCCCAAGGGGGACAGATATGGCCAACAGTAATGTGCCCGATGGGCAGCGACTCTTACCCAAGGGGCTACCACCCAAACAAAACACACACACACACACCATGATTGGCCTAACAAAAATAGGCCGATCTGCCCCCAAAGGAGGCAGAAATGGCCTAAATACAATTTGCCCCCAGGGGAGTGACCCATGCCTAAGGGGGCGCTCCCCATACATAAAAACATAAAGTAAATTAAAAAAATAGATATATCCCTGGTGTCTAGAGGTTTCTGCGCCCTCCGAGGTCAGATCGACCTAATTACATTAGGCCGATCTGCCTCCGGGGGGGCATAAAAGGCCTAAAAATATTTTGCCCCCCTTGGGGAGCGGCCCTTGCCCAAGGGGCCGCTCTCCTTATGCGTAAGTATATAAAAAAAAAATTCCCTTGTGTCTAGTGGTTTCTGCCCCCCACCCCCGGGGCAGATCAGCCTAATTACATTAGGCTGATCTGCCCCCGGGGGGGCAGAAATGGCCTAACAATAATTTGGCCTCCTGGGGAGCCACCCTTGCCTAAGGGGTTGCTCCCCACATATAAAAAAAAAATTATCCCTGGTGTCTAGGGGTTTTCTGCCCCGCCTGGGAGCAGATCAGTCTAATTATATTAGGCCGATCTGTCCCCGGGGGGACAGATAGGCCTTCCAAAAATAGGCCAATCTGCCCCCAAGGGGGACAGATATGGCCAACAGTAATGTGCCCCCATGGGGAGCGACCCTTACCCAAGGGGCTACCACCCAAACAAAACACACACATACATACACACCATGATTGGCCTAACAAAAATAGGCCGATCTGCCCCCAAAGGAGGCAGAAATGGCCTAAATACAATTTGCCCCCAGGGGAGCGACCCATGCCTAAGGGGGCGCTCCCCATAGATAAAAACATAAAGTAAATTAAAAAAATAGACATATCCCTGGTGTCTAGAGGTTTCTGCCCCCCCGGTGGCAGATCAACCTAATTACATTAGGCCAATCTGCCTCCAGGGGGGGCATAAAAGGCCTAAAAATATTTTGTCCCTCTTGAGGAGTGGCCCTTGCCCAAGGGGCCGCTCTCCTTATGCATAAGTATATAAAAAAGAAATTCCCTTGCGTCTAGTGGTTTCTGCCTCCCCCCCCCCCGGGGGGCAGATCAGCCTAATTATATTATATTAGGCCGATCTGCCCCCGGGGGGGGCAGAAATGGCCTAAAAATAATTTGGCCCCCTGGGGAGCCACCCTTGCCTAAGGGGTTGCTCCCCACATATATAAAAAAAAAAAAAAAAAAAATGTATCCCTGGTGTCTAGGGGTTTTCTGCCCCGCCTGGGAGCAGATAGGTCTAATTATAGGGGAGGAAGGTAGTCAGGGGAGAAGGTCTTATAGTTTTGCCAGTAAGGGTAAGGGGACCACTGATGAGTTAGCTCAGAGGGAGGGAAGTGATCATACAAGACTCTAGTTACCCCCAGCCTCTACCAGGCACGTGCTCATTTTGGCAAATGTCCCACATCTCAGGCCGGACTACCCCGATTCCACCAAGCAGTTGAATGCTAAGGTCTGACAATGGCTATCTGTGAATACCGCCTGGGAGTACAATGTACTACCATACATTTTGATGGCTAGAACGGTGGACTGGGTGGGTGCGGCACCTAAATTGATCTCCGGGGACTGTGTAGTTGTTAACTTCAGTTTCCCAGGGTTGATGGCCAACTCGTTACAGTATTTACTGTCTCCATGCAACCGGCCAATTACGATTATGGCCCTCCCCCTAAGCTTTTTTTTATAGACCCCGATACTCCTTGGTACAGAGTGGGTGGTGGAGTAGAGGGAACCAGGGACCAAGTAATCAGAAGGAAATTGGTGGCTACCCTCCAGGGCTTCCCCTAACAAACAGATTTTAGCGATTGGAGGGGTTGGAGGGTTGAGACTGACTCCCTGCCAGGCCATCTACTGAGCCTTCCCCTCCCTCTGTGAACAAGGAACACCCCTGCTCTGGGCCAAGTATAACAGCTCATCCTCATCCTATTGAGCATAAGATTTTATTGTGGAACATTGCGGGGCTAGGGAGGAAGATAGGTGATACCGAATGGTTGGATATAGTTGTCAGTTACCAATTCATATGCTTGCAAGAAACATGGGCAATTGACTCATATGATATTGATGGATACCAGTCAAACTTCACTTCTGTCTGTCCTGTTAAGACAGGCAGGGCTAAGAGAGGTCTGGCTGTGTTTGTAACCAGTGCCTTTGCAGGGAAAATTATTAGATAGTTTAGCGATTCTCCCCACTTTCAATCTACGTTATTTGATTTAAATTTAGACTGGGACCTTCTGTTAATTAATTATTATAATACCGTCTTTGATGGCTCTGCTCACAGAGTAATTGAAGCGATGGAGAATGAAGGACGCTTGAAGGACTCCCTCCAGGATCAGGTGGAAATGATATGGGAGGGGGACTTTAAAGCACACCACTGCCCAATTTCTTTGGTTTCAAATTGTGGGCTCGCAGAATGTAGAGAAGATCTTCTCATTAATTTTAGGCATGGTGCTTATGGTAATAACCTTAGTAATTTCATTGTAAAACACAATCTCAAAATGTTGAACGAAGAAGGTGAGGGGGGTGGTCTGCTCCTAATTTTGTTAGGCAGAACTCAGCCCACAACAATTGATTATATGTTTAGCTCTGATCTGATAGAGGCATTCCTGGGGGTTTCCAGGACACTTTTACAGGTTTAGTGTTCACGCCTTCCTGTGCTGTAGAACAGGGTATTGGCCCCCTCTGGGGGGAAAACAGCTTTACCATTAAATGGTCAGGGGAGGATAATGTCAACTTCCTGCCCCCCCTATGGCGGGAAAAGCATCAGGCGTTTTCTTTATGTTTAGAAGCGGATGCGGGCCCTGGCATGATTAAGGAGGCATTTGGGGAAATCGCAGAGGCCATTAGAGCAGCGATCATCAGACCCGTTAATAAAAATAAGTTTAATGCTGGGGGGTGGTTTAATTCTGCATGTACCAAGGCCCTTGCCAAGCTCCACACGGATTTACCTGTGGAGTCGAGGGATAGATCTTTGATAAAGTAGGCCAGGGAAGAATATTTTTCAGCTAGGATGGTCCAGGCCAGAGAGATCAGGGAGAAGGTGTGGGAAGATTTGAGAAGGACAAGTCAAATGAAAGATAGTACTGCATTCTGGAGGGTTGTCAAGTTTTCATTTTTCAAAGAGAGGTTCAATTATTCAACAGATGTGCAGGCCACGCTGTGGGTGGAGCATTTTTCCAATGTTTATTCTGGCTTGCACGGGGTTGTTGAGAAGGCTGGAAAGTTCTATAACTCAGCCAAGCACTTGTCCTTGACATCTGGCCAGTAAGAAGTTAGAACCGCTCTGAGGGAGTCTTTCTGGAGTAAGGCACCAGGCCCCGAGGGAGTTCCAGTGGCCTCTCCCAGGATTGCCAGGAGGTGTGGGCCCCCCTTTTAACTAATGGTTTCAATGCTCTTGCCAAGGCTGGGCTCCACATGACATGGCATGAATCTGTTATCGTCCCAATCTATAAAAAATGTGATAGATCTATCCCAGTGAATTATAGGTCCATATCTCTTCTGGATTCTGCAGCAAAAAGTATGGGTCAGATCTTGCTCCAAAGGCTAGAGGAGTGGGTGCAAACAAACAATATTCTTGCAGATACACAATATGGTTTTAAGAAGAGAAGGGGCGCAATTGATCAGTGCCTAAACCTTAGCTTGGTTATCTCTAAATACACTTTGATTAAGAAAGGCATAGTGCTCATGGCTTTAATGGGCTTATCAGCAGCTTTCAATTGTGTTACCCACCCAAAGCTCTGGGCTATTATGTCTGAGATGGGCTTAGGGGAAGAGATCAATACCTTTATCAGGCAGCTGTGTTCAGGGACCAAAGCATCTGTGCATTATGGTAGGGACGGGGAGTGCACAGAAACATTTGGGATCAGAAGTGGTGTGAGACAAAGGTGCGTACTCGCTCCCTTCCTATTTTCTTTGTAAGCGAATAGAATCAAGGCAGTCCTCACTTCAAGGCCTAGGGATATCCCTTGTGTGGGTTCCCGCCAACTGCTGGTTTTACTGTATGTGGATGACGCTGTTTTAATTGCTAGGACAGGGAGAGCTCTGCAGGGCTTAATTGATGACTATGTTTGTTTTATGAAAGACCTTGACCTTCAGGTCTATGCTAAGAAAACATTTATAATGAGGTGTGGGAAGCGTCCCAAGAGAACCCCATCACTTCCTAATTAAGAATGCCAGAATCGAAGAGGCGTCTACTTTTTCTTATTTGGGGTTTTATTTGATAACAAAGCGGCATGGAAGCCGAAGGTGGAAAACAGAGTGGCTTTGCTGGAGAAAAACTGTACTAGGGCTTCATCGCTCCAGTAAGAAATTAGGTGCTACCCCTGTAAAAGAGCTTCTGTCTATATATGAATTTAAATCTGCTTCTGTGGCTTGCTACGGGGAGGAATATGGGGGATGGTGGACGTGGGCACAGTTCAGAGAGCTGAAAACTCTTCTATTAGCAATGTGCTAGCTGTCCCGCGCGGGTGTTCTACATTTTTGTGCCACGAGGAGCTTAGCATGTCATATATTGAGGATAAAATAAAGCTTGCCTGGTTATTGTTGTGGCGAGCTATTTGGGCTAGGGAACCTGCCCCACTGAATCGTTTGGTTATTAGTGACTGCTTAGCCATGAGTGGGGCTTTAGCAATCCCCTATCTTGCCTATGTTAAATCGATGTTTGAGGAGATTGGGTTCCCAGAGTTGTTTTCCTCCCCAAATACTTGTAGTTCTTTTCCTAAGTATAGGTTGAAAGAGAAGTTCTTGGGGGTGATGAGGTCCGACAGGGTGGTGGCCAACCTGCATAAACCATCCGTTTGGGTGTACAGGCAAATACCTCATCAGGAAGGGATTCAATCGTATCTGTCTGATATTCAGAACAGGTAGCATCATTTTATCCTCATAAGATTTCGTTTTAACTATATTCCTTTGATGGTGCGATTCCCACCTAAGTGTAACTCCCAGTTCGAGCTCCTTGTCCATGTGCAGTCAACTATTCATATTATGTTTTTTCCCCTTTACTGCATACCCAGGAAAAAGTTGTTGTTCCACTGCTCAAGTCTCTGAATTTTCAGTAAAGCAATGCAAACCAACACTGCTATTTCTTTTACAGCTGCAGTCTCCCCTGGTGTGTTACAAGGTTGCAAATTTTATTTGGCAGGTGGTGAATCTTAAAAGAACTGTGTTCAGCTGATTGCCACCCCAGGCTTTTTGGCTTTAATGCATTTAGTTTCTATTCTCTGATAATACGTATTTTATAGTTGGTCTTACTTTTTCTTATGTCTGTGTAAACCTATGTTGTATTGATTTATATTTGTTTTTATTGATAATGAGCTTTTATACTGCAGAAGCGCAGCGAGTAAAATATAATGACTGACTGAGATACCTCTGAGCAGATTCAAATTTTATTTTCTTGACCTAGTTAATCAATAATCTACATTTCAATTGTAGTATTTGTAAATGATATGCTGTGCTTTATTACCCAAGTATGATTTTGTGCCTTCACAAAAGACACCTACACTTACACACATATACAACACAATCATAAAACTATGTAACTAAAATATATTGCAAACACATTTTTGATTGTGGAAGGCTTAATGCGTGTTAATTTATTTATTCAAAAACACAGAACAGTCCTCAAAGTGTGTTGTTATTTAATCTGCACCGAGATATACAATCTATTTGAGGGGGATCCAATCGAAATGACAGACGCTCTTTGTAAATTCATTTCATACCTTGTTTATTTCTGGCTTTACTCAGTTATTTATCTTCCTTATAAGATCATATATATGGAATTGTAGGTCAATGTGGCCACTATTGGCAATTAGAGAGCCTGCATCAGGACCGTGTGATGGACCTAAAGAGCAAGCAACACATCTACAAGAAACATTTTCGTGGAAGAAAACAACTGGTTTACATTTAAGTGTTGACACCAGAGAGCTTCTTTTCTGCTCCCCTGCTGGTAAATTGGCATTTACAGAGTTACCTCCTGCCCTGCTGATGAGTGAGACAGAACCGTATATTCTCTGAGGTAAAGAAGCTTCGTATACATCTGGACTGGAGACTTCAATGACATTCCAGGTGAACACATCCGCCTCTTATTTAAAACTGTAGGAATTAGCCACTTCCTCTCCCAGGAAAGCCGAGCTGGCGTGGCAAGACATTGTTAACACAAAGGTGGATTACCGTAGAATGCATTTTGCATTTGTTTTGAAAGGCCTCTTCAGCCAAGTCGTCAACTGAGAAAACCAAAACTGTGACTGGCAGACGCAGGAGAATGGACAACGCCTGTGGTGTGACAGCTTGATTGTCTGTCAGTACAGGCGCGCATAACCTTGCGGAGGCTTTTAGTGATTCAATGTGGAGTCATTTTCACAGCCAGGTGTATGAAAAACAAGATTAGGTTTTATAAATACCCGTCCTGCAATAAGGTGTCCCTGATTGTGCCCAAGGTTAAGAGGATTGCAGATTGGGGGAGATGTTTCTTTTATTGCATAACCTCTTTCCAGATAAAACTGAATGATTTTGCAATATTTGGGGTTGTGATGAAGACTTATTTTATGTAGTTATTCTATTTTTTACCTTCTGGTATATACTATATAAACAAACATTGGCAAAGCAAATAGGCTCGATTCTTGTATGGCATGATATTGGCTTTGCCAAGGCTTCTTTGTGTACTAGAGCAGACAAAAACATCTGAAAATGGATCCTACAGAAAAGAAACGTCATTTTCTTTTCTGTAGCAGCTGATTTTCATTTGCTTTGGTCAGTTCTACCACTGTGCTTCTCACTGACAAAACATAACCACTATCTTGGAATGATGAAACAAAAAACAGAATATGTATGAAAAGATGGTCTCCAAGCTTATACTAAGTTGGTGAACAGTTTGGCAGCACTGAGGAGCGAGTGCTGACAGAAACCTCCGAAGAATGAATGCTGCAAAAAAATAAAGCAATCCTGCCTTTGTTAAGCCTCATTTTTCAGATGCTTTTGTCAGTGCTGATGGGACCTGTGCTGACTGCAAAATATTCCTTCATGCTTTATGATGGAAATGGAAGAACACAACCAAAGAAACAATCGAAAAGCAGTGAGACTCAATACTCATGTGTCCTGAGCCAAGATGTGATTAATAATGGGTCCCGTCAAAGGCTGACAGTTATAGAGAAAAAGAGGCCAATGGCTGAAGGAGGCTGACGCAATGTTCCATAAAGTATGCGTACAATACCATCTATTTGGCCTACATTGCACAAGCTCCATACATGTCAGACCTAATGGCACTGACCTCGAATTGGATGTAAATCGTGACTGTCATGGATGAATAATCTTGTTGACTCCTACATGTATTTGTGTTTGGTTTCCACTTGCTTTAGCTAGTAGGAATCATTCACTGTCACTCTGTGATCCAATAGGGCATTACCTCATTTTACTGGATATGCCGTTATGGTGTAAATGCGTGGTAATATCAACACTGCACACTACTGTCCCTGATGCAAAGCTCCTACTGACAATGCTGGCAATTTGTGGAGTTTGTTTCTAGGGCTATACACTTCAACAAGGCCCTTATTCTACCATTTAAATCAATGAAGTTGGAGAGTTTCTGTGCTGCTGGCTACAGCTGGCAGCGACCTCATCTCAAATGGAGAAGTAAGATGAAGTAAGATATGAGCAAAACCCAAACCTGGTTTAATCTAAAGGGAGCACTTGCTCATTGTATATCTAAAAATACTGAACTGCAAAAGTACAAGAGGTGCTTTCAATAACATGATAACATTTACATAATGGAATGCACGTGTTAACCCTGCCTAAAAAAACAGAAAAGACATGTACTGTATTTCATGCATTTTAGCACCTCATGATTCAGGGAAAGCAACAAAAATCAAAATTTCATGCAAACATCTATGAAATTTAAGTATGTAAATATTTAGTGGAAAAAGATAACAATTTGGCTACCACTGTGATAAACCTATGTGAACCAAAACGATCACCCCCTTATTAGGAATTATCACAACTAATTGCACTTTCTAGGGGGAAATAATGGTATTCAAAGCTTAACATGGAAATGTTTTAATTAGTTTAAGAGAGCAGGAAATTGAGCAACTTGCTGGAAATAGTCAAATGGTTGAAAGCTCATTAATTGCCCTGAATACAGAATGTAGTGGATGGTTCACTACTGCACTACAATCTCCACCCCCACGTGTAGTACAAACTACTAGTGGCAAAGCTGAGCAAAGAGAACACACAAGATACACCAATGGACAAAACCTGGCTTATGTGCAGAAAACTGGTGTCTGAAAGGGTTAGGATGGGACATATACTTATTTTATGAACTAATCACGATGTATTCTAAGTAAGAAAGACAATAGTAGTAAGAGAGCCACTATGAAAATATGCTTGGTGAAAATGTGTTTTTTAAATAGTTGTTGTATTACCCACATTACAGTGGTGATTGCAAGAGGTGATATGCACAGATTAGTGAAAATGCTTGTAAGTGAAGGGTAGTGAAGTAGTACTTGCACAGGCAGTGCTGGCTACATTTTTCATAAACTCTTAGGGTCTGGTAATGAGGTTCCTGAACTTTGACCTGTTAATTCCGGCCCTGGACTCCAAAGATACCAATGTTGGGCGTACCAGTAACAACAGGAGGCAGACTTAATGGGGGCTTCAGGTGGAGCCCTGAGTTTCCCACGAGAAATGAGGAATTACAGGGGAAAATTGATAATTCCAAGTCTGATTGTCCCGGTAAAGTCTCCATTTTTTTCCTTGAAGACCTTGGCTGCTTTCAGCTGATGGTGTCCTTGGGTGGGACTTACTGGGTTTTGCGGATTCACTATGGACCTGGAATTCAAATGAGACAAGAATGAAATGGGACCTCATAACTGAGGCATTAGTAGCTTGAGAAGTGAAGGGAGTGTTGTGAATGGCAGAGGATATTGTTGTGTGTATTTCATAAAACAAACAGTTCACCCTTAAGTTACTGATGTGAGCTTAGCCTTGTATCTAGCCCACAAACACCACCATCAGTGTCATAAAAAGACCTGCAAGATGTTTTCTTTCTATAAATCATAGCTGGAGACACCTCCCTAAAAACCACTGCTAGCCTGGCTGCATATTCTTCCTTTTACCCGGCTGCAGAGGAATGCAGTGGAGGCCAGCATAAAGCATAATTTCTCACTTAAGTGCAAGATTACTTTTGTTACAGTCAGGAGTGTCGTATTGCATTTAAGAACAAAATTACAGTGAAAATATTTATCAATAAGATGTCAAATTAGGTGTACTAAGTGTGCTTCAATATGAAATCATTCAATTGACAGTACAATGTGGTGCAACACTGTCCTTATTGTCATATCAGCCAGAGCAGTTTTTAAATGAAATTTTTGCAGATTTATATAGCGTGAACTTGATCCGAAGATATCGGAGTGCTTTACATGAGCATGTTACATTATAAAATGTGCCATAAAATCTGGTTAACAGCAAAGTAGGATGCAAAATCAGTAGGACTTTGGAAGAAACAGGAGCAAAAATCATGTTTAGGTGTCAGCTCACGTTTGGCTACAAAACCATTGAATCACTTTTAGGTGCAAAGTGTGAAACTTGGTATCATAATTAGGAGTAAAATCATATACCATATCACTTTGAGGTGCAAAGGCACATTTGGTGCAATATCGCCATCTAGGCTGTTACAAGGCCACATCACATTTAGGAGCAAAAAACAGATTTAGTTGCGTTTAGTTGCAAAATAACATTTAGGTACAAAGGTTTGGGCGCAGAAACTTTGTGAGGAGCACAAATGTCCCTTCGTTGGCGTTCATGGGCCTTACTTTCAAGGCAGTGACATGGGAAGCACTCTTTGGGAAGGAGGTCTAACACCCCTAAAAACCAATATCTATCAGTAAGGCCGAATTGCTTCTCTGGACTGAAATAAAATGTGAATAACCCTTTCTTCGAGTAATGTTTGAGGACATCAGACTCAAAACTGCCACTGGCTGATGGAGGCTGATACAAAGCTCATCTCCGTATGTTGTTGATGTTGATGACATCTGCTGTGGCTGACAGCTAAGCTGCCTGTAACCAAACCGAATATAAATGTACCTTCGCAATATTTGTTTACTTTAAATCCTTTTTGAGTTTTGATTTCTGATTGTATTTGGGTCCTGTGGTAAAACAAGAGCTCCCTGTAAGTAATCTGAAGAGTGGCTCTCTAAATATTAACATTTAAAACATTTTAGAAAGGGTCCTGGAAGGAAGCAGTATACACTAGTCTGCATTGAAGCGCTCACATTTTTGATAACGCTCCTTAATTATTTTTACATTTTTTGAAGACAGGTGCATCTAGATTTTTTTTGTTTGCCAAGAAAAGTATATTCTGGTTCACCTATCCTATACTGGGTAGAATAAGAAACAGGGGTGTTGGAAAATGGCCTCTCTGAAGAGTCTCTACAAACTTTGCCTTCCTCGTCTTCATTTTCTGACAACGTTTTTGCTGGCTTTAGGCCTCTGGACACTTTACCACTGCTATCCAGTGCTAAAGTGCATGTACTCTCTCCCTAAAAACACGGTAACATTGACTCATACCCAATTGGCATATCTGATTAATTTGTAAGTTCCTAGTAAAGTGCACTACATGTGCCTAGGGCCTGTAATTAAATGCTACTAGTGCGCCTGCAGCACTCATTGTGCCATCCACATACGTAGCCCCTTAACCATGTCTCAGGCATGCCATTGCAAGGCCTGTGTGTGCAGTTTCACTGCTACTTCAACTTAGCATTTTAAACTACTTGCAAAGTCTTAAACTCCCCGTTTTCTACATATGTCACCTCTAATGAAGGCCCTACGTTACCCATAGGGCAGGGTGCTATGTAGGTAAAAGGCAGGACATGTACGTATGTGTTTTACATGTCCTGGTAGTAAAAAACTCATAAGTTCATTTTCCACTACTGTGCTCCTCTCATAGACTAACATTAGAACTTCCCTCATATATTTTTGAGTGGTAGATTCTGATATGGAAGGAGAGGCCCTGTCATGTCTAGTATTGCCAGAATGGTAATAGAAAATCATGCGCTCTGGTGAAGTTGGATTATAAAAATTATTATTTTAGAAATGCCACTTTTAGAAAGTAGGCATTTCTCTGCACCTACTGCCATCTGTGCTTTACAGCCTGTCTCCAACCCATGTTTGGTCTGTGCTGGTTGACTGCTTCCCTTGTGCATTCCACCCAGACAGCCATAAACACAGGACACTCAGTCACATCTGCATTCATCTGCATACTGAATGGGTCTCCCTGGGCAGGAAGGGTTGAGGGGCTCCCTCTTACATTTCAGAGGCCAGTGGCCTGCCCTCACCCAAAGGACTGATAATCCACCACAGGGATCCTGGCAGACAGGACTGAGCTGAAAGGTGAACTTGTGCATTTCAAAACTACTCTTTGAAGTTTCCCCCACTTCAAAGACATTTTTGGGTGTATAATCTGGGCCTCTGACCTCACCAAATCAGACACTTCTGGACCTACACCTGCACTCTGCCAGAGGAACTGCATGGCTGTCCAAATGACTCATCTGGACTGCTTTGCTGAGAAGGACTTCTGCCTTGCTTGTTGTCCTGTTGGCCTTTGGCTCTGCTGGAAGGACTCTGCCTTCCTCCGGAAGGGCTTTCCAAGGGCTTGAATTGAGCTTGCCTCCTGTTTTTGAAGTCTCAGGGCCAACAAAGACTTCACCACTTCAAGAAAATCCTTGTGCCGCAAAAATCGACGCAATGCCTGCAGAAATTGAAGCAAAGCCTGCAAGGCAGCTGGGAAACTGCCGCACCGCCAACCGGAATGACACAGCACCAACTTCCCGATGGAAAATTCGATGCAGCACCTGCCTTGAGGCAGAAAACTAGACGCATCACCTACCGGATCGACACAGCGCCTGCTCCTTCTACCAGCATGTCAAGGATTTTAAACGCATTGTCCCTGGGTGTCAAAATATCCCCGCATTGCAGTGAGGAACCAAGACTGCGTGCCTGAAAAATGACGCAACCCCTTGCACTGTGGAAAGAAACAACGCATTGTCTGTCCTGCGCAAGAAAATCCAATGTAACACCTTATTTTTCCATGCATCTCCTCCTCTGCGGTCTCCGTGCATCGTTATTTTTGAGGCATCCCAGGTTCTGTGTGTTACTATTGATTTCTAAGGATTGAGACTTTTAAAAACCTTTTAAAAGTGATATTTCAACTTGTACTTATTGGATCTATGTCGTTTTGACCTTATTTTATTCAGATAAATATTATCTATTTTTCTAAAACCTGTGTGGTGTATATTTGTAGTATTTTCACTGTGTTACTGTATGATTTATTGCACAAATACTTTACACCTTGTCTTCTAAGTTAAGCCTGGCTGATCAGTGCTAAGCTACCAGAGGTTGGGCATAGGATAATTTGGATTGTGTTGTGACTTACCCTGACTAGGATTGTGGTCACTACTTGGACAAGGGTGTATACCTTTGCCAACTAGAGACTCAATTTCTAACACGGGGCATCGCTAGAGAGAGCAGGAAAGTTCAAACTTCACATCTGTATGAGTTTTATCTGCTACCAGATTATGGGGGTCATTCTGACCTTGGCGGTCTTTTCGCAAGACCGCCGAGTTACCGCCGCGGTGAAGACCGCCGACCGCGGCGGTATGCCGCTGTGCGCATTCTGACCGCTGGGAGCGTTCCGCCGGAAAACCGCCAGCAGCCACACTGGCGGTCGGCGGGAAAGTGGAGACTGGTCAACCTCCACCGCCACGCCAGCAGAACACCGCCCACAGAATTACGACCCACATTTCTGTGTGGCGGTCTTCTGTTGGCGGTCTTCTGTTGGCGGTCACCTCCCCATGGCTCCTGTCACCTCCCGGAGGACCAACGCACAAGGTAAGTTGATCGTCCGTGAGGGGAGGGGGTGGGGGGGTGTTGTGTGATGTGTGCGTGCATGGGGGTGTGCGTGTGAGTGTGTAGAGGGGGTGTGTGAGTGCGTGCATGCGGGCGGGGAGTGCTGCTGTGCCTATGGGCAATGTGTGTAGTTCGGCGGGTGCGCATGTCGGCATGTATGTGTGCGGGTATGTGTCCCCGTTGTGTATGTGTGTGTGTAGGGGGTGTGTATATGTGCATGTTGGGGGTGTGTGCATGTCGGGGTGCGTGTATGTGCATGTCGGGGTGGGGGTGGGGAGGGGGTTCGTACCACCTCTGGGGGGTGGCAGGGGGGTGGAGGGTGTGGGGGGAGGACTCGGGGAGGCAGTGGGGGGTGGGGGAGACCCCTATCAGTGCCAGGGAAGGAATTCCCTGGCCCCGATAGTGCCTACCGCCATGGTTCGCATGGCGGTTCCCGAACGCCAGAAACCGCGGCGGTAAGCAGGGTCATGATACCGTTGGCGGCCTTGGGTCGACCGCCGGACCGGAGTGCGCAGACTCCAGCCCGTCGGTCATGACCGCCGTGGCTGTCGGAGTGGGGAAGTGGCGGTCGGTCGCGGCGGTGACCGCCGCGGTCAGAATGCCATTTTTAATACCGCCGGTCTGTTCGCGGTCCGACCGCCGCCTCTCCGCCGACCGCCAAGGTCAGAATGAGGGCCTATATGTTTCTAGTACGATGGGTTAAAGAGTAGGAATCACATTTACTTTATTGGTTGACACTTAATTTATTAGCATTATGAATGCCTTATTCTTAGAGGAACTTATCCAGATATGTATTGGAACCAATCACTGGGTGACCCTAGAATGCAGCATAACGTGATGGATTATTTTGCCTAGAATGCAATGCAGTGTAATAGGTTAGTGACCTTAGGGTGCAATGCAGTGATATTGTCTCTAGGATGAAGAGTGGTGGAAATGGTGGGAGTGAATCCCTGTAATGCATTTGATTGGGATGACTGAGTGCACATGAGGTGCTGCATCACGTGAAGTGAGCACTGTAAGGGCAAATTTAAGACACTGAGTGACAGATCACAAAACATTCCCAAAATGAAGCTACAAGGACTGCCAACAGAAGCGTGCCAGCTAACATTCAGTCATGTTATATGGATACCCCTAAATACTTCTATGATAATCAATATGCCAGCTTCCGTCCGATGATGCCACCAGGGAAAATCAAGTCCAACACTTGCTTCCGTGACACAATACAAGCATGCCAGCAGATACCTAACTCTGCACTAACACACAACTATAATCAGATTGAAGAATGTGGTAATCCCAAGGATATTACAGCTATAAATGCACTAGCAACCTTTACTCACCAGAGATCAATCACCCAACAACACCTAATCAGCCTTCTATTGGAAATAGAAGACCACAAATGCATGCTCATCACTAAAAGACCCATATAAAAATGTATTACAAAGACCTTATCACTAATATATTAACTAGGCAGGGAACATAAAAAGACAGATTTGTCATGGATAAGGAATCCCTACATACCTTGCACACCTAATCCGTATCTGCCCTGGGTTCCATACTGTGCACTGGGTTCCATACTGTGCCCTGTCATCTTCAACTACTACATGGAGCCAATAGATGCTAAACTCACAGAAGAAAGCATCAAGATTCACCAATATGCTGACAATACACAATTGATGATACTTGAAATCATTCTCTTCTTCGGACATCCAATGCGTCAAACACTGCCTCCACACCATCCAGACCTGGATGGCCAGCACCTATCTGAATCTGAAACCAACCAAAATAGAATTCCTGTGATTGTCAAGAACAACAAAGAAACAGTACAAACCTGGCTCAATACATGAATCTTGATTGCTTTGAACCCTAACTTGCACTGAATGCCAAGTCACTTGGATTTACTCTGGGCATGACACCAACTTCATCCTCAAGGAACACTTTGCCATAAAAGACTGCATCATACAGGCTGTCTCTTTAAAAGAAAGTGAAACTGTTTCTTCTAAAAAGCTACTTCAGAACCGCTGTTCAGCCCTCGTTGTCTAGCATCTGGATAATGGCAACGCACTACGTCATGGCCTCCAGGATTTGACTCTGGCATCTTTATGGGCATCCCACACGCTGTAGCACATCTTATCCAGTGTCTGAATAAATATGATCACAATACCCATATTGTGATGGAACTCCATTGGCTCCACTTGCCAGCCTACACCATCTTCTAAACTAGCAGCATCATTTAAAAAGGCACCACAATCAGCATGTCTGCTTATCTTGCAGACTAGCACACCATCACTGGTGGTTCTTGCCACACCTGTAGCCAGGACACCATCATGCAGCAGACTAAGAAGTTGCAAAAAAATAAGGTAGCAGGCCTCTCCATCTATGCATCTAGGATATCTGGAGCATATCTCTATCCATCTGGACAGTCTCAACGCTGCTCTAATTGGGAAATTGTTGAAGACACACCTTTTTAAAGAACACATATCACAACGTATTAGTATACAAACCAGCTACCTGCCCTATCACTCATTGACTTTATGCTTGTCTTTGACAGTTATCAGTGCTGCACAAGATTTCCTTTTGAGACACTTGTAACTAAATCACCTCCCTACCATCATGCACTTGCAAATGCTACCACCGTGTACAGGTGTTCCCCATGGCTCAACTATCATGCCCTTTCTTTTCAAAATTTACTGTCACCCTTTGCATGGACTGATTCCAGTTTTTGGTCTCTCTTGTTACAACTGTGCCTGGGACACCTATCATCCTAAGATTCAAGAACATTAGTGGCACCTTGAAATCCACATTGGTACAATACCTGATCATGATCAAAGACTTATTGACCTCCAATCATCTTACACTGAAGACTGAGTAAACCATAATGCACAGATGTGGAAACTGGCCACCAACATGAGAGATCCAGCCCCGTCCTGCAGACCACAGAAAAACAATCTCACAAACAAATGCAATAAAAGGCCTAGGAAGGATTCAAGATATATACCTTACTTTGGAACTACAAGTACATGTTATAGTTAACTCCTCAATAAATATTCAAATTCATAATTTCAAGACAGATTCTCCTCAGAGTAAGCTTCCACCGTAGCTTTCAAACCACAGTCATTCTTGTGCTCCTCTTCTGAACTACAGAAGTGAACTATAATTAGGAGCCCAGGAATCTCTACTAAACAAACTACAATGGGTGTAAAACTCAACAGCCAGACTACTGCTGCACTTGACACTCTGAGACTATATCATCCCAGCTCTTGAGACCTCACAGTTGCTCCCAGTGTCACATTGTATTACTTTCAAAGAACTGTGCATACACTCTGAGGAACGCATGGAACGGAACTAACATTCCAATAATATACATTTTAGACTTACCCCTGCTCTCTGAGCTACCACATTACTACATCTAGAAGTGCCATGTTTCAACAAAACCCAACTCAGAAGTTGCGCTTTCTTAAGTCCGTCAGCAAATTCTGGCACTCCCTACTCAAATACAAGCAGCCACCAAGAAAAAAACATAAAAAACAGGCTAATAGATCGTCTGAACTCCACAACTTCAGGTATGATGAAACTGCTTTGAGCAGGATCTATCACGTTTCTCACATGCTCTTTAAATATAGGCACACCTTCTAGCAGCATGCACCAGATTCAGAACAACACAACTAGACCATGTGTCAGGACTTCAAGCTCCTCACCCAACTCTTTCCACTTGAGACATAGTACAACCCCAGACCTCTTCAACTAAATGTAGTTCTTCCTCCGTTATAAACATGTATAGGGTCACAATGCCACAGTAGTGGCACTTGCACATTATGCAAATTCCAGATAATATAAGTTAACATAAGGACATGGACCCTTTAAGATTATGGCCCTCATTTTGACATTGTCAGTAAAAACTGCCTACTGCCACGGCGATGGCCGCCAAAAGACCGTCACCGCTGCTACCATCCGTCCACCATAATATGACCACAGCCGGATTACCGCCAGAAGAAGGGCATACTGGCGGATGGCCGTGAGGTGGCGCTGCTACCACCAGCAGCACCATGCCAGTAGACCGTCACCAGCCGTATTATGACAACTAATGCGGCCTGGTGGCGGTGACAGCGCCCCGTCCCCTGTCGGAAGACCACGGGATCCAGGGAAGCCGGGTCACTGACAGGGTTGTGTGTGTGTGGGTGTGTGTGTGCTTGTATGTGTGAGTGTGTGCGTGAATGCGAGTGTGTATGTAGTGTTGTTTGCGTACATTGGCTTCAGCCAACCAGCCAATGTGCAGTAAGTACCGCCAGCCTGTTGGAGGTACTACTGCCACATTAGCTCTGACTGCCGGGGTCATAATGACCCCCTATGTGCCAATCACATGAGGGCTTCCCATATGCTAATAGTGGTACACAAAACTTCATTAACTATCATACTTAAAAAAATGACAACTAGATTCTTGCATACATGAAGATGAAACTACAATTGCTTCATCTTCAGCTGCTAGAGGTAAGGGTAACCCCTTCCAGTCACCACAATGCTGATAGTGCTTAAATGTACACATCAACACATCAAGAAACCAGTGTCTTACAAAAAGGAGAAAAACATCAAAAGCAGAAAGCTTCAAGAGAATGATGTGGTAAGGGAAGTCTTCTAGATCTGAAGGCAAAGGGAGGAGCCAAGGATGGCAATCATAGCAAGCTTAATTCTCTAAAGCAAAGAAAATCCAGAGGAAACAATTCCAGGAGCAAAGGGAAAAACATGGGGCAAAAAAACAGAAGAAGAGGGTGATGGACTCTATAAAACAATTCCTTACAAAGGGAAGTGTGCAAATGGTCCTCCTTTAATAGTGGTAAACCAGAAGTATCACATTAAACAAAATACTTTTATTAGATATTAGTATGTATAGAAAAAACACAATCCATAACATACAACAAGGTTGCAGAAAGAGGACATACAGACTATTACAGTAGGTCCCAATAGTTGGAATGCGATAACTTTCATGCACATGTACAGATCAAGTGTTGGTGTGTACCCAGGCATTAGTCAGGGAGATGTAGCTGTAAAAGATCTCGTCAACCTGGTTATGAATGCAGAGGGTATTGGAGTGCATGGTTAGGAGGGAGCGGACAAAGCGAGTCAGTACTTGGACATGGAATTTTCAGTATGGAGGCAGAATGACCCTGGGGGCGATGACATACGCTTATGGTGGACCAGCACACGCTTTGGAGGGTTGTAATGGTGTCTACATGGCAGCAATGCCAATGGCAGTGGGTGCATGGAGTACACATAGTTATGAATAGAGGCTGTCATCATTCACCTCTTGGTGAAAGTGTTCCATCAGGGTGGTACATTAGATCGGGCGCCTGTGCAGGTGTGTCACCTCTTCAAAACGGAGGGCCTCCTCTTCAGCTGCACCCCATTTCCGCACCTTGCCATGCAGCTACTGGGGGGTGGTCGGGGGTTCACCAGTGTAGTGTAATAATGCATTTGACCAGTAGTTGTGCTGGGGATGCAAAGTGGGCTCAGATATTGTGTTGTTTCTTACATTTGAAAATACCCAATGAGCTTGCTTCCCATACATTTAAGTCCGGGAGGTCTTTAACAACCCGTAGATTGGAGTGGACTGATTGCCAATAACTATGGACAGTTGAGCAGGACCAAAGCATATGTTTCCAGTCAGCTTTTGGTGTTGGGGAAGAGGCAGTTCAACTGTGCTGGGGTTTAATACGCCCAGTGGATTATGTGGAACTAAATGCTCTTGAAGCAGGAATTGTGGGATACAGTCTTGGGATATTGAAGTGCCTTGTCCCGTCCTTTATCATGAAGTGTTCTCCTGAACTCACCTTCCCATTTTTGGCACAAGGGTAGGAGGGAGGTGAGGTTAAGCTCACGTATATCTTTAGAGGTTCATGTAATGTGATGTCAACCAGTACCCGTCACTAAGATGGACTGGAGGACTGGGTGAGTGGGGAGGTCTTCTTCCAGAGTAATCCAGAGTGTACAATAGGTGTAACCCATTTGTAGAATTAATTGCCCTGGTGGGAGGTTATAATCCTCAGTCAGCTGTTCAAAGGGGGTGAAATGACTATCAGAAAAGAGGTCACCTGCAGTGAGTATTGAATGGTCTGTCCAAACCCTTAAGTCCTGGGCTGTATAGAACCCTGGGTGTCAGGGAAGGCCGATCAGTAAAAGTGTTGGGGTGTACAGTGGATGCACACAGGAAAGGCAGAGTACGCAAGCCAAACAGGCCCATGCCATTGAAACCTGTAGGGGGCAGGGGGTGATGCTTTCAGGAGGAGAAGGCCTTGGATTGTAGGTATTGGTATGGACCTGTGGTTGTTAGTGGTTTCCTGCGCGCTGTCCAGCGGGATAGCCATTGGAGCTGTGATGGCAAGAAAGATGTCTCAAAGGAAGGGGCCCTCACTATCTGTTGGTAGATTACTGAGTGCTACCTGGTGGCACTTGGTGCCCTAGATGAGGTTAGTCAGAATAGTATCTAGTTCTTCAAAAAAGGGGTGGGGAGGGACTACATGGAGGTTTGCAAAGTAGTAGAGAGATGAGGAAGGATGATCATCTTTGCCAATGCTGTTTTGCAAAGGGGGGTTAAGGGTAGAGATTGCCAGAAATGGGATGGGTTTTAATTCCTACTAGCCTTACAGTGATTCCCCTCATAAATGTCTGGAGTGGAGTGATACAAATGGATCCCCGAGTAGCGGTCTGCCAGTGTATGATAATGTAACTGGGCATCTCCCAGAGGTACTTCAAGTAGTGGCTGGGCACAGCGGATATGTGTCTGTCTTCGCCCGGTTCACTAGAAGTCCTACAACAGATGTAAAGTCCAGTAGAGTGTTGTGAAGGGACGTAACATCTGCTGTTATGCTTCATAAGTACAAGAGCAGATCATCCGCTTATAGGGATACCACGTATGTTCTATACACCAGTGGGATATCCTCCTGGCCATCCCCATTCAGACATATGGCGAGGAGTTCCATCATGAGCGGGAATAGGAGTGGAAAGAGCAGACATCCCTATCTTGTGCCACGGCCAGCCGAGATGATACTACCCATCTGGATCCGAGAGAGGGAATTTTGAGTGTAGGAATTGGGTGTAAGAAACAAGAAGTATCCCATGATTCTAAATTCTCCATCTTGAGTGTGACTGCAAACCACAAAAGCTCAATTGATGGCACCCATCTTAGATTGGGATCAACTTTAAAAAAAAACTAGGCCTCTTGGACTTCTGGAATACCAGAGGTCTGTGTACGGGAGGAGGAAAGCCAGAAAAGCCTGCATTGAGAGCCCATCAAGAGGTGCCAAGCACACAGGCAAAGCAGCACGTCAGTAGCAAGGTAATTACTGTAAGGGAAAAACACAGCTGACCCCGCAACCCACCAGGATGCTCCACTCCATGCATAAACATATGTTAGATGACCGTGCATGAGGCTTCTGAGCGAGGTGAGAGTGGTGTTGTAGCTGCTTTGGCACAATGGGCACTATATTGAAGGTAGTTTGGACTACACAAACATATAAGCAATATGTTTAGAAATGTTGTTTAGCCCTTTTTTTAACATCATTAACACACATCATTTACCCCTTTTGCCCAGTGGCAAAGTGCTTTCCTTTTTAACACCTTAGCTGCCAGGCCTTTTCCCCCTCAAGTGCCAGGCCTTTTTGTGGCTATTTGGGGCAGTATGCGCTGAGGCCCTCATAACCTTTTGTCCACATAAGCTACCCATGTCAAATTTGCATCCTTTTTTTCCAATATCCTAGGGATTCTAGAGGTATCCAGAGTTTGTGGGTTCCCCTGGAGGAGAACAAGAAATGAGCCAAAATACAGCAAAAATTTAGTTTTTTTTCAAAAAAAGTGGAAAAAGGGCTGCAGAAGAAGGCTTATGGGTTTTCCCCTGAAAATTGCATCAACAAAGGGTTTACGGTGCTAAAATCACCGTCTTCCCAGCTTTCAGGAACAGGCAGACTTGAATCAGAAAACCAAATTTTTCAACATAATTTTGGCATTTTACTGGGACATACCCCATTTTTACTATTTTTGTGCTTTTAGCCTCCTTCCAGTTAGTGATAGAAATGGGTGTGAAACCAATGCTGGATCCCAGACAGCTAAACATTTCTGAAAAGTAGGCAAAATTCTGAATTCACCAAGGTGTTATTTGTGTAGATCCTACAAGGTTTTCCTACAGAAAATAACAGCTGAAATAAGAAAATATTGAAATTGAGGTGACAAAAACAGACATTTTTCTTCACGTTTTACTCTGTAACTTTTTCCTGAGATGTCAGATTTTTTTAAAGCAATATACCAGTACGTATGCTGAACTCCTCTGGCTATGAGTATATTATATATAGGTCTTGTAGGTTCATTAACAACCGTAGGTACCTAGAGCCAATAAATGAGCTGCACCTTGCAATGGGGTTTCATTCTATACCGGGTATAAAGCAATTAATTTTCTGAAGAAAACCTTTGTATGTACAAAATGGACACAAGATAAGGTGTTGAGAAGCAGTGGTTATTTTCACATCTCTGAATTCAGGGGTCCTCATCTACGCATGTGAATTACAGTGCATTTCTCAAATAGACGTCTTTTTTACACACTGTCTTACATTTGGAAGGAAAAAATGTTGAGAAAGAAAGGGACAATAACTTCTATTCTGTTTTCCCCCAAGTCTCCCAATACAAATGGTACCTCACTTGTGTGGGTAGGCCTAAAGTCTGCGACAGGAAACGCAACATGGACACATCACAGTTTTACATTGAAATCTGATGTGTTTTTTGCAAAGTGCCTAGCTGTGGATTTTGGCCTCCAGCTCAGCCTGCACCTAAGGAAACCTACCAAATCTGTGCATGTTTGAAAACTAGACACCTACAGAAATCCAGGATGGGGTGACTTGTGGGGCTCTCAGCAGGTTCTGTTACCCAGAATCCTTTGCAAACCTCAAAATTTGGCCAAACAAACACTTTTTCCTCACATTTCGGTGCTGCAAAGTTCTGGAATCTGAGGGAAGCCACAAACTTCCTTCTACTCAGTGTTACCCCAGGTGTCCCGATAAAAATGGTACCTCACTTGTGTGGGTAGGCCTAGTGCTCATGACAGGAAATGCCCCAAAACACTTTGTGGACATATCAAAATTATCAAATACAAAACTACCTGTTTTTGCAGGGGGAGGCACCTGCGTTTTTGGTCCTGAGCTCAGCAGCCATCTAGGGAAATCTACCAAACCCAAACATTTCTGAAAATTAGACACCTGAGGGAATCCAGGGGGGGAGTGACTTGCGTGGATCCCGTAGTGTTTTCTTACCCATTTCAGCAAACCTCAAATTTAGCTAAAAACATTCATTTTCCCACATTTCTGTGTGGGATCACCTCACCAGCACAAATTTCCTACCACCCGACATTCCCCTCAGTCTCCTGGATACCTCACTTGTGTAGGTAGGCCAAGTGCCTGTGACAGGGAAGAGCCAAAAACTTTTAAAAAATGAGGGGGAACCAAAGCAGGCCCAAAAGAGTAGTTTGAAAAAAAAACATTTTTAGGCTGACAAGTGGGGCAGATTTTTTATCGGTGTAGATGCAACAATGCTGGGTGGTATGAATTTTGTGGATTCCTGCAGATTCCGGAAGGTTCCATCACAAAAATGTGGGAAAAATGTGTGATTTCTAGCAAAGTTGGAGGTTTGCAGGGCATTGTGGGTAAGAAAATGGTGCGGGTGCATGTGAAGCACACCACCCTGGACTCACCCAGATATTTAGTTTGCAGATATGTCTAGGTCTTGTAGATTTTTCTACAAGCCAAAGTCCAAAAGGTGCAGCCCTCACCATTCCAAGTGGGACAATTTTGAGAGTTAGACAAGCTCTCATGGCCCAAATGTAAAACCAAAACCCAAAATAATCAAATGTCCTTTTGCCTGCCATGAGATAAGATGTTTTTAGTGTGCGGGTAAGAGCTGAAAGACTGTTACCACATTCAGTTGGGGTGGGGGCATAACCATGTCCTTACTGGTTGGTAGCCACCACCCCACTTTTTTTTTTCATTCCAGGGCATCTAGTGGTCTTCCTGTCCCACCCCCGGGGAGTGGATCGGGGGCAGATCAACTTTGGCTCCATTTATTTGGGGTGGGGGGATGGCCATACCCTCAACCTCTTTTCTTGGAAAAAAATCTTCCCTGGTCTCTGGTGGGCTTTCTGACCCCCTTTGGGCGCTGATGGGCCTTCCAAAAATAGGCCGATCTGCCCCCAGATATGACCAACAGTAATGTGCCCCCATGGGGAGCAACCCTTGTCCAAGGGGCTGCACCCCCAAACAAAACACACACACACCACTCCCTGGTTCCTAGGTGGTTTCTGCCCCCCCGGGGGCAGATCGGCCTAATAGAAATAGGCCAATCTGGACCCAAGGGGGGTAGAAAGGGCCTAAAATAAATTCCCCCTCCCCAGTAAATACCCTTGCCTAAGGGGTCGCTCCCATCGCGTGAAACTGATGCAAAAAAATAAAAAATCCTGGTGTCTATTGGTTTCTGCTTCCCTTGGGGGCAGATTGGCCTAATAAAAATAGGCCGAACTGCCCCCAAGGGGGACAGAAATGGCCTAAAACTATTTTCCCCCCAGGGGAGCCACCCTTGCCTAAGGGGTCGCTCCCCACATCTGAAAAAATAAAACAAAAAAAATCCATGGTGTCTAGTGGTTTCTGCTCCTCTTGGTGGCAGATTGGTCTAATACAATTAGGCCGATCTGCCCCCAAAGGGGGCAGAAATGGCCTAAAGATAATTTTCTCCCCTGGGGAGAGACCCTTGCCTATGGGGTCGCTCCCCACATGTATAAAAAAAACACAAAAAAAAAAAAATTATCCCTGGCATCTAGTGGTTTCTGCCCCCAGTGGGGGCAGAAATGGCCTTGGAATAAGTTTCCCCCTCGAGAAGCGGCCCTTGCCCAAGGGGCCGCTCCCCTTTTAGATAAATTAAAAAAAACTAATATCCCTGGTGTCTAGTGAGCATTTCTGCTACCCGATTGCATCGCGATCGGGCAGCAGAAATGCTGAGAGAGATATCAAAGGAAAGAAAAGGCCTTTCATTTCCTTTGTGGCCTCTCTCACCCCCTCCACATGATCGGAGGACATTTGTCCTCCGATCCGCGTCAGCGCCGCAATGGGTCCAGGGGTGGAAGGGGAAGCGATTACCCTAACATCCCTGACCAGGGGAGGGGAGTGCTTGGCCATCGGGGGGAGCTCTAGGGCCCATAGCAGGCCTTAACGGTTACGTCCTTGGCACCAGAGCTGTGCAAACGAGGACATAACCGTTACGTCCTGGGCACTCGAGGGGTTAAACATGGTAAAACTGGTATACACCTGGCTGGCTCATTTAAGTTGCTTGTAAGTCCCTAGTATATGGTACCACCTGTACCCAGGGTCTGCAAAAGTAATGCCGTTAGTAGGTTGCAGCACTATTTGTAGCACTCTCTAAAGTAGCACTTGAAAGCATGTCTCTACGTCTGCCACTGCAGCCTGGGTGTACAGTTTTTTAACATCTATTTTGACCCTTCAAAATAATAGGGTTTTGCTAGGCCTACATTTTTTTTTTTATACTTATAAGTCATCTCTAAGGTAGGCCCTAAAAGGTTATTGGGTAGGGTGAATGGTATTTAAAAGTAGGACATGTATGTTTAATGTTTTATATGTCTGGGCAGAGACAAACCTCCAAAGTAATTTTTCACTGTGGTAAGGCTGGCTCTCCGATAGGGTAACATTAGTTTATTTATTATATTGAATTAAGTGCAAAATTCAGTTTGGGACTAGCTGGAAATTGGTTCAATGGTATATTATAATAGTAATTTAAAATCCAACTTAATGAACAAGTTAAAATTTACATTACTATTTAAAAATGTCACTTTTAGATAGTTATCATTTCTCTTCCTAAAACCAAAAGGTTTCCTGCCAGTGTCCAGTTGTCACCTGATCCCTGATAGCTCCCCTATTGTGAGATGTGTATTGTTCCCAGACATTGGAAAAAAGATTCAGATTGTTGGGAGAGGGAACTCCTCACTTGAAAGGACGGCCTCATATGGCAAAGGCAAACTTTCCACCGGGACAAACCTAGTCCCTGTATCGGACACGCACTCCATTTTGACCTGGTCTAGCCTGACCAGATACCTGCAGTTGGCGCTTTGTGCTTTATGACGTTATTTTTAATTCAAAGTTTGAAAATTCATATCTCTGGTTCTACATTTTGGGTGTTTTACAGTTTTGGTTTAATTGTATTTATTTAATTTTTCTCTATTATGTTTTATTAATTATTTCTGAGTACTACATACATACTTTATGCATTGGCTATAGGTTAAGTTTGACTTTTTTGTGCCAAGCTACCAGAGAGTTAAGTCCAAGTTTATTTAGTGACTTTACTCGTTCACCCTGACAAGGATTGTGATTATTATCTGAGGTGGGTTATCACCCCCCCTCAACTGTTACTCCAACATCTTACACTAAGTACACCCATTTAGCACTTAACTCTTGAGGTTGGAAAGGAGAATAGTATAAGGCTTACTCACATAAGTTGTGTAGAGTTATACATTCAGGATTCAACATATTAAAGTCAAAAACAAATGTTTTGACTTAAATAAAGAAAAGTTCAGTGTCCTGCTCCACAACGCAATACTGAACATTTCATCAAACATCTTCACAGTATCTTCACGGCTCAGTGGACAATCAGACGTCTGTAGCTACGGGAAGTGGCGTAATCCAAACAGTTTGAGGTTTCCCCCTGCTGCTGTGCTTGCAGGCCCCACAGTCACTTCAGTCTTTCCATTAAGCTGCCCCGCGCACCCTGGGACTGTAGTCCATTGACAGTACTCCTCACAGGATAGGGACAAAGCACACTGTGGGTGTCCACCCCTTTGAGTACACTGTCAAGGTGGTTTTCTGCTAAGAAGATTCTTTCAGATCTCGCTAATCCTTGGAGGTGCCAGACCTTGACTCTTGTGGCCACAGACAATCAGCTGCCTTTGCCACTCAGGCACATGCGCACAGGCCAAACAGTTGTGCAGAGACGTAAGCTAGCAGCAGCAGTCAAAGCATTGCTGGCTGTCTGCAGATTGTGGCTCTCTTGTTCCTCGGGTTAAGGAAATCTTTGGTATGCAGCTTAGGGAGGTCATGTAGGCCCAACAAAACCCACCAACCAAAATAGACTGAAGAGCCCACCCAAAAATCAGGTTTCTAAAGTCTGGATGATGAAGGCAGTCTACATGTCTCATGGGAAACTAGACTTGGTGCCTGGTGCCCATGCACCCAGCTCCTTGGGTTGTGGGAGTGCTCATCCTAAGGTACAAAGAGTGGTTGAGTAGACTGTGCCTGTGATAACTTTGGCTACTCTATCACAGTTGCTTCGAGTTTCTTCGGCACCACAAAGGCTTGAGACAATGTAATCAGCAGAATGAAGGTTTGCCTTCCCAAAAGCTTCTCTAATGCGACCCAAGGTAGACCAGCTACCACATGAGTAAGAAGTTAGCAGAAAACTAATGAGACAGGAGACAAGCCTCCTCACCTCAGCTCTAGGCATTCTTCTCTGTCATAGAATTCCTAGTGCTTCACACTTGATATCACTCAGTACCTACATACATGGCTGCCTATTCCTTCAGGGAGCAGGGATGCAAGCAATTCTTCTAGGCAGCTCCTCATTGTAGGACTTTTTCCAGTTCCCCTTTCTTCTCAATAACAGCTCTTTCATTCAAGCCTCCTTCTAAGCAGCACATCTAGCAGGTTTAATGTGGGCCTTTAGCGGGCCTGTGTTCTTCACCTGAGAAAGAAACTGACTGCCAAAGGCACCAGTCCTGGAATTCAGGAAGTTTTTCCATCACGCTGCTGTGCAGCGCCGAGATAGCAGTCAATGTGAAGTCCCTTGAAACTAGTCTAGGGCTTATGCCTCATATTTTTACCTAGCGAGCAGACTCAGATGTGGATTGCAGAGCACTGCTCTGCCTTGAGGTGTTTATTATCTCAGGAGATCAACATCCCTGCTCAGCCATGCAGCTTTTGATCTGGGGATCTGGTAGGAAGAAGTGTGGCAATAACAATGAGAAGTCCCTTGAAACTAGTCTAGGGCTTATGCCTCATATTTTTACCTAGCGAGCAGACTCAGATGTGGATTGCAGAGCACTGCTCTGCCTTGAGGTGTTTATTTTCTCAGGAGATCAACATCCCTGCTCAGCCATGCAGCTTTTGATCTGGGGATCTGGTAGGAAGAAGTGTGGCAATAACAAAGGCACAAAGGAAGAGAACTTCCATATCTGTCTAATACACATCTCTCTCTGCACCCTTCCTCTTGGGGAGAGGGGAAGCAGGAAGCGGACTGGTGCTATCCTCCACATCAAAAGACCATTTGATCCTCATCAGTCCTTCAGTGAAGCCTGGTGTTGGAGGCGGCATGAACCTTCCACTCCCGTCAGGGGCGAGTGATCACACTCACTATATAACCCTTGCGCACCCTTGTGTAGCTTGGCACAGAACAGTCAGGCTTATCACAGGGGCAATGTCTAAAGCATTGGCACAGCCCTTCCATAAAACAAATACACTGAGCGTCACAAAAGAGACTTCACACGAGGTGTATGTAAATAAAGTTTGTGTTCAACACAGACATTAATCACAACATGAACATCATGTGAACCTGTGCATGAATCACATTTAGAAATATCACTAGCAGTATAGGCCCAATTGTGTTAGAACATTAGCAATATGTACACTTGAGAAAAATAATACTTTACCTCCCAGCATCCTGATGCAGTGCCAAAATGTTGTCATCAAGAGACCCACCCTAGAGATCACCCCAATTCAATATCACATAGTTATAGGGTGCACCTGGTTCACAACAATAGCAGCAATGTGTACATACAGAGAATTGCAGCACTCCTAAATAGCTCCGCGGCCTAGGCCGCACAGTTAAAACACAATGTCAACCGTGACAGTCCTCTGACAAAGAAACAGCATGTATGGCAACACTGCTGTGTGGTGTAGTCAATCACTAGCAATCACTCCCACTCACTCACTCCTCAGCGCTATGCGGTGCTGCGGATATCAGGTAGGCTACTATAACATGCGCTCGCACACACTCGCTCTCAACACCCTAATGCGTTGCACTGAAATCCGCGAGGTTCGTGGTCACTGTGCTCGCAAACCCACTGGGTCCAACCCTTCCTGCACCCTCCAACCAGTTCCTACTACCCTGCCCCCAGGAGCTGGAGATGAGAGCACTCTTTTCTCAGATCCTAGGCCGCTCACTGCCAGAGGTACACTTATTCAGGATCCCGGGGTAAAGGTGGGGGGATTGAAAGAGATAACAGCTGATCAGGCAACAGTCGACAAATGGGGGTTTGGCCACCATTCAGGAAGCTCACTCAGGGGTCTCCAAGCTGTGCTTTCCGGCAGGAGCCCTGGTCTGCCAAGCATAGGTGGGGTTGCTTTGGGACACATGCTGTTCATAGTGGCGCCCAGCCAAGCCAGGCACTCCAATACACAAATAGTTCCCAATTTTGCACCTCACTGGTAGGGGGCAGACCGTCTGGGGTACAATGACTTGGGTCACCCCGTATGGTCCCATTTGTGTATGAATAGTTACCAATGCCATACCTCCCTGAAATGAGGCACAACATCTGGTGCGTAATGACTTGAGTCACACCAGAAAATTCAGATCGCAAACGAAGAGTTCTCAATGTCATACCTCCCTAGAATGAGGCACAATGTCTGGTGTGTGATGACTTGAGTCACACCAGACAATTCCAATTGCAGGCAAAGAGTTATCAATGCCTTACCTCCCCGGAATGAGGCATAACAGACTAGAGTCGCACTAGACAAATCCAGACACACACAAAGAGTTATCAATGCCATTCCTCCCTGGAATGAGGCACAATGTCTGGTGCGTGATGACTTGAGTCTCACCAGAGAAGCACAGACACTCATGAAGAGTTCCAATCCTGTACCTCCCTGGAATGAGGCACAACAGCTGGTGCACGATGACTTGAGCCACACCAGATGAATCTTTTCACACACACATAGACGCAAGTTCAGCAGTGCCACATGAGGAAGAACACGACACTGCTCCAGGTACACCCCCACCTCCGAGGGTCACAACCAGTGAATAAGACACCGCACGCAATGAGCATGAAGTTGGGTGTCGCAGGGGAGAAACGCAGCATGCTCGACTAAAGTTGGCCACTCAGGGTCCCACGACCAGTGAGTCCGCCAACTACTAACAAGACGCTTGTGTGTGTCATGACCCTGTGGTGAAGGGCCACACTCCTTGAATGTGGGCAGTACTTTGAAGGCTCCGGATCAGGCAAATCTTGTCTCCAGGCGCAATACTTAGTTCCATGCTCACACCGCTGCTACCAGGTGACGTCTAGCAGATGATGTAGCCACTTAAGAGGGCACCCCTCTCCAGATGACACAGGTGGAAGGTGTAGGTCCCTTGTGGGAGGTCTTTGATGTCCCTGATACGTCCACAAGAGAACGGGAGAAAGCCAACAAGCTCTTGGAGAGCACACTTCAGGGTGCCACCCAGAAGCAACGAGTTTGCCCAGGTGAGCCACAATGCAGGAAGGGTGTGCGGTCCCTTTCTAGGGTAGTAATTACTCTTTGTGCACAACAGATTCTTCTGGCAGTGTGCACCACGTGGTCCAGGGTATCCATCTCACGTTCCTTCGGTGTAACTCTACTTTGCTGCAGTGTGGCACCAGTAGTTATACTGTAGTATGCCTTTGAAGTTGGGGGAGGTTCCAAGGGTTCCCTTTTGAACCACAGATGTCTCCCCTAATTTTCAGTCCTGTCTGCCATGGGGCTGTGGAATGCAGATCTTAACATTTTAGTGGGGCCATGATCTGGCTCCGAGAGGTCAAGTGTCAGAACCTCTCCCTCCAGTCTATCCAGCCAGGCACACAAATGGCAGAGGTCTTCATTACGGTTGTGTTGCCAAGTTTCATAGCTGTCACTGGGAAATGCACAGATGTGCTCCTCAATCCCCCAGTGTGGGCTCAAATTGAATTAAAAGGCACACAAAGGGGGTCATTCCAAGTCTGGCGGGCGGCAGTAGCCGCCCGCCAGGTGGGAACCTCCATTTGGCCGCCACGCGGCCAAAATAGCGCTTCCGGCATTCCAACCTTCCCGCTGGGCCGGCGGGCGCTAACCATGTTAGCGCCCGCCGGCCCAGCGGGAAGGAGGCCTGCAACACAGAAGCCGGCTCCGAATGGAGCCGGCGGTGTTGCGGGCGTGCGACGGGTGCAGTTGCACCCGTCACGCTTTTCACTGTCTGCTAGGCAGACAGTGAAAAGCTTCATGGGGCCCTGTTAGGGGGCCCCTGCACTGCCCATGACAGTGGCATGGGCAGTGCAGGGGCCCCCAGGGGCCCCAGGACACCCGTTACCGCCAGCCTCTTCCTGGCGGTGAAAACCGCCAGAAACAGGCTGGCGGTAAGGGGGTCAGAATCCCCATGGCAGCGCTGCTTGCAGCGCTGCCATGGCAGATTCGCCCAGCCGGGGGAAAAACGGCGGGAAACCGCCGGCCCCGGTTTTCTGACCGCGGCTTTACCGCCGCGGTCAGAATGGGCTTGGAAGCACCGCCAGCCTGTTGGCGGTGCTTCCGTCATTCGCGAACCTGGCGGCCTTGGACCACCAGGGTCAGAATGACCCACAAAGTGTTTTAGGGCAGAGAAATGTCCACTTTCTAGAAGTAGCATTTCTCCATGATTATTGACAAAACCACCTTTACCATAGAAAGGGGCTTGTCGGGACGAATCTAATGATAGTAAACAACATGAGGCTGCTCTGCTGCAATCCGCTGTTGCAGGTAGGAGTAACTGTAACACTTCCCCCATGTTAACTCATGGGCAGAGCAGCTCTCCCATACAGTGAAAACACACTTGGGTATTCTTCACTCTCTGTGCATACGTGCCCTTGCGCACATACATGCCTGCATTGGCAGGCTGGACATGTGGTTAAAAGCACCATAGGTGCAAGTATGCACACGGGCCCGCTACGACAAGTGGAATACATGTTTTAGAACACCTGTGGTGCTAGTGTGCACACAGACCAGAGTCACTTCCCGCTCGCGCATGCACTTTCACACTGTACTTACTGGGTTTAATCCATCCGTTTTTTTGCTTGCCATGCCATTCCAGTTTGGACCCAGCCATATGCAAATCAGGCTTGACCCTGTTCCCCATGGGAACAGTCCAGACCGAATTGCCGGGCCAGGTCCTCCCTGGACCAGAAACAAGCATCCTGGGAGTGCTAGCAGCATGACAGCAGCATTCAGATTGGCTGCAGGGCAGGCTGGAAGTCTGTGCCTGGGGCTACAGTGAAGGCACAGTGGCAGCAATGATTAGGGTAAGCGTTTTTTTAAATTAAATTAATTCCCTCCTCCCCGCCACGCCCCTTCCCCTAAACTAGCCACGAGCCACTCCTGTGTCTTATGTAAAAAATTGAGAAGTTGCATGCCTAACAAGTTGAAAATGTTCATCTGCAGTCTGATGCGGAGGATTGGTGGAATATAGAGAAGTTTTTACCACTGTTTTCTCGCAGAGCTCATGCTCCTCCTGTATGCTTCAGGTATTGCATCTTTTTCATGCAGAGGAAACTCCAAAGCTTGTTTGTATTACAGTAGGTAATTGTGCCTGTATCTTACCAATTTCACAAACGATTTGTCTGACTACAAGTATTAACTATCAGATTTATCAGACCATTACTGAAAGGAGATCCATTTATAGGGCTACAGCTTATATTAAGAAAACCCCAGTATGGAAGCCGGTTTTTACCGCACTAGTAAAATCCATTATGACGGGGTTCGTACTTTATCGGATGCGATAGGCAGCACCTATTCAAATTGTCCTAAAATGGTAAATACCATGCAGATTTTCGTGTTTTCTGCATCAACAATCGTATGTTATTAGTATTTACTGGTCTTTTCACTCTATTAAATTGGTTTGACTTGCTGAAATGTATCCAGTGGATTCAGAAAATATTTCACCCAGTAGTAACCACTGAATGCAGTCCACTCCACCCTCTTATGATTGTGACTGCTTGCGCAAGAAGTAATTTGCATAGGGGTCTGTAATTACCAGGGCACAAAAAATCGAGGCCTATGTGACATATAAGAATGCTGACATTCTCGCCCACACATGGTAAAGAAAGAACCCTCCTCTATCACACATACCAGTAAACAAGAATAACATCCTCTTTGCTCTGTTAGTGCGCTACATTACTGGCCCCAGAAAAATTACCGGTAAAATTATTGCCAGCGGTAATTGCAATACTGTAGCAAATCCACATTACAGGAAAAAATACTGACTAGAGCTGGTGGAATTTACTGCTCGAAATAAGATCACTTTTACTCTGATCTTGAAATGGGTAAGGCTCATGATAAACGTGAAACTTCGTACCTGTGTTCACTATACACTTAGATACCAATGCAAGATTGTTTTATTCCAGACGGTCCCCTTCCCTGCCTTAAAATTGTAATGCATTTTTAATCTGGTGTTTTTCTGCCTGGTAGTTAACTTGGTCCCGGCATCTTGTAGCGCTGTTAAACGCATGGAACTTAGGGCCAGATGTAGCAATGTCAGGATTTGCGATTCTGAAATTGCGAGTCGGTGCGACTCGCAATTTCAGAATCGCAAATCCTGATGCAGAACGGTGTCTCAGACACCGTCTGTGACTCGCTATGGGGTCACAAAGACCCACCTCATAAATATTAATGAGGTGGGTCGCATTTTGCGACCCCATAGCGAGTCCCTGCACTCACAGGGATGGTGGCCTGCTGAAGTCAGCAGACCTCCATGTCTGCGACTGCTTTTTCAATAAAGCAGTTTTTTTTTTATTTTGCAGCCCGTTTTCCTTAAAGGAAAACGAGTTGCAAAATAAAAAAAATAACGAAACCATTTGGTTTCGTTTTTTCAGAGCAGGCAGTGGTCCATTGGACCACTGCCTGCTCTGAAAAAGCCTTGTGGGCAACATTCCCTTTTGCTAATGAGTTACCACCAGTGTGACACTGGTGGTAACTGGGAATTGCTTTGCGACCGCATTCGCGGTCACAAAGCAATTCTGCATTGCGATGCGAGTCACAAATTGTGAATGTGCATCGCAGAAGGCTGTTTGCATGGCGCAAACTGCGATTTTCGCAGTTTGCACCATGCAAACAGCTTACTACATCTGGCCCTTAGTATTTTTCAGGCTTTTTTTTTTTTTTTTACCACCGACAGTATTTACCCCCTTTTGTGAATTATCAATTCACAATTTTAATATCTCCAGCAGTAATATGTAATTTCAATACCTCAGGACGGCAAACCTGCCTTGCTGTTGATCGCGATGAGAATGGTAATTTATGGCAGGTGGTATATGAGGAGGGGGAGGGGTTTACTCACTTCATCAAGATCATGTCTTCTGGTTTCCAACTGCGCTTGAAAAACATTGCCAAGTATTCTGAAAAAAGAAACAAACAAAATCAACATATTTCCTATTATGAAACAAAAATACTCCAAAATATTAAAAAAGATTGCAGTCTTAAGTGTTACTTAATAGGAACTCTTCCGATCTGTGCATGTTAGGACAAGATACGTAACACGTAGTAAATCCTACCATTTTTTTGTATCTATGTTCCTCCCAGTGGCTGTGACAGCTGCAAGACCAATGGAGGTCATCCGCACTGTTTTTATAGTCCACCAGCAGAACACATGGCTCTCCTGGATTAAGGGCAGGACCACATTAGTATCCGATCTAGTCAAGAAACGTTTGAGGTCATCGGGGCATCAGTGGTTCAACTACAATAGATTAACAAGCATTTGCAGTGCAATAGGTCATGCATTTGCTTGAGTTAGAGCTATTGGTGTTATAAACTCATAACTGGACTTTTATTGCCACATAAATTGGTCAACCTTGCCTCATAATTTGGTCTTTTCCTGCCACAGAATTCCAGTGGCCCTGCATATAACTAAACCACTTCCACTTACCTTCTTCCTCTATCTGCAGCCAAAAATGAAAATGTTGCCATTTAGCATCCTAGCTTAAATCTGATGTGCTAATTCCAATAGGCTACCACTTTCTCCACCCCACCATCAGAGTTGCTGACTGGCTGACACAATTCCCAAAAAAAGGACACAAGACAGCCATGGAGGAGTAACAAGAGAAATAAACTAGAAGGGTCACTCAAACATATCAAGAGTGTTCAAACAGTCATACTGTAATAAGGACGGTAAATTCGCCTGAATCATGATCATAATTGCCATAAGGAGAGATTAATACAACATATACAATTAGCATGTAAACCCAATAAAAACCTTCATCAGAAATAAATGTTTGGCATTAGACTGTAATGCTCAGAACAGCTCCTAGAGGACACCACAATGAAAATAGCATTTGTAAGAAACATGGTCATGTAATCATACAGTCAGCCCCTAGAGGACATAACCAATTGAAAAGAAAATGTCCGAAAATAATGCACTGTAGCTATATATTTAGCCCCTAGAGGGCATAGCGCATTACACATTTTTAGGGCTGGCAGGCTTACTGCTATGTAATTACAAACAAGACCTTTAAACTACAAACTAGTCTCAGCTGTAAAACAAAAGTTAAAACCATGAGAGTGCTTATAAATACAACAAATGGTTGGAGGGGTTATTATTTTGGGGTCACCACTAACCTAGTGTGGGGACCCAGAGATGATGTAAACAGAAAGAGCACATTCCTGGTAACCCTCTTGCCCATTCTAGAGACACCATTTTGGGAGTTAGGCGCTCGAGTTGTTGTTTGGCAACCTCTATTTTAACAGTCCTATGGTGCGAACGCACCACTGGCGTGCCTAAGGCAAGCCTGTCTGCGACCCAGAAATGGCCAGCACCAGACATGCTACTTCGCCGTCAGGAGATAATCTCCATTTTGTTACCTTGTTGAAAGACATCTGAAAGACTGTGCCATACTGTGACATGATTCTAAAACTTGATAATTTAGAGGGCCCGGCTTCTTGTAGAAAATGTAGAAGATGTTTTGGTAAGGTGGACTCTCTCTACTCGTCCCGCTTACTACCTCATAATAAGCGCGTTTTACAGGGTGCCTTGGTTAACACCCGGTCTTTGAGCAAGCATGCTCAAGAAATTCATGTTCTTATCTGAGATCTCAAATAGACTTTTTGTTTGTAACTGAATCCTGGCTGAAAGATTGGTGCAGCCCAGATATTCCAGTAGCACTTCCCCCCCGGGCTACTTAACCTCTAGGCAGGATAGACCTGGTCGCCCGGGGGACCTTTGCTATCATTTTTAAAGAGACATTGCAACTCAACTCAGTCATCATCAGCCCTTTAGATGGTGTGGAGAGTCTTGGATTCTGTTTAGGGTCAGCCCCTCACTTTCTTTCCCAGGCGTCTTGATCTATCGTCCCCCAGGGTTAGGCTCTAAATTCTTAACGTCACTCGGAGACAATTTAGTTCCCTTGGTTCTCCGATACTCAAATTTTACCATCCTAGGTGATTTCAATGTTCACCTGGAGTGCTCAGGTGATTTAGAAGTAATTAATTTCCTTGACAATATGAGCCTTCTGGGTCTGTGTCACCTGGTGAAGGGGCCCACCCATGAGGTAGGTTATACTCTCAACGGAATTTGAACAAACAACCTTTTGCTTCTGGCAGATAAGCAGAGATCTGTGAGTTGGTTAGACCACTCTCTTATTCCTTTTACACTTGTTTGTGAGTTAGATAAGTCCACTCTAATGGAGGCATCCACATTTGTTACTTTCATCCGCAACTGGTATCAAATCCTAGATTCCTACAAGCTCTTGCTGATTCATCACCTCCACCTATAGGCCGAGTAATAGATCATTTGGAGACCTTCAATAGATGGATAATTTAAACAGCAGATAGTTTTCCCTCCGAAACCCCACCAAAAATAAAGCGCAAACTGCGCAACTCAGTCTCTTGGTTTTTTTCTCAGCCCTGAGAGGGCAGCGCCTCCACTGTAAGCAGCTGGAGAGAAAATGGCGTAAGCCCTATAACCTCGAGGATTTAGAAATTTTTAGATCATCACTTAAGGACTACTATAAACAGGTTAAACTATCAAAAAGGACATACTTTGCCGCACAAATAGAAGTAGCTAAATCTGATCACAAAGTAATTTTTAATACCTCAAATTCATTCCTTAAACCTAAGGTTATGGAGAGTCAGATCCCACCCTCACAAGCTCTATGTGATGAGATTTCAGTATATTTTACAGAAAAGATACATACTATATCTAGTTTAGTGCCCCAGTTTTCCCACAGTTCCTTCCTTGAAGCTAAAACTACCCCAACAAGAGAATCTAATATGTTGATGGCATTTCATGCAATTTCATTAGATCAGTCCCATCAAGCCATTTTGGCATGCAAATCTGGCTCTCCCTACGACTGTTGCCCGCCAAAGGTCTGAAATAAATTGGTAGATATTGTCAATCTTGTGATCAACCTGATTCAGAAAAAATCTTTGAACTTAGTTGAAATCCCAGAGGTTTGGAAATTGGCTATGGTTAAACCACTTAAGAAGAAACCCTTATTTCATGCGACCAACTTAGTCAATCTGAGGCCAATCTCTTGCCGGCATTGAGCAAAATCATGGAGAAGATTGTGAACAGTCAATTAATTTCATTCTTAGAGACAACAAATGTACTCCATGCCTTCGGTCAGGCTTCCTCCCAAAGCACTCAAAGGAAACCACCTGTTGGAAGTGGCTGACACTTTAAAACTCATACTAGATGAAGGAAGAATGCTTTGTAGAGTCTGTTGGACCTATCGGCGACTTTTGTGACCATCACCAATTAAATTCTCGTACATTGAATCCGAGAGTGTGGAGTAGTTGGATCCGCTTACCTCTGGCTGAAATCATTTCTTACTGGTAGTAAACAGATGGTGAAATTATGATCCTATATCTCAAAGGAAACCATGGTTGCCACCAGAGTTCCGCAAGGCTCATCGTTAAGCCAAGCCCTATTTAACAGTTACAGGGCACCAATAATTTATTTGATTACATCTTTTGGGGTTGATATTAACTCCTATGCAGATGACACCCAGTTGATCTTGTCTCTTGACAAATCTTCTTTGGGCTCAGATCTAAATTTTAAAAATTGTCTAAGGACTCTTATCAGATGGATGCCAGCCAACCACCTTAAATGTAACACATAAAAAATGGAGATGATGCTATTTGGCAAAGCCAACAAGTTTGTCCCTTCAGATTGGTGGCCAGAGGATATTCCTTAACTTCCCCGACAGTCCTGTGGTTAGAAATGTGGGAATCAAGTTTGATTCTCAGTTGTCGTTTCTTCCTCATACTCTGGCAACAACAGTTACTTGTTGTAACTTAATAGGATCTTTAAAGATTTTTTTTGATCTTCTACCATTAGTAGCTACAAATTTGTAATAGCCTGTTTGCAGGCTTCTCAAAAGAGGTACTTCATAGACTTCAGATTGTGAAGCACGCTGCTGGAAGGGCAGTCTTTATAGTACCTAAGGGAACTTCTGCTTCAGCTGCCTTAAAATCTCTTCTTTGGCTGCCAATGCATAAGAGAGTACTTTTTAAAATTATTTTGTTTTCTTTTAGATCCTATAGAGGGATTGGCCCCACATTTCTCTCTGCAAAGTTCAAACAC
The DNA here is from genome assembly GCF_031143425.1 of Pleurodeles waltl. Lineage (NCBI taxonomy): Eukaryota > Metazoa > Chordata > Amphibia > Caudata > Salamandridae > Pleurodeles > Pleurodeles waltl. The sequence continues at coordinate 202,263,360 of NC_090444.1, read as the reverse complement.
CATTTTACCAACAGACCTCTAAGATCGTCACAAGACAGTCTACTGAAACCCTTTAACTTTAGATTAAAAGCCAAAGGAGGTAAAGCTTTTACAACCCTAGGCCTGGAACTCCCTCCCCAGCCAATTGAGGTTTATTGAGTCCGAAGCTGCATTTATGAAATGCCTCAAGACCTGGGTTTTTGAGATCCTGGACTCCCTCTGTTATTCTTACATTCTGTAAAATGTCCTCATCCCCTTTTCTTAGGAAAGCTACAGTTGTGTACTATCATAGCCTCATCAATCCTGTTCCCTAATAGCACCAGGATACTCCCTTGTGAGCGACAGTTTGCACTTTATAAGTAATACATTCAATTCAATTCAATTGTGGTGAACATTTTTAATGTGGTCCCATTGTCCTAGGACCACCACAGATTGAGCTATGAGCAAACCATTTAAACTACGCAGACTTTAAGAACGGCTCTTAATACTTGGAGGATCACTATTAGTTGGAGCCTGATGGGAATCATTTTACTTAAGTCTTCCGCATCGTCATTACTATCGAATGGATTATCTTTTGAGCCCTGAGGAAGTCAATGAGATTATTATCTCACAAGACTAAACACGTGTTGGCTGTTGTTAGTTCACCAATATTTAAGAACTACACCTCAAGAATAAACATGATTTAAGCTAACGATTCCTGGTCTACAGTGTACTTGAATGATTGGAAGAGGACTTCAGTATATCCAAACACTGACTTTTGACTTTTTTATTACTTCACGAGTGCCTGGGCATTTTTTGAACTGTTTTGCAATTGTTAATTCTACAGACCTATATGGCCTTGACTGTAGTGCTTCTATTCTCCTCCACAAAATGGCTGATTTTTGTCATGTAAAAACATATAATGACATCAGATTTGGTAAGATGATTGTCCTGCCCCTCCACAGTCATCAAGATCTAGAAACAACCTCCAGGGTTTTGACATCTTGAGTGGTACCAATATCAGCATTACCCATTGTCCTCCAGGTGTGAATACTGTTCTGGGTGTTTAATGATGCCGGGCTCTCACAAATAACATCTTGTTTGGTACAGACCACCTTTATCACATCACATCCGCTCATTATTCTAAGGAAGCAAAAGATTTATTTGTCACAAAGGTTAGCTCCATTCATAGGAAGTATCAACTTCCTTTCATGATGGTAAATGTGGCATTCTACCACCTTAATTCCAGCAAATTGTGAAATCGCCTCACGTCTATATTAATAAAAACACTGAGAAAAGTGGGCAAGAGAAGCCTTCATGCAAAACACAATTTGCTTTCAGTAATGGGGCTGTAACCACATCTTTCACCCACTGTGATAGTTAAACCAATGAAATGACTGGAACCATGAGAGGATGCTGAGGCCCCTGTTGCTTGTTGCAGGTGCTTCACTAGCATAGCAAGATCAAAGGTATCAAAAGCAGCAGAGAGATCTGCCTATAATAAAAAGTGCAGCTGAACCCACTATATCAATATTATATAGCCGCTCTCGGACAGTCATCTGGCAGGTTGGTAGCATTACTGTATTCAGGCCTGAAACCTAATTGCAGATCACCCAACAGATCACATGCTTCAAAATGCGCGTCAGCTGCAGTGGTGGCTGGTGATCTCTAAAAGTGGCTGCAACTAATATTTTCCCTGAATTTCAGGGAGCGAAGAGAGGAAGCCTGACATCTTCTATGAGAGTTTCGGAGGAGACAAGGGTTTTTCCATCCACAAAACTTTTGAAAGACTGTTAGATTAAGTACAGCATTATGAAGCATAATTTTCACATAAATGAATTAAAGCTGTCTGGTCTGAACGGATACTCATTAAATATTTAAGTACTTTCATGATGTACCAATGAAGCCTCACACCACTAAGAAGTAGACCTTATTTTGCATTGTCAACAGCAACCTATTTTTAGTGTTTTGGGGATTCCCAATCAATCGGATCCTAGGTTTTTAGGTTTGCTGCCGCTGCCACTGTTTCGGTTCAGGTCAACTGAGCTGTTTTCCTCAAAACCCAAGAGGCTAAGGGAATCTGTGTAATGGCCCTGTGAGTTATATTATTATTACTCCCTCCCTGGCATACAGACTTCCTTGACTACAGAGTTGGACTCAAAACCTCAATTAAAACCCACGCAAACCAATATTTTCAGAGATTGCTGAGTCTTCTTCTGAGTAGTAGGACAACATTTTGGGTTGTATCTCAGTCTTAGGAGGCGATTCTGCTTATTTTTGGTATGGATTTATGGGTGAAGTGGGGAGCTTGGAGGGAGGCTGAAACCCTGTCAAGATCTACCAGCCTAGGTGTCAACATCAGGACAGTGCGCGCTCTACGGGTGACAAAAATGCAAAAACACAGTCTTTATGCAAGAGCATAAATCATGCATTGTGTTTATATGCAGTATGTTAACCTTTTGCATTGCGGAGTTTAACCTTGAAAAACACTATTAATGATGTTTTCAATAACTGTTCATTTGCAAGGTATTGCTGCAGGCTTACTGAGTGTGTTAGGGGTGTGGTCCCTTTCTAGGACCTTCTAGAAGCTTTCCTTGCAGCATGACTGGGTGTGGTTTGTGGGTTGGGCCAGACCCTATATAAGGGAGCCAGCCCCGCTCCACGTGCTCACTATTCAGAGGTCCCGGTGAGGAGCAGCAGCAACTTCCTGAGCTCCTGTTCCGGAGGCCTACCTTGATGTTCCAGGCCTGCCCCTCATTATATTGGTGATCCTTGAGCAGGGCGGTAAGGCGGAGGTCCGGCTGGGCCCCCGACCCCGTTCTCAAAAACTTTCGAGTTTTGGGCCTAGTTGTGAAACTTTCAGAGGGCGCAATCGTTTCATGACATTTGCATATTCTTGTTTGAATCGGCAGTGTGCGAGATTCATTTCTAGCATGTAAACCTTGACGTTCAGCTCGGCAACAGTGTGCACGATCATTTCATGGCATTTGCATATTCTTGTTCGAATTGGCAGTGTGCGCGATTCATTCCTATCATGTAAGCCTTGACGTTCAGATCGGCAACAGTGTGCGCGATCATTTCATGGCATTTGCATATTCTTGTTCGAATTGGCAGTATGCGTGATTCATTTCTAGCATGTAAACCTTGACATTCAGATTGACAACAGTGTGCGAGATCATTTCATGGCACTTGCAAATTCTTGTTCGAATCAGCAGTGTGCACAATTCATTCCTAGCATGTAAACCTTGACGTTCAGATCGGCAGTGTGCACGATCGTTTCATGGCATTTGCATATGCTTGTTCGAATCGGCAGAGTGCGCAATTCCTTTCTCTCATGTAAACCTTGGCATTCAGATCGGCAACAGTGTGCGCGATCACTTCATGGCATTTGCATATTCTTGTTCGAATCGGCAGAGTGCGCGATTCATTTCTCTCATGTAAACCTTGGCATTCAGATCGGCAACAGTGTGCGCGATCACTTCATGGCATTTGCATATTCTTGTTTGCATCGGCAGAGTGTACGATTCATTTCTCTCATGTAAACCTTGGCACTCAGATAGTTCAACAGTGTGCGCGATCATTTCATGGCATTTGCATATTGTTGTTTGAATCGGCAGACTGCGCGATTCATTTCTCTCATGTAAACCTTGGCATTCAGATCGGCAACAGTGTGCGCGATCATTTCATGGCATTTACATATTCTTGTGTGAATCGGCAACAGTGTGCATGATTCAACCCTGGCATAACGTGCTTGGCTCTTAGTTCACCAGTGTGCGCGATCATTTCATGGCATTGAAAACTTTGGTGTGTTGTGTTTGTTGAGGTGCACACGTTTATCCCGAGCTTTTGGATTTTTTGTGAAAATGCTTAATTCAAAGTGCGACATTCCTTGTGCATATTAAGTCCCTAGTACAATTCCTGTTGTTTCCCTGGAATGTTTCAGATAGCCTCTGTCCTCATGTAAAAGTGCAATGTTTGTTCTGAAACATTATTCTAGAAGGTTCTTGTATTCTAGACAGTATGTGATATTTCATGAAAAGCTCATATGAAACATTGTATTAACCCATTCTTGATTTTTTTCCGGGTACCTAGATTTCTTGAGGTCTAGTTATAGTAATTTCTTAGGTTATCCTTGGTTACAGTATGAGAACTCTGAGAACCATATACTATTGACAGTCAATGTGATTATATCTTGATATTGTGTTGGTTAACCTCTTGCTTCCTACAGGTCTCCTTCCCAGCTGTTCCCTACCTAATGCCCTTTTCCCCCACTTGGACTCTCTCAGGCTCTGTGGTATTTCTATCGGAGCTTTGGAGCTGTCTAGTGGTGGACATGTTGGGAACGTGCACAGGCCCCGAGGATCTGGTCTCCCTGACAGAATAGTGAGCCGACAAATTTAAAATCCTCCTGGTTTGAGTGTGTTCTCAGCATGGCCACATTGGACGAGCTAGTCAAAGTTATCACGCAGCTCCAAGCAGAGGTAGTGTCTTCTAAGGATATAGCAGCCAGCTTAGCTGAGAGAGTGAGTCAGTTGCAGGAAAGGGTAGAAAAGAAGGAACAAAGTCCTTTGGGTGTGTCTTGGCCTGGTTCTCCTTCTCAAGCTTCTGGAGGTCATCTCCTACGAACATTTCCCTCAACGTTCCCTCAGCTATTCCCCTGGCTCCTCCAGAACGTTTTTCAGGCGATCTCCTGAAAGCGCAATCTTTCTTGGTTCAAGTGGAATTAAATTTTACCTGCCGACCAAACACTTTCCCTGATGCTCAATCCAGGGTGGCTTTCTTGTTATCTTACCTGACTGGGGACGCAGCCACCTGGGCAATCCCTCTTGTGCGTAAAGACAGTCTCCTGCTTTACAATTGGAGACATTTTGTCCGTGAGTTTGAACGAGTGTTTGATCGAAGAACCGTGATATTGTCGGCAGATCGTGAACTATTAGACTTGCGACAAGGTAACCAAGATCTAGTTTCCAAATTAGCTAATTTTAATCGGCTGGTAGCAGAGATATCCTGGCCTTAAGAAAAGCAAGCGGCCTTGTTTTACAAACTACTCAAGGATGAGTTAAAAGACATTCTTGCCCAGATAGATCCGCAGCCTAGAGATTGTCAAGATCTAATAAACCTTGTTTTGAGACTAGTTCATCGTCTTGCAGAACGAAGGGGAACACGCAAAAAGACTGAGAAATATTCCTGGCGTGTTCACGATCATAGGGAATCAAGAACTCAGAAAGAGAAAACTCCGGAACCCATGGAAATCTGAACTATCAGGAGACCTTTGACCAAAGACGAAAAGGACCTATGTAGAAAGAACGGACAATGTCTTTATTGCGGGCGCACGGGTCACTTCGCCAAAGATTGTCCAATCAAACCAAAGAGCAAATGAGGTCCTGTCCAGAAAATTGCAGCCAATGTACAAGTCGAGACGGAAAACTAGATCACCCAAGATGTAAAGAAGGGTTGCTCTTGCGTGTCACCGTGGACCCTTCACAGTCTAGGCATCTCAAGCTGGGCATTAAAGTTCAAGTAAAGAAAAATGACTATTTCAAGAACGCCCTCGTAGATTCTAGGGCTACCGGGAACTTTGTTGATGTCCAATTGGTTCGCGCATGGGGGATCCCATGCACCAAGAAGAAGACTCTTGAGATAATACAAGCAGTAGACGGAAAACTCTTGACTGGAGGCCGAGTAACTCTTCAGATTGTCCCCTTCTCGGTGATCTGTGATGGCGGAGATCAAAGAACCAAACATGAAGAGAAACTCATCTTTGACGTTATCCATGCTTCCCAGTATGGAATTATCCTTGGCTTACCATGGTTAACTCATCACAATCCTGAGATTAACTGGGCAGAACGGAAGGTCGCGTTCTCTTCCGCCTTATGTAATGAGAAATGTCTCCAGACGTCTCAAGTCGCCAAAAATTGCAACTGTCACATAGCCACTGCAGCGGAGAAAGAAATAAAGTTGCCCAGGCAGTATTCATCCTATGAAGATGTGTTCGATGAAAGAGAAGCAGAAACCTTGCCTCCTCATAGACCTTATGACTGCCAAATTGATCTAACTCCAGGTGCGATACTCCCTACCTGTCGTGTGTACGCCTTGTCAGAACATGAAAATCAACACTTGCGAAAGTATCTAGATCAATTTCTAGAGAATGGCTTCATCCGCCCTTATAAGTCTCCTGCAGCCTCTCCTTTGTTTTTTGTTCCCAAGGCTAATGGGGACCTTCGAACCTGCATTGACTATAGGGGTTTGAACAAGATCACAGTCAAGAACAAGTACCCCTTGCCTCTGATTTCTGTCTTGTTGGATCAAGTGAAAAAAGCAAGAATTTACACTAAGCTCATTTTACGAGGTGCTTACCATTTAGTCGGAATGAGAGAAGGTGACGAATGGAAAACTGCGTTCAAGACAAGATATGGTCTCTTTGAATACACCATCATGCCCTTTGGACTGTGCAATGCTCCAGCAGCATTTCAATTTTTCCTGAATGACGTCATTAGAGAGTATCTAGACATATTTACAATAGTCTATATCGATGATATTTTGATCTACTCTGACAATGAAGCCGAACATGTACAACATGTCAAGAAGATTCTCACAGCTCTTCGAAAGGATCATTTATATTGCAAAATAACCAAGTGTGAATTTAATGTTATCACAGTTGAGTTTTTAGGGGTTATCCTTACCCCTCAAGGTATGGTCATGGCAGAAAAGAAAGTACAAGCATTATTGGTCCCACTCCAAAGACTGTTCGAGATGTACAGTGCTTCCTGGGTTTTGCAAACTTTTATCGCAGGTTTATAAACCATTTCTCTCAGACAGTGGCGCCAATCACCAAGTTATTGAGAAAGAAAGAAAAATTTGTGTGGTCTCCAGAAGCTGACAGAGCCTTTTCAACTTTGAAAGAAGCTTTTTCCACTGCCCCAGTCTTGACTCACTGACTGATGGTGATCGTCCATTCATAGTTGATGCAGATGCCTCAGATGTGGCAATTAGTGCAGTCTTGTCACAACGAAGTAAAGACACTGGCCAATTTCATCCTGTAGCTTACATGTCTCGAAAACTGAACAAAGCCAAACAGAACTATGTCATTGCTGAGAAAGAGCTTCTGGCGATCCGTGATGCCTTTAAATAGTGGAGACATCATTTGTTAGGTGCCAAGTACACTATCACAGTATATACTGATCATTGCAATCTCCAGTTCATGAGTTCAGCGAAACTTTTGACTCCTCTGCAATTACGTTGGATGCTGTTTTTTACCGAGTTCGATTTTGTGGTAACTTTTTGTCCTGGTAAAGATAATCGCAAAGCAGACGCCTTGTCCCGCCAAGAGTCTACACTGTTACCTACAATCCAGCCTTCCAGAGCTATCATTGCTCCAGACAAGGTCCTCTGCATCATAAGGACCGAAGACTTCTTTGAAGACATCTGTAATTCCTTCACCATTGAGAAATGGCAGGCATGGGCTCAAGCAGATCCCAAAAGATCAATCAAGCAAGGACTACCTTTCCATGACGCACGTTTGTTCGTGCCCACTACCAAGCTTCGCAAGTTAGTATTTCATTGGTTGCATGTTATACCTACGGCAGGTCACCCAGACACTTCTAAAACTCTTGAATTAATCCAACGCTACTTTTAGTGGCCTACTCTGACAAAAGACGTTAAAACAATGGTCACTAACTGCGAAGTCTGTGCTCGCATCAAGACAAGTCATTCTAAACCAAAAGGTTTGTTGCAGCCGCTCCCAACTCCACTTCGACATTGGGAACACAACTTGTTAGACTTCATTACAGGTCTACCAGTTGTTCAACAGCACTCAGTAATCCTTGTGGTGGTAGATAGTATCACGAAATATGGACATTTCATTGCCTGTAAGAAATTGCCCACCTCCAGTGAACTGGCAACTATCCTACTGAATAGAGTGGTCCGTTATCACAGGCTGCTGAGAATGATTCTCTCCAATCGAGGATCGCAATTTGCCTCCAACTTTTGGAAAACGTGGTGCAAAACGCTTCAAGTTACATCCACACTATCTACTAGCCATCATCCTCAAACTGATGGCCAAACTGAGAGACTGAATCAGCATTGAAACAATACCTGCGTGCTTGCGCTGAGAAAGCACTTCATTCCTGGACATCAATGCTCTGGTTAGCTGAACTAGCCTACAATAACTCATTTCACACCTCCTCTGGTGTCACACCCTTTTTTGGCTTGTTTGGCTACCATCCTGATACCTTGCCCATCCTCAAGAAAGTTCTCTTGCACCAGCTGTGTCGGAAACCATTCAACAACTCCACCAAACCCAGAAACTGATTCAACAGCATCTAGAAAAAGCTAAACAAAAATACAAAAAACACTACGACAAGAAACATTGTGAAGGACCTCAGTATCAACCAGGTGATAAAGTGTGGCTTTCTACAAGACATATTGACTTCAAGAAAAAGCACATGTTTAATCCCAAATTCATAGGTCCTTACACTGTCCTCCAGCAAATTAATCCAGTGACCTATAAACTGCAGTTGCCCCGGTCACTACGTATTCATCTGGTGTTCCATACTTCCCTCCTGAAAAAAGCAGTCCAGAAGGTACGCTCCCAACCAGCTCCAGTTCTAGTACAGGGCGAATTGGAATACGAAGTTAAACAGGTGTTGGATTCCAAACATAGAGGTTGTAACCTGTGGTATCTGATCTCTTGGAAAGGTTACGGTCCTGAAGCAACTCATGGGTCTTCGCATCTGACATTCATGCTCCACGACTAGTGAGACGTTTTCATTGTCTTAACCCAGGCAAACCAGGCCCTAGAGCATGTTTGGGAGAGGGAAGTACTGTCAACATCAGGACAGTGTGCGCTCTATGGGCGACAAAAATGCAAAAACCCAGTCTTTATGCAAGAGCATAATTCATGCATTGTGTTTATATGCAGTATGTTAACCTTTTGCATTGCAGAGTTTAACCTTGAAAAACACTATTAATGATGTTTGCAATAACTGTTCATTTGCAAGGTATTGCTGCAGGCTTACTGAGTGCGTTAGGGTGTGGTCCCTTTCTAGGACCTTCTAGAAGCTTTCCCTGCAGCATGACTGGGTGTGGTTTGTGGGCTGGGCCATACTCTTTATAAGGGAGCCAGCCCAGCTCCACGTGCTCACTATTCAGAGGTCCCGGTGCAGAGCAGCAGCAACTTCCTGATCTCCTGTTCCGGAGGCCTACCTTGATGTTCCAGGCCTGCCCCTCATTATATTGGTGATCCTTGAGCAGGGTGCTAAGGCGGAGGTCGGGCTGGGCCTCCGACCCCGTTCTCAAAGAGTTTTGAGTTTTGGGCCTAGTTGTGAAAATTTCAGAGGGCGCGATCGTTTCATGACATTTGCATATTCTTGTTCGAATCAGCAGTGTGCGAGCTTCATTTCTAGCATGTAAACCTTGACGTTCAGATCGGCAACAGTGTGCGTGATCATTTCATGGCATTTGCATATTCTTGTTTGAATCAGCAGTGTGCGCGATTCATTCCTAGCATGTAAACCTTGACGTTCAGATCGGCAACAGTGTGCACGATCATTTCATGGCATTTGCATATTCTTGTTCGAATCGGCAGTGTGTGCGATTCATTCCTAGCATGTAAACCTTGATGTGCAGATCGGCAACAGTGTGCGCGATCGTTTCATGGCATTTGCATATTCTTGTTCGAATCGGCAGTGTGCGCCATTTCATTCCTTGCATTGAAACCTTGATGTTCAGATTGGCAACAGTGTGCGCGATCGTTTCATGGCATTTGCATATTCTTATTTGAATTGGCAGAGTGCGCTATTCATTTCTCTCATGTAAACCTTGGCATTCAGATCGGCAACAGTGTGCGCGATCACTTCATGGCATTTGCATATTCTTGTTAGAATCGGCAGAGTGCGCAATTAATTTCTCTCATGTAAACCTTGGCATTCAGATCGGCAACAGTGTGCGCGATCATTTCATGGCATTTACATATTCTTGTTTGAATCGGCAACAGTGTGCGCGATTCAACCCTGGCATTGAAAACTTTGGTGTTTGTTGAGGTGCACACGTTTATCCAGAGCTTTTGGATTTTTTGTGAAGATGCTTAATTCAAAGTGCAACATTCCTTGTGCATATTAAGTCCCTAGTACAATTCCTGTTGTTTCCAGGGAATGTTTCAGTCAGCCTTTGTCCTCATGTAAAAGTGCAATGTTTGTTCTGAAACATTATTCTAGAAGGTTCTTGTATTCTAGACAGTATGTGATATTTCATAAAAAAAGCTCATATGAAACATTGTATTAACCCATTCTTGATTTTTTCCAGGTACCTAGATTTCTTAAGGTCTAGTTGTAGTCATTTCTTAGGTTATCCATGGTTACAGTATGAGAACTCTTAGAACCATAGTCTATTGAAAGTAAATGTGATTATATCTTGATATTGTGTTGTTTAACCTCTTGCTTCCTACAGGTCTCCTTCCCAGCTGTTCCATACCTAATCGCCTTTTACCCCACTTAGACTCTCTCAGGCTCTGTGGTATTCCTATCGGAGCTTTGGAGCTGTCTAGTGGTGGACATGTTGGGAACGTGCGCAGGCCCTGAGGATCTGGTCTCCCTGACACTAGGGGCCTAACATGAAATAAATAACTTACTACCTACATCAGTGGTTCTGGCCTCTTGTATGAAGGCCCTGCCCTCTTACTTTAGCAGACTTACTGTCTATGCCTTTTGTTAACCGTTAAACTTAGCATCATTGGCTAACCTTTTGCATCTACTTCCCATGTTGTTGCTGGATGCAGGACTGTTTTTGCTGTTTTTGTTTGCTCTGGACACTTTACCACTGCTGACAAGTGCTAAAGTGTAAGTGTTCCCTGCATAAATTATATGTGTACATTGGCTTATCCATGATTGGCATATCTGATTTATTAGTAAGTCCCTAGTAAAGTGCCCTAGAGGTGCCCAGGGCCTGTAAATAAAATGCTACTAGTGGGCCTTGCAGCACTGGTTGTGCCACCCACAGCACAGTAGCCCTGTAAACATGACTCAGACTTGCCACTGCAGTGTCTGTGTGCAGTTGTAAACTTCCAAATTGACTTGGCAAAGTGTACCCACTTGCCAGACCTAAACCTTCCCTTTTTATACATGTAAGGCACCACTAAGGTAATTGTAATTGTAATTGTATTTATATAGCGCTTACTACCCCTGACGAGGTGCCAAAGCGCTTTTTGGCAAGTAGCATGCTACTCTGGAACCCAAGAGGTATTAGTGGTAGATTAGTATAGGGAAATATGAGTACAGTATTAGTATTATTATGCGTTAATTTGAGCAGAGGATATGTGAGTTTGTTAGTTGGATTGACTAGAGTAATTGCGGGATAAAGGCGGGAATAATCCAGAAGTGTTAATTGGGAGTTTTTAGTAATAGGATGAGGCTTGGGATGAGTAAAGGAGAGATGGAGGAGTGAAGAGTCTGTGGGAAGGGTTAGGGAGATCATAGTAGCAGGAGTAGGTTTGGATGAGTTAAAGGTGACATAAATGAGGGAGAATTTAATAGGGTTGTTTCGAAGATCATGGTAGTAAACTGAGGTTTGAGGTGAGCTAGATGCCATAGAGGAGGGAAGAGCACAGGCAGGGTTATTTTGGAGACAAAAGTAGTGGAATGGGTTTGGGATGAGTCACAATGGGGAAGGAGGACAGATTGATAGAGACATAGGGTGAAGGGGAGACAGAGTAAAGCTTACAAGAGAGCAAATTTATATTATTTTTCATTTATTAATTATTCTATCTATATATATATATATATATATATATATATATATATATATATATATATATACACTTTTTATTTTAATTTTTAATTTCTATTTATTTATAATTTGTTTTAAACTTTAATTTAATTATTTATAATTTGAATTTTATTTAACTTTTATCTAAACATATTGGAGGTAATTATTGACAAGCGGGGTGAATCCATGGCACATTTGACAAAAGAAATAGGTACTGCTCTAGGGCGGGTGGCCTGCCTTGTTGCAAAATGACAGTACTATCATACTTCCCGCGTGACCTTTCTAAGCCTATAGGTTTCTACCAAAATTATTTGAAAATTGTGATTCAAAGACACTGTTTGATCCCTTTATTTATTTATATTTTTAGTGCCCTCCTAGAAGACATTTGTCTCACCTGCTAGATGTCAGGGACAGTATTACAGCCACCACATTTAATGATCACCAGACACCGCTGGTGAGCTGAAACGTCACGGAACAAAGAGGGAAGTGTAAGGGGGGCATAATGTGTGTGTAAAGCAAATTGAAGCAGAGACACGTCATTAAAAGTAACCACACTGTCTAATGCTAAAATTATTAGAAAAGCTTTAAAAAAAAATTGGACAAGCGTGACGCACTTAGGTCCTGCCATTCTTCACAATTTATGTTCAAAATAGAGTCACGTGACCTAGGCCTCACTGTGAACCTGGCTCCCATATGCCCTCGCTGACTTCTCAGGAGTGTTAGTTCGCTCGCTAGTGCTTTTACCACCAGGCTATTGAGACTTTTTCATCAACAGCACTTCTCACGCTGACATTTTTGAGCCTCTACTCGTAGTATTAAAGAGAAACTCCAAGTCCCAGAATACAAGCAAGAAAATGCAAAAAAAAATGCAAATGCAAGCCAAGCACTGTATGAAGGTGCCACACATAACATGGAGGTTCTCGGCGGCTGCTTGGCTTACTAAAATCAGGGCATAATACTGGACCTGGGGACTGCTTTGTGGCTGGTAAACTGTAGGGAGAGACTGTGCCACTTATCTTTGTTATTTATTCTGGCCAAACAGGGAGAAGAGACAGCAAACTGCTAACACTATATTTGAGTGTCAAGACATTGACGGTGTTGAGAAGACTGTGTGCCTATCAATACTGATTTGTGTGCAACAAAAGACAGCCAGAACTTTACTTGTCTGCTTTTCTTTTAATGACCCCCGATTTAATGCAACGTCTTCTTGGGTAGGTAAGTTATTTAGTTATTTGTCTTTTATGTAGTGCTTCACACTGGATTGCTACAGTTTTCAGATCGATGTCAATACTGTCTGGATGTGTCCCAGTGGCATGTACCCCACCTAAAGACAGGTCCACCTTTTCACTAATATCCATTTTTGCAGGATGGTACCTCAGGCATGTAGACGCAAAAAGAAAATTGAAACTACGCATTCACAACGCAAAGCTGTCTGCTCATGGATTACGGTGAAACTCTCAATTACGACTTTCTCTCGTACACTTTTTAAACTAATCCCTGAACTGCAAGGAGCTTCGGGGTCCTGCCATGCTATAGAAAGTGACAAGCTCACCGACACTTTAAGTTTAGCCATTAAACGTCTAATAGGTGTGGGTCATCCCCATTTAGAAGTGGGTGTTGAACGGTGTCGTGGCTGGACCCCTGCTGATAGGAAATTACTGAAAGTGCTCTTTAGCGCCTCGTTGCCATCAGCCCCTCACTCACGTGTGCTTCAGTGCCACTGCAGGGGCTCAGCCCCTCTCCTGTGTGTTATGCAAAGTGGCCCTTGGCCCCCTGCGGAGACAGAGGCGACACAGAGACAACAGCCCCCTGTACTAAGGGCATAAAGTGGCCCACCTCGCCGCAGAGCACTTCACCTCTCCCGCTAGACGGGGCTCCTTCTAGCAGCTCTCCCCGCTAGTGGGTGCCCACTCTGGAAGGTTCTTGCTCTGACTGTATTTTTTCTCTCCAAAAGATACTTCGCATGTGAGTTTTTTATGATGGGTGGTTTTCCTTTTTGGCGCTAGAAGGTTTTTGCTGAAAATTAATTCCGCTAGAAACATGGGTGCTCTCTTGGGACTTTATCTTATTGAATGATTGCTGTGAAAATAATAAAAAATGTGTCTCTGCTTCCCGCCAAACAGTGCGGTTTCTTAAAATTCTAAAGGACATTTCTGCAACCTTTGCTCTGTTAACTGTGCTGTATTAAAATGTAAAGGTGTTTGTTAAAAAATATAAAAAGATCTAGCTAGTGGACACATTCTAGCGTTATATTCGTGTACCGATAAATTTGTCTGCCCAGCCAATGTTTTACATTGACTAGCCACGTGACAATGGCTCATGCCTGCAAGGTTTGTGATGACAAGTTGACATGCAGCATGTTATGATGCGCTCATCGGATGAAAGGGCTGTGGACAGTGTAGTAAGTTTCTTGTATAGTTAGTAAAACCCATTATATGAAAGCACCAACATGCTGATACTTGTCCCATGGTACCATACAAACATTCTAAAAAATAATCTGTTACAAAAAAACATGCTGATTACTACATCTAAATTTCATACCGAGGTCGATATACCTACTGGTGAATTGGGGAGGAATCAAAAGGCGAGATGAGCGTTAATAGCGCCCCACTATTTTTATAACGTTTTCATAGGGGGAACTCTTAAGATACCTACCAGCTTTAAGCTTTGCATTCTGGGACCTGTAGTACTGATTTTCTAACGATATTGGGAAATCACAGACTGAACGAGGTCAGAGTGGGGATGGAGGATAAATTGATAGAGACATGCCATATGGTGATGGGTAGACAAAGTAAAGTTTACAAGAAAATAAATGTATATTATTTTTATTTATTTATAATTTTATTTATATATATATATATACATTTTTTAATCATTATTTTTTATTTTTCTTTAATTTATTTAGTCATTATAATTATTATTATTCTTTACTTTAATTTACTTATTTATCATTTGAATTTTATCTATAGATGTTATTTTATTTAATTTTTCTCTAGTACAATAGGACTAGAGTAATAAATAGATATGTAAATACATAGTAAGGGACAATGGCGGTCATTACAACATTGGTGGTAAAAGCCGCTTACCGCCGTGCAGAAGACCGCCAACACACCGCCGCGGCCGCTGAAATCCTCCACAGCTATTATGACCCACAGCACGGAATCCGACAATATTCAGACACCCACACAAGTCCGCCACACCAAAGGTCAGTGATAAACTGGAGATAACAAAACCTCCACCGTCACGCCAACAGAAATACGCCCACACTATCACGACCCACGAATCCATGCGGCGGTCTTTTAACCGTGGTAAACCATTAGCGGTACACACCGCCGCTCTCAAAATACACACACACATCCAAAACACTGCCACATTGGACAATTCAAAATACACACACCTGATACACATACACACACCACTCCCACACACCCAATACAATATAAAACACACACCCACATCACCCACAAACCCTTACATCAACATTTACTGAGAGAAGGCCAGAGAGAGACACCACCATCAATAATACTAGCATCCACAGGCACACAACACCATCATCCACATCACTTCTACGCACCTCACACTACACACCACTACATATCAGCACACTTATCACCCCACACACCACCCCACACATCACCTACATCATCCCATGGCACGGCAAAGACACCCCAGGTTCTCGGAGGAGGAGCTCAGGGTCATGGTGGAGGAAATTGTCCGGGTAGAGCCACAGCTATTCGGATCACAGATGCAGCACACCTCCATTGCAAGGAAGATGGAGCTATGACGAAGAATAGTGGACAGGGTCAACGCAGTGGGACAGCACCCAAGAAATCGGGAGTACATCTGGAATAGGTGGAACGACCTACGGGGGAAGGTATGTTCCGTTGTCTCAAGACACCACCTTGCGGTTCAACGGACAGGCGGGGGACCCCCACCTTCTCCCCCACAACTAACAACATGGGAGGAGCAGGTCTTGGCGATTCTGCATCCTGAGGGCCTCGCAGGAGTAGCTGGAGGAATGGACTCTGGTAAGTTAAATCTTAACTATTACATCCCCCACCCTACCTGCATGCCATCACATACCCCCACCCTCACCATCACCCCATCACTCTAACTCCTCACAAATGTCCCAACATCACAAACCACACATCCTAACACCAAGCCCTGCATGCAACAACAAAGCATGGACACCCATCACTAAAGCATGGCCACTGCACATACCCATACACCCCCCTAAACCATTATCACACAAGGTCCCACACAGGAATGCAAGCACTGGGGTACACGGTCACCCACCCATTGCACACCATGGCACACACGGATGTAATAAACATCCTTTTATACCCCTGCAGGACCCCTACCCAACGTCACCGGACAGGAGGGTCCACACATGCCCACACCACCAACAGAAGAGGCCCACAGTGATGACAGCAGCTCTGTCCAACTGGATCTAGATGACCAGCCCGGCCCATCGGGGACCTCAGGACAGTCGGTTCCCCTCACACTGGCACAGGCCACCACAGAGCTTGCCCCCTCTGGAAACACCAGCACAGCACCCACCCAGCGGGCCCATACCTCCGTCCCCAGGACACGTCAATCAGCAGTGTGTCCACCACTACAGGGAACCCAGGCTAACCCACCACCCCAACAACAACAGGGACCTGGTGACAGTGGTAGTGGGCACACGGTCCAGGGGACGGAGGCCCAGGAACACAGGGGAACTGGGAGGGCTGCTGTGCGATAGGGGGAGGACAGTCCAAGGGAACCCACTCTCCACGAGGCCCTCTCCTCCATCATGGGAGCCTACCACCACTCCCAGGAGACGATGGCAACGGTACTGGCCAAGTTTCAGGAGACCCAGCGCCTGCAGGAGGATCAGTATTTGGGCTTCAGGGAGGAACTCAGAGCCATCAATTCCACCCTGGGCACCATCGTAGAGGTGCTGAAGGAAGTACTCAACACCAGGAGGGACACTGTGGCACTACAAGGGGCCCCTGACACTAGCTAGGACGATGAACTGCCCACCACCTCCACCGGCGCTAGTGGACAGGAGGCACCGCCACAGGACCACCACACCAGCACCCCACCCCCTGCAGAGGGAGAACCACCTCGCAAACGGTCCCTGAGATCCAGGACAAAGACAGAGAACAATGCCAAGACCCCCACCAAGAAATGAGACCACCCTGAATGTCATCCTTCTGTCCCACTTTGTCACCCTGTCCATCCTTAAACTGCCCCAGCTCCACTTCCTATGCCCATTTGGGCAATGCACTTGTGAGACTAATAGACTGGACTCTGCCATGGACATTCCTCCGCCATCACCCCTCACCATTTTGCTACCCCCTCCAATATTGAGCACTAAAATAAACACCCTTAAAGCATAAAACAATCTGGAGTCAGTCTGTGATTTCAGAATAGTTTATTAGCAATTACTGTGGCAAAAAGCTCTTTCAAATGTAATGTCAACATACCTATGTCACAAAGCTCTAGTCCATGAGGAATCAAAGCAGATGTCACACATTGGGACCCACATCTGTGAAATCGTAAGGGAAAGTGACAACTCAGTGACCATACACTGGGTGAAAACGACAGACTGTAGAGAGGTAGTAGTTGTTAAGTACATGTAGTAGGCAGGTTTGTATTCTTACCTGTGTTTCACCGGAAATATTGCTGGATCACTTAGTCCCTGTTGTCCATGTCTTCTTCTTCTGCTTCCTTGTCTTCACTGTCCACAGGCTTCACTGCTGCAACAACACCGCCATCTGGACCATCCTCCTGCAGAAAAGGCACCTGTTGTTGCAAAGCCAAGTTGTGAAGCATACAGCAGGCCACGATGATCTGGCACACCTTCTTTGGTGAGTAGAATAGGGATCCACCTGTCATATGGAGGCACCTGAGCCTGGCCTTCAGGAGGCCGAAGGTCTGTTCGATCACCCTCCTTGTTCGCCCATAGGCCTCATTGTAGCGTTCCCCTGCCCTTGTCCTGGGATTCCCCACTGGGGTCAGTAGCCATGCCAGGTTAGGGTAACCAGAGTCACCTGCAAATGGCGAGGGACAACTGTTAGACACACACTAACCTGTAGGGATATCCCCAGACCCAGACAACCATTCCCACTGTCTTGCTTCCAGGTGCTCACCTAATGGCCACACACGGTGCCTCTGGAGTTGACCCATCACATAAGGGATGCTGCTATTCCGCAGGATGTAGGCGTCATGCACTGAGCCAGGGAACTTGGCATTAACATTGGAGATGTACTGGTCTGCCAAACATACCATCTGTACATTCATCGAATGATAACTCTTCCGGTTTCTGTACACCTGTTCACTCCTGTGGGGGGGACCAAAGCCACATGGGTCCCATCAATGGCACCTATGATGTTGGGGATATGTCCCAGGGCATAGAAATCACCTTTCACTGTTGGCCAATCCTCCACCTGAGGGAAAACGATGTAGCTCCGCATGTGTTTCAGCAGGGCAGACAACACTCTGGACAACACGTTTGAAAACATA
Organism: Pleurodeles waltl; assembly: GCF_031143425.1. Lineage (NCBI taxonomy): Eukaryota > Metazoa > Chordata > Amphibia > Caudata > Salamandridae > Pleurodeles > Pleurodeles waltl. Next base: position 202,245,132 of record NC_090444.1, on the reverse strand, counting down.
GGCTGGGACATCCCTGTTGCTATGGCCACAGTTGTTTGAAATGACCCACTTGCAAGGAAATGGAGCACTGACAGCACCTGCACTTGAGGGGGGATTCCTGTGGGATGGCGGATAGCTGACATCAGGTCTGGCTCCAGCTGGGTACACAGTTCCTGGATTGTGGCATAGTCAAGCCTGTAGGTGATGATCACATGTCTTTCCTCCATTGTCGACAGGTCCATCAACGGTCGGTACACCGGAGGATGCCGCCATGTCCTCACATGTCTCAGCGGACGGTGCCTATGAAGGACAACAGCGAGCACAGAGTTAAACAACTCCGAGGTACGTCCCCACAGCTTACAAAGAACACCAATCATAATCCAAAAAGTGGCCTGTATGTGTGTTGAGGCTAGGCCTAGGTATGTGTGACGCAGTTAAAAATGAAGCCATGTGGGCCCCTGAAATGGCGGCTGCCTGACCTGTAAAGTGGGACAATTGGATGTGAGGTAACTGCGCTGGCGTTGTACACCGTCGCGGTAGGCGGTCGAAGACCGCGGCGCAATGCTGCATTGGTTAACATTGGACCCTATGGGTCCCAGGAGCCAATGACGATGTACGCCGGCGGTGACGGTACGCACCGCCGCAGAAGTAAACGCCATTTTCTATCTGTTCAATCACTCGATACCTGATCTTCGACAGGAGAGGACCTACACTGCAAGTGCTGGTGTGACCTTGGTCTGGAAGAGACAATGGCTGGAGTGTCTGGGGAAAGGGCCCCTGCCTTCACATCGGAGGAGTTGGAGAAACTCGTGGATGGGGTCCTCCCCTAGTACACGCTACTCTACGGTCCTCCAGACAAACAGGTAAGTACACTGGGAGCATGATGTATGGGCTATGCCTGTGTGGAGTGGGGTGGATTTAAGAAGGGGGGGGGGAGATTACGGCGTGCATGAAACGACGGTGAGTGCATGTGCCACATGGCAAGGTTAGGGATGGGGGCCAATGACTGTGACGGTGCAGTTGGTAATAAGTTTCTCTTCCCCCTGTACAATTCATGTAGGTCAGCGCCCACCAGAAAAAAGATATTTGGCGTGCCATCGCCAAGGACGTCCAGACCCTGGTGGTCTACCACAGATGGAGCACCCACTGCCGGAAAAGATGGGAGGACATTCGCCGCTGGAGCAAGAAGACGGCGGAGGCTCAGCTGGGGATGGCCTCCCAACGTGGGAGGGGTGCCCGTCGCACCATGACCCCCCTGATGTTCAGGATCCTGGCGGTGGCGTACCCGGAGTCGGATGGGCGCTTGAGGGCATCACAGCAGCCACAAGGGGGTGAGTACACTCTCATCCTGCTGATTTTGCGCGCAGTGGAGGTGTCTGGGTGGTGGAGGTGGGCTGTGGGTTTCCCTAGGCCAGGGCGAGTTTAGTAGGCAAGGTCCCTCCGTAAGGCAGGCCATGTGGCACCCCACCCCACCTCTGTAGTGTGCCAAGTACACCTAGTCATACCCTTGTGTCATCCATGTGTGTAGATGTCGTCCATAGCCTAGTAGGCCATTTCCCAGGAATTGAACAGTGGAGCCCAAGAGCGCGGCGTAGTGCGGGGGGCTTCTGTGTCTGTCCTGTCCACCAACGGTAGCGGCAATGCATGCACTCAACATGTCTTTCTTCTGTCGTCCCCCCACTTTTTGTGGTCTCTCTGTTCTTGTGTGCATTAGCATCATCAGGCGGAGGAGCAGTGGCACCGGAGCACAAGGGAGCTGCATCCCACATGGCCCTGGAGGGCGAGACAACAGACTCGGAGTTCACCAGTGGGACGGAGGGCGAGGGGAGCTCCACGGCGGGACAGGAGCTGACACCAGCGAAACAGACTCGTCCTCTGATGGGAGCTCCCTTGTGGTGGCGGCAACATCTGTGCACCCCGCATCTACAGGTACAGCCACCACCCCCCCTACCAGCACCGCCCTCCCAGCAGCCCCTCAGCCTTTGCCCCGTGCCCGCTCACCCAGGAGGGTGGGCATCCCCTTTGCCCCAGGCACCTCAGGCCCTGCCCCAGTCACCCCTGCTGCCCTCAGTGAGGAGGCCATTGACCTCCTCAGGTCCCTCACTGTTGGGCAGTCTACCATTTTGAATGCCATCCAGGGTGTAGAAAGGCAGTTGCAACAAACCAATGCATTCCTGGAGGGCATTCATTCTGGTCAGATGTCCCTTCATCAAGCTTTTCAGACTCTGGCCTCAGCACTGATGGCAGCCATTGTCCCCTTCTCTAGCCTCCCCCCTCCAACTTCCTCCACCCAGACCCAATCCCCTGTACCCCAGCCTATCCCAAGCACACCTTCAGACCAGCATGCACACACCTCAACACACAAGGGAAGCACAGGCAGACATAAGCACCACACATCCCACAGGCACTCACGCAAGCATCACACACATGCAGACACACCAGCATCCACTGACTCCACTGTGTCCCCCTTCTCCTTGTCTCCCTCCTCCCTCCCAGTCTCATCTCCACTCACACCTGCATGCACTACATCTATAGCCACTACTGCCATCACCAGCACACCCACCACCACACCCCGCTCACGTGCAGTCACCACCCCCACTACCATTCACACGTCCCCTGTGTCCTCTCCCAGTGTGTCTGTGACGCCACCTCCCAAGATACACAAATGCAGGCACACACCCACCCAACAGCCATCCACCTCACGACAGCCTCCAGCCCATGCACCTTCACCCAAAGTCAGCAAACGAACACCTCCTACAACCACAACCCCTTCCTCCACCCCCAAACCCCCTCCAGCTACCCGTCCTAGTGTCTCCCAAAAACTTTTCCTGTCCAACCTTGACCTCTTTCCCACACCTCCCCCACCCTGTCCGTCTCCTAGGTCCTGAACTAGCACCTCAGCCACAACATCTCCGGGACCAGTGGTGCCTGTAGTCACCGGAATATGGAGTGCACCGGCCACCAAGGCAGCCAGTGTGGCACGGAGCCACAGCACAGACAGTCCCCCACCTGTGAAGCAGCAAAAGTTGGCCAGTGCCCAGCAGGAGAGGGGGAAGACTCCAGCCACCAAAGCCGCTCCCAGGGGTCATGGTGGGAGTGTTGAGTCCTCTGCGACACCTTCCAAGGTGGGGAAGGGCCACAAGAAACCAGGAAAGTCTGGGAAGAGCAGCACGGCGGAGGAGACCGCCATCATCCCCGCTGCCCAGGAGGCCACAGCCATCATCCCCGCTACCCAGGAGGCCACCGCCATCATCCCTGCTGGGCTAGAGAGGACCGCCAGCACAAGCCCCGCTGGGACAGGGAGGACCGCCAGCACAAGCCCCGCTGGGACAGAAAGGACCGCCAGCACAAGCCCCGCTGGGACAGAAAGGACCGCCAGCACAAGCCCCGCTGGGCTAGAGAGGACCGCCAGCACAAGCCCCGCTGGGACAGAGAGGACCGCCAGCACAAGCCCCGCTGGGCTAGAGAGGACCGCCAGCACAAGCCCCGCTGGGAGAGAGAGGACCGCCAGCACAAGCCCCGCTGGGACAGAGAGGACCGCCAGCACAAGCCCCGCTGGACTAGAGAGGACCAACTGTTAGACACACACTAACCTGTAGGGATATCCCCAGACCCAGACAACCATTACCACTGTCTTGCTTCCAGGTGCTCACCTAATAGCCAAACACAATGCCTCTGGAGTTGACCCATCACATAAGGGATGCTGCTATTCCGCAGGATGTAGGCGTCATGCACTGAGCCAGGGAACTTGGCATTAACATTGGAGATGTACTGGTCTGCCAAACAGACCATCTGTACATTCATCGAATGATAACTCTTCCGGTTTCTGTACACCTGTTCACTCCTGTGGGGGGGGGGACCAAAGCCACATGGGTCCCATCAATGGCACCTATGATGTTGGGGATATGTCCCAGGGCATAGAAATTACCTTTCACTGTTGGCAAATCCTCCACCTGAGGGAAAACGATGTAGCTCCGCATGTGTTTCAGCAGGGCAGACAACACTCTGGACAACACGTTTGAAAACATAGGCTGGGACATCCCTGTTGCTGTGGCCACAGTTGTTTGAAATGACCCACTTGCAAGGAAATGGAGCACTGACAGCACCTGCACTTGAGGGGGGATTCCTGTGGGATGGCGGATAGCTGACATCAGGTCTGGCTCCAGCTGGGTACACAGTTCCTGGATTGTGGCATAGTCAAGCCTGTAGGTGATGATCACATGTCTTTCCTCCATTGTCGACAGGTCCATCAACGGTCTGTACACCGGAGGATGCCGCCATCTCCTCACATGTCCCAGCGGACGGTGCCTATGAAGGACAACAGCGAGCACAGAGTTAAACAACTCCGAGGTACGTACCCACAGCTTACACAGAACACCAATCATAATCCAAAAAGTGGTCTGTATGTGCGTTGAGGCTAGGCCTAGGTATGTGTGACGCAGTTAAAAATGAAGCCATGTGGGCCCCTGAAATGGCGGCTGCCTGACCTGTAAAGTGGGACAATTGGATGTGAGGTAACTGCGCTGGCGTTGTACACCGTCACAGTAGGCGGTTGTCAGGATACTTCAATTCGATTTCCTCAGAAGCAGAATATAACTCCTCAGTCCCGACCCGAGCTACTCACAACGAATAATAATCCTTCGTGCTGAGTACCCCGGAGGGGGAAAGGGGAATGGGATGGTAGAGAGACTGCCACAGAGATGATGAACGTCAGTACTCAGTCTGCCTCTTCACATCTAAGATTGGATACAGCACCTGCAAGAGTCACAGTCGCAATTACTAGGGACATACAACATCAGTTTTTCACTTTCTACTCTCAACACTTAATTCTATTATTTCTTCACTCACCCTGAGTTCTCTGTAGCCTTGCTTCTCTCTATAAATGATAGCTCTTCTTAAAAAAATTATTATTACTGATTCTGGAAGAACTTCTCAACCTTTGTTAGAGATTGGTTTTATGTTGCTATACATATATATATAGTTGGTGGTGATAATGCGTTCTTCAAATCAGCTGATGTTATTTAATTTCTCCTGTCTTATTGTGACTTCTGTCAATACTTGTATTTGTAAATGCTTGTTTATTAAAGTTCGTTTCTCCTTTCTTACTTCGACATTTGTTGATAACTTGTATTTGTAAATGCTTGTTTATTACAGTTAGTTTCTCCTTCCTTACTTCGACATCTGTCGATAACTTGTAGTTGTAAATGCTTGTTTATTTAAGTTTGTTTCTCTTTTAAACTCTATTTTGGTTTATTACCATTGAATTTGTAAATGCTTATTTGTTAACAGTTCGTTTCTCCTTTAAACTTGGCCTTTGTTTATAACCTTGACATTTGTAGATGCTTGCTCTTTTAAAGTTCGTTTTTTCTTTGACTTTAATATCTTAAACAAGAACCTTGTAAACATAAGGTTAATTCATACATTGACTCTGTAGCCTTGCCGACTTCCACGGGAACGGTTTACTATCAAACTCTTCGAATAAACCTTGACAATATTTATCTGTTTTCTGTAATATAATCTTCAAATGTAATTTTACCTCACAGGAGTTTCTGTTCTGAAGCGCGCTCTCTCTCCACACAGCTGATTCCTGTCAGACCTCAGTTGAAGTGCAAGGCTTCCAGCTGGAGAGCTCGTAACCTAGCAACCAACCGATTGCAAGACTAGAACTGTAACTAACCTTCAGGACTCACAGCGGCCATCTTGGATCTTCTCTTCTTGATTCTTCCTTTGAAATAAGCGCAAGATTACTCTGCAAACCTTCTTCCAGTTTGGGCTTTGCTGTCTCCACTGAGGATATCTCTTTGCTTTTCTCATGCACTTCTTTGATTTGACTTGGCAAGTTTGTGTGGTCATGACAGCAGTCGAAGACCGCGGCGCAATGCTGCATTGGTTAACATTGGACCCTATGGGTCCCAGGAGCCAATGACAATGGACGCCGGCGGTGACGGTACGCACCGCCGCGGAAGTGACTGCCATTTTCTATCTGTTCAATCACTCGATACCTGATCTTCGACAGGTGAGGACCTACACTGCAAGTGCTGGTGTGACCTCGGTCTGGAAGAGACAATGGCTCGAGTGTCTGGGAAAGGGCCCCTGCCTTCACATCGGAGGAGTTGGAGAAACTTGTGGATCGGGTCCTCCCCCAGTACACGCTACTCTACGGTCCTCCAGACAAACAGGTAAGTACACTGGGAGCATGCTGTATGGGCTATGCCTGTGTGGAGTGGGGTGGATTTAAGAAGGGGGGGGAGATTACGGCATGCATGAAACGACGGTGAGTGCATGTGCCACATGGCAAGGGTAGGGATGAGGGCCAATGACTGTGACGGTGCAGTTGGTAATAAGTTTCTCTTCCCCCTGTACAATTCATGTAGGTCAGCGCCCACCAGAAAAAATATATTTGGCGTGCCATCGCCAAGGACGTCCGGACCCTGGTGGTCTACCACAGATGGAGCACCCACTGCCGGAAAAGATGGGAGGACATTCGCCGCTGGAGCAAGAAGACGGCGGAGGCTCAGCTGGGGATGGCCTCCCAACGTGGGAGGGGTGCCCATTGCACCATGACCCCCCTGATGTTCAGGATCCTGGCGGTGGCGTACCCGGAGTTGGATGGGCGCTTGAGGGCATCACAGCAGCCACAAGGGGGTGAGTACACTCTGATCCTGCTGATTTTGTGCGCAGTGGAGGTGTCTGGGTGGGGGAGGTGGGCTGTGGGTTTCCCTAGGCCAAGGCGAGTTTAGTAGGCAAGGTCCCTCCGTAAGGCAGGCCATGTGGCACCCCACCCTACCTCTGTAGTGTGCCAAGTACACAACATCTCCGGGACCAGTGGTGCCTGTAGTCACCGGAATACGGAGTGCACCAGCCACCAGGGCAGCCAGTGTGGCACGGAGCCACAGCACAGACAGTCCCCCACCTGTGAAGCATCAAAAGTTGGCCAGTGCCCGGCGGGAGAGGGGGAAGACTCCAGCCACCAAAGCCGCTCCCAGGGGTCCCGGTGGGAGTGTTGAGTCAGCTGCGACACCTTCCAAGGTGGGGAAGGGCCACAAGAAACCAGGAAAGTCTGGGAAGAGCAGCACGGCGGAGGAGACCACCATCATCCCCGCTGCCCAGGAGGCCACAGCCATCATCCCCGCTGCCCAGGAGGCCACCACCATCATCCCCGCTGGGCTAGAGAGGACCGCCAGCACAAGCCCCGCTGGGACAGAGAGGACCGCCAGCACAAGCCCCGCTGGGACAGAAAGGACCGCCAGCACAAGCCCCGCTGGGTTAGAGAGGACCGCCAGCACAAGCCCCTCTGGGACAGAGAGGACCCCCAGCACAAGCCCCGCTGGGCTAGAGAGGACCACCAGCACAAGCCCCGCTGGGACAGAGAGGACCGCCAGCACAAGCCCCGCTGGGACAGAGAGGACCGCCAGCACAAGCCCGGCTAGACTAGAGAGGACCGCCAGCACAAGCCCCGCTGGGACAGAGAGGACCGCCAGCATCTGAGTCACTGCAAAGGAGCCCGCCGCTCCAAGCACTGCTGAACAGGGCACCCCCACCTCAAGCACCGCTGAACAGGGCACCACCGCCTGAAGCACCGCTGAACAGGGAGCCGCCGCCACAAGCACCGCTGAACAGGGCACCACCGCCACAAGCACCGCTGAACAGGGCACCGCCGCCTCAAGCACCGCTGAACAGGGCACCGCCGCCACAAGCACCGCTGAACAGGGCCCACCGCTACATTAACCGCTGAACAGGGCACCGCCGCCTCAAGCACCGCTGAACAGGGCACCGCCGCCACAAGCACCGCTGGCCCATCAGCGCCAAGGGCATTGACGCTACTGAGTCCGTCACGGACAGGATGAAGCACTCTGGGCACAAGGCCCCCTCCAGAACCAGTGGAGAGATACATCCACTACCTCTGTCCTTAGCAGGATGAAGCACTCTGGGCACAATGCCTCCTCCAGAACCAGTGGAGACTGTTATCCACTTGAGAGACTGTGGCTTTGCACTCCCCAGGATGGAACAGTGGGCAACCCACCCAAGGTAGAGAATTGAGAGACTGTGGCTTTGCACTCCCCAGGATGGAACAGTGGGCAACCCACCCACTGTAGAGACTTGAGAGACTGTGGCTTTGCACTCCCCAGGATTGAGCAGTGGGCATGTGGCCCTCTCGTGGATTTGGCGTTGTGCACTCAACCGGCTGAGGTGGCCCCCCTTTCCCTTTCCCTGAGGTGCCTGTTTTCTTGCTCTCTGATGCCCCTGCAGTGTTCTCTCCGTCATGGTCGGGGATCTTGTGTGGGCCTCGCCTATACCGTGTGGGCCCAGTGTCCCACGGACTTAATTGGAGCACTACCTGGACTACTATGCTTGGTGTATATTTTGTTTCTGGTGTATATATATTTTTTTGCGTACTTGATTTTAATATATTACAATTGTTACACTCATTTCCTTTTGTCTTTGCATTCTTCCGGGGGGGGTTGGGAGGGTGTAACTATCATGTATTAATATGAATTAGTGTGTATGTTGTAGTGGGTGAGGGTGGGGGTGGGGGTGTTGCATGTGTGTGTCCCTGTTTTTTCCCTCCCCCCTCCCCTGTGTCGTAGGTGCAGTACTCACCGTGGTCTTCGCCGCCGGCGTTCGTGCTCCTGGTAGAGGAGCAGGAAGACTATCGCAGGGAGAATTTGGAGTTCCGGCTCCATGGTGTCCTAGTTCTTCGTGGGGCGTGTAGAGGTGAGCGTTTTCCCTTTGGAATGCTGATTCTGCCACGTTTTTATCCGCAGTGAATCCACCCCGGAAAAGGTGGCAGATTGGTAGGTTGTGATACTGTGGGCGGTACTTTGTCCTCCGCCTGTCTGTTGGCGGTGACCGCCGCGCTGTTTGTTTGTACTGCCGTGGTGGTCGGAGTGTTAAAGTGGCTGTCTTTGTTGGCGGTTTCCGCCACAGTCGTAATAGCAAATTTTTTACCGCCGGCCTGTTGGCGGTTTTGCCGCTGCTTTAACACCGACCGCCAGGGTTGTAATGACCACCTATATGTTTAGGAATATAATAATAGGTATAATAATATGAGAAGAAAAGTAGTATTGTATAAACACAGACTTTCAAGATTTGTAATATTTGAAGTTAATTAATAGGTGTACTTTTCTAACATTTATTTATCTTTCCTCAATTTTTGAATAGTGAAATGCTTATAACAAAACAATTGATCAGTGTGATATAAAAACGAGAGCAGGGACTCATAAGTATCTAATATAACAACTTACCTAGGAGCTATACAATGACCCATGAACATTGTAAGCATAGAATAACGTACACATATACATGCATGTACACAGACATACAGACATTGTTGGACTTTTTTACTTATGCAGGGCCATCCCCAACCTTTTTGGCTCCTGCCTCCTATTTTTTCTGACCTGTTGCAGTTGGCTTTTGAACTCTAAGCACTTTACCACTGCTAACCAATGCTAAAGTGCATACGCTCTCTGTGTAAATTGTATGTAATTCGTTTATCCATGATTGGCATATTTGATTTATTAGTAAGTCCCTAGTACAGTGCACTAGAGGTGCCCAGGGCCTGTAAATCAAATGCTACTAGTGGGCCTGCAGCACTAGTTGTGCCACCCACATATGTAGCTCTGTAATCATGTCTCCTGCCACTGGAGTGTCTGTGTGTGCAGTTTTAACTGTAAATTCGACTTGGTAAGTGTACCCACTTGCCAGGCCTAAACCTTCCCTTTTCTTACATGTAAAACATCCCTAAGGTCGGCCCTAGGTAGCCCCAAGGGCAGGGTGCAGTGTATGGTTAAGGTAAGACATATAGGGGGTCATTACGGCCCTGGCGGTCATGGACCGCCAGGGCCGGGGACCGCGGATGCACCGCCATCAGGCTGGCGGTGCATCCAGGCCTATTCTGACCGCAGCGGTAAAGCCGCGGTCAGAAAAGGGAATCCGGTGGTTTCCCGCTGGTTTTCCCCTGGCCTGAGGAATCCTCCATGGCGGCGCTGCAGGCAGCGCCGCCATGGGGATTCCGACCCCCTTACCGCCAGCCTGGTTGGCGGTAACGGGTGTCGTGGGGCATAGCAGACACTGAAAATCGCGACGGGTGCAACTGCACCCGTCGCACCCTTTCCACTCCGCCGGCTCCATTCGGAGCCGGCATCCTCGTAGAAGGGGGTTTCCCGCTGGGCTGGCGGGCGGCCTTCTGGCGGTCGCCCGCCAGCCCAGCGGGAAACTCAGAATTACCGCGGCGGTCTTTTGACCGCGCAGCGGTATTCTGACGGCAGTACTTTGGCGGGCGGCCTCCGTCGCCCGCCAAAGTCAGAATGAGGCCCATAGTAATGTGTTTTATATGTCCTGACAGTGAAATGTTGCTAAATTCGTTTTTCACAGTTGCAGGGCCTCTCCCTCTCATAGGTTAACATGGGGGCTACCTTTAAATCTGATTAAAGTGTAGATTCCCATTGAGAGTGGATGGACATGTGGAGTTTGGGGTCTCTGAGCTCACAATTTGAAAATACATCTTTTAGTAAAGTTGATTTTAAGATTGTGTGTTTGAAAATGCCACTTTTAGAAAGTGAGCATTTTCTTGCTTATACCATTTCTGTGACTCTGCCTGTTTGTGGATTTCCTGTCTGGGTCAGTTTTACAGTTGGGCTGGTTGCACCTCACACTAGACAGTGACACAAAGGGAGCTGGGGTGTAGTCTGCATTTCCTGATGAGCCATCTGGGCTAGGAGGGAAGGGAAGAGTGGTCACTTACACTTGAAAGGGCAGTGCCTACCCTCACACAATGCAGTCTCCAACCCCCTGGTGAGTGTCTGGGGCCTGGCCTGGGCAAGGCAGGATTTCACATTCAGGAGAGACTTTACTTTGAAGTAGGCCTACTTCAAAGATGAAATTGGGCATAAGAAGGGCATCTAAAACCACAGACTTTAGAACACTTATGGAAACAAGAGGAACCTCTGCCTGGAGAAGAGCTGAAGAGCTGAGGAAGAAGAGCTGCCCTGCCTGTGAATGTGCTTTGTGGAGCTATCCTGCAGTTGCTGCTTCTGCCAGAGTGAGAGGGCAAGGACTGGACTTTGTGTGCCTTCCATCTTGAGAAGAACTCCGCAAGGGCTTAATTTAGAGCTTCCCTCCTGTTGTATGAAGTCTCAGGGACAGCAAAGACTTCTCTCTGCCAGCACGTGGAGTCTCTGGAGGGACTCCTACTCTGCCCTGTGGTTCTCATCCAGTTCCTGGGACCCTGAAAGGAGAAGCTGGCAGCCTAAGAGGAATAAATCCATGCACAGAACACCGTGCAGGGAAAAGATCGATGTGACTCCGATCTGCGGCTGGGAAATCGACACGCGGCCTGCTTCGCGGCTGAAAATCAACATTCGCCTGTGACGCGACTAAAGAATCGACGCACGGAGCTGGAGAAACGACACGCAGCATCGCTGACGGAGGCTGTTGAGATCGCAACCCGCACTGCGTGGTTTGCGGATCATCGTACAGCTGGATTTCCAACGCAAACACTGCTGGGCGTGTAAAAACAACGCATGGCCTTCCCGGACCCAAGAGTGCTGACCGAATCGACGCATCGCTCTCCTGCAGACAGAAGAAACAATGCGCCCGACCAGACGAAAGGAGAAATGACGCAAGGTCTTGCTCGTGCGTGAAATTGACTAATCGCAAGTCCTTTATGACGCACACTCGCCCGTGTGGGGTTATTTTCGACGCGCCCAAGGTACATTTTCACGCTAACAGTGTTAGTGTGTGTTTTAAACTACCTAAAGACTCTTTTTGCATTTTAACTGATAACCTGACTTGTGTATTGTAGATTTTTGTCGTTTTGGTCTTGTTTTGTTTAGATAAATATTTCATATTTTTAGGGTCAAGCCTGCGTCCCATGTGCTTGCTCAAGCATTTCGCTAGCGAGATGCTTTAGGAATTAATAAGGGCTCGGAGCCCCGTCCACGTGATGTCAGTGTCTTTCATTGGTTTGTGGGCTTGCCTGTTAGAATCTTCTTGATTTCATTAGTGGAAGGCACGCATACATCATGCCTTTTCCGGTGGTTAGCCCTCCTCGAGCGCATTGACCAAGTACAGAAAACATGAGAGGCTCGCTGTTTTCCATTCGGTTTGTGGACTACTTTTTCTCTATTTTCGCAATGCGATCTCGCGTGGCATAAGTCGAGCGCTTTGCATAATATCGACTCTGTTACACAGTTAATTGACTTTTTACGGTTACGAAAAGAACACACATTAAATGTGGCTGACATATGCTTCCAATCAAAGTTTAAATGCAAAAAAAAAATAATAACTATCCTGCATAATAGTCTGGAAGCTTCCTAACAGAGTAGTGTATGGGGAACAGATATATAAATCCTTTTTATTTTTAATGTACATCTCAGCAAAATATAATTTATACTGGTGCAAAGAAAAGGCCCTATTGGCTTTGAATTGATGTAACCCAAAGATTCTACTTCCACAGCCAAGACGTTCAGCACTTGAATGTCTTATCAAGGCTAAAATGACTTCCCAAACCTTGCGATCCGATTAGAATAATTTTCAGTATTCTTAAAAGCTGCGATACCTTTTTCGCCAAGTGAACAGTCCTTTCTGTATGTTGAACAAATAGAGTTAAAAAAAGTGTAAAACTGTGTAACTGGCCACAGTTGCATGTGTCCAACAGTTGTCTTTTATTATTTCACCATTTGACTCTGCGTTGTTTTTTTTAACATACAAATTCAGTCAGAGTTTTTTTTTTTTTTTTAAAGCAAGTAACTCATCTGAAGCCACTTGAAACTGGTAGACTAAACTTCCACTGGGCCATTAACAATGGGTGACGCCTACAAAGTCCTCCTTCCCCTATCATTATGAGAAGTAACTTCCTAGGAAACAGAGATGTGCCGTTTCAGACACACAACTCCAGACCTAAGGCCAGAGGGGACACTGATGAAGAATGTCCGCCATGCTACAGGCTGGCTGCTGATTGGAGGAGCCGCGGTTCGTCATAACCTCTGCCACGTTCGGCGCGTGCCCCAGGACGGCTTCCGTCAGCCCTGGTGTAGCAATCTGTCTGACAAACTAAGCAGAGCGGCAATTTGCAGTTTAGTGGCCGGATTAGCGCTCTGCCATCTGCTGGGAAACTAATTACAATATCTGCAGCACTGGAGGGGCCTGCCTGTGGTCTAGGGTTCAAGGCTTTCCTCTCTCCCGCCCCTCATAGGTTTTTGAGTGCAACTTCCTTGCCCTGGGAATGCAGGGCGCAATTGCACATTTGAGAAGGTATTTGCATCCATGGCCCGGGTGAGAGGGGGAGGTGTGATATGGCAAACTCTAGCACACTCCAGCTTGATCCAAACGCACATTTGCACACCTAGATTCAGCTAAGTTACGCAAAGGGCATGGTTTATAGGAGTAAATTTAAGTGCCAAACTCTCAGAACGCAAATTGAGTCTCATATACTGATTTACTGAGACACACATTTACCCCACTAATGTGTAATTTTACATGGGAGGTATTCTACTTGGGTCTTCCAGGGTGGCGATGCCATGCACTGCGAATGTGGACAGAGGTTTACTCCTGGCAAAGGAAAGTGCAGATCGCTATCCAGATTGGGAACGGGAAAGGACCACTGCCATAATTGGTGGTGGTGTACAGTTTTTCCATACATTCTTGGGGAGAAAGGTTAGCAAGGAAAATGTAATCTTAATATTTATTTATAGAGGCAATAAATGTATATCATATAAACATAGGCTTGAGTAAATGATTACAATGGCGAGAACTCCTTTAAAACGGTGACTGACATAGCTTTCCCAGAGTACTCCTGCTATTTAGAAAGAATTATAGAAAAATCATACATTTGCTTCAAATGCAGGAGTAAATGTAAGGAAGTATTTTACTAGATCTCAATACTTAGAGTGGGATTTGGGTCAGCCCATTGCTTATCATTGCTTCGCTGTCTTATCAGTCTCATTTACTTGCTTCCTATTCAATGTTTGTTCTCCTTCTTCTTGTGTTTATTTCTCCCCAGGAACATAATAGCTTCTTTACATCCTTTTGAAAGGATGATTTGTATCCTTTCCTGGCTAGCATCAAAGGAACTACTTTTTAGGGTCGAGCGGCGCAAGCGCTCTGGCCTGTTGTAATCTCTCTGTGGGCTCTTAACCACGCCCACTCTTGCTATTCATTCTTTGGTGTGCTTTTTTAAATGCTTCATTTTTATTGGTGCATTTTGTGAAATGTCCCTCCTTTGTGTTCTGAGTTCCCTCCCACAGATGATTTCACTAAGTGAACAATTTTGTTGGCCATCACACTACGTCACGCTTCCTCCTGTTGCAGCGTGTGATGGCCCCTCCTCCGGTTTCAGCTTGCGTTTCATCCTAGTCACGATCCTTTCTAGACATTCCCTCAGGGAGCCAATAACTCTTGCGCTCATGCTCATGGCGACCATGGTGCTTTGAATTAGCTTGCTTATGTCAACTGTTTTACTTTTCATTTTCAATTTATGTGGCAAGAAAAGTACAGTTAGGAATGCACAACACTAACAGCTCTAAGTCGATCAAACGCGAGACCCATTGCATTGCAAATGCTTGTTCTAAACCTGTGTTGTGTCATTTTGTAGTGTTTTCATTAACTTACTGTGTGTGTTGGTACAAATACTTTACACCTAGCGCTCTGAAGTTAAGCCTACTGCTCTGCCAAGCTACCAAAGGGGTAAGCAGGGGTTAGTTGAGGGTGATTCTCTTTTACCTTGACTAGAGTGAGGGTCCTTGCTTGAACAGGGGGTAACCTGACTGTCAACCAAAGACCCCATTTCTAGCAACTTTATTTTATCATTAGCACGTTTTCATTTTTCGTGTTCTTTCCCACCAAGGGCTTACATACATGTATACACACCTGCATACACACACATATACACATAAATGTATATATATCGACATACATATATACATACCCAAACATGTGTAAATATACATCTGTTTAACACTTATAAAGAGTATGGGGGTTATTCTAACTTTGGAGGAGGTGTTAATCCGTCCCAAAAGTGACGGAAAAGTGACGGATTTACCACCAGCCGTATTACGAGTCCATTATATCCTATGGAACTCGTAATACGGCTGGTGGTATATCCGTCACTTTACCGTCACTTTTGGGACGGATTAACACTCCTCCAAAGTTAGAATAACCCCCTATGTGTGTAATTTATTGTTATGACATAGTAGCGACACATATTTCCTAAAGAACTATACATATCTAGAATATACACATAATCAGATTAAAAATATTTGTCAACACAGGCACATGCAGTCCATTGCTGTTTGAATATGGTATTTATGAAGGAAAGACTCAACTCTTGAGTAGTTTTCTGAAGACAAGATAGTTATCTGTGGCTCTTATAGTTGGGGGTAATGAATTCCATAGTTTGGCTGCTTGAACGGAGGAGGATGTACCACCTATAGTCTTTTTCTTGTATGGTGGTGTACTAAGGCGGGGTGCCAATCTTGAGCGGAGGTTTCTTTGTTGAATGCATTTGGTTATTTTGTTTCTGATAAAAAACGGTCCTGTTCCATGTATAGCTTTGTGGGTGATACAAAGCAGCTTGAAGGTGCATCTTCTGGCAACGGGTAACCAGTGTAGTGCTCTCAAGGAAGACGAGATGTGGGTTTGTGGCTTTACATGTAAAAGTAGCCTGGTTGCGGAGTTCTGAATAAGGTGTAGTTTTTTTCATAAAAGATAGAGATGATCCATGGTAGAGGTCATTGGCATAATCCAATTTGGATAGTAGACCCTAGGTAGCCCCATGGGCATGGTGTACTGTATGTTAAAGGTGGGACATGTACTTATGTGTTTTACATGTCCTGACAGTGAAATACCGCCAAATATGTTTTTCCCTGTTGCAAGGCCTATTTCTCTCATAAGTTAACATGGGGGCTGCCTTTAAAGATACTTAAAGGTCAGATTCCCTTTGGGAGCAGATAGACATCTGGAGTTTGGGGTCTCTGAACTCACAATTTAATAATACATCTTTTAGTGAAGTTGGTTTTTAGATTTTCTTGCTTAAATCATTCTGTGACTGCTTGTTTGTGGATTCCCTGTATGGGTCAGTTTGACAGCTGGGCTGTTTGCACCTCTTCTCTAGACAGTGACACAAAGGGAGCTGGGGTGTAGCCTCCTGATGGGCCATCTGGGCTGAGGGGAGGAGTGGTCACTTACGCCTGAAAGGGCTGTGCCTGCCCTCACACAATGCAGTTTCAAACTCCCTGGTGTGTGTCTGGGGCCTGGCCTGGGCAAGGCAGGATCTTGAAAACAACAGAGACTTCCTATTGAAATAGGCCTACTTCAAAGGCAGAAAGGGGTATAAGAAGAACACCCAAAACCCCTGAAAATCAGATTACTTCTGCAACCAAGAGGAACCTCTGCCCGGGAGAAGGGCTGGAGAAGCTGGAGTACTGCCCCCTTTGCCTGTGAAGGTGCTTTGCTAGGTTGGCCTGCAGTAGCTGCCTCTGCCTGAGGGAGGACAAAGACTGACTTTTGTGTGACTTCCAACTGGTGAAGAATCTCCAAATGCTTGAACTAAGCTTGCCTTCTGTTGTTGAAGTCTCAGGGACAACAAAGACTTCTCTCTGCCAGCACATGGGCTTTCTGCAGAAAGTATTGCCTGCCAAGTGGTGCCCTAACCTGTCTCTGGGCCCTTGAAAGGTGCAGCTGTTGGAAAAGGACAGAAATCCACGCAAAGACCGCCTTGTGGGGAAACTTTCGATGCACCACACGGTTCGCGGCTGCTGGCCTCACAGCTAAAATCAATGCTCCACTTGCATCGCGACTGGGAGATCGATGCAACACGGCTGGAGAAACAATGCGCGACTCCAGCAGCGGCTGCTGTTAATGACGCAAGCACCCACGCAGCGCGGTTTCTTGACACCGTACAACTAGATTTCAATGCAATATCACTGGGTGCGGAAAATCAACGCAAAGCGTGCCCAGACACGAGGTGCCATCTGGGATCGACACATCGCTTTCTTGAGGGAGAGAAAAAACTACGCACCCCGACCTGACTGGAGGAGGAATGACAACCGGTCTCGCTTGCGAGTGAGAAACCAACGCATCGCTGGCCTTTCTTAATGCACACTTGTCCGTGCAGCTTTATTTTGATGCTACCCAAGTACTATTGTACAATAACAGCATTCTCACTGTATTCTAAGGATTAAGACTCTTATTCCTTTTAAAATTCATAACTTGACTTGTGTATGTCAGATTTTTATCGTTTTAGTCTTGTCTTATTTAGATAAATATTATTTATTTTTCTAAACATGTGTTGTGTCATGTTGTAGTTTTTTCACTGATTTATTGTGAGTGTTGGTACAAATACTTTACACATTGCTTCTGAAGTTAAGCCTGCCTGCTCATGCCAAGCTACCAAGGGGGTGAGCGGGGCTTAACTGAGGGTGAGTCTCCTTTACCCTGACCAGAGTGAGGGTCCTTGCTTGGCCAGGGGGTAACCTGACTGCCAACCAAAGACCCCATTTCTAACATTAACATGTGTTGCTTTATTGGCTGTATATACAGTCTACTGCATCTGAGTTCTCAACCTGCTAGACCTCTTGGAGTAGGTTTTTCATGCTTGCCTAGCTACCATTGGAGAGTTGCAAAAGGAGTAAAGTACAGGTGGTCAAACCAATATTAGAGAGCCATAGCATCCAATGCCTTGAAAGCAGTGTTTCTTTTGTAAATATTTAACTACAGAAACTCAAAGAAGCATATCTACAAGAAACTGGCACATCAGTGCTGATGCACCAGTTTTCTTGTGTAGCCCCACCTAACGACACCATGGGTGCGCCGTATTTACAATATGGAGCACCATGGTGCACGTTAGGCCAATAGCATCAACATTTTGTACGCTATTGTGGTGTTTTGCTGCACTAGCTTCAAAAATGAAAATGTGACTCTAGTGCAACAAAGTGCAAGGAGGTCCATTGATAAAAATGGGAGCATCACTTTCACTTTAAACAGGCGTTAAAAATTACGCAAAAAATGGTACAGTGAAATCTCGTAGATTTGACTGCATCATTTTTTAGGGCTTCCTAACGCCATAATGCCCCTCTTCATACATTATGCCTGACAAAGACATAATGTGGCGCAAGGGGTCGCAAAGTGGTGCTGTTGCATGCATTGTGTGGCAAAAATTGCCTCCTTCAACCACATAAACATTAAAAAAATGACACTAGTATGGCACAAGGAGGCGCTAGGGCCTTGAAAATCTGGCCCAATGATTTTCCTAGGCGATGCCCCCACCACCCCACAAGCACTGCCGAATCCCAGGGTTTCCGAATGCCAAATCTTCTTTATTGTGATTTCCTATCATCCCTCTTTCTTCCACTCTTAATCCAAATGGTGCTGGTTCCTTTTCATCCCTACTTTCTCTCTTTATCACTGTTTTCCTATTGTTTACTTCATCCTTTTTCCCTCGTGCCTGCCTTTCTCTAGGTCACAGTCGGACAATGAAAAATGGAAATTTATATCGGTCCGGCAATTTGTAGCTCTTGTCGGTATAAAAGGGAACCTTTACATCAGAATTTATGTCTCGAGATACTTTCGGTGTGAAAGGACTAAAGATGGAATATGAAATTGTAATAGCACAGTGAAATATTGTTTCTAAGTTTTAGAAAGATCTTATTGATCATACTGAAAGGTAATAAACTTTATGTAATAAAAACCGAATTATGCTTTCAAATAGAAATGAAAATATTGTTTATTTGCCACAAATCGAATGATGATCAGCATTCTCCTGGAATTTACGAATAATGTTTTAAAAGATGCTCGTAGTCTTGGTTAGTGTACGTTTTAATATGGGTGACACACCATGATTAACAAAGGTTTTACATGCTGTGTTTAGGTGCTGCACCTATCTATTTTATGTATAACATGTCGCTATACAATTTAATTAATATGATATTAACGTTATAATCGACTTTACAAAAAAGTTCCGTTCCATACAAATGGGTGTCGGTGCCCACTCCTGCAACCACCAGCAGAAATTAAGCACTGCCTGAGACAATGATAAATGACAGCACCGACCAGTCAGATTGCCAAGCAATACTTGGTTGTCCTAGGGCTCCAAGGAAAAACCTCACAACCACTTCAAATCTATTTATTCTACAGCACTTCTGTTGTGCTTGATTAGTAAACAAATCGACGGCCTTTTTATGGCACTTTATCAGGGCTCTGTCCCAATAATTTGCTTTATTTCTTCATAACGCACAATAAATGCATGAACATGGCATGATTTTTTTTGCCCAGATTTGGTCGAAGGACATTAGAGCGCCAACCAATAAAACCAGACTACCTTGCACATAATTTTTTTTGTTCTTAGGCGGGAGATTAAGTGATTTGTTCAGAATCACAGGATGTTCAACCAAATCTTGAATTCGATCCTAGCTCCCCATGGCCCAAGTTAGGCATCTCCAGCCGCTAGGGCGCATCTCCTTCATACGAGTAATAGAACTCGTCTGTTCAGTTTGCAAACCACAGCATTCTCCATACGGTGTTACTTCTTCTGGGGCGCCCATGGCAAGGGAAAGACTACAGACGCCTACTCCGAGGCTGAAATAAATTCATGCCTTGGGCAAGAAATACCACAGACCATATATTATTGAAAGAAAGCGGTTGAGGGAACGATGTTGTGGGACTTTGAGGATACAGCTGGCCCAATAAATTCAGAACCGAGTCTTCCACATTTTGAGAGTTGCTGCCTGTCGAGAGACTGCAGGTGATTGACAGATGTCAGCTGACTGCAGCAGTTCAAAGAAGTGAAGCACACTACTACAAATTATAAGGAGACAGCTGAGGCAGGAAAGAGAAGTGTAAGAGAGAAGTTGCATTGGCTGTGAATAATAATAACATCAATATTAATAATCTCATTTCAGGCATAGCTGCAGAAAACTAGACTAAACATAAATAAACCCGATCCAATGTTTGTATCTATAAAATATTGACTTCACATTACATTTTCTGTCACTATATACGATTGGTCCGATTAGCAAAAGCACGTTTGAGTAATGAAGGTAGTACTACAGCAGTACTCTTGCACGTACTTACACATACCTTCGCGATTCAACCTCAAACGTCTAACATCCTATTAGCACAAGTGCAAAGAGGGCACTTGAATATGAATATTCCTTAAACATTAACATTTTATTTTCATTTTAAATGTCTTGAGACCATTTCAGAAAGGTATGTAAGAGTTTGTAAAAGAGAATTAGTTTACATACTCCTGAATGCTTTTGTGAATTCCTCTCTCTCGCTCTCTCTCTCTCTCTCTCTCTCTCTCTCTCTCTCTCTCTCTCTATATATATATATATATATATATATATATATATATATGTGCATATTACAGAGTTGCAGTACCAACTGCATAGTTATAGTTAGAATTCCCAGATATAGGCATTCTGCTAATTTTTGATTGGTAATAAGTTGCGCCCGTTTGATGAATCTCCACAAAACTTTGTAGATCTATTGCTTTTTCTACATTGATGGATAATGCAAAATCTTGTGGTGATTAGTTAAGGGGGAGCAAAGAAACCAACACACTTTCCAAAGACTTTTTAGACTAACGTAGTGACAAAACTGCTGAATGGTTTTTCATGAAATTTGACAGGAATACTATGGTCTGGAAAGGATAATTTTTGCTATTTTAAGAAAATCTGTTCAGTAGTTTTATAGTCATAAGGCACAGAAAGTTAGTAATATCTAAGGCCGCTGTATACCGCTGTAATGTCACTGTATACCAGGGTACTTGCCAATGACAAGGCAGTTTATGATTGGCTAATGGCCGCCTTTACAAAGGTTAAAGGTTGCCATCCTGTTTAGACGACATTTTGGCTGGCTTACAGCCTTAGATAGTAGTAAGTAGTGGATTTTAATGTTGTTCCCTATCTAATGTCACTTTATTAAAGTGGTAATAAGTAGGGAAATGTATTAATTTTTTTAAAAAAATACAACAGAGTATTATGGTACTATCTTGGAAGTACCATGACCATGGGACTTAAAATTTTTAAAAAATAACATTAAAAGTAAAAAAATTGAAAAATACTACTACATTTTATTTAGGAGAAATATAGTGTATTACAGTGTTTCTTTAAATGTACATATTTAATTTTTGTATTTACTTTACACTTAGACAGAATTCTGGGTTTTAATCCTTTAGCTGCTAGCCCCCCACCAAACAGTGCTTATCCCTTTTTTGGCTATGTAGGGTAGTTCGCGCTTAGGCCTTCATAACTTTTTGTCCACATAAGTTATCCACGCCAGATTTGCGTCCTTTTTTTCAAACCTTCTAGAGATTCTAAAGGTACCCAGAGTTTGTGGGTTCCCCTGGAAGAGGCCAAGAAATTAGCCAAAATACAGCTAAAATGTTGTTTTGCTTCCGAAAAATGGGAAAAAAGGACCGCTGGAGAAAGCAGGTGTTTTTTTCCCCTGAAAATTACATCAACAAAGGGTTTGTGGTGCTAAAATCACCATCTTCCCAGCTTTCAGGAACAGGCAGACTTGAATCAGAAAACCACATTTTGCAACACAATTTTGGCATTTTTACTGGGACATACCCCATTTTTTCTATTTTCTTTTTTTTAATAATTCTTTTTTTTGCAAACAGAGCTCATCATACAAGTGGAACCCATATCAATTACATAGAATAGTAGCTCAGACAAGGTAGACATTATTACACGGCAAACAATCAACATTATACAACCACTGTACCCAGACCATCTATTATTCCCTGGCCTACCCTCCCCTCCCCTCCCCTACCCTCCCGGGGGCTCAAGCGATAACCACTCCCTCCAGGCTATTTTGTTGCGTCTCTGTATGCAACCCATTTTGACCATATTTTTCCAAATTTCTTCTCGCATCCCCTGCTTTTGTATATTACTTGTTCTGCCCTTTGGCACCAATCTAAGTCTCTCGCCCAGTCCTCAGGACACAGAGGGTCCCACGCCCCCATCCCCATGCAATGTTTCGCTTAGCCACGCCAGCCACCAATTGTAGCCAAATTTTCAAATGTCTGGGCCACCCCTCGTCCCCCACAATGCCCAGTATTAGCCATTTCTCCTCCAGAAGTATATTCAGCCCAGTTACTCTACTCAGTACCACCCTTTGACAGTACCCCTGGATCACTGGGCAGCCCCACAGTGTGTGGAAAAAGGATCCCACTGGGTCGCATCCCGGCACACAAGTTGGAGTCAGAACTACCCATCCTATGCAATAGGGTTCTGGAGTAATATGTTCTGTGGAGAACCTTCAACTGTATGAGGTGGGAGTGGGCCCTTATAGCTATCTCTTTGGGGCACTGCACCACCTCCATCTAATCCTCATCCTCCAGCATTCCTAGATCGTTTTTACTATTTTAACTATTTTATGTGCTTTCAGTCTCCTTCCAGTTAGTGACAGAAATTAGTGTAAAATCAATGCTGGATCCCGGGCAGCTAAACATTTCTGAAAAGTAGACACAATTCTGAATTCAGCAAGGGGTCATTTGTGTAGATCCTTCAAGGTTTTACTACAGAAAGTAACAGCTAAAATAAAAATATATTGAAATTGAGGTGAAAAAAAGAGCCATTTCCGGACACATTTTGTTCTGTAACTTTTTCCAGCTACGGCAGATTTTTTAAAGCAATATACCGTTACGTCTGCTGGGCTCTTCTGGTTGAGGGGATATATAGGGCTTGTAGGTTCATCAAGAACCCTAGGTACCCAGAGTCAAGAAATGAGCTGCACCCTGCAATGGGTTTTCATTGAATACCGGGTATACAGCAATTCATTTCGTGAAATATAAAGACTGAAAAATAGGTATCAAGGAAACCTTTGTATTTCCAAAATGGGCACAAGATAAGGTGTTGAGAAGCAGTGGTTATTTGCACATCTCTGAATTCTGGAGTCCCCATACTAGCATGTGAATTACAGTGCATTTCTCAAATAGATATGTTTTTTACACAATGCCTTACATTTGGAAGGGAAAATGTAGAGAAAGACAAGGGACAATAACACTTGTTGTGCTATTTTGTGTTCCCTCAAGTTTCCCGATAAAAATGGTACCTCACTTGTGTGGGTAGGCCGACAGGAAATACAACATGGACACATCACATTTTTACATTGAAATCTGACGTGTTTTTTGGAAAGTTCCTAGCTGTGGTCTTTGGCCTCTAGCTCAGCTGGCACCTAGGGAAACCTACCAAACCTATGCATTCTACACTTAGAGGAATCTAGGATGGGGTGACTTGTGGGGAAGTTCTAGAATATAAGAGGAGTCACAAATGTCCTTCCACCCAGTGTTCCCCCAAGTCTCCCGATAAAAATGGTACCTCACTTGTGTGGGTAAGCCTACTGCCAGTGGCAGAAAATAACCCAAAACAAAACATGGACACATCACATTTTTCCAATCAAAACGGACGTGTTTTTTGCAAAGTGCCTAGCTGTGGACTTTGTCCTCTAGCTCAGCCGGAACCTAGGGAAACCTACCAAAGGTGTGCATTTTTGAAAACTCGAAACCTAGGGGAATCTAGGATGGGGTGACTTGTGGGGCTCTCATCAGGTTCTGTTACCCAGAATCCATTGCAAACCTCCAAATTTGGCCAAAAAAAACACTTTTCATTCAGATTTCTGTGCTGCAAAGTTCTGGAATCTGAGAGGAGCCACAAACTTCCTTCCACCCAGCATTCCTCCAAATCTCCCAATAAAAATGGTACCTCACTTGTGTGGGTAAGCCTAATGTCTGTGACAGGAAATGGCCTCTAGCTCAGCTGGTACCTAGGGAAACCCAGCAAACCTAGATATTTTTGGAAAGTAGACACCTAGGCGAACTCAGAATGGAGCGACTTGTGTGGCTCTCACCAGGGTCTGTTACCAAGAATCCATTGCAAACCTCAAAATTTGGCAAAAAACACTTTTACCTCAGATTTTGGTGCTGCAAAGTTCTAGAATCTGAGAGAAGCCACAAACTTTCTTCCACCCAGCATTCCCCTAAGTCTCCTAAAACAAATGGTACCTCACTTGTATGGGTAGGCCTAGTGCCCGCAATAGGAAATGCCCCAAAACATAACATGGACACATCACATTTTCACCAAAGAAAACTAACCTGTTTTTTGCAAAGTGCCTAGCTGTGGTCTTTGGCCTCTAACTCAGTCGGCACCTAGGGAAACTTAGCAAACCTATACATTTTTGAAAACTAGAAATCCTGGGGAATTCAGAATCGGGTGACTTGTGGGGCTCTCACCAGGTTCTGTCACTCGAAATCCTTTGCAAACCTCAAACGTTGGCAAAAAACACTTTTTCCTCACATTTCGGTGATGGAAAGTTCTGGAATCTGAATGGAGCCACAAATTTACTTCCACCCAGCATTCCCCCAAGTCTCCTGATACAAAATGGTACCTCACTTGTGTTGGTAGGCCTAGTGCCCACGACAGGAAAAACCCCAAAATGTAACACGGACACATCAGATTTTTACATTGAAAACTGATGTGTTTTTTTGGAAAGTGCCTAGCTGTGGATTTTGGTCTCTAGCTCAGCCGGTACCTAGGACAACCTACCAAACCTGTGCATTTTTTTAAACTAGACACCTAGAGGACCCCAGGATGGGGTAACTTGTGGCACTCTCACCAGGTTCTGTTACTCAAAATCCTTTGCAAACGTTAATATTTGGCAAAAAAACACTTTTCCCTCACATTTCGGTGATAGAAAGTTCTGGAATCTGAGAGGAGCCACACATTTCCTTCCACCTAGCATTCCCCAAGTCTCCTGATAAAAATGGTACCTCACTTGTGTGGGTAGGCCTAGTGCATGCATCAGGAATAGATCACACAACGGTCAATGTTGGGCCTTACATGAGGGCAACGGTTGAGCCTGGGGTGATCCATTCCTGGCACAGGCATGCAAGTGGGGTAGCGTTTTTATCAGGACAGGTGGGGAAACACTGGGTGGTAGGAATTCTGCGGATCCCAACCTATTCCTGTAGTTTGTGTGACAGAAATGCAAGAAAAAAAAGAGTTTTTATTCAACATTTCAGCTTTTCAGGGTAATATGGGTAAGGAAACTTTGGGGAATCCACACAAGTCACACCTCTGTGGACTCCCCCAGATGTCTAGTTTCCAGAAAAGTCTTGGGTTGGTAGTTTTTCCTATATGGCCACCGAGCCCAGGACCAAAAACGCAGGTGCCTGCCTTACAAAACCAGGTTGTTTTGTGATAGATAATTTTGATGTCTCCACAATACGATTTGGGCGGTGGAATTTGGGGCTGAACTAAATTGGGGAGCTCCCAAGAGAGCACTCTCTCTGTGCTTGCCGCCACATGTACCTACTCTCTGGGTTGGGCTAACCCGTTATTGTCCCCCTGCACAGACTGTGCTTGCGAAGGGGCAGCAGGACTGTCCTCATCATCTCCCTCATAATCACTGGAAGAGGAGATATCAAATGGGACTCCGACGACTGAAAAATCACTCCCAGAGTCTGCTCCATTGTCCTATCCCTCAGATGCTGTCTCAGTATCTGCTGCCTCAGTCTCTGATCCTATGTCAGAGCTGTCCTCTATAACCCAAGTTAGTGCTTGAGCAGCAGTCATCCAACAACATGCCATCTCTGCTACTGGCTAACCTGTCGCTCTAAAACACTAGCCAACGTCGACAGTCACAAAATTGCTGGTGGGTGTGTGTGTGATACCTGCAGCAGTAGAGGTCTCCTTACCTTCGCTTCTTCCCTCAATCAGCACGTTCTCTCAAGACACTCAAAAAAACAAAAAAGACACACTATTACTTCACTTTGTCACATACCAATCGTCACAGTCTTTAGCGCCTCTCTTGCCCAGTCCAACAATCATTATTGGTTCTCCCACTCTCATTACCTCCTCCTCTGATTCCCTCACTACCACCCAGTAAAAGTGCATTTCATCTCTCCATAGCCCCCCTTGCACATACATTTAATTTGTATTATAGCGCAGGTAATGGCTGGCTTTACTAATCCACTCAGCTATTCACATATAATAGTTTTGATCCTCGCAGTAGGCATATACACCTTCTGTGCTACTTTATGGCATCAAAACTGCCACTAGACTAGACAAAAGTCAGATCCTTTTCTAGCAGAAACATAATCACAAGAGTTACTTGACTTTTTTATTGCTGCCTAAAAGCTACAGTTAAAATGCGTCAGTTGAAGTATGTGCATTGCTTTGAAGACGCAAGCTGCAACAGCAAGAGAACTAGTGGTGAAAATATATATATATATATATATATATATATATATATATATACACATATATAGATACATATGTAAAGAGATCACTTTTATATGTAGGTGTAGTTTTCCTGGGTGCCGATCGCAGCCCCCAGGGAAACCACACACACGTTGACAAAAGTGATTGCTATTTATATATATATATAATTGAATGTTGAAAATAACTTGGTACAGACCAGGTTATACAGGAAAAAAACAGCGGGCAATAGTTTGCTTAATGCCAAAAGTGCCCATCCTCCTAATCTAATCAGGAGTATACCATATGGGGAACTTTTAAGAGCAAGACGAATATGTAGTACTGATGAGAAGTATCAGCAGGAATGTAAAACAATGTGTGCAAGATTCAGTGAAAGAGGATACAGTGATAATATCATTCGGCAGGCTGCAAAAAAAGTTGAGGGAGTAGCAAGATCAGAAGCATTATATCGCACACAACAACATAATACACCTGATGATAAGATCAGGTTTATAACTACCTATTCTAACCAAACATTCAATTTAAGGCGAGCACTTACTAAAAGCTGGCACATTCTACAAACAGATCCGGATTTACGGGAGTTTGTGTGGAACAGTCCTTCAGTAACTTTTCGTAGAGGTAGGTCGCTCAGAGATAATCTTAGCCCTGATATGGTACTTAGTAATGCCAAACCTGAAAGTGGCAAATCTGGAATCCTAGGGTTCTATTGTTGTCACCAATGTAAAGCATGTAGATATAGTAAGGACTGCAAGAATGTAACATGGGGCGCTGGTAAAAACGAATATGCCATCAAGGGTTTCTTTACATGCAACACAGATTTCTGTGTGTACTGTTTACGATGTCCATGTGACAAAATATATGTGGGCAGTACGATCCATAAAGCAAAAAAGAGAATGCTGGAACATGTAAGAGCCATCCGCAATTTTGATCGTAATTACCCTGTAGCGCGACACTTTCATGATGTACATCAGGGTGATGAAAAACAACTGACATATCTGGTCTGTGATCAGATCAAGCTTAACTCACGAGGTGGTGACAGACAGAAAATGTTACGGGTTCTTGAATCCAAATACATTATTAAATTCATGACTCTGTTTCCTAATGGGTTAAATTTAAGTGAAGAGATGAACACTCATCTTGGTAATTAATCAATTAGATACTGGATTTTCTGATTTTCTTTGTAAGCTTTCTCTTATCCTTTTAAGGCTTTTAGGATATTTATGAATTATTTTGTTAATTTATTTTGATCTTATTACACATTTGGTACAAAGTTTTCCTGTTTGGGGGTGTTTGAGGTATATGATATCTATCTCTGATATAGGCATGGAATATAATACGATACTTAAGTACAATGGGAGGAGGACCATTTTTCTTTAATATAGCCTTTTGAACTGTCCGTTTTTGTGTCTTGACTTCTTTTCTTTTCTTTGGGAGAGAAAATCTGATTAATATATATATATATATATATATATATATATATATATATATATATATATATATATATATATATATATATATTTATATATAGATCTATCTTTTTTTTTAACAGCTGTATGGTTTCCTTGGGGGCCATAGTGCCTGCTCACAGGCAACCCCTGTCAATATCATTTTGTTTTTTAATTTTTTACACCCCTAGGGGGCATAATTGGGTGCGATTGTGCTGCCCAGGGGTAAACCTACCTTTCAGAAAAAAATAGCCCCGCGGGGTGGCCCGTTTGTCGAGGGGGTCTACCCTCCCCAAGTGAAATCCCTGGTGTCTAGGGTGGTTTGCTGCGATCGAGGGTTAGGAAACCCATTCAGGAAGGACTCGTTTGAAAGGGGAGAATCTCCCCTTTCAAACATGGCCTTCCCAAATGTAGGGAAGGCCTGTTTGGGCCTGTTTTCCCCACCGGAGCAGGAAGCGGCCTTGTGGCCACTTCCTTCTCCTGTGGGGAAAAACAGATAGTGACCTCAGCGCACCTTGCAGCATGCTGACGTCACAAAGGGGCAGGTGGGGGAGGGTGGGGATTAGACTTGGAATAGATTGGATTAGACTTGGAAGATCTTCTGTGCTTTCCGGGGTATTTTAAATTACATTTTTTAACCCCCTCCCTGGTGTCAGCCACTGGTCGTGACCTGCACCAGGGAGGTAGTGTGGGAGTCGGCCAGTGGCCGACACCCGCTCTGAAGAGGTCGAGGGAGAAATAATGTAGTACAGTGGACTTAAAAAAAAATTAACAAAAAATTTAATATGTACAAAATAAAAAAACACTATTTTATACTGTATTTCCCTTTAAAATCCAGAACACAGACTAAGGGCCTTTTTAGGACTTTGGCAGTCCAAGCATAGGACCGCCAATACAATGGTGGGAGGCTGCCGCCAAGTTGGTGGCCTCCCCACCACCGTATTATGAATTATCCTGGCCGGCACCGGGAGAGCCGAGGCCAATGCCACCGCACTGTATGTGCTGCCAGCACAATTGGAGTGCGTACTGTCTTCCATGGCAGACATTGAGCATTCTGAGTGTGCTGACAGATGAACCCTGCATTGCCCACAATGCACATGGGCACTGCAGGGGCTCCCCTGAGGCCCAGTCTCTGCCTTTCCGCCAGCGTTTTCATGGCGGTGATCCCACCATGAAAAGGCTGGCATTAAGGCAAGTCATGATCAGCAATATTGTTTAGACCACACTTAGGGCCTCATTACGACTTTGGTGTTTTATTCACAAGACCGCAGCGGTGCTGGCCACCAAAAGACCGCTGTGTTGGTGGAAATCAGACCGCTGTGTTAAGAGTCACACACTGAAGACCACCAAAAAACAGATAAACAAATCTGAGACCACCAGGACACTAGAGGGTGGGAAACAGGTGGTTCCCCCACCAGCACCGCCAGCCCGACAACTTTCCAGCCACCAGATTATGACCCACAAATCACCACAACTGTACTTCCATGGTGGAAAACCATTGGCGGTCTGAACCGCCGCCCTCAAATACCCACCTCTGACAGAACACAACACCACATTGGACGGTTCGAATACCCCACACCTGACACACATACACACACCAGACACACCTACTCACAGCACTATATAACACCCCCGCACAACCCACAATCATTTGTGACGAAAACCACATACAGAGACAGCAAGGACCCACAAACTCATTACTTAGCACTTATACACTATAGGCACATATACACTTCACACTTAGTACACACCACACAACTGCACTATCAACAAATTACACACATCACTACTACACACAAATACCACAGCTAACCAGCACACACGCTCAAACACCCCACCACACCAAGCACCCAACACTGCACCCTTACACACACAACACCCGCCCCCACCCACAACACAACCACCACGTCCCGCCAAAAGCACCTGTCAAAAGCACCCATGCAATTGGGTCATGGTTGATGAAATCATCAGGGTAGAGCCCCAAATGTTTGGAGCACAGGTACAGCAAACATTCATTGCAAGGAAAATTGAGTTATGGCAGAGAATAGTCGACAGGGTCAACTCAGTGGGCAACCATCCACGCACAAGGGAGGACATCAGAAAGAGGTGGAACGACCTGGGGGGAAGGTGATTCCATGACATCGAGACACCAAATTGCTGAGCTGAAGACTGGTGGTGGTCCCCCAACTCTTCCCCCAGAGTTCAGAAGATATTGGACATGCTGCATCCAGAGGGCCTGACTGGAATACCCAGAGGACTGGACTCTAGTAAGTAACTAACACTTCCCTGGCACAAAATCGTCCGATGCAGCATGCCTCCTCACCACCCAATCACTCCCAAATTCACCCAATCTTCCATTACACGTCCCACCTAATCACCTAATGCCCCTCTCCTGTATGCCACACCACAACCTAGCCCCAATGCCCACGCAGTCCCTGCCAAGTGCGCGGATAGCACTGCCAATCAAAATCACTATGACTCCCAAAATGCACCTGCCCATCACCAATGAAACCTGCAAAGTGCACATCACATCTCTTGCATGCATGACTATTGCAGCAGTTACATCAACTGGATGCTTCGACTGATGACCACTACATGGCAATGACAACAATGCTAGGGCACAACACAATGCCAAACAATGCCAAACACAGACACAGCACTGTCACTAAGCCTAAGGGCCACTTATCTAGATCAAACTGTTAGTAAAAAGGTATACTCCATGCATGTAGGAAAGCACCATCTTCCTTGGCATGTTACCCCCATTTTTACTTGTATGTCAGTATGTTTTAGCCTGTCTCACTGGGATTCTGCTGGTGAGGACCCCAGTGCTCATAGTTTATGGCCTAATGTTTGTGTCTGTATAGTGCTTGACTGTGTCACTGAGGCTCTGCTAATCAGAACCTCAGTGCTTATGCTCTCTCTGCTTTTAAATTTGTCACTGTAGGCTAGTGACTTCTTTACCAATTTCCATTGGCACACTGGACCCCCCTTATAAGTCCCTAGTATATGGTACCTAGGTACCCAGGGCATTGGGGTTCCAGGAGATCCATATGGGCTGCAGCATTTCTTTTGCCACCCACAGGGAGCTTAGACAAACCCTTGCACAGGCCTGCCATTGCAGCCTGCGTGAAATTAAGCACACGTTATTTCACAGCCATTTTCACTGCACTTAAGTAACCTATAAGTCACCTATATGTCTAACCTTCACTTGCTGAAGGTTAGGTGCAAAGTTACTAAGTGTGAGGGCACCCTTGCACTAGCAAAGGTGTCCCCACATAGTTCAGGGCCATTTCCCGGGACTTGTGAGTGCGGGAACGCCATTACACGTGGGCATTAAATATAGGTCAATACCTACAGTATATGTAGCTTCACAATGGTAACTCCAAATATGGCTATGTAAGATGCCTAAGATCATGGAATTGTCCCCCCATTCCAAATCTGGCATTGGGGAGTCAATTCCATGCATCCTGGGGGCTCCACTGTGGACCCCCAGTACTGCCAAACCAGCTCTCTGAGGCTTGCACTGCAGGTACAGCTGCTGCCACCTCACAGACAGGGTTCTGCCCTCCTGGGGTCTGGGCAGCCCAGTCCCAGGAAGGCAGAACAAAGCATTTCCTCTGAGAGCAGGGTGTTCCACCCTCTCCCTTTGGAAATAGGTGATACAGGCTGGAGAGGGGTAGCCTCCCCCAGCCTCTGGAAATGCTTTGAAGGACACAGATGGTGCCCTCCTTGCATAAGCCAGTCTACACTGGTTCAGAGACCCCTTGTCCTCTACTCTGGTGTGAAACTGGACAAAGAAAAGGGGAGTGACCACTCCCCTGTCCATCACCACACTAGGGGTGGTGCCCAGACCTCCCCCAGTGTGTCCCAGACTTTGGCCATCCTGCTTTGCAAGGTGTGGAGGCACTCTGGATGCCTCTGAGTGGCCAGTGCCAGCAGGTGAAGTCAGAGACCCCTCCTGATAGGTCCATACCTGATAAGGTAGTCAATCCCCCTCTCAGGGCTATTTAGGGTCTCTCCTGTGGGTTCTCTTCAGATTCTGCTTGCAAGTTTCCTTCAAGAATTCTCTGCAACTACTTCATCATCACCTGACCTCGGATCAACCGCAGCCTGCTCCAGGAACCACTGTAACAGCAACAAAGTATCCACAATGGATACATTTCCTCTGCAACTTCAGTTCCAGACACCAACTGCAACAGTTTCCACGGTGTGCACGCTTTGAGGACTCCCTGTCTTCATCCTGCACCAGAAGGACCGAAGAAATCTCCTGTGGGATGACGGAGTCACCCCCCTGCTCCAGCAGGCACCTTCTAAGATGACGACTGGTACCCTTGGACTCCTCTCACAGTGACGAGCATGCTCCTAAGGACACAGAGGATGGACCCCATCGACATAGACTGTACTGAGGTCCTGCTGACGCAATTTGGAGGACGTAAGACCTTGCCTTCCCTGAGAGCGACAGTACCCCTGTGTACTGCATCTTCTTCACCTCCTGAGGCCTCTGTGCACTATTTGTAAAATTCCTTTGTGCACAGCCTGGCCCAGGTCCCCAGCACTCCAACCTGTGATGCTCAACTTGCTGAGTTGTTCTCTGGCGTCATGGGACCTTTCTTTGTTGTGCTGCACCAACTGGGTTTTGCACCTTATTTGTCCCCGTGTACTGGGACTCCCGTGGGTGCTGTCTGGTATCCTGAGGGCTCTCTAAAGTACTGAGAACCCACTCTTCCTCCTCACACAGAGTTGAGGCCCCCAGATCCCTCATAGGTCCAGCCAGTGCCATTTTGACGCAAAACGCACTTTTGTCGTAACCAAGGCTTGTTGGTGACTTCCAACACAAAATCATGTCTGCATCCATCTTCATGTCATGGGACATCCTTTGCATTATGCAGGAACACGCTGGCATCTTCCTAGGGTGCATTCCTGCAGTCTTTGACTGACCGGGGACTCTTCTTTTGCACCCTCTTCTGGGTTAGCAGGGGCTCCTGTCCTTCCTGGAACTTCTTTTGACTTCTGGAGTTGGTCCCCTTCCTTTGCAGGTCTTCAGGTCCAGGAATCCAGCTGCTGTTTTTTGCAGACTTGATTGGTTACTGTAAAATCCCAATCACGAGGTGTAGTGTGTCCTAAGGATACTTGCAGTACTTTACTCCTGCTTTTATGGGCTCTGGGGTGGGGTAATTTACTTACCTTTACTGTATTCTTGCTCTCCCAGCGATTCTGCACACACTACACTTGTCTAGGGGGGAATTTGTGATTCGCATTCCACTTTCTTAGTATATGGTTTGTGTTGCCCCCAGACCTATTTTCTCCCATTGCAATCTATAGCATTTCCTATTTTTTGCATTGTTCTATGACTATTTACTTGTCTAATTTTGGTGTCTAGTGTATATATTGTGTATAATACTTACCTCCAGAAGGAGTATTGCCTTTAAGATATTTTTGGTACTGTGTCACCCAAATAAATACCTTTATTTTTGGTAACACTGAGTATTGTCTTTACTTGTGTATAAGTACTGCATGAGCTTTGCATATCTCCTAGTTCAGCCTAAGCTGCTCTGCTATAGCTACCTCTATCAGCCTAAGCTGCTAGAACACTACTACATTTCACTAATAAGGGACAACTGGACCTGGTATAAGGTGTACGTACCCAAGGTACCCACTGCAAACCAGGCCAACCTCCTACATTGGTGGTGCAGCGGTGGGATAAGTACTTGCAATTGCTTTACCACTTTGTTACCTGTGCTTTTCACAAGAAAAGCTTGCTCCAATACTTAGAGCATATATAATATATACTTGGAAACCATTTTCTAACTTTCTAAAAGTTCTTTAAACTTTGCAAAAGTTTCTACAAAGTTCTGAAAAGTTTTCTCTTTTCTCTAAAACGTTAGCTCTGTTATTCTACTAACTTTTTACTCACTTTCCTAAACTTTTTTCTCTTTCAATATGTCTTTTGTAGAAGCTACCCCTAGAGTTGTCAAGACTACCAATGAGAATCTAAACTTTAAAAGGTTGAGGGGTCTCTGCATTGAAAGACGTTTAGGGATTGGGAAGAACCCCAATAAGGAGTTCCTCTTAAATCTTCTCCTCCAAGATGACCAGGGACTCAGCACTGGTCCAGATCAGACAGGGGAAGAGGTAGAGGATGACTCCTACCAGGAAGGCTCAGAGGAGCAGAATGACAATCCTAGGGAGGGTCCTTCCACAGACCTATCTGTCATTAAGCCCCCTAGTATAACTGGTAGTGGTAAGAGTTCACACAAAGTAGGGCTCCCTTCACCCCTAGAGGCCAGGTCACTAGAGTGGCCCCTGTTAGAGATAGGTCTGCCTCTGCACACTCTCATGTTACCTCTGTTTCAGAGGCTTCACATAATTCTAACCCTGAGGACCAGTCCCTAGATAGGGAACTCAGAAAGCTGAGGTTAGAGGATGCCAGACTGAGGCTAATGCAGCAACAGTTGGCCTTAGACAGGGAATCCCTGGCTGTGGAGAAAGAGAGGCAGCATTTGGGGTTAGTTCCCCATGGTGGCAGCAGCGGTTTTAGAAATACAAATGTTAGGGAACCTTCATTTGATTCTAGAAAGCTGCACAAATTAGTCCCTCCTTATAAGGATGGTGATGACATCTATAAGTGGTTTGCTGCACTTGAGAGGGCCTGTAAAGTTCAGAGGGTCCCTCATGTACAGCGGGCTGCTACCCTTTGGTTATACTTTTCTGGCAAGGGGCGAGACAGACTTCTTATTGTCAGAGAGGATGATGCAGATAATTACCAAATTCTTAAAGGTGCACTCTTGGATGGTCTGGGCTTAACCACTGAACAGTACAGACTTAAGTTCAGACAGACCAGAAAGGAGTCATCACAGTATAGGACAGACTTTGTAGACTGTTCTGTGAAGGCCCTAGAAGGTTGATTAAATGGAAATAGGGTGACTGACTATGAAAGCCTATAATACTTGATTATGAGAGCATAACTTGAATAATTGTGTGTCTGACTTGTTGCATCAATACCTGTGGACTCAGATCTGACCTTTCCCCAAGAATTGGGAAGGAAGGAAGGCAGACAAATGGGTCAGAACAAGGGTGAGCAGAAAAGCTCATACAGGGTGTGACAAGGATGGTAAGTAGAAGGATGGCAAGTCACATGACAAGGGTGGGGACAAAGATAAAAAAATCATCAGAGTCTTCATCAGGCCCACAGAAATCCTCTGGGGGTGGTGGGTCCAAATCCTCTTTTCACAAAGATAAGAAACCTCAGTGTAATATGTGTAAAGCCAAAGGCCATTGGGCAACTGACAGTCATTGTACAAAGAAAAACACCAAACCTCCCACAACCACAACCCCAACTACAACCACTAGTGCCCATAGTAATAGCAGTGGTGGTGGAAAGAGCACTACAAATAGCCAGTCAAAGGGTGTAGCTGGGCTCACCATTGGTAATGTAGTTGAGGTTGGTCTAGTTAGGGAGATCACTGAGGCTCTTTTAGTCTCTGATGGTGGCATTGACCTAGCCACTTTAGTTGCTTGTCCCCTTCATATGGATAAGTACAAGCAGCTACCCCTGATTAATGGTGTTCAGGTTGAGGCCTACAGGGGCACAGGTGCCAGTGTCACCATGGTGATGGAAAAACTGGTTTCCTCTGAGCAACACCTACTTGGTCACCAGTACCAAGTGACAGACGCCCATAACAACACTGTAAGCTACCCCATGGCTGTTGTGAATCTCAACTTGGGGGGTACTGGCCCACATAAAGTTGTGGTAGCCACTGACTTACCTGTGGAATGTCTGCTAGGCAATGATTTGGAGACTTCAGCTTGGGCTAAAGTGGAGTTGGAGGCCCATGCAGCAATGCTGGGCATTCCTGGGCATATCTTTGCTCTTCAAAAAACAAAAACAGGGGGGGGGGCTAGAGAAACGGGAGATTTAAGACAAAGAAAGAAAGAAACTGGTCCTGTGCATGATACTCCCATAAAGATCACAACAAACGAAGTACACAGTTCCAAAACAAATTAAAGGGAAGTATACTGATACTAGAAAGAAATATATATGGTCCCTGTGGATCCGATATGGTCAGAACAAGAGCCCTCACTCACCAGCTGGTGACATGCTTCATCATTGGGCTTTTGCTCCTCGTTAGGCCGGCACTGCAATGCCTAACGGGCCCCTCAAGGGGGCTCTTTGCCTGAGATTTTTTGATGTAGAAATGCCAGTAAATGGATATTGGAGAAAGGGATTGGTATAGAAATTAGTGATGTTAAAAAGGACTAGAGGTAAACAGTCAGGATTTAATAAAAATGGAACCTCTGTCACAGATAAAAACAGTGTTATAGGGAGGAAGGATTAGTTACAATGCCTAATCAACCTTAATAGAAAAGTGTGTAGGAAAAATACAGTCCCTATAATCGAAGAGTGTAAACAGATATAAGTTCAACATGTTTCTCGCATTTTGAAGTCAATTAAGATCACTGCGATTCGTCAGGACCAAACCTACTTAATCTTCATATTTCATTTAAACCTATTATAGGGTAACTCACAGTAACCTAGAAAATAGAAAAAAAGAGAAGAAAAAGAACATGTAATGCAATGTCACAGGCAAATTTGCGTGCATTGTGAAGGGGTAAATAGAAACACACTGGTGACTCTTCCCCTACATGATGTGCACTGAATAGTGAAACAAACACAAAAAACTAATGTAATCCTCTTGATTCAGAGGAAATATCCTTACCCTCCCTCTATTAAAGGATGGGCCCCATCAGGATGGCAACGAATATCAGTGGTCCAGGCTGGACTAAGTATCTAAATATATATGGGTATAAAGACAAGCTGTGTCAACGAAGAATAATACAAGCAAAACAAATCAGCGAGTAGCTCGTAGTATGTATATAACATCATCATCATAGGTACATATCATCATTTTGATGTGTTGATCAAAACTCAAAGTTAGCATCAAGCTCATAAACACATCTGGTGGTATAGGTGTTATGATGGGGTGCAAAATGCTCACTACTGCAAACACACATGGCAGGTCCCACCAAGGGCATAAATAATGAAGAATAAGGGTAATGATCCGAAGTACACAGTCATAGAGAAGTTGTTGGCGTCCCTAATAATCCTATCCACGGGGTCAGCAAAAACTGGAAACACCTTGAGTAAATACCAGCACTAACCATTAAATCTAGCAGTGCTGAATGAGTGTGAAAACCCACTCTGACCACCGGATCTATATCCATTTATCAAGATGTGAGTAAAGTTTCTCGCATAAAATGCCCCATATTGGTAATCGGAATCTCGTGGATCCCTCTCTGTGCAATGTTGTTAAGAAAGCGGAGTACCACCATATATTTAAAAATAGTCAGCTCCCACCAAGCACTCCGAGGACATACAGAGTAGACCGGCATCATCAGTAAGATGTGTGTCGCTGAGTCTACATGAAATCCATCTGTAAAAATAAAATACAAAGGTCCTCACCCGCCATATGTGTCCACTGGGTCGGTAAACACCTACCCCTTCTTCGAGCTCCCGAAAAAGTGGAGCGGGGACGTGAGGCTGGGTGATAAAGGAAGCAAGAAGTAGAAAGGGGACAGATCACACAGTTAGAATCGGGGGCCATCTTAGGTTGCATGTCAAGTTAGGAACAAAAAAAGGACTAGATAGTCCCAAGACGGCTGCAGCCATTTTGGAAGAACAAAACATTGTCTCAATGTAAAATTTGTTACATAAAAAGAGATTGCAGAGAAGGGGCTACGAACCATCTTATACTCCTAGGTAAAAAGAAATATGGTTGTGAAAAGATATATATAAAAATATATATATGGACCCAAAACTACAGACTAGGTTGAGGGCAAAATACTCCAAAGGGAATCTCTGATGAAACAGATTCTGGGTGCAGATATATGCACCCAAGGGGCTATCATGTCAAGAACGAATATTTATATCTGACTGAGAAGATTATTAGCAGTGGGTAAAATCTAACCAGGGAATGTCATTGTTGAAACCTGTCCTATGTGTACCTAGTCTATACACCCAGCGCTGTTCTTTTTTGAATAGTCTTTTTGTGCAACCTCCAAAGTTCATGACACGTTACAACACTACCCATCTGAGGTCATCAGGTGTGTGGTGAAACTCAATTTAATGTTTAGTCAATTTTGTAGAGGATCGCTGGCATCTAATCGTACTGCAATGCTCATTGATCTGAGTTTTAACCATCCTGGTGGTCATTCCAATGTATCGGAGACCACACGTACAGGAAATCATATAAATGCTGTTCTTAGTCTGACAATTAGTGTGTGTCCATAGCTGCCATTTTGTGGTTTCTCCTACAGGTACTCTTACCCCGGTGGACTCTCACCTGTGGTTATTATGGCAGATTTAGAGGGCCTGAGTTTTGATGATGACATCGTACAAGCTATTTTACAAAGTCCGTCTATATTAGGGGACGATCACAGTGGTCCGTCTGGATGCTCTAAAGAAGACTGGGATAGACTATCCAACTTGAAGAAAGATTTAATCAAAACAGTTCTACATGGTACTATTATGACAGAGTATCTTAGGGCCATTATCTCACCTAACGGTTTGATAGTGACCAATGTCCCTAGGATCTTTTTGCAGAACTTAAAATTTCGTAATGATTGGGCACAAGTCTCATGGAAATGTACACGCGACTGGCTAGTATTGATAATTAATACCTCTAAACGTTTGGCTGATTCTATAACTATTCAAATTTCCATGATGGAGACATCTATTAATGACTACTATTAAGACTACTATTCAATTGACCCAGTTTAAATCCTGGCTGGCAAAGATCAATGCAGAACTTAACGAGACAAAAGAACATTTGACTCGCCAAAAGTTCTCTAAACTACAGAAAGATATAAAGAAATTTAGTAGAGAGAAGGATTTATCCCTATACTAAAGAGGATTACCAACAGGAGGGTGGCTCTGAATCTTCAGATGACACAGATGACCCCCAACGAAAAACTCGTATACACTACTATAGTTCAAGCTCTGATGGTTGGAGCAGTGATGACGAACGGAAGAACATATCGGAACCGTCAATTCCCACCTGTAAATATGGCCCCTCCTTTTGTTTATCCACAGTTTCCAATGTGGCAATATCCCCCCCACCCATTTTACCAACCCCAACCCCAGATTCCTTTTAATCATTTTTTAGGAAGAGGCCGGGGCAGGGGCAGAGGAAGAAACAGAGGAAGATGAAGGGGTGTACACTGGACACAAGAGGAACCACAGATGGTTACGAGGAGCCGCAGCACAGCACCACTAAAGAAACCTTAGTTGTTAACCTTTCTGGCACCATACTATCCCCAGTGGAAGAGCCTCTGCTTAACAAAGGGTTAGGTTTTGTACCTACTCCCAAAGAAGATTCTCTTTGCCTTAATACAGAGATAGCTGCGATGCTTAGTAAGGTTTGATTACATTTTTTTCTTTAAAGATTGACCAGCCCCTCTCTTAAGTGGATACACTAATTTGAGGAATCCTTCCACATTTATGCCTCCTTTCACCTCAATACCCATTGAAGTACTCACCTTTTCGAAAGCAGTGCGCCATGAAATTGAGCGGTTATAACCAGCCCGCACTTTCAGAATGTGTCTAATAGTGAAAGAGAAGCGATCCGCTCACTATCCTACCATCCTGATATTATTATCAAACAGCAGACAAAGGAGGAGCCATAGTGATCTTGGACAAGACCTCCTACAGACAAGAATGTCTGAGACTACTAAGTGATGATATGTACTATGAACTCATTTCAGTTGATCCCATGTCATGTTTACAAAAAACTATACGAGGAATGATCAGTGAGGCTGAGAGCGCCAAATAGATAACCCATCTGGAAGCCAAATTCTTAGACACTAAAGAACACGTGTTCCCTATTTTCATTGTCTTCCAAAGATCCACAAAGGAACTCCACCTTCTGGTCGTCCCATTGTGTCAGGCATAGGATCTCTTTTAGAACCTTTGTCTAAATTCTGTGACTTCTTTTTACAACCGATAGTCCAACAGACCTCCACATTCTTAAAGGACATGAAAGACACTTAACTACTACTAGACAATGTCAATAAAAGTGGCACCACGGATATGCTGATATGCTTGGATGTGGAAGCATTGTATACTAACATACCACAGGATGCCACTCTAGAAGTGATTGAAGGTATTCTCAGTTCCATGACGTGAACCCACAAAACTCCTATTACCTTCATCCTGCAGTGTGCAAGTCTAGCTCTAAAAGAAAACTTTTTCCAGTTTGAGGACTATTTGTACCACCAAATACAAGGTACCTCGATGGAAAATACATTCGCACCAAGTTTAGCCTGTTTCTATATGTACACCTTTGAACATCACCATATTTTACCACCTTCACAACAATTTTTTTCTAATATCCGGTTGTGGCGTCGTTATATAGACAACATATTGGTGGTTTGGAAGGGTGATGCTGATCAAGCCAAGGCATTTAACACTTGGATCAACAACCTAGACGGCCATCTTCGTTTCAGTGCAAACTTCTCCTCTGAGGAGGTGTCTTTCCTCGATCTACGTATTATTCTGACTGATGGGTTTTTACGCTCATCTATTTTTCATAAATCTACAGATAGGAACAGCCTACTGTTATTTAACAGTCATAATCCAAAGTCCCTAAGGATGAATTTACCTTTCAGATAGTTTCTGCGATTAAGACGCAACTGTACTGAAACGTCTGATTTTCATAATCAAGCTGATCTTCTCAGTCAGAAGTTGAGAAACCGTAACTATGCCCAACGGATCATAGGGCAGGCCAAGAAAAGAGCCTGTGACACATCCAGAGATGTTCTTCTGAGTGATAACACACGTGAATCCCAAGCTAGATTGACCTGTGTTACAACCTTCACACCCTTGAGTAACCAAGTGAGGAAGATCATTAAGAGACATTGGTCTATTTTGAACAGTGCAGGGGAGACCGTAACATACCCCTTATTCGCTTTCAAACGTACACAAAACATCAAGGACCTAGTGGTACATACTAGACCAACACCCTATAAAAAACGTGACACCACCCTTCTTGTGTCTTGGTTAGGAGTCACAGGACATCATCCCTGTGGTAGCTGCAATGCTTGCCCCTTATCCATCGATACACAGGAATTAGATCTAGGAGAAACCACAAAATGGCAGCTACGGACACACACTAATTGTCGGACTAAGAACTGCATTTATATGATTTCCTGTCCGTGTGGTCTCCGATACATTGGAATGACCACCAGGATGGTTAAAACTCGGATCAATGAGCATCGCAGTACGATTAGATGCCAGCGATCCTCTACAAAATTGACTAAACATTACATTAAGTTTCACCACACACCTGATGACCTCAGATGGGTAGTGTTGGAACGTGTCATGAACTTTAGAGGTTGCACAAAAAGACTATTCGAAAAAGAACAGCGCTGGGTGTATGGACTAGGTACACATCGGACAGGTTTGAACGATTACATTCCCCGTTTAGATTTTACCCACTGCTAATAATCTTCTCAGTCAGATATAAATATTCTTTCTTGACATGATAGCCCCTTGGGTGCATATATCTGCACCCAGAATCGGTTTCATCACAGATTCCCTTTGGAGTATTTTGCCCTCAACCTAGTCTGTAGTTTTGGGTCTATATATATATTTTTATATATATCTTTTCTGAACCATATTTCTTTTTACCTAGGAGTATAACATGGTTCGTAGCCCCTTCTCTGCAATCTCTTTTTATGTAACAAATTTTA
The DNA here is from genome assembly GCF_031143425.1 of Pleurodeles waltl. Taxonomy (NCBI): domain Eukaryota; kingdom Metazoa; phylum Chordata; class Amphibia; order Caudata; family Salamandridae; genus Pleurodeles; species Pleurodeles waltl. Next base: position 202,203,740 of record NC_090444.1, on the reverse strand, counting down.
CATTGAGACAATGTTTTGTTCTTCCAAGATGGCTGCCACCGTTTTGGGACTATCTAGCCCTTTTTTTGTTCCCAACTTGACATGCAACCTAAGATGGCCCCCGACTTTAACTCTGTGATCAGTCCCCTTTCTACTTCTTGCTTCCTTTATCACCCAGCCTCCCGTCCCCGCTCCACTTTTTTGGGAGCACGAAGAAGGGGTAGGTGTTTACCGACCCAGTGGACACATATGGCGGGTAAGGACCTTTGTATTTTATTTTGATAGATGGATTTCATGTAGACTCAGCGACACACATCTTACTGATGACGCTGGTCTACTCTGTATATCCTCTGAGTGCTTGGCGGGAGCTGACTATTTTTAAATATATGCCGGCACTCCGCTTTCTTAACAACATTGCACAGAGAGGGATCCACGAGATTCTGATTACCAATTTGGGGCATATTATGCAAGAAGCTTTACTCACATCTTGATAAATGTATATAGATCTTGTGGTCAGAGCGGATTTTCACACTCATTCAGCTCTGCTAGATTTAATGGTTAGTGGTGGTGATTACTCACGGTGTTTCCAGTTTTTGCTGACCCTGTGGATAGGATTATTAGGGACACCAACAACTTCTCTATGACTGTGTATTTGGGATAATAACCCTTATTCTTCGTTATTTATACCCTTGGTGGGACCTGCCATGTGTGTTCGCAGTAGTAAGCATTTTGCACCCCATCATTACACCTATACCACCAGATGTGTTTATGAGCTTGATGCTAACTTTGAGTTTTGATCAACACATCAAAATGATGATATATACCTATGATGATGATGTTATATACATACTATCAGTTACTCGCTGATTTGTTTTGCTTCTATTATTCTTCGTTGAGACAGCTTGTCTTTATACCCATATATATTTAGATACTTAGTCCAGCCTGGACCACTGACATTCGTTGCCACCCCGATGGGGCCTTTCCTTAAATAGAGGGAGGGTAAGGATATTTCCTCTGAATCAAGAGGATTACATTAGTTTTTTGTGTTTGTTTCACTATTAAGTGCACATCACGTAGGGGAAGAGTCACTAGTGTGTTTCGATTTACTTCTTCACAATGCACGCAAACTTGCCTGTGACATTGCATTACATGTTCTTTTTCGTCTCTTTTTTTCTATTTTCTAGGTTCCTGTGAGTTACCCTATAATAGGCTTAAATGAAATATGAGGATTAGGTAGGTTTGGTCCTGACGAATCGCACTGATCTTAATTGACTTAAAAATGCGAGAAACATGTTGACCTTGTATCTGTTTACACTCCTCGATTATAGGGACTGTATTTTTCCTATACACTTTTCTGTTAGGGTTGATTAGGCATTGTAACTAATTCTTCCTCCCTATAACACTGTCTTTATCTGTGACAGAGGTTCAATTTCTATTAAATCCTGACTGTTTACCTCTAGTCATTTTTAACATCACTAATTTCTACACCAATCCCTTTCTCCAATATCCATTTACCGGCATTTCTACATCAAAAGATCTCCGGCAAAGAGCCCCCTTGAGGGGCCCGTTAGGCATTGCAGTGCCGGCCTAACGAGGAGCAAAAGCCCAGTGATGAAGCATGTCACCAACTGGTGAGTGAGGGCTCTTGTTCTGACCATATCGGATCCACAGGGACCATATATATTTCTTTCTACTATCAGTATACTTCCATATCTTTGCTCTTATCAGGGCTCAGGCCAAGAAGCAAAAAGGACAGGAAAACTTGGATTCCGGAACAATGTACCAAGTGCTCCCAAAAACTAGGGGTAAGAAGGGCAAACCCTTGTCCACTATCCCTCCTTCCACAGATGATTCCCCTTTTGAGGAAGAGGAATTCTACCCCTGTGCAGAACCTACACCAGAGGAGCTGGAATTTGACACAGCTGAGCTTTTGGGTGCACGGGGGCTTGCCAGGGAAGAGCTCAGTGTGGCGCAGCAAACCTGTCCCACATTGGAGGGCCTCAGACAGCAAGCTGTCAAATAGCAAAATGGTTATGTCACTGACACACACCAAGTTTACTGGGAGAATAATCTCCTTTGTACTGAAGCAAGGGAACCTAAACCTGGTGCTACCAGAAGACGGAGCATCCCCCTCCAGTACAGGGAATTCCTCCTATCTCTGGCTCATGACATCCCTTTAGCTGGGCATTTAGGCCAGAGAAAAACATGGCACAGACTTGTTCCACATTTTCACTGGCCCCATATGTCAGAAGACACAAAAGAGTTTTGTCGCTCCTGTTTCACCTGCCAAGCCAGTGGCAAGACTGGTAGCATCTCAAAGGCCCCCTTAATGCCACTATCAGTGGTTGGGGTGCCCTTTGAAAGGGTAGGGGTTGATATTGTTGGCCCCCTTGACCCTCCAACAGCTTCTGGCAATAGGTGTATCCTTGTGGTGGTGGACCATGCCACAAGGTACCCAGAAGCTATCCCCTTAAGGACCACTACAGCTCCTAATGTGCCAAAGGCCCTCCTAGAAATCTTTTCCAGGGTGGACTTCCCTAAGGAAGTGGTGTCAGACAGAGGTAGTAACTTCATGTCTGCATACCTCAAAGCAATGTGGAAGGAGTGTGGTGTTACCCACAAGTTCACCACCCCTTATCATCCACAAACTAATGGACAGGTTGAGAGGTTTAATAAAACTCTCAAAGGTATGATTATGGGACTCTCTGAAAAACTCAGAAGGAGATGGGATGTCCTATTACCATGCCTCCTTTACGCCTACAGGGAGGTACCCAAAAAAGGAGTGGGCTACAGCCCCTTTGAACTCCTATTTGGTCACCCTGTTAGGGACCCCCTTGCTCTTGTTAAGGAGGGTTGGGAACAATCTTTAAAAGCTCCAAAATAATACATAGTGGACTATGTACTTGGCCTGAGAAGTAGAATGGCTGAGTACATCAAAAAGCAAGCAAAAACCTTCAGGCCAGCCAAGAGCTCCAAAAGCAATGGTTTGACCAGAAGGCTGTCCTGACAGAGTACCACCCAGGACAGAAGGTTCCCCAACAGCACTCCAGGACAAATGGAGTGGACCCCATCTAATTGTAGAGAAGAAGGTGATGTCACCTACCTGGTGGACCTGCGCACTGCCAGTAGCCCCCTTAGGGTGCTTCATGGCAATCGCCTAAAGCCTTACTATGACAGGGCTGACTTAACCCTGCTCATGGCTACAAATGAGGACAGGAAGAAGAGAGTGACCCTCTCCCTAATCTCTTCTCCACCACTGAAACTGATGGCTTAGTGGAGGGAGTAGTTCTGGCAGACTGCCTTACTGCTGAGCAGAAGGAAGACTGTAAAAATCTCCTTGATCAGTTTTCTGAACTCTTCTCCCTCACACCTGGTACAACTACTTGGTGTGAACATACAATTGACACTGGAGACAGGTTACCTGTCAAAAGTAAAATTTACAGGCAACCTGACCCTGTCAGAGATTGCATAAAATCTGAAGTTCAGAAAATGTTAGACCTTGGAGTTATTGAGCCTTCTGATAGCCCCTTGGCCAGCCCAGTGGTGCGTGTCACCAAACCACATAGCAAAGAAGGAAAGAGAGGCATGTGGTTTTGTGTGGACTATATGGGTCTCAATACAGTAGCAAAAACAGATGCTCACCCTATACCCAGGGCAGATGAGCTAATAGATACACTGGCATCTGGCAAGTATCTAAGCACTTTTGACTTGACTGCTGGGTATTGGCAGATCAAGATGTCAGAAGATGCTAAAGCAAAAACTGCATTTTCCACCATAGGAGGGCATTATCACTTCACAGTGATGTCCTTTGGTTTGAAAAATGTACCTGCCACTTTTCAGAGGTTGGTGAATATAGTCCTCCAAGGTTTGGAAGAATTTAGTGCAGCATATTTGGACGATATTGCTGTCTTTAGCTCCACCTGGGATGATCACCTGGTCCACCTCTGGAAAGTTTTGGAGGCCCTGCAAAAGGCGCAGGCCTAACTATCAAGGCTTCAAAGTGCCAGATAGGGCAGGGGAAATTGGTTTATCTGTGCCACCTGGTAGGTTGGGAACAGATTTCACCATTTCGGGGGAAAATTCAGACCATTATGGACTGGCCTCCCCCTACAACCGAGACCCAGGTCAGAGCCTTCTTAGGTCTCACTGGGTATTACAGGAGGTTCATTAAGAACTATGGCTCCATTGCAACACCTCTTAATGACCTTACCAGTAAAAAAATGCCTAAAAAGGTATTGTGGACAGCTAGCTGTCAAAAAGCTTTTGAGGGGCGTAAGCAGGCAATGTGCTCTGCACCTGTCTTAAAGAGCCCAAACTACTCCCAGAAATTCATTATTCAAACAGATGCTTATGAATTAGGGGTAGGAGCTGTACTATCACAACAAAACTCAGAGGGCCAGGATCAACCTGTTGCTTTCATTAGCAGGAGGTTGACCCCTAGAGAAAAGTGTTGGTCTGCCATTGAGAGGGAGGCCTTTGCTGTGGTCTGGGCACTGAAGAAGCTGAGACCCTACTTGTTTGGGACTCACTTCATTGTTGAGACAGACCACAAACCTCCATTATGGTTTAAACAAATGAAAGGTGAAAACCCTAAATTGTTGAGGTGGTCCATTTCCCTACAGGGGATGGACTATACAGTGGAACATAGACTTGGGAGTACCCACTTTAATGCAGATGAACTCTCCAGATATTTCCACTTGGACAATGAAGACTCATCTGGGCAAGGTTAGCCTTATTGTCCCTCGTTTGGGGGGGGGGGGGTTGTGTGAGAAAATACCATCTTACTTGGCATGTTACCCCCATTTGTACTTGTATGTCAATATGTTTTTGCCTGTCTCACTGGGATCCTGCAGGTCAGGACCCCAGTGCTCATAGTTTATGGCCTAATGTGTGTGTTTGTATAGTGCTTGACTGTGTCACTGAGGCTCTGCTAATCAGAACCTCAGGGCTTATGCTCTCTCTGCTTTTAAATTTGTCATTGTAGGCTAGTGACTTCATTTACCAATTTCAATTGGCACACTGGACCCCCCCCTTATAGGTCCCTAGTATATGGAACCTAGATAACCAGGGCATTGGGGTTCCAGGAGATCCATATGGGCTGCAGCATTTCTTTTGCCACCCATAGGGAGCTAAGACAAACCCTTGCACAGGTCTGCCATTGCAGGCTGCGTGAAATAACGCACACGTTAATTTGCAGCCATTTTCACAGCACTTAAGTAACTTATAAGTTACCTATATGTCTAACCTTCACTTGCTGAAGGTTAGGTGCAAAGTTACTAAGTGTGAGTTGCACCCTTGCTAGTGCAAGGGTGCCCCCACATAGTTCAGGGCCATTTCCTGGGGCTTTGGGAGTGCGGGGACACCATTACATGGGTGTACTACATATAGGTCAATACCTATATGTAGCTTCACAATGGTAACTCCAAATATGGCCATGTAACATGTCTAAGATCATGGAATTGTCCCCCATTCCAAATCTGGTATTGGGAAGTCAATTCCATGCATCCTGGGGGCTCCACTATGGACCCCTAGTACTGCCAAACCAGATCTCTGAGGCTTGCACTGCAGCTACAGCTGCTGCCACCTCACAGACAGGGTTCTGCCCTCCTGGGGTCTGGGCAGCCCAGTCCCAGGAAGGCAGAACAAAGCATTTCCTCTGAGAGCAGGGTGTTACTCCCGCTCCCTTTGGAAATAGGTGTTACAGGCTGGGGAGGGGTAGCCTGGAAATGCTTTGAAGGGCACAGATGGTGCCATCCTTTCATAAGCCAGTCTACACTGGTTCAGGGACCTCTTGTCCCCTGCTCTAGCGCGAAACGGGACAAAGGAAAGGGGAGTGACCACTCCCCTGTCAATCACCAAACTAGGGGTGGTACCCAGAGCTCCTCCAGTGTGTCCCAGACTTCAGCCATCTTGCTTTGCAAGGTGTGGGGGCACTCTGGAGGCCTCTGAGTGGCCAGTGCCAGCAGGTGACATCAGAGACCCCTCCTGATAGGTCCATACCTGATAAGGTAGTCAATCCCCCTTTCAGGGCTATTTAGGGTCTTTCCTCTGCAACTACTTCATCATCCTCTGCCCTCAGATGAACAGCAGCCTGCTCCAGGAACCACTGTAACAGCAACAAAGTATCCACAAGAGATACCTTTCCTCTGCAACTTCAGCTCCAGCCAGCAACTACAACAGTTTCTATGGTGTGCACGCTCTGAGGACTCCCTGTCTTCATCCTGCACCAGAAGGACCAAAGAAATCTCCTGTGGGATGACAGAGTCACCCCCCCTGCTCCAGCAGGCACCTTCTAAGACAATGACCGGCACCCTTAGACTCCTCTCACAGTGACGAGCGTTCTCCTAAGGACACAGAAGTTGGACCCCATTGACATAGACTGTCCTGAGGTCCTGCTGACACAATTTGGAGGAGGTAAGACCTTACCTTCCCTGAGAGCAACGGTACCCCTGTGTACTGCGTCTTCTTCACCTCCCGAGGCCTCTGTGCACTATTGCAAAATTCCTTCATGCACAGCCTGGCCCAGGTCCCTAGCACTCCACCCTGTGACGCTCAACTCGCTGAGTTGTTCTCCGGAGGCGTGGGACCTTCCTTTGTTGTGCTGCACCAACCACATTTCGCACCTTCTTTGTCCCTGTGTCCTGGGACTCCTGTGGGTGCTGTCTGGCATCCTGAAGGCTCTCTAAAGTGCTGAGAGCCCACTCTTCCTCTTCACACAGAGTTGAGGCTTCCAGGTCCCTCCTGGGTCCAGCCAGCGCCATTTTAATGCAAAACGCACTTTTGTCGTAGCCAAGGCTTGTTGGCGACTTCCAACATGAAATCACATCTGCATCCATCTTCACGTCGTGGGACAACCTTTGCATCATGCAGGAACACGCTGGCATCTTCCTAGGGTGCATTCCTCCAGTCTTTGACTAACCGGGGACTCTTCTTTTGCACCCTCTTCTGGGATGGCAGGGACTCCTGTCCTTCCTGGAACTTCTTTCGGCTTCTGGACTTGGTCCCCTTCCTTTGCAGGTCTTCAGGTCCAGGAATCCAGCAGTTTTTGTTTGCAGACTTGGTTGGTTACTGCAAAATCCCAATCACAAGGTGTAGTGTGCCCTAAGGAGACTTGCAGTACTTTACTCCTGCTTTTCTGGGCTCTGCGGTGGGGTAATTTACTTACCTTTACTGTATTCTTACTCTCACAGCGATTCTGCACACACTACACTTGTCTAGGGGGGAATTCGTGATTCGCATTCCACTTTCTTAGTATATGGTTTGTGTTGCCCCAGACCTATTTTCTCCCATTGCAATCTATAGCATTTCCTATTGTTTGCATTGTTCTATGACTATTTTTTACTTGTCTAATTTTGGTGTATAGTGTATATATTGTGTATAATACTTACCTCCAGAAGGAGTATTGCCTCTAAGATATTTTTGGTACTGTGTCACCCAAATAAATACCTTTATTTTTGGTAACATTGAGTATTGTCTTTACTTGTGTATAAGTACTGTGTAACTATAAGTGGTATTGCATGAGCTTTGCATATCTCCTAGTTCAGCCTAAGCTGCTCTGCTATCACTACCTCTATCAGCCTAAGTAGTTAGAACACTACTACATTTCACTAATAAGGGATAACTGGACGTGGTATACGGTGTAAGTACCCAAGGTACCCACTACAAACCAGGCCAGCCTCCTACAATGCACAAATTGCACAGACAGGACAAGAAGTCTTGCATACACATAAACCCTCCTCCCACTTGGACGCCATGCTGCAAAGTACGTCCATACCCATTCACAACTACCAAGCCTGAATTGCAACCTGCTAACAGGTCACACCTCTCATGTGAACCACACACAGGAACAGAACCCACCCATCGACCTAAAGTTATCAAGCCTGACCGACAACAACCTCTATGGAGCATGGTACATATGTCACAATCCACTATCCACAAACTGTGTTAGCAGTTCTGCACCTGTCATTGCCATTGCTTGGAATCAAGGAATGCCACTGTATGCATCAGACAAAGAGAACCATTCACACCTCCACCATTCAACCCTCTCTCAATCCTTCCACAAGTACCCCTGCCAGTGCCACAATGGAGAGGATACCAGAGACTGCCAGCCCTCCTCAGGATGAAGGCCCCAGTGAGGACAACGCCTCTGGATGTCTGGACTCTGACATCCTACCTGCCATCTGGGACCCCTGGTCAGTCTACCAGTCCCTGCCTCACCCAGTCCACATCAAACCCCCCCCTCCACCCTATGGCACCAACATCAGAGCCAACCATTCGTCCCCAAACCTGTGTCCCAAGGACTGTTCAAGCTATTGTGTGCCCCACAGTACAGGGACCTGAGTCGACCCCTCACCCCCAAGAAAATGAAGGTCCTGCTGACACCAGGGGCACAGGCACATGAGGAAAGGGGATGTGGGAGGGAACCTGTGGGCCAGAGGATGGGGCACACAAGGAAGTCAACTGACCAGGAAGCCATCTCCCAAGTTCTGTGAGATTATCAACAATCCGAGGACAGGATGGGCTAGATCATTAACATGTTGGGGGGAAACCTAAGGCTGCAGAGGGAATAGCAGCACCAGGAGGTCATGAAGCAGTGGCAGGCCCACAATTCCACCATGACCTCATTTGTATGGGTGCTCAGGGACATTAACACCACCCAGCATGCTTCCTCCACCCACCAGCAGGCCCCTTCCACTAGCCACATCACATCTGAGCCCTCAACATCTACGGCAACTAGTGGAATGGAGGCCCTGCCAGGGGAACCACAGCCCTTAGGCACCCCTCCCTCTGTAGCTGAAGAACCCCCCCACAAATGTGGACATGCCAATACAAAACCTACTGACAGGAAGTGGCCCTCTCCTGATTTTTCTCCCTTGTGGGTCACTGAGACACCCCATTGACTGTCCAATTACATTTCTCCATTTTCCCATGGCCCTTGGACAATGGACCTGTGCTACCTAAAGCTGTTCCACCTACTCTGATGATTTCATCCACCCTGACCCCACTCATCACCTGTTGGACAATTAATGCACAAGAAATACTGTACAGCAAATGCATATGTGTCTTTAGTCGTACATATATAAAAGTATGGTCAGCAATATGATATGTGGATATGACCCTCTAAACCAACAGGCAGTTTAATGGACAGCAGGGGGAGGCATCCTCTGCAGGAGACACAGTACAACAGATATGTCCCAGGGCAGATGTAAGGGAGTGACTAGTCCAGCTCCACACCAGAGCATATCCACTTATCCAACTTGCAAAAAGACCATGACAGAGACTTCCATCAGGATAGTAGGCATGGTGGCACACAAAGCACATATGCAGTTCATAGTTGTCGTGCCCAGTGTGGATTGCCAACTAAGCAGGGCATAACAGATTTAACTTCTACATCCCCAGTCTCAGTAAATACATCACAGAACACTATAGCTGGCATGCGTCGTGGGCAAAACTCTACTCTCTAATCAGTTGGCAAAGGCTAATGAACATGAATGCCTCAAGCAACATGTAGGAGAGGCAAAGATTCACAGTACAGATACTTGCAGTATTGACATGAGAACAGGAGAATTCTGGACACAAAGCACAACACAGCCTGTCCATACGAGATGTGAGTCTTGCAACCTGCATAGAGTATACATGTTAGAGATGATACATTTTAACTTTGCACCTTACATGCAATCAGTCACCTCCCACAACACACCAACACACACATATGGATAAGAACACATTGCACCACCACTGATGATTCAAATCAGGAGGACCACTGACACCAATCAATGTGGAAATGCAACACTTGCAAATACGGACACAAAATACCTGTATGTAACTGGAAGGAATGATTGATGAGCTCTGTTCTAGAGTCAGCTGCACCTTCCTCATCTGCCTCCTCATCACTTTCCATGTCTGCTTCATCAGCCACTGGTCCAGCTGCCTCCTCATCATCAGCTAGTAATGGTATCTGACGTCTCAGGGTTAGATTGTGGAGCATGCAACAGGCAACTATAATCTAGCATACCTTTTGGGAAGTGTAGAGGAGGGCACCTCGAGAGACATCTAGGTACCTGAGCCTGGCCTTCAGTAGGACAAATGTTCTTTCAATTACTCGCCTCGTCCTAAGCCTCATTGAAACTGAGTTCCCCTTCCACGGGTACCTCACTGGTGTCAACAGCCAGGGAAGTTTAGGATAGCCAGAGTCACCTGTGTGCACAGAGGTGGGACCTGTTACAATACAGGTACAGGCATCGGGAAGAATGTGCTGACAGGTGCCATAACAGAAACACACATCCAAATGCATATATACCAATGAGTCAAGCCCTCTCTCTCTCTCTCTCTCTCTCTCTCTGTAGACATGCCTTCATGTAGGGGACATTGCTGTTCCTCAGAATGTAGGAGTCATGCACAGATCATGGAAGCTTGGCTATCACTTGGGAGATGGACTGGTCTGCCACATACACCACCTGAACATTGATGGAGTGGTAGTTTTCCCTGTTCCAATACACCTGTTAATTAGCACTCGGAAGGACCAAAGTTTTATGGGTGCCATCTATGGCCCCTATCACATGAGGGATGTGTCCCATCTCATAGAAGTCTGCCTTGACACAGGCCAAATCCGCATGGTGGGGGGAACCTGATGTAGCTGTCCGGGTGTTTCAAGAAAGCACACAGTACATCCTTCAACACAAGACTGAACATGGGCTGTGATATCCCTGCTGCCAAGCCCATTGTATTCTGAAAGGAGCCTGTGGCAAGAAAGTGTTGCACTGACTGTGGGAGGGATGGCATAGGGATTACGTATGGCAGGCAATAGATCTGGCTCCAACTGGGTACAAAGACCCATGACGGTCTGACAATTCAGACAATAGGTCAGGATGATATGCCTGTCCTCCAGGGTTGCAAGGTCGACTAGCGGACAGAATACTGGTGCATGTCTCATTCACCTCCTGACAGGGCATCTAGGATAGAGAGGAGATAATGCACAAACTGATAAGCACTCCACACATGTCAGCTCTACATGTCCTCATCACACACACCTAACACTATAGACGTGCCTCGCACTGCTTACACACGCTATATTGGACATGCTGAAGCGGCATGGGTACCATCCCTGCTGCACATTGCTGCCCCTGATCAATAGTTTGTGGCACATGTCAAATGTGTGATGTTCCATATGTGGTACACTGAACTGCCCTGTACTGAGCATGTATGCAGTCATGCTATATACCTATATGGTCACACCGCCTATGAGGCTCTATCTGGACATGCACGTCATCTGACAACCGGCCATATGACGTCTCTGTGTCATGCGTGTCAGATGTATCATCCTAACCATGATGGCACAACATAGACCTGCTCTGAATTGTGGTCAAAAAAGGTGTATTGCACACTTAATTAGCTGCAGCAAGGCATGATATGTGCATAAAATGGCAGCCGCCTGTCCTGCTGCACGGGACAGTTGGAAGTGACTTAAGTCCACCGGCGTATGTCCTCATGGCGGTATGCAGTTGCAACTCCCGTACAACTTCTCCTTGGTTAACATTGCTGCCTATAAGGAATTGGGCCAATGGCGATCATCGCCGGCGGTGACGGTCCTGTATGCAGCAGCCATGACTGCCATTTTCTGCAACCTTGCTCACTTGACTCCTGACACTCTTGCAAGCAAGACCTTCACAACGTGAGCTGCTGTGTACTGTCTCTAGGAGCCATCATGCCACGTCATGCAGGTTATAGGGCCCCAGCCTTCCCCCAAGAAGAGCTGGAGAAGCTAGTGGAAGGGGTAGGTTAGCCCAATGCCATAGTCAAGTGTGATAGGGGTGTGTGTGACCGTGAATGGCGTAAGTGTACCGGTCAGGGAGTACATGCATGCAGGGGGCATGGAGTTAGGGCATGTGAACTGTGACAATGGGTATGTGTGGTTATTTGTTGAGTCTGATGTATGTAGTCTACTGCTGTTGGTATGGTGCCAGTTTACACAACTTTCTCCTTCTGCCTGTGTCACCCATGCAGGTAAACGCCCATCAGAAAAAAGGGATCTGGTGTGCCATCACCAAGCAAGTGCAGACCCTGATGGTCCATGCCCCACAGAGCACCCACTGTCACAAGCGGTGGGAGAACCTGAGATGCTGGGCCCGGAAGACCACGGAGGCCCAGCTGGGGATGTCCTCCCAAAGAGGGAGGGGTGCCTGTCGGACCCTGAACCACCCCTAATGGCCTGCATTTTGCCAGTGGTCTACCCTGAGGTGGATGGACATTTGAGGGCAGCACAGCAGCCACAAGGGGGTGAGTACTCACTGTATCCTGGGACTTGGCTGGCCTTAAATGGGATTGGGTGCCTCACTGCAGGCAAAGTGACATTGTCGTTTATGCTACATGTTTATCGTCAATTGGTCATGGGTATTAGGCACCCTGGCAGAGTTTCTTTAGTAGATGTGTTTCCATGCTTTACTGTCAGTGGATTTACATCTCACATTTCCACACCTCCCCATGTCTGTAATGTGGAATTGCACTGATAACACAGGCACATGTCTGACTCCATCCTGGCCATACAATGGATGTGAGTATTTGGATCACCCTAAGCATTGTGTATGACCAGCTCCATCCATCTGCATTAGTGGCTCAGAGGTGACATGCCACTCCCATCTTTGTAGCCAACCTGTATATGCTACTATGTGACTCTCCTTTTATCACTGCAACTATGTACATCATGTACTGTATCTGGTATTGACAGATTGTGTGGCTGGCATTACAGTTCCACCATAAAAATGGTCCTCATGGGACAGGAGTATAGGCCTGATAGTTGAATAGGCATATATAAGTGATCTGCTGACTGTAGGGTATGTGTAGGTATCCAAAACTGGATAATGCAATGTGTAGAATATATGAGGCCTGAATGCACAGATATGCATTCCTAGGAGCTAAACTCGGGGGGATGTGGCCTTCAAACCTATGGGATGGTACTAGAGGTGGTAAGTGCCCTGGGAGATCCCTTAGTTGTCACCATGGTGTGCACATAGCATGCATGACAAAGCCCTAGCAATTCCTATGCTGCAGTGCTGAGTAACTGCCTACATCATGCCAAATGGATATTTGGGGGCACATCTGATGGCCTATGACTATTAAAGCTTGACTTGGGCAATAGGTAGTGGCAGATTAGGAGTGGTTTGGGTATTGCATGACACATGGCATGTTGATGTGATTCAATATTTGGGTTCATTCTCCTCAGGCTGCCTTATGTAGGAGTGGGATGTGTAATTGCCATACAGCCAGTGGTGTATGTCCATGTGTACCTAATGAATGCTAAACTTTCCTCTCTGAGATGTGTGTTGTCTGGCCTCAGTGACAGGTTTTGCCATTTGTGGAATGGTGTGTGTGAGGCTGGAGATGTCATGGTGTGTAGTCCAACTGGTGCACCTGCATGCGTGGTGGCACTGGAAGTGGTCCATGATGTTATATGTGTGTTCCAGTCGTACATTTGTTGTGATACTGCACTCAGTGGATGTGTTTGGATGTGTTATATGTGGTACATGGCCCCTTGTTGGTGAGCCTATCAGTGTGCCGTGTAGTGTTATATATGTTGGGTATCAGCTGCACTGGCTCTGTGATAGGGCCTGAGTGATTAAATGGTTATACCACAGATTCACATAGTGCACATCAGATGTGAACTGTTTGGGTGTCTGACTTGTATTAGCTAACTCAGAGTTGTTCTCCATAACGGCATCACTGTACTGAGTGGACAGCCATGTAATATGACAGGTAGGTGCAGTTTGGTCTATGAGGGGAGTTGTGTTCATTGTGATTGTCATGTCACAGAGGACATGGACTTATCAGGTGTTGTTACTGTAGAGGCCTGAAGTGTTGTGTTCAGTCAGCTGCACGTCCAATGGGTGAAAAGGGTATGGAGAGGTAAGATGTGTATTCAGGCAACTACTGATACTGCATCCAGGGCATGCTGTGCCATCTAAAAGGGCTTTGGTTGGCATCATGGGGATGACTATAGTAGTGCTGTCCTACTTAGATATTGATGTAGGTCTGAGGGTTGGCATACAGGTGTGGGTAGTAGTGACATGTAATGGCATGATGTAGATAATGTGTGATGTAAAATGCCATTGGCAAGCTATGATATGTATTGTCACAGAATAACATGTTTAGCTGTGTCTATGGGAGATATATGTTGACCCTTTTCCCCCCTATCTGTCTCTCTCCCCATCTCTCTCTTTGTGTGCATCAGCATTGTCTAGCAAAGGAGAAGGGGCACAGGCGAGTGGGGAACGAGCAGGCCACGGGACCCAGGAAGCTGCCACAAGCGAGAGCGAGGGACCCAGTGGGATAGAGGGCGAGGGGAGTTGCATGGGGGAGACCGGATTTACCACCTCTTCTTCGGAATCCTCCTTCGTGAACACTCCCTGGCAGTGGCGGACCCATTTGGGACTACTCTACCACCATCCTTGTCTGCGCCCCCTTACTACCACCGCCCTCCTTGTTGCTCCCCATCATGTTGCCTGTGCCCACTCACCCAGGAGGGTGGGCGTCTCCTTTGCCATAGGCACCTCTGCCCCTGCCCCTCTACGTCACGCCGCTCTACACCACTGTACTATACACTACTGTAATGTATACCACTCCAGTCTACGCCACTCCACTCTAACCACTCTACTCTATTCCACTCTATGGAATTCCATTGTATGCCACTTCACTCTACACCACTCCGTTCTATGGTATTCCACTTTAGACCACTCTAATGCACTCTATGCTATTCCACTGTACTCCGCTCTACACCATTCCTCTCTATACCACTCCACTGTACACTATTCAACTATACCCTACTCCACTCGATGCCACTACACAGTATGCCACTCCACTATACACTATTTGACTTTATGCCACTCCACTCTATATCACTGTACTGTACGACACTCCACTGTGCTATTCAATGACTCTATGCCCCTCTATGCTATTCCACTCTATGCTACTCCACTCTATGGTATTCAACTCTACACCACTCAGTTATATGTCACTCAACGCCACTACACTCTACAGTATTTAACTCTATGCCACTCCACACCACTTCACTGTATGCAATTCCACTCTAAGCCACTCAACTCTACACCATCCACTCTAAGCCATTCCACTCTGTGCTATTCCGATCTGTTATTCCACTCTACTCCATTTCACTCTATGCGACTCCAATGTATGCCACGCTACTCTACACCACTCCCCTCTACACCACTCCACTCCATGCTATTCCACTCTACACCACTCTACTGTACACCACTCTTCTCCACCCCTCTCCACTCTGCACCACTCCCTATCCCACTCCATGGGAATCATATCTATGCCAGTTCACTTCACTTTACACCACTCAACTGTTCACCACTCTGCTCTATGCCACTTTATTGCATGCCACTCTATGCCACTACACTGTACTCCACTCCTCTGTATGCTATTCCACTCTATGCAATTCTACTGCATGCCACTCCACTCAACGCCACTCCACTATATGGAATTACACTGTACGCCACTACATACTACACTATTTGACTCTACCCCACCCCACTGTACACCAGTGTACTGTACACAGTCCACTACATGCCACTCCACACTAGCACAGTCTATGCTGCTCTACTTCATGCAACTCCACTGTTCACTACTCCACTTTGTGCCACTCCATTCTATGCCAATCCACTGTACAACATGCCACTCTATGCTATTCAACTCTACCCCACTTGACTCTATGCCACTCTACGCCACTCCACTCTATGCTATTCCACCCTACGCCACTCCATTCTACGTCACTGCACTATACACCACTTCACTCTGTGTGATTCTACTCTAGACTGTTCCCTTCTACACCACTCCATACTGCACTATTCTACTCTAAGGTACACCACTCCACCATACCCGACTCCACTCTATGACACTTCACTGTTTATATGAGTAGGTTCAGTTAAGTGGACATGTCAAACTAGCTATCTACGTGGAACAAATTTGTTGACAACGCCATAGTCGCTGGTCTTACCCCCCACTTTTTGCCTTCCTCCTCCACTTTTTTGGACCTCCTTTTTCCTGGCATTAGAAATCTGTGCTCTTTACCATTGCTAACCAGTGCTAAAGTGCTTGTGCTTTCTCTTCTAAAAATGGTAATACTGACTTATTGCCAATTGGCATAGTTAAGTTACTCATAAGTCCCTGCAAGTGCATTACATGTGCCCAGGCCCTGTAAATTAAATGCTACTAGTGGGCCTGCAGCATTGTTTGTGCCACCCACTTAAGTAGCCCTTTAACCATGTCTCAGGCCCGCCATTGCAGAACCTATGTGTTCAGTTTTAAACTGCCATTTCGATCTGGCAAATTAAACCTTTTACCAGGCCCAAACCTTCCTTTTTAATACATGTAAGTCCCCCCTGGAGTAGGCCTGGAGAGCCCAGAGCGCAGGGTGCATTGTATTTAAAATAGTAGGACAATTGTAAGTTTTACATGTCCTGATAGTGAAAAACTCTTACATTTATTTTTCACCACTACAAGGCCTATCTCTCCCATAGAATAACATTGGAGTTGCATTATTACATTTTAAAAGCGTAATTTTCAAATTGGAAGAGATAATTCCTACAAGTTTGGTGTCTGGAATCACAATTTAAAATCCTAACTTTTGGTGAAGTCAGATTTTAAAATGCAGTTCTAAAATGGACACTTTTAGAAAGTTAGCAACCCAAAAGAATGATGAATGGAGTGCTGCAACTTTTCAAACACTCACCCCCAGTCACAGATCTGGGTTTAATCCATTGTTCTTCAACTCACTATGCCACCCAAGTTCAGACTCAACCATATGCAAATCAGTGTTGGCCCAGTTCCCCAGGGGAATAGTCCAGCCCGAACTGCCAGACTAGGTCCTCCCTGGATTGGAAACAACCATCCAGGGACCCGTTTTGGGGTATCACTCCTCATCAGTCAGGCTAGCTTGAATCCAGTGGCACAGTGAGCACGGGACCCACGTCTGGGGCATACACTTTCCACTTGGGACAACAAATGCAAAAAGAGCAGATGATGGACGGAATGTGGAACAAATCAAACATTCACCCCCAGTCACAGATTTGGGGTTTCAGAATATTTAGAGGGTGAAACACACATTCTGACCTACAACCAGGAAACCAGTGGTGCAAGCCTCAGAATACATTTCTTACACCCCTGAATTATCACAAGAACTCCATACATTACTCAAGTAATTAACTCAAAGAATGAACTCCAATTTTCCAATAAGAGACTCAGAGAACACAATTTACTTTCTAATGTGTTCCACTCTCAGTTTGACATGAAATACCACAGAAACCATGAGTACCTTCACAATCATTTCTTGCTTGCTTGATTTCAAGCTAGGCATTTTTCCTGTGTAGCATATTACAAGAACACAAGCCAGCCTTCAAGCAGCATTTCTCTCAATCGGATGGATTCACGAAGGCAAACAGGCCACCAATACCATCACTGGGCCAACTGTTCTTCCATTCTTTCACAGCCCTCTGGTTATTAGTCTGTAGGTATTCTGTACTAGTCCTTTCAGTTCCCCAGTTTGTATGATTAGCACGTCAGGTAGCTGCTCAATCAGTGTGCCCTGAAGAGCAGCAGGAATTTCTGGTGTCCCTCTCCTTAAATTGTCAAGCAACATATACTTCTTGTCCTACATCACTATGGCATTCAGTTCATTAGCCTTAAATGACTGGAAATTTGGAACATTGCCACTACTTTCTCCTCCAGTGACTGCATTCTCCTCTCTTTGTTTTTTACCATTGTGTGTTGGGTTGATTAAACCCGGATTGCCAAACTAGACTGTGTCCCTTTCCAAGCTTCTAAGAATTGATGCAACCGCTGCAATTTTCCCTTCCAGATCTGTGTTCACAGGGTGTGTTTCCTGAATATCGATTCAACAATATCAATGGGACAGAATATCAAAAATAAAATATTCTCAGTTAAGACAAGATTTTCTATATCTAACTCCACATTTGTACCAACGTGGTACATATATCTTCAAGATATGTAGATGTGGAGTTAGGAATAGTAAATCTATACTTCCTTATATGCACCTACCTTTTGATAGCTTGTCACTCGATATTCTGTCCTTGATATTAGCATGTCACAATCATTATTCATTAGTACACTCTGAGCAGAGCAGATATTGAATGCTGAAAGGTCTGTTCACCCATTGTCATCTGGGCTGCCACTGGGGTTTCTTCATTAATTTCTTCCTTGACCTCTCTGAAGTTAGCCCCTTAGCGGTGAAGTTATCCGTTCCCTTTCTGTTTCCAGCTCCCATTGAAAAGTGCATGCTCTCTTTACCTTCACTTATACATATGCTGGTCTTTCTGACACATTCAGGTTTTTAAATTTACACAGTTAGGACCTGATATGCCACGCGATTTTGCGCTTCCAAAGGTGGACTTCATCTTCTGCAACTGCAAAATGGCCTTTTCTAATGTACCCTCCCTATTTTGTGATCCGAAATGCAAATAGCACCTCGCAAAATAAGGATTGAGACTTGCAATTAGACGTTCTAAGGGCATCCCTTCCTAATTGCGAGTTGCATTGGCAGGTCTGATTGTTTTGTGACCGCAATTGAGGTCGCAAAACAATCGCAGTTACCACCAATTTGAAATTGGTGGTAACCTATTCGCAAATGTGAAGGGGTCCAGACGGGTCCCCTTTTGCTTTGTGAATGGAAGCGAATGGACCACTGCCTACTCTGAAAAAATAAAACGAAAACTTTTCATTTTTTTGTTTGAAATGCATCACGGTTTCCTCTAAGGAAAACGGGCTGCATTTTAAAAAAAAACTGCTTTATTTATAAAGCAGTCACAGACATGGTGGTCTGCTGTTCCCACCAAGCCACCATCCCTGTGAGTGCGGCCATTCACAAATTGCGACCTTCTTCATGAATATTGATGAGGTAGGTAATTTGTGACCCCACTGGGAATTGCAAACAGTGTGGTTGACACTGTTGTACATTCCAGATTGTGACTCGCAAAAAAATGCAAATTGCGAGTCGAAATCTGGAATGGTCGTACATCGGGCCCTTAGCTTTAAGGAGTATGGAGTGAGGTTGCGTAATTCAGTGCCGAGAATTAAATAAAAGTAAAATGTTAGGTACTTACACAGTACTAAGGACCGAAGTAGAGTCCACAGGCAACCCAGACCCTTCAAATGTGATCAAGCAGCCCCTCAGAAGCTTAGAGTTGGTTTTATGTTTACTCCTGAAATCTACATTTATCCTTCCACAACATGTGCTACTCCAATATAGCATGGCTCCTGGTGATGCTATGAAGAGGTAGAAATGAGCTATGTTTCAAGAACAGATAGTAGCCTCAACTTAAGAATTGTTTTATAGTCTACAAAATTTCTCTTCTAATAACTCTGGCCCATCATTCATTTTCTCTATTAATCCCCTTTCCTGACCTATTGCATGAAAACCCAGCCCAATGTATTGTTTACACTTCCCATCCACAGCTCCTGTCTCCTTGATTCTCCACAACTTCTCCTCGCTCAGTTATGGGAATGCTAGCTCCAATGCAAATTTTAGGAAATCTAAAGCCAAATGTTTATGGAAAAATAACATGTTTGTAATAACTCAGATTTTTTACAGCATGCATTTCTAAAGGACTACTAACATAAAAACCTTAGTCATGCATGTTGCTAGGACTTAATGATGTGCCTGATACACAGCAAATACAAATGTATGCTACAGCTGAAACAGTGCCTATCTGATGCAGTACATCACATTGAAAAAATGGCTTGCAGAAATCACAAGAGGGCAGAAATTACTCTAGTTTTAATTTCTGTGCCTGAACATAAGAGTTATCACTGGTCTGGTGCCACTTGAGAGTACACCATCATGTATGTACTGCTCATAATAAATACTTTGATAACCATGCCAGGGTTGCTGCTCACATATGCAAGAGTGTTACTAGAAAATACTGACAAGCAAGTGGCCACTGTTGGAAAGTGGATTATTATTGTTAAGGACAGGCAGGTACCTACACTTAGCAATAGGCCACATCCCCCCACTAGATACAGTCAAGGTCTGAATAAATGAATCCTTGCTCAACCCTTGATAGCTTGGCCCACAAGCAGTTAGGCTTAACCTAGGAGACAGGTGTGTAAAGCATTTAATATCAACAAAAAAAGTAAATAAGTAAAACACAACCCACAATAACAATAAAAACCCAATAGCAGTTTATAACAACAGGAAATATTTGTAGCTTTAAAATAACACCAAAATGACAACAATCCAATGTGGGGAATCGGAGATATGAATTTTAAAAGATTGAATGAAAAAAATGCTTTCTAGCGCCTAAAAACCAAAAGTGCCAACTGGGGACATCTGGTCGCACTCGACTGGGGCAAAGTTAAAAGTTGAGGCCGTACGCAATGGAGCCCTGCTCGGATACTCTGAGTGGGAGGCCTCGGTCAAAGTTTTACTTTCACATTTAGAAACTTTTCCGGAGCGTTTCTTCCTTGACTTTGTGCCATCCTCCTCAGCAAGTCGATTTCACTGCAATGTCATCGGATTGCCTTTCCATGAGCCCCGGGTCAAATCCTGGAAGTCAGGAGCTTTCAGCAGGATGAACCTGAAATTCAGGCGGGTTGTGTTTGTAGGTAGCCGGCTTGACTCTCGACGATGGGTATGTCCACTTATGTAGCTTCTTTTCAAAGTTGCTCCAAGTTTCTGGATCTTCTTCCAGAAGTCCTTTTTGGGTCCTTGAATTGTCCACAAACCTAATCCAAAGTTCCAGAAGCTCTGAGTTGCTTCTTGGAAGCTGAGACTACAATTCCCAGCATGCACCTGGTCAGAATCCTCTAATGGCTACTGGACGCTGGTCAGCTGGACTCTTCTTGCAGGATTTGATGCAAGGGACTCTGGTCCGCTCCTTTGTACCTGTAGCTTACAGGGAGTCCACTCCTGGATTTGCAGTAGCAAGGTAAAGTTATTTTCTTGGTGAAGCCCGAAGTGTGCAGCTGGTGCAGTCCTGTGAGTACAGTCTGTAGATGCAGGCCAGGTGCCCAGCCCGGCTGTCCTTCTCCAGTATCTCCTTCCAGCAGGGATATGAATTGTGGGGCAGCTCTCCTTTATCCAGAGGTGGGAAGCAAGGGGGTAGGTCCTGTCTAGCGGGGTGCAGGCCACCACACTCAGGGGTGACCACTTCCTGTGAAGTGTGGCAAAAATCAATCCTAGAAAGCAGCATTCTCTAAAAATCCAAGATGGCAAAAATTCATCCTTGGAGGTTAGATCTGGCTGAGTCCACTCACTGGTGTGGCTAAGTGTCCCTTCACACCCCTTCTAGTCCCTCTCTTGATCTCTTCAGTGGGGCTCCCATCTGCCTGTGCAAGCACAAATGGGGGAGGTCCAGTTTCTGTCCAAGTGGCTTTTCCTCCTTTTAAAACCAGTTTGGCTACTCTTTCCCCATCCTGCTCTGCCATCTGCTGCAGCAGTTTTCCTCTCACCAGATGCTTCCTTTGTCTCAGCCAGGTCACTTCACACCTCATTAAGGTAGCCTGGCTCAGGCTGCCAAATCAGGAAACGGCACTACATGGCTGAATGTGGTAACTTTCAGAAAGAGTTCTAAACCTCTTTCCCTGTGCTAGTTATTTTAAATTCAACTTTTGCAAGTTGCTGGATTTATTATAATATTTCATTTGGTACCAAACCTGATATATTTAGCTAATCTCTATGGGAAATCAGACTTTATTCTTTTAAAATAGAGTCCCCCAATGTTAGCCTATAGAGCCTATTGGCTACAATGGGGAAAACAAATTTGGTGTTTTTCCCTCACCAGGGCTTATAACACATCTTTTATAAAGTCCCTGTTATATTTACACTGCACCCAACCCTTGAGGAATCTAGGGCCGACCTTAGGGGTGACTTAAATGCAAAAATAAGGACGTTTTAAACTTCAGCAGTATTTTTAATTCCAAAGTTGAATTTGGGGTTAATTTTAACTTAAAAGCACCCAGCAAGCAGGCCTGCCTTTACAATGATACTGGCCACCACAGCAGTGCACCTATGGGTCCCTAAACCTACATGCCCTACTATTTACTAGGCATTTATAGGTAGGTTATCAGAGCCAATTATAATTAGGTCTTATTTGCATATACCATTTTAAACAGAGCACTGGCCCTGGGACTGGTTAGCAGTGCCCAGGGCACAATCAGAGTCAGAAAACACCAGCATCAACTAAAAACGGAGGCACAAAGAGGGGGCTTCTATAATCATCCCAGTTTTCACACAGCCACCAATGCTGAAATCTACAAGTTCTGCTCGTTGTGAAAAGGAGAGAGATAACTATGTCAGTGATCTCTCAGGGTATGAAATGCTGTTCTCCAGGAGGACAGGACATGTGCAACTTCCATAAGTGCTTCTAAAATGACTATCGAAGTGTACACTCTGTTCTGTTAGTTGAAATCCTTTACTGTATGGTGTACTATTCCAATTTTGTTTTCACTTCCTCTAAGCTCAATTCTATGTGGAAAGTACTTTTTTTCATCCAGAACGTGTTTCATATCTATGGCTTATGCTAAAGGAGAGCTTTTTCAAGGCGTATTTTTGTCTTCTAACATCAATCCAGATACTGTCTGTACTACACTAGTATTTATCTTTGCTTCATAGATGAGACTTATGGGAGTGGCTGCCATTTTCATTCTGGCTGGCGCTCCTGTCCCATAAGAACTGAGGCCCATATTTATACTTTTTTAGCGCCGCATTTGTGTCATTTTTTGACGCAAAAGCAGCGCAAACTTACAAAATACAATTGTATTTTGTATCTTTGCGCTGCTTTTGCGTAAAAAAATGACACAAATGCGGCACTAAAAAAGTATAAGTATGGGCCTGAATGTGCTCTAGTAGATTCCTTTTATATGCAAACATGTATTTAATACTCCTGGATAGTAATGTCAGTCTCAAGAGAAATATCCTTGGGAAGCAAGTCTAGTTCTCAAGATGCAGGAATTAGATCTATTTTTAAGTTACATGTATGACTACCATTAAAAGCATACATTGCCAGAGCACTTTCTATATTGCACCAGCACGTAAGCACGGCCATTCCAGAAACAAATTTTTCTGGGTATGTAAAGTACCATTTCCATGCTAGAACTCATAGCAGAACATTCTTCATGTCAGACGAAAGTTTACCAAAGATGTTAAGTCTCATTTTGGTGCAAGGATCTCTCTGCCAACTTGAAATCCATGCCAACGTCCATCTCCCCTCTTCCCATGCTCTTTGTGCTCACTTACGCAGTAGCTCTAACTCGAGCAAATGCGAGACCCGTTGCATTGCAAATGCTTGATAGTCTGGTCCTGCCCTGGCTGGGGTCTGCTGAGCCACATTTTAGTCATTCCTTGAGTCAATTACGCCTAAATATTTACTATAAACTCAATACTCGACTACTGCACAGTCAAGAATCAGTCTCTGTATACGCAAAGCAATACATTTTTTTTACCAGCTGTGCAGTATTGTATCCACACACATTCCTGTACTTCAGCATCCTTGACAGGGGCGTAGCTCCACACAGGGTGTTTGGTATGTTACACTCTCTAAAAAATGAATTCTGTAGTAAATAGTTGGGTATAAGTGCTTTCAGTCGGGTATGGTGAGGTGTCCGTCAGATTTCAACCTGGAGTTTTACATGTCCACACAGACAAAAACACACACATTCTCTCTCCTCTGTGTTCTGAAGGCCTTGTGTTGGTCAGTTTGAAAAATATTGCGTTTTAAGTACCCCTAACAATTCGCATTCCTCTTTCTTTCCTCTGCCCCTTAAGCCTCTCTCATGTCCTGCTTCTGATATAATGGGTGTCATTACAACCCTGGCGGTCCAAGACCGCCAGGGCTGTTCTGACGGAACACCGCCAACAGGCTGGCGGTGCTTCCCATGGCATTACGACCACGGTGGAAGTGCCATAATGCCCTGGCGGTTTTATTGTACCAGGGCAGCGCTGCTTGCAGCGCTGCCCAGGGGATTACGAGTCCCCTACCGCCAGCCTTTTCCTGGAGGATTGAACCGCCAGGACAATGCTGGTGGTACGTGGAGTCGTGGGGCCCCTAGGGGCCCCTCCATTTCCCATGCCACTGGCATGGGCAGTGCAGGGGCCCCCTGACAGGGCCCCGTGCAGCTTTTCACTGTCTGCTATGCAGACAGTGAAAAGCGCGACAGGTGCAACTGCACCCGTCGCACAGCCGCAACACCGCCGGCTCCATTTGGAGCCGGCTCCTGTGTTGCGGCCGAGATCCCCGCTGGGCCGGCGGGCGGAAACTAGGTTTCCGCCCGCCGTCCCAGCGGGGATCTCCAAATGGCTGCAGCGGGAGTGCGGTCCGATCTTGGCGGGTAAGGTCGTAATGAGGGCCAATGTGTTTTAAAAAGATGCCCCTTCGTGATTGTTTGGAAATCTGAAGCTCATACCCCCTAATCACACTGACTAAGAATCGCCCCTAATCCTCGACCACACTTCCATGCATAAAGGTAATTGATGCTCTACAAGCTCCTAGCGGGTATCATCACACGTAGTTCATACAAAAATCCATAAATCAGCATCATGTCGGGTTTATTCCTCTACCTGCCCTTTTGCCATAGGGAGAAGACCTCGCAGGGACAGACAAAAGCAGAATTTTAGCATATCTGTCACACCTGCAATACTTTCCAATCATCATAGCTGTGAACTCCATATCGATACCATTTACACTGGATACATAACAGCCTTAATACATGGACTTCACTGTGAGAATAGATGCCCCTTTGTACATATCTGTCTATCCAGCATATCATCTCTCTTTATGTGATTTATATAAACATTCTGCTCTGGACACCTCGTGGAACCGATGCAGAACAGAAGACTATTAGCATCACGTTCATATTCGGTGCTGCCCTGGCAGGTGATGTAGCCTTTAATAGTCAGGTGTTGTAAAGGATTTTGACTCAAAATTAATTCGAATACTTTCCATGTTTTCATGCACAGGAGTAACATCAGTGTTTTGAGCATCAAGGGTGAAATAACTTTAGCAATGCTCCGGAATAATTTTCTGCATTTTGTGATAAACTATTCTATAACCGAAATATAGCATTTATAATCCCAGCTCAATACATATAAAGTGCTTGGCAGTGTGCTTTCGTGGTGGTGACATCGTCTGCGTTATGTCATTTTCCTTTAAGTGGACACACTTTAAGTTAATTCTATTGTTAACCTCTGTTAAGAATTCTGCAACTCTATTGCAGAGTCGCCGGAAAAGAGAGGCCTTGAGACTAATTTCCTCAATCCAAGATCAGAAATGTGACAAGGGACTCAGTCCCTACTCTGTAGACGGAAACTACTTCGAAAAAGTCTTTCACGACCTAGGACTCTCACATAAAGTTAAGGCATCACTGAATTAAAGAGGCCTGCTGTGGAATCAGGACTACTCATCCTTGGTATTCGGCTCCCGACACATTTTCTTTTACAAATTAAGTACTGGCCCTACTTCTGCTACACTCACTAATTGTCTTCTCCGGCACAGCCTCATTGAGCTGCCACTTTGAATCTGGTGTTGCACATTCGGGATTCACCTGGGAACTAGGAGCAGCCAATGGTCTGGGCTGGCATAGGCACTCAGAAGGATTTTTAATCTGGAAAAACAATATCTGGCCTACAGAGAACTCCAGCAATTCTACATGCACCAAGGTCAGATGCAGTTCAGCAATACTGGTATCATGGGCTTAATATGCCTCAGCCCTTTCACACACACAGGTCTGCATCCTAACACTAACATACAGAAAGCCTCTGGCTTTTTTTCATATTCCTCAACCAAGTGACAGAGGGCCTGTTTCCCTTGGTTGTATTGGCTGCATTTGTTGCACATTTTCGGGCTAATAAACTTTGAGCTTCAGTTGGGATGTTAGGATCAATTCCGTGTAATTGAAGTAAGGCATGAACACCCCACCACTTTCTAACTTTACCAGCCGCCACTAGCTGACCCATTTCTCAATGCTGTATGTTTTGGGGCGTGGAAGCAAACTGGGAATGACAGTTGAACAGCCAACGGCTAGAGAGGGCTGATCCAAAGTTAATTTATGTATGTATAATTATGTTTTTTTAAATTACATGAGGCTGACAGGTCCCCTAAAGCTATCACCAATCAAGACCCAAAAACGAGGTTTCATTAACTGTTATTTAGGTTGATGCATTGAAAAGAAACGGCCCTGTGCTCCCCGGCTGAGGGTGAAAAAGCAAGTTGTGTTGGCTACTATGACAGGGCCCTTAAGGATGATGCAAATCATATTTCACATTAAAGATGAAGAACTACTCATTCTGACTGAACCAGCATGGAATGTTTAGAGACCAGACAATTTAATGTATTTTCAAAGTGGGTTGATCAAGGAGATTGAAAGACCTGTGGAGGCGGCTTAGTAGTAAAAAGTACAAGTGCAGACAATGTTACAAAGGAACTGAACAGTTTTCTAGAATTCTCCCACCTCTGGATTATTGGAGCAACTATATGAGGCGTAAAATTACACACAAATATGCAATGGATGAAATGTTACCTCTGTATCAGGAAAACGGACTATGATACATAACTGAGCAATTTGATGAGAATAACCTTTTCAACATTTCCGTGTTTGGTGATTACACATTATGAGGATTACCGTACTTTTGGTAAATGCATACTGAATGCTAAGGGTTGCACAAAGAGGAAAGTAGTATTTACTTGTGTTGGGATATATGAGACTGGAAAATGGAAGCTACAAAAAATCCAACAAAATGTGTGTGTTAGCGATCTAGTGTATGATTGGGCTGTGGAAACCAATGATGGACAACATCTCCAATATGTGGATAAAGAATGGCCATCGTGGTTGTAATCTAGACCCAGTAGAGCCCACATACCTTTCACTCATTTTACTTCCTTTTTTGCTGCCGCTGGTGGAACCGCTGGACAAAGGAAGCAGCAGGGTGTAATATATATATATGCCTAAATCTTTGGAACCGTTTGACGAATCTTAATAACATTTTCCAAAAAAGTGCCCTCTGGGGTCTTGTTGAGCATGGAAAGTTTTGGGTGATCCGTCAAGCAGGGGCTGAGAAAAAGAGAGAGGTATAAAAAGTGTGTTTCCCATGTTAATTCTATGTCAGGACCAGAGGCGCGTATTATGCCTTTATGTTATTTATTATAACAGCCAGTTCAAAGTTCAACAATAAAAACATAAACACTACATATCCCATGAGTCCAGCACATCTCCATGTTAACCAGTATCCAATCCCCTCCCTTTCCGACTGTCCATATATATCTTCCGTTGCCATAGTCCTTCCTCTTTCTTCACTGCTCAAGCGTCAGTTAAGTCATATTTTCCCTTACTGCCTCGTAGGGCTATTTGCAATTGACAGTGCTTTGTGTGCTTATTGCCTGATTTCTCATAGCTTCTCAGTCACCTGATGATTGCGTGGCAGGCAATTCAGCCCAGGCGCAGATTCGTCACGCGGTGACAAGTCGTGTCGACCAGAGGGCGGTCTTTTGCGCTGCGGCGATGACTCAAAGCGTGTCTGTGAAACGGATCGAGTCGCAGTGGGCGCTCAATCGTTTTGTCAGTTGGGCTGAAGGGGATAGAGCCTGTGGCTCAGTTTTAACCCCTCTAAACCCCACAGAACCCAGCACTGCAGTAGGAATTAACCCAGCCGGCAGCCCATAGCGCGAATCGCGGCAAACGCGTGCATAAGCTGTCGGCCTAAAAATCTGACAGGAGTACGGGGGGGCTGCCCTTATTATTACTAGGGTGTCCTTTTTTCTGTCAGTGCTGCTACCCTGTGTGTTCCCCTCTGGTGATAACACAGTCCCTCCAGGACCACGTTTTTTTCCCGAACCTGTCCTCAGAGGACGGCCCCTCTCAACGTCATCTTCCCCCTGAGGTGGATGCCATCCTGTCACAGGCCATCACCAAGACCCTGGCCCCTCTAAAGGAAAGCGTGGCCAGGTTGTCAGAACAGGTGTCAAAAGGGACAGGCATGTCTGGGTAAAGGGAGCGGGCCAGAGTGCTACCGCGGTGGCAGCTTCCAAGAAATCATGCTTGCATGATGCGGGGCACCTGGAGGGCTTTGAACGCCTCACCAAAGCCTCCCATAAGAGTGCGCGTGCGCTAATGCGAGCACCATTCCGGGAGGAGGTATGGCCCGGAGAGATTGGTGAAGAGGTTCACCCCATATTCGACCCAGACCAAGGGTCACCCAGACGGGCAGAGGGTGACACAGAGAGTGATACATCCTCAGGTGAGGATCAAGACTCTGGTCGTCGACCATGGCACCCAGCTACGACCACGCCAGACCCAAAGGAAGGGAATACGTGCACTTCGGACATGTTATATACCATCCCAGATCCTCTGAATGGCGACCGGAGCAGAAAGTTGCTGACTACGTCACCAGAAAAAATAGGCAACCCCTGGATAAGGAGGTCTGTGCCAAATTGAAGGGCCGAATGTCCCCGCCCTAATTTGGTGGGCAAAGTAGTGGCGACGCCAGACATCGACCTAAAACAGTGTACTTTCTTCGCAAAATACACCAAAGACCCTAAAAAGGGCATTGATCGTTCCTGGAGGGCATGCCAGGACAAACAATTGGAAGTGTTGGGACTGCTGACACAAAATATTTAGCTGGCCAAGCCAGCAAAGCACACCAACAGACCCCTGCCTATGGAGACCGTGGCAGGCTGGGCCCTGAGGGCAGTTTGTCTTCTGGGAAATGCCAACTGCGCCATCTCTGCGGAGAGGTGCAGCTCATTATTAATAAAGATAGACCCCAAGTTGGGGGAGCTCTCAGGATCAGAGGCAGGGGCGGTTGCCCAGGGCCACCTGTTTGGCGATCCATTCGTTAAAGAACTGGGAAAATTCGTAGCTACATTTCCAGCGCTCGATAAATTGCAAACCTCTATCAAGAAAATGTTCCCATGGAAGGTTTATGGTGGGCCCGGAAGAGCCTCCTCCGGCCGCTTTAACCAACAAGGCCCCAGTAACACTTACCCCAATAGAAACAATGGATGGTGAGCCAGCCTTCAAGGCACCTTCTTTCCCAACCGGGGAAGAAGGAAGAACAGACCCAGGAGAAGTGCCAATGGCAAAGCAAATGCCCCAGGAGGCCCTAACGATAAGCCTTATCCCTTCTTCCCCTCGGGCTCTCGGGGGGAGGTTGCAGAGGTTTGCAGACAAGTGGGCAGACATAACCTCAGACGCTCGGGTCTTGCAGAAAGTTGTAGGGTTCCACATAGAATTCTGGGGAACCCCAGTCCAGGAGTAACTCCCGAAACCTCTGTTTTTCTCGGACGCAGACATGGCGCTGATAGACTCTGAGGTTCAATATCTTTTGATGAAGGAGGCTATACACAGATCAGTTCTCCATCCCAGGGGTTTCCTGAGCAATATATTCCTGGTAGAATAGAAAGACAAAGGTTTCCTCCTGGTTATCAATCTCCGGGCCTTCAACTAATGGGTGGTATACAGACATTTCAAGAAGGAGGGTATCCACATGCTCAGGGACCTCCTCTTGCAAGGGGACTGGATGATTCAGCTGGACCTCAAGGAAGCCTATCTGACGGCCCCAATTTTTACTCCACATCACAGATTTCTACAATTTCAACAGAGGGCACAAGTGTTTGAGTTCAAGTCTCTCCCATTTGGACTATCACCGGGATCATGGTGTTTCACAAAACTGCTCAAACCAGTGGTGGAACACCTCAGGACTCAGAGAGTGTACCTGATAATTTATCTGGACGATATCCTCCTGATGGATCAGTCCCGCTCACAAAAGCTTTTCAATGCAAACATGACTATTACGCTGCTCCAGGAGTTGGGGTTCATAATAAATCAGCAGAAGTCAGAGCTTCTTCCCTCACAGTCTATGACCTTTCTGGGGTTTCTTATAGACGCCAACACAGCTTCCCTCAGCCTTCCAGCCCGGAAGGTGACCAAGATCAAGAAAGAACTGAGGAAGGTCATGAGAAGGGACAGGATTTCCTTCAGGCAGCTGCCCAGAATTGTGGGACTCCTTTTGTCCTCAATCCAGGCCATCTTCCCGGGTCCCCTACACCACAGGTCACTACAATGCCTGAAAGCGCAGCATCTGAGACGCAGCGTGACTTACTCCGAATTGATATCCCTCTCGCAGGAGGCAAGGTCAGAACTCCAATGGTGGCTGGATCACATGGAGGCTTGGAACGGCAGGGCGATCTTTGGGTCCTGACAAGATCTGATCATCGAATCAGACGCCAGCTGTCAGGGCTGGGGAGCTAGATGTGGGGAGGACATTGGACCCCACAGGAGCTCAATCTCCATATCAATTGCTTGGAGCTCCTGGCGGGATCTTTCGCGATCAGGTCCCTAACGCAGGACAGGGTCTCTTGTTGCATCCTTCTGAGGATGGACAATGTGTCCGCAGTCTAATACATAAATCGTCTGGGCGGCATTCACTCGAGAGCCCTAGCAGAACTAGCGAAGGACTTCTGGCATTATTGGCTTCAACATCAAATATCTGTCACGGCAAAATACCTTCCAGGCTCCCAGAATGTTTTAGTGGACTGGAACTCCAGATTTCTGGAGGATACCAGCGATTTGCAACTGGACATAAAATCTTTCTTGGCGCTTATGGATCGCAGGGGTCTGTGTTCAGTGGATCTCTTTGTGTCCAGACTGAACGCCCAACTGCTGAGGTACTTCAGCTGGCGAACGGATCAGGGGGCGTCGGCAGTGGATGCGTTCTTGCAGGATTGGGGGATGGATCAGGTCTACGCTTTCCCCCCTTCCTGTTGATTTTGAGAGTGTCAGCTCAAGTGCGTCGTCAGAGGGCATCAGTGGTGTTGGTAACCACATTAAGGTGATCATAAGCGTGGTTCCTAGTTCTGCTGGAACTCTCTCACAAGTTCCCGCTCCTTCTTCCGACTTTCCCACTGATACTCTTGGACCCTTTGGGCCAACCTCATCCTATGGTTCTACAGGGCCATCTCAGTCTTATGGCGTGGAGGATTTCAGGAGCCACTGGAAAGACAACAGACTTTCAAAAACAGCTGAGAGACTCATCCCCCAGGCTTGGGCACTGGGCACATGTAAGAGATATAGATCCACCTGGAACCGCTGGGTTTGTTGGTGTGTGGAGAGACATCTCAATCCCATGGGGGCCCAAATTACAGATATCATAAATTTCTTGGTGGCAGAGTCTTGACTGTCTTACTGCTCAATCAATTCTTTTAATCCAGCAATCTCTGCGGGCATCCTCCACAGAATAATGTCTGAGTGGGGGTGCACCCCTGGGTATGCAAGCTACTCAAGGGCATCAGGCTCGCTAACCCCCCCAGAACCTAAATATTCAGAACTGTGGGACGTCAATGAGGTTTTAAGCCTCTTGTCTTCTTGGCAGGACACAGGACAACAGTACCTTTCGAGGAAAGAATTGTCAGTGAAGCTAGCTATGTTGCTCTGCCTCATATCTTGTAAAAGAGTATCAGATGTGAGAGCCCTGGAAATATCGGCTCAGACTTTCTCACCCAAGGGGGTAACCTTCACTGTATCCCGAAGGACCAAATGCAATACCAGATCAGTAACCTATTGAGCTTTTGAACATGCCCCTAAGCTGTGTGTTGTCAGATGCCTGAAGGCATACAAGGAAATGACGGCTGAGCATCGCCCCCCGGGGGAGAAACAGTTGTTGATTTCTATAAAGAAACCCCTTAAAGCAGTTTCCTCCCCATCTATAGCAAGGTGGGTGAAATTGATTATGATGGAAGCTGGCATCAATGTGAAAGCATTCAGGGTACATTCTGCTAAGGATGCCATGGCCTCCAAGGCCATCCAGATAGGTGGTAGATTGGAAGACATCATGAATGCGGCCGATTGGTCATAGGAGTACACTTTCAAAAAGTTTTACTTTAACCCAATTCATGAGGCGGCATTGCTGGTGGTAAGTAAGCTTTAAACATGCATAATCCTTGCCTCTGGTCCTGCCATAGAATGAGGAATTTCCTAGAAGAAAAGTTGAAATTCTATTAAGGACACGGAGGCGAGGATTACCTCTCCTGACACAGTAAGTGTGTCTCCCGCCCGACTGGTTATCGGAAACAGGATCATCAGTGATGTGGTATCTGAGTTTTACATTTTCAATGGAAATGGTAAATTAATTTGGTCTATATTGTATGCTCTGCTACTGTTGGATTGGATTTTTCTGTGGGCTGTTGCCACCCTAGTGCACGTGATCATTAAAGATTGGTTTTATTCTGCTTAAAAGGAGACAGTAGTCCTTTTTCTCATATATGTTGCATTATTCTCTTAGGATCTGATGCATCGACAACTTGAGGATGCCTTAACTTCCAATCGCAGTGAAGTGGAGGAAGGACTATGGCAACGGATGATATATATGGACAGTTGGAAAGGGAGAGGATTGGATACTAGTTACCATGGAGATGTGCTGGACTCATGGGATATGAAGTGTTTACTTTTTTATTGCTGAACTTTGAACTGGCTGTTGTAATGAATAGTGAAGAAAGTCATGCATAATCCTCGCCTCTGTGTCCTTAATAGAATTGAAACTTTCCTTCTCAATAGCTAGAAAATTTCTTATTACCGTAGAGTCTTTAGACACGCCTGCAGACCAAACCACTGGAGGGAATTACACCAATTTTGGCAGAAAAGTAGCTTTTGGTCCAGAGGTCACACTTTTTGTTATTTGGTGTAAAACCATTCAGTAGTATTTGCAATAATAAAGGAAATCAAAATTTGCATATCTGGGCGGAGCCTAAGCACAGATCTCACATTGAGATCTGATTGGCTTTCAGCACTTCAACCAGAAGGTGATGGGAGACATCCTGGGACCAATATACATGATAGCACTCATTTGAAATGCTTGGTAGTGAATGGCAGGTTTTGAGGGACACAAAAAGGAGGACGTATAAAGGGTAATAACAAATTTTAGTTACAATATAAATCATCTGTTGATGGTACCATACTACCTTTAGGAATTGTGGTGTGTTCTAAGTTGATTTTAGGTTGCTGTGTTTTCATGAATCATGTTTGAGAGAAAACAGTTTTCTCATGATTTTCCCATAGAGGTTATGGAAGGTGCTCCTGAAGCTAAAATGAGAGCATATTTTCCGTAAATTCACACTATCTTTCTCAGCCATGTGAGAATGAAGTTTGACATTCTCAGTAAAACATGTATTTCCAACATGAGCAGCCTGTCGGTTGATTCTCTTGTGTTCTACAGCAGCCTCCCAGAGAGTTCTAAAGAACAAATAGAGCGCTAACAGTCTTAATTATGACAAAAGTATGGCACACCTGAAGCCATATTGATTGAATAAAACTGGTAAAACATACAACATTTAATATAGAAAGGAACAAAAATGAGAGGGTTCATTTTGTCATGGAAATTATGGTTAGTGCTGTAGAGAGAAAAATTAGGACATGTTTTATGTGAGTTCTCAAATATGTTCCTCATCTATTTCATTAAAACATTCTGACATGCAGACTGAAACATGCACTTTCAACACCAGCCGCAGACTGACAGTTAACTCCCTGGTGAGCAGCAACTTTTCTAAAATGTTCAAATGAGCACTGAATTTATGCCAAAAGTGTGACACATCTAAACACCATCTTGATGGAATCGAAGTAAAAACTGAAAGCATTTTCCACTAAGGATACTGCAGTAAATGAGGAGATTAGAGAGCTTCATAACAAATAAGTCTCCCAAAATGGCCACTGGAGAAAAAAGAGCCCAAATGTAGCACAAATATTATCCAATTGTAGCCCAATGACAGAAGTGTGCAAAACACTTAGGGCCAGATGTATGAAGCATTTTTCTAGTCGCAAAGGGGCCAATTCGCATTCGCAGAA
Source organism: Pleurodeles waltl (assembly GCF_031143425.1). Classification (NCBI taxonomy): domain Eukaryota; kingdom Metazoa; phylum Chordata; class Amphibia; order Caudata; family Salamandridae; genus Pleurodeles; species Pleurodeles waltl. The sequence continues at coordinate 202,169,909 of NC_090444.1, read as the reverse complement.
TCGGCCCCTTTGTGATTAGAAAAATGCTTTTTAGGATGTACAAAGCCCAAACTGTGATTCACAGTTTGGGTTTTGCGATTTGGTATTTAGAAGGGGCTTGTCAAGGGCGTCTCTTCCTAATACCGAATCTAAATGGTATGTATGATTGTTTTGTGACCGCGAATGCGGTCGCAAAACAATCACAGTTAGCACCAATTTCAAATTGGTGCTCACCCATTCGTAAAAGGGAAGGGGTCCCCACAGGACTCCTTCCCCTTTGTGAATGCATGCAAAAACACTTTTTCAGAGCAGGCAGCGGTCCCATGGACAACTGCCTGCTCTGAAAAAATTAAAAGAAAACTTTTCATTTTTGTTTTTTAAATGCATTACGTTTTCCTTTAAGGAAAACGGGCTGCATTTTGTTTTTTAAATACTGCTTTATTTAAAAGCAGTCACAGACATGGTGGTCTGCTGACACCAGCAGGCCACCATCCCTGTGAGTGCTGCCATTACCAATGGGGTTGCAAATTGCGACCTACCTCATGAATATTCATGAGTTAGGTCATTTGCGACCGCATTGCGAATGCAGACAGTGTCATTGACACTGTTGTACATCCGGTTTTGCGACTCGCAAATTGCGAGTCACTAAGACTCGCAGTTTGCGAGTCATAAAACCGGATCTTCGTACATGTGGCCCTTCATTTCTTTGTTTTTTTGCAGTTTAATATAGCAGAGACTTGACCTGACGGTACTGGAGTGTTTTACATGAGCATAAGTTACATTACACAAGGACACACTCATTTTGGTTGTAGGCATGGGAAGATTAAGTGATTTGCCTAGAATCACAGTATGTTGAGCTCACGCTGAAACTCGAACCTGGTTCCCCAGTTGCAAAGTCTCCAGCTCTGGCTGTAACACCACATCCTCTCCCCTAAGTGAAACATATAATCATGTGATCAACTCGATAAAAACACATCAAGATAGCAAATAATTTGTGCTTTGTCACTATTTGGGAAATCAGACATTATGGTGGTCATTATGCCATTGGCGGTGACTGTTAAAGTGGCAGTAGTACTGCCAACAGGCTAGCGGTAATTACTGCCAAATAATGACCATGGCGGTGATACCTCCCATAGACAGCCAATGTACCACACCAACCGCCAGGGCGTTAACACCACTCACCAAGGCGGTAGCCATCAACAGCCAGACGGAAGACAAGGTACCGCCCACCATATTATGACATAGCAAAATGCGAGGATTTCTAGGGCGGTACAAACCCCATCAAAAGCCTGCCAGAAACATAACACAGAAAACAAAAGACTCACCAACAAGTACACAGAGGACTCCTCCGCCGCCAGGGAACCGGAACTACAAGTCTTCCTGAAGCTTTTCTACACCATGGCCCTCCTAGAACACCAACACCTACTTAGACGATGACGGTGAGTACAGCCACCTAGCACACAAGGGAGGGAGGGAGGAAAAGGAGAGTGACACACACAACACACACCATTCACACACACCATACACAGAACCAGCTGCAGAGTTAAACCAATGTCACAGGACACACGTTAAAATTAAACAAGGACCACAATGATAATCAACAAACCCTGTAATTTGATGCCAACAGCCACTATACTGTCCATTTGAATACAAATGCAGGCGACAATGGCCAGAATGGGCCAATGGCCAGTCCAAAGTACAAAAGGACCACATGGCCACGGGGCACAGTCCAAGGCCCAACTTGACTCCTGACACAATCCAGAATCCACTGTTCAGGGGCATCATGTTGGAAATGGGCAGGCACCTCAGGGTGAGATAGGGAGGGGTGGGAGGTCACCTCAGCTGAAGTGGGGAACTTGCCCACTGGTTCTGGTGGGGGCTCCATGCCCATTTGGCCTTGGTAGAGAGTGCAAGGCCACAGTCTCTGAAATGGGGAACATGCCCACTGGTTCTGGAGGGGGCTCCATGCCCATTTGTCCTTAGTGGGGAGTGCAAGGCCACAATCTCTAAAGTGGGGAACATGCCCACTGGTTCTGGAGGGGGCTCCATGCCCATTTGTTCTTGGTGGGGAGTGCAAGGCCACAGTCTCTGAAGTGGGGAACTTGCCCACTGGTTCTGGAGTGTCTCCTACATGCCCTCTGCCGGAGGTGAGGGCTGCTGTGCCTCTGCTGAATGTGAGGGCTGCTGTGCCTCAGCTGGAGGTGAGGGCTGCTATGCCTGTGCTGGAGGTGGGGGCTCCTTGCCCTCTGCTGGTGGAGTGGGCCTCTTGCCTTTCATTGGTGGTTGAGTGGGTCTCTTGCCTTTCATTGGTGGTTGAGTGGGAACATTCCTTTTCATTGGTGGTTGGGTGGGAACCTTCACTTTCATTGGTGGTTGAGTGGGAACCTTCACTTTCTTTGCTGGTGGAGGGTGATCCATGTAAACCCTCTTGTGATTTGTCCCCTTGGCCTTTGACATGTCACTTGTGTCCTTGCCTCCAGGACTAGGAGTTGCCTCCACTGTCCCCGTCTCCTGTCCCATTCTTCTCGCCAACCTTGTCCTCCCTTTCTGAGCTGGAGGTGTGCCCTCAGTAGGAGTGGCAGCTGTCACACTCTGGGGCCCCTTTGTGCCAGCAGCTGATGATTTGATGGGAGCAGTGGCAGACTGTTTGGCTGAGGTACTGGGCAGGGTCGTTGGGACCCTGCTCTTACGGGCGGGACGGGGGGTGGAGGGGAAGGGAAGAGGTCAAGTTCGGCAAGGAAAAGCTTCTTAGGGACGTTGGTACGGGATGTGGAAGGAGGGATGGGAGTGGAGGTTGAGGGAGTGGTTGTCGGAGGTGTACGTCTGCTGGACGTGGGTGCAGGTGCATGGATAGTGTGCATGTGTGAGGTGGATGTCTGTTGGGTGTCTGAGTGCCTGTGTTTGTGTCTCTTGGGTGGCAGACAGGGTGGGAGAAGACAAAGGACACGCGTGGGTAGATGTTGTGGAGGTGTCTACAAGTGAGGTGGGTTGATGTGGTGATGGTGGTGGTGGCTGTTGATGTAGTACATGCAGGTGTGAGTGTGGATGTGACTGTGAGGGAGGAGGGGGAGACCGTGGAGGCAGTGGATGTGGTTGTGTGTGCAACTGTCTTTGGTTTGTGTGAGTGCTTGTGGCCTGAAGTATGCTGCCTATGTTTGACTGTGCCACACTTGTGTAATGTTTTGTGTGCATGCTTGTCTGTATCTGTGCCTGGAAAGGGTTGGAGTTGAGGAGACTGGGACTGGGAAGTGGTTGTTGGAGGGGGGATAGTAGGAACAGTGACATTGGCTGTCATCAGAGAGGAGGCCAGAGCCTGAAACGATCTCTGTAGGGCCGCCAACCCAGCGTGGAAGCCCTCCAGGTATGCACTGCATTGCTGCATCTGGGATGCCAGCCCCTGGATGGCATTCACAATGGTTGACTGCCCTACAGAGATGGATCTCAGGAGGTCAATAGCCTCCTCACTGAGGGTAGCAGGGCTCACTGGGGCAGGGCCTGAGGTGCCGGGGGCGAAGGAGATGCCCACCCTCCCGGGTGAGCGGGCACGGGCAACTCAGTGGGGGGCTACTCGGAGGGCAGTGCTGGTATGGGGGTGCCGGCTAGACCAGTAGCTGGGGTGGTTCCAGAGATGTCCGTAACCACCAGGGAACTTCCATCGGAGGAGGAATCAGAGTCAGTATTGTCCCCTCCTGTCTCCGCTGTGGTGCTCCCCTCGCCCTCCGTCCCACTGGTCCCCTTGGCATCAGTGGACTCTGCATCCTGGGTCCTGTGGGATGCTTCTTCCTCAGTTGCCAGTGCCCCTGCTCCTCCGCCAGATGATGCTAATGCTCACATGGACAGGATGACAGAAGAAAATAGAGAGAGAGAGAGAAAGAGAGCACTAGGTCAATTACAGCACCAACACCACATTTGGCATACACATTACCATCAAACACGGGGATCAGGATTGAGCAATATGCAGCGCACTGGCATTCCATTGGCTACGTGCCACAGCAAGATGAGAGCCAACCACCACCAACTGCACCTCTCCTGGGACCCACTAAGCCTTGTCTGACATGGAATGCAACCTAGCTAGGTTATTAGATTTTGCTATACACCCATTTACCTTGAGTTGGATCATGCAGCAATGGTTGAGCTGGCACTGAGGGGCACCCACTAACTGAAACCCACCACCAGGATCCCATGCCAGCCAACAATAATTGTTGTCACGCTCACTGTACTCACCCCCTTGTGGCTGCTGTGCTGCCCTCAAGCGCCCATCCAACTCTGGGTAGGCCACCGCCAGTATGCGGGCCATTGGGGGGGTGAGGTTCCGACGAGCACCCCACCCTCATTGGAAGACCATCCCCAGCTGGGCCTCTGTGGTCTTCTGGGCACAGCGTCTCAGGTCCTCCCACCTTTTCCTGCAGTGGGTGCTCCGCCTGCTATAGACCCCCACGGTCCGCACGTCCTTGGCGATGACATGCCACAATCCCTTCTTCTGATGGGCGCTGACCTAGAGAGGTAATACAAACAGGACGACACCATTAACCATACAATCCAGCCTGTCACACATATGGACCACAAATACCATTTCCATCTCCATTGGCACACACATCACCCGGAGCCCTGCATGTACACTACCACCAGACATACCCCCCCACCCAAATGACACATTGCTAGCACACACATCTCCACGCAACCTTGTCACATGCATCGTCCCCATGGTTTAGCTGTTCATACACGGGTAGGACCCCATCCACCAGGCGCTGTAACTCCTCCGAATTGAAGGCAGGGGCCCTTTCCCCGGTCACATGGGCAACGGCAGGATCCAAGATGGATACAAGTACTTATATGAGAACACAGTTAAAATATATGGACATGACAAAGCACCATGCAGGGCAAAAATGGAGTATATTTTATAGGTGATATTGTGCACCATGCGTAGGTTTGTAAGGTGCCAAAAATCCCTTATTTATCCATCTTTTTGCAGCCTTGAAAAAGTCAAAGTGTGAGGAAACTCGTATTGGCTGTTTTTGTATTGGACCTACTATGAGCTGTTATTGTATGTACTGCATGTTCATAGACTACATGGACTGTACCATTGAAAAGGACTGTGTTTCCAAATAGTTCAACACAAATGAAATAAGCTGTAAAGAACTTCCTTTGATACAAATAAACCTATGAGGTCAGAAGGAAAAAGAAAAAGACATCGCTGCATTCTCATTTTGCCCTAAAATTGTGTTTTATGTATTACCATATATTCTGTGAATTACTTAACCTGCTGTATATATTTGTCATTGAGTGCTGTGGTTCTTACCTAATACTGACATGTTCTCATTTTAGTTTTTTAGAGCACTAACCATAATTTCTATGGAAATAAGACCCTCTCATTTTTATATTTTCTTAAGGAAATGCTTTAGGTATTAGAGTTTTGACTACATCAAGATGACGTCAGACGTGCTCACTTTTGTAATCAATCAAGAATGTTAGCAATCTAGTTGTTCATTAGAGTACTGTGGGGAGGCAGAAGTCAGGGGCCCGGACTCGGATAATTGAGGGCAGGGAGGAGGGTGCAGAGGCAATAAGTTGACCACGCTGGGCAGGCAAGAGGGGCAGTGGCTGCACCAAGAACCACAAAGGGTAGCAGGGGAAACAAAGCAACCATGCAGGACAGGCAAGAGAGGCTGTGGCAATATAACAGACCACTGAGGGTAGAAGGAAGAGGAGGTGGCAGTACAACCATACATGCCACAGACCCGATTCGGACAGAAGATTTCCGATGTTTTTAAGCTTAAAAGTGTTTTTTTTTATCCATCTCCTGCCTAACAACTCCACTTCTTCAATGCAACTCAATGGGAAAATCAATTACCCAGGATTTTTTCTTCAAAATCTCCCTCTTACTAAGTTCAGAATGTTGGCAAGTATGGTACATTGGAACACTGAGAGCAGGAGGAATGAGTGTGGTAGGGCCATGGACCTGGATAACAGAGGGCAGTAAGGATATGGGCAGGGACACCACACTGGCCCTACTGGCCAGGTATCAGAGGTTGCAGCAGCATAATACACCACACAAGGCAAACGGGACAGCAGTGCAGCACAACAGACCATGGAAACCAAAAGGGAGGGGACAGGACCATGCACGTGGAGCAGAGGGGAAAGAGGCAAGGGCAGCAAGCTGACAATACCGGGCAAACAGGAGGGACAGTTGCAGCATAACGGACTAAGAAGGGAAGGAGGAAGGGGGCAGGGGCATGACAATGGACAAGGCATGACAGGAGGGAGTTGATAGGGGCCTGCACATGGAAAACAGAGGGCAGGAGGCAGGGGGGCAGAAGCTGCCAGCTGATCATGGAGGGCAGGCGGGATGGGCACTGGAAGGTCTACAGTGAGACTACAATGGCATACACGCAGACAACAGAGGGAAGGGGGTGAGGGGCAGCAAGCTGACTACACAAGGCAGGTGGGAGGGGCTTTGGCAGTACAGAAGACCATGCATGGCCAGCTGAAGGGGTAGTGACAGCACAACAGCCATGGTGGGAAAGAGGGAGTGTGCAAGGGCATGCAAAAGGACCATGGAGGACATAAGGGATGGGTAGGGGCTGGACAAAGACAAGAGATGGCAGGGGAAGGGGCTTCACAACAGGCTACACAGTGCAGGGAGGAGAAGCAGTTGCAGCACAACAGAGCATGAAGGGCAGAAGGCAGTGGCAGCAAAATGAGGACAACGAGGACAGGAGGGAGGGTCAAAGGGCATGGAACTCGGACAGGCAGGGTAGAGGTTGCAGGGACAGGCTGCAGCCATCTGACCATACTAAGCAGGTGGGAGGGGCAGTGGCAGCTCAACATGACACTCAGAGTGGATAGGAGGAGCAGTGGTAGGTCTATGGAACATAGTGAGCAAAAAGGAGGGAACAGGGGCATGCACACAGACATTGGAGGGCAAGGGAAGGAGGGTACTGGCAGCAAGCTAAGCGCAGAGGCTAAGCATGAGGGCAGTGATGGGCCATAGAATTAGGCAATGGCAGGCAGGAGGAGTGGGAAGGGACATCAAGCTAAATGGAGGGCAGGAGCTGTATATTAGACTGGGCAGGGCAGGTTTGAGAGGGGCAGGGAGGGTAGGGAGGAGGAGGATGGGGCACAAAGCTAACTGTTTAGGGCAGGTGGGAAGGGCAGGAGCAGAACAATGACCACAAAGGACTGGCATGAGGGAGCAGAGGCAATGAACTTGGATAATGGATGGCAAGAAGAAGCGGGGGCAGGAGCAGCAAGCTTGGGTCGGGGCAGCACAATGCCAGGCCAGGCACTGCATCCAACCCCCGTGCATTGCAATGGGCATCTTACTTAACGCTAAAAAAAAATTCACTTCCTGAAAAACCAAAGGTTACAGGGACATTATAGTTAGGAAATAGAATTAAAAAACCTTAGGAATTCACAAAAAAAAAACAAAGGATGTTATAGTTATAGTTATATAGTTAGGTTCAGATCTTACATGCACAAAACCATAGAAATTCAGCTGTTATAGTTAGAGCTACCTCAAGTAACTATAAGTTGTGCCCTAAGGTAACTATAACTTCGCCGTGCACTGCTAATTACCCCAGATATTACTTTACTCATGACAACTTCTATGACGTCATTGATAATATCTCTGTAACATTTGTAGTAAAATTATTGATGATAAAACTGTGCTTAGAGGAGAACAGGAGAACCAGGAAAACACTGTGCACTTTCGAACAGACAGGAAACCACAGTGTTGATGACAGCGCCGGTCCTCCTTCTTCTCCCACGGGAAGCAACAGTGTTGATCGGATCCGCACCTCCAGGAAAACACCTTGCCACGGCTGCTGGCAAGAACACACCGACCAAAAAAACAGGAACTGGATGCCTAGGTCGCGCTAAGTCTCTCGTCGCCAAACTGTGGTGAGTGAAGTAGTCGATCTCACATAAAAGGTAAGTTAAAACGACTTTATTTGTAATGCGCAACCTAGCGTCCAGCCACTCAGAGAAACCGGTTAAACTGTCATCTCCGAAATGTTCTGAACACAAGCGTTCTGAAGAACGCGCACCGAACCCATACACAACAGGCATCAGCACAGTTGTTATTCACTGCCAGTTCTTGCTTTGTAATTTGTGCAAACAGCCAAGTGTTACATGATGGCACTGACTGGCCCTGTGCAGATTATTGAACGTTATTGTTTCATTTTCAGTCTATTTACACGCTAAAAGGAAAACACAGCAGGGGAGAAACTGTATATTCATAGCGAGGTGAACTTGTTTTGCGTGGTCACCCCATCCACTGCCTGCACGACTTACTGCAAATGAATTTCATTTTCTGTTATCCGGTGTAACTTACTTGGCAGAGCAGTTGCCTCTCATTAATATGTCCTCTGTGACTTCTCGAAGAAACTGGAGGTACCTAAGCTCATCTTCCCTGTTGAAAGATGGCAAAGTGTTAACATCAATAGTACATTTGAGCATTTCATCTAAAAACACAAGCATTGGCAATGTCAATAGGTCTGGCTATGGCCACCAGCCTTTAGGCCATTCTTGCTATGTTTTGCCATATTTTAGCAAAACTTTATTGTTAGATTAGTTGCTGGGACCTCAGTAAATCTAAAAAAAAAAGACAAAGGCTAAAGGCAAAAGTGTTTTTCTATTCTCAAAAAAGTACACATGGTACACCCAGCATGAAAGGGAACTATCTTGTGTATGCACCCTTGTGAAAGGGCAGCATGCTGTAACATACTGAAATCAGTCAATAGCTGAATTGGGCTAACATTGCCTTAATGCATGCTGGAGTGGGTGGAAGAAAAATTTGAATGTTACATTCACAGACTAATGAATGAAGGCTGGCTGAAAAACCCTATTAGGAACTATATTATATATACTTTTTGTAAAATCAAAAGGTCTTGGCTACGACAGACACATTGGTCGGATTTGGCTGCTAGCCTTGCCTTTAAGAAAGAAGTGAAGAAAGTAAAGTAGGAAGGAGAAAATGAATTTTTTGTCAAGACCGGAGGCTCCTATTATGCTTACTTTTCCTGCTTTAATTTCAATAGCAGCAGCAGTCAAGAATATTAACCAATCCCAGATGATTAGCAGAACAAGCTATCAATGGGAAATAAAGAGTTATAACAAACCAATCAGAATGCGATGCACATAAAGGAATACCCAACTTGACTGCAAGCAGCCCTCTTTTCTTGCTGCTCGCAGTCAAGATAAGTATATCTTTATGGCGTTCTTTACATGTCTAATTTCTACTGTTTGATTGCCTATTATAATTCATTTTACGGCGTTATTTGGCACTAATAAGGTTTTACATTTCTTTACCTGTTGGTTTTTCCCCCAACACCCCCTTTTTCTCTTATACTGTCGACGCGACCGTTATCCTCGCGCCTACCGCGCCTTTCCGGCAGTTCTGATAATCTCTTCAGAACACTCAGGCGCGCTTCACTTCAACCGCCGCATTGTTTTCTTCTGCGTTTTTCACGCTTCAAGGGTTCTCCCAATTGCTTTGTGTTGCTCCAGTGCGTGGCTATTTTTAGCCTTTCCTTTTGCACTCCGAGATTTCTTCGGCTGCTTCCTGGGGGCGCAGCTTTCCTCTGCCTCACGTTCTGGTTGGCAGAGAAGCCTTTCTTTACACGCCCTTTACCTAGGTTTCCTCCCTCTTAAAAAAAAACTAACCCTGTTTTCACCAGTGCAAAATATTCACTTAATTTAAAATGGATTTTTCCTCATTTTTTGAGGAAAATAATGATGAAAATGAAGTTTTCTCTGAAAATTTGAATACATTTATACAATCCTCAGTGGCAAAGGCTGTTTCTGCCTCCATGTCAAAAAATTCTAAACAATTAGAAAATACTGTTTCATCCTGTCTAACTCAATCACAAATGGCCCTATCTGCGGGGAAAAGCAGAAAGCGCAAAGCCACGGAGGCTTCTGATGATATCCACAATAACGTTTCTGCGCTTTTGGACAGTGAGTCTACCTCACACAGGTTGGAGTACGACGTTCCTCATAGGCCTCCTAATAAGGAGGGGAAAAGCTCTATGTGTACTAAGAGTAAAGCAAAATCAAAACATATACTCTCAACCCATAAAATTGTGATTAATAAAATAAAAGATACCGATGATGACATGGATGACTTAGACTCTGATAAAGACATGGATGATATCAGAAATTAGGTTTTTGGATTGGTCCTCCTGCCAAAAAGGTTAAATCAGCGTCAGGAGATCTTAACTCCTCTACTCTTCTAGATGCTGATGGGATGCCTATGTGGGATCCCCTCTTAATTCACCATCCCAATTCCACCGAGTGGCTACAATCTGAACATGTTGCTAATGACATCTCTGCAAAACTACACCTACCTCTTGATAAACAAGTGTGCGCTAAACTTAAATCCAAATGTCCTAGACCTTCTCTACCTCTACACATTACTTCTACCCCTTCCATAGATATCTCCATGATAACCTTTTTCTCCAAATTCGGAAAAGACCTGCGCAAAGGGGTTGATAGAGCCTGGTCAGTCTGTCAAGACAAAGTTTTAGATATCGTGGGTCCTCTAGCCCGCATATTTGACATGGCAGAATCCGCTAGATTAAACAACGATTCAGTTGATCCAGAAGAGCTTTCTGTCTACTGGGCAATGCAAACTCAGCTATGACTCACAAATGGCGAGGGGACTTTTACTCAAACTGGACCCTAAGTTAGCTAATCTTGCTGTTATAGACCCAGGTCCCAAAGCTGACGGCCTGTTGTTCGGAGATTCCTTCATTAAGGAATTAAGCAAATACGTTACAACCTTTGCGTCCCTTGATAAAGCGCAACAGTGGCTCAAAAAGGTTTTTAATGCTCATGTTTTTGCCAGGGCCGGTAGAGGAAGGGGTCGCTTTACCGGACGTTACGCCAAATATCAAGGGTACAGAGGCTCCTTCAAATCTCAACCACAAGAATTCAGACCACAATTCTATCCTCAACGAGCCAGAGGCTTCCGGGGCAGAAACTAACGTAATTCCAAGAAGTATTCTCCCGCAGGTAAGCCCTTTTTCTGGCCATCTTTCCATAGGGGGTCGTCTAAAATTATTTCTCCACAGGTGGAAGGAGCTTACGTCAGACCCTTGGGTCCTTGACACAGTCAGAAGTTATTCAATAGAGTTTTACGAAACCCCTTATCAACCTTTTTGCCCTCCTCCTCTAAAATTCTCCACAGATATGGCAGATCTGGTTTCTTCAGAAATCCAATCCCTTCTTCTCAAACATGCTATTCAACCGGTTCAGCCTCACCAATCTGGTTTCCTAAGTACCATTTTTCTGGTAATCAGGAAAAACAAAAAGATCAGACCAGTTATAAACCTCAAGCACTTCAACCAATTCACCGTTTATCGACATTTCAAAATAGAGCCGATTCTGTACCTCAGGGACTCTCTTCTTTTGAACGATTGGATGGTTTGTCTAGATCTTCAAGACCCATTCATCACTCTCACAGAAAGTTTCTCCAGTTTCAATGGCAACACCAGACCTATCAATTTTCTTGCCTTCCTTTCGGTCTTTCCTCAGCTCCTTGGTGCTTCACCAAATTAATGAAACCAGTAGTAGCTCATCTCAGAGCACAGGGTTTCCGATTAATTATTTACCTAGACAACATACTTCTCATGCATCAAAACTTGATCACTCTTCGTTCTCAACTTTCTTAAACTACTTCTCTTCTATCAGAACTAGGTTTCATAATCAACATAGACAAATCTGTCCTAACCCCGTCCCATTCCATAGAATTTTTAGGATTTCTAGTAAATTCCCCTCAAGGCACCCTTCAACTCCCAGATTCAAAAATAAAATCTATCAAATCAGAAATAATCCAATCTTTACGGCAGACTTCTCTCTCCCTTTGGTCTCTTGCAAGGATTGTAGGTCTTATTTCTTCCTCGATTCAAGCGATCTTCCTGGGTCCCCTCCATTATCGAGCTCTCCAAAGGTTAAAAATGTAACACCTGCGCAAGGGTCTTGCCTATTCAGATTCCATCCTCCTCGATCAAGAATCCCGTACAGAACTTCAGTGGTGGTTAGACCATCTGGAAGCCTGGAACGGAAGGACTATCTTTGCATCAGCCCCAGATCTTGTATTAGAATCAGATGCAAACCTAACAGGTTGGGGCACAAGATGTGGTCAAATATCGAGTGGAGGCACATGGACTCCTCAGGAGTCTTCATTGCACATCAATTGTTTAGAGATGCTTGCAGGCTCCTTTGCGATCAGAAGTTTTACCAAAAACAAAGTACAATGTTCGGTCCTTCTCCACGTGGACAATCTTTCAGCTGTCAGATACATAAATCATCTCGGCGGTACCAGATTCAAACCTCTAGCCGAATTGGCCAAAAGCTTCTGGGAATTCTGCCTCCATCACAAAATCTCAGTTCAAGCAGAATATCTGCCAGGTTCTCTCAATTCAGTTGCAGACTTGTACTCTCGTCATCTCTCAGATTACAGCGATTGGAAACTTCATTCTTCTGTCTTCAATCTCATCTACCGCAAATGGGGCCCCTTCCAGATAGATCTCTTTGCGTCTCATCTAAATACTCAACTTCCCCAATTCTTCAGTTGGAGACCAGATCCCCAAGCTCTTGCAACCAATGCTTTTTTCCAAGACTGGTCAAATGCAATAAATCATGCCTTCCCTCCTTTCATCATGATCAACAGAGTGCTTGCACAAGTACGTCGCCAAAAAGCCACAATCATTCTAATAGTCCCATTTTGGCAGTCCCAAGTCTGGTTTCCTCCCCTCCTTGAACTATCAATAGACTTTCTGGTCCTTCTTCCCTCCTTCCTATCGATACTTCTCAATCCCCAAGGTCTTCCCCACAACCTGATCCTCAACTAATCCCTCCTTCTATCAGCCTGGAAGGTGTCAGGGCTTCTTCCTCATATCCAGGAATTTCGCTCGAAGCTTCAGCCTATATCAACAATTCCTGGGCCCCTTGTACATCTAAAGCTTACAAGTCCGCTTGGTCAATCTGGTCTAGCTGGTGTATGGGAAAATCTTGTAATCCCCTTTCAGCAGATTTAAGCTTAATAGCTCATTTTCCTCGCTTCTCAAGCCAGTTCTGGTAAAATTTTCAGGACCATCAATTTGTATCATTCAGCTATCTCTCTTCATCATCCTTTCATTAACGGTAAACCAGTTGGAGAACATCCTCTCATTTGCCGGTTATTAAAGGGAGTAAAGTTTTCCAATCCTCCTCTAACCAAATATAGGGGCACATTTATTCTCCTTTTGCGCTGGAATTGCGTCGTTTTTTTTAACGCAATTTCGACGCAAAACTAACTCCATATTTATACTTTGGCGTTAGACGCGTCTAGCGCCAAAGTCCATGGAGTTAGCGTCATTTTTTTGCGTGGACACCTACTTTGCGTTAATGATATGCAAGGTAGGCGTTCCCGTCTAAAAAATCGACTCCGAGGCATGTGCATCGGATTTATACTCCCGGGCAAAAATCACGCCCGGGAGTGGGCGGGTCAAAAAAAATTACGTACGGCCGCTTTTGCGCCGTTTTTTAGCGCCTGCAAAAGGCAGGCGTTAAGGGACCTGTGGGCTCTGAAGGAGCCCAGAAGTGCCCTCCCATGCCCCCAGGGACCCCCCCTGTCACCCTTGCCCACCCCAGGAGGACACCCAAGGCTGGAGGGACCCATCCCAGGGACATTAAGGTAAGTTCAGGTAAGTGTTTTTTATAAAAAAAAATTGGGGCATAGGGGGGCCTGATTTGTGCCCCCCTAAATGCGACTATGCCCAATGGCCATGCCCAGGGGACAGATGTCCCCTGGGCATGGCCATTGGGCAAGGGGGCATGACTCCTGTCTTTGCTAAGACAGGAGTCATTTCCATGGGGGTTGGGAGTGAAAAAAAAATGGCGCAAATCGGGTTGAGGCAAAAAAATTGCCTCAACCTGACTTGCCCCATTTCTTGACGCCCAAGCCCCATTTCCCCCTACGCCGGCGCTGCCTTGTGTACGTCGTTTTTTTTAACACACACCGGACGGCGCCGGCGGCTAACGCCGGCTAACGTCATTCAATAAATACGGCGCCCGCATGGCGCTTCAGAATGGCGTTAGCTGGCGCTAACTTTTTTGACGCAAAACTGCGTTAGCGCAGTTTTGCCTCAAAAAGTATAAATATGGGCCATACTGTTTTATGGGAAGTTAACCTTGTTTTACAAATGTTTTTATCCTGGCAAGATAATGAACTGTTGTCTCTCAAAATGCTTTCTGCTAAATTGGCAATGTTCTTGTGTTTAGTCTCTATTAAACGTCTTTCTGATGTCAGAGCTCTAGATGATTCTGCTCGACATTTTACACCTACTGGTGTACTGTTCAATGTTTCTAGACATACAATAACCAATATCTCCTCCGTGTTCTACCCTTTCTTTCCCAACCATCATAAGTTATGTGTAGGTAACCGTCTAAAAGTCTTTGAACAAAAGACTAGGGATCTCAGAACGTCTTCGACCACCCAACTTTTAATTTCCTTTAGAAAACCCTTTAAACCAGTTTCCTCCCCCACCTTGGCTCGTTGGGTCAAATGGATTATGGTGGTCATTCTGACCCCGGCGGTAAAATGCACTTACCGCCGGTCAGAAGACCGCCATAACACCGCCGCGGCCGCGGAAACCCGCCACGGTCATTCTGACCCGCAGAAGGCAAACCTCCGAAAATCCGACAGCCACAACCGACCGCCAGACCAGCGGTCGGCGGAAAGGTGGAGGTGACAAAACCTCCACCGCCACGCCAACAGAAATACGCCCATGCCATTACGACCCACGAATCCACGCGGCGGTCATTCAAACGCGGTATTCCATTGGCGGGACACACCGCCGCGGTCAGAATACACACAAACGAACAAAACTCAGCCACATTGGACGATTTGAATCCCACACACCTGATACACATACACACACCACTCCCACACACACAATACAATATAAAACACACACCCACATCACCCACAAACCCCTACGCCAAAAAATTCTGAAAGAAGGCCAGAGCGAGACACCAGCATCCACAAACTAGCAGCCACAGCCACTCAACACCATCACCCACACACTATCCACACACAAAACAACACACACCACCACACTCAACACACTTAACTACACATACTCCACCCCACACATCATACACACCACCCCATGGCACCCCAAAGACAACCCCGCTTCACAGACGAAGAACTCAGGGTCATGGTGGAGGAAATCGTTCGGGTAGAGCCCCAGCTGTTCGGCACACAGATCCAATACACCAGCATTGCCCGGAGGACGGAGCTATGGCAGAGGATTGTCGACAGGGTCAACGCTGTGGGACAGCACCCCAGAAATCGGGAAGACATCAGGAAGCGATGGAACGACCTACGGGGGAAGGTGCGTTCCATGGTATCCAGGCACAACATCGCCGTGCAGAAGACTGGCGGAGGACCCCCACCTCAACCCCCACAATTCACATCATGGGAGGAGGAAGTCTTGAACATCCTGCATCCTGACGGCCTCGCAGGAGTCGGCGGAGGAATGGATACTGGTAAGTTGAAGCTTCACTACTGCTTCCCCCCCACCTGCATGCCAAATCATACCCCAACCCTCACCCCCATCCTCGAACCCCACCCTCACCCCCACCCCCACCACCATCCTCACCCCCACCCCCAGCACACCTATTCCCCGCCAATGTCTCACCATCACAACCCACACATCCCAAAACCTAGGCCTGCATGCGTCCACTAAGCATGGACACCCGTCACCAAAGCATGCCCAATGCATATACACATCCCCCCCACAAGCCACCCTCACCAAAGCCCCCACACACGAATGCCAGCACTTGGGGACACGAGAACCCATAGATACACCCATATGCCACACATTGAAACTATAACCATACCTCTATACCCCTGCAGGACCCGACCGTCAACACACCGCGGCGGAGGGGCCAGAATTCTCCACCCCCCCCACCCAAGAGGCCGTCAGCGATGACAGCAGCTCTGTCGACCTGGACACCGATGACCAGCCCGGACCATCGGGGACCTCTGGACAGTCGGTTCCCCTCACACAGGCCCAGGCCACTACAGACCCAAACCCCTCTGGGAACACCAGCACAGCTCCCACCCAGCGGGCCCATGCCTCTGTCTCCAGGGCGCGTCAATCTGCGGTGTGTCTACCACTACAGGGCACCCAGGATAACCCACCACCCCAACAACAACAGGGACCTGGGGGCAGTGGTAGTGGGCACACCGGCCAGGGGGCAGAGGCCCAGGGAAACAGGGCAACTCGGAGGGCAGCTGTGCGACAGGGGGGGGACGGGCCCAGGGAACCCACTCTCCACGAGGTCCTCACCACCATCATGGGAGCATACAACCGCTCCCAGGAGACGATGGCGACGGTACTGGCCCGGTTCCAGGAGATCCAGGTACTGCAGGAGGAACACTATCGGGGGTACAGGGAGGACATCAGAGCCCTCAACACCACCCTGGTTACCATGGTAGGGCTGCTGCAGGACCTCGTCAACACCAGGGCGGACACTCAACAACACCCAAGGGCCCCTGCCACTAGCCTGGACCAAGAACAGCCAACCACCTCCGCCGGCGCTAGTGGACAGGAGGCCCCCGCACAGCAGCAGCCCACCAGACCCCCACCTCCTGCAGGAGAAGAACCACCCCGCAAGAGGGCCCTGAGATCTCGCAAGAAGACAGAGTAGGATGTCAAGACCCCCACCAGCAATGGATACCACCTGATGTCATCCCACTGTCCCACATTGTCACCCTGTCCATCCTTGAACTGCCCATGCTCCATCTCTCCACAGGCCTCTGGACAATGCACCTGTGTGACTGTTACTCTGGACTCTGCCATGGACATTCCTTCACCATAGCCCCCACCCACTTGAAACCACCCATCCCATTTTGAGCACTTAAATAAACACCTATTTTGCACAAAACTATCTGGAGTCTGGCTGTGATTTCAATATATTGTAATTGACATGACAGTGCAAATATGTCCTTGTACATGGTGAAGTCAACAAACAGCTGCCACAAAGCTGTAGTCCATGGGGAAACGAAGCACAGGACTCGTAGTGGGGACCCCAGATCTGAAATAGGGAGGGAAAAGCCACAACTCAGTCATCATACACTGGGGCAAATAGACAGGCAGCAGAGATGCAGGAGAGTAGTTCACATTTACTAAATTATCTTTGAAATGTTACCTGTGTCCTATTGGAAGTACTGTTCAATGATTCTGTCCCTGTTGTCTGTTTCAGCCCCGCCGTCTTCCTCCTCGTCACTCTCCTCAGGTTCCACAGCTGCCACAACACCACCGTCTCGACCATCCTCCTGCAGGAAAGGCACCTGGCGGCGCAAAGCCAGGTTGTGAAGCATGCAGCAGGCCACGATGATGTGACACACCTTCTTAGGTGAGTACATTAGGGATCCACCTGTCATATGCAGGCACCGAAACCTGGCCTTTAGGAGGCCAAAGGTGCGTTCGATCACCCTCCTAGTACGCCCATGGGCCTCATTGTACCGTTCCTCTGCCCTGGTCCGGGGATTCCTTACTGGGGTCAGTAGCCACGACAGGTTGGGGTACCCAGAGTCCCCCACTAGCCATACACAGTGTCTCTGTAGCTGTTCCATCACGTAAGGGATGCTGCTATTCCTTAGGATGTAGGCGTCATGCACTGACCCTGGGAATTTGGCATTTACATGCGAGATGTACTGGTCAGCCAAACACACCACCTGGATGTTCATTGAATGGTAACTTTTTCTGTTCCTGTACACCTGCTCCCTGTCTCTTGGGGGAACCAAAGCCACATGGGTCCCATCAATGGCACCAATGACGTTGGGAATATGTCCAAGGGCGTAGAAATCACCCTTCACTGTAGCCAATTCGCCCACCTCAGGGAAAATGATGTAGCTCCTCACGGATTTCATCAGGGCAGACAACACTCTGGATAACACCTTCGAAAACATGGGCTGAGACATCCCAGAAGCAATTCCCACTGTTGTCTGAAATGACCCACTTGCCAAGAAATGGAGTACTGACATGACCTGCACCAGAGGGGGAATCCCTGTGGGTTGGCGGATGGGGGACATCAGGTCGGGCTCCAGCTGGGCACACAGTTCATGGATAGTGGCACGGTTAAGACGGTAGGTCAGGATAATGTGGCGTTCTTCCATTGTCGACAGGTCCACCAGCGGTCGGTACACGGGAGGATTCATCCGTCTCCTCGCCCAACCCAGCGGACGGTGCCTAGGAAGGACAACATGGAGCACACAGTCAAGCAACCCACAGGTACGTACTCACAGCTAGCACAGTAAACGATTCTCTATGCAGTGAATGGCGTGTCTGAGTGGCTATGCAAGGCCTAGGCCTGTGTGACGCAGTTGAAATTGAGCCATGTGGGCCTTGGAAATGGCGGCTGCCTGACCTGTGAAGTGTGACAATGGGATGTGAGGTCAATGCGCTGGCGTGGCACACCGCGGCGGGCGGCGGGCGAAGACCGCGGCGCGAAGCCGCATTGGTTAACATTGAAGCCTATGGGTTTCAGGAGCCAATGGCGAAGGGCGCCGGCGGTGGCGGGACGCACCGCCGCGGTACGCACCGCCGCGGACGTGACCGCCATTTTCTATCTACTTATCCACTTGCGACTTGAACTTTCACAGGAGAGGACCTATACTGCAAGTGTTGCTGTGACCTCGGTCTGGAAGGGACAATGGCTGCTGCGCCTGGGGAAAGGGCCCCTGCCTTCACTGGAGAGGAGTTGGAGAAACTTGTGGATGGGGTCCTCCCCCAGTATGCGCTACTCTACGGTCCTCCAGACCAACAAGTGAGTTTAATTCAATCTGGATTTGGGGCCACTGGCTGGCTTGGGGGCCTGGCGGGGATGGGGGGCATGTTGGGCCTGGCGGGGGGCATGGCGGGGGGCCTGGCGGGGATGGGGGGCATGTTGGGCCTGGCGGGGGGCATGGCGGGGGGCCTGGCGGGGATGGGGGGCATGTTGGGCCTGGCGGGGGGCCTGGCGGGGGGCATGGCGGGGATGGGGGGCATGTTGGGCCTGGCGGGGGGCATGGCGGGGGGCCTGGCGGGGATGGGGGGCATGTTGGGCCTGGCGGGGGGCCTGGCGGGGGGCATGGCGGGGATGGGGGGCATGTTGGGCCTGGCGGGGGGCATGGCGGGGGGCCTGGCGGGGATGGGGGGCATGTTGGGCCTGGCGGGGGGCATGGCGGGGGGCATGGCGGGGATGGGGGGCATGTTGGGCCTGGCGGGGGGCCTGGCGGGGGGCATGGCGGGGATGGGGGGCATGTTGGGCCTGGCGGGGGGCCTGGCGGGGGGCATGGCGGGGATGGGGGGCATGTTGGGCCTGGCGGGGGGCATGGCGGGGGGCCTGGCGGGGATGGGGGGCATGTTGGGCCTGGCGGGGGGCCTGGCGGGGGGCATGGCGGGGATGGGGGGCATGTTGGGCCTGGCGGGGGCCTGGCGGGGGGCATGGCGGGGATGGGGGGCATGTTGGGCCTGGCGGGGGGCCTGGCGGGGGGCATGGCGGGGATGGGGGGCATGTTGGGCCTGGCGGGGGCATGGCGGGGGGCCTGGCGGGGATGGGGGGCGTTGGGCCACTGGCAAGGAAAATGCTGACAAACTTGAACGTGGTATTTCTCCCTCCCTGTACGTGTCACATAGGTCCGCGCCCATGAGAAGATCGGGATTTGGCGTGCCATCGCCAAGGAAGTCCGGACCCTGGGGGTCCACCATCGACGGGGCACCCACTGCCGCAAGAGGTGGGAGGACATCCGCCGCGGGACCAAGAAGACCGCCGAGTCTCTGCTGGGGATGGCCTCCCAACGTAGGCGGGGTGCCTGCCGTCAACTGAGCCCCCTGATGTTCCGGATCCTGGCGGTGGCCTACCCTGATTTGGATGGGCGCGTGAGGGCAGCACAGCAGACACAAGGGGGTGAGTACAAGCATTATCTACTCGGTTGTCGCGCAGTGGAGGTGTCTGGGTGGGGGAGGAGGGCTGGGGGTCCCCCTAGGCCAGGGCGATATCTGTAGGCTGGGCACCCCCGTAAGCCCCTGTGTCCCCAGCCACCACCCTCAGTAGTTTGTCAGTACAGCCATCCCTGGGCCGTGTCATCCATGGGTGCAGTTGTCAACTCTAGGCGTGTAGGGCATGTTCCACGGAATGCGTAGCGGACCACAAGTGCGCAACTTAGTGCAGGGGGCATCTGTGTCTGTCATGTCCGCTAACTGTACCGGAGATCCATGTACTCAATATCCCTTTATTTCTCTCTCCCCCCCCCTTTTTGTTTGTCTTTCTGTGCTTGTGTGCATCAGCATCATCAGGCGGAGGAGAAGTGGCATCGGGGCAGGAGGGAGCTGCATCTCACATGGCCCAGGAGGGCCATGCCACAGAGTCAGACTGGACCAGTGAGACGGAGGGCGAGGGGAGCTCCACGACGGGGACGACTGGACCCTGCAGCGACACGGACACGTCCTCGGAAGGGGGCTCCCTTGCGGGGGTGGCACCATCCGTGCCCCCCGCCATTACAGGTACAGCCGCCACCCAGCGCACCATCTCCGCCCTCCCAGCAGCCCCTCAGCGTTCGCCCCGTGCCCGCTCTGCCAGGAAGCCGGGCATCTCCTTCGCCCCAGGCACCTCAGGCCCTGCCCCTGTTACCCCCGCTGCCCTCAGTGAGGAGGTCATTGACCTCCTCCGAACGCTCATTGTTGGGCAGACTACCCTTTTGAATGCCATCCAGGGGGTGGAGAGGGAGGTTCATCGCAGCAATGCGTACCTGGAGGGCATTCATTCGAGTCAGGCTGCCCATCAGCGATCGTTCCAGGCTCTGGCCTCAGCACTGACGGCAGCCATTGTCCCTGTCTCCTGCCTCCCTCTACTAACTCCCTCCTCCCAGTCTCCTGTTCCTCTGCCTGTCCCACCCACACCATCAGACCAGCCTGCACACACCTCAACACCCAAGAGAAGCTCATCCAAACATAAGCACCACAGATCACGCAGACATTCACACATGCAACATTCCGATGCAGACATGCCAACAGTCACTACCACCTCTGTGACCCCCACCTCCTCGTCTCCCTCCTCCCTCCCTGTGACGTCTACACTCACACCTCCATTCACCTCACCATCAGCCAGTGTTTCCATCACCAGCACACCCTCCACTCCAGTCCGCACACGTGCAGTCACCACCCCCACTGCCATTTACACGTCCCCTGTGTCCTCTCCCACTGTGTCTGTCACCCCCTCTTCCACACCACACAAACGCAGCCACCCACCCACCCAACAGCCATCCACCTCACGACAGCCTATCCCTCCTGCACCTGCACCCAAAGACAGCAAACGTGACTCACCTACAACCACATCCTCTCCCTCCACTCCCATTCCCACTGTACCTACCACTCTCCATTGTCCCAAGAAACTCTTCCTCGCCACTACTAACTTCTTTCCTGACCCTGAGCCCCCCCTCCTTCTCGTCGGGGTAAGAAGAGCACCTCAGCCACCACCAGCCCTGCAGCCCCCTTGACAAGGGTGCAGGGGTATTGGAGCCCGCCAGCCCGCATGTCTGGATCTTCGCCCAGCAGCAAGGGGACAGCCAGCCCACCCCCTGGGAAGAGGAGCAGAAGGCGGAAGGGGCGCCGCAGGAGCCCGCCTTCTACATCCCCCCCGGACACCACCCAGAGACAGTCACCAGCCACAGCTCCAAAGGGAGGAAAGGGCCACAGGCCCACGACTAAGGAGGGCAAGGGCAGCAAGTCGGAGAGGTCAGGCAGCAGGCCTGCTGCCCAGGAGGAGCCCACAACCCCCATAGCCGCTGCCCCGGGAGGAACCGGCACAGCTGCCCCGGGAGAGCCCACCACCCCCATAGCCGCTGCCCAGGGAGGACCCAGCCCAGCTGGCCAGGAGGGCCCCACCACCCACAGCCCAGGTGGACATTGAAGGAGCACCATCCCCGCTGCCCAGGAGGGCACCACCAGGCAATGAGCAGTTGGCCATAGACCGGCCGCCGTCTCCAGAACCGCTGAACTGGGCCCCGCCGTCTCAAGAACCGCTCCGCTGGGCCCCGCCGTCTCAAGAACCGCTGAACTGGGCCCTTCAAGGCAAGGACCGCTGAACTGGGCCCCGCCGTCTCAAGAACCGCTGAACTGGGCCCCGCCGTCTCAAGCACCGCTCCGCTGGGCCCCGCCGTCTCAAGAACCGCTGAACTGGGCCCTTCAAGGCAAGGACCGCTGAACTGGGCCCCGCCGTCTCAAGCACCGCTCCGCTGGGCCCCGCCGTCTCAAGAACCGCTCCGCTGGGCCCCGCCGTCTCAAGAACCGCTGAACTGGGCCCTTCAAGGCAAGGACCGCTGAACTGGGCCCCGCCGTCTCAAGAACCGCTGAACTGGGCCCCGCCGTCTCAAGCACCGCTCCGCTGGGCCCCGCCGTCTCAAGAACCGCTGAACTGGGCCCTTCAAGGCAAGGACCGCTGAACTGGGCCCCGCCGTCTCAAGCACTGCTCCGCTGGGCCCCGCCGTCTCAAGAACCGCTCCGCTGGGCCCCGCCGTCTCAAGAACCGCTGAACTGGGCCCTTCAAGGCAAGGACCGCTGAACTGGGCCCCGCCGTCTCAAGAACCGCTGAACTGGGCCCCGCTGTCTCAAGCACCGCTCCGCTGGGCCCCGCCGTCTCAAGAACCGCTCCGCTGGGCCCCGCCGTCTCAAGAACCGCTGAACTGGGCCCGCCGTCTCAAGCACCGCTCCGCTGGGCCCCGCCGTCTCAAGAACCGCTGAACTGGGCCCTTCAAGGCAAGGACCGCTGAACTGGGCCCCGCCGTCTCAAGAACCGCTGAACTGGGCCCCGCCGTCTCAAGCACCGCTCCGCTGGGCCCCGCCGTCTCAAGAACCGCTGAACTAGGCCCTTCAAGGCAAGGACCGCTGAACTGGGCCCCGCCGTCTCAAGCACCGCTTCGCTGGGCCCCGCCGTCTCAAGAACCGCTCCGCTGGGCCCCGCCGTCTCAAGAACCGCTGAACTGGGCCCTTCAAGGCAAGGACCGCTGAACTGGGCCCCGCCGTCTCAAGCACCTCTCCGCTGGGCCCCGCCGTCTCAAGAACCGCTGAACTGGGCCCCGCCGTCTCAAGCACCGCTCCGCTGGGCCCCGCCGTCTCAAGAACCGCTCCGCTGGGCCCCGCCGTCTCAAGAACCGCTGAACTGGGCCCCGCCGTCTCAAGCACCGCTCCGCTGGGCCCCGCCGTCTCAAGAACCGCTCCGCTGGGCCCCGCCGTCTCAAGAACCGCTGAACTGGGCCCCGCCGTCTCAAGAACCGCTGAACTGGGCCCTTCAAGGCAAGGACCGCTGAACTGGGCCCTGCCGTCTCAAGAACCGCTGAACTGGGCCCCGCCGTCTCAAGCACCGCTCCGCTGGGCCCCGCCGTCTCAAGAACCGCTCCGCTGGGCCCCGCCGTCTCAAGAACCGCTGAACTGGGCCCCGCCGTCTCAAGCACCGCTCCGCTGGGCCCCGCCGTCTCAAGAACCGCTGAACTGGGCCCTTCAAGGCAAGGACCGCTGAACTGGGCCCCGCCGTCTCAAGAACCGCTGAACTGGGCCCGCCGTCTCAAGCACCGCTCCGCTGGGCCCCGCCGTCTCAAGAACCGCTGAACTGGGCCCTTCAAGGCAAGGACCGCTGAACTGGGCCCCGCCGTCTCAAGCACCGCTCCGCTGGGCCCTGCCGTCTCAAGAACCGCTCCGCTGGGCCCCGCCGTCTCAAGAACCGCTGAACTGGGCCCTTCAAGGCAAGGACCGCTGAACTGGGCCCCGCCGTCTCAAGAACCGCTGAACTGGGCCCCGCCGTCTCAAGCACCGCTCCGCTGGGCCCCGCCGTCTCAAGAACCGCTGAACTGGGCCCTTCAAGGCAAGGACCGCTGAACTGGGCCCCGCCGTCTCAAGCACCGCTCCGCTGGGCCCCGCCGTCTCAAGAACCGCTGAACTGGGCCCTGCCGTCTCAAGCACCGCTCCGCTGGGCCCCGCCGTCTCAAGAACCGCTCCGCTGGGCCCCGCCGTCTCAAGAACCGCTGAACTGGGCCCCGCCGTCTCAAGCACCGCTCCGCTGGGCCCCGCCGTCTCAAGAACCGCTGAACTGGGCACTTCAAGGCAAGGACCGCTGAACTGGGCCCCGCCGTCTCAAGAACCGCTGAACTGGGCCCCGCCGTCTCAAGCACCGCTCCGCTGGGCCCCGCCGTCTCAAGAACCGCTCCGCTGGGCCCCACCGTCTCAAGAACCGCTGAACTGGGCCCTTCAAGGCAAGAACCGCTGGCCCTTTGGCAGACGTGGCAGGGCAGGATCTATCTCGGGCAGGGCTGCAGGATGTCCTCTGGCCAACTTGCCTCCTCCAGTGGCAGTGGGGTCTGTTATGGACTGTATGGACCGTGGCTTTGCACTCCCCAGGATGGCCCAGTGGGCAGGCCACCCACTGTATGGACTGTTTGGACTGTGGCTTTGCACTCCCCAGGATGGCCCAGTGGGCAGGCCACCCACTGTATGGACTGTATGGACAGTGGCTTTGCACTCCCCAGGATGGCCCAGTGGGCAGGCCACCCACTGTATGGACTGTATGGACAGTGGCTTTGCACTCCCCAGGATGGCCCAGTGGGCAGGCCACCCACTGTATGGACTGTATGGACTGTGGCTTTGCACTCCCCAGAATGGCCCAGTGGGCAGGCCACCCACTGTATGGACTGTATGGACTGTGGCTTTGCACTCCCCAGGATGGCCCCGTGGGCAGGCCACCCACTGTATGGACTGTATGGACAGTGGCTTTGCACTCCCCAGGATGGCCCAGTGGGCAGGCCACCCACTGTATGGACTGTATGGACAGTGGCTTTGCACTCCCCAGGATGGCCCAGTGGGCAGGCCACCCACTGTATGGACTGTATGGACTGTGGCTTTGCACTCCCCAGGATGGCCCAGTGGGCAGGCCACCCACTGTATGGACTGTATGGACAGTGGCTTTGCACTCCCCAGGATGGCCCAGTGGGCAGGCCACCCACTGTATGGACTGTATGGACTGTGGCTTTGCACTCCCCAGAATGGCCCAGTGGGCAGGCCACCCACTGTATGGACTGTATGGACTGTGGCTTTGCACTCCCCAGGATGGCCCAGTGGGCAGGCCACCCACTGTATGGACTGTTTGGACTGTGGCTTAGCACTCCCCAGGATGGCCCAGTGGTCATGGAGTCCCCTCGTGGATCTGGCGTCGTGTACTCAAGTGGCTGAGGTGCCCCCCCTTCCCTTCCCCCTGAGGTGCCTGTCCTATTTTCTTTCTGATGCCCCTGCAGTGTTCTCTCCGTGGAGTTCTTGTCGTGGGACTGGGCCTTGCCCCTTTGCACAGGACCCCTGTGATCCACGGACAGTGGTTGGACTACATTTAGTAGCTGTGTATATCTTGTACATAGTTTATTTATTTATTGGGATTACTGGTGTACATATTTCAATATATCTGCCCGTTTATGATCTCTTCTTTTGGTCTTTGCATTATTTCGGAGGGGGGGGGGTTTGTGGGTTGTGACAGTGATCTGTGGGAATGCATTGATGTGTGTGTTGTAGTGGGTGTGGGTGGGTGGGTGTGTGCCGGTAATCTTTTCCCTCCCCTGTGTCGTAGGTGCAGTACTCACCGATGTCTTCCGCGCCGCCGGGCGTGCTCCTGGTATATGAGCAGGTATAGGAGTGCGGGGATGACCTGCAACTCTGGTTCCATACTGCCGGAATCTCGCGTGGAGTGCGTAGAGGTGAGCGTTTTCCCGTTCGTAGTCTGTTTCCGCCGTGTTCTTATCGGCGGTGCTCCCGCCCCGGAAAAGGTGGCGGATTGGTGGGTCGTGATAGGGTGGGCGGTACATTGTCTGCCGCCTGGCTGTTGGCGGGGACCGCCGCGCTGTTTGTTTGTACCGCCGTGGCGGGCGGAGTGTTAATACGGCGGGCTGTGTTGGCGGTTCCCGCCAGGGTCAGAATTGCATATTTTAGACCGCCGGCCTGTTGGCGGCTTGGCCGCCGCTTTATCACCGACCGCCAGGGTCAGAATGAGGGCCTATGTCTCTTGCAGGACTTGATATCTCTAAATTTGGAGCCCATTCTTCCCGAGGCGCTATGGCGTCTAAAGCCTTTTGGGCTGGGTACTGCTTGGAAGACATTCTGAGATCAGCAGATTGGTCAAATGATTCTACCTTTCATACTTTCTATTGTAAACCTGTTAATAATGCTTCTTCACTGGTGATTGATATGCTTTAAACAAGCATAATAGGAGCCTTGGGTCTTGAAATAAAATGTCGATTTTCCAAATAATTTATGATGGAAAGTCTTAATTTTATTTAAGACACAGAGGCGAATATTATCCCACCACTCATCCACTATAATTTTGTTTCTTCTTTCCCTCCCTTTAGTCTCTACAAACGCTTCAGCGACTACATCATGATAGAATCCCGTGCTCATCTTCCTTCATGGGTCAGAGGTTTACTCCTCCTACGCTAACTATGGACTACTACCATCTTCCTCTCAACCGGACTCTGCTTTTGTTTTGGACTGGTTCCAGGAAGTGTTTTCTCTAATTTGAGCTGTTTGTATAATTGCTTGTATATTTCCATTATTTAAATCTTACTAATGACTTTCTCACAGAAGAAAAGAGGGCTTCTTGCAGTCAAGTTGGGTATTTCTTTATGTGCATCGCATTCTGATTGGTTTGTTATAACTCTTTATTTCCCATTGGTAGCTTGTTCTGCTAACCATCTGGGATTGGTTAATATTCTTGACTGCTGCTGCTATTGAAATTAAAGCAGGAAAAGTAAGCATAATACACGCCTCCGTGTCTTTAATAAAAGTAAGACTTTCCATCATAAATTATTTGGAAAATCTACATTAAGGCATACAAAAAGGAAGGAAGGCAGAACAGGGATAAAAAGAAAGGAAGGTGGAGGCAAAAAGGAAGGAAGGGGAGGCAAAAAGGGAAAGGTGGCAAAACAGGAAGACAGGAGGGAAGAAGGAAAGAAAAACATGCAAGAAAAAAGAAGGAAAGAAATAAATGCAGAAAGAAGGCTGAAAGAAATAAAGGCAGAAAGAAAGACAGAAAGAACTGCAGAAAACGGAAAGAATAAAAAGAGCCAGCAAAAAAGAAAGAAGAAAGGAAACAAGAGAAGAACGCAAAAAAAAAGAACAAAGGAAAAGGACAAACAAAAAGGAGAAAATGCAAAGGAATATGGCAAATAAAGAAATAAGGAAATAAAGAAGCAAAGAAGGTAAAAAAGAAAGAATGAAAGGAAGAAGGCAAAAAGAAAAAAGGAGGGGGAATGAAAGAAAGAAAAATAGAAAGCTAAAAGGAAGGGAAGAAAGAAAAAAGAAAAGGATGAAAGAAAAAGGAAAGAAAGAAGATGGGAGGAAGGAAAGGCGGTTTATAGTATACCATTTTGGATACTATTACTCGAATTACACCCCACCTGTGTTTAAATAACAGTGTTACAAGTGTGCTGCAAATTATTATTTTTTTTTTTTGCATTATTCATTGTTTATGGCATTGTGACTGCATACTTGTAATGTGCAATTGTATCAGCATCAGGATTCTCATATCACATTCAGAAAAGTAGGCACATATCACTGCAGAAATATGGGAGATAATAGGAAAAGAAAACGTAACAATAGTAATATTGAGCCTGGTCTATTACTTCAGGTGCGGGTGTAGTGTTGTGTGGAGATGTACAGCAGTTAATTAGCAATATGCGCCTAGGCCCATGTTTGAGTGGCAAACTGGGGCAGAGGCCATAATGGTATACATAACCCAGTTCAGCCTGTGGTAATCCAGTGACCCGGTGTGTGTCTACAGTGGGTAGGTATCATCCTCCGGATCTCTTTGGGGAATGTGCAGGAGGTCATCCCAGGTTGCAGCTATAGGGTGCCTCCATTGGCCCTACAACTCCTCCCTGTGCAGTGCCAATGATTCCACCGCAGCCCAATGTAACACTGTAGCCAGCCACTGTCGGGCCCCAGGAAGTGACATAACTTTCTATCTCATCGTAATTGTGCATCTGGCAGCAAAAGTGCCAGATCAATAAATCAAGTCCTTGCCCCACTTGCCTTTCTATGGCCACAGAGGCCCAGAAGACAGGAGTCTACAGGAGCTTGTGCCTCTCTGGAGAACAGGTTAAGTTGTGTTCCAGAAAGTACACGCTATAGGACAGCCCAAAAACACGTTCAGTTTGTCTGCTATAGGGTGTTGACAATGAGGACATGCAAAGGATGTCATGGGGTACATTTTATGTAGCCTGGCCGGTGTCAAGTAGGCTATGTGTAGGTTATTGTGTTGTATGTATTGGAAGTGAGCATTGCATGAGACCGTGCGTGGATTTGCACACCCTCATCCATTTCTTGGGTGTCAGAGGACATCCCAGATGTTGTTCCCACCAGGATCGCAGACTGGCAAGGGAATCTACTGTGCTATCAAGGATGGTCCTGATGGTCCAGGAGATAAGGTGCTGCCTAGTCCCCAGAGTGCAGAGTACCTGTGTCAGCGGATGCATGACGGGATCAGGGGCCACGCTCCCTAGAGGCAATCAGCTCAATAGTCAGGTGTCTGTGCATTAAAAAAGTTCCCGATGGCAAGTCAGTTTGTCTTGGCAGTACATCATACAGGATCAGATTACGGTCTTGCAACAAAGCTTAGAGTGTGTCAACACCTGCATTCTGCCATGTCTCCATCCCTTCCCATGTCTATCAGCACAGTACACAGCCAGTGAACTCAATGGGGCATTCAGTGTGTATGAATGTGTCCCAGGAGTGAATTTCAGGACTCTGCTATATCTGTGAGCTATGTGGAGTGGGCCGTTAGGGTGTGCAGGCATTGATGATTGTGGTAGGAAAACAATTCATGTTTTATTCAAGGTGCCACTGCCGAACAGTGCTGCCACCTCTACTGAAATAATCCCCGCAAGCCAGCAGGCTTGCCATTGCAACTGTGCTGCTAGATAGTAATGTTCAAAGCTTCCATGGGTAATTGCAGTTTTGTTAGGGCAACTCTGTGTCTCCCTTTATTCCAGATCAGATCACCCAGCATTCTGTCTAGCAAGCACCCCATGGGGAACAGGGATTTGTAAAATAATAGAGCATCCCCTGTAGCATTATCATCTTAGATAATGCAACCTGCCTCTGCACTATAAGAGGGCGCGATCGGAATTTGGGAAATAAGAGAAGAGACTGCTTTCATCAGATTGAGGAGACTGCGGAAGGATGGTATATGTTGATGCACGGATATTGGAACGTGTGGGCCTCCCATTGACATAGTGGGTGTCCATTATGATTTTTTTTTTTTAGCTGGACATTGTGGGTTTAATGAGAATAAGCACGTCTTAGATTTCTTGTTAAGTTGACCACTCCATCTCATCTGTTTCTTACGTATGCGTGGGTGTAATCTCTGTATAGGGACACTACATGCATTTCACCCCACAAAGACACACTGAAGGCTTGGCCTGACTGGCGAAGCCATTGTGCCAGTGGTTTCATTGGCAAGGCAAAAAGCAAAAGTGCTGCTTGCCACGATACACCAGAAATGGGGTGGAAATCAACTGGCCAATTTTAACTCTGGCCATCGGTTCAGTGTATAGAACTTTGATTAAGCGACGCGGTCCATCCATCATTCGTCCCTTCCGCAGCACTGCAAACATGTACTCCCAGTCAAGCATGTCAAATGCTTTTTCGAGGTCTAATCCTAGATACGCAGAGTAGGGCAATTGAGTCAGGGCTTTCTCGAGGATTTGATGAAGTTGACACAAATTTAGAGATGTAGATCTACTGGATATGAACCCACTTGATCCATATGATTAAATGGGGCATGTAGTCCAGTAGGCATGTAGCAAGCACTTTCCTGAGGATTTTGTTGTTGCATCCCATGATGGCCAATAGCTGGCAGGAAGCAACCTCCAGTGGGTCCCTGTCTGGGTTTGGGATGGAGAGCAACAGCACCTCCTGCATGAAGCACTGTCAGATGCCTGAGTCTAGTGCAAATTAATACAGTTCAGCCAATATTGGAATCCAACAAGTCAGCATGTGACTTATAGAACTTGATTGGACGGATGCCAGGAAGAAAAGGGGGAAGCCTCATGGGTGCAACCTGGGTGGAGAGCCAGATTTCAAAGAAAGCAGTGGGGTCGTTGGCCTCCCCCCATCCGGATCATCCAGCTTTCCCGCAAGAAGCTTGACCTTGTTGGTGAGGTCCTCAACTTCTTTATTGAATGTTTGAGGTTGAGGTCAAAATAGCTGACTCGGTGTACTTTATTCTGTCAGAGAGCATCCACTGGTCCTCACGTAGAAGCCCCAGCTCCAGTGCCACAGGATCTACCCTTCCCTCCAAGGTTCAGTCTGGTTCCGTGATGGCTTTGAGGATCATGTCCAATTTTGTGGCCATGGGATCCATTCCGGGTGACAACAGTACCACAGTGCTGGTGGCGGCTATTGCCGCAGTCCCAGTGTCTGATTTCCCAGAGTTCAAAACTTCAAGGGGAGGCTTTTCTGCCTTCAGCCACTCCATCCTCATCTGCCTGCAAATGTCTGCCTCAGCCACCCCATACAAAAGTGCAGGTAATAACAGTTTTGGAGGGGTGTTTTCTCATATACTTGAGACCCATGACACGCCAGCACTGGCCACCGGGCCTATCTAGGTTGGGGAGACACAAACAGCTGTCAATTGTTCTTCCTTGATTGCCACCATGTGCGCTTTCTGTGCAGAGCATGGAAGGTGGCGTCCAACACCAGCACATGGCCCTATATTATCCACAGTATTGCCATTGTGGGAGAGGTAGGGCGAGATCGGCGTAAATACTGCTGCTCCATATTGGGGCCCATTACTGGCTAACAGGGAAGCGAAGGGGGTGGAGGGTGCCAATGCTGACCTGAGTTGTGCCCCCACCACCACTGCAGAACAGTCACCTTGCTCCCACTGTTTCAGTGAAGGAGGAATTGATCCTGCCATTTTATAAACTGGGTTTACGGTTGACAGAGTTAAGCACACTAATCAAGCAGGATCCACAATCCTAGTCAGGGTTAGTCACAATACACCATAAATTAACCTGTTTTCACCCTCTGGTAGCTTGGTACAGAGTAGTCAGGCTTAACTTAAGAGGTAATGTGTAAAGTATTTGTGCCACATTTCAAATAGTAAAACAATGAAAATACCACACAAAAAGATACCACACTTGGTTGATGAGCTCAGTGGCTGTGATGCAGAGTTTGTCATTGTTGTCGAGGCTGCCGTTTATGGAGACGCAAGGACTTTGTGCTGAAGAAAACATTGCAGTGCTGGTTGTGAATGCGATATGCTGATTCTCTCCACACAATGGCAGAGATGCTCTGGTGCTGCCCACCCAAGGGCAGAGTTTGGTGGTTCTGCTAGAGCAGCACCTTAGATCCACTTCCAAGGGCCCAGGACAGGGGGGCACCACTTGGCAGGTCAGGCTCACAGACTTTTATGTCCTTGAGATTTCAGATGTGGAGACCAGCTGGGTGGTCCTTGGTTGTAGAAATGCAGGTCCAGTCTTTCTCACCCAGGGCAGCAGGTCAGCACATTCAGGAAGCAGTTCTTCCAGAGCAGTAGTCCAGCAGAGTGGTAGTCCTTGCAGCAGCACAGCAGTCCGTCTTCCAGGCAGGGTATCCACAGTCCAGAAGTATTCTGAAGTGGTAGGGTCTGCAGTCCAGTTCTTATACCCAGAGGTGCCTTTGAAGTGGGGGAGATGTCAAAGAAGTCTCTGAAGTGTACAAAGGTCCTCCTTTACTGCCCTGGCTCCAAACTCAATAGAGGGGTGTATGCAGCCCTTTGTGTGGCGACAGGACACAGCCTATTCAGGTGTAAGTGGAGGCTGTGGCCAGCTCCTTCCTCTCATCCTGTCAGGATGGCCCATCAGGGCCCATCAAGCCACACCAGAGTTCCTGTTGTGTGCAGCTGTCTAGAGGGAATACACAAAAAACAGCTGTCACCCACCCCAGACAAGGGATCAGAGACAGGCAGCAGGCACCAAATGACTAAAGTAAGAAAAAGCCAGCTTTCTAAAAGTGGCATTTTCAAAATTACAATTTAAAATCCGACTTCACAATAAGCTGTAATTTAAAATTGTGATTCCATACACACCAAACTCAAAAAAACTATCTCTTCCAGATTGTGAACTATACTTAAAAGATTTAATCAGGTAATGCCAATGTTAACCTATGGGAGAGACCGGCCATGCAGGAGTGAAAAACTAATTTAAGAGTTTTTCACTACCAGGACATGTAAAACTTAAAAACACATGGTCTCCTTTTTAATTACACCTCACCCTGCCCTTGGGACTGTTTAGGGCCTACCTTAGGGGTAACATGTGTTTTAAAAAGGAAGTCTTGGGCCTGTCAAAAAGATTATTTTGCCAGGTTGACATGGCAGTGTAAACTGCACTCGCAGGCTCTGCAAGGGCAGCCCTGGAACAAGTTTGAAGGGTTCCTTAAGTGAGTGGTACAATCAGTGCTGAAGGCTGAATAGTAGCATTTCATTTACAGGCCCTGGGCATACGTAGTGCACTTTACTAGGGACCTATGGGTAAATTAAATTATGACAATTGGGTATATGCCAATCAAACCAAGTATTGCGGGGGGCACAAGCACTTTAGTGCTGGTTAGCAGTGTTAAAGTTCACTAAGTCCTAAGGCCAACTAAAACAAATTCAGAAAAATTAGAGGCAAGCAGGCAAAAAGTTTGGGGAAGGCCACCTTAAGGCTGGTATGTCCAACACGCCAATTCGCCTGTCCTCCAGCTGCTGCTGTTTCTGCCCTGGTCAGGCCTCGGTGTGGCCAAGAGTCAGTCTCCTGCTCCCCCCCCCACACCACCTGTGCCGCGGGGCCTTCCGGTCACCTCCGCACGGGGTGTTTAACTCGATGTGTCCTACTGCAGGCCTACAGTGACTGCAGCTCAGCGCAGCCCCATGGCCTGACTGTGGGTGTCTCTGTAGGACCCCCACTGCCCAGCTATGACTGTGAGGTTCCTCCACCACCTCTGATGGCTGCACACTGCTTCAGCCACTTGGATGGTGGTGGATTTTGGGCCCTCTCACTGGAGCCTCAGAGACTTGTGTCTCCATCTGCTACACTTGGCCACGCCCCTCAAGTATGCTGGAAATTAAACATCCTATGAAAATGAATATGAAATTCACATAACATCTGGCTCGCCCTGGAGCCCAATTTAGAACAACAGTTAGAATTACTTCTTAAGTCAGGGCTTCAACTTTGCAATCTTACATTTTAACACTGGAGTACATCTCAGGCAACTGTATTTCATTGCAGTGAGGACAACTGTGCCCTTGCTCCATTGAGATGTAAAACTTATAAAATAGTAGGTGAGCTACCCATACATTTAGTATCCGCAACAAATGACACAAACTATTACAAGAGTCAGCAAGAAATACCTAGAAACACCCGAACACTTGATGGTAACTAATTGTTTTGTTCGTCATACAATTTTCGGTGTCTTCATGCCTCTTTCCTCGAATTTTTCATTCACAATTCAAATTCACTAAGTGTGTCTGCCTCATGATTTACACATGGCACACACCTGAATTTACACAAGTCATACTTTTGTTTTATGTTTTTTGCAAAATGTTATTGTTGGGGGAGCTGAGAGGACCTTCTCAATATAAAAACAGAACACTGACTAAAAGCAAAAGTATTGTTTTGATCTAAAAAACCACACATTGTCATCGCAGTTTTTGACACTGAAGGAAACTACTTTTTGTGCAGATGTACCCGTCGAGAATGCCATCACTTACGGTGAAGTTAATGGAATGACCCATTGCTCTACGCATTTTGCTGTAGGGGTAGAAGAAAAATGTGAATAGTACACCAACAGCCTAATTGTTAAAGACCGCTGTCAGAAAGTAAAGTAAATAAATATATCATGTACTATTTCAGTAAAATCTGAACTTCTTGGCTAACACCAGACCTAAACAAACATTAGCAAAGCAAGTAGGTCTGGAGTTGGTCGCCAGCCTTTTGTCTTTGGCAATTCATGTTTTGTACTCTCATAGTCAGTGCAGAACATTATTGTTGGGGAAGCACCTGGGCTAAATCATTATTGGCTAAAGGCAAAATTAGTGTTTGGTTTAAAAAAAACACACACATTACCATAGTAGCCCCTGACAGAGAAAGGGACTACTGTGTGTGTGTGGATGTTGTCCTTGTGAAAGGGAAGCATGCTGTAACTCAAAGTGAAGTCAGCCACAGGCTGAAATGTGACTACCCATTGCCAAACGCTGCATGCTGTAGTGGTTGGGTGAAAATGATAAAAACACAATAGCAGACTAATGGATAAAGTCTGGCAGAAAACCCCTATAAGTAACTATCTTATACATAAAATTTTAATAAAAAACAAACGGTCTTGGCTAATAAGAGACTTTGGCTGCTAGTCTCTTACCTTTGCTAATGTTTTTGTAATATTTTGTAAAATATTTTTACATATAGAGAGGATTGCAAAGACAGGTAGGATTAGATAGATAACTGGATGGATGGGTAGATAGATCAAGTTGTACAGGTAGATAGAATTTTATCGAGTTGCAAAGACAAAGATGGTGGATAAACAGAGAGATTGGCCCATGTAGCTAGATAGGGTTGTATATGTATATAGAGTTGTAAAGATAGAGGTGTGTAGATAAATAGGGTTCTATAGATAGATATTGTTGATTAGATAGGTAGGCTTGTGTAGATAGATATATTAGGTTGTATAGATGGGGGTTTATACATAGATAGGGATAGATCGTGTTAGAAATGGGGTCTTTGGTTGACAGTCAGGTTACCCCCTGTTCAAGCAAGGACCCTCACTCTAGTCAGGGTAAAAGAGAATCACCCTCAGCTAACCCCTGCTTACCCCCTTGGTAGCTTGGCAGAGCAGTAGGCTTAACTTCAGAGTGCTAGGTGTAAAGTATTTGTACCAACACACACAGTAACTCAATGAAAACACTACAAAATGACAGAACACCAGTTTAGAAAAATAGGGAATATTTATCTAAACAAAACAAGACCAAAACGACAAAAATCCGACATACACAAGTCAAGTTATGAATTTTTAAAGATTAAACTCAAAAATAGCGTTTAGAAACAAAAATGCTTCGATGAGATGTTAACACGGCGTCGTAACGGAGTCGTTCCCAACAAGCCGACACCAGCGGCGCCGGACACGGAGTTGTGTAGACCCCCAAGTACAGTACCTTTGGTGAAGAGTGAAAACAAGCCGATGCGCGAAGTCGGGGATCGCGGCGTCTGTGCGAAACGTTGAGTCCATTCACTTCGAGCGGCGTCGGTCACGACGTGGTGTGGCGACTTCCACGGAGTCGCGGACTTCAGCGGGGCTGTGGCGGCGTCGGGCCTGCGAAGAGCATCGCGTTCCAGCGAAGGTTACGGCGTCGGGTGCAGGCGGCATCACCGGATTCAGCAGCGGCGGCGGTCCGGAGTCGTCCGAAGTCGATTTCCTTGGATTTCTACCAGCTTTCCTTTCAAGGGCCCAGGGACTGGATAGGGCACCACTTGTCAGAGCAGGAGTCTCTCCAGAGACTCCAGGTGCTGGCAGAGAGAAGTCTTTGCTGTCCCTGAGACTTCAAACAACAGGAGGCAAGCTCTAACTCAAGCCCTTGGAGATTTCTTCACAAGATGGAAGGCACACAAAGTCCAGTCTTTGCCCTCTTACTCTTGCAGAATCAGCACTGCAGGAAAGCTCCACAAAGCACAGTCACAGACAGGGCAGCACTTCTTCCTCAGCTATCAGCTCTTTCCAGGCAGAGGTTCCTCTTGGTTCCAGAAGTGTTTCTGAAATCTGTAGATTTGGGTGCCCTTCTTACACCCATTTTAGTCTTTGAAGTCACCTTTCTTCAAAGGGGACTCTCACCTACTTGTGAAATCCTGCCTGGCCCAGGCAAGGCCTCAGACACCCACCAGGGGGTTGGAGTCTGCATTGTCAGAGGCAGGCACAGTCCTTTCAGACGAGAGTGACCACTCCACCCCTCCCTCCTAGCAGAGATGGCTAATTAGGAAATGCAGGTTACACCCCAGCTCCCTTTGTGTCACTGTCTAGTGTGAGGTGAAAAACAACCCAACTGTCAAACTGACCCAGACAGGGAATCCACAAACAAGGCAGAGTCTTAGAATGGTTTAAGCAAGAAAATGCTCACTTTCTAAAAGTGGCATTTTCAAACGCACAATCTTAAAATCAACTTTACTAAAAGATGTATTTTTAAATTGTGAGTTCAGGGACCCCAAACTCCACATGTCCATCTACTCTCTAGGGGAATCTACATTTAATCATATTTAAAGGTAGCCCCCATATTATCCTATGAGAGAGACAGGCCTTGCAACAGTGAAAAACGAAGTTGGCAGTATTTCAATGTCAGGACATATAAACCACATTACTATATGTCCTACCTTATCCATACACTGCACCCTGCCCTTGGGGCTACCTAGGGCCTACGTTAGGGGTGCCTTACATGTAAGAAAAGGGAAGGTTTAGGCCTGGCAAGTGGGTACACTTGCCAAGTCAAATTTACAGTGTAAAAATACACACTGGCAGGTCTGAGACATTATTACAGGGTTACTTGTGTGGGTGGCACAATCAGTGCTGCAGGCCCACTAGTAACATTTGATTTACAGGCCCTGGGCACCTCTAGTGCACTTTACTAGGGACTTAACAGTAAAACAAATAGGCCAATCATGGAGAACCAATTACATACACATTTTAAACAGGAGCACTTGCACTTTAGCACTGGTTAGCAGTGGTAAAGTGCCCAGAGTAATAAAAACAGCAAAATCAGAGTCCAGCACACATCAATAAACTGGGGAATAGAGGCAAAAAGTTAAGGGAATACCACGCCAAGGATGAAAAGTCTAACAGATAGATAGATAGATAGATAGATAGATAGACAGATTGATAGATAGATAGATAGCAGAGCTTCAACTAGTAGATAGTTAACTGTCTATAGAAGCACAACATAAAAGGACACTGAAAGCATTCTAGAAAGTTCTACAAGCAGAACATACAGAATGAGTTTAAACCAATATAGAAACATACAAGAGCACTCTAAAGCAAACTAGAAAGCCATACAAGCAGGACATAAGACTGATCTACAAATATAACTGTAGTCCTTGATTGAAATACATACCAACATAATATAAGGGAGTGCAGATAGAAATGATCTTTGGGAAGAACAGTTTCAAATGAACACAATCTGGCTTAATATGAAATAGCAGCAGTCAGATAAACAAAGAACATTCCAAAACATATTTACAACACTATTAGCAGACGGCGGGAACTGATAAACCTGCAATGGTGCCATGTACTCAACATGGAAGAGCTGACAGAAATTGGCCTGCTATGAATTAGACTTTAAACACAAAGGCAACACCAAAGTACTAAAAAGGAAATACTAAAACACTGGCACTGAGAGGAACTACCTTATGTGCAAATGTGCTCCTTGTGAAAGAGCAAAATAATGTCACTCAAAGTGAAGTTAGCCAGTGGCTGAAGTGACCGTATTTTGTAGTAGGCTGACGCAAAATGTGAAAGACACAATAACAGACCAATAAATGAAGACAGCTGGCTAAAAACACCTTCAAGTAAGTATATGATGCATGTTTTAAAAAAAATAAATCTAAAGGCCTTGGCTAACACCAGACCCACATAATTACAGTAACACAACAAACAATTTATGTGTTGCTCCATTTAGAAATAGAGAACAGCAGCAAACATAATATGTGAACAATTAAAATAAGTTTATCTGCTTTTTTTAAAGCCTGCTACTTTGGAATTAAGATACAAGCACATTAATGTTATGCTATTGGAATACATGGTTGAATGCAAACTCCCTTTTAAGTCCTGCAGTGAATTTTCATCATGTCAGCAGGTTTAGATGTCAGACCTCACGTTTAATAAGAATATGATTTTGCAAGTGGTCTGTATTAATTTAGTATGAGCGCTTCCATGATTTCAGCAGCTCACAAAACAACCACCTTGTAAAAACTGGGTGTTAGTATACGCTGATTGATTTTGACATGATGGGACAAAAGGAAGGAAGTGCGGTGGTGCCATCAGGTTGGAGCTCCTACCCCCCCGGGATCAGCATTTACAGTCGAGTTTGAGTCCAAGCAGGGATAAAACTAGTGCTACACGCTCTACAGTCAGAAGTGCAGAGGTCTCAAAACTGTCAGGGCGTACCATAAGAGTGGTAGGAGTAGCAAATCGGTATTTGACTAACCCAATTACAGACCCGGTTCAGGTTGAGATTGGAAACTTCCAGGGACTGCATAAGTTTGTAGTCTGTGATTCTAGTCCTGTGTCGTTACTGGGAAGAGACTTACTGTGCAAAACGAAGTGTTCGATTACCTGTTCTAATGAAGGGATTGAGGTGCAGACAAACATTGATGATGAAGGGGACGAAGGGCAATTTACAGATCTAGAGACGGAAAGTACAAACGAAGACTACCCTTTGATAACCTTATTCCCGATGCTTACAGTGACTGACTCACCAGCTGAGTTGCAGGGAACAGTGACAGAGAAAGTGTGGGACCTGACAGGAAAGGAAGTGGGACTGATAAAAGGAGTAGAACAGGTTAAAGTACAGGTTAAGCTGAACGCAGTGTTTCCCCAGGTGCCGCAGTACCACATGGCACAAGATGTCCTCATTCAGGTGTCACAAATAATTGCAGACTTTGTAAAGCAAGGAGTTCTGAAAGAAGTGATGAGCAGCCCATGCAGTTCACCAATAATGGGTCTGAAAAAGCCTTGTGGGAAGGTTCGAATTGTGCAGGACTTGAGAAAAATAAAGGAGATTGTGGTAAAACTTTGCCCTATAGTACCGAGCATAGCGGTGATCATGTTTCAGGTTCTGTGTGATGCAGAATGGTTCACGGTTGTGGACCTGTCACAGGCGTTCTTTTCAGTGCCTCTTCATGAGGACAGCCAATTTCTCTTCAGTTTCAAATTCTTGGACAAGGTGTACAGTTGGTGCAGAATTGCTCAAGGGTTTTTGAGTCACCATCCATCTTCAATCAGATATTGAAGAAGGACTTGGAGTCATTAGAACTGCCTTTCAGTTCCACTCTAGTGCAGTACATTGATGATTTGTTGATCGCGTCCAGAACAAAAGACGACTTCAGGTATGACACATTTGCCTTATTGAATCATTTGGGAAAGAACGGACATAAAGTATCCCCAAAGAAGCTGCAGTACTGTCAGAAAGAGGTAAAATACTTAGGGCACTTGACTGAGAAGGGGTCCAGGAGAATATCAAAAGAAGGGGGACGGCCATACTGCAGATGAACCCCCGACAACAAAGAGAGATGTCAGGATGTTTTTGGGAATGGTGGGCTACTGTTGTCAGTGGATTCCCAACTTTTCGATCATCTATGAGCCATTGATAAAACTGACAGGCAAGGAAGTTAAGGATGACCTGTGTACCATAATTCTGTCCGAAGAAGAACTTGAGGCATTTATGGAGTTGAGAGAGTGCATGTGCAGAGCACCAGCTCTGGGTATGCCTGATTACACGAAGCCTTTTCTACCGTTTTGTCATGAACGTGATGCTTGTTCTTTGTCTGTCTTGACACAGGTCCATGGAGGTGCAAACCGCCCTGTAGCGTATTTTTCAGCTACTTTGGACCCAGTCGCAGCAGCCTTACCGGGTTGTTTGTGCGCAGTTGCAGCAGTTGGTCAGAGCCTCACACAGTGTGAAGGCATAGTGATGGGACATCCCTTAACAGTAATGGTTCCACATTCAGTTGAAATTCTGTTAACCCGAACCAAGACGCAGCACATGACAAATGCTAGGTTAACAAGATATGAGACCGTCATACTGGGGTCTCCAAATGTTTCCTTGAAGAGGTGTACAATATTGAACCCGGCAACTCTGTTGAAAATGCTGAGATTAGCAATACAGAAGAAGTGGAGCATGACTGTCTTGAGGTAACAGAACTATCCACCAAAACCAGACCTGACATTAAAGATACACAGTTAGAAGAAAATTACTACATTATGTTTGTTGATGGGTCATGCTTGAGAGACTCAGTCGGAATACTGAGAGCTGGTTATGCTGTGTGTACAATCACCGGTATTTTAGAAGCTTCCTCGCTCGAAAGAGTGTACTCTGCACAAGTGCCTGAATTAATTGCCCTTACTAAGGCATGCCACACAGCTGCAAACCTGAAAGTCACTATCTATACTGACAGCAGATACGGATTTGGAATTGTACATGATTTTGGCTAATTATGGTCACAGAGGGGTTTCATGACCTCCTCTGGCTCACCAGTGAAAAATGGCGAACAAATTAAGGATTTGTTGCATGCGATTCAGTTACCTCTTGAAATTGCCGTGGTGAAATGCAATGCTCATGTCAAGTCACAAGACTTTGTGTCAATGGGACATGGCTATGCAGATCAAGTCGCAACACTCTGCACATTGAACTGTATATCGTTCAAGGATCAGTGGGAATTGTTACCACAAACTGAAAATGAAACATGTTTGAACTTTGCATTAAGAGTGGTTGATACTTTAGATGAACTAAAATCACTGCAGGGCTGTGCTAGCAGGGAGGAAAAGCGCTCCTGGCAGAGAATGCAATGTGTACTAAGAACTGACGACTTGTGGTGGGTTTCAGAGGAGGGGAAGTTGGTTTTGCCAAACAGTCTTTTGTCCCAGTTTGCAAGGCTTTACCATGGTCAGGCACATCTTGGGAGAGACGCAATGATCAGATTATTCAAAATTGATTGGTTCAATCCGAAATTCAGACAAGCCGCAGAGGTTACCTGTCACAGGTGCATCATCTGTCAACAGATGAATGCAGGAAAAGGGACTGTGGTGACTTTGAGCCACATAGGGAGAGCTGGAGGTCCGTTTAGCAAGATGCAAATGGATTTAATTGAAATGCCTGTGTGTGGAGGCTTAAGGTACGTGTTGGTGATTGTATGTGTTTTCAGTCACTGGATTGAAGCATACCCTACAAGTAGGAATGACAGTCTTGCAGTAGCAAAGTTGTTACTTAGAGAACTAATACCAAGGTTCGGATATCCGGTCTCTTTAGAATCAGATAGGGGCAGACACTTCGACAATGAGGTGATTAAGCTCTTGTGTGCTGCATTAGACAATAGTCGAGAATGGCAAAAATGTGCGCAGCTACCAATATGAAATGGCCAGATGCATTGCCCTTAGTGCTGATGTCAATGAGAAGCACACCTGACAAGAATACAGGACTATCCCCCCATGAGATACTCATGGGCAGAGCTATGAGGTTGCCCGCAGTACCTGCAAATGCTCTTGTGAATATCACGGATGATATGGTGTTGGACTACTGCAAGGGTCTGGCTGATGTGGTCCGCTCTTTTTCTCACCAGGTGGAGGCTAACACATTGCCACCGATCAGTGATCCAGGTCACACCCTGCAAGCCGGTGACTGGGTGGTTGTCAAGAAGCACGTGAGGAAGTCGTGTTTGGAGCCGCGCTGGAAGGGACCATATCAAGTAATACTGACAACAACCACTGCTGTGAAATGTGCAGGCGTTCCAAACTGGATACAATCCAGTCACACAAAAAAGGTGACATGTCCGACTGATGATGAACCTGAAGTTTCCGACTCAGCAATTCCAGAGAAGGAAGTCTCAGGGCCGGAGAACATACAAAGGGGAACTGAGACTGAAGGAGATCCCAATGAGGACGGCCTAGTTCCTCAAACAGTAAACGAGTTTGAGAGGGGTGACGGTGAGCCTATCTCAGTAGAGGCAGCAAGAGAACCAAGACAAGGAGAGGTTCTCCCAGAAGTAGACGGATACGGGTTAGAACTTGAGCCCCTTACATACCCTGAAGACGAGGGGGAAAGAACAGAGGGAGGTCAAAGCACACCGATTCCTGAGCCTCTTGCAGGTCCGTCAAGAGAAAACACCATAGCACAAGAGGAGGGTGCTGTTCAGCGTCCTGAAAGACCAGGCAGAAAGAAAACGCATAAAGGTGATAACTGGCCAAAGAAACCAGCTGCAATAGAGAAAGTGGTTCCTGGTGACACAATAACGGAAGAAATTGATACCACTAGAAAAGAGGATCTTAGTGAAGGAGAGTTGCAGAATGAACGCAGATTGAAAAGAAAAAGGGTCGCAAATAAAAGATACGCGGGTCCTGAATGGGCGCATGCAGCAACATGTGAATGGCAAGAAGAATTCTTAGCGTTCTGTTTTGATCAAGAGGTACCAGGACAATACTACGGTACCTGACTTCAAACAAAGAGAGAGACTGTGTTAAAACTGAAATCGAAATTGAAAGCGGAAAAGCTGAGAAAAGAGACTTATAAATTACCGGATGTGACACTGATAACCTGATTTGACTTTGAGAAACCGATTATGACAAGCTGCTAAGCCTGATTTGACAAAAGCGTCCTGGGGTGAGTGAAACGCTGTAAATACACGCAGAGAGAGAGACTTTGCACTAAGAAAAAAAAAAAAGAAGAGCTTTTAAATCATCCTCAAGTTGATTGTTTGTTTTGAGTTATTCTGCTATCCGATTCTTTACAGATCATGGCTTGCACAAGAGGTAGTAGCAAAAAGGGTAAAGTGTGTGGTTGGTTAAGTGCTATCTTAGGTATTGTATGTGCAATAATGATTATAGGTGTGGTTGTGGGAATGCCTTGGCTGGATAAAAAGGTGACTAACAATGCTTCAAAATCTGAACTGCTACACTAACACCGTGGGAAAAGTTTGAGAAAGATACAAAACACTTGCTTGAAGGAACTAATTCAAAGGGGGAACTTTCCACTAATGTCTTCTATCGTTTGCTGAACAAGTATGTTGATACAATGGATGCGAGAAATTGTTATGTGTGCACAAAGATTCCTTCATCAGTACAAG
The DNA here is from genome assembly GCF_031143425.1 of Pleurodeles waltl. NCBI lineage: Eukaryota > Metazoa > Chordata > Amphibia > Caudata > Salamandridae > Pleurodeles > Pleurodeles waltl. The sequence continues at coordinate 202,127,038 of NC_090444.1, read as the reverse complement.
AAGGGGTCACCTACCATAGCCTGCCACTAACCTACGGGATAAGTTGTAGTTTGCTGCTAACAAGATTCTATGATCAGGAACATGTGCAATATTTTTATTCTAATTTAGATGTGGTGTTTTCCTTTGTGCCAGTGATTGAATTCCTGAACAAATTAGCTAAGGAGCATAGTATAAAATTAGTTAGAGGTTTCTTTGAACCGACACTAACATTTGGGACAGCTTATGTGCACCGCAACAATCTGACTTGCTTACTAACGCCTGTAGTGAAAAGCTGAAAGAGAGGCTAGAAAAGGGACTAGAGAAACGCACATATGCAAATGATTATGCTTACACCGCAATAAAGACGCAAGGCAAATTAGCTATAGATGCATTACATGTAGGAAGGCTTTGTATATATAGGCCGAAATCTGCGCATTACACTTTATTTGTGGGAACGAGTGAATGCAGGCTTGTGTTTTTGTTTCAGAGTAAATGGACATTCATGTTAAATGGACAGGATCCAGCGATCCCTGGGATCTATTATATCTGTGGGCTTAATGCTTATTACCGTCTCCCTAAGGGATGGTATGGGACATGTTATTTGGGGATAGTTTTCCCAAAGATTTACCAGATTGATGACTTAAAACAAATACCTAAAATGTCTGAATTACAACATGCTAGACAAAAACGAGAGACAGCGGCTGCTGTCGTTGGTGACATATTTGGAGCCATAATTCCTTCAGTATTTTAAACTCCATAAAGATTTGAAAGTTGTCTACTATCGTGGATAACATGCTGACAAACTTTACAGTGGCTATACTCCTGATGGATACTGAACTTGCTGCGGAAAGAGCTATGACTCTTCAAAATCGGTTTGCTTTAGACATTCTTTTAGCAAAGAGCGGTGGAGTCTGTAAGATGCTTAACGAGCGTCATTGTTGCTCATTCATTCCTGATAATAGCAAAAAGATTAGAGGTATGCTTACTAACCTAATGAGAGATAGTGTAGATTTGAAGGAACTGAAGGAACCTGGAGTTTGGGAGAAAGTTGGAAAGGAATTGCCAGAGTAGGGAGCTGGTTCAGCAATATTTGGAACGGGGTTCTTGCAAAAATATTAGGGGGTCTATTAATTGTCTTGATCTGTTTATTGGGTTTATGGGGAGCAAGCAAAATTAATGAAAGAATCAAAAGAAATTGGACAAAACGAAGCAAAAGAAATGAAGAAAACGAAAGGGAGAAAATATTTAATGAAATTTGGGAAAGTTCACACAAGGGACAAGATGTTGAAATGCGCATTATGCGCAAAGTGAAAAATTTAAAGTGAAAGGTTGAAAGGGAAAGGTTTGTGTGATGACTAGGGTCATCAGAGGAGGGACTGAGAGAGCGTATATATATATAATCTATATTAACATGAAATGTTTATGGACTAATGTATGCCGCATAGAAACTATATTAACATGTTTTGCCAAAACGTGCACTTGAAATGTGACCACGGGGAGTGGCCGTCAATGCATACGTGGACTAATGAAAATGACTAATGTTTATGAATTATTGCATTTAAATAGTTTTATACTAATTATTAATGATTATGTTATTGAAGTTTTGCTAATAAATCTTGTAGGCCTTAAGTTAGCATGAGCTGAAGCCTAGGTGCCTGGCTCTCATATTAAATGTATTTTTCCTGACGTGCAATGTGCTGACTTGCTAAAGGACATGAACTCTTGTTTTCTTCAAACTAGAAGCTGAAGGTAACTATAGTAGATCCGTTCTCATGAAAATTCATATTGCTTGTAGAAATGTACTAGCTAAATGCAACAGTGTAGACTAATGTTGAATACAAGGTCGACCAAACCGGTACAGACAATGGAGCTACTGACCGAAGATGCACAAAGAATTACAAAAGGATGAAATCATACCGGGCATTCTACCTCTGAAGACGTCAATCATATGGACCAATAAGCTGCCTGAGAACTAATGCGGGGTGAAAGATTTAATGACATAATATGTTTTTTAATTGGTTAAAGATAGTGGGGTGCAACCTTTGTCCAACCAGATTTTAGGGGAATGTACAATGAAAAGGGGATAAAAACGCCTGTCACCAGGAAGTGAATTAGAATTAGGGAGTAGGAGACTAGGAGAGGGGGAGATGCTGATGCTATATTTTATGATCCAGAAACTTTGTCACTTTTATTAGTGACTGGCTGACTTACCTAGAACTATAGTTGTCCCTAGATTGCCCATTTACACTTTATCTCCTTATGAGGTAAGTGCCCCCTAACTTACCTGAGAGCTGAGTTCCTGACTGATGGCGAATCAACTGATGTCCTGAAGACGAAGACCGAACCTGAGTGCTGACCCAAACCTTGGAGGGTAACTATATGACAATGAAATTGTGATTGTCTGTTTGCTTTTCCTTTCTAGGTACCAACTGCTCTTCCTTTTGACAGAGACCATAGCTAGATGTTTTCCAAATTTGTGTTACTAAATTGTTTTGCATGAAGCCCAACATGCCAATGATAATTCGAGGTTAAGTGTCAACACCAGGGCAGTGCGTGCTCTATTGGCGACTAGAATGCAAAAACCAAGCACTCTCAAAACAAGGTAATTTATGCATTGTGCTGATATGTTGTTGTTTAACCTTTTGCATTGCAGAGTTCAACCCTGAAGACTTATTTTTAATGTACTTACAAATGCTGTTCATTTGCAATGTATTGCTGCAGGCTTTCAGAGTGTGTTAGGGTGTGGTCCCTTTCCAGGGCTTTCTAGAGACTTTCCCTGCAACATGCCTGGGTGTGGTTGTGGGCTGGGCCAAGACTCTATAAAAAGGAGCCAGCCCAGCTCCAAGTGCTCACTATTCAGAGGCCCCGGTGCAGAGCAGCAGCTACTTCCTGAGCTCCTGTCCCGGTGGCCTATTTGATCTTCCAGACATCTGACTTTCATTCTTCATTTGGAGATCCTTGTTCTGGGTGGTAAGACGGTGGTTGGGCTGGCCTCCCGACTCCGTTATAGAGAACTCTCATGTTCTTGGGCCTAATTCTTTTATGATTTGACAGAGTACTTTGCGCCTATGAAATATGCGCTTGAGTGTTTGTGACATTTGCAGGGTGACTTGCAAATCGGCAAGACGCGCGATTCGTTTCATGATAATTTAATCTTGTTATTCATTACACGCTACCATTTCTTGACAGTTGCATGGTGGCTTAAGAATCAGCAAGATGCGCGATTCGTTTTATTGTGTTTTAACTTTGTTGTTCATTGAGCGCTACCATTTCTTGACATATACATGGTGGCTTAAGAATCGGCAAAAGACTCGCGATTCGTTTCATTGTACTTTGATCTTGTTATTCATTGTGAGCTGTTATTTCTTGGCATTTACATCGTGGTTTACGAATCGGCAAGACGCGCGATTCGTTTAATGATGATTTGACTTTGATATTCATTGTGTACTACCATTTCTTGGCTTTTTACATGGTGACACTCGAATCGGCAAGACACACGATTCTCTCCTCAAGTTTAATTCATGTTGTTTATTGTATGCCACTATTCTACGATATTTATCACGTAATATTCGAGTTGACAAGTTATGTGATTTGTTTTTTCTGAATCCATATTGTGTTATTCATGGTGCACAATCCTTTTATGGTGTTTATTATATAAAAATCTACAATATGCGCAATTTGTGTTGAAACATTTTAAGAGTACACAGAATATCAGAGTGTCTAGATGCAATATTGTATGGTCCTAGTATGCATTCTCAAAAAAGGATTTATATGACTGGTTTAAAATTTAGTCAGAATGTTTTTCTGATTCTCATGTAAAGGAAAGTACTTGAATAAGAAAGTTTTCATTTAATCCATCTTGATTCCCTTACAGGTATCCGGCCATCTTGAAACTTAGTCATTTTAAGCTTAATTCTTAGATTGTTCATGTTTTCAGAATGACTATGCTTAGAGTCATAGTCTAGTATTGATTTCAGGAGATATAATTTTCATATTGTGTGTTCTAACCTTTTTCTTACTAAAGGTCTCCTTCCCAGCTGTTTCCCTTCCTAATCCCTTCTTCCTCTCTTGAACTCTCTTAGCCTCTGTGATTTATCTATCAGAGTCTTGGAGCTGTTCAGTGGTGGACGTGTTGGGAACGTGCGCAGACCCAGAGGATCTGGTGACTCTGACATTAAGTGAGGGGTTCACTAGACTGACGCAAATAGACAAATGACTGATCCAATGCTTGTTGAGGATACTCGGCTAAAAATAGTTTATGTTCACGCCGTGTTATATTCTGATGTTTGTGATTCTTGCTTTGATGAAGTCTTATCAGAGTTGCCATATCGTGACTATGCTATTGTGCTTATTGGTTTTGACATTAATAAACATGCTATTAGTAATGTAACTAATAGGGAATAAATATTACAAAAATTATACTAAACCGGTGTGGTTATTCATGACTGAAAGGTCACAGTATTGTCTTGAATTAATTAAATGTAATTGACTAAAGTGAAATACATTGTTGTGATAAATATTGATGACATTATTGACGTTTTGATTGACATGCTGATTAGCTATCTCGTCCTAAGGTGTTTCTCAACTGGGTCAAAAGATTAATTGGCCTAAAACGAGTCCTGATGTGTAATAAATTATCATAGAGGGACACGTTAACACAGTTATACCGTTCTCCAAATGTTTTTGCTGAAAGCACGAGTTATTACTTTCTTATCTTCCATTCTGATGCCTGAAATGCAGAACGAATAAGAGATCGTTATCCTCCTGTTAAATACCACACCCTGAGTAGTTTTCTTTGGCCATTTTCTAATCAGGCAAACCTGGTGTACATTGTAGGAGCGGACACAGCACATTTTTAGTTTGTACACCTTAAAACGGAGAATCAATCAATCAATCAATTCATTTGTAGAGAGCTCACGGTCACCCCTGAGGGTCTCTGGGGGCTTTGGTGCCTTGTCTGCGTAGAAAAGCCAGGTGTTGAGCTTTTTCTGGAACTCTGTCAGGGTTGGTGCCGTTTGGAGGTGTAGCGGTAGGGAGTTCCAGGCCTTGGAGGCAGTGTATGAGAACGATCGGCTTCCGGTGTGGCGGCGGCAGATGGGGGGGGGTGCAAGGGCCAGTGTGGAGGAACGCAGGTGTCTTCCGGGCGGGTGCAAGTTTACGCGGTGGTTGATATAAGATGGTTCTTGATCGTTCAGTGCTTTGAAGGCATGCATGAAGGTCTTGAACTCGCATCTTTTCTGGATGGGGAGCCAATGGAAGTGTATGAGGTGGGGGCTGATGTGGGTTTGTTTTGGTAGGTCCAGGATGAGCCTGGCTGCGGTGTTATGTATGGTCTGGAGTCTTCTGAGGAGTTGGGTGGACAGTCCGGTGTAGAGAGCATTGCAGTAGTCGAGGTGGCTGGAGGTGAGGGCCTGTGTGACGGTTTTTCTGGAGTCGGTGGGGATCCATCTGAAGATCTTGCGTGCATGCAGAGGGTGTAGAAGCATGCAAAGGTGACTGTGTTGATTTGGTGTTTCATTGTCAATTGGCTGTCATGTATTATCCCAAGGTTGCGTGCCTGGGTTGTTGGTGTGTGCGTGGGTCCGAGTTTTGCTGGCCACCAGCTGTGGTCCCAGGTAGAGGAGTTGTTACCAAAGATCAGTACTTCTGTTTTTTCACAGTCAAGCTTGAGGCAGCTATCTAATCCATTTGGTTACGTCTGTCATGGCCCCAAGAAAGTTGATTTTGGCTAGAGGGAGTGGATGAGTTGGGCGTCATCAGCGTAGGAGATTATGTGGAGGCCGTGGGATCTGATGATGTCCGCAAGGGGGGACATGTAGATATGTAGATGTTGAACAGGATGGGGCTGAGGGAGGATCCCCGAATACGCTGTAGGTGATGTCCTTAGGTGCGGAGAAGAAGGGAGATGGTATTATATGCTCTGCATTCATCCAGATAGAAAGAAGGCAATCCATTTGAAGGCATTTTCCAGTATGCCGATGGTGTGGAGTCTGACGATGAGGGTGTGGTGGGAGACATTGTCAAACACCACTGAGAGGTTGAGGAAGTCAGGGCTGAGACTTCTCCACAGTTGAGGAGACCTTTTATGTTGTCTGCGGCAGCAATAAGTGCAGTCTCCATGCTGTGGGTTGCATGGAATCAGGATTGAGATAAGTTGAGGACTTGGTTGAGTTCCAGGTACTCGTGAGTTGTTTGTTGATGGCCTTCTCTAGTACTGTGGCAGAGAAAGGGAGGAGGGATATCAGTCGGTAGTTTTTAAGGTCGCTGGGGTTGGCTGAGGGCTTTTTCAAGAGGGGTCTCACCTCCGCGGGTTTCCTTTTGTCTGGGAAAGTTGCTGTGGAGATGGAGGTGTTGAGGATGTTGGTAAGTTATGTGCTGATGGAGTTGGGGCAGAGGTTGGAGAGATGGCGGGGCAGGGGTCTTTGGGGGTCCCGGAGTGGATGAACAATATGATGGTCATGGTGGTCTGGGCAGTGAGAGAGGGTCCAGGTGGTGAGTGTTCAGTCAATATATTTTCTGATTACTCTGGGTTGATGAGACTGAGGGTGATGCGTTCAGGGTCAATGTTGTTGTAGATTGTGGGTATCTTGCTGAGGAAATAGTCCAAGAGAAATTCACAGAGTTTCTGATAGGGATGGATAGTGTTTTCTGTGGCAGGAGATTTGGCAAAGTCCTTGACGATCTTGAAAAGTTCCTTAGTGTGGTTGGCCGTGGAGTTGAGGTGGTTGGTGATGGATGCTCTCTTGGCTACTTTGATGTGTCTGTGGTATTCACTGAGGGCTGCTTTGTATGTGGCTTTGTCAGAGGGCTCTTTGGAGGCTCGCCTTTGCTTCTTGCATTGGAAGCAACTGCGCTTGGCAGTTCTGAGCTCTGGGGTGTATCAACTAGCTCGTTACGAGGTTTTGATGGATTTGGCTGGTTTCAGGGGGCGATTTCATCTATGCAGTTAGTGATCCAGGTGGCGAAGTTCTAGACAGCCTAGTTGGAATCTGTTGAGGTTTGGGGCTGTGAGATGTGGAGGGATTGGGTGCATTGCGTTTTGGCTCTATTGGTTGTGGTGGATGCATGTTGATCTGTGCCTGAGAAGGTAAAGTGGACAATGGTGTGGTCGGTCCAGGTGAGCTCTGTGTTGTGGGTGAGCTTGATTCTGTTGCTAGAGCTGAAGATGGCATCAAGTGTGTATCTGGCTTTGTGAGTGGGTGAGGTGACTAGTTGGGTGAGGCCGGTGTTGCTGAGGTTCTCGAGGCGGATGGCGGTGTTGGTGTCTTTGGGGTCATCAATGTGGAAATTGAGATTGCCGAGCAAGATGTAGTGCTGGGAATTTATGGCCAGGGGGGTGATGAGCTTGGGGATGGCATTGCAGAAAACTGGACGGGGTGTCCCGTTGGTTGGTAGATGAGGGTTGTGACTGTGGTGTTGGGGTTTGTGGTTGGGCTGAGCCAAGTTTCTGTGATGAAGGCCACGTCAGGGGCGAGGGTGGAGATGGTGTCCCAGACCTCTACGAAATGCCTGTAGAGCGACCAGGCCTTGAACAGGATACACTGGAGGAGTGCGGGGTGAGTGTGGGCTAGTTCACGTATGTTCTTCTGCAGGCAGGAAGTCTTGTGCAGCACGAGAAGCAGCAGAGGTGACAGGTGAAAGGTCCTTTTGCTGCGAGTCAGTGAAGCGGTTGTTGTGCCAGCATCTAGGGTCAAGAGGTCCTTGGCGGTGTATGGGAGGATGGTGGGAGGCCCAGAGGTCCTGGCACTGGGCGCAGTCCAGGCGAGGATGGGCACGGACAGGCTTGCCTTAGGCGCGCCAGCGGCACGGCCGTGCATTGGCCTCCATAAGTAGCCCTGGGGGTGGTTGGAGCTGTGTGGAGGTGGGGGTGGAAAAAAGGAGGGAGCGGGAAGAGCGGGGAATGCGAACGGAGGATAAGCAACTAATTAAATTAAAGGTAAAAATCAAGAGTAAAACGGAATTGCCCTAAAGACAAGCACCTACGCAGCGCATTCAGGGCCAGGGAAACCTTGAGTGCCACTCCAGTGAGAAGGACTCCGGGCAAGCAGCGGGCTCGTGCTGGGGGCTCAGAGGTAGGTTAATGGGCTACTGTTGTATGTACCAAGGTATTCATTCAGTAGTTACTTGACCCTAATTGTGTTAATCGTGTTTTTTGTTCCTTCTTTGGTGCCTTGGAGCCTCGATATCACAAACCAAGTATGTCTTTTAGCAATTGAATACCAGGGTAATGTAGCAAAGCAGTCTGAGACTTGCTCAGAGGAGTGATGTGTGCATTTAGGGGACCCTACCATCATTCATGAAAAACCCTCCAACGCATGTTATGTCAGGAAAGCAGCTCTGCTGGTGTTGCTGGGCAGTGGGTAGCAGCGGCAACTTGTACCTTTTTTAAGTAGTGGGGCGAGGGAAGTGCCCTAACATTTCGCAAACATTTTTTTTTTAAAACATCCCCTCCCTCCAAAACCCCAAAGTAAAGCACTCCTCCCTCCTAAAGCCCAAGTAACACTTACTATAACACAAACGCTACACTTACATGCACTACACACATACATACATTACACACATGCATTACACAAGCACTACACAGTAAAAATAAAAAAAAGGCACTTACCCACCGGCTGTGCTCCTCCTCCGTGTGCTTCTGCTCTCCGATGCCGGAAGAGCTCCCCTAACCAATCCAGACACTGCTCTCATGCTGTTAACCAGCAGGAAAGAAGTACCTGGATTGGATGGAGCACCCTGGCTGGATGCTCCTTCAGGCCCTGAAGGCCTCTGTCTGGTCTCAGACCTGGAGAGTGGAGAGTTTCAAAGTGACATGCGCTCTTTGGAGCGCCCCTGCCATGCACTGCTCCAGTGCTTTGCTGCCAGAAGCAGAGTCAGTCCTCTGCTGCCGGCAGCAAAGAACACGCCCAACATGTTTTTGGGCTGGTTTGCGCCGCGGGGGAAAAAAATGGCAATGAAATCTTTTCATTGCCATTCTATTTTTTCCAGAGCAACTCGCAGCGGGCAGGGTGGCGATGCTCCCCGCCCTCAAGAAGAAACCGCCCCTGGGGGGTAGCCCGGCTGCCCTAGCAGGTGAGCCTTCGTCCTGCTCTTGGGCAGCCAGGCTGAGACTCCCAAGTATTCTCCTTCACTCTGGTGTCTGAGCTTAGAATGCTGAGGTAATGATAAGGTAATTGGACATCCATGTAAATACCTCACACTGAGGTTTCAATATTTACTGACTGTGCAATTACCACCTAGGATTATCCAGGCTCCTAGATGTTTCTGTAATTACATAGAAACAGTTCTGGCCCCATGCCCTTTCAATCAAGACCCCTATTTTTATCGATCCCCTAATAAAGAAAGTGAAACATTTATGAAATCCATCCCTAACCCCTGTCTCCACATGCATGTGTCCAAGCCGCCCTTCACCTAAATCAATTTCCCTTCCACTTTTTTTCTGGCGATATATTTATTCTGACTTTTTACGAGTTTATTTTACAATGCTTTGTATTTTATTATGTTTTCACTTTAACTTTATACGTTGTCCGTTTTATTTATGTTTGTGAAATACCCAGAGGCCTGCTGGCCAAGGTAGCTACATTAATTTGTAAATTGACTTGGAATAACTGTTCCATTGAATTCCACAAGATCTGCCAAGTGTGAAAAGGGCATATTACATAATCACATCAGCTACTCTATTCCCCTGTATGCACACAATTAATCAGTTAAAACACAACAACATTCTTCATCACACATGCACGCACACAAAGAAATAAATAGACAGTCATCAGGCAAAGACCACATTGTAAAAACAAAACAAACACAATTTCACGCGTGCAGAACTGAGATTAAACGGCTACACACTTTCAGTCTCCTGAAAACTGAAATGCAGAGATACCCATACACAGGGCAGGCTTTAGCGCTGGTGGAGCCAGTACAACAGGCTTTTTTGGCGCCCCCCAACCCTCGAAATACCTCACTACCACCCGGCAAAAGTGTCCCTCATCTCTCCATAGCCCTTCTCTGACAGAAACATCATTTGTTTTAAAGTGCTTGTAAAGGCTGGTTTTACTAATTCACTCAGCTATCCTCATAAAATAGAGATCTGTTCTTTGCAGCAGGCACATTAACCCTTTGCGCTACTTTATGGCGAGTCTAAACTGCCACTAGATAAAACTCTTTCTTTTTCTCTGCCGAGAACATTCATCGTGAGTTATTTTGACATTTCTATTGCTACCTGAAAGCTGGAGGCCCAAGGAACTCTGCAGCAGATGTTTTTAAATAGTAATTTATTGCTAAACATAGTGCCCTCTCTGAGGTCAGTGCCCCCCATCCAGGTCAGCGCCCAGTGCTGCAGCACGGGTAGCACTGCCCTAAAGCCAGCCCTGCCCATACACAATCATGTCAAGCACAGCCTAATTTTGCAAGCACAGGATTCAATCTCTCTCAACTTTTGATATCCTCATGACTGGTGAGAGCCAGGTCTCAGTAATGTCAGTAATCTCACACCACCTTTAGTTTAGGGACATCAAAGAAAGTGATGTCACATCATTATCTTAGACCCCTGCAAGAGCACAGGAAGTGAAACAATGTATGTAAAGTCCCACTATATGTACAAGGTGATAGGCGTTTTATGGACATAAAGAAGTTTATGCGGAATAGATAACCTAGTACTTATTAGGGCTGTCCTTTGAGACAGCTTTAGTAGTCTTGCAAGACTGTTTTCTGTATTTTAAAAAGTAATATCTAATATGCTCATGTATTGTTTTTTTTGTCATTGGTCAATTACACTGTCATTCACTCTTTGCTTTTCAACCCACCACACAGCATAAGAGAAGGGCCAGCCCACATCAGTAATTGTGTCCTATGCACTGTAAGCAACAGCATTTTTCCTAACCACATTTGCACATACAATTAAAAATCAGTGCAGTTCAGTATTCTAGCTGTTGTTCCAACCCTTCCTTACCTTTCATTGTTTTTTAAATGTATATATGTTTTTTTTAGGCAAAAAGTCCAGGGTTCAGCAGACTTTATAGCGCTCAGCAACATGGCAACATCACTCGAGCAGATCATTCCATGCAAGTTCTAGAAACCTCTCCATAATTCTAAATAAATGACAGAACTTGTGATTTTGTGTTTTTTTCATGAAAGAACACACAACGGCTTGATGCTATGCCATGGCATGTCATTGAATTCCTCACGCTGATGTGAGTGCAGAAGCAAACATGCCTTTAGGCGGTGCACTGAAAGTGTGCCACAAAAAAGTGGCACCCTTTCAGTGAGCTTTCTAAAGGCAGCCCTCTGGGAGGGAGGAAGGGGATTCCATGTACTACCCAGCCATCCCCCTGCAGGTGGATGCTCACTGCACCCGACTGCAAGTGGATATCTCTCCCCTCTTGAAAGTGCAGGCGGAATGCCACCTGCACTGTGAAACACAGAGAGGCTTTGAAGCAGCATCTCCTTGTGGCATTTGAGCTTTTCATAGACCACGGGTATCATGACAACCATATGTTAATCTTGATACTTTTCAGTATTGGTTTCATGAGGCCTCGTATCTGTTAAGTTCACATACATATCACTCAAGTGCAACATATGCACTGAAGAAATGCATGCAGATCAGAATGTGTCTATAGCGTTATTTGGACAGGATTATTTTCAGTGACGCCCCATCCATAGGTAGCAAAACAGTGCATTGTGTGTTACATTAAAAGAAAGAGACAGGGCCATATTGATCAAAGTTTTGTGTTACCCTTGTGCCACGCAAGGTAATGCAAGAGCGACACAAAGCCTAGATGAGATTTACCAAGCCATTTAAAGCCAACATGCGTGGCCTTGAATGGCTTGATAAATCTGGAATAACGCATGGCAGCGCAAGTCGCTGCTTGCTTTACTCTCCATGGTGAGGGCTTTACATGGGTGGAGTGTGGGTGTCGCCATATATCCACTCATGTATTCTGAGACATTCCCAGATTTGCCAACACTGGTAGACCCGGGAATGCACCATAATTGTACGCCTTCCCACCAGAGGTGCAACGAGTAGAAACATCTTTATTTCTCTTCATTATTTCCACTTTCTAGGTGTGCTACGTTCTGCAGCACACCTGGAAAGAGGAATAGGCCTCTAAGGATAGTTTTTGTGTAGGAAGGTGTGCTTTCCTGCACAAAACAATCCTTCCTGTAACGCAGACACCCTTGCTCCATGGTGCAAGGGTTCCCTCATTGGCACTAGGTTGCTGATATTGGTAGGGACGTGTAGCCTTATCAAACATATTGGAGCATTTCTCTCAATGTATTTTTCAGTGAAGCTATTACTACAGATAAATAGGCAGAAGCAGGGCCGCTCCTCCATTAGGGTGGTGGAGTGTCGCCCCCCCCGCCAGCAGCAGAAGCTGCAACGCTTTCACCTCAAAGGAATAATAAACCAGGTTTATTATTCCTTTGTGGTGAAAGGGGATTGACATAGGGGATGACAGCCTTGGAGGGGAGTGCACAGAGCACTCCCCTCAGAGTGCATGTGTGTTTGGCCATCCGTCTTTGGCCGGCCAAACACACATGCGCTGTAGGCTCTCTCCAGCCCAGCAACTGGGTTGCTGGGCTGGAGAGAGCCTGCACAGGCTTCCAGTCTGAGTGGGAGTGCCCAGCCAGGGTGCTCCCAGCCAATCCTAACGCTGCTCAGAGCAGCATCAGGATTGGCACAGTGAAAGCTGGGAGCCTGTGCTTGCAGTGCCAGCGAGACGGAGGACAGGAGCAGCGCAGCGTGGAGCGAGGTAAGTCTTTATTTGATTTATTTGTAATTTCTTTTTTTAAATCCACTCCCGCGCGCTGAACTCTCCCCTGCACGCCGCCCCCTCCTCATTAACGGTGCAACTGGGCAGCAGTAGACTACTTTGTATTGGAACATTGGTTGCCTGATCTCATGATCAAAGCACCAGCGTTCCAACAAGAATAGCAAGTAGAGGTGTTCTTTTTGTAATGTAAAGACTAATTGCAGCATCATTGTTTCGCTATGGCCCTGACAAAAAGTCACCATGATTTCTGGGTTGCATGCACAACCTGCTCATCTCTGATACTTCTGATGGCAAGACTGGCGATTTGTCTTAATTTCAATAAAAAGCAAGCTCTTCTTCATTTGTCACCACAAAGTGGAGATTCTTGTGGGTGCTCCGCGTAAAAGTGGAGGCCAGTGTTTTCCACACCATCTGATACAAAATGGTCACCTTGTGGGGCTATTACTTTTAAACAAACATTGACACAGCCAAGAGGTCTGGTTTTTGCAGCCTGCCTTTTGACTTTGGCAATTCTTGTTTTGTTCTGCTATGGATTTCGGAAAACATTATGGTTGTGGAAGTTGTTGGGCTCTCATCATTCTAAAAAACATTGAGTAAAGGAAAAAATATTTTTTTTGGTCCAAAAAGCCACACATTACCATAGTAGTCCCCGGCATTAAGGAGAACTACGTTGTGTGTGGAAAACATGTTGTCAGTCACAGTGAAGTTGGTTGAAGTTGGTGGTGGGTGAAAGAAAAATGTCAATGACACAGCAACAGACTTATGGATAAAGTCTGGCTGAAAATCCCTGTCACTAACTATGCGGTACACATCATTGTAGTAAAATCCAATGGTCAAACTAACACCCGACCTAAAAAAAAAATGATCTGGTGTTGTCTGACAGCCTCTTGCCTTTGCTAATGTTGTTTTGTAATGTTTGTATAAATCTTTGTTACAGATACCCAAAACAGTTAGAGAGGTAGCGAGGCTCACAAAGACAGACAGAAGATGGTAGATAGATAGATAGATAGATAGATAGATAGATAGATAGATAGATAGATAGATAGATAGATAGATAGATAGATAGATAGATAGATAGATAGATAGATAGATAGATAGAAAGACCTGACATCCTTGGTGTGGGCTTTCCCCAAATGTTTGCCTTCTTCCCTCCTGTTTTCTGAATTTTATTTTTTTGCCATTATGACTCTGTGAACCTTAATACTGCTAACCAGTGCTGAAGTACTCATGCCCTCTCCTTTAAATATGTAAAAATTAGCCGACACCCAATTGTCACATTTAATTTACTTATAAGTCCCTAGTAAAGTGGTACTGCATGTACCCAGGTCCTGTAAATGAAATGCTACTAGTAGGTCTGCAGCACTTACTGTGCCACTCAAAAAAGTAACCCTGTAAAACAAGTCTCAGACCCGCCATTGCAGCCTGAAGTGCAGTTCCAAACTGCCATTTTGACCTGGCAAAATAAAGCTTTTGCTAGGCCTAAACCTTCCTTTTTTATTACATGTAAGTCACCCCTGAGATAGGTCCTAAACGCCATAGGGCAGGGTGCATTGTATGTAAAAAGTGGGACATGTGTTTTTTACGTTTTTGTGTGCTAGAATGCAACACTGGCACCCCTGCAAAATTCTTGGTGTCTAGTGGGCTTTCTACCTCCTTGGTAGACAGGTTTGGAGCAACCATCTCAAATGGGACAAACCTTCTATCTGCCCTAAGGGGGCAGAAATGCACTATTGCCCCTTCTGGATATGGCTTTATGCCAGGGTAGGCCGCTCCCATAGCTTTGTTTGTGTTGGTGCCATTTTGAAATCCTTGGTGTTTAATGGGCATTCTGCCCCCAGAGGAAGTGGACTGGAAGTGAATACCCCTATTCACCCTTCGGGGGGGGCAAAAAGTCTATTGGTCCACAGGGTGGGAGGGGCATAGGTACATGCCAAGGGGGTCCCACCCACTCCACACCAAAAAATAATATAGCATGAATGACATCCCTGTTGCCTAGTGGGCTTTCTAACCGCTCCTGGGGTGCAGATTGGGGGTGAGTACCTCTATCCACGGCATGGGGGGGGGCAGAAAGTCTATTGGGCCCCAGGGTGAAGGTCAGCATAGTCTTGTGCCAGGACAGGGAGCCCCCCCATACAAAAGTACTGAATAAATGCAATTTCTGGTGTCTACCAATCAGTCTGCCCCGCAAGGAGGCAGATTGGGGGTCGGACTTTCTTTTTTGGTGGGGGCATGGTCATGCCCATGGAGGGCAGCCCCCAGCCCTACATTCTTTTTTTAAAACATCCCTGGTATCTCGGGGGCTATCTGCCGCCCAGACGGTGGTGGGAAATTGGAAGTAATCACTCCTATCCACTCTCCAGAGGCACAGAAAGACTCTCTGCTTTTTTTGGGTGGGGGCCTGGCCATGCCCATGGGGGACAACCCCCATTCCTATATTTCATTCAAAAAATCTTCCCTGATGTGTGTGGCTGGCTTTTTGCTCCTCGTGGGAGGGGCATATTGGGGGAACCTCCATCTGCTGCCTGGGGGAGAGGGCAAAAAGGCTGTCACCACACTCACTTATTGTGGGTATTGTGGGTGGGGGCATACCCATGGCAGGCAGTCTCCAACCTCATATTTTTAGAAAAAAATGTGCAGTGGTGTTTAGTGGGCTCTCTGCCACCCAAGGGGTAGATTGGGGGTAATCACCCATTCTGCGGTGCCCCACTACCCCTGGGGGCGGAAAGAGTGCCTGTTTTTTTTTTTTGTGGTGACATGGCCATGCCTGTGGTGGGTAACCACAATTTGTTTTAACAATTCTCTGGTGTCTAGTGGGCTTTTGTAGCCCTCCCTGGAGGGCTGAAAGACTATCACCACATTTATTTGGGGTGGGGGCATGGCTCGCCACTGGTAGGTAGTCCCCCTCTCCTTTTTTAATTCCCTGGTGTCTATTGGGCTTTCTGCTTTCCCTAAGGGGCAGAATGGGGGTACTGACCTTTCATCCGACTCCTGGGCAGCAGAAACACTGACATTTTTAAGAGCGATGGGGGACGCACAAGCACTTGCGAAGGGGCTGCTCCTCCCAACCCTGGTGCCTAGCAGGTGGATCCCTGCTTGGGATTCACTCCCCTGAGGGGATCCCCAAGCAGGGATCCACTGGGCAGAGAAACCATTGGAAAGAGGAGATTCCCAAGCATGGATTCACGGGCATAAATACCATGGGAAAGAGGAGATTCCCCTCTTTTCAGTGGTACCTATCCCAAGAGAATCAGTGCTTGGGAGGCTGAGATATGCTCATTTTCCTTCCACTTTTTAATGGTAATGAGCCCTGCACGCTGATCGTCATTACAGTAAAAAAAGGAGAAAAAAAACACTTTTCCTGAGCAGCCTGAGGTAAAAACAAAATAAATGAATCATTTACACCCCTCTCCAGTGTTGGCTAGCGGCCAACAGACACACTAAGGAGGGAGTACATACTTAAGAGATAAAGGGTTAATTACCTTCATTAATGTGTACATACCCCACTCTTCAAGTAAACACATTCAATAAAGCATTGACAATTCAAACAAAGCTTTACACTGCAGCTTTAGGACCAACCAACAGGTTTCTCTGCATTTCAGATCTTATGAGCAAAGGCTCCAATTCAAGGAGGGGGGGAAACAATGAAAAGTGTCTACAGAGGGCTTCAATATAACCCCCTGGTGAGACTTAGGGCACTTTTGCAGAAACATGTCTGGTGGAGGGCTGTTGCACTACCTACAGAGCCTCAAATACTTTTAAAATGACATTGGTGGTGCCAAGACCGTCCCTGGGAAGACAACACAAGGTAAGAAATGCATACTTTAAAGACGTGAAACGGCTTTTGGGTCACTCCATCACCCAGGGGATGAACACATTTTTAATGGCTTTCTGCCACAGGTGCTTTTGATCAGTGGCCACGCAGAGTTCTTTCCTTGGTGACAGGATTCCTGGTCCCATTCGGGGCACCCCCATGTTTTTTCTGTTGAGGCTGCTGAGGAAACTTCAAAGCTTCCATAGGCCCTGCCTCCTTCCTGCATGTGTGCAGCACTGCTCATGCAGTGGACTGGAGTTTGATCCATGCTGCTGCCTTTGGTGTTCCCTGGCCACTGTCAGCAAGGATGGTGTGATGCTAGCGGTGTGCTATCCACCCCCTCTGTCGTGGATACGGTGAGCAGGGGAGGCACACAGATCTACACCGGAGTGTGGTGGTGCTCCACCCTGGTTGCTGTCCCAGGACTTTAGGGTCCCCTAGACCAGACTTCATTTGCATTGGTCCCTGGAGAATGAGATCCAATGGGCTGAAGATGACTTTGGAAGGGGGTCCACATGCACATCCTGTCCCCTTCTAATTTAATAAGCAGGTGGTTGTGCCAACCCCTGGTTGCACTGGAACCTTACTCGCTCCTTTCTCTGCTCTATCTGTCCAGGAACCAGTGTGGTGAGATTGACTGCTGGTACAGATTTCACCCATAAGACATAATGCAGTAAGCACAGAACCTTTTAAGTAAGCATTGCTGAGCTACACTGTGAAAGTCTACTCCTATTATGCAGTCTAACAAGCTCAGCCCCAATCCCTCAAGGGTCCCTTCATGACAAGTTACCTGTGGGCAGATACCAGGCTACGTTAGACAGTAGTCTCACATACTCAGCACACAAACTTGTGCACACGCATTGTAGTGGGTTCATTTTAGCCCTTTGCCTGGGCATACATATTTTAGCTTCATTTAGGCCTGTGGCCTGTGCCCTTTTACACAGATACATGCTCTGATTTAATTTATTCATTTTAGTTTAGCCTGCTGTTCAGCAGGATGTTTTATTTTTCTAATAAGTTATTACTCTGCAAAAGCATTGTTATTATTTTTGTGCACAGCATTTCATCATGTACTTCTGCCCAAGGTTGACAAGAACAGTAAATGATAATCTATTCAGTACTGCCGCTACAAGGATGGGTAAACAGTCCGACACGTAGGCACATGCTCACTTCAGGCCTTTTTCACAGAATTGAGACATGTTTTCTTATAAAAGCATCATACAGGCTAGAAGAGGTTAGAGTGGACATTCCAGCCAGGATACCCATCCACGCCTTCTGCCACTTCATTGCTGACCTCAGCCTTGTCTCTACAACCAGCCAAGGAGACGGCAGGCAGACCCCTGTTCACAGGTAATGGGGGTGGGTCCTCCCCTCATAGACTAAGTACGGGCAGATTGGGCTGTCACCGCTATTCTCTTGCTAGAAGTTAGAGGTTAGGTAGGATTCCTATGTACATGATATTCCAACATGCTTGGGTTGTTTATTTCCTTTTCACTGATTGTAACAATCCTGATCTTGCTATATCTCATTTCCCAAACAATTGCAACTCATGTATTTTACTGTGGATTGCAGTCTTTCCAATAAATATATTGAAAACTATCCTGCATCTTTTTCTTTGGCCTATGTGTGTATGAGACCTTTTGCTAATGAGAGAAAGGGCTAAGATTTGTCGACCATGACTTCCCTGAGAGGTCACCGAGTGTCACGTGTCAGGCTGCCACAAATGACATTTACTTCCTAAGGTTTGGGTGAAGTGCTGCTAGCTGAAAGAGTTGAGATGTCTTTTGCCAAACCACAGTGGGATTGACTCAGTCATCCACAAGCAGTGGTGGTGCCCAAATCCAGCAGTCTCATTACCATAACGAGAGTCCTATGACAGCATGTGCTCACATGTTTGGGTGTAACCAGCTAAGAGCCTCTTGCCCTGCTCCCAGAAGTGGCCTTATTTAAAAGACAGGCTTTGCTTGTTACACTCTACACATTTCCACAGAATTAACGGTGAGTAAGACTTAAGTGGTGAGACTTACTCACAGTAAAATTCCAAACCAGGCAGTCAGAAAGCAAAGAATCTAGAGGATAAATTGGCAGGACCCATTTTCTACGCCTATTTGCAGAATGGATAGTGCCATAAAAACTCTTTTACTAGTTGAAAAACATTTCTGACAAATAAAAGGGCCTTTGTAAATAGTAAAGAGTTTTTTGCAGTCCAAACTATATGACTTTGCAGATCACATTCTTTGCAGATGTAAAATACCTTTGTACATCAAGCTCCAAATTACAAAATCTTAATTCCAAGGCTGTATCGAAGGCACATATCGTAAATCAAGCTAGCTATTGGGAAATGTATACTGAACAACAGATACCACCCTCAGAGGAACTGGAAGTAGTCTGAGATAGAAGTAAAGCTGAACAAGTAATTGCAAAGCCAATAGGTCTCACCTATACATGAGCTTCTGGCTTTGCAAATATGTTTAGCCATGCTAGACACCAGTGTGGCTGTTGTTCGGCATGGCTAAAGGTTAGTGGTGGTAAAGGAGAGTGGCATGGAGGGGAGCAGAGTGTGGTGTTATGGAGTGGCATAGAGTGGTGTGGAATGGCATGCATAGGTGTGGAGTGGCGTAGAGTGGTTTCAACATGCGTACCTGTAAGTGAAAGAGAAAGTCACCTCTCTTCTAAAGGACCATAAACAGATATGATGTTAGCTGCAAACAAGGTGATGAAAGTCTTTAACATAAAAAAGAGTCACTTGTTAGTCTGATTACGGTGGGTGAGATTTTTAATGAGCACCAAGAAATAGTAAAATGTGGTAGAAAACTCTAAATAAAACGGCATTAGAAATATCTTTGTTCATTGTCATAATGAAAACTGCAGACAACTGTCAGACAATAATACAGTTAGTGATTTTACTGAAGGGGCAAACTGCATGTAATGCCCAAGACGTTTTAGACTTCCAGAAGAAAACAAGCATTGGCAAATCCAATGAGTCTGGTATTGGCCACCAGCCTTTTGGCAATTCTTGTATTGTCATGGGATTTGCAAAACTCTACTGTTTGTGTAGCTGCTGGGCCCTCATCAATGTACAAAAAACAACACTGGTTGAAGGCAAAAATGTTTTTTTCGTCTAAAAAGCATACAATATCGTACTACTCCCTGGCACTGAAGGGTACTACTTTGTGTGTGTATGAGCTCCTTGTGAAAGGGAAGCACGGTGTAACTCAGTGAAGTCAGTCCATGGCTGAATCATTGTCCCTTGGTGCCATGCTGAAGTGGGTGGAAAAATGTGAATGACAACCACAGACCAATGGATGAAATCTGGCTGTACCCCTTCATGTAATTATGTTATACTCATAACTGTAGTAAAAAGTAAAAAGAAAAGATGTTGGCTACCAAAGACCTAAAAAAAAGCCAATCAATCTGGCATTGGATGCCAGCCTCTTGCCTTTGAAAAAACGGATGAAGAAATAAAGGCAAAAAAGAAGAGGAGAAGGAAAAAGAAAGAAGGCAAGAAAGAAAGAAGACATAAAAGAAGGCAGAAAAGAAATTATGAAGGTAGGAATGAAAGAATGTAGGCAGGATGAAGGAAAGAAATACAACAGGAAATATAAAGAAAAAATAATGAAAGAAAAAGGGAAAGAAGAAAAAAAAGTAGGCAGGGGAGAAGGAAATAAAGAAGGAAGGATGGAAAGAATGATACAAAGAAATAATGAAAGAAAGAAGGCTAGAAAGGATGAAAGAAGGCAAGAAAGACAGGAAAGCAAGAAGGAAAGAAAGAAGGAAGGAAAGAGGCAAAAAAAGGATGACAGGAAAGAAGGAAATAAAAAAGAAGACAAAAAAGAATGTGAGAACCATGGAAGGAAAAAAAAAGAAACAACAATCAAAGAATAAATGTAGTCAAGAAAGAAGGAAAGAAAGAGAAGGGAAAGAAAGAAAAGGAATGAAGAAAAAAGAAGAAAAGAAAGAAAAAGGAAAGAAATAGAAAAATAAAGAAGGCATAACTTAATACAGAACAGTTTTAAATGAACACAATTTAGTATGTTGTGAAACAGAAGAGGTGGGATAAACAAAAGACACTACCAAAGAAACTTATAACAACATTGGTAGGAGACAGAAACTGATAAAGCTGTGGGAACACATGGATGATAGTTGTCCTCCGTTTTAGGAAAGCGACCAAGGTGGGGGTCCCTTGTGGTACTTTTTGGCAAAATCTGGAACAAGCTTCTGCTTCAACTAAGAGCCCTCATGGATGAGGCAAACTTTCGAAAAGCTCTAAAAACCCACCTGTTTAAGCTCTAAGTCCTGCTCTAAGTCCATTCTTTTGCAGTAGCACCGGGACACTCGCTGAGAATCTGTGCGCTAAACAAAATCAGTCAGTCAGTCAATCAGTAAAGCTGGAATGTGCCTTGTGCTCATATCAAAAGCATCCTGCTATCACATCGGGCTCTAAAGAAAAAGGCAACACTAAAGTAGTAATAAAGCAAAAACAAAAACACTGCCCCTGAAGGAAACTAGTTTGTGTGCCGATTTACTCCTTGTGAAAGACAGAATGAAGTGCAGAATGCAGTCACTCAAAGTGCCTTTAACCAGTGGGTTAAGTAGCCTGAGGCGTTGGCCGATGTTGAAGGCTGTAGTTGTGGGCAGCAAGATATGAATGACATAACAACAGACCAATGGATGAACAGAACTGGCTGAAAAAAGCCCCTTTACGTAAGTATTATACAAATAAAAAAATTGTAAAATCAAAAGGTCTTGGCTTACGGCAAACCTAAAAACACATCCAAAACGAAACTGATCCTCCAGTGACTATTATGCTGAGCCCGCTTGATGCCACATTGTTATGGAGCTGCACTCCTGACACAGAAGTACTTTCACAAATGTTCCAGCCCTGCTGAGAAGGGGTCAGTTTGTGTTTAAGTCTGTGATGCTGTGAGCCTTCCAAATACATTTCCTTTCATTCTTGCTTCATTATGATTCTCTTGTGAGCTCCAAATGCTTACTGAGCAATAGATGTTTGAGAATTTTGAAGGTGTAGGGGCTGGTTCACAAAAGCATTTTTGGTCATGGAAAGAAATACTACAGGAATACTCTTTCTTTATCTGGCATGCCTTTGGGAATCACACGCCAAAAGGTCCAATTACTTATTAGTAAAGAGGGAGCCCTGTGCTCCATTTGTATACATTGTTCATTAATATTGTCATTTTTCTCATTTAAGATCTTGAGAATTATAAATGGGTAACAGTAAACAACAGGGATGTTTTCATGTATGGATTGTGAGAGACATAAAATAAAGCGAAGGTGACATTGTATAAAATGTCACTTAGAACCATGAGGTGAAAACAAACCTATTTACTTTTTGCCCATCTGCAATTAATATGGTATTTATTTTGCTCCCAAATCATGTTCCCCGCTTTCAGTAGCTATGCTTGGACAGAGCAGTAATAGCAGAGCCAAGACATGGCTTACGCTTCTCACAAATATTTAAATAATGCCTGCCCCTCCCCCCCCACACACACACCTGCTGGATGTATCCTCCTCCCCCAGTCCGAGTTGAAAAATGACCCGGTGGCCTGCCAGCACCTTCAACCTTGCTCCACCCACAGGTTGTAAAAAAATATCTGGCCTCCCGCTATCCACTCCCACCACCCTCTGTGCCGTGCTTCTCCCTTGCTATCCAAAGATGTGCTGTCTACTCACACATGAGCAGAGACTTTGCGACGTGCAGATGGCAGTCACCCCAGCATGTTTCCCTTGTCAGCGCAGTTGGCAGAGATGGCTTACAGGGAATTTTGCAGACGTTGCAGGCATTGCCTGCTTTCTGCCTCCTCCCTCAGGACTGTGGATACCGGAGAGAGGAGGAAGAAGGCTGTTAGTACCACCACCTCGGCCACGTCTCTGGAAACGTTGACGACGGAGAGCATCACAGGGGAAGCAAGTGCTTTCCTTTAGGACATATCATTGGCGGGAAACAATTTCACACTGTTGCTATATGGAATATCCAGATTTTAAATATGGTTATTCATGCCACTGGCTCTATATGAAAGCCTATAGTAACACTAGAATTTTCAGTTATTTATGGAAGTGAAACAGCTCAGAAGTTAAGCAAAAAAGAAATGGCAAATACGTCCAGAAGCAAAAGCCAGGAGTCAGACCACAAATGACCAGACCGGCCATCTCATTCTGCAACCAGAAATGTCTGATGTGGCTCAAACATTTGATTGCCAATCTAGATTTGGCAAATTCCTCTCAGCACTACGGACACTAATGTTACCAGGATATTGTCTTCATCCAAGTAACTGCAATTTGCTTATTTGGCACGCGGTTATTTCTTGCTTGAGAGCCTTGTGAAATGCTTTGATTTTTTTATTTTATTATACGAATTTGCATATCAACATAGAAGCGTCAACAGTCTGAAGCAATGTGGAATTTTAGTAATTACTTTGATCATTATAAAGGCATAATTTACTCACTTTGCCAGAATTTGTGATCGCTGATTGTTATGTTCTTGGGATTTTAACATGTGGTTGTCTTCCTAAAATATTAAATCCAGAGAAAAATGAAATGA
This sequence comes from Pleurodeles waltl, assembly GCF_031143425.1. Lineage (NCBI taxonomy): Eukaryota > Metazoa > Chordata > Amphibia > Caudata > Salamandridae > Pleurodeles > Pleurodeles waltl. Next base: position 202,103,919 of record NC_090444.1, on the reverse strand, counting down.
TGTTTGGTGTCTACACAACAACTTCAAACAGTAAAGAAATCCACATTAGTAAAATGCTAGCTAAGTGAATCTATCTATCTATCTATCTATCTATCTATCTATCTATCTATCTATCTATCTATCTATCTATCTATCTATCTAGACTCCTACCAACGTTTACAAGGCACTGCACAACACCTGACCAGAACAGATGGCTCTCCGCCGACCTTGCCCTCGCCACCATCCCATGCATCCACAGAAAGACCGCTGGTGGCAGATCGTTCTCCCACCTCGCCGCCAAGACGTGGAACACTCTTCTCACCCACCTGCGACACACACAGGACCTACTTACCTTCAGGAGACACCTAAAGACATGGCTGTTTGAGCAGTAGCAGCCCTCACCCATCAGCGCCTTCAGACCCTCACGGTTGAGTAGTGCGCTTTACAAATGCTCTGATTGATTGTTTGATTATGTATCTAAATATCTATCTATCTCTGTTACGCCAGTGAAAACAAATCTGACACAATAAAACACGTTAATTGAGACAAATGCAGTAAATAATGCACATTCACATATTTATGAATACAGTGCAAATCTCAAACCCTATATTATGACTATAGTAGAACTCCACCTGATGCACCTACTGGACTTTAGGATCATCCTGCTTTTGGATCTTCACTAGTTACCCGATGGGCCTATGCAATGAGGCTACATTTTGGTGGGTCTGCTTGAATACCTATTTTTACAACTAATGCTTCTATAATAACAGCATGGTGCTTGGCATAGATCAAATATATATATATATATATATATATATATATATATATATATATATATATATATATATACTGGAAGATGCAGGATCACAAGAAAACAACAGCCAGCCAGGGCAAAAATCTGGATCCCAAAGGATACAAAGAGCCACAAGAAAATGTAATATCCAAGAAAGAAGTGACTCAAACAGATGATCTCATTAAAGAACAAAAATATATTTCTACTACAACGTTTCAGCTTCCGCCTTCCTCAGGTAGTACAAGATGGTTTGCTCAGTGGCTGCACAGCTGACACTGGTGGATTTTCAAAAAGCATCATGAGTGAAGATTCCAATTGGAATGTGGAATCAATGCAGTCCTGAGAACTCTTCAGATATGCAGAAATCAAGTGGTATTGTCAGTGATGTTCAGTCCATCTGGATGCAGAGATTTTAAACGGTACATCCAGAAATTTTCTCTGATGTCCAGTAGTTCTTCCTTTAAAACATGCTCCACAGGGAAAATCTTCAAATCTGATAGTAAATGGTCCACAAGGTTAAAATGGTTGGCTACAGGCTGGTCAAGTTTCTTGTTAATTATTGCCGATTTGTGGTTCCTGAATCGTGTACGGAGGTCATTCACAGTTTGACCTACATATTGTTTTTTACAGCTTTGACGTTGGCACTGAATCACATAAATAATGCATCTAGAGCGACATGTAAGATGCTGTCTTATTCCATAGGTCCTTTTTGTAACAGAGCTAGTTACTGATGATGTTTGTAAAAGGTATTCACATGTGATGCACCTTTTGGAATCACAGCAATGAACTCCTGCATTTGTTACAGCTTGCTTAAGTTCAGCTCTCACAATAAGTGATCGTAAATTGGGAGCTCTGCGGTAAGCAATGACTGGCGGTTTTGGAAAAAGCTTTTGCAATTTTTCACAAGTAGATAGTAAGGGAAAAGTTGTTTGTATTATATTTCTGTAGTTGGGAGCTGATGGAAATATAATACAAACAATAATATATACAGAAATATAATACAAACAACTTTTCCCTTGTGTGTTTGTGTGTGTGTGTGTGTGTGCGCATGTATATATATTGACTCATTCCTAGATTTAAAATCTATATCTACCAGTGCATGTGTATATTGATGCAAATATATTTCCATCCACTAAGATGCAAGTACCAAACTACATTTCATCTGCCATTTTCAATGCAGATATCTAGGATCTCAAACTGTACCTTACTGACCCACATAAAGTGCAAATGCAATTGATAAATTAAAGTGCAAATGCACGGTATATATTAAAGTGCAAATGCATGGAATCTTTCATTTGACTTCATCGGGCAAAGTCAAAATGCATTGGATTTTAAAGTGTATTTTATCTACCGAAATTAAGTGCAAATGCATTGGGTCTTAGACTGTGCTTTATCTGCTAAAGTAAATTGCTGGCACATTGGATCTTAAAAACGGATGTGCAAACATTTCTAAATAACAGTACAGATGCATTAAAACACAAATGGCTAAGGGGCTAAGTAAAGTGCATCTAGGGCTGTTCCTCCTACATAATGAAGGTTCAGGTTTGCCCTTCCTATCCACTAAACTACATTGTCTATTTCCGTTACATATTTCCAATTGTAGGAGGCTAAATAAAGTGCATCTCTCATGTTCTAACTGTTTGCCCCTTGCATCCTAAACAAGACAGAGTTATCAAACCTACTCAATAGAACCCTATAGTGTAGATCCTACTAACACCTCTATGTAAAAGCACTCAGATCCTTAACCATCAACCGTCAGTGGTATCATACAACCTCTTTAAAGCCTACATGTATAGTCAAAAAAGACAATGGCCACATGATCAGATTATTTCCATGTATGGAAACTGACATATGTCAATAGCCTCATTGAAAGATGGATGGGGGGAGAAAGGAAGGGGAGAAAGTGGGACATAAGGGAGAGAGGAATGGAAAAATGGAGCAAGAGTGGAGGCTTTCTTTTGTGAAAAAGACCAACCAATCTCAATGCAGATGACAACATTATAGAAAATCACAAATGCACATGTAGTTCTGCTTCAGAATTTAGACCCCAGGGATATTCTGTTCCTATCAGTATAATCCATTTAGATTCCATTTTTTGTCCACTCCTCAGGGTTACTTCCTGACATTTTGTATGCTGCAAAACTTCAAATAATTCATGTTGCCATTGTGTAGTTCCCATACATGTTTGGTCATGGTACACAAAATATCTTCCGTCTACGTACTTTTTCCCACATTCATATTCCAGTACATACACTACAAAAGTAGTGTGACAGGTTATCCACTCCTCAATATCTTTGTGTCTCCCATGCTGGATCTCAAATGTAGTTTTATTTTGTCCATACACCCAAGCTTTGCATCTCTGGCACCTCCAGAACCCCCTTTTCTCACTTGAAATCAGTTTGTTATTCCTCCTATCCCTGGTTTTTAAGTTTTCATAAAACTACTTGTGAGTCTATCACCAAGTGAAGGTGTTTTCTTAAGTGATATTTGGGTCTTCCAGCAAGAGTCCTTTTAGAGTTTAATTCATTCTGAGGATCTTCCAGTTTTGGTTCAATAACTTCTTGGTCTCATAGACATATCATAATCCATGATGTACCGTGTGATATTGGAACCATCCGTGTTTACTACACTCCTTTGTTTTACCACCAAGAGATCTTCTTGTTTCTTTACTCTCGCTCTCCTTAGTGCATCATCCACAACACTTATGGGGTATCTTCTCAAGTGGAACCTTGCAAACATTTTGTTTGCCTGCCGGTCAAATTCCTCCTTTTCAGAGCAGTTCTGTTTTGAACGTAGGAATTCACCATATGGAACACTCCATTTCAAAGCCTGTGGGTGTCCACTATTAGCTTGGAGAATGCTGTTGGCATTCCTGTGAATTTTAGTGCAGATCTTTTATTTTCAATGCATATTCCAGTGTTCAAATAGTTAATCTCCTTATTGCTGATCTCATAACTGAATCTTAAAGGCATATTTAAGAAAGGTGGCACTGCGCACAGTTCAGCGCCACTTTTCTTGCGCCCATTTGCGCCCCCCCTTATTGCCACCATGTGAGCGCCATATTTGAAATACGGCACTCCATGGCAGTAGTAAGGGGTCTAGTGTCAGAATTTTTGATGCTAGTACGGAGCTTTGCAAAGTCCATTGAGGCCCATTGTAAACAATGATGTGCCTCCTTCTAGTGCCTGCTCAAAGTTGGCATTAAATGTGCTGAGAAAAATGACGCAAAGAAATCTCATGGGGGAACGCTCCCTTTGCATACATTATGCCTGGCACAGGCATAATGTAGCGCAAAGGGTTAAAAAGTGGCGAAGGGATTTTGGCCTCATTGGGCCACATTAGAGTAAAGAAAAATTACCCTAATGTGGTGCAAGCAGGCATTAGGGGCTCTTAAAAGAGCCCCTTAGTCTTTGCAGATTTTTATTCAAAGATCTAATTAAACCCTCTAACGCATCTCTTTCTCCTTCCCTTATGATAAACAGGTCTTCGACATAATAGGCCCATTAAATGACCTGTTCCATTTTAACCATGTTATCTTCATTCCAGATGGTTTCTGCCTCTGACCAACTCATGCTTGTGCCCAATTTATTCTGTTCAGGAAATCCTGGGAGTCTCTTAGATTGGATGTGAGATTCACAACATAAGGGCACATGTTATAGTTACCTGACATAACTCTGACTATAATAGCTGAATTTCTATGGTTTTGTGAGACTAACTATAACGTCCCTGTAACCTTTGTTTTTTCAGTGAATTTCTATGGTTTTGTAAATGCCAATTCCTAACTATAACGTTTCTGTAATCGTTGTTTTTTTCAGTGAATTTCTTTGTGTTTTTTAACTCTCTGGAGGCTTGACTGCAGGGCCTGACCTGAAGCCAGACACAGCGCCCAGTCCCCCACATACTGTCAACCTCCAACCGTGCATGGCCAAAGGCAGGTGGTCGGCCGCAGGGCCTGGCCTGTGGTCAGTCTTGCACTCAACCACGTACATCCTGCCAGCCCATGCCAAGCACGGAAGTGGGAGCTTGGCTGCAAGGCCTGGCCTGTGGCCAGGCCCTGCAACCAACCCTTCAAGTACTGCCAGTCCCACACGTACTCCCAAACCCCCAAGTACTGCCAACCCCACACGGGGTTCGTTGAGTGAGTGTCGTAATGCTTTTTTCATTGAGCTCTGGATTCACTGATCTGCTCCAGATTTGCGGATCTGCTCTGGATTCTCAGTTCTGTTGTGGATATACACAGGGGTTGCACTGATACCCACAGCCGATCCACAAATTGGCCAAAAACAAAAAGGCTTTATTTTGCCAATTGGGGGGGGGGTCCCTCAGGACCCCTCCTTCTGTCCTATGGGGTCAGGATACCTCTATCCTGACCCATTATCTCACTTTTCACTGTTATTTTTCCCCCAATGCACTGAGCTAATAAACAAAATGGCAGCCACATCTTTTCTCTTAGATTGCGACCAGCCAATCAAGGCCTTTCTTACTGTGCGGATTTGTGAGTCCGCCGCTATGGCACAACCTGCAGCTGTCGCCGAACACTTGTATGCATGGACTTTGAGCATGTGCAGTGGGAGTTTGCAGCAGGTCCTGCAGAGATGTGGCACAAGACAGGGCATTTAGGTCCTGGACATAAAGTGGCATTTGACTTTCTCCTTCTAAGTTATTAAAATGGCCCTTGCCTGCAGTTGCATGTAGAATCATTCAATATGCCAGCAACCTACACTGGATATCATTCCTCCATTTCTTAACAAAAGTCCTTCTCTGCCAACTATATACATATGTTTGTTGTCCTGTTGAACCTTTCCTGTTTTGTTTCAGGGTGGTATGATGCACTCTTTCTATGTAAAATACCTCTCGCAGATAAAAAAAAATCCACTATCCTGGATGCTTACTGCAGCCTGCTATCAATTAATATCGTTGCACAAAGTCATGGATCTGGGAAATGTCCTGACACATTTAATAGGAGGAGCGTGGCATTGAAAAGAGGCATGCTATATGTTTTTTTTCAAAATGAATAGGTACTTTTATTAGTTTTCCAAAGGTAAGCATATAAAAAGGTATGAATGTATACTTAGGGGTTATAAATGAGGTCTTTGGTTGGCAGTCAGGTTCTCCCCTGTCCAAGCAAGGACCCTCACTCTAGTCAGGGTAAGTCACACACAAACCAAATTATCCTGTGCCCGCCCTCTGGTAGCTTGGCACTGAGCAGTCAGGCTTAACTTAGAAGGCAATGTGTAAAGTATTTGTGCAATAAATCATGGAATAAAACAGTAGAACACCGCAAAAATACACCACACAGTGTTTAGAAAAATACATAATATTTATCTGGTAAACTGCAGGTCAAAAACGATTAAGATGCAATAGGTATATGTTGAGATATCACTGTAAAAATTATATAAAGTGTCTTTAGTCTCTTAAAAACAACAAATGTCTCTTACAAGCACAAAGTACCTGGTTTGCGTTCAAAATCTTTGCAAGGAACCGCAGAGGAGGAGATGCATGGAAAGCAGAGAGGTGTGCGTCTACTTCTCGGGCCGCACACAGCGATGCATAGTTTATTTTTCATGCAGGGAAGGCTTTGCATCGATTTCCAGCACTCGGACTTGGGTCCTCTTCGGGCTCGGGGTTCTCGGATACCCGGGGACGAAGCGTTGAAATCAGGCGCTGGCAGGACGAAGTCACAGGGGCTGCATCGATCCAGCGGGCGTTGCATGGAAAAGTCTACCGTACGGCAGGCGCTGCAAGGATTTCTCTCAGGAAGTTGGGCTGCATCATTCCGGCTCGGCTGTGCGGTGATCCAGTGGGCCATGCGTCAAATTTCATGTCGCTATGCTGGCGCTTCATCGATCTTCTCCTTGCGAAGTCGGGCTGCGTCGTTCCGGTTCGGCGTGCAGTTATTTGCTCACTGCGATGCAGGCTGCGTGTCATTTCTGGCAGGCTGTACATCGATTTTCGCCGCATAGGGATTCCTTCTTGCAGGAATGAAGTCTTTTTGGTCCTGAGACTTCAGGGAACAAGAGGCAAGCTCTATCCAAGCCCTTGGAGAGGACTTCTCAGCACAGCCAGAGAGCAGCAAGACAGCAGGGCAACAGCAAGGAAGCAGTCCTTCTCAGAAAGCAGTCAGGTGAGTCCTTTGGGCAGCCAGCAGTCCTTCTTGGCAGGTTGCAGGTTCTGGTTCAGGTTCTCTTCTCCAGGAAGTGTCTGAGACAAGAGTGTCTTGTCAATAAGTGTCTAAGTTGGTAGAGTCAGAGACCCTGCTTAAATACCCAAATGTGCCTTTGAAGTGGGGGAGACTTCAAAGAGTGGCTTAGAAGTGCACAAGGTCCCCTTTTAGTTCCATCCTGTCTGCCAGGGTCCCAGTCGGGGGTGTGGCAGTTCTTTGTGTGAGGGCAGGCTACTGTCCTTTGACATGCAAGTGTCAGACGTTCCACCCTCCCAGCCCAGGAAGACCCATTCAATATGCAGATGCATGCAAGTGTGACTGAGCATCCTGTGTTTGGGGTTGTCTGAGTGAATGCACAAGGGGGCTGTCAACTAAATCTAGCCAGACATGGATTGTAAGGCACAGAAGGATTTAAGTGTAGAGAAATGCTCAATTTCTAAAAGTAGCATTTCTAAAATAGTAATATAAAATCCAAATTCACCATTAAGTAGGATTTTGTGTCACCATTCTGGTCATACTAAATATGCCCTGGCTACTCCTTCCAGATCAGGATCTACCACTCAAATAGTATATGAGGGTAGCCCTAATGCTATCCTAGGAAAGGAGCAGGCCTCACAGCAGTGTAAAATGAATTTAGGAGTTGTACCCTACCAGGACAAATAGAACACACATGTTCATGCCCTGCCTATTACCTATATAGCACCCTGCCCTATGGGCTACCTAGGCCCTACCTTAGGGTTGACTTATATGTAGAAAAAGGGGAGTTTAAGGCTTGGCAAGTACTTTTAAATGCCAAGTCAAAGGGGCAGTGAAACTGCACACACAGGCCCTGCAATGGCAGGCCTGAGACATGGTTAGCGGGGTACTTATGTGGGTGGCACAACCAATGCTGCAGCCCACTAGTAGCATTTAATTTACAGGCCCTGGGCACATGTAGTGCACTTGACTAGGGACTTACAAGTAAATTAAATAAGCCAATTGGGTATGAGCCAATGCCACCATGTTTTAAGGACAGATCATATGCACTTTAGCAGAGTCCTAAAACCAGCAAAAATGAGGTCAGAAAAAGAGAAGGAGGAAGGCAAAACGTTTGGGGGTGACCCTGCAGGAAGGCCATTTCCAACATCGGGTCTTTGACTCCTACATGTTATGGGATCCTAAAAACCATTGTAAACTAGTCCAGTCCAAGTTACGGTGACACATTCTTTCAATACATGTGCAACGTTAGAAGAATTTTCTGTATGATAAGAACATTCCAGTGAAGAAATGCATAATATCATAGTGCATTTGAAGGCATTTCTATTTGGCTGTGAGATCATTTTCACAGTCACATAAAATCCGAATGGCTGTAGAGAGTTCCTGCTAGGAAACAGGAGTTCTGGAGCAATCCCAGAGGCAGGCGCTATGTGCATACTAAGGAAACAAAGACAATTTATTTTCCAAAGATTGGATTAATTGTTTAACTATATTTAATTTAAAACTCTTTATTGATGTTCTATTACAGCAAAACATGCACAGGCGTAGCACGAAAATCTCTCCTGGAATTAGGATGCTACCATCAAGTACACAAAACTCACTTTGTATAATTCACCAGGGATTATATGTAAATGCAGAACATTATTAACAGTTCCATAAAATGTTACAATTCATTTCTTAGTGATGGCCTCATAAAAGTTTGATCTGTGTGTTAAACGGGATTACCAATGTGATGTTCTCATAAAAGAGAAAGAGAACCCTTGTATTCTATCTTCACCACGGTCATGTTTCTCTCTATTATTAATAAAAGCAAGTACATTGCTATCTTATGAGGGCATCATGTCGCATTCCTTATGCAATGCTTTAAACTCTTAATTGCTGAGTATGTCAAGTTAGTACTGAGCGCTTATGCCTTCATAGTTCCCTCTTCCCCCAAAGGCTATCCTAGCCATGTTTATATTATTTTTTCCACATATCGGTGATTGTAAAAGTACCCAGGGTTTGTAATGTTTTTCTCGTACTTTGGTTTTGGTGCTGGTGGTTTGCTAGACAATTCCTCCCCTACAGCCTTTGTTACGGCGACGTTCTTTAGCGGCGTCATTGGATGCCCTCTTGCCCATTTCATTAATTGAACAAATTCTCCTGGACTTGTTTCATCCTTTGGAATGCAAACAGACAGCAATTGGATTCTTTGTGATCCTCCTTTGTCCTGATGATGATCTGATACAATGCGGAAGGCAGAAACGCCGTTGACAGATCTCTGGCTGAAAAAGATACAAAGGGCCTCATTTACAAGGAAATGACGCAGGGTGGAGCTGCACACCAGCTTGCTGCGCTGGTTTATTTTGAAAGTGCAGGGATGCGTTATATGTAGAGAAATACGATGCATCCCTGTACTTTCCTCTGCGCTGGTGCACAAACTGCTGCCTAGCACCAATGCAGGCACCCTAGTGCCATTGTGCAAGGATCGCTGCATTGGACACCTTCCTGCACATAATCAATCATTAATGGTGTTTTCTTCAGGGCAAAATGCAGCTCACATAGAAAGAGGAACAAACGGGGAGAAATAATGTTATTTTTCCCTGTTGTGTCACTTTACCACCACCCCTGAGGTGGCATAGGAATCTGAAGCATTCCCAGCCTTGTGAATCTAGGAATGCATCAGATTCCGTCAGGTTTAATGGGTATTACTTGGGAACACCCACAGCAACACCCTTGGAACGCCCCTTTCACGCAGTGTTATGCATGAAAGGGGGCCATATATACGAGGCCATGAAAAGCCACACAAGGTGGCTATGCGTGGTCTTGTAAATATGGGCCGACACATTCTGCCACTGGAGTGTAAGAAAAAATGACGCTCTGTTGGCGCAGTGTGCCGCTAAAGCCTCATTTACAAGGCCCTAGTGGCACATTGCGCCACCGGAGTGTAATATTTTTTGCGCTCCGGTGTGGGTAAAATATTTGGCCACATTTTGCTGGGTTGATTAAGAAACTATCCTCACCAATGTACAAATAGAAACAACCGATCAGGTAATCTGTCTGCATTGAATTTGTGTTGAAAACACCAAAATAAAGTTCCTTTACATCTATCTTTTATTGAACTTAATTCTGCATTTGATTTAGTCAACATATCTAAACAATGGCATAGATTGGACAGGTTGGGAATTGACAATGAGACAAACGCATGGATAAAAGCAACATTAATGTATCTAAATTGTACAATAAGAAGATATAAATTCTCTTTGCACATGATACATTGTGCTCACGTGGACACAAAATACTATGCACAAGTTATTGCAGGAAATTTAAAACTACTGCAAAGAGAAATAAGATTATTAATTCAGACAAAACCAAGAGTATGTTAATGAAGCCTGCCCCTTCCTTGAGAAGGCATCCAGTATGTACAGTAAATGATTAAGAACTTGAGTACATAGTTATTTATGACTATCTTGGTATATGCTTTAATTACAAATTCGATTATACTAAAATGAATCACTGATGCTTGTCTGCGACTCAAATACAAAATTGGGAGTCAATCTCTTAGTGCAATATTACCAATATACTGACAGAAAGCAGTGACCGAAGCCGTTTTGCTATTCCGGGAGAGGCACTAAAATTAGGGTTGAACAAATAATAAAAAACTGATTTTTAAGGTCGCTACTAAAGCTAGGTCCTAGTACTTCAATAGTTCCTCTGTACACGGTGACAGGTATTAAATCTATCTTTGGCATTGTACTGAGTCATATGCTGTACTAGCAGCGCCTGAATATACCCCGTTTTGGGGAAATTGTGGGGTAGGGCTGTCAGTGATTCCTCAGCAGCACATGGTAAAAACACCCTCAGTGGCTTAGTGTTTGCTCACTTTTGGAATAATCCAGGAATGATTTGCTTGGCTGCAACCAAATTAGTCAAGGAAGCAGGTTGCTCACACAAACTGAAAGTATGATTGTGCCTTTCAAGCCTGCCTCCATGACCTTAAATTACCTTTTGCTAAAACAATTACCTTGATATTTCTGTGGAGGCTTGTTGAACTTCATATGTCAAATTTAGATTACGCATTCTCCCAACTACAGCTCACTTCTCAATTCAATTTACTTTACTTTATTTGGACAATCAAGTCCTTTAAAGTGCAATCAAGTTTAAAAGAAGTATACAGTCAAGCACATTATTCTCATTAGAAGCTGTAAAAGCACATAAATGACTGATTGCAATTTCCAGTATAAAAAACCTGGATTTGCATAATAAGAGTGACTTAATGAGCATGAAGTTATTTAACACAAAAAACCAGCAGCAGGTCCGCAATAGGGGCCCGGAATTTTTAAAGCTGAATTTGTTGGTTAGTTAAGGTTTATTGTGTCTATAAGGTCTACAAGGATGCATAAAGTAACACTGTTATTTACAGCACTACATTAATTTACAAAGTACTATGCTCTTTGCAGAATAAACTGCTAAGTCTAGTACAAATAGAGAATGCAAGCAAACATTTCAAAGGCCAATTGCCTTTCCTAGCTAAAATATATTTAGAAGGATAAAATGACATTAAAATGGACACAAATCAAAATATCTAGCAATACAAAGTCCTCCAGTGTCTTTCTCGATTGAAAATACGTGAGGCTTCAAAGTGATGTGTGCCTCAGACTGTCCTCAGTCAGGGCAAAGGAACGGAACTCACTAATAAGTAAACAAGAGGTCTATGCAAACAGATGCCAAATGACTGCAAAACCTTAGCACACTTAGGCCCATATTTATACTTTTTCAGCGCCACATTTGAGTTGTTTTCGGACGCAAAATCGGTGCAAACGTACAAAATACAATTGTATTTTGTAAGTTTGCGCTGCTTTTGCATCATAAAATGACGCAAATGCGGCGCTAAAAAAGTATAAATATGGGCCTTAGGGTCTGATTAAGATCTCGGCGGGGGGAATACTCCATCACAAACGTGACAGATTTCCTGTGAGCTGTATTACAATCCCTTTATATGCTATGGGTATTGTAATACGACAGACAGGATATCCATCACGTTTGTGACGGAGAATTCACTCCTCCAAGATTTAAATCAAGCCCTTAGTGCGTGCAGACTCAAGCGACAGTAATCACTCATAAGGCAGTAATGAGACAACTGTGCTTTGGGTTACATTATAAAGGCAGGATAGGAGGAGTTATCAACTTGAGACTGTGGCTACAGAAATTGTTTGTAAACAGAGATTGGAGAAAGACAACAACTCTCCACTAGCAACCTGACAGCTATAACATGTACTCTTTTATTCAGCGAAGGGCATCCAAATAGAGGTAGTCTAGGATCCTGCAGGGGAAGTTGACAAATCTGTGTTCCTTAAACATATTTCTGCTATGTCCAAGAATCTTATAAGTCTTACTATTACTTGCGGATGCTCTCCTTTTAAGAAACCAACAGAAACCTGAACTGACCATACTCCGTGGTTAATCAGGGGCCACTGGAGTTATGATCTGTGTTCTCTGATTAGATATGGACAAATGCAGAGAAGATGTGACGACATAGGCAACACTTGCTGGAGGCTGGCTGGGCCACCCATGATGGCAGAAAGTCTAGTGATAAAAAGCATTCCATAAGAATCTGGCAAAACCTCAGTTTGTAGTAAACAGTACATGGTTCAGTGAGGTAATTTTGAATCCCTGGTCACTCATAGCTGTCAATGACGAGGTGGTCATTCTTTCTTCTCTTTAAGCTATGGTGATCTCTCCTAAAGGAAGTTGTATGTACCATTTTATTTAGTGCTGATTATGGGGCAGATGTTGACTCCATAAGTCAGTAACACCTTTCGAGTTTAGACCCTCTGCAAGGGCATTTGACCAGCGATTATAGCCCTGTGGGTTGCAGGTCATTCCTTCAGTTCAGATTTGAATCTTTAAAGATCCTATGTTGGCAGCTCGTACTGAGTGCATACATTTCAGAAGACTAGCTTTCTGCACAACTTGTTGGTCACTCAGGGGCAGATTTAAGAAAAGTGGTGCTGCATCCAATCCAGCACCACTTTTCTTGTGCCACTGAGCACCCCCCTACCGCCACCATGTGTGCACCATATTTAAAATACGGCACACCATGGCACAGGGTAAGGGGCATTAGCGTCAACATTTTTGACGCTATTGATGTACTGTTCAGAGTTAGTGCCAGAATTTTGATGCTAACCTTGAACAGTACATAGGGGCCCATTGTAACCACTGGTGTGCCCCCCTTTTAATGCCCACTAGGAGCAGGAGTTAAAAGTAGCCATAAAAAATCTCCTAGATTCCACTGCACCGTTTTTGGGGTCCCCCGAATGGGAGAATGCCTCCTTTGCATACATAATGCATGGGGCATGCATAATGTGGCGCAAAGGGTTACAAAGTGGCCCAATGCATGCATTGCACCACTTTGCAATTTTTTAAGCCAAACGCCATATTGGCTTAAAAAAAAATGACACTAATGTGGTGCTAGCGCTTCTTAAATCTGGGTCTTAGTTTGAATTCTAGCCTCATCTGGGCCGGTGATGTATTGCGAGTACACTGAAGAAAAGACCCGAAGGTGTTACTCTGCACTTTGTTAAAAAAGACACCAAGGGGGTCATTCCAAGCTTGGCGGGCGGCGGTCGCCGCCCGCCAAGCGGGAACCGCCAGAAGACCGTACCGCGGTCAAAAGACCGCAGCGGTCATTCTGGGTTTCCCACTGGGCTGGCGGGCGACCGCCAAAAGGCCCCCCGCCAGCCCAGTGGGAAACACCGCTCCACGAGGAAGCCGGCTCCAAATGGAGCCGGCGGAGTGGAAGGTGTGCGACGGGTGCAGTAGCACCCGTCGCGAATTTCAGTGTCTGCTAAGCAGACACTGAAATTCAAAGTGGGGCACTCTTACGGGGGCCCCTGCAGTGCCCATGCCATTGGCATGGGCACTGCAGGGGCCCCCAGGGGCCCCATGACACCCCTCACCGCCATCCTGTTCCTGGCGGTCGAAACCGCCAGGAACAGGATGGCGGTGAGGGTGTCAGAATCCCCATGGCGGCGCAGCAAGCTGCGCCGCCATGGAGGATTCCCCTGGGCAGCGGAAAGTCGGCGGTACACCGCCGACTTTCCGTTTCTGGCCGCGGCTGTACCGCCGCGGTCAGAATGCCCAAAGGAGCACCTCCAGCCTGTTGGCGGTGCTCCCGCAGACCCCGGCCTTGGCGGTATTTACCGCCAGGGTCGGAATCACCCCCCAAATCTCCATGGAAATGCCTCTGTACCATATACCAGTGTTGGCATTAATTTTGCGCTGACTATCTTCAAGATGATTTCAAAAGTAGGCTGTTTTGTTGTTTTTAACAAGGTTTGAAAGGCAAACAAATAGGATGCGGTTTTGGTTTCAGCCAATTATGATGCATTAATTGACCTCACTTGGCATCTAGCCAACACCCAAGATATTTATTGTTGGACCTTGCCATTGTGACAGGTTCATCCCCTGACTTTTTGCCTCCTTCCTCCTGTTTTTTCTGACCTCGCTGTTGGCTCTAGGACTCTGAGCACTTTATCACTGCTGATCAGTACTAAAGTGCAGGTGCTCTCCCTTCTAAAGTTGGTATGATTGGCTTATACTTAATTGGCATATTTAATTTACTTGTAAGTCCCTGGTACAGTGGTATCTCTACGCCCAGGGCCTGTAAATTAAATGCAACTAGTGGGCCTGCAGCGCTGCTTGCGCTACCCACTAAAGTAGCCTTCCAAACCTGTCTCAGGCCTGATAGCACGGGGCCTGTGTGCGTAGTTTCCTGCCACAGGGATCTGGCATCTAAATTTACTTGTGAAGTGAGACACACACAGCAAAGTAATAGCTTGTTGGTTTATTCAAACACGAAGCAAGACGCGTTGTTGTTATGATGTCATGGTGTTCCACATCTCTGGCAGATATCACCACAACATGCCAGGCCCATAACTCCCCGTTTACTACATATAAGTCACCCCTAAGGTAGGCCCTAGCTAGCATCATGGGCACGGTGCTATGTATGTAGAAGGCAGGACATGTGCCAGGTAGCGTGGCCTGTCCTGGTAGTGACAAACAGCCTATTTGGTTTCTCACTGCTGTGAGTGCTGCCTTCTCATAGGGTTGCATTGGAAATGCCCTGCCTTATGTGTAGGGGGTATTGTCTGATTTATGAGGGGTAGCGTAGGTATGTTTGGTATGGTTGTAATGGTGGTGAGAAATGCTGCTAACTGGTCTAAGTGGATTTTTTATTACTATTACAGAAATGCCACTTCTAGAAAGTGAGCATTTCCCTGTGCTTATGACTCTGGTGTTTTGTAGCTTGACTCCAATCCACATCTGGGCAGAGTGACAGTTGGGCTTTGTGCATACTTTTCAAACAGCCTGTACACAGGGAGGGTGGAGGTGTCACAGAGGTGCACCTGCATACTTAATAGTCTTCCTGGGCTGAGGGAAGAGGGATGCGGGTCACACCTGCATTTCTTAAGCCTGTGCCCTGGCCTCACACAAAAGGGTCATTTACCCCCAACTGATGTTTGGAGCCTGTGCTGGAGAAGAGTGGGGACACTCCCAGAACCAGTTGTAGCTGGTTGAAACCCCCTCTCCTCTCCACTGGAAATGCTTGACAAAACTGGGGATTTTTCCCCACAATTTAGACATTCTTGGGACACCATAAACTTACTTGGAACTGGACACAGGATGCTGCTGAATAGGACTCACCCGGACCCACCTTGGATTGCTGCTGCTGTGCTGACCTGTGACCTGCTGGGTCATTAGGAGGATCTGCCACCATCTGCATCCCTTGTGCTGGCCTGTTGTTTTGGGCCTGGTAACCCTGTGCTCCCCCCTCTTCTGTCTCCAGGGGCAGGTGCTGTGGCCCCTGACCCCTGCAACTGCCGACTGCACGAAGAGTGCATCAGCTGGAACCTCCAGAGCGCCTAGATAGGCACTCTTGCTTGGAAACATTGCGCCTCGTGAGCGCTTCCCCCGTAGTGCGGAAGCGCGTGGTGAGTGCTTCTGGTGTTCTCCTCGTTTAGCGCTTCAAAGCGCATCGCCGTTGGAAATCACTGCTGCAGCCTGGGCATTGTTACTACCAAGCTCGTTGCCCTCGCGCTTCATCCAGTGCCCCCGGGGCACCATCTGACATCCACTGCAAGTCCAAATCACTGTTGCAGCCCAAAAGGAGTTTGCGCACCAGCATCGGGTGCAGGTGCCATAAGGAGGAAGCAAGGCAGCAGGCACGGGAGAGCTTTCGGTGTGCCCCTTCCCACTTTACGTGGAGTCACGGCCTCGGGAGGTCTCCCTCCCTTGAGGCGACCCGTTGGCCTGCCTCCTCGCCTCTGACCACCACCAAAGGTGACGCGGCTGAGTAGGAGGGCAGGAATACACCCCTGGGAGCCCTGTGGCTCTGGGTATAGATAACCCAAGCGGGGTTAAGCTACTTTCGCCCCCCCTTCAAGGAGGGTCGGTGCCCGTTTCGGTGTGGGCCCCAGGAAGGGCCCGACACCCCAAAACCTAGGGGGTGCGTACTGCCCCCCTCCACCCAGGATCAACACACGGCCCCCACCAGGGGCCCCTCCTGTCCACATCACAGCACTAGAGGTGCCTTGGCAACATAAAAATGGGTACTCTCACAGAACATATGAATTCAAATGTTCCTAATATGGACATGGTGGATTATGATTTTAGCCTGTGTCTTTTTGCGCCATATACGTGCTGATGTGCCTTTTAGGGGCCAGACATACTGTCATGTGTTGATTACTTGCCATATGGTTTTATGATGTTCCTGATATGGGCATTTATGATATTTCTATTACAAGTGCATTTACCTTGTAACGTTTTTCCTGACTACTGCTTATGTTGCAGAATAATAAGTAACCTGTGTGTTATATGTGACTACTGCTGGTTCTGCAGAGTAACTAATATGTAACGTTCTGACAACTGCTTGGGTAGCAGGATATTACTGACATGTTGTGTTTGGTCTAATAATTGCGTTGTGTACAATACAGTTTATTTTCATATAACTTGGTGTTGTGTTTCCTATGTGGTGGGGATAGTAAATTACGTGTGTTGTGTGTGTTGTGCAAATGCTTTACACATTGCCTCTGGGATAGGCCTGACTGCTCGTGCCAATCTACCAAGGGGGTGAGCATGGGTTATCTTGGACGTGTAACTCCTTTGCCCTGACTAGAGTGGGTGGGTTCTGCCTGGCTTAGGTGCATACCCCAGCCAACCAGAAACCCCATTTCTAACATTTATATTTATTGGTTTGAGTCAAACGGTGTTAGTCCGTGAACCAGACACCTGTTTTCTTCCTGTTAATTCCAAACAATTTGATGTTAGTTTTTTCTAAGTTTACAGTCATTGTGTTTGAATTGTTTATCTGTGCGGTGCATTTATCAATATTTGTATCCCCAGGGCATATGACTAGGGAGAACTACATCATCTACATACAGCAACGCAGTTATGGAACGGTTTGTGAGTTTTGGAGCGTGGCCAGCAACGGAGTCCAATTTAGGCAGCAGATGGGATCAGGCATTAGGAGTCTGCTATTTATTCTGCAATGTTAAGGAAAGGTTTGTGTAGTAGGTTTAAATTAAAAACGCTAGTCAGGAGAAAATATGCATTAGGGTGTTTGAGCTTAATATCTGAAATAAGGTCGGTTATTTGTTTTCGTTTAGCATTTCCCTGATGTTGATGGATGTGTGTACACATTTAGCAGGAATAGCTGCTGCATCTCTGAGTTGTGTTTCCAAATTTTTATCTCAATGCAAAGAAATTCCTTATGTCGGGTGAAATACTCTGTAGCTGCAAAATCCCAGTCGGTGGATACACAGAGTCCTTCCTTTTGCATGGTCTTTAGAATGGGATCTGGTGGCTGGAGAAAAGAATTCATAATATCCATCAAAAGGAGTTTTGAAGACTCACCAGGATTGTTGGATGCATTTATGTCATGAGAAAGTAAAAAAAGCCATAGCATCTTTATCCACACAGAGATCATCTAGTCCTGCCACAATCCAGGAAACAATGGAAGTATTTTTTTAAAACCTTTATTTATGTATTTGAACAGGTAAAACAACTAGTGGATGATCTCAAGTGCGAGTATCACATCCTTCCCCCAGTACAGAAAGCATTAGAGCTGCCTTAGTGCAAAAAACACCACATGTGCCAGGTTGACATACAGAACACAACCAACAATGATCAGATTAACACCCACCTGACATGTCAGCTCTCTTATTCAAGAATAGCCTACACAACTCCTTGTCACCGGATCACCTAGGCTTGCCTCTAGCGCCAAGTCGCTATGTACATTGAAAGAATCTAGCATTGCCCCTCCAGGCTACTAAGTCATCTATGACCTTATAATCCGTACACGATAGTCTCCTGTGTTGTTCCTCTGCCACTGCCAGTCCAACACATCTCCAACCCACATTGCTTCACTTCGGATCTGGGTCCACATCTAACCTATAGCAATTCATCATTTAGCTAGCAGAAGTGCCAGTTGCAGGAACTTATAGGAAATCTTGCAAACCCTTGGTCTCACCACCATACCCAGGAGGCATGGATCTGGTGCCAGAGAGACCTTGATTCCCACTGCTTCCTCAATGCATGGTACCACTGCCTTCCAGAAATCCTGCACCCTGTGCAGTGCCATGCCAGGTGTAGGAATGTGGCCCCCACCGTCCCACAGTGTGGACAGCCCAGCACCCTGCTGGGATCTATATAGTTAATCCGGGCAGGTGTTACATTTGTGCAGTGCAAGAAATTAAAGTGAATTAATCTGAACTGATTATTACAGGACACTGCCTTTACCAATTCACGGGCAAGCATCCAGTTTGAATCCTCAATTACTTTCTCCAGATCAAGGTCCTGTGCTGCCTTCACCTTATACACACTTGACCAGGTCTACTTGGAGCACATTACAGAATAGGGAAATAAGATGCCTAGCCTCTCCCATGGATGCAGGCCTCACAGCCGCTTCGATGGCAGGGGCGCCGCTGGGTATGTACACCAGAGTTCCTTTGCAGGGTTTGTTAGTTTGGCAAATTGTAGGAAGTGACCTCTCCCCACGTTAAAGGTGTCCTGAGCCTCCTGGAAAGTAAGGAAGACCTCCCCTTGATCCAAAATCCCTAGCCAAGAGGCATCCACCTTCTTCGAACCACTACATGGACATATCAAGGTCAATAGAGTAGAAAGGTTTCAGGTCCCAGATAGATAATTCCCATATCTGTGCAGTATGACAGACCACATAAGGTATTGGTACACATGCACCCCCCCCACCTCGTTAAGATGTTCGGCAGTGTATCATTACTGATCGTACCCCACAGGGGCAGTTTCTCCCAGTTGTCAGTTTCCACCAGCCATCAAGCAGCATGTTGCAGATATACTGTATAATAATAAAGTTGTATGTCCGTAAGGGCCAAGCCACCCTCCTCCACACCCCTTTTTAAGACAGGACGTGCCACTCTACTTCTTCTACCTGCCCATTACAATGAGATGAGGAGGCTGTTTAAAGTCCAAAAAAAGTGGGCAGGGATAGGAAAAATCGAGTTTTGCATCAAATATAAACACCTTGGAGGAAGACCATCTTAGTAACAGCCACCCTCCCAATGACCGAAAACAGCAAAGTGTTCTGGAATTTGACTGACCTAGTGAGGCCCTGCACCATCCTATCCACGTTAATGCACCAATGATCCTCCTCCGTCCTAGTAATCATTAAATCAAGGTACTGAAAGCTCTCCCGTTCCCATCGTATACCCAAATCTGGCAATTGACTTAGCTGCAACGCAGCCAACCCTCCGGGAGGGTACAGCAGTGTTTTCCTAATGTTGACACTTATGCCAGACACTGTCCTGAACCTCTCCAGGTGTCCTAGAAGGACTGGTACTGCCTCTGTAGGTGTATGAACAGATATCAATGTGTCATCTGCGTACATCGAGACAATGTGAGCTGAGTCTTCCACCTGGATTCCCCAGGGTTCCAGCTCCCTGTGCAACAATACTGCCAGGGGCTCAATCGCCATGGCAAATAAAAGCTGCAAGAGGGGGCATCCCTGCCAAGTGCCCCTACCATCTGCCCATGCTGCTGCTACCTCTTCCCCTACTCTAAAGCAGGCAATGGGTCCCATTTAGAGCAACTGAACCCACTCCTGAAAAAACAGACCAACTCCCATCTCCTGGCGCAACGGCTAGAGAAAATTCCACCCAACCATGTCAAATCCCTTCTTAATGTCAAGCAAAACGAGAGCCATCTCGAGATCCGACCCAGCTGTTTTATGTATAACATGAGTGAGTCGTCGCAAATTAAAGGCTGTGCTGCAGGAGGGCATAAACCCACATTTGTCATCATAAATCAATCACCAGATGACACCCTGCCAAAACCATACAGAGAATTTTCGCATTAGAATTCATCATAGTGAGCCGTTTATAGAATGAAGGATCCTTAGGGTCCCCCACAGCCTTCAATATAAGACAAATTATCCCCTCACAATTAGGTAGGGGCAGAACGCAAGTCTTACCTCCAAGCAAACTTCCAGCAATTTTCCCCCAAAAGTGACTGAGTAAGCCTGATAAAACTTGGCAGAAAACCATCTCCCCCTGAGGCTTTGGCCCTATTTAGATCCGAGAGGGCAGCTCTGAGCTTCTCCAATATAAATTCCTCGTCCAGGTCATTTGCACTGTCAATGGAAAGACGGGCTAGGGTCAGCCCACAAAGAACCCCTCTATCACATCAGGGTGGGTCTCATCATCTGCTCGATAAACCATCGGAAAGTGAGTTACCAGGGTGGTCAGTATGTCCTGCCGCGCATAAGCTCACCTCTCGCCATGGCAGAACTTGCTTCACCCTTGTGGAGCCGTGTCAATGTTTGCTCACCAGTCTCAATGTCTGCTACAAGTTGCCGCAGGG
Organism: Pleurodeles waltl; assembly: GCF_031143425.1. Lineage (NCBI taxonomy): Eukaryota > Metazoa > Chordata > Amphibia > Caudata > Salamandridae > Pleurodeles > Pleurodeles waltl. The sequence goes on along the minus strand of NC_090444.1, from coordinate 202,083,136 downwards.
CCCCACACGTGTAGGAAAATACCACCTTGCCTGGCATGTTACCCGCATATTTCACTGTATATATGTTGTTTTAGTCTATGTGCCACTGGGACCCTGCCAGGCAGGGCCCCAGTGCTCATAAGTACGTGCCCTGTGCGTGTTCCCTGTGTGATGCCTAACTGTCTCACTGAGGCTCTGCTAACCAGAACCTCAGTGGTTATGCTCTCTCTGCTTTCCAAATTTGTCACTAACAGGCTAGTGACTAAATTTACCAATTCACATTGGCATACTGGTACACCCATATAATTCCCTAGTATATGATACTGAGGTACCCAGGGTATTGGGGTTCTAGGATATCCCCATGGGCTGCAGCATTTCTTTTGCCACCCATAGGGAGCTCTGACAATTCTTACACAGGCCTGCCAGTGCAGCCTGCGTGAAATAACGCCCACGTTATTTTACAGCCATTTACCACTGCACTTAAGTAACTTATAAGTCACCTATATGTCTAAAATTCCCTGGACTTTATGAGTGCAGGGACACCATTACACGCATGCACTATACATAGGTCACTACCTATGTATAGCGTCACAATGGTAACTCCGAACATGGCCATGTAACATGTCTAAGATCATGGAATTGTCACCCCAATGCCATTCTGGCATTGGGGTGACAATTCCATGATCCCCCGGGTCTCTAGCATAGTACCTGGGTACTGCCAAACCACCTTTCCGGGGTCTCCACTGCAGCTGCTGCTGCTGCCAACCCCTCAGACAGGTTTCTGCCCTCCTGGGGTCCAGGCAGCCCTGGCCAAGGCAGAACAAAGGACTTCCTCTGAGAGAGGGTGTAACACCCTCTCCCTTTGGAAATCGGTGTGAGGGCTGCGGAGGAGTAGCCTCCCCCAGCCTCTGGAAATGCTTTGATGGGCACAGAGGGTGCCCATCTCTGCATAAGCCAGTCTACACCGGTTCAGGGATCCCCCAGCCCTGCTCTGGCGCGAAACTGGACAAAGGAAAGGGGAGTGACCACTCCCCTGACCTGCACCTCCCAGGGGAGGTGCCCAGAGCTCCTCCAGTGTGTCCCAGACCTCTGCCATCTTGGATTTAGAGGTGCTGGGGGCACACTGGACTGCTCTGAGTGGCCAGTGCCAGCAGGTGACGTCAGAGACTCCTTCTGGTAGGCTCTCACCTGTCTTGGTAGCCAATCCTCCTTTGTTGGTAGCCAAACCTCCTTTTCTGGCTATTTAGGGTCTCTGCTTTGGGGAATTCTTTAGATAACGAATGCAAGAGCTCACCAGAGTTCCTCTGCATCTCCCTCTTCACCTTCTACCAAAGGATCGACCGCTGACTGCTCAGGACGCCTGCAAAACCGCAACAAAGTAGCAAGACGACTACTAGCAACCTTGTATCGCCTCATCCTGCCGGCTTTCTCGACTGTTTCCAGGTGGTGCATGCTCTGGCGGTAGCCTGCCTTCACCCTGCACCAGGAGCTCTGAAGAAATCTCCCGTGGGTCGATGGAATCTTCCCCCTGCTAACGCAGGCACCAAAAGACTGCAACACTGGTCCTCTGGGTCCCCTCTCATCCTGACGAGTGTGGTCCCTGGAACTCAGCAACTCTGTCCAAGTGACTCCCACAGTCCAGTGACTCTTCAGTCCAAGATTGGTGGAGGTAAGTCCTTGCCTCCCCACGCTAGCCTGCATTGCTGGGTACCGCGTGATTTGCAGCTGCTCCGGCTCCTGTGCACTTTTCTAGGATTTCCTTTGTGCACAGCCAAGCCTGGGTCCCCGGCACTCCTCCCTGCAGTGCACAACCTTCTGAGTTGTCCTCCCGCGTCGTGGGACTCCCTTTTGTGACTTCACGTGGACTCCGGTTCACTTTACTTCCAAGTGCCTGTTCAGGTACTTTTGCGGGTGCTGCCTGCTTCTGTGAGGGCTCCCTGAGTTGCTGCGCGCCCCCTCTGTCTCCTCCTCTAAGTGGCGACATACTGGTCCCTCCTGGGCCACAGCAGCACCCAAAAACCTCTACCGCAACCCTTGCAGCTAGCAAGGCTTATTTGTGGTCCTTCTGCGTGGGAACACCTCTGCAAGCTTCATCGCGACGTGGGACATCCGTCTTCCAAAGGAGTAGCTCTCTTCTTTCTTGCAGAACTCCAAGCTTCTTCCAACCGGTGGCAGCTTCCTTGCACCCTCAGCTGGCATTTCCTGGGCTCGTGCCCACTCTCGACACTGTCGCAACTATTGGACTTAGTCCCCTTGTCTTACAGGTACTCAGGTCTGGAAATCAACTGTTGTTGCATTGCTGGTGCTTGTTCTTCCTGCAGAATCCCCCTATCACGACTTCTGTGCTCTTGAGGGGTATTAGGTGCACTTTACACCTACCTTTCAGGGTCTTGTGGTAGGCTATTTTTCTAACCCTCACTGTTTTCTTACAGTCCCAGCGACCCTCTACAAGCTCACATAGGTTTGGGGTCCATTCGTGGTTCGCATTCCACTTTTGGAGTATATGGTTTGTGTTGCCCCTATACCTATGTGCACCTATTGCAATCTACTGTAATTCTACACTGTTTGCATTACTTTTCTTGCTATTACTTACCTAATTTTGGTTTGTGTACATATATCTTGTGTATATAACTTATCCTCATACTGAGGGTACTCACTGAGATACTTTTGGCATATTGTCATAAAAATAAAGTACCTTTATTTTTAGTACTTCTGTGTATTGTGTTTTCTTATGCTATTGTGCATATGACACCAGTGGTATAGTAGGAGCTTTACATGTCTCCTAGTTCAGCCTAAGCTGCTTTGCCATAGCTACCTTCTATCAGCCTAAGCTGATAGAAACACCTCTTCTACACTAATAAGGGATAACTGGACCTGGCACAAGATGTAAGTACCTCTGGTACCCACTACAAGCCAGGCCAGCCTCCTACAACACGTCATCCCAATACGGATCCCTCTCAGAATAGCCTTGAGTGCCTCTTATTCTGTGGCCCTAGTTTCTGTGGTACCCCAATTACCATCTAGGTACTGTCAAACAGAGCTCTGTCCCCAACGTCTCCCTACTAGTCACATCTGTTAGCAGATCGGGAGGCATGTGCCAGCACTGTGATCAACACCCCCCCAATGTAGAGTAAATACCACCAGGGCATGATCTGACAGATACCCCTCCAGGTGATCAACCCTCCATAAGGATCCTGGGTCGAGCCCCGTTATGAGAATCCTGTCCAAAGGACTGTAAGTATTTCATGTCACAGAGTGACATGTATACCCATGGGTTTGTGGATGAAGGGTACATCAATGTTAGAAATGGGGTCTCTAGTTGGAAGTGGTTTGTACCCTGTTCAAGTAGGGACACTCAGTCTAGTCATGGCAAGGGACCCACAGAGATAAGATAACCCTTACTCACCTCCTTGGTGGCTTGGCACAAGTAGTCAGGCTTATCTCAGAGGCAATGTGTAAAGTATTTGTACACAGACACACACACATGCAGTAACACTGTGAAAACAAACTGTGACTCCACACCAGTTTAGAAAAATAGCCAATATTTATCCGAATACAACAAGGCCAAAATGACAAAAATCCAACATACATAAGTAAAGATACAACTTTTTAAAGGTTTAAATGAGCCTTAATCCATAGGAATCAATGGCTGTATCTTTTTAGCACAAAGTACCTGGGATGTATCAAAAACAAAGATGATGTGGGGTGCAGGGGAGGTGAGGCCTCAAAAAGCAAAGCAATGCATTAGTTCATACTGCGCGGGGGAGGTAATGCGTCAATTCTTTCCTCGCAGGAAAGGCAATGGGTTGATTTCCAGACACGCAGCCTCAGTTCCTTACTGCAGTGCATGGTCAATGAGAAATAATCTCCTGGGGACGGTGCGTGGAAAATCCACATGCGCTGTGCTGATGGAGCCACAGTGAAACAGGCACTACGTCGAGTCTGCAGCCACGATACAGGTGCTGCATCGATTCTCCAGCCGGGGGACAGGCGCTGCATTGATTTTTCTGCTGCAGCGCATCAGTGCGTGGATTTTCTCCTTCAGGTGACCAGCTTACCTTCCAAGGGTCCAGGGACTGGAGTTGGCACCACTAGGCAAGTCAGGACTCTCAGCAGAAGAGCTCAGGCACTGGTAGATAAAGTCTTTGAGGAGACTTCTGAAAAGGAGGCATGCTCAGTTCAAGCCCTTGGAGAACTTTGGAAAGCAGAATGTAGAAAGCAATGTACAGTCCTTTCACTTCCAGAACAGAAGCAGCAAGCAGCATACCAGCACAACAAAGCAACAGGCAGAGTGACAGTCCCTCCTACAGCATCTAGTTCTTCTTCCTGGCAGAGTGTCCTCAGTCCAGAAGTGTTCTAATGTTGTGGGTCAAAGGTCCAATACTTATACTCTTTTTTTATTTTATTTTTTTAAATAATCAGGAGCACCAATTCAAAATCAATACGGTCAAATACACATTTACACATAACATTCTCCCTTACCCTCTCGTTAATCGAAATCCATTAATCTCCACACTCCTTTTGCTTTCTTCCCTGCTCACACACTCCGCGCGTAAACCTCTTTAAGCTTCCTAACTTGGTCGATTTTTGTGCATCAAACCTGGGGGGATCCTGTGACTTCCATTTTTGCAAAATCAAAGACTTAGCTATTAGTGATCCCATAAAAAAAGAATTGCTGCTTTCGCAGTCCCAATCGATATTGCACCAACGCAATTCTCAACAAGGATCCCTGCATATCTGGTTAGATATGAACTTACATTTTATTGCTCATAAACTCACCTTGTTCCAAAAATTTAACTATTTCAAGCAGAGAAAACTCATATGGGGCCAATTGGGTCAAGGATAATTACACCTGCTGCAATTGGCAGAAAATCATGGAAAGATTTGCTGGAAACGATCAGGAATATAATATAATGTACATTTGGAATAAAATGACATGCGCTTAAAATTGGCCCCACACAGGGATTTATGTGGCATAGAATTATACTGAACCCAGCCGGCAATATCCAATTCCCCCTTAGTAAAATATGAAACAGAATCAAGCACTAATCACACAGTAGTGTCATGTGTATACTGACAAAGTGTCCGATACCAGTTTCCCAGGCCAATGAGAGATTCACAAAATGTGCTTTATTGATATAATCCTTTACCACAGTCAATATCCGTAAATAGTCTTGAATCTGAAAATAAGAAAACTGTAAACACATTGGGACATTCCCTTGCTCTGTTACTCTGTTGCCATGATTTGATATGGTCATTGTTAGAAATGGGGTCTTTGGTTGGCAGTCAGGTTACCCTCTGTCCAAGCAAGGACCCTTACTCTAGTCAGGGTAAAGGATAATTACCCTCAGTTAACACCCGCTCACCCACTTGGTAGCTTGGCACGAGCAGGCAGGCGTAACTTCAGAGTCTAGGTGTAAAGTATTTGTACCAACACACACAGTAACTCAGTGAAAACACTACAAAATGAAAATACAGGTTTAGAAAAATAGGAAATATTTATCTAAACAAAACAAGACCAAAACGACAAAAATCCAACATACACAAGTCAAGTTAGTAATTTCAAAAAGCAAAAGAGTCTTAAATCCTTTAGTAAACATTAAAAACACTGTTAGCGTTGAAAAGTACCTGGGTAGCGTCAAAATAACACGCAGGGGCGAGTGTGCATCGAAAAAGGTTTGCGATGCGTCGAGTTTTCACCCACAAGCGAGACCGTGCGTTGTGATTCCTCTCTGCAGAAGAGCAATGTGTCGATCTGGGGAAGCACTCGGGTCCAGGCAGGCGTTGCATCGTTTTTCCACACTCAGCAAGGTTTGCGTTGAAGATCCTGCCGCACGGTAGAGCAAAACCACGCAATGTGGGTTAGGACGTCATCAGCCTCTGTCAGCGGGTGTTGCATGTCGTTTCTCCAGCTGCATGCGTCGATTTTCCAGCCACAATGCCGGTGGAGCATTGATTTCTGCCGCAAAGCCGGCGACGCGCTGCTTTTTCAGCCATGTCTTGGAAGGTGTGTCGATATTTTCCCAGCACGGCGGTCTGTGCGTGGATTTTCAGTCTTGGTCTGCCAGCTTCACCTGTCAAGGCCCCCGGAACTGGATAGGGCACCACTTGGCATGACAGGAGTCCCAGCAGAGAGTCCAGGTGCTGGCAGGAGAAGTCTTTGATGGCCCTGAGACTTCAACAACAGGAGGCAAGCTCAGGACACGCCCTTGGAGATTTCTTCAGAAGCAGGAATGCGGAACAAAGTCCAGTCTTTGTTCCCTTGCACAGGCAGAAGCAACAACTGCAGGATAGCTCCACAAAGCACAGTCACAGGCAGGGGAGCACTTCTCCTCAGCTCTTCTCCGGGCAGAGGTTCCTCTTGATGTCCAGAAGTGATCTAAAGTCTGTTGTTTTGGGAGGTCTTCTTATACCCATTTTAGCCTTTGAAGTAGGCTTACTTCAAAGGAAAGTGTCTCTTGTTTGTGAAATCCTGGCCAGGCCAGGCCCCAGACACACACCAGGGGGTTGGAGACTGCATTGTGTGAGGGCAGGCACAGCCCTTTCAGGTGTAAGTAACCACTCCTCCCCCTAGCACAGAAGGCTCATCAGGATGTGCAGGCCACATCACAGTTCCCTTTGTGTCACTGTCTAGAGAGAGGTGCAAACAGCCCAACTATCAAACTGACCCTGACTGAGAATCCACAAACAGGCAGGGTCACAGAATGGTTTAAGCAAGAAAATGCCCACTTTCTAAAAGTGCCATTTTCAAACACACAATCTCAAAACCAACTTTACTAAAAGATGTATTTTTAAATTGTGAGCTCAGAGACCCCAAACTCCACATGTCTATCTGCTCCCAAAATGAATCTACGCTTTAATCATATTTTAAGGCAACCCCCATGTTAATCTATGAGAGGGATAGGCCTTGCAACAGTAAAAAACACATTTGGCAGTATTTCACTGTTAGGACATGTAAAACACATTAGTATATGTCCTACCTTAAATATGCACTGCACTCTGCCCATGGGGCTACCTAGGGTCTACCTTAGGGGTGTCTTACATGTAAGAAAAGGGATGGTTTAGGCCTGGCAAGTAGGTACACACAGACTACAGTGGCAGGTCAGGGACATGATCATAGGGCTACTAATGTGGGTGGCACAACCAGTGCTGAAGGCCCACTAGTAGCATTTGATTTACAGGCCCTGGGCACCTCTAGTGCACTTTATTAGGGACTTACTAGTAAATCAAATATGCCAATCATGGATAAACCAATCAACAATACCATTTGCACAGAGAGCATATGCACTTTAGCACTGGTTAGCAGTGGTATAGTGCTCAGTGTTCAAAAGCCAACAAAAACAGGTCAGAAAGAAATAGGAGGCAGGAGACAAAAAGATTGGAGATGACCCTGCAAAAGGCAAAAAAGTCCAACAGTCGTCAACTAAAACATTCTCAAATCTATCAGAACCTAGTTTAGCCCATTCATTAATAAACGTCTACTTCAGGTTCAAGCTATTAATCTCTAGCTTCCCTCAGCCTCATGTGATAGTGCACCAAAGGAAACCAGTAGTTCTCATATATTTGCGAACATTTCTTGGCGAGTATATTGGGAAGTTTATAGCTTGATATTTTAGGCAGCTTTGGTAACGGTAGCTGCACCTCTACCTCCTTAAGTATTTCCTGAAGAAAAAACAATTTGATGCCACATCAACTACTAAGATGTGATTTAGCCAATCTAAACATGCTGCCTGATAGTATTTAGCACAGTGCGGAGGGCTAATCCCCAGTCTCCTCAATTTCAGCAAAAAATGTTTGCTTCAATGTAATGATAACATTAGAAAAAATATAGTTAAAAAGAGGGAGGATTAACATCTTAATTACTGCCACCGTCCCAGTGTTAATGAAGGAAGATGTTATCAGTTAGTCAAAATAGAGGCCGCCTTTTTAAGGGTGGCCAAATATTTCCATTTCTACCGATCCAAAAAACTATGGCCCTTGCGCCCCTTAGTACCACATTTGCAGCAAAATGTTTGCCTCAAATGTGACGCTAACGGGCCACTAACATAGCGCCATATTTACAAGGTAATGCAAACTAGGTTTGCACCACCTTGTAAACCCTTTGCGCCATATCATGGATAATACATGCATGATGTATGCAAAGGGGGCTTTCCCTCGTTAGGGGGTCACTACAAATGACGCAATGGAATCTACGAGATTCCATTGCACCATTCCTAGCGTTGTTTTTAACGCATGCTTAAAGCAGGCGTTAAAAATGAGGCTCCCATTGATTTCAATGGACTGACTTAACACTATACTCGATTAGCGTAATTTGTTTTTATGCTAATCCAATATAGCGTTAAAATAGAGTAAAAAAACTGATGCTATTGCCCCAAAGATGTGCCATGGTGTGCCGTATTTTAAATATGGCGCTACCATGGTGGTGTTAGGGGCCACAAGAGGCTGCAAGAAATTGTAAATATGGCCCTATGTGTGACAAAAATCCCTAGATATCTTAAGGGCAACTATGTGAATATTGCTCTTGCATCTCTCTGGGTAATATATCCGTAGAACAATGGTACAACAATGCTTCACTCTTAGCTTGATTAATTTTATATCCCCTGACATCTGTGAAAGACTGATTTTTTGTTTGGGTATAGTAAATGTTTGAGGCGGTTCCTGCTAAATAAAGCACAATATCGTCAGCAAATAGTTTAATTTTCAGGGCATCCTTCAGCGATGGCAAGATTACCGGGTCCTGTCTAATGGCAGATGCCATAGGTTCTATGAATAAAGAACCTGTAACATTGGGCAACCCTGGTGTGTACCCCTATGGATAGGGACCAAGCCAATTATCTGCGAATTGATCAAACTCTTTGCCTTGGCTCTAGCATATAGTTTCTGCAACAATCTAACTAGCTTGATCGGAAATCCAAAGCATGAAAGGGTCAAAAACAAAACCTCCCACTGGACATAACTGAATACCTTTTCAGAGTCTAACATCATTATGACAGCTTTGGTATTATTTATAGAAAAGTAATCAATCGCTTGGACAAGGAAGTTTGTGTTGGTGGAAATATATCTATCTGGCAAAAACCCATTTTGATCCCCGTTGACCACAGTAGCAGCCTCGGGGGCTAGACGTGATGCCATAATTTTGGTAAAAAGCTGATAATCTGCATTGAGTAGACTTATTGGCCGATAAGAGCCCGAATGGTCAGGTGGCTTATCTTTCTTTATGAAACTAATTATCACTGCTTCAGTAACATCTTTTGGTATATCGCTCCAATTCAAAAATTCATTGAATAAAATTAGTAAAAAATCCACTATTTGTACAGCAAATACCTTATAAAAATCATACGGAATGCCATCACTCCTGTGTTACAAAGGAGATAATCTTTTCCCTCATATCTCTACCCAGCTTCAGAATTCTGGCTGAGCTCAGAAACATATTAACTACATTAGGGGAAGAATTCCCCTCATAAGAATAAAGACCTGCCTAGTGTTCCAAGAACACTCTACCTTCATGCTCACTGTCGGTCACGATCGTGTTAAGTTTAGGATCCAGTACTGCCCTAATGATCCCCTAAATGCGTTGTTTATTGATAGACCACGCTAAGAAACACCCTGTATGTTAATTCTCATTATACACTTCCTGAAAACAGGTCTTTTGGTTAATAATCTCATGTGAGCCAAAATGGTCCTTCAGTTTCTGGCTTGCTTGTACTAACCTGGCTGTTTGAGCTGTTTTTAAATGATTATCTATCTTTCTGGCCTGCGTGAATTCAGTTTGCAATATAGCAACTTCTTTGCTCCTTGACTTATTTAAACCAAATTTGTAGGTGATATATTGTCCTCGAATAAAGGCAGTGCAGGCCCCCCAAATGGAATAGCTCTAGGCTGTACCTTGATTTCTTTGCCTTAAGTCATTTAACGCAGCCTGCATATCAGCTACCCCATTTTTCTCCGTCAACAAAGACATATTGATAGCCCATCGTGTCAACCTGCTCAACGTATCATCAATCTTTAAATCTACAAATGGAGCAGATTGATCAGAAAAATGATTTAACAAAATGCCGGATCCTGCTCTTCGTCAACTATGAGACAGTAAAAAATAATCAATATGAGATGCCGTGTTAAAGCGTTTGGAGAAACACGTGTATTCCTGTTCAGTGGGATGGTCCATTCTCCAAGGATCTATTAGAGCAAGGTCCCTTTTGATTTGTGCCAGGATCTTTAAAAAATTAGTTTTTTTCTGAATCTCATTTGGGCAAGAACAACCTTGTGTTGTGTCTTGTACCAGATTAAAGTCCCCCCAATTACAAATAATCTTCTTAAAGAGGATAAATGATCATAAAGCTCATATAACAGTGAAGCTTCATACTTTATAGGGTCATAGAAACTAACAAAATGAATTATTGTATTGGTGGTTCTCACAGATGCTAAGATCCAATGAGCTTTAGGGTTACACAACACTTGTGGCACTTCACCCGTGAACTTCGGAGTAAGCAACATAGTGACCCCCTAATAGCTGCCCCCGCTGAAGCAAACAAAGCTTATAAAATATACTTGGGGAGAGCCAGATGCTGTGCCGCAGCCTTTATGTGTGTTTCTTGAAGAACAATGTGCGACCCTGTTGATCTGAGCCATTGCAAGATGACCTAAGCGTACCTAAAATATTTATACCATTCACATTGCATGTGATAACCCTAAGCCTCTTTTCCATTGTCCCTTACTTAGTCGTGATGATTTGTCAAATCTACTCCTTCCCTTATGAGCTCTCATTTTCCACATTGAGGTCCTTCTTGCTTTCCTTTGCGCCTCCTTCTTCCTACTATTGAAAACCAATTCTCTTTGGCCCAAATAAACCACTCATTATAATTATTGTTTTTCCCCTGATTATCCTTTTTTACTGTTTGTGCCCCCACAAGTGCCCCATACCTCCCTTCCAGACCTTCCCACTCCCTCTAAGCCCAAGACCCTCCCAAGCTAGAGCCTCTTGAGGAGTTGAGAGGGAGTTTATCCGTGCCTGATGATTGGATTGGTTGATCTTGTTGAGCCTGTAGATCCTTCGTGCTCATACCACTAGGCTAAATATAGAGTAAGGGTTATTGTCCTTGATAACCCTTCTCTGTCTGCAGAAATGCTGTCAGTGGTAAAGTGATTTGATGTGGGCCCCTGCTCGATAATTGCTTGGGTCTGGTGTTTCCCGGGGCACCCCCTTCTGAAGCCTGCTTCATTTCCAAAGCTGATATAACAGACATGTCGACTTTCCTATTGTCTGAAGACCTCGATAGCATTGATATTCTTATGGGATGAATATAATTTATTGCTGACAATATACCTTCCAAAGATTCTGGGCTGACTAAACAGCCTGGACTATCGATACCTTTGTGTCCTGGGATTGTTTTGGGGCTCTTGACGATATTATGATCCTGAAGATTGGAGGTCTTGTAAGCTTTGCTGCCAACAAGAACTTGTAGCGAAATGTCCGATGAATGCCTCTTCATTCCTGCTTGCTACGTACTAATCTCTCCACGGGTCTTTCCGTGAGTCTAGTAATTAGCTACCACCTCAAACATATGCGCAGTGATAATTTCTGGCAAAAGAGTGCTGCACAAGGGACCACAAGCCACATCTACAGCTACGTAAACTGCCTTAGTGGCCTTCTGTGTATGTCTCTGCTTGAAAGGACCCCAATTAGGCTTTCCAAACTACCAGAGGCTGACTTACAGTTTATTTAACTTGTTGTCCAATTGTCTCTTGATCCACACCTTCGAAAGCTGCAGACAAACCGTGGGGGTAAAAGTCCACCCCATCTGCTAATCTATGTTGGAAGTCAATATACCTTTTATAAATTTAACTCCCTCTAGCTTCCAGACACCAGAGCAGTTTTTAAACCACATATATATTTTTTCCCAAGCAACATGAACAACATCGAAGTATACCATACCTCTCATCTCAGTTTGTTAGAAATTGAAAGTTGACACGCTCATCGTAGCGAGGAGCTTGCGTTTTCTTAATATCAAGGTTTCATGCAGGAGGTACTCTGACTGACTAACACAATACAGCCAGATGGAATGAGGCACAAGCGATATTTTGATTTGGGAGTGAAAGACTATGATCCTCGCAAGTACGTGGAATGCCTTACCACTTAATCTGCAAGGCTTGTTGGTCCTGGAGTACGCGCTCCTGCTTGAACCTGGAGAGGCACTACGCCTGGTCTCAACCGCTGGCTCAAAATCTCCTCCTCCTCCTTCTCTTGGAAGCAGCAGGATGCGGCTTGGGCTTTGGTTGTAGCTGAAACCTCCTCACTAAGCATGCTTCAGCAGTCTCTTGCTGTAAACCGGGCTGCCCTCCATCTTGGAACACCCTCAGCTGCCTTGGGATCCGGCCTAGCCACAGAGCATGACAGGAGCACCCTTGACCCTTCGAGCCTTCCCAATACTTATCATAATTTCTGCCTTTAAAGTAGTCAAACTTCAAAGGAAAGTCTTTGTAGTGCACAAGACCCTGCCTTTTCTGCCCTGGCCCCATACACACTCCAAGGGATTGAAGACTGCTTTGTGTAAGGACAGGTACAGCCCTATTCGGGTGCAACTGTCAGCTCCTCCCACCACTCTAGCCTAGGAGGACCCATCAGGATATGCAGGGCACACCTCAGCTCCCATTGTGTGCCTGTCTAGAGTGAATTCACAAACAAACCAACTGTCATTCTGACCCAGATGTGTATTCCACAGCCAGGCAGAGTCACAGAATGGCTAAGCAAGAAAATGCCCACGTTTTAAAAGTGGCATTTTCAAACTTACAATTTAAAAAACAACTTCACCAAAAGATGTATTTTTTAAATTGTGAGTTCAGAGACCCCAAACTCCATATCACTATCTGCTTAAAAGATATTTCAAGGCAATCACCATGTTAGCCTATGGGAGAGATAGGCCTTGCAAGAGGGAAACCCGATTTTAGCAGTATTTCACTATCAGGACATATAAAACACACCAGTACATGTCCCACCTTTTAAATACACTGCACCCTGCCCAGGGGCTGCCTTGGGCCTATATTATGGGTGATGTACATGTAGTAAAAGGGAAGGTTAGGGCCTTGAAAGTGGATGCACCTGTCAGGTCAAACTGGCAGCTACAAATGCACACACAGACACTGCAGTGGCATGTCTGAGACATGTTTACAGGGCTACTTATGCGGGTGGCACAACCAAGGCTGCAGGCCCACTAGTAGCATTTGATTTACAGGCCCTGGGCACACACGGTGCACTGCACTAGGGACTTACTAGTAAATCAGATATGTCAGTCTTGGAAAAAACAATCACCAATCCAATTTAGACAGAGAGCATTTGCACTTTAGCACAGGTCAGCAGTGGTAAAGTGCTCAGAGTCCTAAAGCCAGGAAAAATGAACTTCAGCACAGGATCAAAAACAGGAGGTCAGAAGCAAAAAAGACAAGGGAAAACCCTGCACAAAGGGCCATTTCCAACAGTCAACAATGAATGAACTGCATATTCTGAATAACTCGGTCAAGGGACTCCATTATTTGTGGGTTTGTTCCCAACCACGGTGGGTTCAGATCTCGATTCCCATCCAGGACACAATTACAATCTCCCATCCATATTATTGAGGAAGCCACACTGTCATCCAGCAACCCCTGCATTGTGTAATAGAACTGTTGATCGTCAATGTTGAGCTCATAGCTGTTCAAAATAGTAACGTCCCTGCCATCCAACGTGCCCTGCAGTAGTAAATTTCTCCCTTCCACCTCACTATACACGTGCCAAAACGGCATTGCAGGGGCCCCCCAGACCACCACCTCCTGGCATAGAAGGAGTACGAGGCACAAAAGAGTTGAACCCTCCATTTTTTAGCTATTGAATCTCTGTCCCCATCAAAAGTGTTTCCAGTAGACAGGCGATGTGAACCCAATGACACTCGAGGTACGAGTGCACTCTAATTTTTGTGTAATCCTGCAATACCCTGACATTCTATGTAAGGATATGAATATTATTAGCCATAAGTGTGTATGCCCCGCTCAAAAGAACAGCCCCCACCTCCAGCGGAAAGAGATGTCCAGCAGCTCAGCCCCCCAAGAGCATCACCAACACTCTCACTTGCACAAGCATTGCAGCAACAAACAATATCCCCCACGAACATTAGGGGAAGAAACAAACGGTAACTGACCCTCCCTACCCTGAATACACAGCCATAGAATAACCAAACATGCAGTCCATCCATAAGTTTTGTAGCTGCCAGGACCCGCAGCCAAAACTCCCCCCCCTCCACCACCGCCACCCCTCTGCACACCACCACAATGCACATCTTTGCACAACCATACCCCGAGTAACAAACAAAGCGATAATACCCAATATGAGTGAAGCAAGACTGCACCTCTCTGCCCTTTTTGGGAACCCTCCACCCCCCCACACAATAAATGAGGAAAAATTAAATTACAAAAGGGGGAAAGTACACATGCTAAACAGCCCAATAGACTCAGGCAGGGTCCCCTTCAACTATCAGGATCTGGCAATGATACATCCACTATCTGAACTGGTTCCATCCTTGTCAGCTCAAGCAGCTTGCACCACGATGAGTTCCAGGCTGCTGTCCAGAGTCCATTGAGCTCCACTGTCCACATTCTCTACCTGCGACCTCCAGTAGGGGCTCCTCGACCCCCTTTCCGGACAGGATCCTTATCTCCATGACCCCCTTTTGTCCTTGGGGAGCTTGTCCCACATCTCCAACCATCTGCACACTTCCTCCGGTGAGTCAGAAAAATTAGATTTGCCCCAGAGATCACCCGTAATCTGGCTGGGTAAAGACGCATGTATCAGAGGCCCATGGCGCGCAGCTTACCCTTAACTTCCAGAACTTTTTTGCAATTGCCCTGCACCTTGTGTGTGTAGTCTGGATAAATGGAGATCTTATCGTTCTCAAAGTGAGCATTATTTGTTTCTCAGGCCACCCGTAGGATACAGTCGCTATCCTTGTAATTGAAGATGTATGCTATGATGGCTCATGGTGGCCCCCCCAGGCCAAGGCAGTGCCCTCTCAGTGCTAAAGTAGGGCGACAACCCAGTAGGCTGCAGTGTGTCTTTATCCAGCATTCCACAAAACTCTCTGTCGCTGTTCCCTCCGCCCGCTCAGGAAAGCCCAACAAGAGTACATTGTTGTGTCATGATCTCTGCTCAGCATCCTCTGCCCTGATCTCCAACTGTGAGGTTTAGAGTTGACTGCGGCCATCTGCTGCTGGTGCACAGCAACCTCTGACTGCAGTTCTGCACTTTTCCTCTCCGCAACACGCACCTTATCTGACACCTTTCACAGATCAGCACGGAGGAGGTTCACTTTTTTATAGCCACAGTCTCAATCTTGCCCTCCAGTACCACTTGTGAGCCCTGATTAGCCACCATGATGTCATCCTGCGACGGCTCCTCCACCTGGACATCCGCAGCCCCCTCACCATGACCGGCACGCTGACGCGTCTATCTCTGTGTGGAAAGTGCTAACATAGTGTAGTGCTCCATGGTATTCCTCTGAGTGTGGCCTGATTGTTTGTTCCGCCTCATATCAGAGGCAGCAATTTCCATCCTCAGTGACTGCCCCCCTGAGGCCATACCGGGATATTAAGTGTCCGCCACACTGCATGCAGCCATCCCAGGCGGTGCAGCTGGTCATTATCCCTGCCTCTAGGATAAAAAGATCTGTTGCCATCGGAATGCTCCGGCTTCCCCCAACAGCTCTGTTCGCGGACTTCAGGCCAGCCACGAAGAAGCCGCCATGCAGCAATCATCCAGAGCAGCATGGCTTGCTTTGGTCAGCGTCCGGGGTGGTGGAGGAGTCACACAAGCCAGCAGCCCACTACACTCACGACCGCCCGGTCCCCAACCTCTGATGAGGTCACAGACAGCGGAATACTCTGGCTGCCTCTGACAGCACTGTTCTCAGGCCTCGGTGAAGGTGCTGCACTGCGCACCAATCCTTCAAGGCAGTGCAACTTGTGATGCTCAGAGTCCGAGGGGGAGTCGGAAGAGAGAGGCACGCAAGCCAGCCCAGTGCGCTCACCATCGCCCGGTCCCCTTCCTCCAATGAGGTTTCTACTGTAGCCGTCGGGAGTACATGTAATGGGTCTGCTGCAGCCGGGTGGCTGCTTTCCCACCCATATAGGCCTCAGCCTGCTGCAGCAGCCCAGCGCGTTCCATCTATTTCCGTACCCAGGATCAGCAGTGCTGGTCAAACCCGCACTTCCAATGGCACAGCAGGGCATCAGGAGGGGTCCCCGCTACTCCTGAGCTTCTGATGGGGGGTAATGGTGTAAGGATGTATGGAGCATCCTGCAGGACCAGTGCGGAGTTGCTCAGGAACGCATTCTGTCAGCCATCTTGCATGGCAATGCCCCAAACAATGAAAATAATAATGTTTTTCATTAGTGTTTGAACTTGAAATGGAATGGTTATCTAACGCAAGTCAGTTTGGTTGAGAACTAACCAAGGTGGTGGCAAGCCATCCCCAATCTTCCTGGAGCTTTACGATGGTGGGAGTAGCGAGCTTGCGCCATCTCCGGTCCAGGTTGTGACAAGAGATGGTTAATGACTGAGCCTCAGTCAATTGTTTGAAGGGGGCCTACTGCATTCTTTAAGAAAGACTGGGTCCTGCAAGTATTACCTAAGCCTTATGGGACCTGGCTTAAATCAGAATCGTACTCCTTCTATGAGAAAATAGCTGGATACCGAACTTTTGGTGGATAAGTGATTAATATTTTTCAGCCTTCTAAGTTCCTCTGATTCTCACTTATGGAGTTTGCTGCATATTCAGCTGTCCACATTACTATCGTTGCTTCCTTATGAGGAAATATATTTGAGGGTGTAAATTGCATGGTGGCGATGTTACTAGCATTTAGAAGACAAAGATTAGGGTGGGAAGCAAGAGGTTTAGTGGTGTTATCACGATTCAATACATCTCTGCTTCCTTTAGATGTGTACTCCTGGTGCCAGATTGTTACCAATATTGATGTGTCTTAAATTGTATTACTATTTAATAAGTCGGCTACCGGTTGTTCTGACGAGTCTGGTATTGCAAGCGTTCGTGCATTGACTTTTTCGGCACCTGACTCATGCAACTTCAGGTGCCATTTAATTCAGATGTTGAGATTCTGTAATTTCACCTTTGGGTAGGTAGCTTGAGGATGGTGGTAATTCTGGTGCATGACGATTTGCTTCTGCTACTTTACCCAAAGACGATCGCATGGGTTCTTCATGGGGATGCCAGACTGTTGACTGGCTGGTGGTAGGCGAGTTCTTTTGGTTTTGCAGGACCTGCGGTTGCACAGGCTGGGTCAATAATTGCACTCTGCGGAACGATAGACAAAGCACTATTTACTGGATTCTATGGATAGCTGTTCTATACTGCTGGAGAGGCTTTTTTAAAAATCGGAAATAATGTTTCTATCATAATGCCCTGTATTGCAGCTCTTAAGATCTTGTCCTGTTTTTTATTTTGCTTTCTGAGGGCCACCTGTATCAAAATCCCACTCTGCATGACCTGAATAGCCAATTTTAAGAAATCGCTATTTAGGGAATGCAAAATGTAACAAATAGCGATTCCCTAATAGTAATTCCACCAGAATCGCAATTTCTATTAGGGAATCACTATTAGAGATTGCGACTCCATTCATTCCTATGGGACTGAAGACCATAGGTGCGAATAGTTTTGCATTTCCTAATTTGTGATTTCCTATTAGGAATTCGCAAATTAGGAAATGCAAAACCAAGGGTGCTGAGGGCATGAGGCCCCCTTTGATTCACCCCCCCCAAAAAAGTTGTTCACATGTAAAGCGCACACATGCCCTAGGGGCATGTGTGTTCTAAATGGCACTTTAAAAAATTCATTTTTTATGCATTTTTTAAAATTGCACATGGTTACCATCAACTTGGAGTTGATGTTAATAGCATTTCCTAAATGCACAGTTTGCATTTAGGAAATGCTTGTTACATGTGCATAAGGATTCACAAATAGGAATTCCCTTTTTGCTATTTCCTATTTAGGGAATCATAAATTGCGATTCCCTATTTGGAGTCGCAATTTTAGGGAATCGCAAAAAATTGTGATTCCCTCAAATGGGACTGCAATGCCTTTCGTACATTGTGAAAGGCTTTTTTTGCATTCGCAAATGGTGAAATTTACAGATTCGTACCGTTTGCAAATGCAAAGTCTTTTGATACATCTGGCCCTCAGTCACTTCCTTTTGCGTCTCAACAGATGATTGAGAGGGCGGCAACTGGTTAAAGCTGGTTCATGTTCTGGGTTTTTAGGTACGTTTACATGCAGGAATGGATGCTATAGGACGCTTTTACTGTTGTTTCGGTGCTATTTGTGTGTTCGAAAATGTGCGAGGGGTCGTGGATTTCCGCTTGGCAGGTGATGACGTTTTTTAGTAAGTGCTTCTTTTTTGGCGGAATCGGAATGAATAGTAAAGGGATTTGCAAATCAGCGCTGGGTGGCGGCACTGAAGAAGGTGCGGTCACTTGCACGTTTTTATCAAGGTGTTGCACTGCATTGACTTTTTTAACCTCTCCCACTGCGGACGGCTGGGAAACTAACTTGTCAATGAGTATGGCACAGCCGCAGGCTTTCGTGTTAGATGCTGGGATGCAGATGGTTCACTGCTAGTGGAATTTAAACATTAGGAACGAGAATCAATGCTGATGTATACTGAGCTAAAGTCTCCAATAAGGAGATTTGTATATCAAATTTGTTGGACTGTGTCAATTAATTGTTGCCAACTCCTAATATCCAATGGAGGGTCTGCAACTCGATCGCAAACAACAGGCGAAACAGTTGGAAAGTCAAGGGGGAACATTTGTTCCGGAGTACCCGGGTCACTTGCACTCATTTCATAGGGTGGAGAAGCAAGGGGGGCAGGGGAACCTCTCCCAATTACTTTGTTCCTACCAGTCTCACATCTTGGGGTGGAAGAGGAAATGTTTGGCAATGATTGTTGAGCACTTGACTGCGCATGTTGCTGCATTGAGGAGTCTTCATCTGGTACAACGTTTTTTGTACTAATAGTTGGGGCGTCAGTTGAACCAAAATTTGGTAATGGCCTGAGGTGATGAAGCACAATTCTGCTGATTGATAATTTTTTTTGTAAATGTGGACTTGATGGTTACATCTGTTTTCAGATTTTAATGAGGATTTAGGCTTATTGAAATTAAGTTTGTGGTAGTTTGCTTGGGCAGTGTGTTAATGAACTGCCCTGCGGTATATGCAGAGTATCCCATTGCTTGCAGTGTTGAGTGGACTTAGAGGAGCCATAGAGCTGGCAACACTCCACCAGCTTCCTCTGCAGTCGGATACAAAGCTGGCCCACCTTCTTTCATACATGAAAATTTAGATGGCATTTTAGGCAGTTTAGGCTAAAGGTCAACCATATTCAGAAGTGGTGAAATTAGAGCAGCAGTATTGCTGGATGTAGGGCTTTGTTTTAATTTAGTGATTGGTGGGACTGCAGCAGAGTTGATTCTGCGTTTCCTTTTACGTTGGAGTATTGTAGGCTCTCCCCTGTGTTTGCCTGACCTCATTTGGTGCTGTTTGTAGCAGGATACAACTATAAGTCAGCGGTATTTGGTCGTATTTCCTTGTTGCTACACCAAATATCAGGTCTGATTCACAAAGGTAAACTTAGACCAAAAGTCTAAGTTGAGACCAAAAGTCTAAACTTCCATCAAAGGTGTAACTTTACTATGAGTAAAGTTAGACTTTTGGTCTAAGTTTAGACCGAAAGTCTAAAGTTAGACTAAAAATGTAACTTTACTGGCAGTAAAGTTACACTTTTGGTCTAATTTTAAACTTCTGGTCTAAACTTAGACCAAAAGTCTAACTTTACTATGAGTAAAGTTAGACTTTAGATCTAAATTTAGACTTTTGGTCTAAGTTTACCTTTGTGAATCGGGCCCATCTAGTGTCTAATGACTGTTATCCAAGTTACTCCACCTATCAATGCATTACTTGGCATTTCTTTGCTGAAATGGCCCAGGTGTTTCTTGGATTGATTAAAAATAATTGAAGGTAATTGAAGGGTTAAAATAGGTCTTGAGCGATTCAGTGAGTCAGCAAAAAAGAGTTTGAACTGCCTTGCGGCGATTATAATTGTTTAACTTACAGATGACGAACCTAAAGCACAGTGCAGACTTGCTGAAAGACGGGTATGGCCTACCTACAGGTTACTTGTCAAAATCGAGGGAAGTTCAACTGCTTTTTTGCACAAAAAATGGGTGCTGTCCTTCATAAATGGCTTGAATATTTCCATATAACATGATGCACTGATTCAATGACCAGAGGCTACAAAATGGATAATCCTGAAATATTTACCTCTGTAGCATGTTACACCTAGACTGCACAGCTCATTCTAAGAAGGAACTAAATTAGATGTAGCTTACTCTACCAACATTTGTACTAAGAGTATTGTAAGAAAGTGAGTTATTAACTGGGGTAGATGCAATTCAATCACAAGGAATAAGACCACAAAGTTGTCAAGGTAAAACATAATTTCAATAATATAAACGTAGACTCAACTGGCTGGTAGCTATGGCACATCACAGATAGGCTTAATTTAGGAAAATGTGTGAAGTATTAAGCAATCACAATACCGTTAAAATGTAAACACACAACACAATGACAATTCCACAGACAGTTTATAAAAATGGAGACAAAGTTAATGAGTAAAATGACACAAAACCAATAATGGGAACTGCGGATATGATTTTCTTAAAGATTTAAGGCAAAAAGTGCCAATCGGTAGTCACTTTACAGTTGACTGGGACCTAGGCATGGTCTACTACAGTGGTCTTCAAACTTCCTAATGCCGTACTTTGATAGTGCATGTGTCGAATATACTAAGCGGGTTCATCCTGGTCATACATTTTACCTTCTGAATCAGAAATTGAAGATTAAATACTCAAGTAGGGCAAGGTTACAGGTTGTATCCAGCAAAGTCCTCTCGTAGCTGGATAGCCATTTGACGAGGTCTCTTTGAAGCTGCTTGTTTTAGCATGAAAAGGTCCAAGCAGGAGCTCAAAATTCTCCATCAGGGCAAGCCAGAAGCTCAGTATCCCATGAAGTCTCATCGAAATCAGATACCTTTGCTGTGAGGTCCCCCTTATGATCTTGAGTTTTTGGAAGTCAAAACATTTTCTATGTCCTAAATGTTCAGAGTTTCTGGAGCAGCTCCTCTTCACCACCTCCAAAGCTCCCAGGACCTCAGTGACAGTACTTTCAGGACAGGAATCACTCCAACAGAGGCCACAAGAAAGGTCCAGTCTAGTCCAGTTGCTACTGGTCACCTGGGCACTTCATGAAAAAGGCCTCTTGCAGCATTTTGTGTCACTGTAGCCAATGAGGAGGCCAGCCAACAGATGCTTTGAGCCCACCTTTTAGTCCTAACTACAAGTGGGAGTAGGTCCGGCACTTTCACACAGGTTTCAAGTAGCAGGTCCAATCCTCCTCTGTTCTTCCACAGGTAAAGAAAGTTTTCTACTGAGATATGAGTGAGGTGCCACTGTGGGATCTACTAGCCAGTGGGTGACAGTGGCTCCTGGATGCTCCCTAACCAATGAGAATTTTTTTCCAAAGGGCAAGCCTTCCCACCTTTGCAGCATACCGTGTTTGCCTGAGTGCAACATTTGGTGGGCAATTTAATATGGCAGAATATTTCTACCCCTGAAGGAAGCTTGTGTGCTGCTCAGTGGTGTACTTAGGTAAATTCACTGTCCCCCCCTCTTCAGCTACACTAAACTTATTTTGCGACCAGCATACCCTCCTACTGGGCTAGTGCCAAACTGGCTACAAAGGACCTATCAACAAAAGGCTTTTCTTCCCCAAGTCTACCTTTACACTTAACTATGAATGAGCATGGGGTGAGTGGCCAAGATGGCAGCCTCAACAGTCAAGCCTTAGACAGCTCCGTGTCTGACCTGTTATAAGCCACTCGGAATCCTGCCCATTCCCTACCGTAGCCTGCATAGCCCCGTGCACTGCTTACTGCCCCAGCTGGGAGACCGCATTGTGAATGTTGCAGAGTGTGAGTGCCCCCTCCTCTGGTTCGGAAGCAGATGGCCACGTAGCAGGAGACGACGGCCAGGGTGAACATTGCCGATGTGGCCCCATTGTTGCGAGGGGGCCGCGATCAGAAGACAGGCTACCCCATGAAGTGAATCTGCGAGGGCTCCAGGTGATGGCGATCCTGGAGGCAAATTCTTCATGAGAGTGGATTCTGCAGGCCAGTCAACCTTTGAGGCGAGGCATACTGCCTGCGTGAGGAAGTTCCTGTCTGTAAAGCCACCACATGCTCTGCCCTTGGATGGGGGAGCCCCCTCTGGTCAGACCTGCTGGAGGCGACAAGGCTGGCACCATGCTGGGGGTGAACTTTCTCTCCTGCTGAGGCACGCGTGATCCTCCTCCCCTGTGACTCACTGTGGGACAGTGCCCACATGGACACTACAGCTGAGAGACATCCCCTGAGGCACAGAGACCGACCCTATATCGCCTTTAATTATTGGACTGGCACTTCCTGCTAACTGCTGTAGTGAGGGGACCCTGCCCCGGTTAGTCGATGGGGCACTCCCCCTGGGGGGTGTGTGCTCTAGGAGTGCGACCTGCTCTGGTTGGGGCCCTCCTCCCCCCTGGATTGGGGACCCAATTACACTTGGTGCTGTGAGGTGGCACTTGGTGCACAGAGGTGGATCAGCCCTGCTGCCCTTTCCTGACTGACCAGGCTGGGGGCCTCCTGAGGGCAGACCTCCCTAAGGTGGCAGAGAGGTCACTGGCCACTAAACAACATGTCACCAAATTACAGGGGGAAGTCTCCACATTAAAGAAGGTGCTCTCTAGCCTAACCGCCAAGATAACGGAAATGGAGCGTTGTGCTGAGGATCCTGAGGGCCGCTCCCGGAGATTCATCTGCACTTTGTTGGCTTCCCCGAGGGTGTGGATGGCTGAGAACCTTAACTTTTTCTGGAATGCTGGATCAGGGAGACCCTCCCAGCGGCAGCTTTATCCTCAGTATTTGTTGTCGAGAGAGCCCACCGCACCCTTGACCCAGAGCCTCCAAAGGGGCATCACCATGCACCATGTTCGACTACAGGGACAGAAACGCCGTCCTACGAGCAGTCCGTCAAGCTGGAGATCCTAAATATGAAAATCATGTGATTTGCATATTCCCAGACTACACTAAGCAAGTACAACAAATGCAGATGACCTTTGGGGGAGTAAAACAGAAGCTCAGAGGAATGGAACTCAGATACATGCTCCTTTACCCCACTAAATTGAAAGTGCTCCACGCATACCGCATGCACTTCTTCACTACCCCTAAGGAGGCCTGGGACTGGCTGGAGGAGTACGGGGTTAACCAGATACCTGCACAGACCCTTGGGAACACTGTGGACAGGCCTTCTAAGATCCATTGGTCATGTCCTCCTGGTCCTCCCAGTGTGTGGAGTCCGAGGCAATGGTACTGTGGCCCTGGGGAGACAACGTTAAGAGTCCGAAGAGATGAGGGCACTGGTGAAGGCTGTGACGGGCTCCAATTAAGACAAATGTATACCAGATACTGTGGAAGATGTTCCAACAATAGGTGGAGACTGATGACTTGCCTCTTGCTTTGTGCGGTTGTGGCCTGGTCCCCCCGCCCAGGGTCTGGAGGGGTGACCCATCGCCCGCTGAGGTGGTGGATCTACTGATCTGGCCTGCTGGGACTTGTGGCTTACTGGATGGGCCATATGTACTGCTTAATCACTGTATTGAGAGTTGTACGGGGAGATGGTGACAGAGTGAATCAGTCGCCACCCCTTACTACATACCGTGGCCTTGATACTCTATGTACATTGGTGGGTGCGGCAATTGCGAGTGACTGGAGATGGTTTGGGTGATGTATGCAGTGCTGAGAGATAAGTGTGTGAGTGACTGAGTGAGTGGACGACCTGATGTGGAGGGGCTTGGCTGGACTCCACTACACGCTGTTGTAGCCGGACACTCCCTCCCATGCTGGTACTTGACTTGTGTGATGGAGTGAGGTAAGGGGGGGTACTTGATCTAGATAGGAAGACACAAGTAGGTTGTCAGTGTTTATACGGGGCTGGGTGGGTGTATGTTATGACTGTTATGTTGATTCAATGGTAGAGTTGAAGAAGGGAGGTTGGGGGTGCTGTGGTAGTACCCAGGGGGAGTTAGCATGCAGCTGGGACAATGACCCACTTCAACTTCTTGTTGTGGAATTTCCTTAGCCTTAATTCATATGTAAAGCGTTATAGTGGACAATCTTATTTGGCAGGCAGGGCATACACATCACGCTGCTACAAGAGACACACCTGACTGAGGAGGAGGCTTGCAGGCTCCACTGACGTGGCGGGGACAACTCTACTCTGTCACATATTCCAATTATGCTTGTGGGATCGAGATATGGGTGGCACCATGTGTTCCTTTTCAAATACAGGACTTTAAAGCAGATATTGAGGGAAGGTATCTCCTGCTGCATGGCCAGGTAGATAGGGAGGAGATGAGTTTGCTGAATGTCTGTGCTTCAAATCTTGACGATGGAGCCTTTTATCCGGAGTTAGAATGGGAATTGCTGCCATATGTTGGGCATATGTTGGGATCCCCCTGCTCTGGGCTGGGGACTTCAACTGCGCCTTGGATGGCCGCCTGGAACAGTACCCGCCTCGTCTTCACACCAAGCCACATATGTCGGGTGCACTGGTGAAGTGATGGAGTCCCTGCAGTGTATGGATTTTGGTGCCCCAGTTAGTTCTACACTCAACAGCCGGCTTTGATGCCCTCAGGGGTGGCATTGGACATCGAAAAGGCCTTTGATACACTCAGATGGGAGTACCTCTGGACCGTGCTGAGATGGATGGGACTAGGCCCGATAATCATATCACAGGTAAAACTGTTATATGTCTACCCCATGGCAAGGGTTAGGAATGGCAGTTCCCTATTGAGTGTGGCACAAGGCAAGGATGCGCGTTGACTCCTTTTTGCCTTGGCCATGGAGCCCTTGGTGATCTGACTGCATTGCCACATGGCCAGCTGGGGCGTACCAGTGGGAGGAGATACACAAGTCATCTCTCTGTATGCCAACAATGTGCTCCTATATGTTACGAACCCAGAAAATTCAGTACAGTCACTATTTAGTATCTTGTCGGAATTCGGGCTTCTGGCCTGCGAGTCAGCTGCCAGAAATCGGTGGTGTTCCCTCTTGCGACCCTGGCACATGGCGTGTTCAATAAAAACATGTTTAAAAAGAAACTATGAACTGTAATTCCTCACCTTTAGTACCTGATCCCTTTCAACTTAAAGAAGTTCTGCAACCTTCCCCAGCTTTACTTCCTCAGTTGACATCTGTCACATATGTCACACCCAGGTCTTCAAGTAAAAGGCCTAAGCCATTGTTTCTGCCATGGAAGAAGTTTTCACATCTCATTACAGAAAAGCACTGGCAGAGCCATCTGCCAACAGGCTAATGGTAGCTAGCCCACTATAAGCTCAGCCAGGAAAAGTGTTATTTATTAAATGCTCCTAAATATTTAGAAAAAAGTCTGACAACTGAATTGGATTCTTAATAAACATTTAAAATAGTGTTTGAATTATTCTAGTAGCTTCTCCCAGATCGGAGATAGCAGGATTATGATTTGCTAAGCTCTAGCATAGAAGTCCTTTATAGTGATATAGCTTGAAGCTAATCACTGTAGTTACATGCCAGCATTAAATCTTTGCATGTACCACTTTTAACTACTAGGCACCCTACCATGTGAGCTACATGATATGATTAGGGTGGACTTATGCATTATTTAAAAGTAGGGTTCTTTCCTGTCAAAAATTGTTATTTTGACAAGATTGCTTGCAAGTTCAAAAGCTGCTGGAGTCGGGCTGCCCAGGGAATTCTCAAGCAATCTTTCCTTTGTTACCCTAGTGGATGGCCCAACATCTGCTGCAGTCCTCAGGGGACTTAATTTTTTTATGCCATTGATGTATTTCCTGCACCATATATTTTCTGGGAAGTTACACATTCCATTTAGGATTTAGCTATTTTCATCATGTTTTATGGGTCACAGCACATATAAAAGGTACTGGGTAGCAGTGCCCCAGTTAGTTCAAAAACCAGCAGCACCAGTCTAAAAGAAATTGGCAGACAATAGAAACGGGGTACTTTTTCACATGTATTTACACTGTTTCACCTGTTTATACCTCTTTACTATTATTAAAAGTCTCTTATCTTAAAGCATAATTTATACATGTATTAATTATTTATTAAAAGATTGTATTGGTATGGCTTATGCTAAAAACAATAATGCTATGTACTCTTGCATCAATATAAGGATTGGTTTGCTTTGCTATGATCACTCTATTTATAGCCCTCAAAAACAGGCAGAGTTAAAACAAATCTCTCACAATTTTTGCAATGCTTCAAGTGGTGGTCAATATTTCGTATAATGGCTGTTCCACCTACTTGCAGCTTCAGGAGAAAGAGGCGTGACACCCAAGGATAAATCCAAACATCTATACATTTTTGAAAACTAACAGATTCTGGATTTCACCAAAGGGTCATTTGTGTAGATCGCTCAAAGTTTTCCCAAAGAAAGTAATTGGTGAATTAAAAAAAAATAGTAATAGTAAGTAGGAAAAAATAAATAACAGTGTTTTCATCTTTGAGTTTTAGCACAGGAATCTGTGGGTAAGTGAAGGATTTGGGAATGAGGTTGGTTGTATCGAAGGAAACCTACAAATGCCCAACATTTCTGAAAAAAATATACCCAGAAGAGAGGAGAGTGGGACTGCATGCAACGATCCCATTGCCTTCTCTTATTCAGAATGCTGTGTAAACGTCAGGCTCTGGGTAAATGCACATAATTTCCTACATATTTCTGTGAGTCCAGAATCATTGGGAATGACAAAGGTCCTATCACTCAGCATTTCCACACTTCTCACAATGAAAATGGTACCCCACTTTTACATGTAGGTCTAATGACCGGGACAGTAAAAGACCCAAAGCTCAGCATGAAAACGTCAAGATTTTTCTTTTCAATTATAAGCAATATTGGGGATGTGATGTTAGGACCTAGGTTCGGCCAGAATCCAGGGAAGCCTATCATCCCAGACATTTCTGAAAACATGACACCAGACGGAACCCAGCATGGTGTGTCATGTATGGAGTCCACTACTTTGTATTACCCCAGAATGCCTTGCAAATATCATATTGTGACAAAAGTCCTACCACCAAGCTTATTCTAACAAAAGTGGGAGAACACTTGTCTGGAAGGACCTTTCACTATGGACTGGAAACTGGAAAGACCCAAAACAGAATAGTGGAAATTTTTGGGCTATAGGTAGGTGCTGTATTTGAGCTCATAGTTGAATGGCATCTAAAGAACCTCACAAACCCATGGTATTCTGGAGAAGTAGGAACCAAGGGGAAGCGATGATGTACTAGCTTGCATGGATCTGATGAAGCTTTCCAACCTAGAACACCCTACAAACATCAGACTATGGCCCTCATTACAACCCTGGCGGTAAAGGCCGCTGACCGCCGTGCTGACAGCTGCCAACATACTGTGGCGGAAATCCGCTACAGGTATTATGACCCACATCTAGAAATCAGCCACAATGCAGACACCCACACAAGTCCGCCACACCAAAGGTCAGTGATAAACTGGCGATAGCAAAACCCACACCGTTAAGCCAACAGAAATACGCCTACACTATCACGACCCACGAATCAACGTGGCAGTCTTTCAACCGCGGTAATCCATTGGTGGGACACACCGCCGTGCTCAAAATACACACACACTTACAAAACACAACCACATTGGACAATTCAAACTACACACACCTGACACCCATACACACACCGCACCCACACACTCACACCACTATTAAAAACACACCCACATTACCCACAACCCCCTACAGCGACATTTTTGGAAGAAGCAGAGAGAGAGAATAGCAAAGACAACACCAGCATCCAGAGGTACACAACACCATCACTCATACACCATCCACACCCCTCAAAAAACACACCCCAACACATCACCCCACAAATCACATCAACAATCACCTCACACATCACCCACACCACATCATGGCATCTCAAAGACACCCCAGGTTTTCTGAGGAGGAGCTCAGGGTCATGGTGGAGGAAATCATCCAGGTAGAGCCACAGCTATTCGGATCAGAGGCGCAGCAGACGTCCATTGCAAGGAAGATGGAGCTATGGCGGAGAATTGTCGACAGGGTCAACGCAGTGGGACAGCAGCCAAGAACACGGGATGACATCAGGAAGAGGTGGAATGGCCTATGGGGGAAGGTGTATTCTGTGGTATCCAGACACCAGGTAGCAGTACAGAGGACTGGCGGTGGACCCCCACCTCCTCCCCCACAACTAACAACATGGGAGGAGCAAGTCTTGGCGATCATGCATCTGAGGGCCTCGCAGGAGTAGCTGGAGGACTGGACTCTGGTAATGCAAATCTTTACTATTATATCCCCCACCCTACCTGCATGCCATCACAAACACCTACCCCAACCCTTACACCCATCACCCCAAAACCTCACAGATACCCCACTATCACAACCCACACATTCCAATACCAAGCCCTGCATGTCACAACAATGCATGGACACCCATCACAGACCTGCATGGACACCCATCACCAAAGCATGTCCAGTAGAGAGACTCGGCAAGGGCATACAATCACCTCTCACACAAGGGCCAAGGCGATAATGCAAGCACAGGAGTAGAGGTAAACTCACCCATTGCACAAGATGGCACACACAGATACAATAACTATACATTTACACCCCAACAGGACCCCTACCCAACGTCACCGGACAGGAGGTGCCAGCCATATCCAGTCCCCCCACAGAAGAGGACCAGAGTGACGACAGCAGCTTTGCACGCCTGGATCAAGATGACCAGCTCGGCCCATCGGGGACCTCTGGACAGTCTGTTCCCCTGCCACAGTCCCAAATCACCAATGAACCTCCCCTCTCAGGAAACTCCACCACAGCACCCACCCAAACGGGCCCATGCCACTGCCCCCAGGAAACGTCAATCAGCAGTGTGTCCACCACTACAGGGACTCCAGGCAAACCCACCAACACAGGACGATCAGGGACCTGGGGTCAGTGGCAGTGGGTACACGGTTCAGGGGACAGAGGCACAGGACAACAGGGAAGCTGGGAGGATTGCTGTGCGACAGGGGAAGGACAGGCCCAGGGAACCCACGCTCCACGAGGCACTCTCCAACATCATGGGAGCATACCACCATTCCCAGGAGACCATGGGCACGGTACTGGACAAGTTTCAGGAGACCCAGCGGCTGCAGGAGGAACAGTACCTGGGGATCAGGGAGGACTTGAAGTCCATTAACACCACCCTGGTCACCATTGCAGGGGTGCTGGCAGACATGGCCAACACCATGAGGGAGACAGTGGCACAATAAAGGGCACCTGACACCAGCCCAAATGATGAACAGCCCTCCACGTCCGCCGGCACTAGTGGACAGGAGGTCCCGCCACAGGACCAACAGGCCACCAGCACCCCACCCCCTGCAGAAGGAGAACTACCCCGCAAACGGTCCCTGCGATCCAGGCACAAGACAGAGAACATTGCCAAGACCCCCGCCAGGAAATAAGACTCTCCTGATTGTCACCCTTCTGTCCCACTATGTTACCCTGACCACCCTGAACTCCCATTGCTCCACTTCCTATGTCCCCTTGGACAATGCACATGTGATACAAAGAGACTGGACTCCACCATGGATATTCCTCCACCATCACCCCAGCCCATTGCACATCCCCCTCCACTTATTAGCACTTAAATAAACACCCTTGAATCACAAAACAATCTGGAGTCAGTCTATACTTTCACAAATGTGTTATTACAACCTCTTTGACAAATCTCAATGTTAATGTTCATTTGCACATACCAAAGTATGAGAGTTGTTGGGCAGCAGTGAACATAGCAGAAGGCAGAATGTGGTACCCAGATCTGTGAAAAGGAAAGCTAAAGTGAACTGTCAGGGTCCATACACAGAGGTAAAAAGGCAGACTTATACAATGTCCTACAGTAGTCTGATATGAGAGGAGCAGTGCCAGTCTCTTACCTGTGTCTCACTGGAAGTACTGCATGATGATGTTTCGGTTATCAATATCTTCTTCTTCTGCCTCTTCTTCACTGTCCACAGGCTCCACAGCTGCCACAAGACCAACATCAGGCCCATCCTCCTGCAGAAAAGGCACCTGGCGTCGCAAAGCCAGGTTGGGCAACATACAGCATGCCACGATTATCTGGCACACCTTCTCTGGTGAGTAGTATAGGGAGCCACCTGTTAAATGGAGGCACCAGAATCTGGCCTTCAGGAGGCCGAAAGTCCACTCTGTAATCTTCCTAGTTCGCCCATGTGCCTCATTGTAGCGTTCCCCTGCCCTTGTCCTGGGATTCCTCACTGGGGTCAGTAGCCATGACAGGTTGGGGTAACCAGAGTCACCTGCAAATGTTGAGGGATATCTGTTAGACATACACCAACCCTTAGGGACTATCCCATACCCAGACACCTATTCATACTGTGTGGGAACCTTGGGCTCACCTATTAGACATACAGTGCCTCTGGAGTTGGCCCATCACATAAGGGATGCAGCTATTCCTCAAAACGTAAGCGTCATGCACAGAGCCAGGAAACTTAGCATTCACATGAGAGATGTACTGGTCTGCCAAACATACCATCTGCACATTCATGGAATGGTAGCTTTTACGATTTCTGTACACCTGTTCATTCCTGCGGGGGGGACAAACGCCACATGTGTCCCATCAATGGCACCAATGATGTTGGGGATATGTCCCAGGGCATAGAAATCACCTTTCACTGTGGGCAAATCCTCCACCTGGGGAAAACGATGTAGCTGCGCATGTGCTTCAGCAGGGCAGACAACACTGTGGCCAACACATTAGAGAACATTGGCTGTGACATCCCTGATGCCATGGCCACTGTTGTTTGAAAGGAACCACTGGCCAGGAAATGGAGCACTGACAGGACCTGCACTAGAGGGGGGATACCTGTGGGATGGCGGATAGCTGACATCAGGTCTGGCTCCAATTGGGCACACAGTTCCTGGATTGAGGCACGATCAAGTCTGTCGGTGATAATGATGTGACTGTCTTCCATTGTCGACAGGTCCACCAGGGGTCTGTACACCGGAGGATGACGCCATCTCATCATTTGCCCCAGCGGATGTGCCCTATGGAGGAGAATGGTGAGCAGAGGGCCACGTACCACATAGGTTGCACAAGGGTGTTTTTCACAAATGTGATTTAAACGGTGTGTGGCGCTGGCTGTCCGTATTCCTGCCCAAATGTGCTGTGACGTAGTTAGGTGTCCTGCCATGTGCCCCCCTGAAAAGGCGGCTGCCTAACCTGTAAGGAGGGACAAGGGGAAATGAGGTAACTGTGCTGGCATTGTGCAGCATCGCGGTTGGCGGTCAAAGACCGCCGTGCAATTCAGCATTGGTTTTCATTGGGCCCTATGGGTTCCAGAAGCCAATGACGATGTACGCCGGCGGTGACGGTACGCACTGCCGTGGACGTGACCGCTATTTTCTATCTGTTCACTCACTTGATACCTGACCTTTAACAGGAGAGGACCTACACTGCAAGTGCTGCTGTGACCTGAGTCTGGAAGCGACAATGGCTACAGTGTCTGGGGAAAGGGCCCCTGCCTTCACCGCAGAGGAGTTGGACAAACTGGTGGATGGGGTCCTCCCCCAGTACACGCTACTTTACGGTCCTCCAGACAAACAGGTGAGTACACTGTGAGCATGAAGCGTTGGCAATGCCTGTTTGGAGTGGTGTGGATGGAAGATACATGGGGCTGAGGCCTGCATGTGAGGATGGTGAGTGTATGTGCATCAGGGAATGGGTGGGAACTGGTGGGCAATGATTATGATGGCCCGGACGGGAGAGTAATGTCCTTTCATCCTGTACCTTTCCTCTAGGTCAGCACCCACCAGAAGAAGGGTATTTGGCGTGCCAAAGAAGTGCAGACCCTGGGGGTGTATCATAGACAGAGCACCCACTGCCGCAAGAGATGGGAGGACCTGCGCCGCTGGAGCAAGAAGACGGCGGAGGCCCAGCAGGGATGGCCTCCCAACGTGGAAGGGGTGCCCTGATGTTCCGGATCCTGGCGGTGGCATATCCGGAGTTGGATGGGCGCTTGAGGGCATCTCAGCAGCCACAAGGGGGTGAGTACAGTCTCATTCAGCGGACTCTGCGCGCTTTACGAGGTGTCTGGGTGGGGGATGTGGGCTGTGGGTTCCCCTAGGC
Organism: Pleurodeles waltl; assembly: GCF_031143425.1. NCBI lineage: Eukaryota > Metazoa > Chordata > Amphibia > Caudata > Salamandridae > Pleurodeles > Pleurodeles waltl. Next base: position 202,050,805 of record NC_090444.1, on the reverse strand, counting down.
CAGGGCGAACTTGGTAGGGTAGGTCCCTTGTTAGGCAGGCTCTGTGCCACTCCAACTCCAATAGTGGTAGTGGCCATGTACAATTAGTCAGGCTCCTGTGGGTTCCAGGTGTGCAGCAAATGGGGTTAGGCATAGTCCCTGATGGGCAGGTGATTATTCTAAGAACTGTTAGTGCATGGGCTAGTGCATAGGGCATTCATTCTGGCGTGGCGTCCCAACAGAGAGCATTTCAGGCTCTGGCCTCAGCACTGATGGCAGCCATTGTCCCTGTGTCCAGCCTCCCCCTCCAACCTCCACTACCCAGACCCAATTCCCTCTACCTCAGCCTATCCCAAGCACACCATCAGACCAGCATGCACACACATCAACACACAAAAGTGGCTCAGGCAAACATAATCACCACACATCCCACAGGCACTCACACAAGCACCATCCCCATGCAGACACAGCAACATCCACTGCCTCCACTGTGTCCCCCTCCTCCACGTCCTCCACCTCCCTCCCAGTCTCATCTCCACTCACACCTGCATGCACTACATCCTCAGCCACTACCTCCATCACCAGCACGCCCATCACCACACACCGCTCACGTGCAATCACCACCCCACTACCATTCACACGTTCCCTGTGTCCTCTCCCAGTGTGTCTGTGAGCCCTCCTCCCAAAGTACACAAATGCCGGCACACACACACTCAACAGCCATCCACCTCACAACAGCCTCCAACCCATGCACCTTCACCCATACTCAGCAGACGTACACCTCCTACAACCACTACCTCTTTCTCCACTCCCAAACCCCCTCCATCTTCCCGTCCCAGTGTGTCTAAGAAACCTTTCATGGCTAGCATTGACCTCTTCCCTACACCTCACCCCCCTCCCCTTCCCCTAGTGCCAGGTTGTCTTGAGCCCTGACCAGCACCTCGCCACCAAATCCTTGTCCAGTGTGGTCCCTGCAAGTCTGGGAACATCGAAGGGGGTACCCATTAGGGCTGCCAGTGTGCCATCTACTGAAGCCAAGGACCACCCTATTCCGCCACCTGCCAAGGTAAAGAAGGGGCCAGCATGCAGGAGAGAAAAGCCACACCAACCACCCATCAAGGCCTCTTCCAAAACCAAAGAGGGCAGTGACAGGTCCCAGCAGCGACTTCCAAGGTGGGGAAGGGACACAGGAGCAAAGGAAAGTCAGCTCAGGGCACGGAGCCTCGGGGTGAGGGACTGGGGTCACCCCTTTTGCAAGACAGCCCAGCAACCTGTACCACGGTGGGCACCGCCGCAAAGACTTCCATCTGCACCGCCACCTGCACAGCAGCTTCCCCAACTACAGTGACCACCATCATCCCCAGTGGGCAGCCTTCCGAGGCTGCAGGAGACGGCCTGGTGTCTCCCTCCACAAGTGCAGACACCTGCACCACTGGCAGCATCTCCGCTGCAGACACCGCCGGAGCCACCGCCACCTGCCCCGCGATGTGCCAAGCCAGTGCCACTACAGTGGACATCAGCAGCATCCCCAGTGGGCAGGCGTCCGAGGCTGCAGGAGACGTCCTGGACCCTGCACACACTACATGAGGCACCACCACCAGCACTGGCACTTCCAGCAGTTTGCAGCCTTTGTCGTCGCAAGGAGGAGTGTGGCTCTGCCTCCATGAAGTATCATGCTACCTGTTACTGTTAAATCTCATTGCTCAGACACCCATGTGAGGGAATGGGAACTGCCACACCGCTGGTGCAGCATCACTGAGCACCATGCCCCCTCCAGAACCAGTGGAGAACAGCATTCACTCACCCAGTCCTTGGTAGGATGAAGCACTCTGGGCACCATGCCTCCTCCAGAACCAGTGGAGAACAGCATCTGCTAGAGAGACTGTGGCTTTGCATTCCTCAGGACCAAGCAGTGGGCAAACCACCCACTAGAGAGTCCGTGGCTTTGCACTCCCCAGGACCAAGCAGTGGGCAACCCACCCACTTGAGAGACTGTGGCTTTGCACTCCCCAGGACCAAGCAATGGGCAACCCACCCACTTGAGAGGCTGTGGCTTTGCACTCCCCAGGACCAAGCAGTGGGCAAACCACCCACTTGAGAGACTTGAGACTGTGGCTTTGCACTCCCCAGGACCAAGCAGGGGGCAGTGCACCCACTTGAGAGACTTGAGAGGCTGTGGCTTTGCACTCCCCAGGACCAAGCAGTGGGCAACCCACCCACTTGAGAGACTGTGGCTTTGCACTCCCCAGAACCAAGCAGTGGGCATGGAGCCCCCTCGAGGAGCAGTGGCGTCATCCCATCATCCGGCTGAGGTGCCCTCCCCCCCTTACCCTGAGGTGCCTATTTTTTATTTACCTGATGCCCCTGCAGTGTTCTCTCCATTTTGAGGCAGGTGTCATGTGTGGGCTTCGCCCATGCTTTTTGGGACCACTAGTCCCCAGACATTTAATGGGACAGTGTACGGACTTGTGTTGTTGCTGTAAATATTTGTATATACTGATGATTTCAAGTTATCTTGGGCTACCTGATTGTTCGATTATTACACTCGTTAAACTCATTTCATTTGGTCCATGCGTTCTTCAAGGGGGTGACGGGGTGTATCTGTGATGTTATTGGATGTGTGTGTGTGTGTTGTTGTGGGTGGTGGGTGGGGGTGTTGCATGTGTGTGTCACTCTCTTTTTCCTCCACCCCCCCCTGTGTACTAGGTGCAGTACTCACCATCGTCATTGCCGCCGTCTTTGATGTTCCTGGTAGATGAGGAGGTAAACCAACATTAGCAGGACCTGTAACTCAGGCTCCATGGCGTCCTGGTTCCTCGTTGGGTGTCGAGAGGTGAGTGGTTTCCCTTCTGTGTTCTGTTTCCACTGTGCTTTTGATGGCGTTGGTACCGCCCCGGAAAAGGTGTCAGATTGGTGCCTTGTAATAGTGTGGGCGGTACATTGTCTTCCGCCTGTCTGTTGGCGATTACCGCTGCGGTGTTTGTTTCTACCGCCGTAGCGGTCGGAGTGTTAAAGTGGCTGTCTGTGTAGGCGGTTTCCGCCATGGTCGTGATTCAATTTGTTTTACCGCTGGCCTCTTGGCGGTATTACCGCCGCTTTATCACCGACAGCCAGGGTTGTAATGAGGGCCTATGCCTAAAAACACCAAGGGCCTGATTCAGACCCTGGCGGCCGGTGACCGCCAGGGTCACCGGCCACGGGAGCACCGCCGACAGACCGGCGGTGCTCCAAAGGGCATTCTGACCGCGGCGGTTCTGCCGCGGCCAGAAAGGGTAAACCGGCGGTCTCCCGCCGGTTTACCGCTGCCCTTGGAATCCCCTATGGCGGCGCAGCTTGCTGCGCCGCCATGGGGGATTCTGACACCCCCTACCGCCATCCTGTTCCTGGCGGTTCGCCCGCCAGGAACAGGATGGCGGTAGGGGGTGCCGCGGGGCCCCTGGGGGCCCCTGCCGTGCCCATGCCAATGGCATGCCAATGGCATGGGCACGGCAGGGGCCCCCGTAAGAGGGCCCCACTGTGTATTTCAGTGTCTGCCTAGCAGACACTGAAATACGCGACGGGTGCAAACTGCACCCGTCGCACATGCCCACTCCGCCGGCTCCATTCGGAGCCGGCTTCCTCGTGGGGAGGGGTTTCCCGCTGGGCTGGCGGGCGGCCTTCTGGCGGTCGCCCGCCAGCCCAGCGGGAAAGCCAGAATGGCCTCCGCGGTCTTTCGACTGCGGAGCGGCCATATGGCGGTTCCCTCCAGGCGGGCGGCGACCGCCGCCCGCCGGGGTCAAAATGACCCCCCAAATCTCCTCTTACTTTCCAAGTAGGATGGCTGCATTATTCAGCCTGGGGTGCCCTGCTCCTAGGGAAACCTACCGACCCTAGATGTTTCTGAAAACTAGCAATTCATGGAAATCCAGTGTTGTATGGTACAAATCACGCCACTTTTTCCTACCCAGAATGCCGTGGAAATGCCAAAGCATTTGTGAAAAACGTGTATTCCTCATATTTATGTGACACATAATACCAGAACTGTGACAGAAAACTCCAGAACTCCAGCACTGGAAGTCTGCCAGGAGCCTAAAATTTAATGTTGAAAAAACTTAAGTACTACTCATTGGAAATACCCCTTCACACTGTAACTGTGCTGGCCGAACAACCTAGGTGAGCATCCTCCCCCTGCTCCAGTAGTTAAAGCCTAGGGGCCTGATTTCGATTTCGGCGGATAGGTTACTCTGTCATGACGGTGACAAATATCCCATCCGCAGAAATATGAATCCCATTTGTTAGAAATTAGGTCTTTGGTTGGCAGCGAGGTTACCCCCTGTCCAAGCAAGGACCCTCACTCTAGTCAGGGTAAAGGAGAATCACCCTCAGCTAACCCCCGCTCACCCCCTTGGTAGCTTGGCACGAGCAGGCAGGCTTAACTTCAGAGTACTAGATGTGAAGTATTTGTACCAACACACACAGTAACTTAATGAAAACACTACAAAATGACGCAACACAGGTTTAGAAAAATAGAAAATATTTATCTAAACAAAACAAGACCAAAACGAAAAAAATCCAACATACACAAGTCAAGCTATTAACTAAAAAGCAAAAAGAATCTTAAGTCCTTGAGAAAACAGGAAAAACACTGTTAGTGTTAAAAAGTACCTGGGTAGCGTCAAAATAACACGCACGGGCGAGTGTGCGTTGAAAAGGATAAGCGGTGCGTCGATTTCTCACCCGCAAGCGAGATCATGCGTCGTTTTTCCTTCTCCGGTTGGGTCAGTGTGCGTAGTTTTTCCTCCCCACTGGGGAGCGGTGCGTCAATCCGGGCAGCACCCGGGTCCGGGCAGGCGTTGCATCATTTTTCCGCACCCAGCAAGATTTGCTTTGAAAATCCTGCCGCGTGGTCTCAGCAAAACTGCACAATGTGGGTTGCGACATTAACAGCCTCCGCCAGGGGGTGTGAGCGATGTTCTTCCAGCTCTGTGCGTCGATTCTCCAGCCGTGATGCCAGTGGTGCGTCGATTTCTGCTGCGAAGCCGGTGCAGTGTAGTTTTTCAGCCACGTCTCGGAAGGTGTGTAGAATTTTTCCCTGCACAGCGGTCAGTGTGTGGATTTTCAGTCTTGGTCTGCCAGCTTCACCTTCCAAAGCCCCAGGAACTGGATAGGGCACCACTTGTCAGGGCAAGAGTCTCAGCAGAGAGTCCAGGTGCTGGCAGGAGTCTTTGATGGCCCTGAGACTTCAACAACAGGAGGCAAGCTCCGGACAAGCCCTTGGAGATTTCTTCACAAGCAGGAAGGCACACAAAGTCCAGTCTTTGTCCGCTTGCACAGGCAGAAGCAGCAACTGCAGGATAGCACCACAAAGCAGAGTCTCAGGCAGGGCAGCACTTCTCCTCAGCTCTTCAGCTCTTCTCCAGGCAGAGGTTCCTCTTGATGTCCAGAAGTGATCTAAACTCTGTGGTTTTGGGTGCCCTTCTTATACCCATTTTGCCCTCTGAAGTAGGCTTACTTCAAAGAAAAGTATCTCTTGTTTGTGAAATCCTGCCTTGCCCAGACCAGACCCCAGACACACACCAGGGGGTTGGAGACTGTATTGTGTGAGGGCAGGCACAGCCCTTTCTTGTGTAAGTGACCACTCCTCCCCTTCCTCCTAGCAGAGATGGCTCATCAGGAAATGCAGTCTACACCCCAGCTCCCTTAGTGTCACTGTCTAGAGAGAGGTGCAAACAGCCCAACTGTCAAACCGACCCAGAAAGGGAATCCACAAACAGGCAGAGTCACAGAATGGTTTCTAAAAGTGGCATTTTCAAAAACACAATCTTAAAACCAACTTTACTAAAAGATGTATCTCAAATTTGTGAGCTCAAAAATGCACATGTCTATTTGCTCCCAAAGGGAATCTATGCTTCAATCATATTTAAAGGTAGCCCCCATACTAACCTATGAGAGAGAGAGGCCTTGCAACAGTGAAAACCAAATTAGGCAGTTTTTCACTGTCAGGACATGTAAAACACATTAGCATAAGTCCTACCTTAAACATACACTGCCCCCTGCCCATGGGGTTACCTAGGGCCTACTTTAAGGGTGTCTTACATGTTAGAAAAGGGAAGGTTTAGGCTTGGCAAGTGGGCACACTTGCCAAGTCGAAGTGGCAGTGTAAAACTGCACACACAGACACTGCAGTGGCAGGTCTAAGACATGATTACAGGGATACTAATGTGGGTGGCACAATCAGTGCTGCAGGCCCACTAGTAGCATTTGATTTACAGTCCCTGGGCACCTCTGGTGCACTGAACTAGGGGCTTACCAGTAAATCACATATGCCAATCATGGAAATCCAATCAATAATACCATTTACACAGAGAGTATATGCACTTTAGAACTGGTCAGCAGTGGAAAGTGCTCAGAGTTCAAAAGCCAACAGCAACAGGTCAGAAAAAGTAGGAAGCAGGAGGCAAAAAGATTGGGGATGACCCTGCATAAGGAAAAAAAAGTCCAACACCATTATTTTATATGGGATTTAGATCTCGGCGGATGGGATATCTGTCACCGTTGTGACAGAGTAGCCTGTCCGCCAGTGGTGGCTGCTACCGAACTGAGGTTGTGGGGCACCAGGGGATGAAAAAAAAGAACACTTACCTGTGTATGGCTGCGTCTCTTCTCCATCCTTCTCCATCCTCTTCTCTTCCTGACTCCCGGCAGCATGGAATCACACAGGCTCCCAGACTCCGCTAAGCCTATCACAACGCTGCTGTCACCAGCATGACAACAGCATTGTGATTGGTCTGAGCCGCCTGGTTCGGCATTCAAACAGGGAGTGGAAGCCTTTGCATTTTCTCCACACGGCTGTGCAATACAGCTGGGTGAAGAAGTGTTAAGTGGGCATATCTATTTGGCCGGCTCTAGACGGCCAGTCAAACCATCATACACACTTATGGTGCACATACCACTCCTACTCCCTGTGACACAGCCCAGAACTGTGCCACCCTAACCTGACTCCACACTGAAAAATAAAATGATAATAACGCTGTTATTATCATTTTATTTTTCCGTTTTTGCACTGCTTAAAGCAGTGGGGTGATGCTCCTCTGCCTTAGCGGAGGAGCTGCTGCTGCCGTCTGCCAAAATCTTAATCAGGCACTAGGCTTCTGATCGATAATAAACTTTCCATGGAAACACAGAACAGGAAACATGCCTCTAGCTGCTTTGGAATTCTAAGAACTCTCAGAAAACTGCTAAGCTGGCTACCATGCTTCTTGAAGAGAGTTGTCGCGCAAAGGCTGGTGAACTCTTGCCTGGACTATGGAAATTCTCTGTATTTGGGAAGTCCCAGGTTTGTGTTAAAGGCTGCAAGTGCTTCAGAATGCTGTGGTCCAGATCCTCTTAAAAATTCCAAAGTACCAGTTGGCTGCACCAACCTTAGCAGCTTTGCACTGGTTACCCCTGAAGAAAATAGTTCAATTCAAGATACTCTTGCTTAGCCCACCATGCTATGCATGGAGAGGCCCACAGCATATTCAGCGACTGCTCAACCCCTAGGGACCTTGCTGGTCCCTAGGATAAAAAATGCAAGGAGTGGGGGGGTCACTCCTTTGCATTCTTAGCTCCCAAACTCTGGAATGCCCTCTTTGTGGATCTTAGAATGAACCTGTCAGAACTTAGTTTTAGGAAATATCTAAAGATTTTGGGGGTTATTCCAACTTTGGAGGAGGTGGTAATCCGTCCCAAATGTGACGGATTTACCACCAGCCGTATTACGAGTTCCATAGGATATAATGGACTCGTAATACGGCTGGTGGTATATCCGTCACTTTACCGTCACTTTTGGGACGGATTACCACTTCCTCCAAAGTTGGAATAACCCCCTTTATCTTTTCTAATCTCCCACCTGAAAGTGCATTGAATCATCTGGCAGTTGTGTTGTAATCAGTGTTGGGAGGCCCGTTGGGTATCTATGCAGTACAGAAAACCTCCACAATAGAACAGAATAGAACTTGCAGCCAGCAACAAAGCTCCTACCATTTAGGAATCTCACACTTCTTTTGAGTATTCCACATCTGCTGGTGGGCTTATCATACTACACAGGCACTGGGACCATGCCAAGCCAATGTAGTGTCAATGTGGCCTTCATTCTTACAGATGTGGTCTGGTCACATGGGCTAAGCAAACCCATACTTGAGGCACAGGGTTTTTGGGAAACTGGGGAATGTAGGATGGCAAACCTTCTGCCATTGGCAGAAGGTTTCAATGATGTCAGTCACATACATGGCGGGGAATTTGTGTTTTTTTACCAATACTTTTACATTTGCAGAGTTTTCTGACTAAAGTAAAAATGTCTATGGATCCTCACAATTCACAACACAATGAATTCCACTGAGTGTTTAGCTTTGAGGAATTCCCAGGGCTGATATGGTTCATTAGGGGCCAATAGTCTCCGGGTCCTAAAACTGCAACCATGCGTATGGGAAGTGTACATTTGGTGTTTACAGACATTGGTTTGATGTTCACATGGCATTTTGGAAAAAAAAACATTATGAAGTCCATGCAGGCCATGCCATCCTTGATTTCCATTGGTCCCTGGTTTTCAGAAGTGCCCGGGGTTGCTAGCGTTCCGTGGGTGCATGCCGCCCCCCAACCTAAATATTGGAGCGTATTTCCTATGATACATGACAGGGCATTTTTTAGCATAGTTTTGACATTTAAAGGGCATTCTGAGTAAATAAATGTGCAAGCCCCTCTGTAAGACATGTCACCCTGGACTTCTCTAGGCCCTTAGTTGTGATAAATACCCAAGGCTAGAAGGATTCATGAAAAATTAGATTTTCTGCTATTTAGAGGTTAGAGGTGCAACTCGATGGCAGGAGTGACTGGCCCCCTTATATGCTTTTTTTTCTGGACACAAATCACTGGTATCTCATTTCTATTGTCCTGGGGAGGACAGGTTAGGGATACATCCACCAGGAGGACACAAGTATTGTGTGAGCTCCTAGGGTGCAGCCCAGTGAGAGGGCCCCCATGGAAACACTGTTTGAGTGAGGTATGAAGGGATGTAGCCCGATGCAAGGACAGGCAGGCTGCACCCTTTTCTTTATTCATGGTGTTTAGTGACTTCCTGCCCCTTGGGTATTATGGAGTGTGTGGTAGAAACCCAATTTCTTCTAGGGTAGTAGTAAGACTGCAAAGTTCTTTGTTCTTGGGGTGCAGCTAGGGCCTGTGCCATGAGGGCTGTTCTACCATAAAAATAATTCCTGATGGACCAGGGAAGGTCCTGGCTCAAGGACATCCCTCCCTGAGTAGGGAAACACTTGAGAGAGGTACTATGGGAAAGGAAAGTGAAGAGTCTTCTCTTTCCAACAGTACATCTCCTGTTCAAACTGCTGCTCTCTGGCTTGACTGTACGTTCACATCTGGTGCTCTTAACTTAATCTTTGATGAACAGCACACATGGTGTGGTGGTTGTCAACTTAAAGAAACATTAGGCTGCAGAGGAAGCTCTGCTGTTGCATACTGAGGTGGAAACGAAAAAGGGAGCCTCTATTGTGTAACGACCAGAGGGATAACAACTCCTGTGTATGAAAACATAATCTCTACATCCTTTGCACTGAAGAGGTAATGTGGAGGACATTGCGGTCATGTTTTCTGCGTAGAAAGGGCTAAGATATCGTGCCAACCATTTTGTGCCTGAGTTGCCCCATTAGTGGTAGGGTCCTTTTCTGTTTCTGGTGTTTCTATTTCGATCTATTTTCTCTAGTCTTTTGTCAAAGAGTTCTCAGACCAAGAGCGCTATTCTCCATCAATTCATTGTTCCTGTATTTACCCAGACGTAAACCCCATTGCAAGTAACCTGTGACCCTATCAGACATACATACTGAATTATTATGAATCTGATATTGCATCCTCATTTTAGTGTGTTTGAACACTCTCACCTTTTCCATGTCCATTGCCTGGAACAAGGTCTTTTTCCCATCTCATTTTTACACTGATTATTGATTGGCCAGGTTTCAGTCTAATCATTGTGCACAAAGTAGATATGCAAGTGACTCCCAAACCCAGTGCCCATAAGGCCATAATTACAACATTCGGTTCAGGGACCCTATGAAACAAATGCCATGTTTTGTTAGCTACGGATGTCATCATGGTGAAATGAAATAGACGTTCGGTACGTGTGCCAGACCTATTAGTATAATCCTCAAAGGGGATAGTCTTTCCATTTTGAGGTAACTCTTGTCAGGACTGGGATATCTAAAATATTTTGACCCTTCAGGGAGGTCCTAATCATCTCAATGAGAGGTCGAAAATAACATTACCCACTCAATTTCCTGTAGGCCTTACTTATTGTTAGCCTAAAAGAAATCAGTCTCTGATGGTGGCTTCGCCATGATCCATAGCCAACAACTGAGACATGGTTAGTATCCTTAGAAGGGGCTCTGCTTTGCAAATATACCCCTCTTATTTTTTGATCAATGGTCAATATTTTAGCTTCTTTAGCATCTGGATCACATACATCATCTCTGGCAGTGTTGGGGGTCTGAATTGAAAACATTAGATAGGTTCTTCAAGATCATAGAAGGTAAGTATCCCTGACTGCTGGACAGGGACCTTGGTTAGAGAGGTTTAGGTACAGCTGTCTTGCTTTCAGTTGGCTTTGCATTGGTGATTCATCCTTTGCAAATGCAGGATTGAGCTTGAAGGATATATTACCAAAATGAGATTCCCCGGTTTTCCCTGCCAGCCCTTCCATGTCTGAGTACCAATTCAGAGATCCAATGATTCGGGGAGGTGATGTTAACAAGTGCAATTTGGGATAAGTAATATTTGAAAGGTTAGAGCACTTGAGTATTGTTCTGCCTTATGCTTAGATTAGAGGGGTTCATTTGTTATACCCTCCAAAACACGACGTTTTTACTCACAATTACTTTTTTAGCTAAGCCAACGCAGTGTTCCTTCTGGTATTTCTAATTATATACTCTCAGTCTTTGTCTTTGCCTGGTGTAACGTAAATTGAGTGTTAACGCAGAGGAAAACATGAGGAAGGATTAGATGTATATCTCATCGGTTTAACAAGTTATTTACAGAAGCAAAAATGAATCATACAACCTTGTCTCCATATGAAGGCTCACGGTTTGCATCTACTTTCAAGTACATGTCTAGCAAAGACCTGGAAAAAAATTCAAACACAGATTGTAAAGTTAGAAGTATAAAGCTCTGTTTGTATCCTGAAAAATCTAGCTGATTCGCTGTACACAATTTCATTGCTTAGTCAAATAAAGCTATGAAACACAACTACAGAAACTGTAAAATATTCTAACATAATACACACCAAGACATAGACTACTGAAACCATGGACACTTATGTCAAAGTCTCCATTACCTGTTCTGGAGCCTAGCTTCTCGTTCCTGCAATCAAAGATCATTGGTGGTAAAGGAAGTGACATCCACTGCCCTTTAAATCCCAGGTGACAACATATAGCTTTTTGTACTATCGACAACACAGGAAACAGGGAAAACATTCTGCGGTAAGTGGAATTTGCATTTACAATTTTAAAAGCATCATGAAAGTAACCATACTATGCCATCTAGTTTTACACAGCTTTCATCTTCTTTGTTACTACATGCTCCTTGTTAGAAATGTTTTTTTGTGTGGCTATGGTAGATACCTAAGATAGGCAGAATCCACCAGTCTATTCAGGGCTAGTAAATTACACATTAAAGATAATCTGTGCTCACCCTCTTGGTAGCTGGGCAAGGAGCAGTTAGGCTTATCCCCAGAGGCAATGTGCAAAGCGTTTGTGCAACACACTCACACCTGTAGCACAATAGATACGCCATGTTAGAAATGGGGTCTTTGGTTGACAGTCAGGTTACACCCTGTTCAAGCAAGGACCCTCACTCTAGTCAGGATAAAAGAGAATCACCCTCAGCTAACCCCTGCTTACCCCCTTGGTAGCTTGGCAGAGCAGTAGGCTTAACTTCAGAGTGCTAGGTGTAAAGTATTTGTACCAACACACACAGTAACTTAATGAAAGAACTACAAAATGACACAACACCAGTTTAGAAAAATAGGAAATATTTACCTAAACAAAACAAGACCAAAACGACAAAAATCCGACATACACAAGTCAAGTATTGAATTTTTAAAGATTAAACTAAAAAATAGCGCTTAGAAACACAAAATGCTTCAATGACGTGTTAACACGACGTCGTGACGGAGTCGTTCCCAACAAGCCAACACCAGTGGCGCCGGACACGGAGTCGCGTAGACCCCCAAGTACAGTACCTTTGGTAAAGAGTGAAAACAAGTCAATTTGCGAAGTCGGGGATCGCGGCGTCTGTGTGAAACGTTGAATCCGTGCACTTCGAGCGGCATCGGTCACGACGTGGTGCGGCGACTTCCACGGAGTCGCAGACTTCAGCGGGGCTGCAGCGCCATCGGGCCTGTGAAGGTTGTCGCGTTCCAGCAAAGATCACGGAGTCGGGTGCATGCGGTGTCACCGGATTCAGCAGCAGCGTCGGTCCGAAGTCGTCCGAAGTCGATTTCCTTGGATTTCCGCCAGCTTTCCTTTCAAGGGCCCAGGGACTGGATAGGTCACCACTTGTCAGAGCAGGAGTCTCTCCAGAGGCTCCAGGTGCTGGCAGAGAGAAGTCTTTGCTGTCCCTGAGACTTCAAACAACAGGAGGCAAGCTCTAAATCAAGCCCTTGGAGATTTCTTCACAGGATGGATGGCACACAAAGTCCAGTCTTTGCCCTCTTACTCTGGCAGAAGCAGCAACTGCAGGGTAGCTCCACAAAGCACAGTCACAGGCAGGGCAGCTCTTCTTCCTCAGCTCTTCAGCTCTTCTCCGAGCAGAGGTTCCTCTTGATGTCCAGAAGTGATCTAAAGTCTGTGGTTTTGGGTGCCCTTCTTATACCCAATTTCCTCTTTGAAGTAGGCCTACTTCAAAGTAAAGTCTCTTTTGAATGTGAAATCCTGCCTTGCCCAGGCCAGGCCCCAGGCACTCACAGGGGGTCGGAGACGGCATTGTGTGAGGACAGGCACAGCCCTTTCAGGTGCAAATGACCACTCCTCCCCTCCCTCCTAGCACAGATGGCTCATCAGGAAATGCAGACTACACCCCAGCTCCTTTTGTGCCACTGTCTAGTGTGAGGTGCAACCAGCCCAACTGTTAAACTGACCCAGACAGGGAATCCACAAACAGGCAGAGTCACAGAAATGGTATAAGCAAGAAAATGCTCACTTTCTAAAAGTGGCATTTTCAAATGCACAATCTTAAAATCAACTTTACTAAAAGATGTATTTTTAAATTGTGAGCTCAGAGACCCTAAACTCCACATGTCCATCCGCTCCCAAAGGGAATCTACACTTTAATCAGATTTAAAGGTAGCCCCCATGTTAACCTATGAGAGGGACAGGCCTTGCAACAGTGAAAAACTAATTTAGCAATATTTCACTAACAGGACATATAAAACACATTACAATATGTCCTACTTTAAACATACACTGCACCCTGCCCTTGGGGCTACCTAGGTCATACCTTAGGGGTGCCTGACATGTAAGAAAAGGGAAGGTTTAGGCCTGGCAAGTGGGTACACTTGCCAAGTCAAATTTACAGTTAAAACTGCACACACAGACACTGCAGTGGCAGCTCTGAGACATGATTACAGAGCTACTTATGTGGGTGGCACAACCAGTGCTGCAGGCCCACTAGTAGCATTTGATTTACATGCCCTGGCACCAGTAGTGCACTTTACTAGGGACTTACTAGTAAATCAAATATGCCAATCATGGATAAACCAATTACATACAATTTACACAGAGAGCATATGCACTTTAGCACTGGTTAGCAGTGGTAAAGTGCTCAGAGTTCAAAAGCCAACAGTGGCAGGTCAGAACAAATAGGAGGCAGGAGGCAAAAAGACTGGGGATGACCCTGCAAAAAGGGCCATTTCCAACACACCACAAAAAGAGACTCCATACCGGCTTACATAAAAATAGGTTTCTATATTGTATATATCCTGAATGACATCACTCATGGCTGTTGTGCAAAGTATCCCATCACTGAAATAACACTCGTTATCCTTCACAAATGATATAAATCATAAATGCTGCGCATAATATGTGGTACTCATTATCTTGACCCTGCAGGAATCCAGAACGACATAAAGTAAATAATATGGGCATGAAACACAACAGTAATACGTGTACATTACCCAGTGTTGCCATAAAACATGGACTCACAGGGATACTCCCCCAGTTATCCTATAAAACGCAGTAGCTTTTGATGATCACATGAATCATGATGCCAATGCCAGTACTGTAGAGCTGTCTAGAGACAATAACCTATACGGCCAAGGAAACACATGAATCTCAATAGGCGCTGGAATATCAGTGCTCCTATTAGCAGGGTTACAGTAAGAAAAACAGGTATATCTGTACTCCAAGTATAGACTGCAGGAGCTCCTGCAAGCCTATTCATAGAATCAGGGAAATTCTGTGGTGTGATGCCACTGAGCCCTCACACTGTAGATATGGGTGGGAAGATCTCTCCTGGTCTCCCTGCAGTTAGGGTCAAAGGTCAGGTGTGTACTGTGCATCTGCTGAGCTTAGTGCAGCCGGGTCTCCCTCACCACAGCCAGTAACCCTCAGGAACAGCACCTAGCCGGCTGGTGTTACACTTGGCCTCACTCGAGGGCAACGCAGACATCGGTCATCTCCAGGCACTGGTGAAGGGCCATGCTGAAGGGGCCTGCTGCGGTGTGGACTCCATGTGTCACGCTGGTCTGGTGAGTGGGGCCCCAATGAGACGGGCTCTCACACAGTTGCAGTCGCATCACTCCTCTGAGTTGGAGGCACGGCAGCGTGGCCCTACAATGGCACAGTGGCATCCTCTCCTGTTTTGGGATGCGCGCTAGGGGCTGCTATGATGTCCGTGGGAGCACCGATACCACCACCACATCTGCCATTCAGACTTAGTACTGGACTAAAGTGCTTGCCACACTCTGAACTTCAGCGCTAACCATGTGCTCTTCACGAGGACCAGATAAAGCACTCTCCACATTCTGGGTGGACAGAAGAGACTTGCTCACTAGGTGCTGTTCCGCAGAGAGTAAAAGAAAGTGAAAGCATGAAGCGCCCACCAAGCACTAGTGTTACAGAGGCCAGACAGCACTCAGAGGGAATCTTGTGAGGTCCCTGAGATTCCTGAAGGAACAGGTGAGGCAACCCAAAAAGTACCTTGTGAGAACACTAGGCACAAGGCAGGGAGCTGCAAACAGGCAGGACAGCACACAAGAAAGCACAGGGTTCAAGAAGCGGTTCGTTCTGGCAGCACAGCCGTCTTCTGGCAAAGTGCAGCCTATAGAACATAGTAGCCCAGAGACAGGGAGCAGCTGGCAGTAGGGCTACAAGCAGAAACGTAATATAGTGAGTCCTTTAGGCCACCCAGCAAGTAGCAGGGCAACAGCAGAAGAGCAGTCCAGAGGAGTCCATTGAGCAGTGCAGTATTCCTTCTGACAGAGGTTCGGTTCCTGATCTAAAAGCGCTCTAAAAACATGGGGTCAGAGCCACTGTACTTATACTCAAAAATGTCTATGATGTAAGGGGTGACTTCAAAAGAACCCTTTCAACCCAGTCCTGGTTCCAGACATCAGTAGGGGGTAAATCAGCCCTTGTGTGAGGGCAGGACACAACCTATTGACATGTAAGGTGTGAATGACCTCTCCCTCTCGCAGCCCAGGAAGAATATCAGTATGCAATTGAATGCAGATATTTCTCCTTTCACACCCAGCCCTTCCTGTGTTGTGGTTGTCTGGAAAGTATGCAGAAAGTGTAGCTGTCACTCTGCCAAGGACGTGGATTGGAGGCTGCAAAGAACATGGAGTTATAAGTACAGAAAAATGCCCACTTTCTAAAAGTGACATTTCTAAAATAGTAATGCAAAATCTAACTACACCAGTAAGCAGGATTTTTCACTACCATTCCAAATATGTCAATGCTACTCCTTTTAGATCAGTAATTACCACTTAAAAGTATATAAGGGAATTCCCAATAATAACCTATAAGAGGAGCAGCCCTCACAGTAGTGAAGAAAATAGTATGTTTGTCACTACTAGAATGTGCAAAACATAAGGTACATGTCCTACCTTTTACCTTCACGGTACCCTGCTCATAGGGCTACCTAGGTCCTACCTTATGGGTAACTTAGCTGTAATAAAAGGGGAGTTTAGGCCTTGGCAATTAGTTTAAATGCCAAGTCAATGTGGCAGTAAACTTCCCACACAGGCACTGCAGTGGCAAGCCAGAGACAGGTTTGAAAGGCTGCTTATCTGGGCGGTGCAATCAGCGCTGCAGGCCCACGAGTAGCATTTAATTTACAGACCATGGTATTTTCCAAAGACATTTTAAAGAATGGGGCTTTTATTTTCTTCATTGGTTCATTTATACTGCTGATTCTTCCTATCTTCCTTCCTGCTCCTATGTCCTTTCTCTGTACCTTTCCATGAATTTGTTTTTCTAAATAATGTTTCCTTATTCCCCTTATTTCACTGCCTTATTTATTTCCCGGTTCTCAGCCTCCTCTCTCTAGCAGTGTAGTCTTACCCATCTCCAGGAAGAACATGAACACTGATATGTCTGCACATCATTAAGGTTTGCAGAAGATAAAAGGTTGATGGTGTACATTTAACATACCTCCCTGCAATTTTATGTGTCAAAAGCTGACTGAGTGAAGACTTTCTACTTGGGACGTCATATATATTGGGGTGCTCTGTTTTTACAAGATTGTGCCACACTATCCTGGTCTCTCTCTCTCAAGGTATCAGGAAAGTACTTGGCTAATAAATATGGTAGTCAGAGCCCATTAGTGTTCTACACGGTTCATGAGGAGAAGTCTGCTGATGAATATCTGGGCATACCGTCAGGTACAGGGCATTTGGTGACAGCAAATTCTTCTGCTGTATAAAGAAGCAGCTGAGGTAGTAAAGAAATGTCATGACCTTCAGGATGCCCTGAATCATTTGACTATGCAGTTCACACCAGAAATGAAGTTTATTTTACATTATTAAGTCATGGGTATGTCATTTTGCTCTTATCTGAAAGTCAGTACAGGGGCTGCTACGTATTGATTTTTAGCACGTATGTGAGCCTTTGGTTATTTGAATGCAGTACAGGGACTGTGCTCCTTCCAGCATTTACTGTTCTAAGTGCATTCTCCATCTTGGTGAAAAGACCGAGCACAGCTCTACAATTAGATCAAATACATTGCCGCAGTTTCTAAAGGTGATTTTGTCAAGTGTCAGGACTTGTTTCAGCACCATATGTTCTGACCTTCATTTTGAAATGTAGGCAGTAGGAATGAAAATGAAATTTGGTGTTCTGAGGCTGTATCATGAACATGTTTTACTTCAGTATGCAGGCTCAAAACTGAGCCACATACATGTTCTTTCCTCAAATTGTGCTGTATGAAGCACATATTTGGATACGCAGAGCTATGATTGTATCTTAATAATTCTATATTGTGCTGCCTGTTCCTCATATGCTAACTCATAGATTTTCTGTCTTAGCAAATGTGCTGTGGGCAGCTCAGTTTCAGCAAAACTAGAGCATAGGACTCTTCTGAACCTCGGCATGATTGCTGAAGTTCTTAAGATATGCTCTTGAAGGCATGCTTTTTAGACCATATCGATATAAAACTAAGAACAGGAGTATTGGGTATAGGGCGTGTACAGTGTGCATATGCATAGCGTATGTATGCATAGTGATATCTGTTGCTGCAATCCTGACACCTGAGCTTTCATAAATCTAAGCTTAGTACCACTGTTAGTGAAGAAGAGAGGCAAAGCTTTGCTTGCCCCAACTGATAACCTGCTTAGAATTCACCTGTGGACCTCTGGCCACTTCACAGTGATGTGCAGTGAACACAGAGCTGAAGCCATATGAGTTGAGGCATTCTCTCAAATAGGAGTGGGTGTAGGCTCCAGGGACGTTGCTGATGGTTGAAACGGTCTATTAAATGGCTTACCATGGCCCTAATTGATCACAGCCGGAACTTCCATCAGAGGAAATTGCTTAGACGTAGAGGCTCGACTTATATTGTTTTTAAACAGAGGACATTAAAGCAGTGGTTCCTGTGGTGGTATTTGATCAGTTATAATCAGTTTCAACTCAAAATCAGAAACCCTAATTTTACCACACAAATGAAAATGTGTGGATTACGGATTATTGGACATTTTGTCCAATACTCCGTAGTGAAAAGGATCCATCCTTACCTTTTAATAAATATTCCAAAATAGCTTAGTTAATACCTCCCCTCCACCACTTAAGTTCCCTGATCGGTTTCACACCTGTCTGCTATAGGCTGGTTCCCACAAATTTCACTAATTTCACACAAAATTAGTGTGTTGTTCCCTTAGTGAACCAACACAGTGCGTTGGTACTACAGGTCTGACATAAAGGGCATCCTTTTTAGAATGCACAAGCCCTCACTCACTGAAGTGGCAATCTCCATCATCGGGCCGTGCTCCTCGCTGGGCGGACGCAGCAATGCCCATGGGGCCCCTAAGATCTTTTACTCAATCTGCTCAAAAATTTAAATAGTTGAGTGGGCCCTATGCCTGATTCAGAAAGGAGAGAGGTAGCTTAGGATATAAAGTTAAAATTGCTTATGAGTTAATAACTTCCCTACTTTATGGTTCAAACCCATGCCAAGGTTAAGATGAGATAAGGATCTGAAGCTTGCAGGGAAATAATGGAACTTAGGTTCTTAAAAATAGAGACATCATGTTTTATGGCTCATCTGCTCCTGCGAATCAATGGCAATTCACCAGGACCGAGTCCTGTAACCTAATCTACTTTAGGAATATTTTAGGAATACTCCTATGTATGTATTGCTGTGTGGTTTCACTATTATAGTGAGTAAGTGCAAAAATTGTGTAAAGTTTTTTATAGGAAATATATCTCACATTGGAGATCAGGAATCAGTCAGATCCATTATGTAGAAATTGATGGGCCCTTTAGAGTGCCATGGAACTTCTTCATAAACTTGCGAATTGCCCTGTAGAGAAGCGTGGTAGTAAATCCACCCACTGGGTTGCACTCCGAAATGTCAATGATCTTCAATGTGAGATATATTTCCTATGAAAATGTAAACATTATTTTGATGGACTAGAAGAGCACCGAGGACTGGAGGAGGTGAGCCAGTGGATAAGTAAACATTTTATTTTTAATGTTATGACCTGCTGACAGCCATTGTTAGAAACTCACACTGTGTTCAGCCTCAACTCCAGAGCTCTCAATTTTGACTCAGTATAGGCACTGTTAAGAACAAGTCTCATTGAGAGCTTTGGCATTGACCATAAAGGCATTGCTGGTTTCTCACAGTGCCTGTCAGTGGGTCAAAATCATTGGTTGCTTGCCCAACCACTTGCGCATGTCACCAGCCGACACTGATACTAACACAGTCTTTTCAATAAACATAATTGGTAACACAGCAAATGCTGTTTTTCTCTTTTTTAATTTACCCGGGCTTTTGAATCAACAGGATTGGTCACAACCAACATTTAAATGAATTTCACTTACTGCTCCATGTTTCATATTTTGTGGGGGATGTGGTACGCAAAAGCAGGTATGTGTTGGTATTAGGCTGTGTTGAACCTGATTTTGAAGTATGACCTTACCATGTAGACTCTGAGTAGTTGCTTTATTTTTTGTGAGGGACCATTCTTTACCTTATCATGGGTTATGTTACAAAATGATAACAACACTTGAGTCATGAATTGGAAGCCTTGCAAAATACTGTAGGAGATGTAAGTTTTAATTTGGGCTTTTTAACAAACTTTTGGCTACATGTTTAAGTGTGAGCTCCAGAATATGCCTAATGAGACCATCAGGGTTTCCTTGATTATGTGGTTTGTTTAGTGGTGGTATGGCTGTAATTACTAGTCGGCTATGTATTAATTCATGACTATTTGCGTAGCTTAGTAAACACAATGATGTTTGTGGAATTTGGTCAATTTTTATTTCCTCATTCAGGGGAATTTATGGTCATTTAATGATTATTTCGTTTTGGTCTAGAAGTGTGAGTTATTTCATAAGCTTTATTGTATGACCAGTTTTAGTGATGGAAATGCACTGTGATGGTCTTAAGCCAATCTATGGACACATTTAAAAGTAAACACTGCTAAAAGGTGACTATACCTGGATTCATTTGTATGTTTTCCTACGCATTTTTTAAGTTGTCTAATATTGTATATTTAGATTAATGTATTTCAGTATTAGTATCTTGTTGTTTTGGGTTTATTACAGATAACCTGACATATGGTGAGAATTAATCAAGGGAAGAGCATCTCATCAACAATTACACTTGGAGATGAGGATCTGGTGTACGCTGAGTGGAAATAAGAGTGGTGAAAAGATCGTTCATTTGTTGAACTAAGAAACTTTTGTAATTATTTCTGTTCTGATTAATTTATTGCCTTCTTCCCTGGCTGCATCATAAATGAAGTATTAATTTAGAATTACTCTTCATATAAATATTGTAAGACATTGGGTTACTGGTTTATTGGGTGAAAGCCTACTCATACAGCAACCTCAATTTTTGTGAGGGTGAAGTCACAAGAAACCCCCAAAGTAACTTTTGCTTAATCCTCAGGTAGCTTGGCACAAAATCAGTAAGGCTTAACTTAAAGGCAATGTGTAAAGTATTTATGCAGTACTTCAAATAGTAATAAAGTGAAACAAAGCACAAGGAAAGTCCCACACCAATGTAGAAAAATAGAGTAAAATGTCATGATTAATTCAAGGCAAAAATGCACAAAGTGCCAACAGTGGTTATCTGGTTGGGCCAGACTAGCACAAAATCACAAGTTCAGGGTGCGCGGGTCAGCTACAGGGACCCAGTTAGGCCCGCTGAACAAGAGTACCTGTCAGGAATCCCCAAGGTGCCTCCTGCGTTATCTGTCAGCATCCCCAGGGATTAGGGTTAAATCATATCTCTGTTCTTGGTTAAACCTTCATGTTTTTAAGTAAACATAATGTGCTGTGTTACACAATTGGCTTTATCAATGCTTGTTTGCTGATGTGAGCAGGTGTAGACATGTGCTTCTAATTGGGTGTGATGTAGACATGTGCTTTTAATTGGGTGTTGTGACTCATCCACATGTGGAAACTCAACTGCTTTCCTGATTGGCTTTGTTTTGCTTCCTGATCTCAGCATCTGAATTGGCAGTCCAGCCCCTGCTGTCATCCTCGTATTCAGGATTTTTGAGGCAAATGAGGCAATTCTTTTCTTCGTTCCTGTACCAGCTGACACCAGGCATTCCACCAGCACTCTGGAAAGGACTGCAGCTAAGTGACTAGTATTCTCCAGGGAGTTTGTTCTTTGAGCGCCGCGCTTTCCTAGAACAGCTGGTGTATTTCAGACCTCGTATTTTGGCAGAGTGCTTATCTTGAAGAGACAAATGCATTTCTGAACATTCTACATTATTATTGTAGTTACATGCTTAAATGTGCTTCAGGAAATCTGCTTGAGCTCAAGTACCACAAAAAGTGACAGTGCAATTTTAAAAGAGCATTCACATGACTTTTCTTTCTCTAATAGCATAACTCTTGGATTTAAATTGTCATTCATGCCTGTGTTTCAGGTTTGAGGAATTTGCTTTTGAAGGGTTTTTCACACACACACACTTTTATATCAAACTAAACCGTGCCACCCTAACTGTTTAAACCCAGAGTGGACATTTGTATTTCTTGGATTGTTTTTGTTCCTTTTAGTTTAACCCTATGCATGCAGGAAAGTTATATGTGATATAATTAATGCCCTTGTTTGTCTTTCTTGTGCATGATAAGTGCAACCACAGTTCTAATTGTAGTGTGCAACAGTGAATCTCTGTGAAGCCAGCCCTAGTGTTGCAGTACTTATTGTTATGGTACTCAGTTTGGGTTTTTGGTAATGCAGTGTTAGTAATTGTGCCAACAGTTATTATTATCCAAGAAAAGTGCTGGAGTATCCCAGTGTTCTTCTTCCTCTCCTGTGTCCATATCAGAAAGAGAGATTCAGTTTCAAGGAAGTTGAGTGTTCTAAAGAGATTCAGTTTCAAGGAAGTTGAGTGCTCTAACTCTACTATCACTCTGTCAACAACGACCTCTCCCCCCGAAGATACAGGGTGCATGTCTGGACCGGCAAGACGTGGCAGTGTTTTGTGTCCTTCTCTTCCACCCCCCCCTTTCCCTTTGGGACACCTGCCGGGGTTTCTGTGTCCACCAGGAAGTGCCAAGAGGTGTTCCAGGAGGTCGAGGGGCATACCATCGCCCCTGCAGACATCCTGCTGTTCATGTGAGTGGCCCGTCTTGACACTACCTTAATATATCCTGATTGCAAAGTTCTGTGTGAAAATGCTTTGCCCACTCGTTGATTCTGAAGAAGCTGTACGACTTGTGATGCAGAGTCTTGTGTCATCGTCCTCGATGCAATTGATGAGGGGCTTGTGATATGAAGGCCTGTGTCGAGGATGTATCACACCTCAGTGGTTCTTGGAAGACTGTGGGCCACAATGTGAAGTCCTGCGATGGAATGAACTACACAGTGCTCCCAATGTAGAGTCTGGTGAATCAATGCATCCCGCAGATGCTCCAATGTGAAGTTTCTGGTTTGATGTGTTGGTTCTGCTGGGGCCACAGTTGGGGCTGGTAGGATATCTTCAGGCCCACTTCCAAGGACCCAGGACTTGAGTGCCACAAATAGGCAGAGTAGGACTCACAACTAATAGATCCAGGTGCTGGATAGAAGATGGAGGAAGCCTGTTCTGGCCCTGAGTCTCTGATCAGGAGGCCTGCCACCTAGCCCTTGCTCACTATGTTGGTCCTGGGTTCAAGATGCAAGTGCAGTCCTGCACTTGGGCAAGAGGGCAGCAGGGCAATATATCAGGGCAGCGGAGTGGCAGTCCCTCTTGCAACAGAGTAGAACAGCAGTCCTTTTAAGTCTTTCATAGGCTCAGAAGTGTACTGAAGAGTTGGGCTCGGAGGCCCAATATTTATATGATTGGTGCACACTTTGAAGTAGGAGACCCTTCTAGCGGTTTCCACCCCCTGCCACCTTCCGGAAGTGCTTAGAGTTTGCTGCTGCCTTGGCCCCAGATTTTCTGAGGTCACAATAGACTAGTGTCAAACTCCTTTGTGAGAGTGCTAAGGCAGGGCCTTTGTGATGTGCAAGTGTGGTAGGTGACAGCTCCTCCCCCTTGTTAACTTGGAGAGGCCCATTCTGCTAACACCCAGCTTTTTTTTTTGTCTCATGCCTGGAAGCAATAACTAACAACCAACTGCCATCTACACTTCGTCAAGTGACCCAGGATACAGGCAGCAGACATCAAATGGTGGGGACAAGAAAACAACAACTTTCTAAAAGTGGCATTTTCAGAACTGTGACTAAAAACCCAACCTTACCATTAATGGGGTTTTTAATTACAATTGTCTAGACACCAAACTCAAACTGTCCAGCTGCTCCCAATTGAAAGTTATGATTTGTTAAATGTAATAAGGTAACCCAGTGTTATTCAATGGGAGAGGTAGACCTTGCAGTAGTGAAAAACTAATGTAGGAGTTTTTCACCACCAGGGCATGTAAAATTTAAAAATACACGTCCAACTTTTTTAATACACTGCACCTTGCCCTTTGTGATGTTTAGGGCCAACACTATGGGTGACCTAGATGTATTGATAAAGAAGGCTTGGGCGTAGCAGAAGGTTTATTTTGCCAGGTCGAAATAGCAGCTTAAAACTGCACTACAGGTTTCAATGGCAGACCTGAGACATGTTTGGAGGGGTACTTAAATGGGTAGCACAATAAGTGCGGAACGCCCACTAGTAGCATTTAATTT
Organism: Pleurodeles waltl; assembly: GCF_031143425.1. Lineage (NCBI taxonomy): Eukaryota > Metazoa > Chordata > Amphibia > Caudata > Salamandridae > Pleurodeles > Pleurodeles waltl. The sequence continues at coordinate 202,026,976 of NC_090444.1, read as the reverse complement.
ACAGGATCTGGGTACATGCAGTATCACTTTACTGAGGACTTACAAGTACATTAAACATGCCAATTGTGTCAGGTTTAAAGGAGATAGTACAAGCTCTGGTTAGCAGTGATAAAGATCACAGAGTCCTTAGGCCAACATCAGCAAATACATGAGGGGTGATGGCAAAAAAGGTTGGGGAAAGACCACCCTCAAGCTAACAGGTCTAACAATTATGTTAACTTGGCAATGATTCGGCTTTTATGTCTTTCTACTATGGTTTTGGGTTGTACATCCAACTAGTAACAAATATACATTTTTATATATGTTTCACACTCAATTTAGACTTGACAAAATTAATTTAATTGGTTTGATATATGAACTCTATCTTATGGTATAACATCTACTCTATGACTATTTGGATAATTTGGGCATTGTGTAATGATACTTGAGACATTATTTTGTAAAATGAAGCTCTATATTATTGTGTGGTGCTGCATTTTATGTCGTTGCAGTTTTGAGGATTCACATAACGTGTTAGCTCTATAAATATGGTGATATCTGCATTAACGCCTTTTCCACTGGGATGTTTATAGTAATCAAAGGACATATCATGATACTAAACTGTTGTATATTGTAAAAAAAGGTGAATTATTTGATTGAAATAAATTTATATCATTTGGAATAAAAATAAATCGTATTTTGAAAAAGATGAGTTAAAAGTACCCCCACATTTACCTTTGATGTTAAACTGTTGATAGAGGTGGGCAACTACCATTTAGAGTGCACTTTGGCACTAGGCAGATTAGCCCATTGTTTTGCCCTACCTTTAGTAGTACTAATACAATTACATATTCCTTTAATAGTCCCTTGTTTGGTATATGTTCAGGTAAGAGTCAAATGTGACCATTAAGAAGTTGTTACATACCATTCGAGGCCTAGGAGTTTGACGACAGGACATTTGATCTAAGTCTGGATTGTTACTAATTACAACAAATTGATGTTTGAAAATGTTAGCAAATGCCCTAGAAAACGGTGCAATTACAATGAACCAGAGTACCTAAAGGTGGGGTTTGCTGAATCACAAAGGGGCAGATTCCTTGCACCCCTTAGCGTCCCCCTACCGCCACCATGTGTGTGCCATATCTAAGATACAGTGCACCATGGCGCAGGGCAGGGGGCAATAGCGTCAACATTTTTTACGCTACTGATGCACTAATCAGGGTTAGCACCAAAACTTTGGCGCTAACCCTGAACAGTTTATAGGGTCCCACTGTAAATAAAGGTGTGCCCCCTTTTAACGCCTCCTCTGAGCAGGAGTTAAAAGTGTTGAAAAAACTGACACAAAGAAATCTCTTAGATTTCTTTGCACCAATTTTTCGGCCCCCCTAACAGGGGAACGCCTCCTTTGTACACATTATGCCTGGTGCAGGCATAATGTAGCACAAAAGGTTACAAAGTGGCGCAGTGCATGTATTGCGCCATGTTGTAAATATGGCGTAGGGAAAAGGCCAGCTTAGTGTAAAAAAATGACGCTAGCCCGGTGCTAAAGTGGTGCTAGGCCCTCTTAAATCAGGGCCAAAGGGTCCTAAGAAGAACAGCAAACCTATTTTGCTCCAAAAGTACTATCTACAGAAAGACAACAGTGCTCTGTTTAGGATAATGTGGAATAGTGTATTAATATCTTTAAAATGGCTGTAACCCTCATACAAAAGAAGTTTAACAAACCAGCATTAGGTGCGCTGCTAAATATGGATTTTTACTCCCATATCGCAGCATGAAGTAAAAAAAGTGCACGTATTGCAAAGAGGTACCATCATCCGCAGAGCCTTTTGAGCAAACACAAAGAAAAGTGTTGGGATAGAAAACACCCTGCCATTAGTGCATGTGCAAGAAGAGTATATGACTAGTTTATTAGCTTTTATTCTGATGTGAATGCCAGACATCAATTAGATTGCCAGCACCTACAAGTTCCTCATCTTTAAATAGAACAGGCCCTTCTAAAACATGAAAGACTTTATAATGGACCTACATATCTCAATTTCAGAGCTCCACAAAGTACAGCTGGTACATAGATCTTGAACAGAATGAACAGCACAGATTAGAGAGAGTTAATTTTGTTAGTATTCGTGCAGATTCTAGGTTTTCCAGTGAAAAGGCCCTCTGTGAAATCATCTTGAGATGCAGTAGCCAATTGTGGAGGTCTTGAACATGGGCGGCAGCATCAAAAACATAGATGCACTTTTGATGTAGCTTAGATTTGTAAACATTTTAACCATGCTCATGGTATTCTGGACATGACTGCACTATCACAGAAGAGATATGTTGCTTCAACTTTGGAGAGTGTGTGAAATGTCTCCACAGCAATTATGCCTGAACACAACTACAACCAGAACTCCAGTCTTCAAAGCCTTTAAAATTACTTCAACATGGAAGTTTTATTGGTTGTGTAATGGGTGTGTAGTCTTGATCCATGCCAAGGTGTGTGCGTGGCGCACGGCAGCTGAAATCAGCGCTGGTGTTAGGGAGCGGGGAAGAGACTGCCATTTCTGTGTGACTATGGAGTTCTCCTGCTCTCTCCTTGTCACGCAGCTGCTCCACGCCATGACTCCTTTCAGCATCTGGGCCTACATTTTTCACTTTGAATGTTTAATCCGAGGAGGTCGGCAGCTAGCAAACCTTGTGAAATTGAGGTGCAGCTGCATAGTTCTTAAATATAAAATATAATATTGTAGTGTATACTTAAAAATGAATATAGTAAAATGAGCTTAAACAGTGTGTTACCAATGAGGCAACATGCTTTTTAACTGTGTAAGGGAAACAGAAGCCATCAGTCAAAATACTTTTTTATTTTATGTCACAAGGGTGACTTTTCTAAGCCTGTCATGTTCCTGCTGTTTTGAAAACTAGTTGCTTTGTTGAGATGAACTGCCTTTCTCTGACTGAAGACCCTTGCAGTTCACCAGCCACGGATTTCCTTCAGAAATATTCCTTTCCTGTGATAAAATAGGGATATGGTACTGTAAGAGTAAACCATTGGAAATAATTAATAGTTGTTCTCCAAGCTTCAAAAGAGGTCTTCACTGTGCAGACCTCCAAACTAAAAGCCTTCGTGGGAGGAAAGGTCTCTTTAGGTGTTAATTCCACTGCACCGATAGGCATGAGGGTCTCTGTGTAATAACCTGCGCAACTTAAAGTTTAAAAGCAGCTATAGTGAACTATGACCTTTAGAGAATGGCCATATTACTTTGAGTTACTCATACGCAGCACCATTGAGCCACAGCAACTAGTGGGGAGAAGATTACGTGACAAAACCCCTACAAATATATCAGGGTGCGAGCCATGGTCTCCAAAACTACACAATACCACACTGCCTATTGATGGTCAGGGAATGGAGGTTTCTGAAATGTAATGGGGATGGGATTTGAGCTCCTTCATAACAATACAGTATAGCAAGAGAAGGTGCCGTCTCCCCATCACAACGTCGTTGCAGTAACGTGGCAGCCATACAGCTTCACACGATGGCAGGGCCTACATACTGAAAATGAGTGAAGTGACTGCAGGCTGAGATGGATTTGGAAGAGACATACTTTGTTTATGTTCTGCCGAAGGGGACATGTGTCAGGTTACTGTTAAGAGAAAGGGGAACTGGCCACACATTTCTTTTCCGGTGATGTACGTTGATGAATGATGAGAGCTCTCGGTACTTATGGATCAAGAAGAGATCTTTCTTAGCCCAATCTAAACCCAAGCTTTGATTTGAAAATCTGGGAAATAATTATCCTGGAGTTATGCCCATGCAGGTTTCTTCATATAAAAAAGGACTTTAAAGGTGGGATTTCAGTTTGCAAGCTCAGTTGTTATTATCAGACGCATTTTTCACAGTTTTTCATTCACTTTTACCTGTATGTTTCAGTTGGGCTTTCATGGTACTCCTCATTTGCTGTTGAAGACAGGAAGGCAGCTGGTCCATTCTTTTTTGGAGGTGTATAATACTTATACTTAGATAAGAAAGATTTGGCTGATTTCTTTAAAGTGCGAGGAGTGAAAGGCTTTTTCGCAACAGAAAACATGTTCGAATGTTTCTCAAGGAGGTCTCCACTGTAAGTTTTCATCTGAGGGTCCTGGAATGGTTTCTTCGTTCTCAGACTGTCAGCATGCTTCATTGATTGAATGTATAGAGATTTAGAGGTTACAAGAGGGTGTGATCGCTGGTAGTGTGGCGAGGAGGATATTGTGTGCTGAATAATGCCTCTGACTGTATCTTGAGCAATGGAGACTGGAGATGGACTCCTTGAATGAGTGCTCCGGACAGGCACATTATCTTCACTTTGGATGACAGGTAGAGCTGTTCTAGTTTGAGTTAAAAAAAGGCTGTCCTGCTCATCGAGGGAAAGCTGTTGAAAAGACAAAAGGAATATTAGAAAACTGCATACATGTATTACATTTATCTTTTTTTTTTTTTTATAAAATATCTTTCATCCTCAAATGAATATCTGTACTTATCGAATGTGTGGCATCTATAGTGCCTTTAAGGACACTCTTGGTTGCTAGATATAAACTACTGAATAGACAAAAGTCATGAATGCGTTTTCTGTAGCTATTTGGGGGAGTGGGAAGTGCTCAGTTTTCAATAGTGGAGATTCATCCATCTCTGCCAGCAGAAACTCTTGAACCAGTGGGCCATCCCCTACAGATACCTGAGTTCACAAAGCTGCTCACCCCACTATGTGTCCCTTTCCTGGACCACCAATTAAGGCGTGGTAGTACCCTGAAAGAAAATATTCAAACTGCCGGGAGAAATGGCAGGGAGAAAATTCCATGAATACCAGTGACATGTCAGAATGTATGCAGGACTCAAGCAGTGTAGGGAAGTGATACTCCAAAATCGCTCACGCCTAGTTCATTTCATGGAAGGAAAGGCTGGCGGCCGTCTTAGAGTGTGAAAGGTTTTGAATCAGTGGAGGCTTTAAATTAGTGGAGAAGGCACTGCCTAAAAGTGCCCAACAACGAAACTACCATTCCTAGGAATCCTTGCTCTCTCAAGTTCTGTAGAGATGGTGATGGCCAACTTGAATCACTGAATATAAGCTTTCTTGTATTTGAAGGTATCAATGCTGCCCACTGTCAACTTTGGTGAAGCCATTGATTGGGTGCTGCTCGACATCAAACCCAGTGAGGCTGTCAACGAAATTTGTCAGCATTGATGCTCAGTGTTAAATTCGTCCAAGCTTTTATTTAGGCAGGGAGGAGTACACTCTGACAACAGCCAATGGTTCAGGACCATGGGGACAGTACTAGAGAGTCATTACTCACTCCCACATAGGTCAGCAGACGGGACCAGGTCAGTTTGAGTTAAGAATCAGATAAAGGCCACTGGAAGCTTGTTGTAGCTCCGTAGCTCAAACAGGTCAGCCAATTGACCTTTGGCGTCCTGTCTGCGGTCATGGGCAAGCAGGTCAGGCTTTCCTTCAGGATTTTACTTTTTAGTATTGTCAGGCATGGGAACTATAGCCACCATCTCTTTGCCTCCCAGGAAGACTAGTGTAACCTCTGCAATCCCCCCAAAACTAACTAGGGAAACCTCCTCCCCTCACCACTGCACTAGCAGTTCCGGGGTAGGCCTACCAGTGGGGGCCGCTTCCTGGGGAAGCAGATGGCATCCCTCTTTTTGTTTGCGCCCCCATACTGATAAAACTCATGGCACACAAGCTTTAAGTAGCCCACAGACTTCTTCTCATCAAGCCCACCCTTCTGCTCATGCTTTGACTGGGATTTTGCTCCACTGAAAACTCTTTTGGGGGCCTTTGGAGAACTCCTTGGGGTTTTCCATACTCCCAACCCCCCCCTTTCTTGTGAGGACCCTGTCCACCGTTCTGAGGTTTCCCCAGGTACCTTCTTTGACACTATGGTACTGACCTAGATGTCAGCTTCCTCCCCAGGCTCTCTGAGTACAGTGAGCTTGGACTCAATAAGGTGTTGGTGCAGTTCTACAAAGCAATTACTAAACAAGCTTTCTCACATGATTAAATTGTACAATCCGTTATGTTGACTTATTGTGCTACCTAGAGCCTTACCAGAGTATCCATGAAATTAACCCAGAACTGGTTAGACAGCTTCTAGCTACCCCCGATTCCTCTAGGGTCGGACTAAACAATATTACGAGCTAGCTCCATGGGCACCCTGTCACCTTTACCTATGGCATTCAAGGTCTCTATCCCTATCACTGGCACATGCTTCCAGGGACTAGCCCCTCTCAAACCTCCCCTGGGACTCTGTGCATCTCTAATGCACTTTGTAGGCCTCAAACCACTTGTCAATATCATCCCCCACCACAACAATAGGCACAAGTCCTTTGGCGATGTGGACCCTTTTACCTCTCTTTCGGAATTCTGTGTCTCTGCTACCACCATAACTAGACTCTCTGGTTCTCTTTGCCTTCAAGTCCAGTCCTTTCTGGCTCACATTGTGGGCCAGTAGGATCCTTTACTCCTCTAGAACCAATATTTTCTCCTCCTAGGCTCTCTCAGCATTTGTCTTTTTCTCCTTGAGGGCCCTTGCTGCTGCCTCAGCCTTTCTTTCCTTCATGACCTGCTGAGCCAATTGTAGCTTCAGAGCCTGCTTTGCTTATCTGTCCTCCAACTTCTTTGGTGTTGGACTGGAAGAAGACAAAGCTCCCAGACATAGACAACACATTGACCTCATCCCCAAGGGTAGCCTCTTCATTCACCTGCACCTCCTCCTCATACTCAGCTCTATCGCCCTTGATCCTATGCCGCATTTTGAGGCAACGGGACCTATTTGTAGGCTTTCAGGGCTATAGGAATGCCCACCTTGGTGGACCCCTTCCTCAGGGCCAGCCACCTCCCCTTGTAAAGCTTGCTCAGCTCTGCCATGGTAACGTTTTCAATACCGCTGTGATCTATCTCCAACCTTGCAAAATATCAGAGGTGCAAGCATATGGGAATAGAAATAAAACTTTATAAAAAAAAGTAGAAATGGCCCAATAAAAAAATAAAGAGGAATTTAAAAATCTAATTTTGATGTCCGATTATAATAAAAGATGTTTGGTTTTACATAATCACTGAGTGGCACTGCAGAAACACAACTGATGAATCCCACAGTGGAGTATTATTTGAAAGGGTGAGAACCCATTTCAGATAATAATCACAATCCTTGTCAGGGTGAGCCTCAAACGTTAGTGAATAAAATTGTGTTCAACCCCCTAATAGCTATGGCACATAGCAGCCAAGCTTAACTTAGAGGCAATGTGTAAACTATTTCTGCAGTGCTCAAACAGTACTAAAGTGATTACACAATGCAAGGAAAAGTCACATCAATTTAGAAAAATAGGGGATATTTAGATTAATAAAATAACAACAAAACAACAAAAAGCCAATACATAGAACTGGAGATATGAAGTTTTAAAGTTTGAGTTATAAATAGCACCTAAAGAGCTAAGCACCAACTCTGAGTATATGGCTGCTTAGACCACGCCAAAGTCAAAAGTTAAGGCTGATTCCAAAGTATCACTGTTTGGATTCAGGAAGTAGGCTTGTCCCATCGGAAGGTTTATCTTCTGACTTAAACAGTTTTGTAGAGAAAACATGATTGTCGATGAGCCGTTGGCAGGGCAAGCTCCAAGCTGGATCCGAAGTGGGGCTCGACAATTGGCAGGGTGCTGAAGAGCAGGGTACCGGTGTGGTCATCGAAAAAGGCTGTCAGCATTGATGCCTCAGTGAGGCTCAGCATTGAGTCTGTGGAAGCGGTTTGTTGGGTGCTGCTTGGCATTGCTCAGAGGCTGCATGGCATCAAGGCCGGTGAAGCAGTTGATTGGGTGCTGCTTGGCATCGAATTGGTGAGGCCGTTGATGATGGTTGTTGATGACCACAGTCAAGGGCCCAGGGCCTTCAAGACAGTACGTGAAGGTCAGAACTCAATCCCACAGAGGCCAGTAGAGTGAACCAGACCATGTCCATTTGAGAGCAGACAAAAGTCTCTGGAAAATTGTTGTAACTCTGAAGCTCAAACAGGAGGTCAGCCAACTGACTCCTGAAGTCATTTCTCAGGCCATGGGTTCATGGAAAGCAGGTCCAGTGTTCCTTCAGGATTTAGATAGCAGGGAAGTCCTTCTTCTGATTCTTCACAGATCCCGGAGTGTTCTGCTGATAGGTATCTGCGGTCTGCTTTTATGTCCAGTGCCAGTTGAGGTTGGCAGGCAACCCTTTGTCCACCCTTGAAACCATTTGTGGGCAGCTCTCCCTCTCTCACTTGGTATGGAATCAGTTTGACTAATAAGATGAAAAGGGAAGCAGACCCAGGTGTGAACGACATCATCCAGAGACAGCATTGTCATAGTTTGAAGCTAAAGAAGGGGCTTGGTAGGGCTTGCAGAAATCTTTCCCATGGAAGAAAAACACCCACGCCCAAAGCACTTTGTACACTGTCTGGAAGCAATCCACATCTCACTAAAAAGGAGCCATCAGCAGTCATTTGACACTGAACACAGACAGAAAGGACTTTTGGTTTTAGGCAGGAAAGAGACAATTTTCTAAAATTGTCTTTTCCTTAATAGTAATATAAAATTAACTTTATTGTTGGATTTGAAATTACTAATAAAGTGATTCCTTGAATCATTTTCCTAGCTGCTCCCAAACTGAAATTAAGCATTATAAGTTGTTATCATATAACACACTGTTTTCCTATGTGATAGCCAGCTTTGCCATTGTGAAAAATCACTTTGGATGTTTTCCACTGCCAGGACATATAAAACATCAATTTCTACATATCCTGCTTTTTGGTATCATACACCCTGCCTTTTTGGACAATAAGGCCTACTTTAGGTGTGAAATATATAGAGAGAAAAGAAACATTTAGGCCTGTTAAAAAGGTAATTCTGCCACGTCAAACTTACATTTTAACTACTGCATGGCCAGGCAGCAGTGACCAGCCTGGAGACATGCTTTACAGGGCTACTGCAGTGGAGGCACAATGAGTGCGGCAGCCCATTAAGAACACTTAAATTACCACCCCTCGGAACAGCTAGTACAATATACTAGGTACTTTTAAGTAAATTAAATGTGCCAATTAGGAGTAAGCCAATCTTACCATTTTCAAAAGGAGGGCACAAAGCACTTCACCAGGCGTTGGCAGGGATAGAGTGCACAGAGTTCAAGGGGCAACAAAAACTGCTTCAGAAGCAGAAGGCAAAAATCTGGGGGAAGACTATGAAGCACCCCTGCCTCTGTTACACATTCGATCAAAATTATATGATCGGCTGTGTCAAAAGCTGAAAACAGATCTAACAGCACCAGGGCAACATCCTTCCCTTGGTCCTCTTCCATTCTTAGTTCATCCACGACTGCCATGATCATGGGCTTCGTGCTGTGAAAAGGTCAGAAGTCAGCTTCGGCCGGGTGGAGAAAAACAGTACTCTGTAAATGTCGGCATAGTTCTTGGGAATATAAAAATCTAACAGTTTGGCTGGAAATAGGAGCAATTAGATAGAGTGGTAGTTTTTTAGTAGGATTGGGTCCTCACCTTGCTTCTTCAATAAAGGAACTACTTCGGCATGTTTAAAACACTTAGGCACCATGACCTGTTGAAGTTATTTATGAAGTAGGATCAAAAATAGACTGTTCATTACTGAGACCATTTCCCTTAAAATGGATGGTGGGCAGGGGTCCTTTGGAGGTTCTGATTTAACCTCAAATATTAACTCACCCAATCTGATTTCGTCAATACCAGAGAAACGGGTTAGTACTGTACTATTGGGCTGCTTCATGGGCTCAGGTGGGAAGGAATGGGTAGTAATAATACTGTCTTTAATTATCTTCATTTTTTCTATGAAGAAACTGTTGAATTTGTCACATACATCCTTGGCACATTTCACTTTGGGTGTGACCCTTCTGGGAGAGGCGAGATCTTCTAAGATCTAGAAAGTTTGTTCTGCATATTTGTCACTTCCACAATCCTAATTGTATAATATTTCGATTTCTCCAAGTTTAACTTTGCTTTTTATTCTGCTAATCCTTTTAAATATGATTTTCCATTCTTCCTGGTACTTACTGTGCCATTGACGTTCAAGCTGGTGCACTTTGAGTATGGCCCCCTTCAGTTCTTTGGTAAACCATGGTGCTGGTTTCTCTTGATTGGTTACTCGCTGCTTTTGCAGTGTCGCAAACTTATCAGCCTCTGCAGTTAAATAGTTTGTGATCTCTCTTTCAGTACAGGAACAGAGAGTTCTGTCAAATGGTGGTCTGACCAAATGCATGGCTGTAATACCTTTAAATATAATGTCCAAACCAAATTCAGGGAGCGTCCTGTAATGCTTTAATGATTATTTTGAACATCTACAGGGCATAACTTGTCATATACTGAGGAGCGCAAAACATAAGTAAACAAACAACTTTGCTGTTGTTTGATTCAATCTTGAATAGTAGTAAATCTACGTTTTCAATGTATTTACATTGAAGTTGATAAGTTTGCAGTCGCCTGCGTAAAATGGCTGCCACTCTGCCTCCTTTCTTATTACCTTTGATGACGCTGAAATGAAGGTTTTACATTTATTAGTGCATAAACGTAGTGTAGCAATAATCAAGTGTGACTTTAATCGAACTAAATAAGATTGTACGGGGACAAATGTGCCCTCAGAGTAGTTTGCCAACATTTATAAGCGTGCTTCATATAACGTGATGTATTAGAATTGTACTAGTTTGACATAATCGTAAACGTGTGCCATGATTTGCTTGTTAGAAATGCTTTAGCTTAGCATAACTTTAGTGGAGGCTTTGGCCTAGTTGCCATGTCTCACGATTTAGATGCTCGTATTTTTCCGATGTGCTAATGAAACGTGTATTCTTGCTTGAAGCTGTACTTTTCCAGTGAGATCGTTCACATGCTTATCTTAAGGTTTCGTGCCAGCCTGGCATTTTTCTTCTTCACTCCAAGGTCAATCTGCAGGTGCAGACAATGGACGCTCTGAAAGTGAGTTAATTGGTAAAATATGTTGCAACTTACGTTCCCGACTCCAAGGATAATGTATGCTTAAGTAAAAGCTTGAGAACTGTTGTTTTTGATTGGACAATTTGAAGCTAACCTATGAACCCTCCAATGGAAGACCCTACTGGATTTGAACTGTTGTCTATTTAAACCAGGTGCACAAGGAAGAAAACGGGCCATTACCTATCGGACATTATTGCCTATCTTCTACGATGCCAATTGATGTGCGACGCCATTTTGAATGAGACTTTGATGGTTTCTCTAATCGAGAGAAAGAGACTTTAAGTAATTCTCGCCCTAGAGACTTTAACTTGGATTTGTCCCTTTGCATTAAGTATTAGTTTTATCTTGCCGCTGTGAGGCAATTGCCCCCGTCCACCCTGCCCCTTTGCCCCGTCCCATGCTGATCGGAACCGGTACCCATGCTGATCGAAACCGGTACCTGTGAGACGAAGACTTCCTTGAATGCTGATTGAATTTGGTAAATATGAAAGGAAAATTGTACAATTGCATTGTGTTTTCTTTTTAGGTAACCAACTGCTGATTTTGGATAAGCGCCTTAGTTAGGAGTTTTCCAAATTGATGTTGCTAAATTGTTTTTTTGCATGAAGACCCACATGCTGATGCTAATTTGAGGTTAGATGAGGATTCATTTGATGCACGATGCAATTTGAGACCTTGTTATGCTGACTAATGTATGCAATTAGCCCATTACAGATTGTAGTTTTAGTGGTTTGCGTTGCCATTATAGAAGGCATTGTTATTCAAATGCTGCATAGATTGCATCTGTTTCGCCGTTATGGACAGCTATTAATGTTCATTTACATATATCATTTGGTGTTGAGACACATCTACATTGTGCTAGCTTTGTTAATATAGGGAAATAAATTCATTAACTTTGCATAAACTGGTGTGGTTATTCATGACCGAAAGGTCATGGTTTCGCCGAAATGTATTCTGGATTAATTGTTAAGTGTTATGTTGATCAAGGCATTGCTTATGTTCGTTATTGATTATCAATTATTTATTTTGATTGATTACTCCCGAGTAAGGAGAGTCCCACTTGGTCAAAAGATTCATCGACCTAAGAGCGTCCAACTACAGGTAAATTATTAGGCTGGAAACGCTCTATCAGTAGATGGTAGCAGAGGACGGTTTCGCCTTTTGGGACCCCTCACTCTTAAAGTACATGGTGTTGAATTAACGGTTACGCCCTTTGAGACCCCACTCGAGAAGTTGAATTAGATTTTTCTTGGATAAAACAGATTGAGAGAATGATGATGGGCTAAGTCCCCCGCGACTTTCCCGGGATCTCGGAGCTTGCGAATGGAGAGAATGGAGGTGTGGAATCGGCGTTGGTGGTACTAGTGACCGTATGAGTGGAGTTAGGATTTTGCACTTGCACAGCTTATTGCCGCAGATTGTGTGAAAAAGGTTGCGAGGATTTTAGAGAATAGCGGAGGTGCGACTCCGAGTGTAGAAGTAGAGAAGTCGTCCAACTTCATAGAAAATAGCAGAGGTGCGACTCCGAGTGTGAGAGTAGGGAAGTCGTCGAACTTCACGTGTATGTGGTGCTTTGTGCAGAAAAAGGTCCACGTGGTTGTTGTTGTTGAGACGGGCCCTGCGAGGTCAAGAGACTCCGGAGTATGTTGAAAAGTGTATGAGACACTTGTTTATGTTGTGGTCTGGTCGGTTTAGTAGGTTGATCGGGCGTGGTCAACGAGTCGGTACGTGTGGTAAGGGAGTGAAAGAAACTTCGACTTCGGGCTTTGACAAATTCTAAGTGCACTAGAATAGATCACTGACAAGTTGAGAGCAGAGTCTGCGGGTCAGATTTGCTTGCGAAAGTGGGGACCGAGAAAGATGGAATAACTGCCGAGGCTAGTGAAAAATCCCTAAGGTCCTGAAGCGATTGTGTTACCCTTCCTGTAGTAAACCGACAGATCTGTTTTATATTTTTTTGGTTGCTCGCGATATATGCTAGAAGTTGTTACGAGAGGAGCTGAGTGAAGGAGGACAAGCCGCGAGGCTTTGTCAGCCGCAGTGTGTGTGGGTGTGACGTCACTAGGAGCCGCGCTGGGATAGGTTGGTTGCAGAGAAGGGTCGCGCACGGATTGGACTCAGTCCGTGGGACTCGACTGGAAGGGGAAAGGCAAGCGAAGAGTATTCCGGGAATTAAAGTCACCTATTGATTACAAATTTTGTGAAATAAAAGATGAGAAAATGAAATTTTTTAAAGCGTTAAAGAGTGCGATGAAGGGAGAGTCTTACATTAAAGCGAGCGTAGGAGAGGAGACGCCACCCGAAGGTACACCAGCTTACATTGTAATGGAGGAAAAGGGGGTAGCTCCGTGCCTTTGGCTAAAGCAATGGCACAAACTGACAGAGAAACATGGGAGCGTAGCGTTCCCGATCCATGGGACATTCAATATAAGGATCCTAGAGAATTTGAGATTTGCGATGTACGACATGAAGGTACCTCCAAGACCAGCACAGTTTGAGGCTCTAGCAATTTGGGAACTAATGGCTAGACAGCAACAGCAAAAGAAGTTCGAGACCAGAATGAGAAAGGTAGAAAAGACACTAGCGGACGCTAGGTGGGACAATGCACAGAAGGTGTGGAGGTCAGATGTATTGCAGGGGATAAAATTGTTTCCCGCAATTGCTAAGGAAAAAAGAAGACAGGCAAGAAAGCTACCTGTAAGACAAATAGGAGGTGTTCCAAAGATAGGGAAGACGAGTCAGATGATGAGGAGTTCATCATGCAATTGCTGAACGACCGTCCACCGCCTTATGCAGAGAATGGACAAGGTCCAAGTACCAGTTCTGCCCCTCCGGCACCGGTACAAAATAATGAAACTCCGAATTCAGAAATGCCATCGGGATCTAAGGACCCGAGTTTACTGTTCACCCCGCAGATACCGCAGGTTAGGAGAATATATCCAGATGTACCCATATTGAAACCAGCAGAAAATTATCAGCCGCAGGTCCCAAGGTATTACAGCAGTGACAACAGTGCAGGGATGATTCTAGATCCAACCGTAATGGGAGTACAGAATGGTTGCAACCCAACATTGGCACAAGCTGAATCAACTCAGTTTTTGATGCCCCAAAAGCAGATGCAGGGGGGAACCGCACATGCTCAGATGACGGGGAGTCAGATGGGCATGCCGGCAATGATGACCCATGGTGTGGGAATGAACATGCCTCAGAACATGGGGAATGGACAGAACCCAGATGCGATAACTCTACCCATTACTGTAGGTCCACCGGTACCTTTGTACACCCAGCCTAACTTAGGTATGTGCGGTCAAGGATCAATGCTGCAGAATGGGACGGAGAGGTGGTGCACAGAAAACACTCCAGAGGTAACTCCGATAGCGGCTCAGCCAACTGGATCTGGGTCCTTGATGGAGTTTAGTCCCATATGTGCTCAGTCGACAGTGGTGAGGTCGAGCCCCCCACTGATAATACCTCTAACATCGAACACTGAAAAGTTGCTGCAACCATCAATGGCAGTCGATGTGAATGCTACACTGATGGGGTTGAATGCGCAACAGCTAACACAGTGGTTCAACAGTCTGAATTCCACACAAAGCTCAACAAGTGGAAAGGGGGAAGACTACCTGAATAAGGTAAGGTTGAGCATGGAAGCAGAAGAGTTGGTGGAAGGGACTATGGGTGTGAATAGGCTAGAGTCCTACTCGGAAGAAGAGCTGAGGTATCTATGTCCCAGGACTACGAGAGAAGTGACTAAGGTACACAGAAGGTTGCAAGAAATAGCTGACAAAAACGGGGTTGAGATAGACAAGACCAAACACTTGAGCAGGAGCTATAGATTGGATTTCGGGACCACAGACTTTGAGCACATGAGGTCAGCAGGCATGAAGACGCACCTTAGAGAATTGCTGCAGAGTGCGCAAGTGTGGAGGTGCTTAGACAAATGGGAAAGCAGGTGGGCAAAGAAAAAGGAAAAGAAGAAAGACAGTGTACCAGAGCACAAGGAGAAAAGACCACAGAGTAGTGATACAGTAACAATGTTACCAATGAGGGAGACAGCAGGGGGAAAATTAGTACATGTACCGTGGCACAGAAGCGACATTCAGTCTTTTACGGATGATTTTCCCAAACTGAGAGAGAAGCCGATTGAATGGTATCAACAGACTGATAGGTTTGTGAAGCTTGCAAAATGTCTTTGGGAAGACCTGAACACCCTCTTTGAGATTGTGGTTCCGGCAGATTTGTGGGAAGAATGCAAAAGGGCTGTAGGTTGGCCGACAAGTGAACCAGAGAGAGACAGGGATACGGGTGCACCATCACCTATGGTGATGAGCTTGTACCACAAGGTGATTGAGCATTTGAAGACGAAGGTTGCAGCGAAAAATGTGGATTGGCAGAAGATTGATAGAACTGCCCAAGAGGCTAAAGAGTCGATTCATGGTTACTATGAGAGGTTGTTGAAGGCGTTTAAGAACTACAGTGGCACGGAAACAATAGAGGCGAAGGACATGCTTCATTTTGTGTTTAGGTTTGTGGAAGGGCTGAGACCAGAGATAAGTCAGATGATAAAGACGCATTTGATTTGTTGGCAGTCGAAACCGATTGATGAAGTGTTGACTTATGCGAAATACTGTAGCGACGAAATTGAAGTGAAACAGAAAAGGTTGAAAGAGAAGGTGATGATGATGCAGCTTAAAGCAGCTCAGACAGGTTTGCAAGGGTTGCAAGGGTTCCAACAGCAGATACCGCAGCCGCAGCCGCAGCTGCAGGGAAATATGGTGTTCCAGCCACAGGCGAGAGGCAGAGGCAGAGGAGGTTTTGTGAATAATGGTCCGGATTTGAATACTGTTGTAACTTCGAATGGCATGCAGGCAATGAAAAGGGTGATGCCGTGTCACGTGTGCGGAATTGTCGGACATTGGAAACGCGAGTGCCCAATGATGGTGCAGGAAGGTGCAGGTGTAGGTGTTGGTCAGCAAAACAATGATGTCAATGCATTCCAGACAATGAGGGGACTGAAAATGAGAGGTCCAAACCCAAATTTTCAGACCATTAATCAGCTGCAAGGATTACAGCCTATGCAGCCGCAGCAGATGCAAATGCCCCGTATGCAGATGACGCAAATGCAGCCGATGCAACAGCAGTTACCCATGGTACCTAATCAGCAAATGCAAATACCTTTGGCACCAATGAATCAGCAGCAAGTGATGGTTCCTCCACAGGTCTCGGGTCAGGTGATGAATACAAATGGCACAGTACAACAGTTTCCATTACACAGTGAGAGTGGAATAAACAATGTATGGGAGAGTGAAAGTTCAGATGAGGAGGGAAATTGTGTGCTTGCAGCATCCTTGGAAGTTGATCAAAAGGGTCCATATGTAGAGGGAAAAGTTATGGGTCATCGTGTTTCATTCTTGGTTGACACAGGAGCCACACGTTCAACTGTTAGGAGCATTGAAGTCCCAAATTTGCCCCTTTCAGGGAGAACAGTTCAAGTGGTGGGAGTAGCAAACAGGTACCTGACGAACCCAATCACAGATCCAGTACCAGTCAGCATTGGTAACTATCAAGGGTTACATAATTTTGTGGTATGTGACTCAAGCCCGATAGCACTGTTAGGGAGAGACCTATTGTGCAAATTGGGATGTTCGATTATGTGTTCGTACGATGGAATCAGAATTCAGACGAGCAGTGATGGGGAAGAGGAGGACAGTGTAGAAGGAGACGAGATGGAAGTTGTCGATGAAAAATATCCTCTGATTACCCTTTTTCCGATGATAACTGAAGAAGATATTCCAGCTGAATTACGGGAAACAGTCGGAAAAGAAGTGTGGGATATGACAGGAAAGGAAGTGGGATTGGTGAAAGGAGTGGAACCAGTGAAAGTGACAGTAAAACCCAATGCAACCTTTCCCCAGACCCCACAATACCACATGGCACAAGACACCCTCATGAAAGTCGCCCAACTCATTGATGAGTTTGTAAAACAGGGAGTACTGAAAGAAGTGCTAAGCAGTCCATGTAATTCACCAATCATGGGACTCATAAAGCCGAGTGGAAAGGTCCGAATAGTGCAGGACTTGAGGAAAATAAATGACATCATAGTCAAATGCTGTCCTGTAGTACCAAATCCAGCTGTAATAATGTTTCAAATCCCTTGCGATGCCGAGTGGTTCTCAGTCATCGATTTGTCACAAGCTTTCTTTTCGGTGCCTCTTCATGAGGACAGCCAATTTCTCTTTTGTTTCAAATTCTTAGACAGAGTCTACAGTTGGTGTCGAATTCCTCAAGGGTTTTCTGAGTCACCGTCAATTTTCAATCAGATTCTAAAGAAAGACTTGGAAGCGTTAGAATTGCCATTCGAGTCAACCCTAGTGCAGTACATTGATGACTTACTGATTGCAGCTAAGACAGAAAGTGGCTGCACAGCTGATACCATTGCCCTACTGAACCATTTGGGAAGAAATGGACACAAGGTGTCACCTTCAAAGTTGCAGTTCTGTCAGAAGAAAGTGAAATATTTGGGTCACCAAATAGAGAAAGGGTCACGGAGAATAATGAAGGAAAGGATAACAAGTGTACTTCAAATGAGTCCACCAAAGACAAGGAGGGAGGTGAGGAAGTTCTTGGGGATGGTGAGCTACTGTCGCCAGTGGATTCCCAACTTCTCGACTCTAGCAAAGCCTTTACTGAAACTGACCCAGAAGGATGCATTGGATGAAATTGAGCTGAAAGGAGATGAGATGGATGCTTTTATTGAATTGAAAGAATGCATGTGCAGGGCTCCAGCTTTAGGTATGCCTGATTACACAAAGCCTTTCACATTGTTTTGTCATGAACGTGATGCATGTTCTTTGTCTGTCTTGACCCAAGCCCATGGTGGCGTAAACAGACCAGTAGCATATTTTTCAGCTACTTTGGATCCGGTCGCAGCAGCACTTCCAGGGTGTTTGTGCGCCGTAGCAGCAGTTGGTATTAGCCTCACTCAGAGTGAAGGAATAGTGATGGGACATCCATTAACAGTCATGGTCCCTCACTCAGTTGAGATACTTTTGACCCGCTCCCGAACTCAACACATGACTGGAGCAAGACTCACAAGGTATGAAACAATAATTCTGGGCTCACCGAATGTGCAGCTGAAAAGGTGCACTACGTTGAATCCAGCAACCTTGCTTCCCGGTGAAAATGCTGAAATTGAGAACGCTGAAGACGTCGAGCATGACTGCCTTCAGGTGACTGAATTTTGCACAAAACCCCGACCAGACATCAAGGATACTAAGCTTGATGAAAATGACCAAATTATTTTTGTTGATGGGTCATGTTTAAGAGATGCAATGGGAATTTTGAAAGCAGGATATGCTGTATGTACTGTAACAGGTGTCTTGGAAGCGTCCTGGCTTCAAGGAGTCTATTCTGCACAAGTAGCAGAGCTTGTAGCCCTTACCAGAGCATGTCAACTGTCTACATTGATGAAGGTCACCATTTACACTGATAGTCAGTATGGGTTTGGAATTGTGCACGACTTTGGGCAACTATGGTCACAGAGAGGTTTCCTGACTTCTTCAGGGTCCCCAGTGAAAAATGGGGAGAGAATAAGGGAATTGTTACATGCCATTCAAATGCCAGCCGAAATTGCAGTGGTAAAGTGTAGTGCTCATACAAAAGGACAGGACTATGTTTCTCTTGGAAATGCATATGCGGATCAAGTCGCAAGATTTTGTGCCTTGAACTGTATATTGCTCAGGGATGAATGGAATTCAATAAGCGAGCCAGAGCTTGAACCAGCTGAAGCATTTGCTTTAAAGGTCGTGGATACAATGGATGAACTAAAAGCATTGCAGAATAGTGTCAGGGAGGATGAAAAGGCTTCCTGGATTAAATCACAATGTACACAGAGACCAGATGAGTTATGGGTTTCAAATGAGGGAAAATATGTTTTACCAAATTGTCTCTTATCGCAGCTAGCGCGGTTTTATCATGGGCAGGCTCACCTAGAGAGAGATGCCATGATAAGATTGTTCAAAACTGATTGGTTTAACCCCAGATTTCGTCAAGCTGCAGAAGAGGTTTGCCATCGTTGTGTCATTTGCCAGCAGATGAACCCAGGAAAGGGAACAGTTGTGAACGCGAGCCACATTGGCAGGGCCAGTGGCCCATTCAGCAGAATGCAGATGGACTTCATTGAGATGCCTGTGCATGGAGGTCTAAAGTATGTGTTGGTGATTGTGTGCATTTTTAGTCACTGGATTGAAGCATACCCTACACGTAGAAATGACAGCCTTACAGTTGCAAAACTATTGTTGAGGGAGTTAATACCACGTTTCGGATTCCCGATCTCTTTAGAATCAGATAGGGGAAGTCACTTCAATAACGAGGTGATAAAGTTACTTTGCGCAGCGCTGAACATTGAGCAAAAACTGCATTGTAGCTATCGCCCAGAAGCCTCAGGACTGGTGGAGCAAATGAATGGTACACTGAAATCAAGAATGGCGAAAATATGTGCATCGACAAATTTGAAATGGCCTGACGCATTGCCTTTGGTGTTAATGTCAATGAGAAACACCCCTGACAGAAAGACTGGACTGTCTCCGCACGAAATTCTCATGGGCAGGGCCATGAGACTTCCTGCAGTTCCCGCAAATGCGCTTTTGAATATTACAGATGATATGGTGTTAGACTACTGCAAAGGTTTGGCTGACGTGGTTCGCTCTTTCTCTCACCAGGTGGAAGCAACCACCTTGCCACCGATCCAAGGTCCAGGACACACACTGAAAGCAGGTGACTGGGTCGTGATAAAGAAGCACGTGAGGAAGTCGTGTCTGGAACCCCGTTGGAAAGGCCCTTTCCAAGTGATTTCGACGACAACTACCGCTGTGAAGTGTGCGGGGGTTCCCAACTGGATTCACGCCAGTCACACAAAGAAAGTGTTGTGTCCGACAGATGAGGAAGTTGAAGCGCTGAAACTGCCAGTAGCTGATAATAAAGTGTCGAGCGCTGAGACCGAGCAAAACAGAACTGGAAGTGAACAGGCAGACATAGAGGAGAGAGAAATATTCTCTGAGGACGAAGAAACAGACTCACTTGGGGAAGACCAAGGAGAAACCTCAGACAGCGACGAAGCAGCTGAGGGCGACAAAGAACCTGAAGCAGCTGAAGGTAACAAAGAGCCTGAAGCAGCTGAAGGTAACAAAGAGCCTGAAGCAGCTGAAAGTGACACAGAGCCTGAAGAAAGTAACGGTGACAAAGGGCTCGAAAGAGGTGAAATGGCAGGAGAGCCTGATCAGAGGAGGGCTTTCCCAGAAGCAGATGGTACAGAAAAAGAAAAGCAAAACCTGATTGTCTCCCCAGAAGGAGGGGACAAGGCAGAACAGAACGAAACTGTTCAAATCTCTTCAGAAGAGATCGCAGGTCCATCGAATGGACACGGTGCAAAGAAAAGACAAAGTAGATCGCAAGTAAAACTAGGAACTAGAGAAAAGTTGAATGATGAAGGGCCAAAAGTGAAAGAGAAAAGAAAAGAAGTGTCTGTTGTGGTACCAACCTCAAGTGAAGGAAAAGACTTGACCAAAGAGGAAAGTACCAGTGAGGCAGAATCAAAGAGAGATGCAAAATTGAAAAGGAAAAGGATACCGAACAGAAGATATTCCGGTCCTGAATGGGCATATGTAGTCCATGACGACTGGACTGACGAATTTGTATCTCTCAGCCTCGAGAACGAAGAAGAAGAGATACCAATAGAAAAGAAAAGTTTTATGGACACTGTTGATTGAAAAGCTGATAAATGACATTGCTTGCTATAATCTAACGTGATACAACCAGCTGAGACATTGCTAAACCGGATGAGACATTTGCTAACCTGATAAGACTTTTGAAAACATGATTGACTCTTAAACACGATTTGAGACAACGTTGCCAACTGAAAAAAAAAAAAAAAAAAAAAAAGAGAGAGTGAGTTATTGAACTTTGAAAAAAAAAAAAAAAAAAGAAAAAACGAGTTATTGCCGAATTGAAACTGAAGTTATTGCCGAATTGACACTGAAGTTATTGCCGAATTGAGACAAATGCTGCTAACCGATAAGTGACTTGGCTCCTGAAGAAAACTGTGTGAACATTGCGCTCGTTCAGCTTTGTAACTGATTGCTAAATCGTTTCTTTTACAGGTGCTTCTAGCTCTCTGATTCTATACAGATCATGACGCAAAACAATAGAAAGAAATATTGTAAATATGTGTGTATAGGCTTGGTAATTGCATGTATACTAATAATAATGATAATGGTGCTTGCAATGCATGGTAAGAGTGAGAATGAGAAAATTGATGCTTCTACTTTTGCTCCTGTTACTGTCACTGAACTAACCGCACTGAAAAGACTAGAATTAGATGAGAGACACTTGCATGATAAAAAGGAGCTTTCGTATAATGTTTTCTATTGCTTGCTAACAGAATATGTTGAGACTATGGATGCGAAAGATTGTTATGTGTGTACACAGATACCGACATCGGTAACGGAAGGGGTGACTTATCATCACATGCCTCTCACATATGGGATTACATGTAGTATAGTAACTTCTAGATTTTATGGTCAAACCAACATACAGTATTTTTACTCAAATTATGATGTTACCTTTGCATATGTTCCTATAATCACGCAGCTAAGCCAGATTGCTAAAGATTGGGATGCAAAAATAATGAGAGAATTTTTCGAGCCAATGCTACCTTTTGAAACAGCTCACGCTCATAGGGAGAATCTTACCTGCTCCCTCTCTGCAGTAGAAATAAGCTTTTTAGATCGCACAGATGATAGAAGGGCGCAAATGAATGCGAAATTAGAAAAGGAACTACATAAGAGGACTTCAGTAGATAATTATGCTTTTGCTGCAATAAAGACACAAGGGAGAATAGCTTTAGATGCTTGGCATGTAGGGAAATTTTGTATATATCGAGGTGAATCTTATTATGACAACATTTTTGTAGGAGCGAGTGAGTGTAAACATACGTTTATCTTTAAAGCCAAATGGACATTCATGCTGAACGGACTTGATCCTGTCATACCAGGTGTATATTACATTTGTGGGCATAATGCCTATTATCGTCTTCCAAAAGGATGGTGGGGGAGATGTTATTTGGGTATAGTGTTCCCAAAGGTTTATCAACTGGATGACCTATCGATGATTCCAAAGACATCTGGATCCCATCGTATCCAGAAAAGAGAGACCGCAGCTGCTGTTGTAGGAGATATATTTGGAGCCATGATTCCTTCATTGGGAGTTGTGTTGAATTCCATCAAAATAAGAAAGTTGTCTACTATAGTGGATAACATGTTGACAAAGTTTTCAGGTGCTATAATCCTGATAGATGCTGAACTTGCAGCGGAAAGAGCTATGACTCTTCAAAACAGGCTTGCCTTAGACATTCTTTTAGCAAAGGATGGCGGCGTTTGCAAAATGCTTGGTGCACGACACTGTTGCACGTATATACCAGATAATAGTGTGAAGATTAAAACAATGCTTGCTAATCTAACAAAAGAGAGTGCAGACTTGAAGGAATTGAAAGAACCAGGAGTGTGGGAGAAGGTTGGAAAGGGACTTGCTTCAGTGGGAAATTGGCTTGGTGGCATTTGGAATGGAATATTGCTAAAAATAATACAGGGAATTCTAATAGTTCTAATTTGCATATTCGGAATTTGGGGAATAAAAGGGGGAATAATAATGATCATGGAAAGAATTAAGAGAAGGAAGGAAGAGAAAATGATGAAAAGAATGGCAGAAGAATACAAAGCAAGGACAAGGGGAACTAAAAGGCAAAGAGAACTGACAGAATTTTAATGGAATAAAATTTGTGGGAATAGTTTTGTGTGATGACAAGTAGTCATCAGAGGAGGGATTGATGACGCTGAAATGAAGGTTTTACATTTATTAGTGCATAAACGTAGTGTAGCAATAATCAAGTGTGACTTTAATCGAACTAAATAAGATTGTACGGGGACAAATGTGCCCTCAGAGTAGTTTGCCAACATTTATAAGCGTGCTTCATATAACGTGATGTATTAGAATTGTACTAGTTTGACATAATCGTAAACGTGTGCCATGATTTGCTTGTTAGAAATGCTTTAGCTTAGCATAACTTTAGTGGAGGCTTTGGCCTAGTTGCCATGTCTCACGATTTAGATGCTCGTATTTTTCCGATGTGCTAATGAAACGTGTATTCTTGCTTGAAGCTGTACTTTTCCAGTGAGATCGTTCACATGCTTATCTTAAGGTTTCGTGCCAGCCTGGCATTTTTCTTCTTCACTCCAAGGTCAATCTGCAGGTGCAGACAATGGACGCTCTGAAAGTGAGTTAATTGGTAAAATATGTTGCAACTTACGTTCCCGACTCCAAGGATAATGTATGCTTAAGTAAAAGCTTGAGAACTGTTGTTTTTGATTGGACAATTTGAAGCTAACCTATGAACCCTCCAATGGAAGACCCTACTGGATTTGAACTGTTGTCTATTTAAACCAGGTGCACAAGGAAGAAAACGGGCCATTACCTATCGGACATTATTGCCTATCTTCTACGATGCCAATTGATGTGCGACGCCATTTTGAATGAGACTTTGATGCTTTCTCTAATCGAGAGAAAGAGACTTTAAGTAATTCTCGCCCTAGAGACTTTAACTTGGATTTGTCCCTTTGCATGAAGTATTAGTTTTATCTGGCCGCCGTGAGGCAATTGCCCCCGTCTACCCTGCCCCTTTGCCCCGTCCCATGCTGATCGGAACCGGTACCCATGCTGATCGAAACCGGTACCTGTGAGACGAAGACTTCCTTGAATGCTGATTGAATTTGGTAAATATGAAAGGAAAATTGTACAATTGCATTGTGTTTTCTTTTTAGGTAACCAACTGCTGATTTTGGATAAGCGCCTTAGTTAGGAGTTTTCCAAATTGATGTTGCTAAATTGTTTTTTTGCATGAAGACCCACATGCTGATGCTAATTTGAGGTTAGATGAGGATTCATTTGATGCACGATGCAATTTGAGACCTTGTTATGCTGACTAATGTATGCAATTAGCCCATTACAGATTGTAGTTTTAGTGGTTTGCGTTGCCATTATAGAAGGCATTGTTATTCAAATGCTGCATAGATTGCATCTGTTTCGCCGTTATGGACAGCTATTAATGTTCATTTACATATATCATTTGGTGTTGAGACACATCTACATTGTGCTAGCTTTGTTAATATAGGGAAATAAATTCATTAACTTTGCATAAACTGGTGTGGTTATTCATGACCGAAAGGTCATGGTTTCGCCGAAATGTATTCTGGATTAATTGTTAAGTGTTATGTTGATCAAGGCATTGCTTATGTTCGTTATTGATTATCGATTATTGATTTTGATTGATTACTCCCGAGTAAGGAGAGTCCCACTTGGTCAAAAGATTCATCGACCTAAGAGCGTCCAACTACAGGTAAATTATTAGGCTGGAAACGCTCTATCACCTTCTCTGTTCTTATGTAATAAGTAATCATCTGGGATCACTTCCAGTAGTTCCGGTGTGGAATCCTCAGTTATCCATGATTCACTAATCGTCATTAGATCAGGCTTTGCCCACTCTAAAAAGTCATTAGTTTCTAATCTTTATCAAAGGAGCGCATGGCACCTGCATTAATGGTGTCACTGGTCCTTCGTTGAGTTATTAGCACTCTCAGTGGTGTGCAGTGTTTTAACACTCGCTCCTGACTCTGTGACTGGGAGGTTCGTATAATCTCAGCCCTCCAGCGAGCTCCAGAGGTACGCTTAGGCCTGCCATATTGAGTGTATGCGATTCGTACGCGGTGTATGTGCTCTTTGAGTACAACAGCTAGTCTAAAGTTCTGGGCGCTAGGCTCTCATGCTAGATAAATGAAGGACACCGATACCAGAGTAATGGTACTAGAACTGGCTGCGAGCACGAGCACTCTGGCTCTTTTATTGACAGGGTCACGTCACTCCTGACGTCAGTGTTAGATGGGTCTGGGGTGAGTGTAAAGGCCAGCCCTCAGGGAGTGACTGGAAAATAGCTACGTGTTAGACTACACGTATGTGTCCAACAGGCCACTACAGCTGGTTGTTAGCCCAGGCCGGGCACGGACTGGCACAGATAGGCTTGGCTTTGGCATGCTGGCAATGTGCGTCCGCCTTACAGATACACTGCCCCTTTCTATTAATAGATCTCCTGCTTTCTAATCACTGGTCGCTGTGTAATGCTACAGCACTGACCGCGCTAACTGACGGGTCAAAATGGCAGCGCCTGGAAGTGAGTGAAAGCACAGTTTGGTAAAGTGCAAATGCAAGTTTTAAAAACATTCAGCCAATGCTGCCCCCGTTTCCCTCGAACATTTCAAACGTATTGGCTTTGTTAAAAGTTGTTCTAAAAATCCTTGTATTACAATTACAATCTCAAAAGCAAAATTCAGTATCAAACTGAAACCTCTGAAATGGCAAATATATTTACCATATCACTCCACTACCTCGGAAAAGCAACTGAACCCCATTAATCAGTAATCCTCAAATTTAAATATCATATACCATGGAAAGATACACGTCTTAAACGCTGCCAAGACCTAAGAGAGAGAGTGGTTCATGATAGTCCTTGAGACAGTAACTTTCACTTTCTACCAGGGGCGTAACAAAGTCCCCCACAGCCCCTGCGGTGCGAGGGGGGGAGGGGGGGGGGGAGAAAGGCAGACTTACCCATACTAGAGGAGGCCCCTTGGCCCCTACTGATGTGAGTGTGTGAAGCCCCCTCCCGTTTTGTTAGGGCACTGCTAGCACCATATGCTAGGGGAACAGCAACATGCTCAAAATTGGCTGCACTGTATTTCCACCTATATGACGCCAGCAGATTTTTTGCAGGATCATGTGACCTCTGCATTTTCCTCTGGATGCAAGTGCTAGTACACGAGCCTCATATTCATTAAAATGTTAGGCTCATATTAAATTCCACCCCACTGGGAAAGGAATGGCATTATAACAAGACTGTTCTGCTCACCAACGCACCACCAGTGGTGCTCCACCGAACTGAACCCTAGGACTCAGAGGGTGCTCTCAAAATATTCTGTTTTACTACTGTTGCACTCCTTGAACATAGAACCCTTCAATTCTGCTCAACATAGCAGCCACCTGAGGAAGTCTGAGCATTTTAGGACAGATAAACTAAGTTATTTTGCAGCAATAAACCCTGCCATTTGCTAACTCACTAGATTGTTGACAGCTAAATGGTTCTTTACTATGTACTAAAAGGCTTAGCATATTAAACCTGTGCTTTCATGCAATACATGGAACACAGTAGAAAAAAATGGAAAACAATCCTGGAAGTCTGCTCTTTAGCTATACCCAGAAACAATATCCACGCTGAAGTGCTTGTAAAGACAAGCTTGCACGGGCAGTGAGCAACACAGCATGAGAGGGTAAACAGTACCCAAGGGAGAAACCTGGAAAACACATGCACTCTCAGAGTGTGGAATTAAAAAGAAAAAACTAGTTTGCTAAATGTGAGCAGTGAAAGGAAACAACTCAGACAATGAAAAGGAAAAAGACTAGGCTCACGAAGAACAGTTTGGTAAGCTTGGCCTAAAAATGGGGGATTTTGCATGATTTACTTTTTGGCAAATGATTCCATCCAACCTTAGTTGTGAAAGTCCTCTTGTCATTTTTTACATGAATCCCCCCCTGGGAAACTCAGTCCACGGCCGGTGTCATTTTGCGAAGGTCGCTTCCACTCCATGAGTTAACAGGTTTGATGCCTATGGAATATCTTTGAGTCAGTTTTCAGTATGAACACCTTTATCAACTTTGCCTTCTCAGGATGGTCGCTGATTCCTGGACATTTCCCACTTTATGTGGCTTACAAAGCCCTCCTGACATGAAGTCTACTCATAACTTCACAGTGGCTTGTCTGTGTGTGAGCACAAGTAACTCTATCCGCTAGGCCTCCTTGCCTTGTGCAGAACTGACCAGAATAACAAAATTAGACTGCTAGAGTCTTCAAGATGATGCGATACTCACACCTTTAGGTAGTCCATTTTGGAGCACATATTCCCACTCTTCGTACCTTCTGGGATTCTGCAATCCCTATGCAAAAAAAAGTCTATAATTGCTTTATAATTGGCGACTTGTGACACACTCAGCTGCAGATTGTAAAGAAAATAAGTAATCGCTCAGCTGTAATACTTTATTACAGTTTAGCTTTGCCATCACAATACCTCCTGCCAGCAGCCAGGGTAAGGTAAATCATGTCATGAGCATAATTAAAGCAGCTAATGATAGAACCTGAAAACAAACATAGATTTTCTTTCTTTATGCTCTGTTTTTCTAGCTTAACAATGACAGCCAGAAAAAGGTAGTTATGGCAACATGTTTATTATGCGCACTACTTAGGTAATTATAGAAAAGTTATAACATTTCACAATTTTTCGGCAAATTCCGAGCTGCCTTTTAAAAATTAAAAATAAAAACCTGACTTGCATTAAACTGATTCTAACACCTTCCTGCAAAAAGTACCTAACAACTTTTTTGATGCATTCAATTTGTGTTCCTCATGTTTGCAAACGTACTGTCTGTTTTATATGAGAGTTATATACCAAGTATTTAAAGGATTTGTTGAAAAGGTGATGGTTTGATCATGTATTATAAGAAATAAAATACAACATGATAATAATATTCCAAGTCACCTTGGAATTCCATAACCTTATAAAGGAACTCAGCCTTCGGCCTCATTCTTCTATATGGTTATTAAACTCCTCGTGACTTGAAATATCCGTATCATGTACGGCAGGGGTACTTTTTCCCATCTATCCCGAAATACACAAGAGCTGCAACTTCAAGGCCAGCCTTACTGTGTAGATTACTTGCATGTACATTTTAACCCCTTCACTGCCAGGCCTTTTTCCCATCAGGTGCCAAGCCTTTTTTTTGGCTGTTTGGGGCAGTTCACACTTAGGCCCTCATAACTTTTTGTCCACATAAGATACCCACGCCAAATTTGCGTCCTTTTTTCCCATCTATCCCGAAATACACAAGAGCTGCAACTTCAAGGCCAGCCTTACTGTGTGGATTACTTGCATGTACATTTTAACCCCTTCGCTGCCAGGCCTTTTTCCCCTCAGGTGCCAAGCCTTTTTTTTGGCTGTTTGGGGCAGTTCACTGTTTTTTGCGGGGGCACCTGCGTTTTAGGTCCTGGGCTCAGCAGCCATCTACGGAAACCTACCAAACCCAGATATTACTGAAAACTAGACACGCGAGGGAGTCCAGGGAGGTGTGACTTGCGTGGATCCCCCAATGTTTTCTCATCCAGAATCCTCAGCAAACCTAAAATTTAGCTAAAAAATCTAATTTTTCCCACATTTCTGTGTGTGATCACCGCACCAGGATAAATTTCCTACCACCCAAATTTTGTTTTAGCCCTGGGGTCTAGGGGTATTCTGCCCCCCCCTCCCCCCGGGGGCAGAAATGGCCTAAAAATAATTTGGCCCTCTGGGGAGCAGCCCTTGCCCAAGGTGCTGCTCCCCTTATGTGTCAGTATCATTCAAAAAAATTCCCTGGTGTCTAGTGGGCATTTCTACTGCCGCATAAATCCTTGCAAAGACATGAAAGGAAAGGCCTTTCTTTTACTTTCATACCTCTGCCGGCCCCCTCCTCCTGAGTGAAAGAGAAATGCTAAGCATTTGACCTCTGATGAGGTCAGCATGCAATCGCGTGCTGACGTCATCAGACGTCACTGGGGGGGAGTCAGGGGTGGAAGGGGAAGTGATTCCCCTTCCAGCCCTGCCCTGGGATTGCCCCTTGGGGGAGCGCTAGCGCTTCCCCCGAGGGCCGGAACCAGGACATAATGGTTTCGTCCTTGGCTTCTCACCGCCACAGCCACGGTCTAACCATTACATCCATGGCGGGCAAGGGGTTAATGTATTTATTGTTGTTTCTAGCATGAGACAAGGAACCTATTTGTCTCAAAATACATTCCTCACTTATTACACCTAGCCCATTTATTACGTTTTATTGGATTGTCAAATGAACATCTGTTATGTAGTGACTTTCAGTTAAATCATGCTCTTTTTTCCATCCCCTACATCCTGTGTTTGTTCCATCATGCTTGTTTGTTTCCACAACCCAAGTCTGATATGTAATATGTACTTTACAAATCATGCCCTCTGCTTAGGTAAAACTCTCTACTAGATTTTTATTGAAATATGGACTCACACGCTACTTATATATGGGGCTCCCACTGTTATTTATTTATTGTTTACCTTTGTGTGTTTGCTTTTGTCCATGTTTATGTATTTTATCTGTGTCTGTCAACATTGTTTTCACAGGAAGAGGGAGCCTCGCCCCAGGGTGTCTCCCGCCCACCACCTTCACTGCCCTCCCTCTGCCACCTTCCACCTGCTCTGAGCAGGTATAACATGTCAACAATGTATGCACTGAATCAGTGAAAACGAAAAAGAAAAGGGCATGGCATTCCTTCGTCACTGTAGTTATTCCCCATTCCAGGAATGTTAATAAAACACTGCACACATATAACCCCAAAGCCTACCGAGTGCTGAAAGGAGTTTGTCAGGATCAAAATCTTATGGTTTACAGCGTTTAGCACTTTAGATTTGAGAAGTTTATTCTTGAAATATAATAAAAACTACTTTAAATGAATACAATACAAAAGTACTGATACTGCAGTATACATGGTTCGTGCAGATTAATTGTAGGTTACTGAGACGCAAAGTCAATGTGCATGTGAGCTAGTGTCTGTGTGTTTGGAATCTCATTCAATACAATTCTACCTCAAATTATAGGTATTAAACCAGTGCATGTTTTCCTAATTTCTAAAAAATTCTACACATCTTACATTTTTAGATACGTGACTCAGAAAACCCTCTGAAGCCTATGCCGCTGACCAGGCTGGCGATCATACATGTTATCTACCTCGCCGGATATTTTCAGTGAGTTAAATGGTCACTATACACATCTGCTGTGATCTACGGATCACTAATTCGAATCCCAGCTGTTTCAGATCTTTTTTTGAGGTTACCGCTACTACTGAATTCGGTTAGAGAAACCCCTGGCATGTACTGCATTCAGAAACCACAGAAGTGCACTTTAAAGTTCTGTATAAAGAAACCAAGATACTAAATGGAACAACATATCCTGCTCGCCTACCTATCTTTGTAGCTTCTTGTTCACATTATGCATTTGCTTGAATATGTTATTATATGTTTTATTAATATTCAGCATATGTTTCTGTATTAGGACGGCAGCTAACTTCCTGGTGTGGGTTGTTCCTCCCACACAGCCATCACTTAATTCTTGAGATGTCAGAGGAGTTCTTTGGATTCTCGCCCGCAGACAGGACAGTCTTGCGCCAGACTATAACAAATAATTCTCTTCTGTATAGAGTATCTGATTATAGACTGGTTCCATACCCTACAGTCTTTTCAGACGGTAGTATATCCTTCCTATCCAGCCATCTAATGCTACACGTGAGATGTGTGTTTGTCTGATCAACGTTTGTGGAGTGACATAGCTTATGTTCCAATATTACTGGTCATTAGGCACACCCTTCCAGAGTCCCCCTGGGACAAAGCCCACTACTTTGGGCATCACATACTTTTTAAACTATATTTTATTCCACCTCTGCTATTACATTTCAGGGTGGTTTCTGTTTTTGATCAACATTTATTGAGTTACAGTTTATGTTCCGATTTCATCGTGTCAATAAATAATGCTTCTCCATCTTTCTGGCACCATATACAATTTGTACCAAAGGTACTTTTAATATACTGATTTAGGCACCAGAATCCCTTAATCTCAGAAATAGGAATAATACTGGTTCTTCAAACTATATAACTGTGATAATATACAACAGAATGAATAAATGAAATACAATACCTAATATAGTGAGTCGTCAAATTTTGATCGGCCTGTTGAAAGACAACATCCTACTAGCACACTGTCTCTCTGTGCACACTTGTATGATCTCTCGGAGTCCGTTGTATCCTCCATCTTGCTGTTGCCACTAACATCACTTGGTGCAATATTTTTGATGTAGACCTATTTACTATGAATTCAGTGTTTAAGACCTCCCACAAATCTGGTAAGCACCCACTATCTCATTTTAAATGACAGACCTTCTTATGAATTTTGGCAGGGAACACTGCAGCAAATTACGGGCCTTACAACTTATTTTCCTCAAACTGGGGAATAAAATATAACACCAGGACCCAGGGATATCTGATACAGAGTGTCATGTACAAAGTGTTTTAACAGTAAACTTGAGGGTTTGTGGACAAAAAACACTTACTGAAATGTGCTTAAACCTAATAAAAATTCGGAAAAAGGTTTTCTGAATCATTAAATTGGTTTGACAACAATAAGGAATCCATATTTGGAAACGGGTGTATTTAAGACATCCCTTCCAAATGGTATGTATTAATGTTTTCTGACAAAAATCATGTAGCAAAGCATTCATATTTTACCACCAACCCAAAGGAGGTGGTAATCTATTCTCAGACTCTAAGAGACACGTGCCCTTTGTTAATGTTGACAAAACGTGTTTTAAGAGTTCCACTGTCTACTCCTCACAAGGTGGCTTTTTATTATTCCTTCGAAAAGCATCCCATTTTCCTCTAAGGAAAATGTGTGGCATTTTAGAAAAAGGCTGCGTTATTTAAAAGCAATCACAGCAATGATGGTCTGCTGAATTGTGACCATTTGATGTGTAAAATTATTTTAAACAATTTATTATGTGCTCCTTGAAAAGTATGCAATTATAAGGACGAAATATGTTTTGGCCAATGTTTATTGAACTCCCTGTACCAGAGCACACCTTTATTTGAATTTGAAGACAATTAAAGTTGAACAGGGTTTGTTTTTGGACATGTGCACGTACAGGGATTGTCAGCGGGTGCCTGTGCTGATTCATTATTTAATATTCTGCTTCCAGTCTCAGAGAGGAGAGACTGATTGGGTTTGATGGGCACTGGGCAGCTCACTGAAGTTTGTCTACTGCAGTGCTACCGTGTGAGCACAAGTGTCACTTACCTTGTGTGTCTTGGGGGAATCACTTCTCGGGAGCAGTGTGGAAGCAGAACGAATCCTTTGAATTTCCTTTTTGAACTGCTCGACAGCTGCTATTAGCTGTTCTTTCTTCTTCTGATCCTTATCTGTCAAGAGGAGAACAATCAGAAAGTAATGACTCCAAACCATCCTTTGTGCACGGGCACCGCGGCAGCAGGAAGATTATCCGGCTTCTCTTTTAGTGTGAGTTGTTGCTATTGTGTGAGTGCTTTCACAGTCCAAGGACATCATTCTGATCAGAGTGTAAAGGAACAGCCCTTCTCTCTCCCTAATGCACTTTCTTTCAGTGTTCATTTCACCCGCATCACAGGGGTACATGAAGTGACGTCACGTGCCCCATAACCCACACTGTAACACAGGAAGTAATATTCCACGGCCTTCGACCTCAAAAAGATTAAAGTGAGAGCGGGTAAGTCACAGGGACTGAGAAGCAGTCCAGAGTGGTGTCATTCCAGCAACACTGAGTAAACCATGGGTCTCCAACGAGTAGCTCAGGAGCTACTGGTAGCTTGAGAGCACCCTCAAAGTGGTTGTCAGAGGTGAAGCCAAGCCTAGTGTCTTAAAAAGTCTGTGGGACTGCGGGAGCCAGAGTGAAAATGTGTTAGTTGTGAGGAAATCCCAAAAGCTGAGGAAAGTAGGGCATGGATCTAGAACAGAGAAAATTAAAAGCCTCATTTACAATCAATTATGTGTATGTTTGTCTGACATTGTGAGCCCCCTCACAAAAAGTGTTGCTTCCTGGAAGCTACACTTAATGTCAAGGGCATTCAATTGTTTCATCTTTAGCACCATTGTGTCAGTTTATTACATATTATTGCCAATGGAATAATAATGGTCTTCCTTGACATTTTCAGGAATTTTTAGTCTAGTTGTGGCATACTGTCAGCCATCATTGACATGGAAAGAGGATGACTGGCCTAATTTTAGTTATCCCTGACAGAATGGGGACCACCCCTAGCATAATAATGGCCATGGCTGATATACGGTGGCTATACTGGCCCTTATGGCATCCAACCTTGGCACAATGGTGGTCCTGGTATAACAGTGGACATTATTGGCATAATATATTCATCCTTGATGTTATGGTGAGCATCCACTGCCTATGATTGTAATACTTAGGTATTTGAAGCAGAGTCAGTCCATGTAAGGTATTTTTACACAGTAGCAGTTTATGAAAATGACAAGCTGCTGTTTAGAAACTGTGTATTTCATAAAAAAATGAAAACTGGTCTTTTGAAGGACAAATTGTGTTTTTTTAAGAAAATGTTTTTTTTTCTGGAAATTGAGTTTGTTTGCCCAAAATCGAAAGTGGGTTTTGATAGAAAAATATGTGTATTTTCAGAAACTGATGAAGACAAAGTATGGGAATTCTAAAACTCATTTAAAATTAGTAGCCAAGTGATGATTCAAGAGGAGTTGGGAAGACTTAATGCTCTGGTTATGTCCTTTATGCCAGAAGAAATGTTATGTTTTGAATTGTACTTCATTAATCAGGTTAGGGTATTTAATACTGATAACATATTTCCCAGCTTTTCTGCTGGTAATCTTGTCTGGGATGTTTGGGTGATCACCACTGATAATCCTGCTTATAGTGGTCATAATGTAATGCTAACACATGTTGTCATTTTTTTACAGTGATAAAATATTCTCGTAGCTTGGGAGGACTTTGAGGAGAAGTAGCTCTCACTACAGAAAACGTTGGAGACCAGTAGGCAGAAAAATCAACTCCTAACTAGCTCACGTGCTTATGCTGCATGCTTAACAGCTAGCATGAGCTAGCTAAATGGCTAGCATGAGCTATCTGACCCTCACAGTACCACAAGCCACTGCTCCTGCAGTGCCACAGTGGCCACACAGAGCTAGCAATAGCTCAGAGTAAATACAGAACTTTCTAAAAGCAATATACAGAAGATACTGCAGAACTATGCATAGCACACACTGATTAACCGCAGCTTGTTAGTCAGACCTTTGCACGTTTTTAACTACTGCAGTAGAGGCAGATATTGAGACCAAACAAAGTATATGCTCCTTTCTGAAAAACTTTACAGGCACATTTTGTGATAAGCAATGTAAGAAAGTAAATATTCATAATAGGTAGCTGCAAACGAACAGTAACATTAGTGGTTCAAGAAATTTCTGTTCTGTCTAAGTCCTTTAGTTATATGAACTTCACTGTTTTCACTAATTTAATTTTGGCCCTGCTAGAGCACGAACAGGTAGATCCATAAGTTTAATATCATTGCTTTAATTCTCTACCTTACATTTTTGGGAGAACTAATTAAGAACCTGTATTTCCTAAGTCTGGCCTTTTTGGGGTAAGCATCCACTGGATCTGGCTTTTTTGGGGTAATGGCAGACATAGAGGTTTTACACAGAGGAAGAATAACTGGAGGTAGCAACCTTAAATTAGGTCAGCAGTAGAGGTGGGTGGGCCGAGTCGGAGCCGAGCCAAGAGTTTTGCTTTTAGAGCCCGTGCCTAAGTTGAGCCCTGAAATTTGTTTGCCATGTAAATCATATAACAAGATATAATAAAGATTCTTCAAAATGAAAAAAAAGTTTGTTTTTTAACAGCACTGTGCTGAGAAGACCCTATTAAAAGTGATAAGGCCCGATTCACCAAGGTAAACTTAGCCGTTTGCTTTAAACTTAAACCAAACGTCTAAGTTTATGATTTTTGGGGATTCAAAAAGGGCATTTACTAGCAGTATCTTTACGTCTGCACTCGGCGCCCTGTTTAGAGCAAATGTCTAAGTTTACCCTGGTGAATCGGGCCCATTGTTTTTAAACATACACATAAAACTATTCATGCAGCTGCCACTGCCCTGGCGATAGTGGCATTAGTGAACCGAGAGGCAGGACATTTGTCATGTGAACTCTACATGTGGCCCGTATTCTTATAGCTAGAGCAACGTCATACCATATTAACTCTTCTGAATTTATGTATTTAAAGGTGCTTTTATATGCGATACTGAATAAAAAGGAGGACTGATAAAATATTTGCCTAAGATCGAACAATTTGGTTTAGTGGGGAAGCTGTGATTAATCCAGGCTTTCTGATTTCATTATGTACAAATCAGCCACTAAATGGGTATCTATTTGTCTCTCCTTTTCACCTCAAATATAATTGCTTTTGTTTTACCGCTTTGTGCTTGAGGATAGAGGGAAGATGGCAAGCAGAACACACATGAAAGCTCGGCTTGTTAAGGGCTCGGGGTTCCAACAGGACCTTGAGTTGAGCCAGGACCAGGCTTCAGGCTTGTGCCTGACTTGAGCTTTCAGTGGCATGGCTATCTCTAGTCACCAGTCGAAACTCCATTTCCGGTGGTAGTATGACCAGAAGTACTTCCTGATGCATGCTGATATTTCACCCATGAATATTCCCACCACCCCTAAACCTGTCCCCACTTCCTTATTTTAGTCTGTTGCAAAGGTCTTCAAACGATTGGTTGCACCCCCTGGGGGTTTATGGCTGTATTCCCGGTGGGGGTTGGGGGAGGCAACTGTCTCTGCATGTACTAAAAGAAGCCTGGATGCACAACCCTGGATAACTGGTGTTTGCAGATTGTCGTCTTCATTTACAGTGGTTGAAGTGCATAAATAAACAATGGGAATTGTGATCATGAGCTATGGGGGCAGGGATCAGTGAATGTGGGGGTAAGGTCAAAGAGATGGCTAAAAAGAAAAAAATATTCTGTAACTATTTTGTTGTTGTCTCACTTTCGGGTTATACTATGAGTATAACGTAGTTTACTCTCCATTAACATAGCAAACATAGGAATGGAAATCTTAAATTCAAATATACAACATACAATATATTTCAATTTAGATATTTATTATAGCGAATTAAACATTCAGTTCGCACATAATATAATCAACATAGAATCAACCAAAAAAATATAATACAACCCCCTACCCTAAATGAAACATACATATATGAAAACATAAATAACATACCAGTAAATACGCAAAAATAAACAAATACCACAGAACCAACAAAATCACAAAATAGTATACATACAAATTTACAACCGCCTCAAACATGAGAGAATATTTAAACCGCACAATAAAGTTACTGCTTTGATGCTACAATTATGCGTTGTAGTTTGGATTGTATAAAATTCAACATAATAACAGCCAATTCTAGGTTATAATTTCCTGATTCAAATTCTTGTGTTACAGGCCTGATGGTAGCTAATCCTGGTCAGGGCTTCAAATTTGCCAATTTCAAATACTTCATGCCAATGTTCAAGACATGCCAATTTACAAGCCGACGCACGTTTTGGTGAGTGAAGAAAAATATAAATACACCTTCATCAGGACTTTATGATTCAGTATAATTGGCATACGTACATCTTGTAATCTGCCTATCAAAGAAACATCAAAATTATTCATTACAATTCTTTGCATAGGGGGAAGGCTCGAATCATGTCAGATTTGCAACCAGACCAACTCAAGTGACTTAATTAAGAAAAAACACCGATAAAGTGCCCAAGATCAAAATCTATAAAACCAATGCTTAATAAAGATAAATAAATCTAAAGATCCAAGGAAAGCACCATTAGTGTCCAGCAAAATACTAGATAAAGTGCAGAAATAGAATCACCTATAGCCTAAAAGTGTTGGATTACCACCGAGAGAATCTAGTCAAGAATAGTAAAAGACTAGTTTGTTTATATTAAAATAAGATAAAATACCTTAGATATGAAAGAACTTAGATATCCCTTACAGGCTGGATTAAACACTCTCCAACTTCAAATTTGTAGTCCAAAATGAAGGACTAACACATGGATATAGCTAAATGAAGCTATGCTTTCTCACTCTAAAAGCAAACATAATGAAATCATTAGCTTGCACAGGGCAGGAAAGTCCACAGGATAGAAAAGAAAAAATCTGCTCATATGTACAATCGCTAACTACAGACTTACCTACAAGTTCACATGGTTTAAAAAACGTAATCCACAGGGGAAACCCACAAGGATACCAAACTGGTAGGGAACAACTTGCTAACTGCAAGGGCATAGGGGGGAGTCATGAGCCAGATAGAAATGACACAATCCAGACGGTATAAAATAATGCAATCCACAAAAGTTCAGCAAAGCTAGCCTACCAGTATCAGCAGGATCCAGGACATATGACCAGCACGATGATCTCTCGAGGAGCAATAACCCGCACTTTCCCAGCTGCCTCCTATTTAAACCAAATCACCACAGGTGATGCGATGAACATAGAAACAGGCCCGTAGGGGCCATCTTAGGAAATGGTCAAACATGCACCATCTTAGAACTGTCAAAACAGCATGAAATATGCCAAAATCTACAGAGAATAAGAGGTACAATCAAACTGTAGAGTCATAGCCATATAGTAGTGGCAAAAGGAAATAACCAAAAATAAAAAATATAAAAAATAATGGCCAATTCTAAATCAAACCAAAGAGTAGATATCACTTACCAGCACGCCCAAAACAGTGGGCGCCATCTTGGAACGTCAAAGTACAGGGTACTCAATGTCCCAAGGGTAGGCACAAAATGGGTTAGTAAAATACAATACGTATTGTGTATATAATACAAATCGATAACATAAGGTTTTATAAGAAGGAACCGAAAACGGTTTTATCATATAAAGTGAATAATTCACTTCAAAGTAAGATAAAGGGCCACCACAGGAGAGCACAAAGCAACCCTGTGGTAGGCACCTGGAAAATTATTGACCCCTCAGGCAATCCTGTACATAAGTACTCAGATGGCATTGCTCCAAGGGAGATCTTCGTTCAGGCCATTCTCATATGTGTTTAAAGAAAAAATCCAAAACACTTCTTTCTTTTTCCTTTGTTTTTCAGGGTCCACATCGTTTCTTGTCAGTACTTTCTCAAGAATAATCCACCCGATATCTACCTCCTTGTGGTTTAAAGATAACCAATGAGCAACTAGGGGGGCGTTGATCTTTTGTGTCCTAATCGCAGATTTATGTTCCGATAGCCTAGTTCTAAATTCCCTGGAGGTCTCACCTATATATCCCAGGTTGCAGGGGCAAATGATCAAGTAAATTACATTTTTAGATCTACAATTAGCCATGTCCATAAATGGGATAGTCTTGTCATTGAATGTAAACTCTTTTGCAACAATGGCTGAGTCACAGGCGTGGCATTGGCCACATTTGTAATTGCCCGTAACTGGATTAGATCCTGTTAGTGACTTTTGGCCAAAAGTAGATTCAAAATTGGTAGCTGATTTCACCAAATGGTTCCGTAGGTTTTTGTTCCTCCTGAAAGCGAACAATGGTTTTTCAAGTTTATCCGCTTCAGTATTGGAATTCAAAATGTGCCATTCTTTGTTAATAATACCCCTGATTTGATTATTCAGGGTAGAATGGTGAATCACACAGGCTAGCCGGTCACTGGTCTTGCATCGTTGTTTTGAAAACAGGGCCTCCCGGTTGTAAAACTTGGCTCTTTTTAAGGAATCTTTGATGGTTCTAATCGGATAACCTCTCTGCTCAAATTTGCACGTAAGATCTGCAGCATGTTTCAAAAAGTCTGCCATGCTGGTGCAATTTCTCCTGAGTCTCAGGAATTGTGAAAAAGGAATAGACTGCTTCTGGTTACGGGGATGGAAACTATCAAAGTGAAGCAGCGTGTTCCTAGCCGTGGGTTTAGTGTATAGGGTCATAAGCAAGTGCCCTTGATAGCGTTTGATATACACATCCAGGAATTCAACCAAATGATGGTCGTATTTAATCGTAAATCTGAGGTTGCTGTCACACAGATTGAGCCAACGGTAAAATTCTAGTAGTTGGTCTTCACTGCCTTTCCAAATGAAGAAAACATCATCAATAAATCTACTCCAGGCCTCCACATTCTCATAGAAAGGGGCCATTTCGTTGTAAATGAACTTGTCCTCGAATGCTCCCACATATAGGTTCACCACACTAGGTGCACAGGCAGCACCCATACTGACTCCTTTGATTTGATGATACATTTTGCCATTAAAATCAAAGTAGTTATTAAATAGTACAGTTTCCAAACATTTCAGAATGAAACTCAATGCTGGATCATCTCCCCGTCTGTTTAGATATAGTGCTACAACATCAATGGCTTCTTGCTGGGGTATATTCGTATATAAAGACTCAAGGTCCATGGTCACCAGATATTCCCCATCAGGTCTATATTGCAGGCCCTCGATCTTAGAAATGAAGTGGCCTGTGTCTCTGATGTAAGATGGTAAAAGGGCTACCATCGGTTTCAGAAAGGTATCAACGTACTTTGACAATGGCTCAATGGCCGAGCCTATGGTGGATACAATCGGACGCATAGGTGGATTACTGGCGTCCTTGTGAATCTTAGGTAGACCATAGATAATCGG
Source organism: Pleurodeles waltl (assembly GCF_031143425.1). Classification (NCBI taxonomy): domain Eukaryota; kingdom Metazoa; phylum Chordata; class Amphibia; order Caudata; family Salamandridae; genus Pleurodeles; species Pleurodeles waltl. Next base: position 201,987,554 of record NC_090444.1, on the reverse strand, counting down.
GATTCTAGTATGGACTGGAGTAAAAAAATCTAATTCTTTCTTACCCGCTTCTAATGCTTCTAGATTCGTAGTTTTGATTGATCTCTTCAATTTGATTTCAGGGTGGCCTGGTATAGATTTATAAAAGACCGGACACTGCAACATGTTTTCCATATTGTCCATATACAAATTGGTGTCTAGAATAGCTATACCACCCCCTTTATCACATGGTTTAACAGTGATAGTCCTGGTATTTTTAAGACTTTTTAGGGCCATGCTTTCATCTTTGCTAAGATTGTACCTGGATCTTGGGGCATGTAGAAGCATTTTCTTAATTTTACTAGTCACTGTCCTCTCAAATATAGCTATTTCGGGACCCAAAGCTTCTAACGGGGGAGTAAACGTAGATGGCAATTTGAGTCCTGATCTGCTAACAGTGGTAGTAGGGGGAGACGATGAAAAAAACCTTTTTAGTCTCACTCATCTGAAGAATGCCTGAAGGTTCCTCATCAATTCAAATTTATTTATGTCTGAATTTGGTACAAAGGACAAGCCTTTCGATAACAAGCTGATGCAATGGTCATCCAAGGTAATTTGACTCAGATTAAAGATCGGAATCTCCTTCAGTCCCTCATTCAGACAAAATCGGGGAAATCGTCCCCCGAACTCAGAACAATCTCACCACACATTACAAACAAGACGCAATCAGTATTGGAGGGACTGAAGGAGATTCCGATCTTTAATCTGAGTCAAATTACCTTGGATGACCATTGCATCAGCTTGTTATCGAAAGGCTTGTCCTTTGTACCGAATTCAGACATAAATAAATTTGAATTGATGAGAAACCTTCAGGCATTCTTCAGACGAGTGAGACTAAAAAGGTTTTTTTCATCGTCTCCCCCTACTACCACTGTTAGCAGATCAGGACTCAAATTGCCATCTACGTTTACTCCCCCGTTAGAAGCTTTGGGTCCCGAAATAGCTATATTTGAGAGGACAGTGACTAGTAAAATTAAGAAAATGCTTCTACATGCCCCAAGATCCAGGTACAATCTTAGCAAAGATGAAAGCATGGCCCTAAAAAGTCTTAAAAATACCAGGACTATCACTGTTAAACCATGTGATAAAGGGGGTGGTATAGCTATTCTAGACACCAATTTGTATATGGACAATATGGAAAACATGTTGCAGTGTCCGGTCTTTTATAAATCTATACCAGGCCACCCTGAAATCAAATTGAAGAGATCAATCAAAACTACGAATCTAGAAGCATTAGAAGCGGGCGTTATTTGTAAGAAAGAATTAGATTTTTTTACTCCAGTCCATACTAGAATCCCGATTATCTATGGTCTACCTAAGATTCACAAGGACGCCAGTAATCCACCTATGCGTCCGATTGTATCCACCATAGGCTCGGCCATTGAGCCATTGTCAAAGTACGTTGATACCTTTCTGAAACCGATGGTAGCCCTTTTACCATCTTACATCAGAGACACAGGCAATTCATTTCTAAGATCGAGGGCCTGCAATATAGACCTGATGGGGAATATCTGGTGACCATGGACCTTGAGTCTTTATATACTAATATACCCCAGCAAGAAGCCATTGATGTTGTAGCACTATATCTAAACAGACAGGGAGATGATCCAGCATTGAGTTTCATTCTGAAATGTTTGGAAACTGTACTATTTAATAACTACTTTGATTTTAATGGCAAAATGTATCATCAAATCAAAGGAGTCAGTATGGGTGCTGCCTGTGCACCTAGTGTGGCGAACCTATATGTGGGAGCATTCGAGGACAAGTTCATTTACAACGAAATGGCCCCTTTCTATGACAATTTTCAGGCCTGGAGTAGATGTATTGATGATGTTTTCTTCATTTGGAAAGGCAGTGAAGACCAACTACTAGAATTTTACAGTTGGCTCAATCTGTGTGACAGCAACCTCAGATTTACGATTAAATACGACCATCATTTGGTTGAATTCCTGGATGTGTATATCAAACACTATCAAGGGCACTTGCTTATCACCCTATACACTAAACCCACGGCTAGGAACACGCTGCTTCACTTTGATAGTTTCCATCCCCGTAACCAGAAGCAGTCTATTCCTTTTTCACAATTCCTGAGACTCAGGAGAAATTGCACCAGCATGGCAGACTTTTTGAAACATGCCGCAGATCTTACGTGCAAATTTGAACAGAGAGGTTATCCGATTAAAACCATCAAAGATTCCTTAAAAAGAGCCAAGTTTTACAACCGGGAGGCCCTGTTTTCAAAACAACGATGCAAGACCAGTGACCGGCTAGCCTGTGTGATTCACCATTCTACCCTGAATAATCAAATCAGGGGTATTATTAACAAAGAATGGCACATTTTGAATTCCAATACTGAAGCGGATAAACTTGAAAAACCATTGTTCGCTTTCAGGAGGAACAAAAACCTACGGAACCATTTGGTGAAATCAGCTACCAATTTTGTATCTACTTTTGGCCAAAAGTCACTAACAGGATCTAATCCAGTTACGGGCAATTACAAATGTGGCCAATGCCACGCCTGTGACTCAGCCATTGTTGCAAAAGAGTTTACATTCAATGACAAGACTATCCCATTTATGGACATGACTAATTGTAGATCTAAAAATGTAATTTACTTGATTATTTGCCCCTGCATCCTGGGATATATAGGTGAGACCTCCAGGGAATTTAGAACTAGGCTATTGGAACATAAATCTGCGATTAGGACACAAAAGATCAACGCCCCCCTAGTTGCTCATTGGTTATCTTTAAACCACAAGGAGGTAGATATCAGGTGGATTATTCTTGAGAAAGTACTGACAAGAAATGATGTGGACCCTGAAAAACAAAGGAAAAAGAAAGAAGTGTTTTGGATTTTTTCTTTAAACACATATGAGAATGGCCTGAACGAAGATCTCCCTTGGAGCAATGCCATCTGAGTACTTATGTACAGGATTGCCTGAGGGGTCAATAATTTTCCAGGTGCCTACCACAGGGTTGCTTTGTGCTCTCCTGTGGTGGCCCTTTATCTTACTTTGAAGTGAATTCTTCACTTTATACGATAAAACCGTTTTCGGTTCCTTCTTATAAAACCTTATGTTATCGATTTGTATTATATACACGATACGTATTGTATTTTACTAACCCATTTTGTGCCTACCCTTGGGACATTGAGTACCCTGTACTTTGACGTTCCAAGATGGCGCCCACTGTTTTGGGCGTGCTGGTAAGTGATATCTACTCTTTGGTTTGATTTAGAATTGGCCATTATTTTTTATATTTTTTATTTTTGGTTATTTCCTTTTGCCACTACTATATGGCTATGACTCTACAGTTTGATTGTACCTCTTATTCTCTGTAGATTCTGGCAAATTTCATGCTGTTTTGACGGTTCTAAGATGGCGCATGTTTGACCATTTCCTTAGATGGCCCCTACGGGCCTGTTTCTATGTTCATCGCATCACCTGTGGTGATTTGGTTTAAATAGGAGGCAGCTGGGGAAGAACGGGTTATTGCTCCTCGAGAGATCATCGTGCTGGTCATATGTCCTGGATCCTGCTGATACTGGTAGGCTAGCTTTGCTGAACTTTTGTGGATTGAATTATTTTATACCGTCTGGATTGTGTCATTTCTATCTGGCTCATGACTCCCCCCTGTTCCCTTGCAGTTAGCAAGTTGTTCCCTACCAGTTTGGTATCCTTGTGGGTTTCCCCTGTGGATTACGTTTTTTAATCCATGTGAACTTGTAGGTAAGTCTGTAGTTAGCGATTGTACATATGAGCAGATTTTTTCTTTTCCATCCTGTGAACTTTCCTGCCCTGTGTAAGCTAATGATTTCATTATGTTTGCTTTTAGAGTGAGAAAGCATAGCTTCATTTAGCTATATCCATGTGTTAGTCCTTCATTTTGGACTACAAATTTGAAGTTGGAGAGTGTTTAATCCAGCCTGTAAGGGATATCTAAGTTCTTTCATATCTAAGGTATTTTATCTTATTTTAATATAAACAAACTAGTCTTTTACTATTCTTGACTAGATTCTCTCGGTGGTAATCCAACACTTTTAGGCTATAGGTGATTCTATTTCTGCACTTTATCTAGTATTTTGCTGGACACTAATGGTGCTTTCCTTGGATCTTTAGATTTATTTATCTTTATTAAGCATTGGTTTTATAGATTTTGATCTTGGGCACTTTATCGGTGTTTTTTCTTAATTAAGTCACTTGAGTTGGTCTGGTTGCAAATCTGACATGATTCGAGCCTTCCCCCTATGCAAAGAATTGTAATGAATAATTTTGATGTTTCTTTGATAGGCAGATTACAAGATGTACGTATGCCAATTATACTGAATCATAAAGTCCTGATGAAGGTGTATTTATATTTTTCTTCACTCACCGAAACGCCCGTCGGCTTGTAAATTGGCATGTCTTGAACATTGGCATGAAGTGTTTGAAATTGGCAAATTTGAAGCCCTGACCAGGATTGGCTACCATCAGGCCTGTAACACGAGAATTTGAATCAGGAAATTATAACCTAGAATTGGCTGTTATTATGTTGAATTTTATACAGTCCAAACTACAACGCATAATTGTAGCATCAAAGCAGTAACTTTATTGTGCGGTTTAAATATCCTCTCATGTATGAGGCGGTTGTAAATTTGTATGTATACTATTTTGTGATTTTGTTGGTTCTGTGTTATTTGTTTATTTTTGCATATTTACTGGTATGTTTTTTATGTTTTCATATATGTATGTTTCATTTAGGGTAGGGGGTTGTATTATATTTTTTTGGTTGATTCTATGTTGATTATATTATGTGCGAACTGAATGTTTAATTAGCTATAATAAATATCTAGATTGAAATATATTGTATGTTGTATATTTGAATTTAAGATTTCCATTCCTATGTTTGCTATGTTAATGGAGAGTAAACTACGTTATACTCATAGTATTGCTTTCCTGTGTGTTACTCTCTGTATCTAGCTCAGGGACCCTGTTTAGATACGAGGATTCACTTTCGGGTTATAGCATATAAAACAACGCAAACACTTTAAATGAAAAATAAATGCAAGTTAAACGTATTGTTAGGAAATCCACTCTTTCGTGTTATGAAACCTCAATTGGTTAATGGAATCACAGGAGCCTGTGTGTACGACCATAGAGTCACAGAATTGAATCCTAGTTGTTATAGTGAGGAATAACACATGTATTAATAATGATATGAGGTCGCAGCCTATTTCAGGAAGCACTGTGAATAACTAAGGCATTATTATAAAGTTGTATGACACACAGCAGAAGATAGGCTATCACAGAATGATTTAGAGTTTAAGATAAAACAACTTCTTTCAAAGTATACATTTCAGCAATACTAATCAGACATCACTTGGTGCAAACATTTTATGTGTCCATTAAAACAATGCATTGCAGAACTGTTATTAGCCCCCTTATCTCTGGAAAAAAATAATCTTTGTCACCATAAAGCTTCAAAGTGACTTCATCAATTAAAGTCTGTACAGACTCCAAAGCAGCTTTTGCATTTGGCGATTAACCAATGGCACACAGATACACTTGTTTAAGGTAGCAGGCACTTCGGTGAGCCGGGTTTCTGTAGCACTTTGTCCCTCTCTGGCTTCATAGCACAGGAGACATGCCACACACTTCATTGTAAGCCAGAGGCACCTCAAGGTCTGCATTAAACGTACATGCACAGTTATTTAACAAAAAGTATGAAAACTATTTTTGTAAAGTTATAAAAGCGTGGGCACGTCAGGCCCCATAGAGCTGACCCACTTCAACCTTTACTTGCAGATTTTCTTACAAGCGATGAGGGAACAGGGCCGGAGCAACAGCGGTGAGCTGTGGGCTTTGTATCGTTTTTTACACAAAGGGGCAGACAGCTGGATTTGGATCTCGGGCTTAGGAGTGCTGACCCAGTGAAGTGGGCAGAGGAGACAGGGATGTAGGTATTATTGGTGCTGATGCTGCAGTGGCACCAAGGCCGAATGGTGGAAGGGGCAACTAAACCCCAATTATGGTTGTGTTACTAGCCTTTGTTGCTTGCAATATGTAGCCCAGTGCACCCTTCCTGTGCCAGTGTTGCTCTGGGCCTCAGAGGAATGGCCCAAGGGATGAGAAAATGGAGCAGAGGATACACCTTAGCTTGGACTTGGAGAGATGGTGGGGAGTTATCATTAGTGAAGCAGGCACAAAAGCACTGGGGGACAGGTGTGTGAGGGACCCACTACATCACACTTGACTGTTTTACTTTGCAAGAGGTGCATTGAGGCTCATTTTCCTTGCTAGCATTAGGGCAAAAGGCACCCCTGATACACAGAAGGTGCAACAAGTGGGAGGTAGTTTTATTTTCGAAAGAGACAGAGAGCCTGTTTCAAGACTGGAGTAATAACCATGCATGCTGTGCATGCTGGGGAAAGGATGAAAGAGGCACAGGAAACAGCCGGTTACTCAGAGCTCCTGCTATAATTGGCAGTAGCACTGGAAGCCATGAGTGTGAGGGGCTCACATCACCCCAATTAGGGTAACCACTGTTTTCTGGGAAGTTTCTGTTTTTGTATGATGCATTTGCTCCTTTATAGGTCTCACATTTAATGTGGATAGTGAGCTATAGAAAAAGAACCCCTGAAATGTCTCATAAGTACCATGCCTGTGCTCAGCACTGCTCTCCTCCACCCCAATCCTTACCATAAAGTGTTGGAGGGGGCCAGACTTCAAAAAACATTTCTTAGGGGGAGCTCAGAGCAAAATAGCCTAAAGAACTCTGGTCTGTTGCATCCTCTGTAAGCTTCTACATATTTTCCTTATATAAATGCTCCTGATTGTTTTACAATAAACAATATCCAACCCGAGGATGTGGCAAGAACAGAGTGTATGATTTATTTTATAGATGTGTAGACTCTGAAATAAAGAAAGAGGCATCAAAGAACGATGCCTCATGAAAATGGGACCTGCCTGCAGTGGGCAGCCTACAAGTCAGCACAGCTTCTGCTAACCCTGCATGAATACTAAAGCAGTGGGTGCTTGCATTCTGCTGCTGCGCGCACTGGCTTCCATATGCCATGTGGAAAGAACGAAATTGGACCCCTGCTGGCCCTCCACAAGCATAGTCTGGAATGTCTCATAAAGATCCGATTCTGGGAAATAGTTTTTCATGTTTCTAGTATCCAGTATCAAAAGTGTCAACAAATAAAAAGAGAGGGCAGAAACGTGTGTCGTGTTGCACACCCATTCAAGTAAGACTGTTCCATTCTTCCCTACTGTATGCTGATACGTTTAATCAAACTGCCTTTTGCTCACTGTAGAAAACCTTCACTTGCATATTAAAGTGCAGTCCAGTGCTTGGTAGTTGTTGGCAAATGGGAGAGCTGATAATTGGTTCCCAGAGCCAGCAGTCTGTACCTGAGAGCTATTTCACATTAATCCACAGAGACTTAGAATCTGGTTGTGTTCCCCACAACAGACTCTGTACTCTTTGCATGAGTTTAAAAAAATTAAGCTGAAGCAACACCAACAAAAACTGTGAGTTATGGACTATCTTGAAATGCATTTACCAGAATACACTGGGGAGGACCGTGGCCGACTTATGTCCAGTGTGCAAATCGAACCATTAATAACATCTTGCCTAATGAGGGGATCACAGTAGCTCTTATCAATAACAGGGCAAGGCATAAGCACCATTTAAGACCATCTTTTTAACAATATGTTCCAAAATTGGGTAGTACATCCATTGCTGATAAACATTTTATGAGTGCATGGGACATGATGCTAGCACAGAGGTACTTGTGAATCAGTATTAAGGAGATTATTTTGCCAAACAGTTTAGACCTCATTCCACCTATTCATGACAATGCAGTTCCTTTAAAAGGGGGAATGTGGTCATCGTTGTCGGCCAATTTCTAGAGCAACGCCCACACAATGTTTATGTTAAACTCTGTGGCTGTTTCTCTGCTGCTTTCATCCTGTGTTTTCTAGCTAGAGCTGTGTCTTCTGCACCAACAGTTCTCTTTTCCATATCAATACTGGTGATGGATTGTTGGATTTCCACAATATTGCCAACAATTGCATAAAATAAGACTCTGGCTTTGCTCTACAAGGTTTTCTTTCACACCCACACGTGTCACAAGTGAACTTAGTTCAATGGACCAGCGACTGAGTGTGAAAGAACAGGGTTTTGTAGCCCCACTTAATGCATAGTTGATGTAGTGTCCGTGCTTTCTAAGTTAGTAACAGTCTCTAAACAGAGATTCAGGGATGTGGGGGTAACTAAAAAACCCAATTTCATTCTTTACAATATCACACACAAGTACTGTACTAAGAAAAGACACTTTATGCTTAAAAGTGTTTATTTCAACAGGATACCCTGTGGCTTAGGATACGTAAAATAACCACACAGTATATTATTAAAACAGCACTTTTGCATGTTGCGAACAATGAAAATGATATGAATTTTCTACCATGGTGCAAACGTCATCTAGCAACCTAACACCCTAACACCTACTTCTATGCACTATACTATGACAGCATGGAGCAGCATAAGAGAAGCTGCTGGAGAGGATTCTCTCTTTGTTCATGTTGAAGTTTGGGTCCTCTCTCATGAAATCCAGCCTGGTGGCTACCAGTGCTGGCATCTTGGGTGGTTTGACCCTGTCCATCTAGGTGCACACAAGTGTCAGGGAGAGGAGTGAGGAATTATAGCAGCGGAGTGCCAGTCAGTGTTGGGGTAACCTCAGTAGATCCCATGGGCAATCACAGAGGAGATTGTGTATGAGGTCCTCCAACCAGTCATCCCCTTTCAGTGCCAGACACTGTCACCGAAGCTTCAACTGCTGGGATGGTTCTTGAACTCTTTCAAGAGTGCCCCATGAAATGGTCAGCCAAGAGTCTATAAGTACACTTCTCCACCTCTGTCAGACCCGATTGTGGTGGCACGCTGCAAGCATGGGCTACTGAATCTCAACCATGGGGGTTGAGATTGTTTACCTCTGAAGCCCTGGCACATTTTTTCCTATGATTCTGTAAACTAGTCCAAATACAATCCCTTCTACATTGGACTCTCATTATTAGTGCTGGCAAGTAGCCATATGCTTCACAGTGAGGTACTGTGAAAGTGCAAAAGTTCAAACCTCAGCAATCACATAACAATTCAATAGGAATGGCCACTCCGTGCTTCTCTTTATCAGAAAGAAAAGTATGTTAATATGAACTAGAATGTAATACTACACACTACTTTAACAGAAATCAATTTGGTGTCCTTGGGTTCTATTCTGGCAATGTTGCTCCTATGTCAGACCCCACTGGGGGGGAGGGCGCATGGCAAGCATGGGCTACGGAGTCATAACTTTTGGGGTTGAGGTTGTGTGCATCTGAAGTCCCAGTGACTTTTGGCTCTGCAAACTGGGCCAAGTACAATCGCTTCTGCATTTGACTGTCATTGGTAGCGATGGCAAGCAGCCACTGGCTTCTCAGTGAGGTAGTGTGAGGGTGCACAAGTTCAGACCTCAGTAATCACATAACAATTCAATAAAGGGATGGCACTCTGTGCTTTGCTAAATGAGAAAGAAAAGTATGTTAATAAAAACTAGAATGTAATACTACACGCCACTTTAACAGAAATCAGTTTGGTGCCCCTGGGCTCTGTCATGGTAGTGTTGCTTCTCTAACCATTTTCTCCATACCTCTACTGATCTAGGTGTTCCTCCCAAGGTCTAGTTAGCCCCCGCCCCTTGTTATGGGTTACAAGATAGTAGTGTAATTTCAGTTCCTGCGCAGTTTGGATCACTCCCAAATAGGGGTGCAGTCTCTATTCATGCTCACAAGTCACAGTCGTATCACTCAGCTAATAAACATTCCTGGTCTATCAGCCCTGCTGTGCAATCCTCAGGTATTCTTTCACACTCTCAACAGAAGAGTTCCCATGGATTTCCTGCTTTGCCTGCTGGGCCTGCCCTTAAGAGTGTGCCTGGCTGAAGCAGAAGCAGGATCCTATCTTGATGTGGTCCCAATTGTACTAAGGGTGAGTATCTTTGATGGTGGGTTATTGGTGATAGGCCCACATGAGACCCAGGAGGGCCTTGTTGGGGCACCGACTGGCCTAGAAAATACTTGGCAGGTGAAGGCTCCTATTTATTTATTTCTATATATTTATATAGAGAAGACATTACCCAAAGCTGCTAGAGGTCTTTACAAGAGAAACATGTTGTTACATAAAAGTTACAGATGGTTTAAGATAGATATTACAGCTGTAAGTAACAAGGTAGATCATTACATAAAATAGATTGTACAGGCTGTAAAAGGTTTTAAGTATTATACAGAGGGTACAAAAGGTGTATATGGCTAAAAAAAGGTTGAGGCAGTATACAACCATGAAGGCTCTTCTGTTCAGAACTTCAAGAGGTGCAGCCCTGCACTATCTGGGCACAACAGACCGAGTTGCTTTCCCCGCATGGGGTGGTCACACCAGGCAGTGTCAGGCCAATCACAGCACTGGGCAGTTGTGACCATGCACAGGCTGATCACAATGTTCGGCAGTTGCTGCTCTGCCCAGGCCAGTGATGAGGTTTGCCTCTAGCAGTCTTGCACAGGCCTATCATACCTCAAGCAGGTCTGGCGCCATACATGCTGATTGTCTAGCTGGCAGATGAAGCTGCGCTTATGTTTAATATACTACACAATTTCAGCCCTGATCTTGCCTCAGCTACTGAGATCACATGACTGCGGCTTCCACCAGGCACCAACACAGAGAGACTGCCAGCCTGCCGACTTTCGGGGACAAAAGATCTTTCCCCTTAGTCCTCTCTTCTGGGTGCCCCACAAATACTGGGGACAGGTTGCTACTCACTCCCACTCAACAGACACTCCTCCTCCAGGGTTTACAGCAGTGGCGGCTGCTGGCAACAGAAAGTTGCATGGGGGAAACAATAATTTTTTTTAAAAACACTTACCTGCCACTGCTGGCCACCTCGGTGCTCCTCTCCTCCCAGTGGTCACACAGCACAGGCTCCCATACTCCCCACCCAATCCAGATGATGCTCTGATGCTATTACCCAGCATAAGAGCAGCGCCGGGATCGGCCTGAGTGAGCTGGTTTAATGATCACTCAGGGACAGGGAGCCTGGGCCTTTTCTCTACCTGGCTGCACAACACAGCTGGGTTGGAGAAATGTAAATGGGCATGTCAGTTAAGCTGTCCTAAGGCGGCTGGCTAAATTGACTTGCGCATTTTATAGTGCCCACCACTCCTCCTGCCTGCCATGACCCAGCCCCTCCCTACACTCGCATGGCTCAGTCCGGGAATGAAAAATAGAATGATAATAAAACAATTTTATTATCATTTTATTTTTCATTTACTGATGCTGAGCAGTGGAGTGAAGCTCCTCTGCCATTACAGAGGAGCTGCCGCTGGTTTACATGCTCCTGGTTGCACAGCAGTTCTCTTAGTACTCTGTGGAGCACTTCCTTCTTCAGCTATAGAGGACTTCAAAATGGAACAACAAGTGCAGTACTATGGTTAAAGTTTTATACACCAACATTGGATAGGAGATGTGTAGCCACTGTCTGCAACTGTAGAACTGGTATGGGGTGGTTCTTCTTTCAAGTGGCCTTTGCAGGCTGCTCTCCAGACACAGCCTTTGTGTAGAATGATATCCCTCAAAGAAGGGCGATTTCTAGTCTGGAGGACCCACAATAGAGGCACAAACAGGTGAGAGATTTCTGCATCTGGCTGTCCTCAGCCAAACTGAACGAGTGTTCAGGGAATGACAAGACAGCAGGTTAAAACGTTCCTTAACTTGCACAACAGAGCCTGCAGTCCCACCCCTCACCTGTACCATCCATTAACTTGCAGTGTTCAGGAAGAATAAGGAGCAGCTACTTGTTAAGCAAAAAGCCTAATCAAATTTCTCTACAGGCCTTGTCTCCACACTCCTCACTTCAATATCTAGATCTCCTACCTCCAGGTTCATAAATGTCAGCAATACCATTTCACTGTCTGGGAAAACAACCCTCACCTCCATCTTGTGCAAATGCCAGGTCAGGGGCGTTCAAAATGGAACCAAGAAGCCTGTTATTCTCCCTTACTGACACACACCATGCATCTAAAACTCGCAGGCTGCACACAGGGGCATGCACAACATGTTAGTGCTTGGAACTACGTAAGCGCATAGACCTCCACTTCAGTGACACAGATAAAAGTCTGGTCACAACAAAAGATGGAACTCTGCCACCACTGCTCTATGTGCTAAATTAATGACAGGGAGAATAGCTCAAAATCTGTCAATAATGGCACACTTGGTGTACCCCTCCAGGTCACCAAACAAATCCAGGATCAACTCATGTCAAGGAAAGCTCTCGGTCTCTGCACACACAATAATCAGCATGGCACAAAAATCAAATGCCAGGATACCAAATACATATAGTCAGGCACAGGGCAATGGAACACACCTATACACACACCGTGCAGCGGTCATTCTCTTCCCAACAACCGCTGCTCAAGGCAGCCTCACATTACTTCTTGGAGCCAGTACAATTTAGGGCAGCAGAAAATCAACTGGCACCATGCCCTTTGCTGTGGCAATCAGTGGCAATGGATGCAGGTCACTGCACCAGCATCAGTCAGGATCAACATATATCACTGGGATATTCAGAGCCATGATTTGAGTCGGTCATTTTGCCTGACCATGCCCCCTTAGAGGATGTTTATTATGATTACATACCTAACCTTAATTTAAGGGTGGGAAAGTAATTTTATATAGATGCATGAATGGATGAGATGTAAGAATGAAAGTGTTAACACAACTTGCCTCCCCAAATAATTTCTCTTGACTTATTCCATGTGCAGCTGTAAAGCAGGTTTGCTTGGACAAAAAATAAAGAATAAATTAGACGCCCAGCCCATTGAAACCCGTGCAAAGAAACCTGTGTGAAGCTAAACACATGAGGGAAAAATGAGGCCTGCTGGCCAAAGGCTGTTCCGGAATATTTAAGTACAATTCTCTGTTTCTCTGTCATTTGTAGGTCAAGTGTGCAAGCGATTTGACCTGTTGTAAGTTTTGTGGGCTTTTAACAACACCCACCTCATCCCCCTCACGTTCATTCCCTCATGGGCTTGCCTTTCAAAAATCACCTGATTCCATTGGTAAATACGTTCTGTTTGTCCCGTCTTGGGATGGTTTGGTTACTGCCTTGGACACCGACCCTGTTACAGGGATAATTTCACAATTGCTGATATACATCAGCGTGGGCAAACTACTTTTTTCTTTTATCTGCGTCTCGTGGCTGCCATGGCACTCACAGCGCAAACTCGATCGGCACTCTGATCTACTTAGTTCATGTTCTTTGCAGCAGGCATAATAATCCTGTGCGCTACCTTATGATGATTCCAAGCTTCCACTAGACAAAAGTACTTTCTCCTGGCTGCCATGATGCTCACAGCGCTCGGAGCACAAACTCAATTGGCGGTATCATTTTCACATTAGATGTACTCTGATCTGCTTACTACAAGTTCTTTTTAGCAGGCATATTAACCCTGTGCGCTACCTTATGATGACTACAAGCTTCCACTGGACAAAAGGATGTTCTCTCTCCAGAAAGAACATAAATTGCCAGTTATGTTGACATTTTTACACTTTGACATTTTTACATTATATTTGACAAAAGTATGTTCTCTCTCCAGAAAGAACATTAATCCTGTGCGCTACCATATGAGTCCAAACTTCCACTAGACTATCTCCAAAAAGAGCATTAATCGCCATAGCTATTTTGACATTTTTACGTTATATGCACTCTGATCTGCTTAGTACACATTCTTTGCAGCACACATATTCATTTTGGGACTTGTAGTTCTATTTTTATAACGTGATGGAGACTGGAAACCAGTCCTTGGAGTAATATTCGTAGAGTTGTCAAGCTAGCTCCCTAGTTCGATGAGTGGCTCACTCATTTAGTTTATGTTTCAGCTTTGCATTCTGGGACTTGTAGTTTTATTTTTATAATGTGATACAAGCTGTGAATACAAAGCAGAAAACTGACTAGATCAACTACACACCGTAGAGTCTGTGAAACTTGATCTGTGTGTGCATGTATTTATAAATCTCACCTCGAGGAGAGCTTACAGTTGATTATAATGTACAATGGTCAACATTTTATAACTAATATTTCAGTTCAAGACTGACTGAGGATCATTAATATCATGTAAGGTGGCTCTCCTCAAGTATGTGAAAAATCATGGGTGTTTCCCCAGGCTGCAGTAAAGGGACAGTGATCCAGTAAGCATGCATTCTTGGAGTACAATTATTTATTCATTGTCACAGAGGCAATGTTGCCTGTACCATCTGCCAAGTAAATATGTTTTGCACCTGGGAGTAGTTTGTGTTTTAAGGGCCTTGTTTAACAAATATTTCAGTAGGCCTACAAGCCTTTTAGTTATATGTAGAGCCACTGGGATTATGTGGCAGAAAGGACCAAAATATGAAGCAGGGTTGACCAATTAATGTGGCAAAAAAGTCCAGTTATGCATTTACAATCCCAATAGCTCCAACTCAAGTAAATGCGAGACCTATTGGCATGGAAATGCAAGTTCTTCTGGGAGGAACAAAAATATGGGGAGGTTCAACGGTTAGCATTCTAGACCCATTTTGTCCTTTTTCTAGAGGTGGATCTAGTTATGAAGAGGGAAGGGAGATTGTCAGTTGTAGAAACATTTTAGGGCAAAGTAGGCTTTGGCCCAGGGTCCCAGCCTTTCACGGGGCCCCCTAGGAGAGCCAAGTCCGTTCTGCAGAGAGTCTTGCCATGATGACCTTTAATAATTCTTAAATGGATTGTTTTAAATACCGTTTTTCTTTACGCTGGATGTGAGTGATGTGAGAGAGTCTATTGCATACATTTTGCAGAGTTTATACTTCATGCAGCATCCATAAATAAGCATCTTTTAGATCAAAACAAGACCCCAGATATGAGAAATGGGAGCGTGTCACAAAGATTATTTGCAGTAATATTAGTGAGCTGAAAACAGGTCGCTATCCCTGAATATTACATCTAAACAAATTTAGAATATGATCAAGTGTGCTTGTGCACTGTTAGTTACCTGGCTAAAGAGGACATGAAAGAACTTAAACTGGATCATAAATTTAAAGCTATTCCGAACAGGGGCCCCCAAAATACGCTTGGCCCAAATCCCCCAAAATCCTCAAGATGTCCCTGAATTGTTCCATGCCGATCTGCAATGCGGTTACACCAAAGAACAGACCACTGCTGAGTGGAAATCTACCAGCCTTTCTTGGTGCATTTTGATTTAACGCTTCACAACCACATCGGGAGTGTAAAGCGCTGCTTTTGCTCGACATTATAATATATTAGAAGAACAGACTCTAAGTGGTAATGATCCCAAGCCCAGGACCTTATTTCGAAGTATTTTAACCGGTTCTGTGCAGCGGACGTAATGGTTACGTCCTGCAGCACAGTGCTCGTGTGCCCAGGACGTAACCATTACGTCCTGGGCACAGAGCCCAGAGGGAGTGCTAGCGCTCCCTCTGTGTTCTTCCCTCCCACCCCCCAAAGGCAGGGATGGAAGGGGAAGCCCTTCACCTTTCACCCCCGACAGTCCCCCCGCCCCCCGCCCCCGTGACGTCAGCGTGCGATCGATCGCTGACCATCACAGAGGCCTCCTCCCACGATCGGAAGAGAAATGCTCAGCATTTCTCTTCTGATCACGTGGAGGAAGCCTGAGAGGCTTCAAAGGGAAGGAAACTAATTTCCTTCCCTTTGAAGTCTCTCTGAGCATTTTAGCAGCCAGATTTTTCCTGCAATGTCAGATTTTTTAAAGCAATATACCGTTACGTCTGCTGGACTCTTCTGGTTGTGGGGATATATAGGGCTTGTAGGTTCATCAAGAACCCTAGGTACCCAGAGCCAATAAATGAGCTGCACCCTGCAATGGGTTTTCATTCTATACCGGGTATACAGCAATTCATTTGCTGAAATATAAAGAGTGAAAATTAGCTATCAAGAAAACGTTTGTATTTCCAAAATGGGCACAAGATAAGGTGTTGAGGAGCAGTGGTTATTTGCACATCTCTGAATTCCGGGGTGCCCATACTAGCTTGTGAATTACAGGGCATTTCTCAAATAGACGTCGTTTTTACACACTCTCTTATATTTAGAAGGAAAAAATGTAGAGAAAGACAAGGGGCAATAACACTTGTTTTGTTATTCTATGTTCCCACAAGTCTCCCGATAAAAATGATACCTCACTTGTGTGGGTAGGCCTAGCGCCCGCGACAGGAAATGCCCCAAAACACAACGTGGACACATCCCATTTTTTGACAGAAAACAGAGGTGTTTTTTGCAAAGTGCCTACTTGTAGATTTTGGCCTCTAGCTCAGCCGGCACCTGGGGAAACCTACCAAACCTGTGCATTTTTTAAAACTAGAGACCTAGGAGAACCCAAGATGGGGTGACTTGTGGGGCTCTGACCAGGTTCTGTTACCTAGAATCCTTTTCAAACCTCAAAATGTGGCTAAAAAAACACGTTTTCCTCACATTTCGGTGACAGAAAGTTCTGGAATCTGAGAGGAGCCACAAATTTCCTTCCTCCCAGTATTCCCCCAAGTCTCCCGATAAAAATGATACCTCACTTGTGTGGGTAGGCCTAGCGCCCGCAACAGGAAATGCCCCAAAACACAACGTGGACGCATCAAATTTTTTGACAGAAAACAGAGGTGTTTTTTGCAAAGTGCCTACCTGTAGATTTTGGCCTCTAGCTCAGCCGGCACCTAGGGAAACCTACCAAACCTGTGCATTGTTGAAAACTAGAGACCTAGGGGAATCCAAGATGGGGTGACTTGTGGGGCTCTGACCAGGTTCTGTTACCCGGAATCCTTTGCAAACCTCAAATTTTGGCTAAAAAACACGTTTTCCTCACATTTCGGTGACAGAAAGTTCTGGAATCTGAGGAGCCACAAATTTCCTTCCACCCAGCGTTCCCCCAAGTCTCCCGATAACAATGATGCCTCACTTGTGTGGGTAGGCCTAGCGCCCACGAAACGAAATGGCCCAAAACACAACGTGGACACATCACATTTTTTCACAGAAAATAGAGGTGTTTTTTTACAAAGTGCCTACCTGTGGATTTTGGCCTCTAGCTCAGCCGGCCCCAGGGGGGCAGAAATGGCCTAAAATAAATATGTCCCCCAACCCCCTGGGGAACAACCCTTGCCTACGGGGTCGCTCCCCTTGCGTGACATTGGCACAAAAAAAAAATCCCCTGTGCTTAGTGGTTTCTGCCCCCTTGGGGGTAGATTGACCTAAAAACGGCCGATCTGCCCCCAAGGGGGGCAGAAATGGTCTAAATACAATTTGCCCCTCAGTGGAGCGACCCTTGCCTAATGGGTCGCTCCCCATCTCTAAAAAAAAAAAAAAAAAAACTAGCACTGCCGCCTAGAGGTTTCTGCCCCCCCTGGGGGCAGATCAGCCTAATAACAATAGGCCGAACTGCCCCCAGGGTGGGCAGAAATGGCCTAAAATAAATTTGTCCCCCCACCCCCCTAACCCCCATGCGGGAGCGACCTTTGCCTACGGGGTCGCTCCCCTTGCGTGACATTGGCGCAAAAAAAATATCCCCGGTGCCTAGTGGTTTCTACCCCCCTTGGGGGCAGATTGACCTAAAATCGGCCGATCTGCCCCCAAGGGGGGCAGAAATGGTCTAAATACAATTTACCCCCAGGGGAGCCACCCTTGCCTAATGGGTCGCTCCCCATCTATAAAAAAACAAACAAAAAAAAAAGCACAAAAAAAATTAGCCCTGGTGCCTAGAGGTATCTGCCCCCAGGAGGGGCAGAAATGGCCTAAAATAAATTTGCCCCCCACCCTCCCAACCCACCCCCCCGGGAGCGACCCTTGCCTACGGGGTCGCTCCCCTTGCGTGACATTGGCGCAAAAAAAAAATCCCTGGTGCCTAGTGGTTTCTGCCCCCCTTGGGGGCAGATTGACCTAAAATTGGCCGATCTGCCCCCAAGGGGGGCAGAGTTGGTCTAAATACAATTTGCCCCCCAGGGGAGCGACCCTTACCTAATGGGTCGCTCCCCATCTCTAAAAAAACAAACAAACAAAAAAAAAAAAATTGCCCTGGCGCCTAGAGGTTTCTGCCCCCCCTTGGGGGCAGATCGGCCTAATTGAAATAGGCTGATGTGCCCCCCAGGGGGGCAGAAATGACCTAAAATAAATTTGCCCCCCAGGGGAACGACCCTTGCCTAAGGGGTCGTTCCCCTTGCGTGAAATTCACACGGAAAAAAAAACCTCCCTGGTGTCCAGTGGTTTCTGTCCCCCTTGGGGGCAGATTGGCCTCATAAAAATAGGCCAATCTGCCCCCAAGTGGGGCAGAAATGGCCTAAATGTAATTTGCCCCCTAGGGGTGCGACCCTTGCCTAAGGGGTGGCTCCCCACCTCTAAAAAAAAAAAATTATCCCTGGTGTCTAGAGGTTTCTGCCCCTGGGGGCAGATAAGGCCTTAAAAAAAAATGCCCCCCCCGGGAGCGACCCTTGCCCAAGGGGTCGCTCCCTTATGCCAATTACCAAAAATAAAATAAATCCCTGGTGTCTAGTGGGCGTTTCAAAAGCCAGATTGCTTTACAATCCGGCTTTTGAAACGCTGAGAGAGACTTCAAAGGGAAGGAAAAACCTCTCTCGGCCTCCTCCACGTGATCGGAAGAGAAATGCTTTCCATTTCTCTTCTGAGGGCGCTGGAAGCTGAGCTTCCAGCGCGAAGGTGGAGGCCTCTGTGACAATCAGCGCGCGATGGGGGGGCCGGGGGTGGAAGGGGAAGGGATTCCTCTTCCATTCACGACCGGGGGGTGTGGGTGGGGGGCCCATGGGGGAGTGCTAGCGCTCCCCCCGGTTCCCGGGTGCAGGACGAGGTGATCTCGTCCAAGGCACCCGGGAACCGGTGCCTTGGATGAGATCACCTCGTCCAAGGCACAGAACGGGTTTAAAAAACAAAAAATATTGGGGTGGTGGCTACCAACCAGTATGGGCCTGGTTACGCCCCCACCTCAACTGAAGGGGGTAACAGTCTTTCAGCTCTCCCCCGCACTCTAAAACATCTTAGCCCACAGCAAGCAAGAAGACATTTGATTATTTGGGGTTTTAGTTTTACATTTGGGCCATGAGAGCATGGCCTACTCTCAAAATCGTCCCAATTGGAATGGTGAGGGCTGCACTTTATAGACTTTGGGACGCTGCCATGTAGAAAAATCCACAAGACCTAGACACATCTGAAAACTAAACATCTGGGTGATTCCAGGGTGGTGTGTTTCACATGCACCCGCACCATTGTTGTACCCATAATCCCCTGCAAACCTCCAACTTTGCTGTAAATCACACATTTTTCCCGTGTTTTTGTGATGGAACCTTCCGGAATCTGCAGGAATCCACAAAATTCCTACCACCCAGCATTGTCTCTTCTATACCGATAAAAATTCTGCTGCACTTGTCAGCCTACAAATGTTTTTTTGCAAACTGCCCTTTTGGATCTCCTTTGGTTCCCCCTCAATATTGACATGTTTTTGGCTCTTTCCTTTCACAAGCACTTGGCCCACCTACACAAATGAGGTATCATTTTTACCGGGAGACTGAGGGGAACATTGGGTGGTATGAAATATGTCCCAGACAGAAATGTGGGAAAAATGAGATTTTTAGCTAAATATGAAGTTTGCTGAGGATTCTGAGTAAGAAAACATTGGGGGATCCATGCAAGTCACACCTCATTGGACTCCCTCGGGTGTCTAGTTTTCAGAAATGTCTGGGTTTGGTAGGTTTCCCTAGAAGGCTGCTGAGCCCAGGACCAAAAACGCAGGTGCCCCCCGCAAAAACAGGGAGTTTTGCATTTGATAATTTTGATGTGTCCAGATAGTGTTTTGAGGCATTTCCTTTTGCGGGCATTAGGCCCAACCACAAAGTGAGGTACAATTTTTATGGGGAGACTCGGGGGAACGCTGGGTAGAAGGAAATTTGTGGCTCCTCTCTGATTCCAGAACTTTCTGTCACCGAAATGAGAGGAAAAGGTGATTTTTGGGCCAAATTTTGAGGTTTGCAAAGGATTCTGGGTAATAGAACCTGGTCAGAGCCCCAAAAGTCATCCCATCTTGGATTCCCCTAGGTGTCTAGTTTTTAAAAATGCACTGGTTTGCTAAGTTTCCCCAGGTGCCGGCTGAGCTAGAGGCCACAATCCACAGGTAGGCACTTTGTAAAAAACACCTCTGTTTTCTGTGAAAAAATGTGATGTGTCCACGTTGTGTTTTGGGCCATTTCCTTTTGTGGGCGCTAGGCCTACCCACACAAGTGAGGTACCATTTTTATCGGGAGAATTGGGGGAACGCTGGGTGGAAGGAAATTTGTGGCTCCTCAGATTCCAGAACTTTCTGTCACCGAAATGAGAGGAAAAAGTGTTTTTTTGGGCCAAATTGTGAGGTTTGCAAAGGATTCTGGGTAACAGAACCTGGTCAGAGCCCCACAAGACACCTCATCTTGGATTCCCGTAGGTGTCTAGTTTTCAAAAATGCGCTGGTTTGCTAGGTTTCCCCAGGTGCCAGCTGAGCTAGAGGCCAAAATCCACAGGTAGGCACGTTGTAAAAAACACCTCTGTTTTCTGTCAAAAAATGTGATGTGTCCACGTTGCGTTTTGGGCCATTTCCTTTCGTGGGTGCTAGGCCTACCCACACAAGTGAGGTACCATTTTTATCGGTAGACTTGGGGGAACGCTGGGTGGAAGGAAATTTGTGGCTCCTCTCAGATTCCAGAACTTTCTGTCACCAAAATGAGAGGAAAAAGTGTTTTTTTGGCCAAATTATGAGGTTTGCAAAGGATTCTGGGTAACAGAACCTGGTCAGAGCCCCACAAGTCACCCCATTTTGGATTCCCCTAGGTGTCTAGTTTTTAAATATGCGCAGGTTTGCTAGGTTTCCCCAGGTGCCGGCTCAGCTAGAGGCCAAAATCCACAGGTAGGCACTTTGTAAAAAACACCTCTGTTTTTCTGCGAAAAAATGTGATGTGTCCACGTTGTGTTTTGGGCCATTTCCTTTCATGGGCGCTAGGCCTACCCACACAAGTGAGGTACCATTTTTATTGGGAGACTTGGGGGAACGCTGGGTAGAAGGAAGTTTGTGGCTCCTCTCAGATTCCAGAACTTTCTGTCACCGGACTGAGAGGAAAAAGTGTTTTTTAGACATATTTTGATGTTTGCAAAGGATTCTGGGTAACAGAACCTGGTCAGAGCCCCACAAGTCACCCCATCTTGGATTCCCCTAGGTGTCTAGTTTTCAAAACTGCGCAGGTTTGCTAGGTTTCCCTAGGTGCCAGCTGAGCTAGAGGCCAAAATCCACAGGTAGGCACGTTGTAAAAAACACCTCTGTTTTCTGTGAAAAAATGTGATGTGTCCACGTTGTGTTTTGGGCCATTTCCTTTCGTGGGCGCTAGGCTTACCCACACAAGTGAGGTACCATTTTTATCGAGAGACTTGGGGGAACGCTGGGTGGAAGGAAATTTGTGGCTCCTCAGATTCCAGAACTTTCTGTCACCGAAATGAGAGGAAAAAGTGTTTTTTGGGCCAAATTTTGAGGTTTGCAAAGGATTCTGGGTAACAGAACCTGGTCAGAGCCCCACAAGACACCTCATCTTGGATTCCCGTAGGTGTCTAGTTTTAAAAAATGCGCTGGTTTGCTAGGTTTCCCCAGGTGCTGGCTGAGCTAGAGGCCAAAATCCACAGGTAGGCACGTTGTAAAAAACACCTCTGTTTTCTGTGAAAAAATGTGATGTGTCCACGTTGCCTTTTGGGCCATTTCCTTTCGTGGGTGCTAGGCCTATCCACACAAGTGAGGTGCCATTTTTATCGGTAGACTTGGGGGAACGCTGGGTGGAAGGAAATTTGTGGCTCCTCTCAGATTCCAGAACTTTCTGTCCCCAAAATGAGAGGAAAAAGTGTTTTTTTTGGCCAAATTATGAGGTTTGCAAAGGATTCTGGGTAACAGAACCCCACAAGTCACCCCATTTTGGATTCCACCAAGGTGTCTAGTTTTCAAATATGCGCAGGTTTGCTAGGTTTCCCCAGGTGCCGGCTCAGCTAGAGGCCAAAATCCACAGGTAGGCACTTTGTAAAAAACACCTCTGTTTTCTGTGAAAAAATGTGATGTGTCCACGTTGTGTTTTGGGCCATTTCCTTTCATGGGTGCTAGGCCTACCCACACAAGTGAGGTACCATTTTTATTGGAAGACTTGGGGGAACGCTGGGTGGTAGGAAATTTGTGGCTCCTCTCAGATTCCAGAACTTTCTGTCACCGGAGTGAGAGGAAAAAGTGTTTTTTAGCCATATTTTGAGGTTTGCAAAGGATTCTGGGTAACAGAACCTGGTCAGAGCCCCACAAGTCACCCCATCTTGGATTCCCCTAGGTGTCTAGTTTCCAAAACTGCGCAGGTTTGCTAGGTTTCCCTAGGTGCCAGCTGAGCTAGAGGCCAAAATCCACAGTTAGGCACTTTGCAAAAAAACAGCTCTGTTTTCTTTGTGAAAATGTGATGTGTCCACGTTGTGTTTTGGGGCATTTCCTGTCGCCTGTGCTAGGCCTATCCACGCAAGTGAGGTACCATTTTTAACAGGAGACGTGGGGGAACACAGAATAGCAAAACAAGTGTTATTGCCCCTTGTCTTTCTCTACATTTTTTCCTTCCAAATGTAAGACAGTGTGTAAAAAAGACATCTATTTGAGAAATGCTCTGTAATTCATAAGCTAGTATGGGCACCCTGGAATTCAGAGATGTGCAAATAACCACTGCTTCTCAACACCTTATCTTGTGGCCACTTTGGAAATACAAAGGTTTTCTTGATACCTATTTTTCACTTTTTATATTTCAGCAAATTAATTGATGTACACCCGGTATAGAATAAAAACCCATTGTAAGGTGCAGCTCATTTATTGGCTCTGGCTACCTAGGGTTCTTGATGAACCTACAAGCCCTATATATCCCCACAACCAGAAGAGTCCAGCTGACGTAACGTTATATTGCTTTCAAAAATCTGACATCGCAGGAAAAGGTTACAGAGTAAAACGTGGAGAAAAATGGCTGTTTTTTTCACCTCAATTTCAATATCTTTTTATTTCAGCTGTTATTTTCTGTGGGAAACACTTGTAGGATCTACACAAATGACCCCTTGCTGAATTCAGATTTGTGTCTACTTTTCAGAAATGTTTAGCTTTCTGGGTTCCAGCATTGGTTTCTCACCCATTTCGGTCACTAACTGGAAGGAGGCTGAAAGCACAAAAAATAGTAAAAATGGGGTATGTCCCAGTAAAATGTCAAAATTGTATTGAAAAATTGGGTTTTCTAATTCAAGTCTGCCAGTTCCTGAAAGCTGGGAAGATAGTGATCTTGCCACCGCAAACCCTTTGTTGATGCCATTTTCAAGGAAAAAACCACGGGCCACCTTCTGCAGCCCTTTTTTCCCATTTGTTTGAAAAAAACAAAATGTTCACTGTATTTTGGCTAATTTCTTGGTCTCCTTCAGGGGAACCCACAAAGTCTGGGTACCTCTAGAATCCCTAGGATCTTGGAAAAAATGGATGCAAATTTGGACTGGGTAGCCTTTGTGAACAAAAAGTTATGAGGGCCTAAGTGTGAACTGGCCCAAACAGCCAAAAAAAGGCTCGGCACAGGAGGGGAAAAGGCCTGGCAGCGAAGGGGTTAATTTGCCTTCTAATTAAGGGTCGGATGATTACAGTTCACGTTTATAGCATTTAAAGTGTTTCATTTACATCACGGAGTCTTTTATCTGGTGGCATAACTGTTTGCTCTGAATACTGAACAAACAAATTAGACACTCCCAGAAGTACTACACCGTGTAAGGCTCTGCATGTAAACATTAAGTGGTGCATCCTGTACGTATAAGGGCAAAGTAACAAAATAGAATGTGACCCACAACGTCAGTCAAGGTGCTCAACTTGTTGGAAAGTGAGCACACGATAGAGACAAACAGACGTGACCTACTGCAACCCTCACTTAACTTACTGTGGTCACGCTGACCTGTCAATACGTATGCTCACGGGAAAACTAGCAGTCTTCAGTCTGACAGTAACAACGATAATAATAAAACTGTGAGCAGTGAAGAGCCGATGGAAACAGAAGGGGGCGGGGCACGGAAAGATGTTAGCTGCACAGTAGAAGAACATATCTGTCATTTAGGAGCCGAAGAACTGGCAATAAACTGCACACAAAAAAGAGGGTGAAGATAATGTCATTTACTTTTGATCGCGTTGATGGTGTGGAACACTGTGCGTCTGTCATAACAGATCAATCGGAAATAGGAAAGGCAGAATATTATTAAGGATAATTTGAACATGAAATATCCCCAGCGTATGGAATCTCTGTTGTTGACCTGGGCTCATTTAACTAACTTTATTTTTTACAGGTTTATTGCACTGAAAAAGATGACGCAGGAAAACTAATGCAATGAGAGAGGAAGCAAATAAATTTACGGCATTTTTTGCAAAATGTTTTTATATTTCCATTCCACTGTTGCAATAGCAGGGACTAAAAATGCTGAAGCAGTATGGAGTAATAATTAGGTGTGCTTAAGTTTTGCCCTCGTGCACTTCTTGTTATTCTTATGAATGTCACACTACGAACAGATTGGCCTCAGTAGCTGGTTTGCTTGGTTCAGCCACACAAGGACAAACAAATAGCTCAAGGAGATAAGACCTGACTGCTGAGAGGTATTGCTGGTCTGCAGGCTGCAGGATCAGTACATCACTAGACTCAATCAAGTGTTCAACCTTCTGAGTTTTATAGCAGGAGCTCCACGTAAGCGAGGGCGGTGAGTTGTGGCGTTAAGGTGCTGTATATATAGCACCACATGTAGGGCTGCGGGTTGTCAGGGTAATGTTGGGATGATGGGCATGTTTCTTTGCTCTCTTACTCACTTTCTTGACCTTTTATTCTGGTGTCAGCATTCTTATATTGTAGCCCAATCTTTGCCGTGTGACCTTCTCAGTATTAATGTCTCCAGGTCCCAGAATCCCTACCCCGCTCTCCGTATCTCTTTTGACTAATGTCTGTGCCTTCCTGCGTCCTGCTCAGGTCTGCATGTTGGTGTCCGTGGCCTTGTCCACATAGCTATTTTTTCTACCTTTTTGAGAATTTGGGCCTCCATGGCATAGATATACATAGTCACCGAGCCTACCTGTTTCTATGACAGCAAGAGTTTGGGCATCCTGCTCCCAGGTTCAGTGGCTGGCTTTGTATCCCAATGTCAATGCCTCTCTTTTCTGAAATCCAGGCCATGCGCCCCCAGGGATTGATTCTCCTTGTCCTACTTCCGATATTTGTGTCCCGGATGTAGTTCTCTTTATTCTAGTGTTTGATCTTCCTGCATCAGAGTCTGTGTAGTCTTGTCCTACTGAAAGTGTCCCCGCACCCAAGTGTTTCCCTGCTCTCCATATGTATCATTGTGTTTCTATACAACTGTCACACCATATCCCCATCTCCTCATGCCCCAGACCTCCCATAACCAAGTCTCCAAGTGTCTCTCTATTTCTGTGTTTTGGTGAGTTTCTTTCACTACTAACACTTTTATGTTACTTCCTCTGCAGATGATAGTCAGAAAGTGAGGCCCCTCAGACTATTTTTCTGATGGCCTCGGGGGTATCCTCACAACTAATTTGCTACAGAAAAAACGTTTTTGGTGACTGTTATTTATTTGTAAGGTGTAATGTCAAGCAAGAACTGGTTTTCTTTATAGTATTCACAGATACTTTTTGATGTGTAGGTAGGGTCTGGTGTCCCATTTCCACCTCTGAATCCAGAATTGACTGAAGAAGATTTCTGTCCCATTAAAGGAAAAGGCCTACAGAAACAAACACCTCGAAGGAAAACAGTCAGAAGAAGGAGGGATCTGGATTCCATTTTACTAAAGGAGAGCAACCTGGCTTGTCAGCTGAGTGTTAGGCATGAGAGACCAGGAAACACTGCTGTCTATTCAGAACCATTTGCTGAATCACCTTTAACTCATGGGAGATGCTAGCATCAGTAGACAAGCAAAGGAAAGAACACTTCTCAAGGAAACATGGCATGTGCTTGAAAGAAAACAATAATGTGAACCAGCTTCCCAGTTGGACATGTTGGACCTGGCTTTTTGACGGGGTCATCCCCAAACTTTTTGCCTCCTTCCTCCTAATTTTTTCTGACCTGTGGTTGTTGGCTTTTGACCTCTGGGCACTTTACCACTGCTAACCAGTGCTAAAGTGCATATGCTCTCTGTGTAAATTGTACTATTGATTGGCTTATCCATGATTGGCTATTTAATTTACGTATAAGTCCCTAGTAGAGTGCACTATATGTGCCTAGGGCCTGTAGATTAAATACTACCAGTGGGCCTGCAGCACTGGTTGTGCCACCCACTTCAGTAGCCCCTTAACCTTGTCTCAGGCCTGCCATTGCAAGGCCTGTGTGTGCAGTTTCACTGCCACTTTGACTTGGCATTTAAAAGTACTTGCCAAGCCTAGAACTCCCCTTTTTCTACATATAAGTCATCCCTAATGTGTGCCCTAGGTAACCCCTAGAGCAGGGTGCTGTGTGGGTAAAAGGCAGGACATGTACCTGTGTAGTTATATGTCCTGGTAGTGTAAAACGTCTAAATTCGTTTTTACACTACTGTGAGGCCTGCTCCCTTCATAGGCTAACATTGGGGCTGCCCTCATACACTTTTGAAGTGGCAGCTGTTGATCTGAAAGGAGTAGGAAGGTCATATTTAGTATGGCCAGAATGGTAATACAAAATCCTGCTGACTGGTGAAGTCGGATTTAATATTACTATTCTAGAAATGCCATTTTTAGAAAGTGAGCATTTCTTCACACTTAAATCTTTCTGTGCCCTTCAATCCACGTCTGGCTAGGTTTAGTTGACAGCTCCTTGTGCATTCACTCAGACACTCCCCAAACACAGGGTACTCAGCCTCACTTGCATACATCTGCATTTTGAATGGGTCTTCCTGGGCTGGGAGGGTGGAGGGTCTGCCCGCACACAAAGGACTGCCACCCCTCCTATTGGGACTCTGGCAGACAGGGTTGAACTGAAAGGGGGCTTGGTGACACTCTGAAGTCACCCCCACTTCAAAGGCACAACTTAGTATAAAACAGGGCCTCTGCCCTACCTCATCAGACACTTGCTGGAGAAGAAACCTGAACCAGAAACTACATCCTGCCAAGAAGAACTGCCTGGCTGCTCAAAGGACTCACCTGTCTGCTTTCTACAAAGGACTGCTGCCTTGCTGTTGGCCTGCTGCCTTGCTGAACTCTTGTCTGGCTGTGAAAGTGCTCTCCAAGGGCTTGGATAGAGCTTGCCTCCTGTTCCCTGAAGTCTCAGGACCAAAAAGACTTCTCTTTTTCACTTGGACCGAAATTTCGATGCACAGCTTGTTCCGCGGCAAGAAAAACGCCACACACCGACGCTGATCGACGCGACGCCTTCGGGACGACCGGAACTTCGAAGCACAGCCTCGCAAGGACAACGCCGCCCGACTTCCAGAGGAGAAATCGACGCAACGCCTGCCGTGAGATCGAAACTTCGACTCACAGCCCAGCAGAACGACGCGCAGCCGGAAAACAAGCAGGAGAATCCACGCACAGACCCTGGGACATCTGGTAATGTCGCGATCCATAGAAGGAGACGGTCCGCGTGCCGGAAAACGACGCACGTCTTCCCCGAGTGAAAAATAACGACACAAGTCAGTGTGTGAAGGGGCGTAACCGACGCACACACCATTTTTCCATGCATCTCCTCTTCTGTGGTCCTCTGCTGAGATTTTCCACTCCAAACCAGGTACTTTGTGCTTGAAAGAGACTTTGGTTACTTTTTAAAGACTTAAGACACTTTATATCACTTTTTAGTGATATCTTTACAAATTCATATTGCATCTTTGATCGTTTTGACCTGCAAATACTCAGATAAATATTATATATTTTTCTAAACACTGTGTGGTGTATTTTTGTGCTGTTATATTATGGTATTGTATGATTTATTGCACAAATGCTTTACACATTGCCTTCTAAGTTAAGCCTGACTGCTCGTGCCGAGCTGTGAGGGTTCTTGCTTGGACAGAGGGCAACCTGACTGCCAACCAAAAACCCAATTTCTACCAGACACCCATCATGAGCTGTGGGTGTGTATATATATATATATATATATATATATATAACCTAGTGCCGGTTGCCAATCGGTAGGTATAGTTAGGAACTAGTTTGTATAGAAAAAGCGTTTTTTGTTTTGCTAATAACCTTGGCACAGTTTGATGAATCTTCACAAAGAACGGTGGTCACATCAGCTGCTGTCTGGAAAGTTTTGGGGTGATCTGTCAATTGGGGGAAAAGGAAAAGGGGGGAGTTCCCAAAACATGTTTTCCCCATTCAGTTTTCCATTGGGATTTTGAACAGCGACAGCTCTGAAACCTCTGGACGGAATTGCACCAAATTTGGCAGAAAGGTAGCTTTGTCCAGGAGGAGTCTTTTTTTGTTATTTGGTGTAAATCTGTTCAGTAGTTCAGAAAAATTAGCAAAAATCAAAATGTGTGTATATAGAAGGACACAAATAATTTGTGACCCCTTCCATTCCTACTGCTGAGATCTTATTGGCTGCCAACACTTCAACAAGGAAGTGTTGGCAGCCATGTTGGGACTCGGCTGAAGCGGAGTCCCAGAAAAAAGTGTTAAAAAAACAAAATGGGCCAGAGTAGAGTCACCCTGAACCCTTAGCTCTGGTGCTGGGGTCCCAGAGGCACCCCCTTTAGGGATAAAAAAAAACATGTAAAAAAATTTTGCGCTGCGATTGCGGTGGATCTGGCAAAATTTAAAAAAATAAAAACAAGTGCGGGATCACGCACTTGTTTCTGTGAGGCCCCCAGGTGGGTCAAGTCCCAGGGTCATTCCCATTTTAATGCAGTGGGGCCTGCTGCCCCTCCCCCACTGCCCTGGGGACCACCACCTCTCTGGGGCTGTGAAGAATTGTAACGGGGGCTGCCTGGCTGTGAGAAAGTAGCCTCTTTCTAGCATGGTTACCCCCACTTTTGGCCTGTTTGTGCGTGTGTGTCAGTGTGATTTTACTGTCTCACTGGGAGCCTGCTAGCCGGCACCCCCGTGTTCATAGTTAAAACCCTAATTGTCAGTGTGTTTTGTCTGTCTCCCTGGGATCCTGCTAGCCAGGACCCCAGTGCTCATAGTTTGTGGCCTAATGTGTATGTTGTCAGTAGTGCTTAACTGTGTCACTGAAGTTCTGCTAACCAGAACTTCAGTGCTTATGCTCTCTCTGCTTCCAAATTAGTCACTATAGTTTAGTAACTTCATATTCCAATTCCAATTGGCACACTGGACCCCCCCTTATAAGTCCCTAGTATATGGTACCTAGGTACCCAGGGCATTGGGGTTCCAGGAGATCTTTGTGGGCTGCAGCATTTCTTTTGCCACCCATAAGGAGCTCAGACAAACCCTTTCACAGGACTGGCACTGCAGCCTGTGTGAAATAGTGCACATGTTATTTCACAACCATTTTCACTGCACTTAAGTAACTTATAAGTCACCTACATGTCTAACCTTCATTTACTGAAGGCTAGGTGCAAAGTTACTAAGTGTGAGGGCACCCTTGCACTAGCAAAGGTGTCCCCACGCTGTCCAGGGTAAATTCCCTGGACTTCGTGAGTGCAGGGATACCATTACACGCATGCACTACAGATAGATCAATACCTATATGTAGCTTCACAATGGTAACTCCGAATATGGCCATGTAAGGTGTCTAAGATCATGGAATTGTCCACCCATTCTAAATCAGATATTGGGGGGCCAATCCCATGCATCCTGGGGGCTCCACCATGGACCCGCAGTACAGCCAAACCAGCTCTCTGAGGCTTGCACTGCAGCTACAGCTGCTGCCACCTCACAGACAGGGTTCTGCCCTCCTGGGGTCTTAGCAGCTCAGTCCCAGGAAAGCAGAACAAAGCATTTCCTTTGGGAGGAGGGTGTCACACCCTCTCCCTTTGGAAATAGGTGTTACAGGCTTGGGAAAGGTAGCCTCCCAGTGCCTCTGGAAAGGCTTTGAAGGGCACAGATGGTGCCCTCCTTGCATAAGCCAGTCTACACCACTTCAGGGACCCCCAGTCCCTGCTCTGGCGCGAAACTGGGCAAAGGAAAGAGAGCTCCTTCAGTGTGTCCCTGGCGTTAGCCATCTTGTTTTCCAAGGTGTGGGGACACTCTGGAGATCTCTAAGTGGCCAGTGCCAGCAGGTGACGTCAGAGACCCTTCCTGATAGGTGCATACCTGGTTAGGTAGTCAATCCCCCTCTCAGGGCTATTTAGGGTCTCTCCTGTGGGTTCCTTTTCAGATTCAGCTTGAAAGTTTCCACCAGGAATCCTCTGAAACACCTGCTTTATCCTCTGACCGTCGGATCAACCGCAGACTGCTCCAGGAACCAATGTAACTACAACAAAGTATCCAAGAAGGCTCCTGTGACTCTGCAACTTCAGCTCCAGCCAGCAA
Source organism: Pleurodeles waltl (assembly GCF_031143425.1). Lineage (NCBI taxonomy): Eukaryota > Metazoa > Chordata > Amphibia > Caudata > Salamandridae > Pleurodeles > Pleurodeles waltl. Next base: position 201,956,994 of record NC_090444.1, on the reverse strand, counting down.
CTGCAACAGTTTCTAAGGTGTGCATGCTCTGAGGACTCCCTGTCTTCTCCCTGCACCAGAAGGACCGAAGAAATCTCCCATGGAGGGACAGAGTCACTTCCCTGCACCAGCAGGCATCTTATAAGACGACGACCAGTTCTCTTGGACTCCTCTCCTGGCGATGAACATGCTCCCCGAACACAGGTTGTGGACCCCTTCGACTCAGACTGTTCTAAGGTCCAGCTGTCCAAATTTGGTGGAGGTAAGAGCTTGCTTTCCCGGTTTGCGACAGTACCCCTGTGCACCGGGTCATCTCTAGCTCCTGCGGCCTCTGTGCACTATTTGCAAGAATCCTTTGTGCACAGTATGGCCCAGGTCCCCAGCACTCTATGCTGTCATGCTCAACTTGCTGAGTTGTTCTCTGGTGGCGTAGGACCTTCTTTTGTAGTGCTGCAGCAACCACAATTTGCACCTTCTTTGTACCCGTGTCCTGGTACTCCTGTAGGTGCTGCCTGGTCATCTGTGGGTTCCCTCCAGTGTTGGGAGCCCCTTCTGCCTCCTCAGTCCGAGTTGAGGCCCCCAGGTCCCTCCTGGGTCCAGGCAGCGCAATTTTAGCACAATTTGCAACATTGCTTGAATAAAGGCTTATTGGACGAATCCAGTGCTGCAACTCGCCTGCATCCAACATCTTGACGTCGGACATCCTTTGCATCATGTAGGAACCCGCAGCCATTGGTAGAGCGAACCGTAGTAACAATTTACCTGTGTTCGGACGCTCCTTAGGCCGATGAATCTTTTGACTAAGTGGGAACTCTCTGTACTCTTAATCGATCAATCGCATCAAATCAATAATCAATAACGTACATAAGCAATACCTTGATCAACATAACACTTAATGATTAATCCAGAATACATTTCGGCGAACCCTGACCTTTCAGTCAGGAATAACCACACCAGTTTATTGCAAAGTTAGTGAATTTATTTCCCTATATTAACAAAGCTAGCACGATATAGATGTGTCTCAACACCAAATGATAAACATAAATGAACATTAATAGCTGTCCATATCGTCGAAACAAGTGTAATCTATGTAGCATTTGAATCACAAGGCATTCGATAATGGCAATGCAAAGCACTAATACGATAATCTGTAATGGGCTAATTGCATACATTTAGTCAGCATAACAAGATCTCAAATTGCATCGTGCAACATGTGGAATCCTCATCTAACCTCAAATTAGAATCGGCATGTGGGACTTCATGCAAAAAACAATTTAGCAACATAAATTTAGAAAACTCCTATCTAGGGATCTTATCAAAAATCAGCAGTTGGTTACCTAAAAGGAACACAATGCAATTTTACAATTTCCTTTCATATTTACCAATTACGATCAGCATACAAGGAAGTCTTCGTCTCACAGGTACCGTTTCTCGATCCGCATGGGACGGGACAAAGGGGCAGGGGTGAACGGGGCAATCGCCTCACGGCGGCAAGTTAAGACTACTACTTCATGCAAAGGGACAAATCAAAGTTAAAGTCTCTAGGGCAAGAATCATTTAAGTCTCTTTCTCTCGATTAGAGAAAGCATCAAAGTCTCTCAAAATGGCGTCGCAGCAAAGTGGGCCATAATAGCTACGAAGTCTGCTAAATGGCGGGTATCGAGCTGATAATGGCTGCTAAATAGCTCAATGGCTACCTTCTTCTCGTGCACCTGGTTTTTATAGGCAACAGTTCAAATCCAGTAGGGTCTCCATTGGAGGGTTCATAGGTTAGCTTCAAATTGTCCTATCAAAAACGACAGTTCTCAAGCTTTTACTTAAGCATACATTATCCTTGGAGATGGGTACGCAAATCGCAACATTGTCTACCAATTAGCTCACTTTCAGAGCCTCCATTGTCCGCACCTGCAAGTCGACCTTGAATTAAAGAGAAAATATGCCAGGCTGGCACAAAACTTTAAGATAAGCATGTGAACAGTTTCTGTGGAAAAGTACAGCTTCAAGCAGAAATACACGTTTAATAGCACATTGGAAAAATACGAACATCTAAACCGTGAGACCAGGCCACTAGGCCAAAGCCTCCTCTAAAGTAATGCTAAGCTAACGTAGTTCAAACAAGCAAATCGAAGCACACGTTTATGATTAGGTCAGATTAGTGCAATTCTAATACACCACGTTATATAAAGCACGCGTATAATGTTGGCAAACTACTCTGAGGGCACATTTTGTCCCCGTACAATCTTTATTAGTTCGGTTAATGTCACACATGATTATTTCACACTACGTTTATGCGTTAATAAATCAAAACCTTCATTTTCTGCTTCATCAATCCCTCCTCTGATGACTACTTGTCATCACACAAATTATGCCCACAAATTTTATTCCATTAAAATTCTGTCAGTTCCCTTTTCCTTTTAGTTCCCCTAGTTTGTGCTTTGTATTCTTCTGCCATTCTTTTCATAATTTTCTCCTCCTTTCTCCTTTTTATTCTTTCCATAATCATTATTATTCCCTTTTTATTCCCCAAATTCCAAATACACAAATTATCACTATTAAAATTCCCTCTATTATTTTTAGCAATATTCCATTCCAAATTCCCCCAATCCAATGTCCCACTGAAGCAAGTCCTTTCCCAACCTTCTCCCACACTCCTGGTTCTTTCAGTTCCTTCAAATCTGCACTTTCTTTTGTTAGATTAGCAAGCATAGTTTTAATTTTCACACTATTGTCAGGTATATAGGTACAACAGTGTCTTGCACCAAGCATTTTGCAAACACCTCCATCCTTTGCTAAAAGAATGTCTAAAGCAAGCCTATTTTGAAGAGTCATAGCTCTTTCCGCTGCAAGTTCAGCATCTATCAGGATTATAGCACCTGAAAACTTTGTCAACATGTTATCCACTATAGTAGACAACTTTCTTATTTTGATGGAATTCAGCACAACTCCCAATGAAGGAATCATGGCTCCAAATATATCACCTACCACAGCAGCTGCGGTCTCTCTTTTCTGGATACGATGGGATCCAGATGTCTTTTGAATCATCGATAGGTCATCCAGTTGATAAACCTTTGGGAACACTATACCGAAATAACATCTTCCCCACCATCCCTTTGGAAGACGATAATAGGCATTATACCCACAAATGTAATATACCCCTGGAATGACAGGGTCAAGTCCGTCCATCATGAATGTCCATTTGGCCTTAAAGATAAACGTGTGTTTACACTCACTCGCTCCTACAAAAATGTTGTCATAATAAGATTCACCTCGATATATACAAAACTTCCCTACATGCCAAGCATCTAAAACAATTTTCCCTTGTGTCTTTATGGCAGCAAAATCATAATTATCTACTGAAGTCCTCTTATGTAACTCCTTTTCTAATTTCGCCTTCATTTGAGCCCTTCTATCATCTGTGCGATCTAAAAAGCTTATTTCTACTGCAGAGAGTGAACAGGTAAGATTTTCCCTATGAGCGTGAGCCGTTTCAAAAGGTAGCATTGGCTCGAAAAATTCCCTCATAATTTTTGCATCCCAATCCTTTGCAGTCTGGCTTAGCTGTGCTATTATAGGAACATAAGCAAAGGTAACATCATAATTTGAGTAAAAATACTGTATGTTAGTTTGACCATAAAACCTAGACATTACTATACTACATGTAATCCCGTATGTAAGAGGCATGTGGTGATATGTCACCCCCTCCTTCACTGATGTCGGTATCTGGGTACATACATAACAATCTTTCGCATCCATTGTCTCAACATATTCTGTTAGTAAGCGATAGAAAACATTATACGAAAGCTCTTTCCTTTCATGCAAGAGTCTCTCATCCAGTGCTAGCCTTTTCAATGCGGTTAGTTCAGTGACAGTAACAGGAGCAATAGTAGAAGCCTCAATAGTCTCATTCTCACCCTTTCCATGCATTCCAAGCACAATTGCCATTATTATTAGTACACATGTAACTACCAAGCCTATACACACATATTTACAATATTTCTTTCTATTGGTTTGCGTCATGATCTGTATAGAATCAGAGAGTTAGAAGCACTTATAAATGAAACTTATTTAGCAATTTAGTTACAAAGCTGAGCGAGCGCAATGTTCACACCGTCTTCTTCAAGAGGCCAGTCACTTATCGGTTAGCAGCATTTGTCTCAATTCGGCAATAACTCAGTCTTTATCGGTTTAGCAAATGTCTCATCCGGTTTAGCAATGTCTCAGCTGGTTGTTTGTTTCACGTTATATTGTAGCAAGCGATATCATTTATCACCCCTTCAATCAACACTGTCCATGAAACTTTTCTTTTCTATTGGTATCTCTTCCTCTTCTTCGTTCTCGATGCTTAGAGATACAAACTCGTCAGTCCAATCGTCATTGACTGCATATGCCCATTCAGGACCGGAATACCTTCTGTTCGGTATCCTTTTCCTTTTCAATTTTGCTTCTCTTTTCGATTCTGCCTCGCTGGTACTTTCCTCTTTTGTCAAGTCTTTTTCTTCACTCGAGGTTGGTACCACGACAGACACTTCTTTTCTTTTCTCTTTTACTTTTGGCCTTTCTCCGTCGTTCAATCCTTCTCCAGACCTTTGTTTTACTGGTGATATACTTAGTCTCCTCTTTGCACCGTGTCCATTTGATGGACCTGCGACCTTTTCTGTAGAGGTTTGAACTTTTTCGTTCTGCTCTGCCTTGTCCCCTCCTTCAGGGGAATCGATCACGTTCTCCTTTTCTTTTTCTGTATCGTCTGTTTCTGGGAAAGCCCTCCTCTGATCAGGCTCCCCTGCTTTTTCACCTTTTTCGAGCCCTTCGTCACCGTTACTTTCGTCAGGCTCAGTATCACTTTCAGCTGCTTCAGGTTCTTTGTCACCTTCAGCTGCTTCAGGCTTTTTGCTACCCTCAGCTGCTTCAGGCTCTTTGTCACCTGCAGCTTCTTCGTCGCTGTCTGAACTTTCTCCTTGGTCTTCCCCAAGTGAGTCGGACTCTTCGTTCTCCAATAATATCTCTTTTTCTCCTGCTGCTGCTTGTTCGCTTTCAGTTCGCTTTTGTTCTGTCTCAGCACTCGGCACTGTTTTATCAGGCACTAGCAATTTCAGCGCTTCAACTTCCTCATCTGTGGGACACAGCACCTTCTTTGTGTGACTGGCGTGAATCCAGTTGGGAACCCCCGCACACTTCACAGCGGTAGTTGTCGTCAGGATCACTTGGAAAGGGCCTTTCCAACGGGGTTCCAGGCACGACTTCCTCACGTGCTTCTTCACCACGACCCAGTCACCTGCTTTCAGTGCGTGTCCTGGACCTTGGATCGGTGGCAAGGTGGTTGCTTCCACCTGGTGAGAGAAAGAGCGAACCACGTCAGCCAGTCCTTTGCAGTAGTCTAACACCATATCATCTGTAATATTCAAAAGCGCATTTGCGGGAACTGCAGGAAGTCTCATAGCCCTGCCCATGAGAATTTCGTGCGGAGACAATCCGGTTTTTCTATCAGTAGTGTTTCTCATTGACATTAGCACTAAGGGCAATGCATCAGGCCATTTCAAATTTGTTGATGCACATATTTTCGCCATTCTTGATTTCAGTGTACCATTCATCTGCTCCACCAGTCCTGATGCTTCAGGGCGATAGCTACAATGCAGTTTCTGCTCAATGTTCAGTGCTTCGCAAAGTAACTTTATCACCTCGTTGTTGAAGTGACTTCCCCTATCTGATTCTAAAGAGATCGGGAATCCGAAACGTGGTATCAACTCTCTCAATAATAGCTTGGCAACTGTAAGGCTGTCATTTCTACGTGTGGGGTATGCCTCAATCCAGTGACTAAAAATGCACACAATCACCAACACATATTTCAGACCTCCATGCACAGGCATCTCAATGAAGTCCATCTGCATACGACTAAAAGGCCCGCTTGCCCTACCAATGTGGCTCGCGTTCACAACTGTTCCCTTTCCTGGGTTCATCTGCTGGCAAGTGACACATCGATGGCAAACTGCTTCTGCAGCTTGACGAAATCTGGGGTTAAACCAATCAGTTTTGAACAATCTTATCATGGCATCTCTCCCTAGGTGAGCTTGCCCATGATAGAACCGCGCAAGCTGTGATAAGAGACTATTTGGCAAAACAAATTTTCCCTCATGTGAAACCCATAACTCGTCTTGTCTCTTTATACATTGTGATTTAATCCAGGAATCTCTTTCATCCTCCCTGACATTATTCTGTAGTGCTTTTAGTTCCTCTATCGTATCTATGACCTTCAAGGCAAATGCTTCAGCTGGTTCGAGTTCTGGCTCACTTATTGAGTTCCATTCATCTCTCAGTAATATACAGTTCAAGGCACAAAATCTTGCGACTTGATCGGCATATGCATTTCCCAGAGAAACATAGTCCTGTCCTTTCGTGTGAGCACTGCACTTTACCACTGCAACTTCAGCTGGCACTTGAATGGCATGTAACAATTCCCTTATCCTTTCCCCGTTCTTCACTGGGGATCCTGAAGAAGTCAGGAAACCTCTCTGTGACCATAGTTGTCCAAAGTCATGCACAATACCAAACCCATATTGGCTATCAGTGTAAATGGTAACTTTCATCAATGCAGACAGTTGACATGCTCTGGTAAGGGCTACAAGTTCTGCTACTTGTGCAGAATAGACTCCTTGAAGCCATCCCACTTCCAAGACCCCTGTTACAGTGCATACAGCGTATCCTGCTTTCAAAATTCCCATCCCATCTCTTAGACATGAACCATCAACAAAAGGAATTTGGTCATTTTCATCAAGTTTAGTATCCTTAATGTCCGGTCGGGGTTTTGTGCAAAATTCAGTCACCTGAAGGCAGTCATGCTCGACGTCTTCAGCGTTCTCAATTTCAGCATTTTCTCCAGGAAGCAAGGTTGCTGGATTCAACGTAATGCACCTTTTCAGCTGCACATTCGGTGAGCCCAGAATAATCGTTTCATACCTTGTGAGTCTTGCTCCAGTCATGTGTTGCGTTCGGGAGCGGGTCAAAAGTATCTCAACTGAGTGAGGGACCATGACTGTTACTGGGTGTCCCATCACTATTCCCTCACTCTGAGTGAGGCTGATACCAACTGCTGCTACGGCGCGCAAACACCCTGGGAGTGCTGCTGCGACCGGATCCAAAGTAGCTGAAAAATACGCTACTGGTCTGTTTACGCCACCATGGGCTTGAGTCAAGACAGACAAAGAACATGCATCACGTTCATGGCAAAACAATGTAAAAGGCTTTGTGTAATCAGGCATACCTAAAGCTGGAGCCCTACACATGCATTCTTTCAATTCAACAAAGGCATCCATCTCATCTCCTTTCAGCTCAATTTGATCCAAAGCATCCTTCTGGGTCAGTTTCAGTAAAGGCTTCGCTAGAGTCGAGAAGTTGGGAATCCACTGGCGACAGTAGCCCACCATTCCCAAGAATTTCCTCACCTCCTTTCTCGTCTTGGGCGGACTCATCTGAAGTACACTTGTAATTCTTTCCTTCATTATCCTCCGTGACCCTTTCTCTATCTGGTGACCCAAGTATTTCACTTTCTTCTGACAGAACTGTAATTTGGAAGGAGACACCTTGTGTCCATTCCCTCCCAAATGGTTCAACAGAGCAATGGTATCGGCTGTGCAGCCACTTTCTGTCTTTGATGCAACCAGTAAGTCGTCAATGTACTGTACTAGGGTTGACTCGAATGGCAACTCTAACTCTTCCAAGTCTTTCTTTAGAACCTGATTGAATATTGACAGTGACTCAGAAAACCCTTGAGGAATTCGACACCAACTGTATACTCTGTCTAGGAATTTGAAACAAAAGAGAAATTGGCTGTCCTCATGAAGAGGCACAGAAAAGAATGCTTGTGACAAATCAATGACTGAGAACCACTCGGCATCGCAAGGGATCTGAAACATTATCACAGCTGGATTCGATACAACAGGGCAGCATTTGACTATGATGTCATTTATTTTCCTTAAGTCTTGCACAAGTCGGACCTTTCCACTTGGCTTTATTAGTCCCATTATTGGTGAATTACATGGACTGCTCAACACTTCTTTCAGTACCCCCTGTTTTACAAATTCGTCAATAAGTTGGGCAACTTTCATGAGGGTGTCTTGTGGCATGTGGTATTGTGGGGTCTGGGGAAAGATCGCATTGGGCTTTACAGTCACTTTCACTGGTTCCACTCCTTTCATCAATCCCACCTCTTTCCCTGTCATGTCCCACACTTCCTTTCCGACTGTTCCTCGTAATTCGGCTGGAATATCTTCTTCAGTTATCATCGGGAAAAGACAAATCAGAGGATACTCTTCATCAACAGTTTCCATTTCATCCCCCTCTACACTATCCTCTTCCTCCCCATCACTGCTCGTCTGGATTGTTATTCCTTCGTTCGAACACATGATCGAACATCCCAGCTTGCACAACAGGTCTCTCCCTAACAGTGCTATTGGGCTTGAGTCACATATCACAAACTGATGTACCCCTTGATAGTTACCGATGCTGACTGGTACCGGATCTGTAATTGGGTTCGTCAGGTGCCTGTTTGCTACTCCCACCACTTGAACTGTCCTCCCTGAGAGTGGCAAATTTGGTACTTCACTACTCTTAACAGTTGAACGTGTGGCTCCCGTGTCCACCAAGAATGAAACACGATGACCCATTACTTTTCCCTCTACGTACGGACCCTTTTGATCAACTTCTAAGGATGCTGCAAGCACACAATCTCCTTCCTCTTCTGAGCTCTCACTCTCCCATACATTGTTTATTCCACTCTCATTGTGTAATGGGAACTGTTGTACGGTGCCATTTGTACTCATTACCTGACCCGAGACCTGTGGAGGAACCATCACTTGCTGCTGACTCATTGGTGCCAAAGGTATTTGCATTTGCTGATTAGGTACCATGGGTGACTGCTGTTGCATCGGCTGCATTTGCGTCATCTGCATACGAGGCATCTGCATCTGCTGCGGCTGCATAGGTTGTAATCCCTGCAATTGATTTATGGTCTGAAAATTTGGGTTTGGACCTCTCATTTTCGGTCCCCTCATTGTCTGAAATGCATTGACATCATTGTTTTGCTGACCAACACCTGCACCTGCACCTTCCTGCACCACCATCGGGCACTCGCGTTTCCAATGACCTACAATTCCGCACACATGACACGGCATCACTTTCTTCATTGCCTGCACACCCGTCACAACAGTGTTTAAATCCGGACCATTATTCACAAAACCTCCTCTGCCTCTGCCTCTCGCCTGTGGCTGAAACGCCATGTTTCCTCGCAACTGCGGCTGCGGTTGCGGTACCTGCTGTTGGAACCCTTGCATCCCTTGCAAACCTTGCAGACCTGTCTGAGCTGTTTTAAGCTGCATCATCATCACCTTCTCTTTCAGCTTTTTCTGTTTTACCTCAATTTCGTCGCTACAATATTTCGCGTAAGTCAAGACCTCATCAATCGGTTTAGACTGCCAACAAATCAAATGCGACTTTATCATCTGACTTATTTCTGGTCTCAGCCCTTCCACAAATCTGAACACAAAATGAAGCATATCTTTTGCCTCGATTGTTTCCGTGCCACTGTAATTCTTGAACGCTTTCAACAACCTCTCGTAGTAACTATGAATCGATTCTTTTGTCTCTTGGGCAGTTCGATCAATCTTCTGCCAATCCACATTTTTCGCGGCAACCTTCGTCTTCAAATGCTCAATCACCTTATAGTACAAACTCATCACCATAGGTGATGGTGCACCCGTCTCCCTGTCTCTCTCTGGTTCACTTGTCGGCCAACCTACAGCTCTTTTGCAATCCTCCCACAAATCTGCCGGAACCACGATCTCAAAGAGAGTGTTCAGGTCTTCCCAGAGACATTTTGCAAGTTTCACAAACCTATCAGTCTGTTGATACCATTCAATCGGCTTCTCTCTCAGTTTGGGAAAATCATCCGTAAATGACTGAATGTCGCTTCTGTGCCACGGTACATGTATTAACTTTCCCCCTGCTGTCTCCCTCATTGGTAACATGGTTACTGTCTCGCTGCTTTGTGGTCTCTTCTCATTATGCTCTGTAGCACTGTCCCTCCTCTTTTCCTTTCTCTTTACCCATCTGCTTTCCCACTTGTCTAAGCACCTCCACACTTGTGCACTCTGTAGCAATTCTCTGAGGTGTGTCTTCATGCCTGCTGACCTCATGTGTTCAAAATCTGTGGTCCCAAAATCCAACCTGTAGCTTCTGCTCAAGTGTTTCATCTTGTCTATGTCAACCCCGTTTCTGTCAGCTGCTTCCTGCAAGCCCTTATGTACTTTGTTCACTTCCTTCGTAATCCTGGGACATAGATACCTCAGTTCTTCTTCCGTGTAGGATTCTAGCCTATTTACACCCATAGTCCCTTCCACCAATTCTTGTGCTTCCATGTTCAACCTGACCCTATTCATATAGTCTTCTCCTTTCCCACTGGCTGAACTTTGTGTGGAATTCAAGCTGTTGAACCACTGTGTCAGCTGTTGCGCATTTACCCCCATCAGTGTAGCATTCACATCGACTGCCATTGATGGTTGCGGCAACTTTTCAGTATTCGATGTTAAAGGTATTATCAGTGGGGGGCTCGACCTCACCAGTGTAGACTGAGCACATATGGGACTAAACTCCATCAAGGATCCAGATCCACTTGGCTGAGCCGCTATCGGAGTTATCCCTGGAGTGTTCTCTATGCACCTCCTCTCTGTCCCATTCTGCAGCATTGATCCCTGACTGTTCATGCCTAAGTTAGGCTGGCTATACAGAGGTACCGGTGGACCTACAGTAATGGGTAGTGATATCGCATCTGGGTTCTGTCCATATCCCATGTTCTGAGGCATGTTCACCCCCATACTATGGGTCATCATTGTCGGCATGCCCATCTGACTCCCCGTCATCTGAGCATGAGCGTTTCCTCCCTGCATCTGCTTTTGAGGCATCATAAACTGAGTTGATTCAGCCTGTGTCATTATTGGATTGTGACCATTCTGTACTCCCCTTACTGTTTGTTCTAGAACCATTCCTCCACTATTGTCACTGCTGTAGTACCCTGGCATCTGCGGTTGATAATTTTCTGCTGGTTTCATTATGGGCACATCTGGATATATTCTCCTAACCTGCGGTATCTGCGGGGTGAACAGTAAACTCGGGTCCTTAGATCCCGATGGCTCTCCTGAACTCTGGGTTTCACTGTTCTGTACCGATGCCGGAGGGGCAGAACTGGTACTTGGACCTTGTCCATTCTCCGCATAAGGTGGTGGACGGTCGTTCAGCAATTGCATTATTAACTCCTCATCCTCTAACTCCTCTTCTCTTCTCAATTTTTCCTCGTCCTCTCTATCCTTGGAACACTTCCTGTCTGTCTTACAGGTAGCTTTCTTACCTGTCTCCTCTTCCTCCTTAGTAATTGCGGGAAACAATTTTATTCCCTGCAATACATCTGACCTCCACACCTTCTGCGCATTATCCCACCTAGCATCCGCTAGTGTCTTTTCTACCTTCCTCATCCTTGTTTCAAACTTATTCTTCTGTTGCTGTCTAGCCATTAATTCCCAGATTGCTAGAGCCTCAAACTGTGCCGGCCTTGGAGGCACCTTCATGTCGTACATCGTGAATCTCAAATTCTCTAGGATCCTTATATTGAATGTCCCATGTATCGGGAACGCTACGCTCCCATGTTTCTCTGTCAGTTTGTGCCATTGCTTTAGCCAAAGACACGGAGCTACCCCTTTTTCCTCCATTACAATGTAAGCTGGTGTGCCCTCGGGCGGCGTCTCCTCTCCTACGCTCGCTTTGATGTAAGACTCCCCCTTCATCGCACTCCTAAATGCTTTAAGGAATTTCATTTTCTCGCCTTTTATTTCACAAAGTTTATAATCAATAGGTCACTTTTATTCCACAAAATTTGTAATCAATAGGTGACTTTAATTCCCGGAATACTCTTCGCTTGCCTTTCCCCTTCCAAACGAGCCCCACGGACTGCGTCCAATCCGTGCGCGACCCTTCTCTCCAACCAACCTATCCCAGCGCGGCTCCTAGTGACGTCACACTCACACACACTGCGGCTGACAAAGCCTCGCGGCTAGTCTTCCTTCACTCAGCTCCTCTCGTAACAACTTCTTGCATGTATCGCGAGCTACCAAAAACTAAAACAGATCTGTCGGTTTACTACAGGAAGGGTAACACAATCGCTTCAGGACCTTAGGGACCTTTCACTAGCCTCGGCCGCTATTCCGTCTTTCTCGGTCCCCACGTTCGCAAGCAAATCTGACCTGCAGACCTACTCTCAACTTGTCAATGATCTGTTCTAGTGCACTTAGAATCTTGTCAAAGCCCGAAGTCGAAGTTTCTTTCACTCCCTAACACACGTACCGACTCGTTGACCACGCCCGATCAACCTACTAAACCGCCCAGACCACAACATGGATCAACATACTCTGGAGTCTCTTGACCTCGCAGGGCCCGTCTCAACAACAACAACCACGTGGACCTTTTTATGCACAAAGCGCCACACGCACATGAAGTTCGACGACTTCCCTACTCCCACACTCAGAGCCGCACCTCCGCTGTTTCTATGAAGTTCGACGACTTCTCTACTTCTACACTCGGAGTCGCACCTCCGCTATCCTTTAAAAGAAAAAAAAATCCTCGCAACCTTTTCACACACCCTGCGGCAATAAGCTGTGCAAGCGCAAAACCCTAACTTCACTCATACCATCACTAGTACCGCCAACGCTGTTTCCACACCTCCGTTCTCTCCATTCGCAAGCTCCGAGATCCCGGGAAAGTCGCGGTGGACCTAGCCCATCATCATTCTGTCAATCAGTTTTATCCAAGAAAAATCTAATTCAACTTCTCGAATGAGGCCTCAAAATGCGTAACCGTTAATTCAACACCATGTATTTTAATAGTACAGGGTCCCAAAAGACGTAACCGTCCTCTGCTACCATCTACTGGTAGAGCGAACCGTAGTAACAATTTACCTGTGTTCGGACGCTCTTTAGGCCGATGAATCTTTTGACTAAGTGGGAACTCTCTGTACTCTTAATCGATCAATCGCATCAAATCAATAATCAATAACGTACATAAGCAATACCTTGATCAACATAACACTTAATGATTAATCCAGAATACATTTCGGCGAACCCTGACCTTTCAGTCAGGAATAACCACACCAGTTTATTGCAAAGTTAGTGAATTTATTTCCCTATATTAACAAAGCTAGCACGATATAGATGTGTCTCAACACCAAATGATAAACATAAATGAACATTAATAGCTGTCCATATCGTCGAAACAAGTGTAATCTATGTAGCATTTGAATCACAAGGCATTCGATAATGGCAATGCAAAGCACTAATACGATAATCTGTAATGGGCTAATTGCATACATTTAGTCAGCATAACAAGATCTCAAATTGCATCGTGCAACATGTGGAATCCTCATCTAACCTCAAATTAGAATCGGCATGTGGGACTTCATGCAAAAAACAATTTAGCAACATACATTTAGAAAACTCCTATCTAGGGATCTTATCAAAAATCAGCAGTTGGTTACCTAAAAGGAACACAATGCAATTTTACAATTTCCTTTCATATTTACCAATTACGATCAGCATACAAGGAAGTCTTCGTCTCACAGGTACCGTTTCTCGATCAGCATGGGACGGGACAAAGGGGCAGGGGTGAACGGGGCAATCGCCTCACGGCGGCAAGTTAAGACTACTACTTCATGCAAAGGGACAAATCAAAGTTAAAGTCTCTAGGGCAAGAATCATTTAAGTCTCTTTCTCTCGATTAGAGAAAGCATCAAAGTCTCTCAAAATGGCGTCGCAGCAAAGTGGGCCATAATAGCTACGAAGTCTGCTAAATGGCGGGTATCGAGCTGATAATGGCTGCTAAATAGCTCAATGGCTACCTTCTTCTCGTGCACCTGGTTTTTATAGGCAACAGTTCAAATCCAGTAGGGTCTCCATTGGAGGGTTCATAGGTTAGCTTCAAATTGTCCAATCAAAAACGACAGTTCTCAAGCTTTTACTTAAGCATACATTATCCTTGGAGATGGGTACGCAAATCGCAACATTGTCTACCAATTAGCTCACTTTCAGAGCCTCCATTGTCCGCACCTGCAAGTCGACCTTGAATTAAAGAGAAAATATGCCAGGCTGGCACGAAACTTTAAGATAAGCATGTGAACAGTTTCTGTGGAAAAGTACAGCTTCAAGCAGAAATACACGTTTAATAGGACATTGGAAAAATACGAACATCTAAACCGTGAGACCAGGCCACTAGGCCAAAGCCTCCTCTAAAGTAATGCTAAGCTAACGTAGTTCAAACAAGCAAATCGAAGCACACGTTTATGATTAGGTCAGATTAGTGCAATTCTAATACACCACGTTATATAAAGCACGCGTATAATGTTGGCAAACTACTCTGAGGGCACATTTTGTCCCCGTACAATCTTTATTAGTTCGGTTAATGTCACACATGATTATTTCACACTACGTTTATGCGTTAATAAATCAAAACCTTCATTTTCTGCTTCATCACCATCTTCTTTGGTGCTCTTCTGCAGACTTCTTCCAAACAGGGAATCCTCTTTTGCACCATCTTCTAGGATGGCAGGGTCTCCTGTACTTCCTGGAATCTTCGGTGACTTCTGGACTTGGTCTCCTACCTTTACAGGTCTTCAGGTTCAGGAATCCACCATTTGTTGCTTGCAGTCTTGCTTGGTTTTTGCAATAACTCTTATCACAACTTGTAGTGTGTCCTGAGGAAACTTGCAGTACTTTCATCCTACTTTCCTGGGCTCTGGGGTGGGGTATTTCACTCACCTTTGTGGTTTTCTTACACTTCCTGTAACTCTCTACACACTACACTTGCCTAGGGGCAATTCATGATTCACATTCCACTTTCTTAGTATATGGTTTGTGTTGCCCCTAGGCCTATTTCTTCCTATTGCATTATGTGGTATTTTCTATTGTTTGCACTATTTTGTGATTATTTACTTACCTGATTTTGGCCTCTAGTGTATATATTGTGTATAATACTTACCTCCAGAAGGAGTATTGCCTCTAAAATATTTTTGGTCTTGTGTCACTAAAATAAAGTACCTTTATTTTTGGTAACACTGACTATTGTCTTTTAGTGTGTATAAGTACTGTGTAACTATAGTGGTATTGCAGGAGCTTTGCATGTCTCCTAG
Source organism: Pleurodeles waltl (assembly GCF_031143425.1). Classification (NCBI taxonomy): domain Eukaryota; kingdom Metazoa; phylum Chordata; class Amphibia; order Caudata; family Salamandridae; genus Pleurodeles; species Pleurodeles waltl. The sequence continues at coordinate 201,941,801 of NC_090444.1, read as the reverse complement.
TTCAGCCTAAGCTGCTCTGCTACAGCTACCTCTAACAGCCTAAGCTGCTAGAACACTGACTACATTTCACTAATAAGGGATAACTGGACCTGGTATAAGGTGTAAGTATCTAGGGTACCCACTACAAACCAGGCCAGCCACCTCCACTGGCCCTCCTGCAGCCCAGGTGACTGCCACCTCCCCAGGGCTTATGGGTAATTTGTTAAAGGGGGGCTGCGCGGCCCCCTGCTTCCCCGAGGACCACCACCTCTCCAGGACATTAAAGTAATTTGATGCAGGGGGCCCATGCTGCCCCCGCTGCCCCAGGGGCTGCCACTTTCCCGGGGCTATAATAAAAGAATGATAGGACGTCCATTTCAGACCCCCCGCAGCCCCATGGACCATCACCTCCCATGGGCTATGTTAGTTGGAGGGCGGCCGTGCGCCCCCCCCACTCATTGAGCCACTGATGGCTATGGGGACCGCCAACCCCCAGGGTCGGCTCCTGCTAAGTTCCGGGGTGCCCACCCCTGGGACATAGCTGTTTGCTATTGCATGGTGGGAGCTAACAGCTCCCACCAAGCAAAATCAAACAAAGTCCAGTTTCTGACAACTCCTGATGTCAGAAAGCAGAGTTTTCATTTGTTTCCCTGCACAAAAATATATGTGCAGGGAAACCAATGAAAACATTGCTCCCACAAGCAGGGAGCAATGCCGGCTCCCACAGGACAAGGGGAGCAGGCTAGGACCACGGGGTCCTTGAGGATCCCCCCACGGCCCTGTCTCTCTCTCTCTCTCTCTCTCTCTCTCTCTCTCTCCCTCTCTCTCTCCCTCTCTCTCTCCCGTCCCAAAATGGGATGGAAGAGAGAGAGAGGAATAGTCATTGCAATGGTCTGTTCATGCAATGACTTTAACACATGACAGAGCTACTTGTGGCATAATGGTTTAAGTCACAGACCCTCACACTGAAATTTTAATGTTCTAGTCCAGGTGTGTCTGCAGTCATTTCCCTACTTTAATTAATTTTCAACTTTAAAAGTTTAAGGATGATTATGAAAAGTGATCTCACTCTTTTTAATTGACAAATATGTTTTTCTTTTCCATTTGTCCGGAAATAACTCATCCTAATTATATAATTCAACAAAGCCTAAAAACTCTTTGGCCCTCATTATGACATTGGTGGTAAATCCCACTTACTGCCGCGGTGATGACCGCCAACATACCAACGCGGTGGCGAATATCTGTTCGCCATATTATGACACACACACATCAATCCGACAGAATACTGCCACATACACAAATCTGCCAGCCCAAAGGTCAGTGTTAAAGTGACGGTACCAACACCCATACCGTTACGCCAACAGAACAACGCCCACCACAATATGACCCATGAATCACTATGGCGGACATTCAATGGCGGTAACCCATTGGTGGTACATACTGCAGCGCTCAGAATGGACACCCACATACAAAACAACACCACATTGGCCAATACTAAAAACACACACCTGACACTCATACACACCACACCCACCCACCCACCCACCCACAGCACTATAAAACACACACCCATATTACCCACAACCCTTTACAAACAACAGTTACTGCCAGGAGATTGACACGAACAGCACAGAGACAACTAGACACACACAACACATACACCCAAACGTCCCTCAAGCACCCCACATCACACACCCCACCCCATTACTCAACACACTCTCACCAACACAGCACACAACACCCATTTCCCCATAAAGGCACCCCCGTTTCACTGATGAGGAGTTAAGGGTCATGGTGGAGGAAATTCTCAGGGTAGAGCCACAGCTCTTTGGAGCACAGGTACAGCAGATATCCATTGCAGGAAGATGGAGCTATGGCTGAGAATCGTGGACAGGGTGAACGCAGTGGGACAGCACCCAATAACAAGGGGCGACATTAGGAAGAGGTGGAACGACCAACGGGGGAAGGTACGTTCCGTGGCAGCAAGGCACTGGCTTGCCATACAGACAACTTGCAGTGGACCCCCACAGCTCACAGCATGGGAGGAGCAGGTCTTGGCACTACTGCATCCTGAGGAACTCGCTGGAGTAGCTTGAGGACTAGACACTGGTAAGTCAACATTTACCACTTATCACCCCTATACCTGCATGCCATCACATCCCCTCACCCTCACCCTCATCACTCCACTCCACCCCACACACTGCCCCAACGCAGATGACTGACCCCAATGCCAAATCCTACATGCCATCACCAAAGCATGCACAGCATAGGGAAACTAGTATTCACACAATACATCACCATACACAAACAAAGGTGGCAAGGCAATAGCAACGACAGAGGGGAAGCCTGGGATGGACAATATGTCACAGGCATGAAGCATAATACATCACTTACATCCGCACAGGTGCCCCAGCCAATCTCAGTGGAGAGGAGGTGCCATGACTATCCAGTCCCCCAATAGAAGATGCCCCAGTGATGACAGTGACTCTGGACTTCAGGATCTGGACCAAAAACCTGGCACATCAGGGACCACTGGACAGTCGGTCACCCAAGCCCACTCACAGTCCACCACAGAGTCTCCCCCATCAGTATCCAACACCACAGCACCCACCCAGCGCACCCACACCTCTGTCCCCAGGACATATCAGTCAACAGTGTGCCCACCTGTATAGGGACCCCAGGCCACACCTCATACCCAAGACAATCAGGGACCTGGGGTCAGTGCCAGTGGCACACCAGGGGACAGAGGCACAGGCTAACAGGGACACTAGGAGGACCGCTGTGCACCAGGGGAGGACAGGCCCAGGGAACCGACTCTCAAGGAGGCACTCATCGAGATCCTCGGAGCCTACCAACATTCCCCATTCCCAGGACACGATGGACCACATCCCTGACAGCATGCAGGACAACAGGCCGCTGCAGGAAGGGCAGTATCAGGGGATCAGAGAGGACTTGCACCACCTTGATCTCCATAGCAGGGGTGCTGGCAGACATGGTCAACATCATTAGGGAGGCACAGCACAACAGGGGGCCCCTACCACTAGCCAGTCCATTGACCAGCCCTCCACCTCTGCTGCAGCTAGTGGGCAGGAGGCCCCGCCACAGGACCCAGAGGCCACCAGCACCCCTCCCCCTGCAGAAGGTGAACCACCCTGCAAACTTTCCCTGTGACCCAAACAGAAGCTAGAGACACTTACCAAGACCACCACCAGGAAATGAGACTCTCCTCATTGTCCCCCTTGTGTCCCACTCAGTCACCTTGTCCACTTTGAACTGCCTTGGCTCCCCTTCCAATGGCCCCATGGACACTGCACCTGTGCTACAAACAGACTGGAACAATACCCTGGACTTTCCTCCATCATCACCCCAATCCATTGGACCTTTCCCTTAATTTTATAGCACTACAATAAACACCCTTGAACACAACTTGACTACTAGTATTTTATGTTTTGAAAATGTGCATTTATAGAAACAGTCGCATCTAGTGCAAATGATTTGAACACTGTGAGAGCATAGAGATAAGGACCTATAGCTGTCTGTAGTCATCACAACATCAGTACACAGTTGTTATATCACCAACATCTGTAAAATGACAAGCCACAAGTGACAGTAAGTTGAAATGCAAAGGAAGTTACTGCCATCATGATACAGCCACACAGCATACATCTTTAGTCAGAGGAATGGCCAGTTGCACTGTCTCAACTGTGTGTCATTGGAAGTATTGAAACATAACTGATGTTCTGTTATCCTCATCCTCATCCTCAGCCTCCTCATCCTCACTGTCCGTAGGGTCCACTACTGCCACAGGGGCATCTCCAGTCTCCTCCTCCAGCAGAAAGGGTACATGCCGTCTGAGGGCCAGGTTGTGCAACATGCAGCATGCAGCATGCCACTACTATCTGGCAGACCTTCCCGGGTGAGTAGCACAGGGTTCCACCTGTCAGACCAGGAGCCCAAAAGTCTCCTCGATGATCCTTCTGGTTAGCTCATGTGCCTCATTATAACGTTCCTCAGCCCCTGTCCTGGCATTCCTCACAGGGGTCAGCAGCCATGATAGGTTTTTGGGTAGCCAGAGTCACCTGCAAGCATTGAGGGACAACATTTAGCCTCACACAATGCTATGGGGATGACACCTGAAGGCATGCAGTAACATAGAGTGGGTGGAGACCATGGCTCACCCTGTGCCTATGTAGTTGGGCCATCTAATTTGGGATGCTGCTATTCCACAGAACAAAGGCATCATGCACCAACCCAGGATACTTAGCATTGACGTGGGAGATGTACTGGTCCGCCAGGCACACCATTTGCACATTCAGGTGGGGTGGGACAAACGCAATATGTGTTCCGTCAATCGCCCCAGTAATACTGGGTATATGTCCCATTGCATAGAATCCGGCCTTAACTGTGGCCAAATCTATTACCTGGGGGAAAGCTATGTAGCTGCACATGTGTTTCACCAGGGCAGACAAAACTCTTGCCAGCACGATTGAGAACATTGGCTGTGACATTCCTGCTGCCAAGCCCATAGTCACTTGGAAAGAACCAGTTGCCAGAAAATGGAGCACTGATAGCACTTGCTCAAGTCGGATGACGGATAGCAGATATCAGTTCTGGCTCCAATTGGGCACACAGCTCAGTTATTGTGGCCCTGTCCAGTCTAAAGGTGAGTGTAATGTGCCTGTCCTCCAGTGTAGCCAAGTCCACAAGGGTTCTGTACAAAGAGGTTTGTCCCTCCTACTATTTATCCACAGCGGTAGGTATTTAAGAGACACAAGAGTGAGTAGGCTGTCACAATTTGAACAATGGAACCACAACCTCAGTGTACATAGTGCCTTTATGTGATGGGACAGTGGGAATGGCGAGGTATGTGCTAATCTAGGCTGTGACTAAGTTAAGGTTGATATGACCAGTGTCCGCCACCATGAAAATGCGACCACCTGTCCTTTATGTAGGGACAGGTGGAAAGGAGGTAACTCCGCAGATGTTGGGCGTCGTGGCGGAAGGTGGCCTTGAACCGCCATGCAATTCCTCATTGGATAATATGGGACTCTATGGAGTACAGCAGCCAGTGGGGATCAGCGCCGGAGGTGACAGTTTACACTGCGGCGGATGTGACTGTCATTTTCTATCTGATTCCTCACTTGTTTCTTGACCTTCAGCAGGAGAACACCTACACTGTGTATGCTGCTGTGACCTGTGTCTGGAACCTACCATGGCCTGTGTGACTGGGGAAAGAGCCCCTGCCTTCACTTCGGAGGAGTTGGAGCGGTTGGTGGATGGGGTCCTACCCCAGTACGGACTGCTGTATGGGCCTCCAGTCCAACAGGTGAGTACACATTGGGCACGATGCATGCATGAAGGATGCATGGAGATGTGTGTGCAAGCATCATGTCATGGGGGGGAATGTCTTGTGGTGGTGTACATGGTGTGCACCGGCCGATGTGTGTAACAATGGTGACTGAAATGGGTTTGGTGGGCCATACGTGTGACAGGCTTGATTGTATGGTTAATGGTGTCCTCCTGCCTGTATTACCTCTGCAGGTCATCGCCCATTAAAAGAAGGGATTATGGTGTGCCATCGCCAAGGACGTGCGGACCCTTGGGGGTCTATTGCAGGCAAAGCACCCACTGTCGGAAACGGTGGGAGGACCTGAGACGATGGGCACGGAAGACCGCGGAGGCCCAGCTGGGGATGGTCTCCCAACGAGGAAGGGGTGTCTGACCCCCCTGATGACCCGCATACTGGTGGTGGCCTACCCAGAGCTGGATTGGCGCTTGAGGGAATCACAGCAGCCACAAGGGGTTGAGTACAGTGGGATTATTCAAATAATTGGCCTGTGGCATGGGATCCGGGTGGTGAATGTGAGTAAGTGGATGCCCCTAAGGCCAGGCCAGATATTTCAGCCTGATTCAGCTCAAGGGTAATGTGTGTATGGCAAATGCAGGTAACCTAGCTTGTTGGCATTCCATGTCAGTCAGGGTTTTGTGGGTACCAGGAGGGGTGCAGTTGGTGATGTGTGGCCCTCATCTTGTCGTGGCATCTATCCAAATCACTGGCAGTGCAATGCATAGTGCTCAAGCCTGATCCCTGTATGTGACGGTGCTGTGTATGCCAAGTGTGGTGTTGGTGCAGTAATTGACCCAGTGTTTCCTTTCTCTCTCTCCCCCCTACTTTCTTCTGTCATCCTGTCCATGTGTGCATTAGCATCATCTGGCGGTGGAACAGGGGCACCAGCGACAGAGGGAGCTGCATACCACAGGACCCAGGAGGCAGAGTCCACCGATGCCTAGGGAACCGCTGGGATGGACGGCGAGCGGAGCACCATGGCAGAGACAGGAGGTGACAACACAGACTCAGATACCTCCTGAGTCCGATGGAAGCTCCCTGGTGGTGGCGGACACCTCTGTGACCACCCCAGCTGCAGGTACAGCCGCCACCCCCCCTACCAGCACCGCCCTGCCAGTAGCCCCCTCAGTGAGTTGCATGTGCCCGCTGACCCAGGAGGGTGGGCATCTCCTTTGCCCCAGGCACCACAGGCCCTACCCCAGTGAGCCTTGCTGCCCTGAGTGAGGAGGCTATTGACCTCCTGAGATCCATCTCTGTAGGGCAGTCAACTATCGTGAATGCCATCCAGGGGCTAGCATCCCAGATGCAGCAATGCAATGCACGGTGGATTGGCGGCCCAACAGAGATCGATTCAGGCTCTGGCCTCCTCTCTGATGGCAGTCATTGTCCCTGTTCCTACTGTTCCCCCTCCAACTACCACTTCCCAGTCCCAGTCTCCTCAACCCCAACCCATCCCATGCACACATACAGACGAGTATGCACACAAGACAACACCCAAGAGTGGCACAGTCAAACACAGGCACCACATTCCATCCCACAAGCACTCACGCAAACACCAGACATTTGCAGACACAACCACATCCATTGCCTCCACTGTCTCCCCCTCCTCCTCCTCCTCCACCTCCCTTACAGTCTCGTCCACACTCACACCTGCATACACTGCATCAACATCCACCACCAGCATCACCACACCAAGCAGCACACACACCTCACTAGCAGACACCTCCACAACATCCATGCACGCGTCCCGGGTGTACTCTCCTACCCTGTCTGTCCCCCCCCAAAGGACACAAATGCAAGCACTCACACACCCAGTCATCCACCTCACATCAGCACACTGCCCATGCACCTGCACCCAAATCCAGCAGAAATACACCTCCTACAACCACTTCCTTAACCTCCACTCCCATCCCTCCTCCCTCATCCCGCCCCACCCTCCCTAAGAAGCTTTTCCTTGCCCAACTTGATCTCTTTCCCTCCCGCCCCCCATCCTGCCAGTAAGAGCAGGGTCCCAACGACCCAGCCCAGTACCTCACCTGAAAAGTCCATGTGGACAGTGGTGGCACCACCTAGTCGTGGTGGCAAGTCAGTGAATGATCCCACTCCACCAGCCAGGAAAGGTAAGGATCCCACACCTCCTGCCATGAAGGGGAAGGAGCTCCTGCCATGAAGGGGAAGAAGCCCTCGACTCCTGCCCGGAAGGCTAAGGAGCACACACAACCTGCCATGAAGGGGAAGAAGCCCTCAACCCCTGCCAGGAAGGGTAAGGATCCCAGGCCTCCTGCCATAAGGGGAAGACACCTCCACCACCACCAGTGGTCACGGGGCCCCCACAGCCAACTGAGGAAGTGCATCCCTCACTTCCAGCAGAGGCTGCCCAGGAGGCACCTCCACCTGCCACCACAGTTCAGCCCTCAACTCCCACAGAGGCTGCCCAAGAGGCACCTCCACCTACCACCACAGTTCAGCCCCCACCTGCTGCAGAGGTTGCTCAGGAGGCACCTCCACCTGACACCACAGTTCAGCCCTCACCTCCAGCAGAGACTGCCCAGGAGGCACCTTCACCTGCTGGCACTGTGCAGCCCTCACCTCCAGATGACACAGTGCAGCCATCACCATCATTGGAAGCCATATAGTCCACCCTACAGGGACTGCTGTACAAGGGGCCCCGTTCAGGAGCAGTGGGCATGTTCCCCACCCGAGAGACTGTGGCCTTGCACTCCCCAGCACAGAGTAATGGGCATGGAGCCCCGTCCAGAACCAGTGGGAAAGTCACCCACCTGAGAGACTGTGGCCTTGCACTCCCCAGCACAGAGTTATGGGCATGGAGGCCCCTCCAGAACCAGTGGGAAAGTCACCCACCTGAGAGACTTTGGCATTGCACTTCCCAGCTCAGAGTAATGGGCATGGAGCCCCCTCTAGAACCAGTGGGCTTGTTTCCGACTTCGGCTGAAGTGCCCACCACCCCCCATCCCCCTCAGGTGCCTGCCCACTTGCAAACTGATGCCCCTGCAGAGTTCTATCCAGATGAAGTTAGGATTCTAGTTGGGCCTTGGACTGTGCTCTGTGGCCATGGGGCCCTTAGTACATCGGACTGGGCATTGGCCCTTTGTGTACATTTGTACATATCTGTTTCTCGTACAATTAGTTTCGTTGGTAGCTGTTTATGTCAATACATTCTCATTACTGCATTCTGGTTGTCCTTGCATTATTCTGCTGTGTGCCATTGTTTTTCGTCTGCAGCTGGTTGTGTGTATGGTGTGTGTGTGTTGGGTGTGTGCAGTGCGTGTGTATGTCACTCTCGTTTTCCTCCATCCCTCCCTTGTGTGCTAGGTGGCTATACTCACCGTCGTCATCTTTGTTGGTGTTGATGTTCCAGGTGGAGCATGACCTGGATGAGCATTGGGAATACTTGCAGTTCCATGACGGCGTTGTTCTTCCCTGTTTCTCCGATGGTGAGTCTTTGTTCTTCTGTGCAGTGTTTCCGCCAGGCTTTTGGTGGCGTTGGTACCTCCCCGGAATTCGTGGCGGATTGAAGGGTCAAAATTTGGTGGGCGGTACTTTGTCCTCCGCCTGGCTGGTGACGGCTACCGCCATGGTGCGTGGTGTTAACGCCCTGGCGGTTGGTGTGGTACATTGGCTGTCTATGGGAGTTTTCTCTGCTATGGTCATAATTTGACGGTGATTACCCCCATCCTGTTGTCAGTATTACAGCCACTTTATCACTCACCGCCAGGGTCATAATGAGGGCCTTTATAACTCTCCCTCTCTTTCTCTCAATTTCTCTTTTTCAATCTCTTTCTCCCACTCAGACTCTTAAGCAACAAATCACAGACCCACCCAGACACTCACACACCCACTCAGACAGTCACGCACCCACTCAGACAGTCACGCACCCACTCACAGACCCACTCACACACCCACTCACAAACCCACTGAAACCCTCATGCACCCACTCACAGATGCATACAGACACTGACACACCCACTAAGACACTGATGCACCCCCTCTCACGCCCAGACACTCATGTACCTACTCATAGACCCACTCACACTCTCACATACCCACTCACAGACCCACTGAAATGCTCACGCACCCACCAATAGACCCACACAGACACTGACGCACCCACTAAGACACTGATGCAACCACTCTCACACCCATACAGGCACTCTATCAGCCACTTAGAGGGTGCATCAGTGTTTCTCATCCCCAAATACACCCTCTCATACCTATTCTAACACTCAGAGAGACAGGCTGCAGCCAACAGCCTCCATGCATGGCCAAAGGCTGTGTGCTGCGGTGGTTGGATTAACGTATAGTAATGAAAATGACTTTACGTTAGAAAAAACATAGAAATTAACTGAAAAATCTAAAGGTGACAGGGACATTATAGTTAGGAAATAGAATTGAAAAAACATAGATATTCACTTAAAAATCCAAAGGTTACAGGGATGTTATTGTTAGGCTCACATTTTAAGTGTACCAAACCACAGAACTTCACCTGTTGTAGTTAGACTTATCTTAAGTAACTATAACTCGTGACCAAAGGTATCTGTAACTTGCGCTCTTGCCATGCACTGTTAATTACCCCACAAAATGTCGGCACTCATGACATCTTTGATAACATCACTGTAATATCAATGTAATATTTGCATTCAAATTTTTGAGGAAAAAACAGTGCATGGCGAGGGTGCGAGTTAAAGTTACCTTACGGCACAAGTTATAGTTACTTAAGATAACTATAACTATAACAGGGACACAGTCCCTGGGGCTGAAAAAGAAAAAGAAAAGTGGTATGAGGGGTCAGGGTGAAATTATGAACTTATAATGTTTATTTTTCTTGGAGCGGTCTTTAAAAACTACAGGCTTATCTCGCTCCTTCCCATGATGGCAAAACTTATTGATAAGCACGTAAATATACAACTATCGGGCTTTTTGGAGGAACATAAGATTTTGCATATAACTCAAATGGGCTTTAGACCGGGCCACAGCACTGAATCTGCCATGATTGCGGTTACGGAAGAAGCGAGGAAACGAATGGACCAAGGTCAGGCAACTGTAATAATAATGCTAGATTTGAGCGCGGCATTTGATACGGTCAATCATGATCTACTCATTCAAAGAATGGAAAATAGTGGGATTAAAGGAAGGGCGCTTAAATGGTTAAGCTCGTTCTTACAAAATAGAACCTTTCAAGTCTTGGATCGCTCTTTTTACTCAGCCCAGTTGAAACTTTTATGCGGAGTTCCGCAGGGCTCATCTTTGCGTCCCACTCTGTTCAACATTTACATGTTCCCCCTAGCAGAAGTCATAGAACCCTTTGGGGTATCCCTGGTGTCATATGTGGACGACACACAGCTGGTGGTTTCCTTCTCCCCCAATAAGGAGGCGGACAACTTGGCCTTGTCTGCCTGTCTCCAAGAGATTGCTGCCTGGATGACAGAAAGCAGGCTGCAACTCAATGAAGAAAAGACAGAAATTATGTTTTTAGGAAAACTGGCCAACCCTGCTAAAAATATAGGACCAGTAATACATTTAGATTACTTAAACCCCCCCCCACCCCAAAGCTCAGATTAAAGCCTTGGGAGTTTGGTTGGATCCCAAACTCACCATGGAACATCAAGCCAAGAGAACGTCAGCCACCTGTTTTGGGATTCTTAAGCTACTAAGGAAGATTATTGGTCTGCTTCCGCCATTGGCCAAAAGATTGGCCGTACCAGCCCTGATTTTATCCAGATTAGATTATGGAAACAGCCTCTTTTTGGGATCTCCAGGTTATGTGGTTAACAAACTACAGGTGGTACAAAATGCTGCAGCACGTTTGCTCTTTAATCTGCCTAGGACCACATCAGCTAAAAAAGCTCTGATTGAACTGCACTGGCTTCCAGTGGCAAAAAGGATAAAGTTTAAGGCTCTTTGCTTCTTCCACAGAGTTTTATATAAAAAGGATCCTCATGATCTAAAATCATTAATTTCACTATACACACCCACAAGAGTTTTGAGATCGGCCTCTAAAGCCCTGGTAGTGGTACCCAAAGTAAAGAGAACATCATGGGGAGGGAGATCCCTGAAGTACCAGGGAGCCAGACTTTGGAACTCTCTACCCACGAATATTCGCATGATGAATCAGGAGACTGAATTTAAGAAGGCCATTAAAACCTGGCTATTCTAAATTCTTCTAAATTCCCCCTCTCCAGTGAAGTTTGAGATTCCTCCAGTATGTTTTAAACTTTTCAAACTGATCAGCACTACGAGGCCTCTGGGTAGCTTGCGCTATATAAGTAGCAATAACATAACATAACATGTGCGATATTCGTGAATATGCTGCAACGCTCAGTGCAGCCCCCATGTATCGCTGCGACAAATTCGCGATTATCGGCGAAATTAAAAAAAAAACATTCTGTTGAAACGGTCCTTTATGGAGGGTTATCACCAAACTTTTTGCCTTTCTCCTCCTATTTTTCGGACCCTCTTTTTGCTGGCTTTAGGACTCCGGGCACTTTACCACTGCTAATCAGTGCTAAAGTGCATGTTTTCTCTCCCCTCAAACTTGGTATAATTGGTTTACACCTGTTTGGCTCATTTAATTTACCTGGAAGTCCCTTGTAAAGTGGTATACCGAGGGCTTGTAAATGAAATGCTATTAGTAGGCCTGCAGCGCAGATTGCGCCACTCACAGAAGTGGCCTTTCAAACTTGTCTCAGACCTGCCACTGCATCGCGTTCACAGTTTACTGTCACATTGACTTAGCAAGTCAAATTACTTGCCAAGGCCTAATTTCCCTTTTTACTACACCTAAGTCACCCCTAAGTTAGGCCCTAGATAGCCCTATGGGCAGAATGCAGTGTATGTGAAGGGTAGGACATATATTTTTGTGCTACATGTCCTAGTAGTGAGAAATAGCCTATTTTGTTTTTCAATGCTGCGAGTGCTGCTCCTCTCATGGGCTTGCATTGGGAATTCCATTATATATGTCTAAGTGGTAATTTCTGATCTGTAATGAGTAGCGTGGGCATGTTTTATATGTTTGGAATGTTAGTGAGAAATTCTCTTTACTGGTGTCGGTGGATTTTACAAATGCCACTTTTAGAAAGTGGACATTTCTTTGTGCTTATAACTCTGGTGCTTTGCAGTCTGACCCCAATCTACGTCTACGGCAGAATGACAGCTCCATTTTTGTGCATACTCTCCAGGCAGTCATCCATCAGGGAGGGTTAGGTGTGACAGGGTTACATCTGTATTCATCTACATTCTAAATGTCTTTCTGGGCCCGGGAGAGTGGGAGGTGGGCGCACTATACACTTGAATAGGCAGTGTCCTGCACTCACACAAAGGGCGCGTTTACACTCTAATGATGTCTGGAGTCAGAGTAGGGGAGAAGGGAAAACCTTGAACTGATCAGGGCTGGTTGGAACCTTCTCCCACTTTCTAGAAGCTGGGCATCTGGAGTATAAGTACAGGGGCTCTTGCCCCATGATTTTAGAGCACTTTTGGAATTGGGACCGAATCTCTGCCAGAGGGAGTGCTGCACTGAGGGCCTCATCTGGACAGCTCGTCTGCTGTTGCTCTGCTACCTGAAGTACTGGGTGGTCTAAAGGACTCTGCCAGCTGCCCCCTGATTCTGGTCTAGTTGGACATTGCCATGGGCTGCCAGGAGGAAGCGCCACCTACTTAGTTGTGCTGACCTGCCTGTCCCTTTTGTGCCCTCTTGAGTGCCTCCGAAGGAGCCCAGAGCAGGGAGAGTGCTGTTTCCCTGCTTCATGGCATCATCTACAACCAGCGCGTGGGAAAGCTCTACAAACTTTTAATGCATGGAGAGAATCCTGTAGCTCCTGTGCCATATTGAGGACTCTATTCCCTGCTAAAGCCTTTTATTTTAGAGCCTGATGAGTGCTTTACTCACCTCTTAGGTCGTGAGGAGCGTTTCCTGGTATTTTCCGCAGCGCATCTATAGCAGAGACCTGAATTCAACTCACATTGGTGCACCTGCTCTCCATCTGGTTGTCAGAGCACTACGGGGCACCCAGGTGCACCGCCAACGGTCTGGAGTTTTCCTGCTGTACACAGGCGTAAGAGGTCATGATCGGACCTCATGAGCCAGCGTCACTCTGTTGAGTCCTCCTCCTGTTGCAACTGTGTACCGGCAGGTTTATATAGCAGAGATCTCCCCAGCTGGCCATCATGAATCCCCTAGTGGGCCCCAGCTCCACAAGGAAGGAAACTGTGCATTGATGAACGGCACTCCCCCTGTTCTCTGGGAGCTGCCACACTGGCCAGAGAAGACAGCCTGACTCACTAAGGGTAGACCAGCATGGCTCCCGCTGATTCTTCCACTTTCTGCTACTATGGAGGGCCCCGCGGGATTTGCACCACCCTCCTGCGACACCTTTGTGGGTCGCACCACTTCGGGAGCCCACAGCAGCCTCAGGTGAGGCTGTGAGGTCGCCACACACCCTGCTGTGGTTTGGCCCCCACCTTTCAGAGCGGGGGCAATCGGTGGAATTAGGGGCAGGTCAGATAAAAGGGACCCCCACAGCTTGCAAACCCTTGGTATTTGGAGCACTGACCCCTTCAGGAAATGCAGGTGATTGGAGTCACTTTGATCTTGTGTTTTATCACACAAATCTGCCTCTTGAGATATATTGGGATCCATACATTTATTATAACCAGGGATTAGTCATGTGTTCTGACTTCAAAATCCATTGTATTCCATGCCTTGATACTGTGCTGCATATCGTGTTGATTCTTGTTTTATACTCGTGATAACGAGTGCTATCTTAGTCCATACATAATATGCCCAACCTCTATGATTTATGCTGTTTTATAATGATTTATATACGTTGTTCCTCTTGCCCAGGGGCTTACTGGGGTTCAATAATGTGATGATATTATGTGGCTGCTTTTGATATAATCAACGGCATTCCATGGTGTGAAATGACAGGTGTCATTCTAGCATGCATTACAAGGATAGCAGGAACTGTTCAGTAACTGCACAGCTGCATCTTATTTAATTATGATACATTTACAATATATGGAATTTTTATTTAATCCTGTGTGAAATCTCTTTTGCAGTCTATTCATTGTGTCACTGGCGTGAGTGTGTTGCTCAAACACTTTACACATGGCCTCTGGAGATAAGCATAACTGCTGTGTGCCAAGCTACCGGGGGTGAGCACAGGTTATCTTTGGTGTGTAACTGACTTTCCCTGACTAGAGTGGTGGTTTCTGCCCGGCTGAGATGCATACCTTAGCTAACCAATAGCCCCATTTCTAAAACATTCACAGAGTCCTTCATACAAGAATTCATTCATTAATAGATGCACTCAGAGACTCGTGCATCCACTAGCACACCCAGTCAGACACTCATGCACTCATGTACTCAAACACTGATGCACTCACTCAGAGACCCACTCAGAGATAGACTCATGCACCCACTCACAGACTCACTCAGACACTGACGCAACTACTCTCAAACCCACTCAGACACTGACGCACTCACTCACAGAGCTACTCAGACACTATCATCCACCCACTCACCGACTTATTCAGACACTGACACCCCCACTCACAGACCCACTTAGACACTATCATCCACCCACTCACAAACCTATTCAGACACTAACACACCCACTCACAATCCCACTCAGACCCTCATGCACTCACTCACAGACCCTCACGGACTCACACAGACACTGCTGCACCCACTCACAGACCCACTCAGACCCTCATGCACTCACTCACAGATCCACTCAGACACTGCTGCACCCACTCACAGACCCACTCTCACACTGATGCATCCACTCACAGACCCACTCAGACACTCATGCACCTGCTCACTCACCCGTTCAGACCCTCATGCACCCACTCCAGACCCACCCAGACCCTCATGCACTCACTCACAGACCCACTCAGACCATCATGCACCCACCTACAGACCCACTCAAACCATCATGCACCCACCCACAGACCCACTCACACACCCACTCACAGACCCACTAAGACACTCACAAACTCACTCACAGACTGAGACAGAGAGTTACACAGCCACTCACAGACCCACAGAGACACTCAAGCACCCACACGCAAACCCACTCAGACACCCACTCGTAGACCCACTCAGACAACTCACACATCCTTGCACAAAATGACCCAGACACTCACACACCCACTCAGAGACCCACTGAAACACTCATGCACCCACCCACAGGCCCACTCAGAGACTCATGCACCTACTCCCAGACCCACTCAGACACTCATGGACCTGCTCACTGACCCACTCAGACCCTTGCGCACCCACTCAAACCCACCAAGACCCTCATGCACTCACTCACAGACCCACTCTGACACTCACATATCCACTCACAGAACCACTCAGACACTCAAGCACCCACACGCAAACCCACTCAGACACCCACTCGTAGACCCACTCAGACAACTCACACATCCTTGCACAGACTGACCCAGACACTCACATACCCACTCAGAGACCGACTGAAACACTCGTGCACCCACTCAAAGGCCCACTCAGAGACTTCTGCACCCACACACAGACCCACTCAGCCAGTCATGCACCCATTTACAGTCCCACTCATACACTCATGCAGCCACTAACAGATCCACTCCACTCAGACACACTCTCTCACAGGCCCACTCAGGCATTCACACACCGACTCATAGACCCACTCAGATACTCATACAGTCACCCACAGATGGACTCAGACTCTTGTACCCACTCACAGACCTACTCAGACACTCATGCACTCACTGACAGACCCACTCAGTCACGCATCAACTCACAGACCCACTCACTCACACACACATTCATAGACCCACTCATACCCTCAGGCACACACTCACAGATTTACTCAGACACACACCAACTTACAGACCCACTCAGACATTAACACACCCACTCACAGAGACACTCTCACACCCACTGACACCCTCACACCCACTCTCACACCCAGAGACACCCTCTCACACCTACTCTCAGACTCAGAGAGACAGGCCCTGTGGCCAACTCACACCACACATGGCCAAAGACCATGCACGCGTGGAGTTGGCTGGTTAGGGGGGGTTGGCCACAGGGACTGGCTGTACTGTTGGGTTACTGGCTGTGTCCGTACCTGTTTTACTGAGTGAGTGGGTTTCTGCGTAGGTGTATGGGTAAACAAGTGGGTGTGTGAGTAGTTAGATGTGTGACTGAGTGGTTTTCTCAGTAGTTGTAGTGTTAAGTGAGTGAAAGCTTTTATGGCTGAGTGAGTGGTTATGTGAGTGGCTCTTTGAGTGAGTTATAGGCTGTGTTACTATCTGTACGGGTGAGTTAGTGGGTGTGTCGGTGACTGTATGCATGAGTGAGTGTGTCATTGAATGTATGGATGAGTGTGTAGTTGTATCAGTGACTCTATAGGAGAGTAAGTATATGTGTTAATATCTATATGATGAAGTGAGTGGGTGTGTGAATAACTGTGGGTGAGTGACTGGTTGTGTTATTTGTTGTATGAGTGAGTGGGTGTACAAGTAGTTGTATGGCTGAGTGACCCGTTGTCTGGGTGGCTGCATGTCTATATGACTAGGTGTCTGTGTGGCTGTAAGTGGGTGTATGAGTGAGTATATGGGTGTGTGAGTGGCCCAGTAAGGGGCTGTATACGAGAACAAGTGAAGATTGAACTAGCTGTGTAGGTGGCTGTGTAGCTGTCTGAATGGCTTTATCAGTGGATACGTCAGTGTATGAGTAAATGCACGGCAAAATGAGTATTTGTGGCTGGCTATTTAAGTAAGCGGATAGGTGTGTGTGTGCATTTTCCAAGGAGTGAGTGTTTTTGTGTGTAGTTGTATGGGTGTGTGAATGGTATATTAGTAGTGATGTGAGGGTGTCAGCGGGTGTATAAGAGGTTTGTATGGAGTTTCAGTGGGGTGTGAGAGTCTATAGGTAGATGACATCATCAGTGATGTCATTTGATATGTCATCAGTGACATCATCAGTGATGTCACTGACCATGTCATGATTGATGTAATATCTGAGGTTATAAGCAGTGCATTGCGGTGGCATAAGTTATTGTTAGATCTGGTAACTATAACTGCTGAACTTCTATGGTTTTGTGGTAAATTCAGTACCTAACCATAATGTCCCTGTAACCTTTGTTTTTTTAATTGAAAATCTTGTATTAATCCAACTGCTGCAGCACATGGCCTTTGGCTGCGCACTTCGGTAGTTGCCTGCAGGGCGTGGCCTGTGTTCAGGCCCTGTGGCCAACACTTTATAAACACTTAAGCCCACATCATGCATGGCCTTTGGCGATGTGCAATGGGGGTTACCTGCAGTGTGTGCCAGTGGACATACTGTGTAGCCTAGGCTACAGCACTTATGGAGTTGTAATGCTATCTGTATTTTACCCCCAGCTCCATCTTGACCACTGACTCCATTTTGTGCTTAGCTTAGCTTCAAACACTGTCATATTGGTGGTGCAGGTATGTTTCCGCGTACAACTTACGCAACATGTTTTTTGCTCCTCTCGCTCTCTTTCTCATCAAGGCAGGGACATAACATGAAGGAGTGAGGGAGAGATAAGGATGTACCAGAGAATGTTTATGGTACGGCAGGAAACAGTTTGGTCTTGGGAGTGCACCTTGGGATGTGGCCAAACTCTAAACGTGCTCTTTCAACACGGATCTGGTACAGCCAGCTTTTGAACAACAACTTAATGTATGGGAGGGGGGAGTTTCTAGAATTCTCCTCTCCAGCTTATTTAAAGTGTATAAAAGGAAGCTTAGCAACCGGGGTTAGACACAACTCATTTCCGGGAGGGGAACACCTTTGACTGGATTCCCATTGTGGGTGGTTCACTCTTTTCGTGTCGTTTGGGTTTACGGCTTGCAGCTGGCAAAGAGATGATGTCTATGTCACGCCTCATGGTGATGCATGCTTGATTCTTATTTTTATCTTTGCATTGTGCTTGAATATATAATCACTATATATAGATATATGGTTGAAGTAGTGTAGTTTCTTTGTTTGTTTCTATGATCATTATTATTCTACTGCTGTGATTATTTTCAGAAGTGTACTTGTGTTGCTGCGCTTGACCTAAACACTTTTCCTGTACGAACCTTGAGAAGTGCCTTGATAAATTCATTACACAGACTAAGAGTGGTGCATTGTTGGCATTCCTTTCATTTTGTCTTCTCTCAGTCTGAAGTGTAGCAAAACAGGAGTACTTCTTTCTTTATTGTGGATTTGATGATACTGCTGTGAATCAACAAAGTGACTGTGAAAACCTGCGAGAACGAGGGAAAGGCATGCCGTAGGGATGTACAAAATGGGACTGAAAGGGACAAGATAAAAGTGAAAAGCAAGGAAAGGCATGCAGTACGAACACACAAAATGGGGGTGATAGGAAAAATAAAGCAATGAGGAGTGAAAGGCAATGAAAAGGCAGCACTAAAAGGGACAGAAAGTAAGAAGAAAGCATTGAGAAGGAGGGAAAGTTAAGGAACAGGCACGCAAAAAACAGTATATAATATGTACATTATATAGTTGTGTTTAAGGATGAAAAGTATTCTATTGAGCACCTAATTTAGTGGTGTGCTTACTGTTGTTTTGTAATTATTTAAAATTATTCTCAAATTCGTCGGGAAATGTAGCGTGACATTTATTTCCTCATTGCGATTTTTCACAAATTTGGTGTGCTTTACAAAAATTGTAAAATATATACATCCATATGTTGCAGCTAATGTTTGATATCAGTATTTTACTAAGATAATGTTTAAACTAGTATTTATGTAAGTAATTATATTGTCAAACACTTTTTTATTTATTTTTCCATATTCACACCGCTGCCGTTATTCTTATACGTTATACTTAAATAATTATTGTACTTTACTAAATTTCACTTCAATATTACAAATACACTTCCTCATTTCTGTATACTAACTGTAAGGACCTCTCATTTATGTTAAAAAGAGTACAATTTCTTTAATACCCTTCCCCCAAGAGTCCTTCAGAAGGGTGTCCATAGTAACCCATTAAACCACTAGGTCAAAGGGGCACCATATATTTTACAAACCACACATCACTGTCCAATTCAAATGCAGCAGGTGTGCTTGAGTCTTTCCAAATGTAAGCATATCCAAGACAACATTATGTTTTTTTTATTATAAGCACAGCCAATCACAGACGTACTTACTTACTGTTAAAAATCACAACCTAATATTAACTATCTGCAGATTACCACCATCCAATGAAATGTATCCTTTTTTAAACAACTCCTGCCCTCCATTTTAACTGCCTTTCATTTTTAGAATACCTCATTCTCTTCCAGCCTTCTCCATGAGCTATTCCTGCTTCTCTTGAAAATGTTGAGATTGTGGATTGGGGGTCACAGCTTTGCTTTTTGGGCCATTGAGTGTGCTAGAAAGAGTTGTATTGACAGGGACCTGTGATTGGCAAATGTGGACATTATTTGAATTGGCCGGAGGGGGTTAAAGTGGCATCAATTGATGCCTTTGGTAGAAAAAGAGATTGCCAAACCTCTCACCTCATGATTGTGTACTGTGGTGGCAATGATCTGGGCACATTTACTAGGGTCGGCATGGAAATCCTAATGAAAGGTACCTTCGCTCAATTCATGGTACTTCTCCCTCAGACTGCCTTGGTATTCTCCAACATATGCCAAAGGCAGAAATCAAATCAAATCAAATCATTAACATTTATAAAGCGCGCTACTCACCCGTGCGGGTCTCAAGGCGCTAGGGGGGAAAGGGGGGGTTATCGCTGCTCGAACAGCCAAGTCTTTAGGAGTCTCCGGAAAGCGGAGTGGTCCTGGGTGGTCCTGAGGCTGGTGGGGAGGGAGTTCCAGGTCTTGGCCGCCAGGAAGGAGAAAGATCTCCCACCCGCCGTGGAGCGGCGGGTGCGAGGGACGGCAGCAAGTGCGAGGCCAGCGGAGCGGAGGGGGCGGGTGGGGACGTAGAAGCTGAGGCGTCTGTTGAGGTATTCCGGTCCCTTGTTGTGGAGGGCTTTGTGTGCGTGGGTGAGAAGACGGAAGGTGATCCTTTTGCTGACTGGGAGCCAATGCAGGTGTCTCAGGTGTGCGGAGATGTGGCTGTTGCGGGGTACGTCGAGGATGAGGCGGGCCGAGGCGTTTTGGATGCGTTGCAGGCGGTTTTGGAGTTTGGCGGTGGTCCCGGCGTAGAGGGTGTTGCCGTATTCCAGGCGACTCGTGACAAGGGCGTGGGTCACGGTTTTTCTGGTGTCGGCGGGGATCCAGCGGAAGATCTTGCGGAGCATGCGGAGAGTGAGGAAGCAGGCGGAGGACACGGCGTTGACT
Organism: Pleurodeles waltl; assembly: GCF_031143425.1. Taxonomy (NCBI): domain Eukaryota; kingdom Metazoa; phylum Chordata; class Amphibia; order Caudata; family Salamandridae; genus Pleurodeles; species Pleurodeles waltl. The sequence continues at coordinate 201,921,149 of NC_090444.1, read as the reverse complement.
TGCTTGGTCATGGTGAGAAGAGGGTCCAAGATGAAGCCGAGGTTGCGGGCGTGGTCTGTGGGGGTCGGTGCGGTGCCGAGGGCCGTGGGCCACCAGGAGTCGTCCCAGGCGGACGGGGTGTTGCCGAGGATGAGGACTTCCGTTTTTTCAGAGTTCAGCTTTAGGCGGCTGAGCCTCATCCAATCTGCGACGTCCTTCATACCCTCTTGTAGGTTAGTCTTGGCGCTGGCGGGGTCCTTGGTGAGGGAGAGTACAAGTTGGGTGTCGTCGGCGTAGGAGGTGATGATGATGTCGTGCTTGCGTACGATGTCGGCGAGGGGGCTCATGTAGACATTGAAGAGTGTCGGGCTGAGCGATGAGCCTTGAGGTACGCCGCAGATGATCTTGGTGGGTTCTGAGCGAAACGGAGGGAGGTAAACTCTTTGGGAGCGGTTAGCGAGGAAGGAGGCGATCCAGTCCAAGGCCTGGCCTTGGATCCCGGTGGAGCGTAGGCGGGTGATTAGGGTGCGGTGACAGACGGTGTCAAAGGCAGCCGAGAGGTCGAGGAGAATGAGGGCGACTGTTTCACCGTTGTCCATCAGGGTTCTGATGTCGTCTGTGACTGAGATGAGGGCGGTTTCCGTGCTGTGGTTGGTTCGGAATCCGGTTTGTGAAGGGTCGAGCAGGTTGTTGTCTTCCAGGAAGGTGGTCAGCTGTTTGTTGACGGTCTTTTCTATTACCTTGGCTGGGAAAGGTAGAAGAGAGATGGGGCGGAAGTTTTTCAGGTCGCTTGGGTCAGCCGTAGGTTTCTTTAGTAGGGCGTTGACTTCAGCGTGCTTCCAGCATTCGGGGAAGGTAGCAGAAGAAAAAGAAGAGTTGATGACGGTCTGGAGGTGCGGGGCGATGATGTCGTCGGCTTTGTTAAAGATGTAGTGCGGGCAGGGGTCCGAAGGGGCGCCGGAGTGGATAGAGTTCATGATGGATTTGGTTTCTTCCGTGTTGATGTGGGTCCAGTTGTTGAGGGTGGTGTCCGGGGAAGCGGGTTCAGTGGTTTATGGTTGGGTCTGGTGTCCGAAGCTGTCGTGGAGGTCGCTGATCTTGCGATGGAAGAAAGTGGCGAGGGATTCGCACAAATCCTGTGAGGGCGTGACGGCGTTGGCGCTGGCGCTGGGGTTGGAGAACTCTTTGACGATGCTGAAGAGTTCTCTGCTGTTGTGGCTGTTTTTGTCTAGTCTGTCGGTGAAAAAGTTCCTTTTGGCAGTGCGGATCAGGTGGTGGTGTTCGCGTGTAGCGTTCTTGAGGGCGGTCATGTTGTCAGCGGTGTGGTCCTTGCGCCAGGCCTTCTCAAGGGCACGACAAGTTTTCTTTGATTCTTTGAGGGTGTCAGAGAACCAGAGAGGTTTTTTGGTGTTGGTCTGTCGATGCGTGCGTTTGAGGGGAGCAAGGTTGTCAGCGCAGTTGGAGATCCAGTTTGTGAGGTTGAGAGCTGCGTCGTTGGGGTCGGTGGTGAGGGTGGGTTGGTTGGCGGCGAGAGCGGAGAAGAGTTGCTCTTCAGGGATCTTGTTCCACTGTCGATGAGGGATGGGTTGAGTGCGGAGGTGGGAGGTCTCGCGTCGGAATGTGAAGTGGACGCAGCTGTGGTCGGTCCAGTGTAGGGCAGAGGTGTGGCTGAAGAAGACGTGTTTGCTGGCGGAGAAGATAGGGTCGAGCGTGTGTCCGGCGATGTGGGTGGCGGTGTTCACCAGTTGTTTGAGGCCGAGGTTGGCGAGGTTGTCGAGCAGGGTGGTGGTGTTGGGGTCGTTGTTTTGTTCCAGATGGAAGTTGAGGTCGCCTAGGAGGATGTAGTCCGGTGAGGCGAGGGCGTGCGGGGAGATGAAGTCGGCGATGGCGTCGCTGAAAGAGGCGCGAGGTCCGGGAGGACGGTAGACGAGGGATCCTCTGAGGGTGGTCCTTGGGTCGGTGCGAATCTGAAAATGCAGGTGTTCAGCGGCGAGGGGGGGGTCTTCGGTGGAGGTGGTGACGCTGATGGAGTCTTTGAAGATGATGGCGACACCTCCTCCTACTTGGTTGGTGCGGTCTTTTCTGGAGATCTTGTAGCCTTCGGGGATGGCGGTAGCGATGTCTGGAGCAGAGGAGGCGTTCATCCATGTCTCCGTGATGAAGGCGACGTCCGGGGCTGTGGAGTCCAGGAGGTCCCAAAGTTCAACGGCGTGCTTGTGGACGGAACGGAATTGGTCAAATGAATTCTGTCCACAGATAGACAAAGCCAGAAAACATGTCAATGAAACTGTTTTGGCATTTCTCAGAGACCATAACCTGAGCTACAACAGCAACTTACGCTTTGACATGGATAGAATCTATAGAAGTGATGGAGTTCACTTCACAGACAATGGCAACAGGATGTTTCTGAGCAACGTGAAACACTGTATCCTCCATTATGTATAGGTATTGTGAGAAAGGGCCTCTTTTGACATGGTACCCCTCCACGGTTTGCCTTGAAAATGATGTGGTTTCAAACTGTAAGTAACCTGGGCCCCTGCTAAACAGGTTCCAGGGCCAGATCTCTTTTCCCAAAACTGTACTATGCGTGGCACTTCAGCCACCCTTGTAAGTCCCTTGTAAATGGTACCCCTGGTACCTAGGGCATGGGTACTGAAGAGGGCCCCCCAGAGCTGCGGCACCAATTATGCCACTCTGAGAGTACCCATACCTGCCTCATGCAGACTTCCATTGTAAGTGCATGACAAGGTGTATTTAAAAGTTGCAAACTCAACATGGCACTCACCAAGAGTGCCATGCCCACTAACACTGCATGCAATCTGGGTAAGTCCCCCCTCTGGCAGGCATACAGCCCTAAGGCAGGATGCACTATAAGGCATTTGAGGGCATATGTGTGTATGAGCAAATATGCCCCTTCTGTGTCTTTGCAAAACCTTAAGACACAGTAAGTGTACTGGGAAGCCATAGCTAATATATGTGCTGGGCACTGGTCATTACAAGTCCCCCTGCCACATGATGGCCTCTCTGAATACTGAGTTGTTTGTTATCAAACAACTTGGAATAATAAACCTCTGATGTCAGTGTTGGATTTATTATAAAATGTACCCAGAGGCCACCTTAGAGGTGCCCCTTGCAAAACCTAGCAGCTCTGGCATGGTTGCTGACTGGTCTTAGCCAGCCTGCAACCACCAGACAGAAGTCTAGACTCCTGGGGTGAGATCCTCTGCTTTCAGGAGCCAGAACACAAAGCCTTTCTGAACGCTGGCTCTGCTGCTAGAAACAGATGGCCGCCAAATGGTTTTTCCCCAACCTTGAGTGGGAAAACCATCAGGAAACCTTTGCATGCACCACCCCTCAGGACTGGCAGATGAGGTGACCACTCCATTTCATTTACCTCCATCTTTGATGGCAGGAAAATAGCCAATCAGCGTTAGGGTTGTCACCCGTTCCCACAGAAAGTAGTCACATAGTGGGTGTAGCCTCCATAAGGTAGGTGGCCCATTGGCCACTACCAGGTACTCCCCCTAACACCCGCTAAATGCAGTATTTAGTGGGCATTCCTAGACCTGCAGATCAGATTCGACAGACACAAGAAGACCAAGAACAAAGAAGATCCGAGGCACGCGAACAGTAGTTCTGCTGCAAGAAGAAAAAGGCACCAAACCCTGCCTACTGCTCCTAGGACTCGACAATCGCCGCTGAGGTGTCACCTGGAATCCTGAAGGACGCTAAAAACCACCACAGCACCTCCAGCCTTCTGCAAATTGCCAACAACCTCAACCAGAGTGAAGGTATCACTCTCCTTGTACCTGCAAGCAATGAACCAGTGAAGTCCAGTTCACTGACTGGCCACTGACCAATGAACCGGACCCAGCAGCCCAACCAAAATTCACAAGACAGACCTGAAGGATAAAACATACCACTATACCAAGTTTGGTGGCACAGTGGCTTTCAGGGCCTAAGTCATTCTATTGCCCGTAGTACTGGACCCCTGACATTGAACACCCAGAAGCAAAGTCAACTCCAGACTCTCCAAAGCCCAAAAGTAAGCACCAGTCAAGGGACTTTCAGACACCCAAGAACTACCCCCCAGAGTGGCACTGCTGACCTGCAATCTACCCTTCAAGTGACCTGCTCCTGGCTCCAAGGACTACTTGACACACAACTCTTGCCTGGTCTATCTGCAATGCACCCACCTCCCTGGCCCCTGCAACGTCAAACCAGCTGTACTCTAGAGGTCCCTAACCCCTTCCGACCTCTACACTGCAAGGGGACCCACTGGACTTACCTTTAGGTGCTCCTGTGCAGTGTGTTTCCAAGTGGTTCCCTTCTCAGTTGTGCACCCGCTCCAAGACATTCAGCTGCTGCTCCAGCTTGAACTGGGAGCCACCCAAACTTCTCAGTCTGCCCCAAATGTCATCTCGACGACCTCAACCTAAAAATAGGTGACACGTGAGAGCATTGACTGATTTTATATGAATTTTAAAAATATTCCCATCCATTCCCATGGTGCGTATTACATACAAAAAGCATCTATTTTCTAAACTTTGAAAAATCATAGCAGAAGAAGTTCTTACCATATATTGATGATCTTGGTCTTACAAATTTTATAAAAATCTGAAGTATTTTTGTAAATTGGTCTAGAGTTATTCTTCCAAGTGTGTGTCCACATTTATTGATACTGAGTACAACAAATGCTCAGCACATCTCCAAGACAAGCCTAACTGCTTGCCCACACTACCACAAAAACAGAACATTAGGTGGTCTGCTTTTAATCTCTGGAAACCAAAGTTAGGTTACTTGGACTCTCTGCACAGTGCACGTCTTTTTTGTACACTATGGAGAGAGCCTGCCTCCTACAGTTATCATTCACAGCACAATAAACCCAAAGCTCTCCTCAAAGCCGTCCTATTTCACAAACACTAGTTTCTTTTATTTTGACATCTCTTTTAAAAAAAAAAAATGATAATTTGTGAATTCGTCACGAATACTCAAAACAAAAGCAGACATTCAATGCACACCACCACATTAAAAATTCACAAGTACTTAAAAGAATGTGTCTATTACAATTGGTGCATCAATGTTTGTGGGTCTGTGAGTGTGTGCCTGAGTACAACAGTGGGTGTGTGAGTGGGTGCATGAATCTCTGAGTTTATGAGTGTGTGCATGAGTCTCTGAGTGGGTCTGTGAGTATGTGTATGAGTACCTCAGTGGGTCTGTGTGTGGGTGCATGAGACTCTGAGAGCGTGCATCAGTTTCTGAGTGGACCTGTGAGTGCATGGATGAGTACCTCAGTGGGTCTGTGACTGCGTACATGAATCCCTGAGTAGGTCCCTGAGTGCATGCATGAGTATCTCAGTGGGTCTGTGAGTGGCTACATGAGTCTCTGAGTTGATCTGTGAGTGCGTGCATGAATACCTCAGTTGGTCTGCCAGTGTGTACATACGTCTCTGAGTAGGTCTCTGTGTGTGTGCATGAGTTTCTCAGTGGATCTGTGAGTGGGTGCATGAGTCTCTGAGTCTATGAGGCACCACTTTTCCATTTTAATATTCAAATCGAAAAAACTCAATAATTACAGGGGGAGGTGTAAGGAAACTCAAGCCATCAGAGGTATTCGAAACCGCAGCTTCAATTTTAACTTAGGCCCACTTCAGGTTCCTAATACTAGATGTCTGTGGATGACCGGCATCTCCTGCAAAATGTCTCTGGGCTCATGGAGCTCACAACCACCCTTGGCTTTTAGAGTGGCCTTGGTCTGGGCTCATGGAGCTCACAACCACCCTTGGCTTTTAGAGTGGCCTTGGTCTGAACTTTTTTTAACTTTCATTAGTCTGATTAACCAAGACCATACTCTTGGGCTTGTCGAACCCAAACCACCTATAGCTTTCAGATGGGTCTCCACCAAGACTTTTGACTTTCAGCATTTGCAAAAGGGAAATCATTCAGTGGGGCATACCCTTATCCTATATCTAACCGCAAAAGCTTGAAAGTCATTCATAGGGGAGTGATTAGGTCTAATCAAGTTTTTGGAAGTCTTATTTTCAGTATCTTTTGTTTTTGATTCGTTTGTGTGGACATTCTGTACTACATATTGATAAAATCAATATAAATAAACTCTTGACACCTCATGCTTATTTTGGTTAATTTGGTTAATTACAGTGCTCTCCGACCGATTAAAAATAGGTGAGTTCTTTTGCAACGGCAGCTGATGATCTTTGAGAGTGCCATGAATTCCGATGAGCAAATGGGCCTGGTCGTTTCTAGGAGCATTTGGACAGCAGCGCTCCCATTTTACACAAAAGTTTAATGCCTTGTCTGCAATTCTTTTTATGCTCGAGGACAGTCCAAAACCACAATAAAAACACACCTGCTTCAAAGCAGAGCCCCAATTTTGTATAAAAGTTCAATGCTTCATTTGCTGTTCTTTTTATGCTCGATGCAAGTTCAAAAACACCTTAAAACACACCTGTTGCAGAGCAGCTGCCTGCATACTCCTGTTCTTCCCAACTAATGTAATTAGTTTCGCTTTTTCTATATTTATTTATACTACTCTACTCAGAACGAACACTTAAAACACATCTCTAAACTGGTTCTTTCGCCCTTTTCCAAATAAACTTCATGAGATGGTCTTGCCTCCAACACACTTAGCACACAAGCCAGGCATCTAACTTGAGCGCTCAGTGGATCCCCCATCCCTATTGAGGCAGGCTGTGTGGAGGGGGCAGTAGAGGGCATGAAGTTGGCTGGAGCGGGGGGTGAAGGCCGCAAGGGCAGGAGAGCTAACTCACATGCACAAGGAGACCTAGCTAGTCTCCTGAAGGTCCGATTCTCCAACGGGTCCGATTCTCAGACAAAGGGGAAAATAAAAGTAAACAGATACACTGTACATGCACAGCTAAAGCATGTGTAGCATCTCTGTTTACTGCATGTTACCTGACGTCACAGAGCCATCAGAGCTTTGAGTCTGATGATGCCAGGTCACGTGGTGAAGGCCTGATCCACACTACAGCCTCCTACACCTCACTTGAGCCCTCGGGTAATGACAGGTAGTCCTGGGCAGAACAGGGCTAACTTAGAGAGTGATGCTTGCAAAGCATCAATATGGGCGTTACCATGAGGGCCAGAACATCAGCAGGCCAGGGATGGAGCAAGGGAAGCCCTGGCTTAACCCAGCATTAGGTTGGCACATGGACACTAGCGTCTGTGCCCTTTAAAAGTGCCTGGCTGTCCCGCAGCAGCGACGGTCAAAGAGTGACCGTTAGCCAGGCAGGGCCAATTTTCTGATTATTATTATAATCATTATAATAGTAATGCGAATGCACGTTGCTGTTGAGACAAATCGGGTGGGGGTAGTCCCATCCCCCAAGGGAACCAGCTGCCCTGTTATTTTGAGTATTATATAGCTTACTTTGAGACACCTATCTCATACAAAGTAATTTATATAGATCTGGAATTACTTGACATTTCAAGGATAGAAAAGCATCACGTACATGTTTGTAAAAGCACAAAAAAGGAGACCGCAAACAACAGATAAACAAAACAGTGGTAAATAGATTGTCATAACTAAGTACATAGGACATTATGGCCCTCATTACAACCCTGGTGGTCAGTGTTAAAGCGGCGGTAACACCGCCACAGGCCGGTGGTAAACAAAATGAGATCACGACCACGGCGGAAACCGCCAACATAGACAGCCACTTTAACACTCCGACTGCCAGGGAGGTAGCAACAAACACCACGGCAGTCACCGCCAACAGACAGGCGGAAGACAATGTACTGCCCACACTGTTATGAGAGGCCAATCTGCCAGCTTTTCCGGGGCGGTACCAACGCCATCAAAAGCACGGCGGAAACAGTACATCGAAGGGGAATCACTCACCTTTCGACACTCCACGAAGAACCATGACGCCATGGAGCCCGAATTGCAGATCCTCCACATGTTGGTGTATCTTCTCATACACCACGAAGTAGAAAGAAGGTGGCGGTGGCGGCGACCACAGTGAGTACTGCACCTAGCACACAGGGAAGGGAAAAGAGAGAGAGACACACGCAGTATGCAACGCCCCCACCCCCCACCCTCACCCACAACAACATACACACAAACACATCCAACAACAATACTGATACACCCCGTCACCCCCTGGAAGAACGCAAGGACAAAAGGAAATGAGTCTAACCAGTGTTATATTGGAACATTTAGATATAGCAGTAGAATTTAAATAAACAGTATATAAAAATTTTACATTATATACACAAGGCCGTACACTGTTCCTAGTAAATGTCCGTGGACCAGTGGTCCAAAAAAACATGGGCGAAGTCCACACATGACACCTGCCTCAAAACGGAGAGAACACTGCAGGGGCATCAGGTCTAAAAAACACAGGCACCTCAGGGGGAAGGGGAGGAGGGGGCACCTCAGCCAGAATATGGTACAACACCACTGCCCCTCGAGGGGCCTCCATGCCCACTGCTTGGTCCTGGGTAGTGCAAGGCCACAGTCTCTCAAGTGGGTGGGTTGCCCACTGCTTGGTCCTGGGGCGTGCAAAGCCACAGTCTCTCAAGTCTGTGACATGTTCCACTGGTTCTGGAGGGGGAAGAGTGCGGTGAGTGGATGCCTTCTTCCACTGGTTCTGGAGGGGGCTTTGTGCCCAGTGTGCTTCATCCTGCCAAGGAGGGGGTGAGTGGATGCCTTCTTCCACTGGTTCTGGAGGGGGCTTTGTGCCCAGTGTGATTCATCCTGCCAAGGAGTGGGTGTGTGGATGCCTTCTTCCACTGGTTCTAGAGGGGGCTTTGTGCCCAGAGTGCTTGATCCTGCCAAGGAGGGGGTGAGTGGATGCATCTATCCACTGGTTCTGGAGGGGGCATTGTGCCCAGAGTGCTTGATCCTGCCAAGGTTTGGGGAAGTGGATGCATCTATCCACTGGTTCTGGAGGAGGCATTGTGCCCAGAGTGCTTGATCCTGCCAAAGTTTGGGGGAGTGGATGCATCTATCCACTGGTTCTGCAGGGGGCATTGTGCCCAGAGTGCTTCATCCTGCCAAGGACAGAGGTAGTGGATGTAAATCTACCCTGGTTCTGGAGGGGGCTTTGTGCCCAGAGTGCTTCATCCTGCCAAGGACAGAGGTAGTGGATGTAAATCTCCACTGGTTCTGGAGGGGGCTTTGTGCCCAGAGTGCTTCATCCTACTCGTGGCGGACTCAGTAGTGTCAGTGCTCTTGGTGCTCATGGGCCAGCGGTGCTTGTGGCGGCGGTGTCCATTGCAGCAGTACTTGTGGTGGCGGTGTCCTTGGCAGCGGTGCTTGTGGCGGCGGTGTCCTTGGCAGCGGTGCTTGTGGCGGCGGTATCCATTGCAGTGGTGTCCATTGCAGAGGTGCTTGTGGCGGCGGTGTCCTTGGCAGCGACTCAGCTGCTGGCGGTCCTGTCTGGGCCTACGGGGCTGCTGCTGGCGGTTCTATCTGGGACAGCGGGGCTGGTGCTGGCGGTCCTGTCTGGGCCAGCGGAGCTGCTGCTGGCGGTCCTGTCTGGGCCAGCGGGGCTGGTGCTGGCGGTCGCATCCTGGCCAGCGGAGCTGGTGCTGGTGGTTATGTCTGGGCCTGTGGGGCTGCTGCTGGCAGTCCTGTCTGGGCCAGCGGAGCTGGTGCTGGCGGTCCTGTCTGGGCCTGCCGGGCTGGTGCTGGCGGTCCTGTCTGGGCCAACGGAGCTGGTGCTGGCGGTCCTGTCTGGGCCAGCGGGGCTGCTACTGGTGGTGGCCTCCTGGGCAGCGGGGCTGATGCTGGCGGTGGCCTCCTGGGCAGCGGGGCTGATGGCGGTGGCCTCCTGGGCAGCAGGGCTGATAGCGGTGGCCTCCTGGGCAGCAGGGCTGATGGCGGTGGCCTCCTGGGCAGCGGGGCTGATGGCGGTGGCCTCCTGGGCAGCGGGGCTGATGGCGGTGGCCTCCTGGGCAGCGGGGCTGGTGCTGGCGGTGGCCTCCTGGGCAGCGGGGCTGATGGCGGTCACCTCCTGGGCAGCGGGGCTGATGGCATTCTTCTCCGCTGTGCTGATCTTCCCAGACTTGCCGGGTTTCTTGTGCCCCTTCCCCACCTTGGAAGGTGTCGCAGCTGACTCGACACTACCACCTGTACCCCTAGGAGCGGCTTTGGTGGCTGGTGTCTTCCCCCTCTCCCGCCTGGCACTGGCCAACTTTTGATGCTTAACAGGTGGAGGACTGTCCGTGCTGTGGCTCCTTGCCACACTGGCTGCCCTGCTGCCTGGTGCACGCCAGAATCTGGTGACTACTGGCACCACTGATCCCGCCGATGTCGTGGCTGAGGTGCTAGGTTGAGACCTGGAGAGTTGGGCCCTAGGGGACTGACGGGGTGGGGGAGGTGAGGGAAAGAGGTCAAGGGTGGACAGGAAAAGTTTCTTGGGAACACTGGGACAGGTATCTGGAGGGGGTTTGGGAGTGGAGGAAGAGGTTGCGGTTGTAGGAGGAGTACGTTTGGTGACTTTGGGTGAAGGTGCATGTGCTGGAGGCTGTCGTGAGGTGGATGGCTGTTGGGTGGGTGTGTGCCTGTGTTTGTGTACCTTGGGAGGTGGCGTCACAGACAAACTGGGAGAGGACACAGGGGATGTGTGAATTGTAGTGGGGGTGGTGACTGCACGTGAGCGGGGTGTGGTGGTGATGGAAGTAGTGGCTGTAGATGTAGTGCATGCAGGTGTGAGTGGAGACAAGACTGGGAGGGAGGAGGGAAACGAGGAGGAGGGGGACACAGTGGAGGCAGTGGATGTTGCTATGTCTGCATGTGTGTGATGTTTGCGTGAGTGCCTGTGGGATGTGTGGTGCTTATGTTTGCCTGAGCTTCCTTTGTGTGTTGGGGTGTGAGCATGCTGGTCTGATTGTGTGCTTGGGATAGGCTGAGGTACAGGGGTGTGGGTCTGGGTAGAGGAAGTTGGAGGAGAGAGGCTAGAGACAGGGACAATGGCTGACATCAGTGCTGAGGCCAGAGTCTGAAAAGCTTGCTGAAGGGCTGCCTGACCAGAATGAATGCCATCCAGGAATGCATTCGTCTGTTGCAACTGCCTCTCTACACCCTGGATGGCATTCAAAATGGTAGACTGCCCAACAGTGAGGGACCTGAGGAGGTCAATGGCCTCCTCACTGAGGGCAGCAGGGGTGACTGGGGCAGGGCCTGAAGTGCCTTGGGCGAAGGTGATGCCCACCCTCCTGTGTGAGCGGGCACAGGGCAAAGGCTGAGGAGCTGCTGGGAGGGCGGTGCTGGAAGGGGGTGTGGCAGCTGTACCTGTAGATGGGGGGGGCACAGATGGGCCCGCCACCACAAGGGAGCTCCCATCAGAGGACGAGTCTGTATCACTGGTGTCAGCTCCTGTCCCCGCCGTCGAGCTTCCCTCGCCCTCCGTCCCACTGGTGAAATCCGACTCCGTAGTGTCGCCCTCCAGGACCATGTGGGATGCAGCTCCTTCCTGCTCCGGTGCCACTGCTCCTCCGCCTGATGATGCTAATGCACACAAGAACAGGGAGACCACAAAAAAGGGGGGGACGACAGAAAAAAGACATGTTGAGTGCATGCATTACCGCTACTGTTGGTGGATACGACTGACACAGAAGCCCCCTACACTACGCCGCGCACTTGGGGTCCACTATTCAGTCCCTGGGACATGGCCTACAAGGCTATGGCTGACATCTGCACACATGGATGTCACAGGAGCCTGAGTAGGTGTAGTTGGTACTATACCCAGGTGGGGTGGGGTGCCACAGGGCCTGCCTTAAAAAGGAGACTTAACTAGCACACTAGCCCTGGCCTAGGGGAACCCACAGTCCACCTCCCCCACCCAGACACCTCCACTGCGCGCTGAATCAGCAGAATGAGAGTGTACTCACCCCCTTGTTGCTGCTGTGATGCCCTCAAGCGCCCATCCAACTCCGGGTACTCCACCGCCAGGATCCTGAACATAAGGGGGTCATGGTGCGACTGGCACCCCTCCCACGTTGGGAGGCCATCCCCAGCTGGGCCTCTGCCATCTTCTTGCTCCAGCGGCGAATGTCCTCACATCTCTTACGGCAGTGGGTGCTCCGTCTGTCATAGACCCCCAGGGTCCGGACATCCTTGGTGATGGCACGCCAAATATCCTTCTTCTGGTGGGCGCTGACCTACAGGAATTGTACAGGGGAAAAAGAGAAGTTATTTCCAACTGCACCATCACAGTAATTGGCCCGCATCCCTACCCTTGCCACGTGGCACATGCACTTACCGTTGTTTCATGCACGCCTCATTCTCCCCCCCTATCTTTCATCCACCCCACTCCACACAGGCATAGCCAATACAGCATGCTCCCAGTGTACTTACCTGTTTGTCTGGAGGACCGTAGAGTAGCGTGTACTGGGGGAGGACCCCATCCACGAGTTTCTCCAACTCCTCCGTTGTGAAGGCAGGGGCTCTTTCCCCAGACGCACGAGCCATTGTCTCTTCCAGACTGAGGTCACAGCAGCACTTGCAGTGTAGGTCCGCTCCTGTCGAAGATCAGGTATCGAGTGATTAAACAGACAGAAAATGGCGGGCACGTCCGCGGCGGTGCGTACCGTCACCGCCGGAGTACATCGTCATTGGCTCCTGGGACCCATAGAGTCCAATGTTAACCAATGCAGAATTGCGCCGCAGTCTTCGACCGCCTACCGCAACTGTGCCATTGTCCCACTTTACAGGTCAGGCAGCCGCCATTTCAGGGGCCCACATGGCTCTATTTTTAACTGCGTCACACATAACTAGGCCTTGCCTCAACACTCATACATGCTTATTTCGGATTATGAATCGTGTTCTGTGTAAGCTGTGTGTACGTACCTCTGAGTTGGTTGACTCTGTGCTCGTTGTTGTCCTTCATAGGCACCATCCGCTGGGACATGTGAGGAGATGGCGGCATACTCCGGTGTACAGACCGCTGGTGGACCTGTCGACAATGGAGGAAAGACATGTAATCATCACATACAGGCTAGATCGTGCCACAATCCTGGAACTGTGTGCCCAGTTGGAGCCAGACCTGATGTCAGCTATCCGCCATCCCAGAGGAATCCTCCCTCAAGTGCAGGTGCTGTCAGTACTCCATTTCCTTGCAAGTGGGTAATTTCAAACAACAGTGGCCATAGCATCAGGGATGTCCCAGCCTATGTTTTCCAACGTGTTGTCTGCCCTGCTGAAACACATGCGGAGGTACATCGTGTTCCCTCAGGTGGAGGATTTGCCTACAGTGAAAGGTGACTTCTATGCCCTGTGACATAACCCAAACATCATAGGTGCCATTGATGGGACACATGTGGCCTTGGTCCCCCCCGCAGGAGTGAACAGGTGTACAGAAACCGGAAGAGTTATAATTCGATGAATGTGCAGATGGTGTGTTTGGCAGACCAGTACATCTCCCATGTGAATGCCAAATTCCCTGGCTCAGTGCATGACGCTTACATCCTGTGGAATAGCAGCATCCCTTATGTGATGGGGCAACTCCAGAGGCACCGGGTGTGGCTATTAGGTGAGCACCTGGAACCAAATCAGTGGGAATAGTTGTCTGGGTCCGGGGATATCCCTACAGGTTAGGGTGTGTCTAACAGTTGTCCCTCGCCTTTTTCAGGTGACTCTGGTTACCCCAAACTGTCATGGCTACTGACCCCAGTGAGGAATCCCAGGACAAGGGCAGCGGAACGCTACAATGAGGCCCATGGGCGAACTAGGAGAATTATAGAGCGGACCTTCGGCCTCCTGAAGGCCAGGTTCTGGTGCCTCCATATGACAGGTGGTTCCCTATTCTACTCACCAAAGAAGGTGTGCCAGATCATCGTGGCCTGCTGTATGCTTCACAACTTAGCTTTGCGACGACAGGTGCCTTTTCTGCTGGAGGATGGTCCAGATGGAGGTCTTGTGGCAGCTGTGGAGCCTGTGGACAGTGAAGACGAGGAAGCAGAAGAAGAGGACATCGACTACAGGAACTCGGTTATCCTGCAATACTTCCAGTGAGACACAGGTAAGAAGACAAAACTGCCTACTACATGTACTTTAACACTACTACCTCTCTACTGTCTGTCCTTTTCACCCAGTGTATGGTCACTGAGTTGTCACTTTCCCTTACGATTTCACAGATGTGGGTCCCACTGTGTGACATCTGCTTTGTTTCTTCATGGACTAGAGCTGTGTGACATAGGTATGTTGACATTACAATTGAAAGATCATTTTGTCACTGTAATTGCTAATACACTATTTCGAAATCACAGACAGACTCCAGATTGTATTGTGCTTTAAGGGTGTTTATTTAAGTGCTCAATATTGGAGGGTGCTGTAAAATGGGGAGGGGTGATGGTGGAGGAATGTCCATGGCAGAGTCCAGTCTATCAGTCTCACAGGTGCATTGTCCAAAGGGGCATAGGAAGTGGAGCTGGGGCAGTTTGAGGATGGACAGGGTGACAATGTGGGACAAAAGGATGACATTCAGGGTGGTCTCATTTCTTGGCGGGGGTCTTGGCATCGTTCTCTGTCTTTGTCCTGGATCTCAGGGACCGTTTGTAAAAGCATGATTATTGCATCTGTGTGTATCATGGTGTGCAATGGGTGGGTGACCGTGTACCCCAGTGCTTGCATTCCTGTGTGGGACCTTGTGTGATGATGGGTTAGTGGGGTGTATGGGTATGTCCCGTGGCCATGCATTGGTGATGGGTGACCATGCTTTGGTGTTGCATGCAGGGCTTGGTGTTGGGATGTGTGGTTTGTGATAGTGGGACATGTGTGAGGAGTTGGAGTGATGGGGGTGAGGGCAAGGGTGGGGGTATGTGATGGCCTGCACGTAGGGTGGGGGTTGTAATAGTTAAGGTTTGACTTACCAGAGTCCATTCCTCCAGCTACTCCTTCGAGGCCCCCAGGATGCAGAATCGCCAAGACTTGCTCCTCCCATGTTGTTAGTTGTGGGGGGAGGAGGTGAGGGTCCGCCGCCAGTCCTCTGTACCGTAAGGTGGTGTCTGGATACCACGGAACGCACCTTCCCCCGTAGGTCGTTCCACCTCTTCCTGATGTCATCCCTATTTCTTGGGTGCTGTCCCACTGTGTTGACCCTGTCCACTATTCTACGCCATAGCTCCATCTTCCTAGCTATGGAGGTGTGCTGCACCTGTGATCCGAATAGCTGTGGCTCTACCCGGATGATTTCCTCCACCATGACCATGAGCTCTTACTCAGAGAACCTGGGGTGTCTTTGCCGTGCCATGGGGTGGTGTGGGTGATGTGTGGGGTGGTGTGTGTTGTGATATGTGGGGTGATATTTAGTGGTGCGTTGTGTGGGGTGCGTGGATATTATGTGGGTGATGGTGTTGTGTGCCTGTGGATGCTTGGTTGTAGATTGTAGTGTCTCTCTCTGGCCTTCTTTCGGGATTTTGGTCGTAGGGGTTTGTGGGTGATGTGGGTGTGTGTTTTATATTGTATTGGGTGTGTGGGAGTGGTGTGTGTATGTGTATCAGGTGTGTGTATTTGGAATTGCCCAATGTGGCTGTGTTTTGTAAATGTGTGTGTATTTTGAGCGCAGCGGTGTGTACCGCCAATGGAATACCGCGGTTGAAAGACCGCCATGTGGATTCGTGGGTCGTGATAGTGTGGGTGTATTTCTGTTGGCGTGACGGTGGAGGTTTTGTTTTCGCCAGTTTATCACTGACCTTTGGTGTGGCGGCTTGTGTGGGTGTCTGAATTTTGGCGGATTCCGAGCTGTGGATCATAATAGCTGTGGCGGATTTCCGCGGCAGTGTGTTGGCGTTCTTCTGCACGGCGGTAAGCAGCTTTTACCGCCAATGTTGTAATGACACCCTATGTGTTTCTGCGCAAATTCACTTAATTGCCCTGTGCCTAAAAATGTGAAATCGTATGGGTGAAAAATACTTGGGTAATCCCCACTTGATGTACATGATCATCTCCCAACCACCTAAGTAATCTACAGTGCTCCGTTGCTTCCTAGCTAAATTTGTGCAAGGCAATAAAACAGTGGGTAATTATAGCTAGGGACAAGTTTCCATAGAAAAGCATTTGTTGGTTTGCTTATAACATCAATGCCGTTTGACGAATCTTCACAAGACTTTACAAAAAGAGTCTCATCTACCTCATCTTGTTCATGGAAAGTTTCAGGGTGATCCATCAAGTGGGGGCTCAGAAAAAGGGGAGTCCCAAAATGTGTATTCCTCATTCATTTTCCCACAGGAAAATTGAACAGCGATAATGCAAAAACAGCTGAATTGAATTTCACCAAATATGACAGAAAGCTAAATCTTGGTCCAGAAAGTGTGCTTTTTGTGATTTGGTGTAAATCTGTTCAATGGTTTTTGAATAATGAAGGTCCAAACACTTTGTATATTTCATACTGCAGTGGGTCTGAGGAGCAAACAGATCTGAAGTTAAGATCTGATTGACTGCCACCACATCAACAGAGATGTGATAGCACCCATTTTAATACTCTGGGACTCAGTAATCTTTCCTTGGAAAAAGTAAAAAAAAAAAAATATAGGGTTAAAGGGTGTGGATACCCTGCCCTCCTAAGCCTGGTGACGGATCCCAGAAGGAACCCCCATGGGCCAAAAACAGCAATCTTTTTTGATCAATGCCAGAGATCCTTGAGGATCTATGGCGCTGATTAAAAAAAAATACCATCTTTTGTTTTTAAAGCCCTTGGGTTTGCCAGGGCATGGGGAGGTCACATTTGTTTTGGGAGGGACTGTGCAGCCCCACAACCTGAGCCCTCATAAGGCCCCTAGAGCCTCATCCCATGGGGATAAATATAAATATTAGGGTTGGGGGGCATGTGTCCCCCCTCCAAAGTGATTCCCCAAGGCCTGATACATTGCAGTGTCCTGAGGACCCCTCCTCCAGGACACTGTATTTCACTGCCCACACTCTCCTGGGTAGGGAACTGAACTTTACTCTTGGGTAGGAGCAGTGAAAAATGTTGCTCCCGGGATGGAGAAAAATAATGGAGCCAGCTCCTGCTAGTACCCAACGTGAGACTCATTGTGGGTGCCCCAGGTGGGCACTGGGACCCACCAATAAAGAAAGAAGTTAGCTCTTGTGAGGGGAGCTGGCAGGGATGGCAGTCAGCTTACGTTTCCAATGCAAAACCCAACATAATGAGGTGTGGGGTGCCCGAGGTGGACATCGGGGCACCCCAGTGATTTGAAAATAAAAATTAAAAAAAGAACATGTTGCCGGCTTCTGCACAGCTCAAGGTGCTGTTTGCTTGCGAGGAATACTAGTGGGCCAGCCTTGACAAAAAGGTGTGTATTATTTTTGGTGTGCCATATTATACTTTGTGTTCAGACATAAATGTTGGACAATCATTTGTTGGGGATTGATAGCTGTATTTTGAGTTGTGAACCAGTGTTAACCCTCCACCTACCTCCACCCGGAAAAGCCTTGGACTGCTCGACCTGTACTACCACTGAGACTCAAGTGCTGAAGGCGTACTTGACCCAGTTGGTCAGAGCTCATAGTAAGTCAGGCCCCAAGTCATTAGGAGAAAATGGCCTCAACCACTACGGTTGGGCCCAGTAGCTCCTGCTTGCCCCTTGGCCCTCTGAAAAGGGTTCTCACAGCTACATTCAGGCAATATTTGCAAATGCTTTGGGCACTATGAGCAACGGGTACCAAACTGCCCTAGCAGTATCTGATACTGCCTGATTGCCAGAGGCAAAATGTCCATTCATACAGAATGGCAATAAATCCTTTCAGACTCTGAAAAAATATTTTCTGCAATACTAAGAACATTAATCATTTTAATTGTTTTCAGAAGGGAAATCGTTACTTTTAATTTTCTGCACATGCTCTCCTGAAGAGGCCCATTTTCAAAGTTAGCCCATTTTTGACATTTTTCAACATTACTCAACTTGCTCCCTTTAGCCTGATATATTACTAATATATATATACATACATATATATATATATATATATATATTTGGTGGCACTCACAATGAAATTCTTTTATTCACCAGCCAATTAAGAAATTCCGAGCAAAGCTTTCTAAACCTATTTTTCAGTTTGACATTGCAGATAGTCATGGGGCAGCCTCACTAGGCCACTTACAGCAAGGACTGGAATAAACGAGTGCATTATGAAACAGATGTGTCAAGGCTTACGGTCACAGTGCCCTGTAATATATTTGTATTTTGGAAAATTGTCCGTTTTTTTAACAGCGTATAGAAGTTAAAATTTGTTTGACCAAACAAGTGAGAAGACAAGGGGCTATTACCTCTAAAAGTAGTGATATAATAGTAGGATATGAAAATATTTTTTGCAAATAGGACACTGCAGGATACGTAAATATTTATTTACGTTATAAGGCAGTTTTCATGTGTATTCAACATTATTGGGAATGTAGTGTAAACTGTTCTCTGAATATTTTATAACTTTTTTCTTCAGTACAACGGTGCCTATTACGTGGCCTCGTGGGCATATCACTTTGGATATATTACTGATATAAATAATTGTCCTCCACATACTGGTGTGAATACCTCCAAATCTGCGGTATGCAAAGTTTTTATTTTGCAAGCAATGTATTGCATAGTTCGCAATTATTGGCTGGCCCCTTAGGGCCCTATTCACAAACTGCATTTTGCAGTACATTTAGTAGTACTACAGCGGTACTACTAAAGTACTACAAGATGCAATTCACAAACCTAGGTGTGGAGATCTCTGCCTATGTTTCTGCTATATGTTGGCTATATGTTGGTTCAGAGACCTTACACGTATACACTTACAACTGTGAAAAGGGATAGAGGGAGCGGCTGGAAAATGAGGCATATTTCCTACTAAATGGGAGTGGTTCTGAGACAAACAGGCTACTAATATCACCCTCCCATGAAAAAAATAAGACAATTGCTATTCACAAACTGGAATTCTAAAGTTACTACAGCCAATGATGTCCCAAAACTGTTGTAAATGTACTCTAGCCCAGCCTTGGAGTAGTCTCACAGGTACTGCAACACACTTCCATAGAAAATAATAAAGATATTGGCTTAATAGAACGCCCTACATGAAATTATGATATAAAAATACATTATTTCCACTTTTAAATAAATATGTATTTATATTAATTTTAGTATTAATAAATGAAATTACAAATTGTTTTTAGAGTTCCAAAAATTAATTTATTAGAAAATAATTAAATTATATTTTTAAATGTTTAATACAAATTTAAAATGTCTCTATATTAATACAAACAACTTTACATTATGTTTATCAAATACTAACTAAATATTTGTAAGTGATAATGTTATATTTGATCAAAATAATATTCATGTTAAATTAATATGTTAACGATGTAATTAGTTATTCATTTGAAGAATTAAAGTGCTGTAACATTTTGTTTGATTCATTCAAGGTTAATGTTTATATTACATGAATTTAATTTTGTATTATACATTACAATATGTTAAATATTTTTTTTAAGGATTATTACATTTTATCATTTTCCCTACGCTTTACCATACAGACATCTCTGACTAAGGGCCTCATTAAGAGTTTGGCGGGCTGACCTATGGCCCGCCAGACCCCTGGTGAGCAGACCGCGGCAAAGCCGCGGTCTCCCCCTGGCCCTATTACAATGTTTCCACCTGGATGACTGGCTGAAACCTCCGTATTAGGAGGTGTCCACCCATCAGCCGAATGGAACCAGTGCAGCAGCATTTGGCTTAGCTCCTCAGGGAGCCAAGGCCAATGCTGTTGCAAAGAGGGTGCCCCCAGTACTGGTCACGGGCAAGGCAGGGCCCGTGTCCTCTAGCACTGCCATTTTACCAGCCTTTTTATGGTGGGGACCCACCATGAAAAGGCTGACGGAAAGGGAAGTTGTGATCAGTACTGTGGTGCTGAACTCAGCGCCGCCATGACTGACCACAACTTTGACCGCCGCCAACCCATCGGGATCCATGATTCTAGCAATGGCAGTGGTCTCCTGGCGGTCAGACTGCCAGGGTTGTAATTTAGTAGTAGGACCACCAGGAGTGCGGCAGTCCGACTGCCACCGCGAGGTTGTAATAAGGCCCTAAGTGTGAAAAGTTAATAGTAGTAACTTCACACTCATAAATTCAGTCTTAGATGCGTCCATCCTTTGAACCGAAGGAGTGGAGACATATAAGTCTACACTCAAATGTAAATCTACATTCGGAAATGGTGACTATCAAAAAAGTGTGAAATTACATCTAGGTGTAGAAGTAAATCTACACCTGGATATATATTAGTCTTTAGTTTGCAGATACGCCTGCTTCTATTACTTCTAGGCACTCATGCAGTTTTCCATCACCAGCTAACGTTGTTTCCTTGTGAGTTCTAATATTTCCTTGCGAATACCAATATTTCCTTGTGAATGTTAGT
Source organism: Pleurodeles waltl (assembly GCF_031143425.1). Lineage (NCBI taxonomy): Eukaryota > Metazoa > Chordata > Amphibia > Caudata > Salamandridae > Pleurodeles > Pleurodeles waltl. The sequence continues at coordinate 201,900,799 of NC_090444.1, read as the reverse complement.
TGGTGATAAAACTGGATGTACTGTTTTCTCACAAGTTAACAATCAAACTATTTTCATCTTGGCTTATGTCCTCATCGACTGCGTTTGGTGGATCCTTGCATAATGCAGATTTGCCTTGCACACTGTCTCGTGTGTGGCATTACATGAGTGCTTGCACAAAACTTTAGCAAATGAGAGTCTATGTTTAAAATTTAATGAATGCTGTGAGTTGTTTTGTAGAACAACATACAAAGGGTGCATAACTCTTGTTTTCCTTGTGAAAAGCCACAAGCGGAAACTACACAACCCAGGGTTAAGACACATAGGCCCTCATTATGACCATGGTAGTTAGACGACCGCCACGGTGCAGGTTTCACTACCGATGGGCTGGCGGTGAAGACCGCCACATTATGAGTGTGGTGGGTTGGCCTCTGCCACTGTCCCGTTCCCCGTGTTCATTTGCTGGCAAATGACCCAACGATGGCAAACTGCTTCAGAAACCTCTCTAAACCTTGGGTTGAACCAATTGTGCTTGAACAAACGCATCATGGCATCCCTCCCAACACGTGCTTGGCCATGATAATACCTAGCCATTTGGTACAACAGACTATTAGGCAAAACTAATTAGCACTCTTCTGAAACCCACAATTCATATTGTCGCTGTACACATTTCATTTTGCTCCATGAATGTTTCTCCTCCCTGTCAACATTATACTGCAACATTTTCAATTCCTCTAATGTGTCAATTACTTTCAATGCAAAACTTGGACATGTTTCATCTTCTTCAGGTAACAGTTCCCACTTATCTTTGAACGATATACAGTTCAAGGCGCAATACCTTGCGACTTGATCCGCATAAGCATTTCCCATTGACACAAAGTCCTGAGACTTCAGATGTGCACTGCATTTCACCACAGCAATCTTTTCAGGTATTTGGATAGCATGCAGCAGCTCTTTAATTCTCTCACCATTTCTCACTGGTGAACCAGAAGAGGCCATGAAGCTTCTCTGTGACCACAACTGGCCAAAATCATGGACTATTCCAAGTCCATACTGGCTATCCGTATAGATGGTAACTTTTAGCTGGGCAGAAACATGGCATGCTCTATTAAGGACTACCTGTTCCACTACTTAGGCAGAATACACTCCTCAAAGCCAAGAAGCTTCCAGGATACCAGTAATTGTGCACAAGGCATATCCTGTTCTCAGTGTCCCTGTATTGTCTCTTAGACAAGAACCATCAACAAAGGTAATTTGGTCATTCTCTTCCAATCGAGTATCTCTAATGTCAGGTCTTGGTTTTGTGCACAAGTCAGTTACTTCAAGACATTCATGCTCAATGTCTTCCAACTTTTCGATTTCAACATTTTCATTTGGAAGTAAGGTTGCCGGGTTCAGCACTGTACATCTTTCCAAGGACACATTTGGTGACCCTAGAATACTCGTTTCATATTTGGTCAATCTTGCACCAGTCAAATATTGAGTTTTCGTCTTTGTGAGAGTGAGGGACCATTATAGTCAAGGGATATCCCATCAAAATACCCTCACACTGTGTAAGGCTTTGTCCAACCGCTGCAACTGCATGCAAACAACCTGGTAAGGCTGCTGCAACTGGGTCCAAAGTAGCTGAAAAAAATACTACTGGGTGGTTTACACCTCCATGGACCTGCGTCAAGACAGACACAGAACATGCATCACACTCATGACAAAACAATGTGAAAGGTTTCTTGTAGTCAGGCATACCTAAAGACGGAGCTTTGCACAGACTCTCTCTCTCAATTCAGTAAACGCCTTCATTCCAGCCTGGTCTAACACTATGGGATCGGTAATTTCCTTGTGAGTCAGCTTCTGCAGTGGTCTCGAAATGACTGAAAAATTGAGAATCCATTGGCAGCAGTAGCCTACCATCCCTAGAAACATCCTGACATCTCTCTGTGTGGTCGGGGGATTCATCTGCCATATGGTATATGTAACCCTTTCTCTGGATATCTTTCTCGACCCCCTTCTCTATCTGATGACCCAAGCATTTAACTTCTTTCTGACAGTATTGCAATTTAAGTGGGGACACTTTAAGACCATTCTTACCCAAATGGTTCAGTAAGGCAATTGTGTCATACTTGCACTCATCCCTGGTTTTGGACACAATCAGGAAGTCATCAATATACTGTACCAAGGTTGATTGGAAAAACTCGGTCCAATAATTTAAAACAAAAGAGAAATTGGCTATCCTCATGAGGAGGCACAGAAAAGAAAGTTTGTGACAAATCAATGATAGTGAACCACTCAGCATCACATGGAATCTGAAACATTATCACAGCTGGATTTGCCACCACGGGACAACATTTGACCACAATGTCATTCATTTTTCTCAGATCCTGGACAATTCAAACTTTCCCACAGGGCTTTTTCAAACCCATTAGTGGTGAATTACATGGGCTGCTTAATACTTCCTTCAAAACCCCTTGTTTTACAAAGTCTGCAATTATTTAGGCGACTTTCATAAGGACATCTTTTGGCATGTGGTACTGGGGAGTTTGAGGAAAAATAGCATTCGGCTTTACAGTAACTTTAACTGGCTCAACTCCCTTTATCAGACCTATTTCTTTTCCTGTCAGATCCCACAGCTTCTCCTGTTCCCTGTAAATCAGGATGAAGCTCCTTCACTGTGAATACTGGAAAAAATTCAATCAGAGGGTATTCCTCATTTATTGTCTCACATTCTGTCTCTGGGGCTTGTCATCTTCATTATCACTATTCGCCTGAATCTTAATTTCATCATTTGAACAAGTAATCGAGCAACTTGTTTTACACAGCAAGTCTCTTCCCAGTAGGGATACTGGACTTGAATCACAGACTACAAATTTGTGTAATCCCTAGAAGTTGCCAATTTTAATCTGAAGCGGTTCTGTAATCGGGTTGGTCAAATACTGATTTGCTACCCCTACAATATGAACTGTTTTACCTGAAAAGGGCAAATTTGGAACCTCAACTGGTCTTACTGTAGAGCGTGTGGCTCCGTGTCAACCAAGAATGAAACACTGTGACCAATGACTTTTCCCTTCACATAGGGACCTCTCGGATCTACTGCTAAGGAGGTTGTAAGCACACATGGCTCCTCATCTGAACGTTCGCTCACCCAATCATCGTTTATTCCATTCTCACTGTGTAACGGGAATTGGTCTACTGTGTTATTACTTTGGTTAAGTTTCTGACCAAGAATTCTGTTGAGAATGCATCATTTGCAGCTGTTCCATTGGGGCCTGAGGTATCTGAATTGGCTTTCTAGGTACCATGGGAACCTGCTGCTGCATTGGCTGCAACTGTGTCATTTGTACATGTGGCATTTGCACCTGCTGTATTAGTTGGAAATTCTGCACTTGATTCACATTATTTTGAAAATTTGGATTAGGACCTCTCATTTTCGGTCCTCTCATGTTCTGGAATGAATTGATGTCATTAGTTTGCTGAACAACATCCTCCTGCAGCATCATCGGACACTCCGTTTCCAATGTCTGACGGCTCCGCAAGCGTGACAAGGCAAAAATGTCTTCATCCTCTGCACATCATCTGAACTATTACAGTACCCAAGCCTGGACCACGATTCATATTACCTTTGCGACCTCTACCTCTCATCTGGGGCTGAAATACTATGGCCCTCATTACAACCCTGGCGGTCGGTGGTAAAGCAGCGGTAAAACCGCCAACAGGCCGGCGATAAAAGAAATGGAATTATGACAGTGGCGTAAACCGCCAACATAGACAGCCACTTTAACACTCCGACCGCCACATCGGTACAAACAAACAGCATGGCCGTCACCGCCAACAGACAGGCGGAAGGCAATGTACCACCCACACTATTATGACAGGCCAATCCACCACCTTTTCTGGGGCGGATTCAATGCGAACAAAAACACGGCGGAAACAGGACTTGGAAGGGGAAACACTCACCTCTACACATTCCACGAGGAACCAGGACGCCATGGAGCCTGAACTCCAAATACTCCCTGCGATTGTCTTCCTGCTCCTCTACCAGGAGCACGACCAACAGTGGTGACGACCACAGTGAGTACTGCACCTACGACACAGGGGAGGGGGGAGGGAAAAGAGAGTGACACACACATGCAACACACAACACCCCCACCCCCACCCTCACCCAAAGAACACACACACCAATATATGCTGAAACATTACATTTACACCCCCCAACCCCCACTGGAAGAACGCAAGGACAAAAGGAAATTAGTTGAACGATTGTAATAATGTAAAAGTCCATTAATCAAAACTTTATATACACTATAAACAAATATGTACACCAAGAATTTAAGTCCAGGTACTGCACCAATATAGTCTATGGACCACTGGGCCCACACAAGATACCCGATCAAAATGGAGAGAACACTGCAGGGGCATCAGATCGAAAAAAACACAGGCATCTGAGGGGGAAGTGAAGGGGTGGCACCTCAGCCGGATGAGTGCACGACGCCAGCTCCACGAGGGGGCTCCATGCCCATTGATGTATCCTGGGGAGTGCAAGCCACAGTCTCTGAAGTCTCTCCAGTGGGTGGTTTGCCCACTGCTTTATCCTGGGGAGTGCAAAGCCACAGTCTCTCAAGTCTTTTCAGTGGGTGGTTTGCCCACTGCTTTATCCTGGGGAGTGCAAAGCCACAGTCCCTCAAGTGGATAACAGTCTCCACTGGTTCTGGAGGGGGCTTTGTGCCCAGAGTGCTTCATCCTGCCAAGGACAGAGGTAGTGGATGTGATACTCCACTGGTTCTGGAGGGGGCTTTGTGCCCAGAGTGCTTCATCCTGCCAAGGACAGCGGTAGTGGATGCCTTTCTCCACTGGTTCTGGAGGGGGCTTTGTGCCCAGAGTGCTTCATCCTGCCAAGGACAGAGGTAGTGGATGCCTTTCTCCACTGGTTCTGGAGGGGGCTTTGTGCCCAGAGTGCTTCATCCTGCCAAGGACAGAGGTAGTGGATGTGATATTCCACTGTTTCTGAAGGGGGCTTTGTGCCCAGAGTGCTTCATCCTGCCAAGGACTGAGGTAGTGGATGTGACACTCCACTGATGGTGGTGCAACATGCAAGCTGGCCAGGCCCCTGGAACTGACCACCAGCCTCGTACGAATGACCACTGGGGATGACAGCCATGTCTGCGGTGGTGCCACTGGCTTAGGATGTGGCGTGGCCGCTGGCGGCGGGCTCAGTAGCGGCGATGCTTGCGGAGCTCATTGGACAGCGGTGCTGGTGGGGGGCTCACTGACCTCAGTGCTGGCAACTGTGTCATGAGCGGCGGTGCTGGTGGGGGGCTCACTGACCTTGGTGCTGGCGGCGGTGTCCTGAGCGGCGGTGCTGGTGGGGGGCTCACTGACCTTGGTGCTGGCGGTGGTGTCATGAGCGGCCGTGCTGGTGGCGGGCTCACTGACCTTGGTGCTGCTGAAGGGCACAGTGTCTGCGGTGCAGGTGAAGGGCTCAGTATCTTGGGTGCTGGCGGCAGTGCTCGTGGTGGCGGTTCATGTGGCGGTGGTGCATGTGGCGGTGCCGGTAGCGGTCTTGTCCGCCATGCAGGTTGGCGGCGACATTGACTTGCCTTTCTTTTTCAGGCCCTTCCCCACCTTGGATGGTGGCACAGCTGTCTTGCCACTCCCAACTGTTGTCCTGGCTGAGCCCTTGGTGGCGAGTGTTTTGGCCTTCTCCCTCTGGGATGTGGGCAACTTCTTCTGTTTTGGAGGTGGGGGAATGTCCTTGGCCTCGCTCCTTGGGACACTGTTAGCCACGCTGCTTGTTCGGTGCACTCCAGAATCCAGTTACTGCTGGCACCACTGTGCCCGGTGATGTGGTGGCTGAGGTGCTGGGTTGGGACCTGGAAAGGCGGGCCCTAGGGGATTGAAGGGGTGGGGGACGTGAAGGGAAGAGCTCAAGGTTTGACAGGAAAAGTTTTTTAGACACACTGGGACGGGTAGATGGAGGGGGTTTGGGAGTGGAGGAAGAGATAGTGGTTTTAGGAGGTATTCATATGCTGACTTTGGCTGAAGGTTCATGGGCTGGAGGCTGTCGTGAGATGGATGGCTGTTGGGTGGGTGTGTAACTGCGTTTGTGTACTTTGGGAGGAGGGCTCACAGACACACTGGTAGAGGACACAGGGGATGTGTGAATGGTAGTGGGGGTGATGATTGCACGTGAGCGGTGTGTGGTGATGGGCGTGCTGGTGATGGAGGTAGTGGCTGAGGATGTAGTGCATGCTCGTGTGAGTGGAGACGTGACAGGGAGGGAGGAGGGAGACATGGAGGAGGGGGACACAGTGGAGGCAGTGGATGTTGGTATGTGTGCATGGGTATGATGCTTGTGTGAGTGCCTGTGGGATGTGTGGTGCTTATGTTTGCCAGAGCTACACTTGTGTGTTGAGGTGTGTGCATGCTGGTCTGATGGTGCGCAGCTACATCGTTTTCCCTCAGGTGGAGGATTTGCCTACAGTGAAAGGTGACTTCTACAGGGAGTGCAGAATTATTAGGCAAGTTGTATTTTTGAGGATTAATTTTATTATTGAACAACAACCATGTTCTCAATGAACCCAAAAAACTCATTAATATCAAAGCTGAATATTTTTGGAAGTAGTTTTTAGTTTGTTTTTAGTTTTAGCTATGTTAGGGGGATATCTGTGTGTGCAGGTGACTATTACTGTGCATAATTATTAGGCAACTCAACAAAAAAAAATATATACCCATTTCAATTATTTATTATTACCAGTGAAACTAATATAACATCTCAACATTCACAAATATACATTTCTGACATTCAAAAACAAAACAAAAAAAAATCAGTGACCAATATAGCCACCTTTCTTTGCAAGGACACTCAAAAGCCTGCCATCCATGGATTCTGTCAGTGTTTTGATCTGTTCACCATCAACATTGCGTGCAGCAGCAACCACAGCCTCCCAGACACTGTTCAGAGAGGTGTACTGTTTTCCCTCCTTGTAAATCTCACATTTGATGATGGACCACAGGTTCTCAATGGGGTTCAGATCAGGTGAACAAGGAGGCCATGTCATTAGATTTCCTTCTTTTATACCCTTTCTTGCCAGCCACGCTGTGGAGTACTTGGACGCGTGTGATGGAGCATTGTCCTGTATGAAAATCATGTTTTTCTTGAAGGATGCAGACTTCTTCCTGTACCACTGCTTGAAGAAGGTGTCTTCCAGGAACTGGCAGTAGGACTGGGAGTTGAGCTTGACTCCATCCTCAACCCGAAAAGGCCCCACAAGCTCATCTTTGATGATACCAGCCCAAACCAGTACTCCACCTCCACCTTGCTGGCGTCTGAGTCAGACTGGAGCTCTCTGCCCTTTACCAATCCAGCCACGGGCCCATCCATCTGGCCCATCAAGACTCACTCTCATTTCATCAGTCCATAAAACCTTAGAAAAATCAGTCTTGAGATATTTCTTGGCCCAGTCTTGACGTTTCAGCTTGTGTGTCTTGTTCAGTGGTGGTCGTCTTTCAGCCTTTCTTACCTTGGCCATGTCTCTGAGTATTGCACACCTTGTGCTTTTGGGCACTCCAGTGATGTTGCAGCTCTGAAATATGGCCAAACTGGTGGCAAGTGGCATTGTGGCAGCTGCACGCTTGACTTTTCTCAGTTCATGGGCAGTTATTTTGCGCCTTGGTTTTTCCACACGCTTCTTGCGACCCTGTTGACTATTTTGAATGAAACGCTTGATTGTTCGATGATGACGCTTCAGAAGCTTTGCAATTTTAAGAGTGCTGCATCACTCTGCAAGATATCTCACTATTTTTGACTTTTCTGAGCCTGTCAAGTCCTTCTTTTGACCCATTTTGCCAAAGGAAAGGAAGTTGCCTAATAATTATGCACACCTGATATAGGGTGTTGATGTCATTAGACCACACCCCTTCTCATTACAGAGATGCACATCACCTAATATGCTTAATTGGTAGTAGGCTTTCGAGCCTATATAGCTTGGAGTAAGACAACATGCATAAAGAGGATGATGTGGTCAAAATACTCATTTGCATAATAATTCTGCACTCCCTGTATGCCCTGGGACATATCCCCAACATCATAGGTGCCACTGATGGGACACATGTAGCCTTGGTACCCCCCGCAGGAGTGAACAGGTGTACAGAAACCGGAAGAGCTACCATTCGATGAATGTGCAGATGGTGTGTTTGGCCGACCAGTACATCTCCCATGTGAATGCCAAATTTCCTGGCTCAGTACATGATGCTTACATTCTGAGGAATAGCAGCATCCCTTATGTGATGGGGCAACTCCAGAGGCACTGTTTGTGGCTATTAGGTGAGGACAAGGACCCTATACAGTGTGAATAGTTGTCTGGGTCTGGGGTTGTCCCTAATGGTTAGTGTGTGTCTAACAGTTGTCTCTCGACATTTGCAGTTGACTCTGGCTACCCCAACCTGTCGTGGCTACTGACCCCAGTGAGGAACCCAGGACAAGGGCAGAGGAACGCTACAATGAGGCACATGCCCGAACTAAGAGGGTTATAGAGAGGACCTTCGGCCTCCTGAAGGCCAGGTTCCGGCGCCTCCATATGACAGGTGGTTCCCTATACTACTCACCAAAGAAGGTGTGCCAGATCATCGTAGCCAACTGTATGCTGCACAACTTGGCTTTGCGACTACAGGTGCCTTTTCTGCAGGAGGATTGTCCAGAAGGAGGTCTTGTGGCAGCTGTGGAGCCTGTGGACAGTGAAAAAGAGGAGGCAGAAGAAGAGGACATAGACAACAGAAACACCATGATCCAGCAATACTTCCAGTGAGACACAGTTAAGAAGACATCACTGCCTCCTACATCTGATAAAATTGTTCAACCTATCATCTGTCTGTCACATTCACCCAGTGTATGGACCCTAATTTGTCACTTTCCATTTCGATTTCACACAGTGGGTCCCACTGTGTGACCTCTGCTATGTTACCTAATGGACTAGAGCTATGTGACATAGGTATGTTGGCAATACAATGGACATTGCTATTTCACTCAGTTATTGCAAATACACATTTGTGAAAGCACAGACTGACTCCAGATTGTTTTGTGTTTCAAGGGTGTTTATTTAAGTGCTAAATAGTGGAGGGGGTTGTAAAATGGGCAGGGGTGATGGTGGAGGAATGTCCATGGTAGAGTCCAGTTATTAGTCTCACAGGTGCATTGTTCAAAGGGGCATAGGAAGTGGAGCTAGGGCAGTTTAGGGATGGACAGGGTTACAAAGTGGGACAGAAGGATGACATTCAGGGTGGTCTCATTTCTTGGCGGGGTCTTGGCATTGTTCTCTGTCTTTGTCCTGGATCTCAGGGACCGCTTGCGGAGTGCTGGTGTCGTGGTCCTGTGGCGGTGCCTCCTGTCCACTAGCGCTGGCGGAGGTGGTGGGCAGTTCATCGTCCAGGCTAGTGTCAGGGACCCCTTGTTGTACCACAGTGTCCCTCCTGGTGTTCACGAGGTCCTTCAGCACCCCTACAATGGTGCCCAGGGTGGTGTTGATGGACTTGAGTTCCTCCCTGAACCCCAAATACTGTTCCTCCAGCAGCCGCTGGGTCTCCTGAAACTTAGCCAGTACCGTTGTCATCGTCTCCTGGGAATGATGGTACGCTCCCATGATGTTGGAGAAGGCCTCATGGAGAGTGGGTTCCCTGGGCCTGTCCTCCCCCGTTGCACAGCAGACCTCCCAGTTCCCCAGTTTTCCTGGGCCTCTGTCCCCTGAACCGTGTGCCACTGCCACTGCCCCCAGGTCCCTGCTGTTCTTGGCGTGGTGGGTTAGCCTGTGTTCCCTGTAGTGGTGGACATACTGCTGCTTGACATGTTCTGGGGACAGAGGTATGGGCCCGCTGGGTGGGTGCTGTGCTGGTGTTTCCTGAGGGGGGAGGCTCTGTGGTGGCATGTGACTGTGTGAGGGGAACCGACTGTCCCGAGGTCCCAGATGTGCAGGCTGGTCATCTAGATCCAGTTGGACAGAGCTGCTGTCATCACTGTGGGCCTCTTCTGTGGGGGGAGTGGACATGTCTGGAACCTCCTTTCCAGTGACGTTGGGTAAGGGTCCTGCAGGGGTGTAAAGGCATAATTATTGCATCTGTGTGTGCCATGGTGTGCAATGGGTGGGTGACCCTGTACCCCAGTGCTTACACTCTTGTGTAGGACCTTGTGTGATAATTGTTTAGGGGTCTGTGTGAGTATCTGTAGTGGACATGCATTGGTGATGGGTGTCCATGCTTTGTTGTTGCATGCAGGGCTTGGTGTTGGGATGTGTGGTTTGTGATAGTGGAACATATGTGAGGAGTTGGAGTGATGGGGGTGAGGGCGAGGGTGGGGGTATGTGATAGCATGCAGGTAGGGTGGGGGATGAAGTAGTGAAAGATTTGACTTACCAGAGTCCATTCCTCCAGCTACTCCTGCGAGGCCCTCAGGATGCAGTATAGCCAAGACCTGCTCCTCCCATGTTGTTAGTTGTGGGGGAGAAGGTGGGGGTCCGCCGCCAGTCCTCTGAACTGCAATGTGGTATCTTGAGACCACGGAACGCACCTTCCCCCGTAGGTCGTTTCACCTCTTCCTGATGTCATCCCGTGTTCTTGGGTGCTGCCCCACTGTGTTGACCATGTCCACGATTCTGCGCCATAGCTCCATCTTCCTAGCTATGGGGGTGTGCTGCACCTGTGATCCGAATAGCTGTGGCTCTACCCGGATGATTTCCTCCACCATGACCCTGAGCTCCTCCTCAGAAAACCTGGGGTGTCTTTGCGGTGCCATGGGGTGGTGTGAGTGATGAGTGAGGTGGTGTGTGTTGTGATGTGTGGGGTGATGTTTAGGGATGGGTGTTATTTTGTGCGTGAATATGTATGAGTAATGGTGTTGTGTGCCTCTGTATGCTGATGGGGTCTTTGCTTTGCTGTCTCTCTGCTTCTTCCAAATTGTTCGTTGCAAGGGTTTGTGGGTAATGTGGGTGTGTGTTTTATATTGTATTGGGTGTGTGGGAGTGGTGTGTGTATGTGTATCAGGTGTATTTAGAATTGTCCAATGTGGTTGTGTTTTGTAAATGTGTGTGTATTTTGAGCGCTGCGGTGTGTACCGCCAATGGAATACTGCGGTTGAAAGACCGCCGCGTGGATTCGTGGGTCGTGATAGTGTGGGCGTATTCCTGTTGGCGTGACGGTTTGTGGTTTTGTTATCGCCAGTTTATCACTGACCTTTGGTGTGGCGGACTTGTGTCGGTTTCTAGATTTTGGTGGATTCTGAGCTGTGGGTCGTAATAGCTGTGGCGGGATTCCGCGGCAGTGTGTTGGCGGTCTTCTGCACGGCGGTAAGCGGGATTTACCGCCAATGTTGTAATAAGGGCCTATGTGTCCCTGCTGCTGCTGTGGTAGCTGTTGTGGAAATTTCCTTGCATGCCTGTCTGAGCAGATCTAATCTGCATCACCATTGCCTTCTCTTTCAGCTTTTATGTTTCAATTCAATTTCATGATTACAGTACTTTGCATACTGCCACACCTCATCAATCGGCTTTGCTTGCCAGCAAATCAAATGTCTCTTAATCATCTGGCTAATTTCAGGTTTCAATCCTTCCACAAATCGGAACACAAAATGAATTATGTCCTTCACCTCAATTGTTTCTGTACCAATGTAAACAATCTCTCATAGTACACATGTATTGATTCCTTTGCTTCCTGAGCCGTCCTGTCAATTCTCTGCCAAGCAATGTTCTTGGGCGAAATTCTTGCTTTAAAAAATTCAGTCACCTTCTAGTAATATTTCATTACCTCGGGAGATGGTGCACCTGTAATTTTATCACTCTGGTTCTCTTGTTGGCCAATCTATACTCCTCTTACACTCTATCCACAGATCAGCTGGGACTACTATATCTAATAAAGTGTTCAAATGCTCCCACAGGCACTTCACAAGTTTTACAAACCTATTTGTTTGCTGGTACCATTCTATTGACTTCTCCCTCGATTTTGGATAATCATTTGCAAATGACAGAATATCACTTCTGCTCCAAGGAACATGAACACAATTCCCTTCTGGAATCTCTCTCATTGGTTACATTTTCACTGGATCCTGGCCTCGCTGCACATTTGCAGTCATCTCCACAGAGTCCCTTTTCCTTTTGTCTCTTTTCTTTACCCATCTGCCTTACCATTGTCTAATGCTTACTGAGTCTGGGCACTTTGAAGTAATTCCCTATGGTGTACTTTCATTCCGGCAGATCTCACGTGTTCAAAATCTTTAGTCTCAAAATCTAATCTTTAACTCGTTTTCAAATGTTTCATTTTCTCTATTTCTATGCCGTACTTCTCTGCCAGATCTGCTAGCTTCTGATGCACATTGCTCACTTCCCTTGTAATCTTCGGGCACTGATATCTTAACTCTGCTTCTGTGTAGGATTCTAACTTGTTCACACCAATAGTTTCAATGAGCTCACCCGCTTCCATGCTTAGCCTAGTGTAATTCAAATACTCCTCTCCCTTAGGAATACTATGCGGGGTATTCAGCTTGTCTAACTATTCAGTCAACTGTTGAGCAGTCAAACCTTGCAACAATACATTGCTAGCTTGTACAGTGGCACCTGCTGCGCAACTGCATTTGGGGTCTGTGGTGTCAGTAATTGCAGGCTCTGGGTAATGTTTGACCCTATCGTAGTATCTGTAAGTATTCCGAATAGACGAAGGTCTAACAGCGATCTCGATCTGCCAAAAGTCTGTCCCACAGGAGAAACTACTCAAGTGTTCTCGTTATGTCCTCCCCTCATTCAATTCTGTGTCATGACATCCTGTTCAACTACACTAGGTTTCTTTTGTGCAAATAAGGGTAGGGCTGGACCAACAGTAATAGGTAGTGATATAGCATCTGGGGTTGGTCTGGTACATAAGTTCTGTGGGAGAGTAACTCCCATGTTCTAATTCATTATTGAAGATGTATCTGACTGTGTCCCTGTTACTGGACTGAATTTCGGCATGACTTGTGGCTGCACTTGGGGCAATAAAAGTGGCGTTGATTCTGTCTGAACCAACATCGGTCTCTGGAAAACCTGTTCCGTAGGCACCACTAAGTTTGTAGTCATTTCCATAATGGGTACATCAGGGTAGATTCTCTGAACCTGTGGAGGTTGCACTTGATTTTGTACCACTGGAGTAGTAGGCGCGTTAAGACTACTCTGCATTGGACTCTGTGTCAGGCCAGTATTAGCCTTCACTGGACTCACTGTCCCATTAACCTGTATCGGAGATGAAGGATCAGCACTGGTGCTCGGACCACTCTCATGTGCTGTATATGGTGGTGGACAATTTCTCAGTAACTGTAAAATATATTCATCATCATCTGATTCTTCCTCCACTATTGAAGACTTTCTAGCCTCTCTATTCTCTGAAGGGCTTCTGTTAGTCTTTCTAGTAGCTTTCCTTCCTTCTTTCTCAGTCTCTTGTGTAATTGTTGGAAATAGCTTAATTCCATGCAAAGTCTTGTTTCTCTCAATTCTTCAAGCGCTGTCCCACCTAGCCTCTGTTAATGTCTTTTCTGCCTTTCTCATTCTCCTTTCGAATTTCTGTTGCTGTCTGGCTACTAGCTCCCAGATCGCTTATGCCTCAAACTGTGCTGCTCTCTGAAGTGCTTTGATTCATATAGCACCGTCCTTAAATGCTGTAAAACCCTCAAATTGAACGATCCATCTGGGGGAAATGCTAAGTTTCCATCTTTCTCTGTGACTTTGCACCACTGCTTTAACCAAAGACATGGCGCAACACCCTTCTCTTCCATTACAATGTAAGCTGGTGTACCTTCTGACAGTGTAGCCTCGCCTATACTCGTTGTAATGTACGTATCTCCTCTTAAAGCACTTTTTAAAGCTTTGAAAAATGTCATCTCTTCGACCTTTGTTATTTAAAAATCAAATCAGGAAGTGACTTTTAATCCCAGAATTCTCTTCATCCACCTTCTCAACCAATTGCGTTTCACAGATGGCTGCCAATCCCTGCGCGACCCTTCTCACTAACTGACCTATCCCAGCGCGGCTCAAAAGATGTCACACTCACACATACTGCGTCTGACAAAGTCTCACAGCTTGTCCTCTCAAACTTCGATTCACACAAAACTAATGCAAAAATTGTGAGCATTAATTAAAAACCAAAAACCAAATCTACTGGTTTACTACCGGAAAGGTAACACAATCACTTCACAAACTTTACGGATTTTTCACTGACGGCTCTTCCTGCTCTTACAGCTACTTCTTCTTTCTCTGCTTCCCTGATTTGCAAGCAAAATTCGACCCGCAAATGTTACTCTCAACTGATCAGTGGGTCTGTCCTGGTGCACATAGGACTCACCAGATCCCAGTCGAAATCTTCTTTCACTCACTTTGACTCACACTCTGACTTGTCGGCCATGCCCGATCGACCTATTAAACCAGACAAATTACAACATAAAACCAAGTGTCTCATACACTTTTCAATATACTCCGGAGTCTTAGACCACGCAAGGTCTGTACATCAACAACCACGTGGATAATTTTTTAACACAAAGCGCCACACACGTGAAGTTCTACAACTTCCCTACTCTCACACTGCGGAGTACGCACACTGCCTCTACAACTTCATTTAGAGTACGCAAACTCCCCAGGCCCTCATAAACCTCACAATTCACCTGCGATTTGCTTAAGCCGTGCAAACGCAAAACCTACTTGATTCACACTATCACTAGAACGCAGAGAACACCCTCAAACAACCATTAGTGGGCTCCAAGATTCTGGGAAAGTCATTTCAGGACTTAAGGGAACATTTTCTCTCCAATTTGTATCATTTAAAAAAATAAATCCAAACCCCTTACCGGGTCTCTATAATGGGCTCTTAAGGAGACAAACCATAAGTCTGCTACCTAGTCTGTTAGCGCATCAGACCTTATTAAGTAAACTTACAAGGGGATGCGAATAGGTTGATGAACCTTTTGACTCGCATTTAAGATGTTCCCACCATAGATTCAGTACATGCAGATCAATAATCAATAATTAATCAATACATCAATAACCAATAGCATTAGTAATCAATTGGCGTCAGTAATTATTACACACCATGATCTTTCAGTCATGAATTACCACACCCTTTAGTAAAAGTTAGAATATTTATTTCCCTTTATTAACAATGCTAATGTCACGTGGGATAATCTCAAAATCAAATGATAAACATACAGAAACATCACTGGCTGTCCAAACCTGTGAAAGAAATGCAATTTAATCAAAGCTTAAACAGTTACACAAAAGTTACGGTGAAAATTAAGAACAAGAACAATTGGGCAAACTATATCACGTACATTTATATTCAGCAAAGGAAAGACATCTACTGTTACTCCCTGTAGGAGGCAGGACTGGCTTGTAGTGAGTACCAAGGGGTACTTGCACCTTGCACCAGGCCCAGTTATCCCTTATTAGTGTATAGGGTGTCTAGCAGCTTAGGCTGATAGATAATGGTAGCTTAGCAGAGCAGCTTAGGCTGAACTAGGAGACGTGTGAAGCTACTACAGTACCACTTAGTGTCATATGCACAATATCATAAGAAAACACAATACACAGTTATACTAAAAATAAAGGTACTTTATTTTTATGACAATATGCCAAAGTTTCTTAGAGTGTACCCTCAGTGAGAGGATAGGAAATATACACAAGATATATATACACAATAGCAAAAATATGCAGTATAGTCTTAGAAAACAGTGCAAACAATGTATAGTTACAATAGGATGCAATGGGGAAACATAGGGATAGGGGCAACACAAACCATATATTCCAAAAGTGGAATGCGAACCACGAATGGACCCCAAACCTATGTGACCTTGTAGAGGGTCGCTGGGACTATTAGAAAATAGTGAGAGTTAGAAAAATAACCCTCCCCAAGACCCTGAAAAGTGAGTGCAAAGTGCACTAAAGTTCCCCTAAGGACAAAGAAGTCGTGTTAGAGGAATAATGCAGGAAAGACACAAACCAACAATGCAGCAACTGTGGATTTCCAATCTAGGGTACCTGTGGAACAAGGGGACCAAGTCCAAAAGTCACAAGCAAGTCGGAGATGGGCAGATGCCCAGGAAATGCCAGCTGCGGGTGCAAAGAACCTTCGACTGGAGAGAAGAAGCTGAGGTTTCTGCAGGAACGAAAAGGGCTAGAGACTTCCCCTTTGGTGGACGGATCCCTCTCGCCGTGGAGAGTCGTGTAGAAGTGTTTTCCCGTCGAAAAAAACGCCAACAAGCCTTGCTAGCTGCAAATCGTGCGGTTAGCGTTTTTGGACGCTGCTGTGGCCCTGGAGGGACCAGGAGGTCGCAAATTGGACCAGGAGAGAGAAGGGACGTCGTGCAAGACAAGGAGCTCTCTCAGCAGCAGGTAGCACCCGGAGAAGTGCCAGAAACAGGCACTACGAGGATGCGTGAAATGGTGCTCACCCGAAGTCGCACAAAGGAGTCCCACGTCGCCGGAGACCAACTTAGAAAGTCGTGCAATGCAGGTTAGAGTGCCGTGGACCCAGGCTTGGCTGTGCACAAAGGATTTCCGCCGGAAGTGCACAGGGGCCGGAGTAGCTGCAAAAGTCGCGGTTCCCAGCAATGCAGCCCAGCGAGGTGAGGCAAGGACTTACCTCCACCAAACTTGGACTGAAGAGTCACTGGACTGTGGGGGTCTCTTGGACAGAGTCGCTGGATTCGAGGGACCTCGCTCGTTGTGCTGAGAGGAGACCCAAGGGACCGGTAATGCAGCTTTTTGGTGCCTGCGGTTGCAGGGGGAAGATTCCGTCGACCCACGGGAGATTTCTTCGGAGCTTCTGGTGCAGAGAGGAGGCAGACTACCCCCACAGCATGCACAAGCAGGAAAACAGTCGAGAAGGCGGCAGGATCAGCGTTACAGAGTTGCAGTAGTCGTCTTTGCTACTATGTTGCAGGTTTGCAGGCTTCCAGCGCGGTCAGCAGTCGATTCCTTGGCAGAAGGTGAAGAGAGAGATGCAGAGGAACTCGGATGAGCTCTTGCATTCGTTATCTAAAGTTTCCCCAGAGACAGAGACCCTAAATAGCCAGAAAAGAGGGTTTGGCTACCTAGGAGAGAGGATAGGCTACTAACACCTGAAGGAGCCTATCAGCAGGAGTCTCTGACGTCACCTGGTGGCACTGGCCACTCAGAGCAGTCCAGTGTGCCAGCAGCACCTCTGTTTCCAAGATGGCAGAGGTCTGGAGCACACTGGAGGAGCTCTGGACACCTCCCAGGGGAGGTGCAGGTCAGGGGAGTGGTCACTCCCCTTTCCTTTGTCCAGTTTCGCGCCAGAGCAGAGCTAAGGGGTCCCCTGAACCGGTGTAGACTGGCTTATGCAGAATTGGGCACATCTGTGCCCAACAAAGCATTTCCAGAGGCTGGGGGAGGCTACTCCTCCCCTGCCTTCACACCATTTTCCAAAGGGAGAGGGTGTCACACCCTCTCTCAGAGGAAGTTCTTTGTTCTGCCATCCTGGGCCAGGCCTGGCTGGACCCCAGGAGGGCAGATGCCTGTCTGAGGGGTTGGCAGCAGCAGCAGCTGCAGTGAAACCCCAGGAAGGGCAGTTTGGCAGTACCAGGGTCTGTGCTACAGACCACTGGGATCATGGGATTGTGCCAACTATGCCAGGATGGCATAGAGGGGGCAATTCCATGATCATAGACATGTTACATGGCCATATTCGGAGTTACCATTGTGAAGCTACATATAGGTAGTGACCTATATGTAGTGCACGCGTGTAATGGTGTCCCCGCACTCACAAAGTTCAGGGAATTGGCTCTGAACAATGTGGGGGCACCTTGGCTAGTGCCAGGGTGCCCTCACACTAAGTAACTTTGCACCTAACCTTTACCAGGTAAAGGTTAGACATATAGGTGACTTATAAGTTACTTAAGTGCAGTGTAAAATGGCTGTGAATAACGTGGACGTTATTTCACTCAGGCTGCAGTGGCAGGCCTGTGTAAGAATTGTCAGAGCTCCCTATGGGTGGCAAAAGAAATGCTGCAGCCCATAGGGATCTCCTGGAACCCCAATACCCTGGGTACCTCAGTACCATATACTAGGGAATTATAAGGGTGTTCCAGTAAGCCAATGTAAATTGGTAAAAATAGTCACTAGCCTGTCAGTGACAATTTGGAAAGAAATGAGAGAGCATAACCACTGAGGTTCTGATTAGCAGAGCCTCAGTGAGACAGTTAGTCACTACACAGGTAACACATTCAGGCACACTTATGAGCACTGGGGCCCTGGGTTACCAGGGTCCCAGTGACACATACAACTAAAACAACATATATACAGTGAAAAATGGGGGTAACATGCCAGGCAAGATAGTACTTTCCTACACAACCCCCCCCCAAACGAAGGACAATAAGACTAGCCATGACCTGATGAGTCTTCATTGTCTAAGTGGAAATATCTGGAGAGTCCATCTGCATTGGAGTGGCTACTCCCAGGTCTATGTTCCACTGTATAGTCCATTCCCTGTAGGGATATGGACCACCTCAACAATTTTGGATTTTCACCTTTCATTTGTTTTAGCCAAAGTAGAGGTTTGTGGTCTGTCTGAACAATGAAGTGAGTGCCAAACAGGTATGGCCTCAACTTCTTCAGAGCCCAGACCACAGCAAAGGCCTCCCTCTCAATGGCAGACCAACGCTTTTCTCTAGGGGTCAACCTCCTACTAATAAAAGCAACAGGTTGATCCTGGCCCTCAGAATTAAGTTGTGATAGGACTGCCCCTACTCCTAATTCAGATGCATCAGTTTGGACATAGAATTTTTTAGAGTAACAAGGGCTTTTCAGGACAGGTGCAGAGCACATGGCCTGCTTCAGCTCCTCAAAAGCTTTCTGACAGTTTGCTGTCCATAATACCTTTTTAGGCATCTTTTTGGAAGTGAGGTCATTAAGAGGGGCTGCAATGGAGCCATAGTTCTTAATGAACCTCCTGTAATACCCAGTGAGGCCTAGGAAGGCTCTCACCTGAGTCTGTGTAGTAGGGGGAACCCAATCAATAATTGTTTGGATTTTCCCCTGTAGTGGTGCAATCTGTTCCCCACCAACAAGGTGTCCCAGATAAACCACCTTACCCTGCCCTATCTGGCACTTTGAAGCCTTGATAGTGAGGCCTGCCTTTTGCAGGGCCTCCAAAACTTTCCATAGGTGGACCAGGTGATCATCCCAGCTGGAGCTAAAGACAGCTATATCGTCCAAATATGCTGCACTGAAAGCTTCCAGCCCTTGCAGGACTGTGTTCACCAACCTCTGAAACGTGGCAGGTGCATTTTTCAAACCAAAAGGCATTACAGTAAACTGGTAATGTCCTCCAATGGTTGAAAATGCAGTCTTAGGTTTAGCATCTTCTGACAATTTGATCTGCCAATACCCTGCAGTCAAATCAAAAGTGCTTAGATACTTGGCAGATGCCAGTGTATCTATGAGCTCATCTGCCCTGGGTATAGGGTGAGCATCAGTTTTGGTTACCAAGTTGAGACCTCTATAGTCTACACAAAACCGCATTTCCTTCTTTCCATCTTTGGAATGGGGTTTTGGTACCAGTACCACAGGAGAAGCCCATGGACTGTCAGAGTGCTCAACCACTCCTAGTTCTAACATTTTCTGGACCTCTTGCTTTATGCAGTCCCTGACATGGTCAGGCTGCCTATAGATCTTACTTTTGACAGGCAAGCTGTCTCCAGTATCTATAGTGTGCTCACACCAAGAAGTGGTACCTGGCACAGTAGAGAAGAGTTCAGAGAATTGATCTAGGAGATGTATGCAATTGTCTTTCTGCTCAGCAGTAAGACAATCAGCCCAAACTACACCTTCCACAAGAGCATCTTGTTCTGTGGAAGAGAAGAGATCAGGTAGAGGATCACTGTCTTCTTCCTGTCCCTCATCAGTTGCCATGAGCAGGGTGAGATCAGCCCTGTCATAGTAGGGTTTCAGGCGGTTTACATGGAGTACCCTAAGGGGACTCCTTGCAGTGCCTAAGTCAACTAAATAGGTGACTTCTCCCTTCTTTTCAACAAATGTGTGGGGTCCACTCCATTTATCTTGGAGTGCTCTTGGGGCCACAGGCTCCAAGACCCACACTTTCTGCCCTGGTTGGTACTGAACCAAAACAGCCTTCTGATCATGCCATTGCTTCTGGAGCTCTTGGCTGGCCTGAAGGTTTTTACTGGCCTTTTTCATGTATTCAGCCATCCTTGATCTGAGGCCAAGTACATAATCCACAATATCCTGCTTAGGAGCTTTTAAAGGTTGTTCCCAACCCTCCTTTACAAGTGTGAGTGGACCCCTAACAGGGTGTCCAAAACGAAGTTCAAAGGGGCTGAAGCCCACTCCTTTCTGGGGTACCTCCCTGTAGGCAAAAAGGAGGCATGGTAGAAGGATATCCCATCTCCTGCGGAGTTTTTCAGGGAGACCCATAATCATGCCTTTGAGAGTTTTGTTAAATCTCTCCACCAGTCCATTTGTTTGTGGATGATAGGGTGTTGTGAACTTATAAGTTACACCACACTCCTTCCACATGGCCTTTAAGTATGCAGACATGAAATTGCTTCCCCTGTCTGATACTACTTCCTTTGGGAAGCCCACCCTGGAAAATATTCCCAGGAGGGCCTTTGCCACTGCAGGTGCTGTAGTGGTCCTTAAAGGAATAGCTTCAGGATATCTTGTGGCATGGTCCACTACCACCAAGATAAATCTATTGCCTGAAGCAGTAGGAGGGTCAAGGGGGCCAACTATGTCAACCCCTACCCTTTCAAAGGGAACCCCAACCACAGGCAGTGGAATAAGGGGTGCCTTTGGGGTGCCACCTGTCTTGCCACTGGCTTGACAGGTTTCACAGGACTTACAAAATTCCTTTGTGTCCTCAGACATTCAAGGCCAATGAAACAGGGGAACAAGCCTGTCCCAAGTTTTCATTTGTCCTAGATGCCAAGCTAGGGGAATGTCATGTGCCAGGGTTAGGAGGAACTTTCTGTAATCCTGAGGAATCACTAATCTCCTGCCAGCTCCAGGTTTAGGATCCCTATGCTCAGTGTACAAGAGGTTGTCCTCCCAGTAAACTCTGTGAGAGTCACTGACATCCCCATTAGCCTGTTTGACAGCTTGCTGTCTGATACCCTCTAATGTGGGACAGGTTTGCTGTGCCACACTCAGCTCCTCCCTGGCAGGCCCCCCTTCACCCAAAAGCTCAGCAGTGTCTGCTTCCAGCTCCTCTGGTGTAGGTTCTGCACAGGGAGGGAATTCTTCTTCCTCAGAAGTTGAATCCACTGTAGAGGGAGGGATAGTAGAAAGTGGTTTGCTTCTACTAGCCCTAGCTTTAGGGAGCACTTGGTCCATTGTTCCAGGATCCAATTTTCCCTGTCCTTTTTGCTTTTTGGCCTGAGCCCTTGTCAAAGCAAAAATATGCCCTGGGATGCCCAGCATTGCTGCATGGGCCTCCAACTCCACATCTGACCAAGCTGATGTCTCCAAATCATTCCCTAATAGACAGTATACAGGTAAATCTGAAGCTACCACAACTTTCTTTGGACCAGTAACCCCCCCCCCCAGTTGAGATTAACAACAGCCATGGGGTGGCTAAGTGTGTTGTTGTGAGCATCGGTTACTTGGTACTGGTGACCAAGTAGGTGTTGTTCAGGGTGGACCAGTTTCTCTATGACCATAGTCACACTGGCACCAGTGTCCCTGTAGGCCTGAACCTCAACACCATTTATTAGGGGTAGCTGCTTGTACTTATCCATATTAAGGGGACAAGCAACTAAGGTGGCTAAATCAATAGCCCCCTCAGAGACTAACACAGCCTCTGTGGCCTCCCTAACAAGGCCAACCCCAACTAAGTTACCAATAGTGAGCCCAGCTACTCCCTTGGATTGGTTATTAGTAGGTTTGCTCCCACCACCACTGCTATTAGTAGGGACACTAGGGGTAGCAGTAGGGGTTGTAGTGGTAGGAGGCTTGGTGCCTTTCTTTGGGCAACTGGGATCTGTTGTCCAATGGCCTTTTATTTTACATAAATAGCACCATGGTTTCTTTTCCTTGTTCTGATTAAAAGAGGATTTGGGCCCACCACCCCCACCAGAGTGTTTTTGTGGGCCTGATGAAGACTCATTTTTAGATTTGTCCCCACCCTTGTCAGAAGACTTACCATCCTTCTTTTTGTTGCCATCTTTGTCACCCCCTGTATGAACTTTTCTGTTCACCCTTGTTCTGACCCATTTGTCTGCCTTCTTTCCCAATTCTTGGGGAGAGGTCAGATCAGAGTCCACCAAGTACTGGTGCAACAAATCAGACACACAATTATTAAGAATATGCTCTCTCAGGATCAAGTTATACAGGCTGTCATAATCAGTAACTTTACTGCCATGTAACCACCCCTCCAAGGCCTTCACTGAATGGTCAATGAAATCAACCCAGTCTTGTGAAGACTCCTTTTTGGTCTCTCTGAACTTTATCCTGTATTGTTCAGTGGTTAAGCCATAACCATCCAGGAGTGCATTCTTAAGAACTTGGAAATTATTAGCATCATTTTCTTTCACAGTAAGGAGCCTATCCCTACCTTTTCCACTAAATGATAGCCATAGGATAGCAGCCCACTGCCTTTGAGGGACATCCTGTACAACACAGGCCCTCTCAAGTGCAGCAAACCACTTGTTAATGTCATCCCCCTCCTTATAAGGGGGAACTATCTTGTGCAGATTCCTGGAATCATGCTCTTGTGCAGGATGACTATGGGGAATACTGCTGCTGCCACCATGGGTTTCTAAACCCAGTTTCTGTCTCTCCTTCTCTACTTCTAAAGTCTGTCTATCCAAATCCAGCTGTTGATTCTTGAGCTTCAGTCTGGTTTGTTCCACTCTCAATCTATTGAGCTCCCTTTCTAACAATCTGTCATCAGGGTGGGTGGGAGGGACATGCCTTGAAACTGAAGTATGGTGAGAATGGACAGAAGGAGACCTGTCCCTTACAGAAGCCACCCTAACAGCTTGGCTAACAGAAACATCACTACCAGTATGGTGAGAATAAATGATTTTGCTATGATGTGAGACAACACTATTTATATGGTGTGGCTCATCATCATTACCAACTATGCTAGACTGTCTAGTAATGGGCAGGCTAGGAAGTTTCTTTCCAGAATCTTTTCCTGGGGGAGTCCCTGGATCAGATTGAGAACCATTAGCTACTTTTTCAACAGATGGGGCACTTCTAGCCTTATCCTGTTCTCTAAGCATGTTAAGTAACAGTTCCAAGGAAGGATTCTTCCCTACACTCAAACCTCTCTCTACACAGAGACTCCTTGCTCCTTTCCAGCTAAGGTGGTCATATGCAAGTTTGGACAGATCAACATTTTGGCCTGTGCCAGACATTTTTTTTAGAGAGAGTTAAAGTGATAGTAAAAGATAATAACGTTTGTCAGAGCTTTTAGAAAGACAGAAAAAAAACTTTTAAAACTTTTTAGAACTTTTTAGAAAGTTAGAAGTACTTTTCAGCACTTAGAAAAGAGTAAAAAGAGGAAATGCAAAACTTTTTGGCTATGTGTATATACACTGACCTTGTTTTGTATATTTTTCTCTTATGAAAAGTACAATGACAAGAGTGGTAAGTAGTCTCAAAGCACTTATCCCACCGCTGCACAACCAATGTAGGAGGCTGGACTGGCTTGTAGTGAGTACCAAGGGGTACTTGCACCTTGCACCAGGCCCAGTTATCCCTTATTAGTGTATAGGGTGTCTAGCAGCTTAGGCTGATAGATAATGGTAGCTTAGCAGAGCAGCTTAGGCTGAACTAGGAGACGTGTGAAGCTACTACAGTACCACTTAGTGTCATATGCACAATATCATAAGAAAACACAATACACAGTTATACTAAAAATAAAGGTACTTTATTTTTATGACAATATGCCAAAGTTTCTTAGAGTGTACCCTCAGTGAGAGGATAGGAAATATACACAAGATATATATACACAATAGCAAAAATATGCAGTATAGTCTTAGAAAACAGTGCAAACAATGTATAGTTACAATAGGATGCAATGGGGAAACATAGGGATAGGGGCAACACAAACCATATACTCCAAAAGTGGAATGCGAACCACGAATGGACCCCAAACCTATGTGACCTTGTAGAGGGTCGCTGGGACTATTAGAAAATAGTGAGAGTTAGAAAAATAACCCTCCCCAAGACCCTGAAAAGTGAGTGCGAAGTGCACTAAAGTTCCCCTAAGGACAAAGAAGTCGTGTTAGAGGAATAATGCAGGAAAGACACAAACCAACAATGCAGCAACTGTGGATTTCCAATCTAGGGTACCTGTGGAACAGGGGGACCAAGTCCAAAAGTCACAAGCAAGTCGGAGATGGGCAGATGCCCAGGAAATGCCAGCTGCGGGTGCAAAGAAGCTTCGACTGGACAGAAGAAGCTGAGGTTTCTGCAGGAACAAAAAGGGCTAGAGACTTCCCCTTTAGTGGACGGATCCCTCTCGCCGTGGAGAGTCGTGCAGAAGTGTTTTCCCGTCGAAAAAACTGCCAACAAGCCTTGCTAGCTGCAAATCGTGCGGTTAGCGTTTTTGGACGCTGCTGTGGCCCTGGAGGGACCAGGAGGTCGCAAATTGGACCAGGAGAGAGAGGGGACATCGAGCAAGACAAGGAGCCCTCTCAGCAGCAGGTAGCACCCGGAGAAGTGCCAGAAACAGGCACTACAAGGATGCGTGAAACGGTGCTCACCCGAAGTCGCACAAAGGAGTCCCACGTCGCCGGAGACCAACTTAGAAAGTCGTGCAATGCAGGTTAGAGTGCCGTGGACCCAGGCTTGGCTGTGCACAAAGGATTTCCGCCGGAAGTGCACAGGGGCCGGAGTAGCTGCAAAAGTCGCGGTTCCCAGCAATGCAGCCCAGCGAGGTGAGGCAAGGACTTACCTCCACCAAACTTGGACTGAAGAGTCACTGGACTGTGGGGGTCTCTTGGACAGAGTCGCTGGATTCGAGGGACCTCGCTCGTCGTGCTGAGAGGAGACCCAAGGGACCGGTAATGCAGCTTTTTGGTGCCTGCGGTTGCAGGGGGAAGATTCCGTCGACCCACGGGAGATTTCTTCGGAGCTTCTGCTGCAGAGAGGAGGCAGACTACCCCCACAGCATGCACAAGCAGGAAAACAGTTGAGAAGGCGGCAGGATCAGCGTTACAGAGTTGCAGTAGTCGTCTTTGCTACTATGTTGCAGGTTTGCAGGCTTCCAGCGCGGTCAGCAGTCGATTCCTTGGCAGAAGGTGAAGAGAGAGATGCAGAGGAACTCGGATGAGCTCTTGCATTCGTTATCTAAAGTTTCCCCAGAGACAGAGACCCTAAATAGCCAGAAAAGAGGGTTTGGCTACCTAGGAGAGAGGATAGGCTACTAACACCTGAAGGAGCCTATCAGCAGGAGTCTCTGACGTCACCTGGTGGCACTGGCCACTCAGAGCAGTCCAGTGTGCCAGCAGCACCTCTGTTTCCAAGATGGCAGAGGTCTGGAGCACACTGGAGGAGCTCTGGACATCTCCCAGGGGAGGTGCAGGGCAGGGGAGTGGTCACTCCCCTTTCCTTTGTCCAGTTTCGCGCCAGAGCAGGGCTAAGGGGTCCCCTGAACCGGTGTAGACTGGCTTATGCAGAATTGGGCACATCTGTGCCCAACAAAGCATTTCCAGAGGCTGGGGGAGGCTACTCCTCCCCTGCCTTCACACCATTTTCCAAAGGGAGAGGGTGTCACACCCTCTCTCAGAGGAAGTTCTTTGTTCTGCCATCCTGGGCCAGGCCTGGCTGGACCCCAGGAGGGCAGATGCCTGTCTGAGGGGTTGGCAGCAGCAGCAGCTGCAGTGAAACCCCAGGAAGGGCAGTTTGGCAGTACCAGGGTCTGTGCTACAGACCACTGGGATCATGGGATTGTGCCAACTATGCCAGGATGGCATAGAGGGGGCAATTCCATGATCATAGACATGTTACATGGCCATATTCGGAGTTACCATTGTGAAGCTACATATAGGTAGTGACCTACATGTAGTGCACGCGTGTAATGGTGTCCCCGCACTCACAAAGTTCAGGGAATTGGCTCTGAACAATGTGGGGGCACCTTGGCTAGTGCCAGGGTGCCCTCACACTAAGTAACTTTGCACCTAACCTTTACCAGGTAAAGGTTAGACATATAGGTGACTTATAAGTTACTTAAGTGCAGTGTAAAATGGCTGTGAAATAACGTGGACGTTATTTCACTCAGGCTGCAGTGGCAGGCCTGTGTAAGAATTGTCAGAGCTCCCTATGGGTGGCAAAAGAAATGCTGCAGCCCATAGGGATCTCCTGGAACCCCAATACCCTGGGTACCTCAGTACCATATACTAGGGAATTATAAGGGTGTTCCAGTAAGCCAATGTAAATTGGTAAAAATAGTCACTAGCCTGTCAGTGACAATTTGGAAAGAAATGAGAGAGCATAACCACTGAGGTTCTGATTAGCAGAGCCTCAGTGAGACAGTTAGTCACTACACAGGTAACACATTCAGGCACACTTATGAGCACTGGGGCCCTGGGTTACCAGGGTCCCAGTGACACATACAACTAAAACAACATATATACAGTGAAAAATGGGGGTAACATGCCAGGCAAGATGGTACTTTCCTACACTCCCTATAGCGAATTTTCATTAGTGAGGATCCTTATCCAACACCAGATTAGCATTAGTATGTTGGGTTTCATGCAAAACATTTAAATCAACACAAATTTAGAAAACATCTAACTATGGCTCTATCAAAATAGTGCGGTTGGTACCTAGAAAGAAAAAGCAAATAGGCATACCAAAACACATGTGTAACAGTATACCTCTCCTCAAGTGGATCGGTAAGCTAAGATAGTCTTTGTCATCAGGACATCAGTTTGGTTAGCAAGGCATCAGGATTCAGCATCAAAGTTCAGAATACGCAAAGTCTTTAAGCATGTCCCTAGACACTCAGTGGAATAATGGTCTTTCGGCAAGAAAAAAAATGGGCAAATGCGCAATGGCAACTACTTCTCAGTGCAGTCCGGCTAAGTTAGATTTCCTAAAATCACTTCCCAAGTCCCTATTGGTCAAGCGATCGCATGTTCACAGTGCATCCAATAAAACTAAAATATCAAATTCATGATTTCTACTAGTACTCGGTTCACATGTCGCTGATTGGCTTCTCTTGTAATGTCCTCATCGTCCGGCTCGTCAGGTAACAATATTGTTGCAGCTTGTACTCCAGTAAGTGTCTCTATTGTTCTCCTCCTGAGAAAGTCAGTCTTACACACTTTACACTTATATTGTTCCAATCAGCAAGAACAGCATCTTCTAGCAAGCAGTTCTCATGAGAAAGACTTCTAGCTACAAGCACATTTGGTCAGCACAGTGGAAAATTACAATTTTAATCCTCTAAGCAGACATTTTATTAATTGGTGTAGAAATACAGCTTGACATGAGGCCGTGCAACTAGGCCACGACCTCCGCTAAGTTAAGGCCTACAATTAATAAAGCTAATACATAATGCATAGCCCTTAATATGATATATTACTACATTAATCAAATATAAGCTCCATGTTTCATATTAATAAGCTATCAATAAGTACACTTCATGAACATTAGAGCCACTAACGTGGACACAATTTTTAATGCGTGCATTATTTTTCTCTATAGTAATACATTTTCTACGCAAATCCATTACTCGGAATACATGAATATTCATTAATATTTTTATTAGAACATCTGCTTCAGCACAAGCATCCATACATGCATACACTCACAAGCATCCATACACACATTCACCTAAACATTCATACACGCAATCACTTCATCATTCATACACACACTCACTTCAACATTCATACATGCAATCACTTCAACATTCATACACGCACTCACTTCAACCTTCATACATGCAATTAACCATGCATACACACATACATTCACACATGCATACACACACCCATGCACACACCCACACAAACACCCATACATACACACATACATGCACACATGCAGACAACACCCACTCACGCACACACAACCCCCCCCCCCACCCTTCCACACCCCCCGTCCGGCGAGGAGGTTGTCTGGCAGGGAACGGGTGCTTCCACTGACTGCCAGCATAACTACTGCAGGATTCCGCCTAAAATGTGTCAGAAATCCTGCAGTATTCCTAATATGGTGGTCGGTCGACTGCGAGGACTGGCGGTCTTCTAGTGCCCTTGGCTTTGGCGATCTTCTGAAAGGACCGCCAAAGTCATAAAGAGGGCCATAGTATATAAATCACAGGAACCTTGCTACACCTTTCAATTGTTTTGTTGCAAATATAGAACGTTGAAAAGTGCACAGAATTTTCACGTCTACGTATTCTCTACAAGAAGGTCAGATTTCAGGTCGGCAATAAGAAACTGTTGGTCCAATTTGGCGCAGGAGGCTAAAGTTGTGGTGAAGGTGGGATGAAAATGTTGTTGGTGAAACTGCAGAAAGTACTGATCATGCAATGGTGCTTGAGAGACTGAAAACAGAAGCATATAGAACGGTCTGATTAAATATTTACTGGATGTGCCCTGCGAGGGAATAGAGCGGTGCTCGCTAACAGTGGGCTTGAAGGTAGAGAGCTCACACTCTGTATGAAGCGTTCATACAGTCTGTCTACAAACGGAATGGTTAATATTCTTTGCTCTCCATCTGCTGCTGTGTTTTATTGCAAAGCCCGAAGCAGAGGGAACCCGTGAAGATGTTGAGGAGAACAAAAATCAATATGGGAACAATCAAATGTATGTATAAAACTGTTTTAAAGTGTGGATTATACAGTCACTTGTGCAAATTAAATTCCACTTTTAAAAGGCTGGTGGAATGGACAACTGAAAGATGATACTTTATAGAGTATAAACTGTTATTCAAGTAAACAAGTAAACATAAAACAACGCAAGACCACCAAAGAATCAAAGCAACATGAAATAAAATAAGTTCTCCAGTAATCCATATATATTATTACCTTATACCAATGTAAACAAAACATATATATTATTATATTATGTACATGATCAGGCCGTTATCATGGCTATTGAGCATCTACCATGAACATGTGGTCTACAAAAGATAAAGGACAAATACAAGAATTAAGAAATGAAGCAAAGTTGAAGAACTATTTATGAAACTATTAATATTGCACCCTAATGGCATTAAGCAGACAAAAATAATTCAGGCACGTGATGTATTCTGACCTTGTCAGATTTTAGTGGATGGCAAGAAAGAACTGTTTACAAAATCCCTCGGAAATCTTTGGTAGAATGTTACAAAAGTAACACATTTTCACTGAAAAAAACAACATGAGAATTAAAACCAAGAATGAATATTAAAATAATCTAAAAAAACGGATCTCTAAAAATAAACCTGTGATTGAACAAGATGGTGGTGGGGGGAAGGGAGCACCTAATGGAGCTCTACAGCCTGAACACAGATATTGAGGCCTCTCCAAACCACCTGTAGCCCGCTCCCACTTTCTCTAGCTTACCAGGAGGAATGAGGAGTCTCCTTTCGGGAAATCAGCTCCCAGGGTCTGCTTGGGATGCTACATGACAGGTTTGGCCAGACTGTGCTACATTTCTACTTCTCTCTGTGATCCTCTGCTCTTTCTATGGAACGACTACTCTCTCCAGGGCACTCAAGCTGGTATACCGACTGGTGGTCCTTCCAGACTCAGGGGCTGATTACGAGTGTGATATTCCATAGACCGCCACACTTGCGGTGGCGGTCTGATTGCCACATTACAACCCTGGCAGTCGGACCGCCAGGGAACTGCCAGCGCCACCAGGATCTTGGATTCTGGCGGTAGCGGCGGTCCTAAACCGCCAGGGAGTGCTTCAAACAGGTTCTGCCCTCAGGATTACAACCTTGTTCTCTGCCAGCGGTTTATGGCGGTAGCACCTCCATGAAAAGGCTGGCAGAGGACAGGTGCAGGGGGCCACTGGCCAACACCATCACAATGTTCACTGTCTGCTTTGCGAGGGCTTTGGTGCACCCTGCAGGAGAAAGCATTGCCGCCGGCTCGATTACAAGCCAGAGACAATGCTGTTGCCTGTTTCCCGACCTAGCAGGAAACCCATAATAGCTCCGACGGGGAGGTTGCTGCGTAGGTGGCGGCCACTCTAATGGTAGTTTGTCCGACAGAGTTTTCCATCTGCCATACTCGTAATCAACCCTTCAGATTCTTCATCTTGGTGGTGCGTGGGATAGTAGGGGACATCTCGCTTGCTGGTGGCCACTGCGGTACTATAACAAAATATCATGCTCAAAACTATTGAGGCACTAAATATTATTTCAAAATTATTATTTACCTTAATATCATCCTCCTATACCTATAATAGGAATGACAAAAATACTGTGGAAGGGGATATTGTCCAAACCAAGATAGGAATATTGATTTTTTTTTAAAGATTAAACTGTAAAGTCATGTTTTAAAAATATTCTTATAGTTTAATTTAATACAATGTCGGACCGCCAGGGAACTACCAGCGCCACCAGGATCTTGGATTCTGGCGGTAGCGGCGGTCCTAAACCGCCAGGGAGTGCTGCAAACAGGTGCTGCCCTCAGGATTACACCCTTGTTCTCTGCCAGAGGTTTATGGCGGTAGCACCTCCATGAAAAGGCTGGCAGAGGACAGGTGCAGGGGGCCACTGGCCAGCACCATCACAATGTTCACTGTCTGCTTTGCGAGGGTGTTGGTGCACCCTGCAGGAGAAAGCATTGCCGCCGGCTGGATTACAAGCCAGAGACAATGCTGTAGCCTGTTTCCCGATCTAGCAAGAAACCCATAATAGCTCCGATGGGGAGGTTGCTGCGTAGGTGGCGGCCACTCTATTGGGAGTTTGGCCGACAGAGTTTTCCATCTGCCATACTCGTAATCAACCCTTCAGATTCTTCATCTTGGTGGTGCGTGGGATGGTAGGAGACATCTCGCTTGCTGGTGGCCACTGCAGTACTATGACAAAATATCATGCTCAAAACTATTGAGGCACTTAATATTATTTCAAAATTATTATTTACCTTAATATCATCCTCCTATACCTATAATAGGAATGACAAAAATACTGTGGAAGGGGATATTGTCCAAACCAAGATAGGAATATTGATTTTTAAAAAAAAATTAAACTGTAAAGTCATGTTTTAAAAATATTCTTATAGTTTAATTTAATACAATGTCGGACCGCCAGGGAACTACCAGCGCCACCAGGATCTTGGATTCTGGCGGTAGCGGCGGTCCTAAACCGCCAGGGAGTGCTGCAAACAGGTGCTGCCCTCAGGATTACACCCTTGTTCTCTGCCAGAGGTTTATGGCGGTAGCACCTCCATGAAAAGGCTGGCAGAGGACAGGTGCAGGGGGCCACTGGCCAGCACCATCACAATGTTCACTGTCTGCTTTGCGAGGGTGTTGGTGCACCCTGCAGGAGAAAGCATTGCCGCCGGCTGGATTACAAGCCAGAGACAATGCTGTAGCCTGTTTCCCGATCTAGCAAGAAACCCATAATAGCTCCGATGGGGAGGTTGCTGCGTAGGTGGCGGCCACTCTATTGGGAGTTTGCCCGACAGAGTTTTCCATCTGCCATACTCGTAATCAACCCTTCAGATTCTTCATCTTGGTGGTGCGTGGGATGGTAGGAGACATCTCGCTTGCTGGTGGCCACTGCAGTACTATGACAAAATATCATGCTCAAAACTATTGAGGCACTTAATATTATTTCAAAATTATTATTTACCTTAATATCATCCTCCTATACCTATAATAGGAATGACAAAAATACTGTGGAAGGGGATATTGTCCAAACCAAGAAAGGAATATTGATTTTTTTAAAGATTAAACTGTAAAGTAATGTTTTAAAAATATTCTTATAGTTTAATATAATACAATGTAAACTACAAAGTTGTAATCAATTATTTATATATACTGTTTATTTACTTTTTTATATGTATATTCATATGTTATAAATACATATACGTATGATCTATCAATATCATATATATACACAAACAGTAAATAAACAATATTTCAAATATATCAAAATTAAATAGTCAAAGACAAGTTCATTTATAATTTTTAAAATGTATGGAACCAAAAATACATAACTAATATTTAACTAATATATAACTAATTCAACTTCAAATACTGCAACTCGTACTGTGTTCATACGATGCAATTTAAATCTCAATATATTATATTCCTTACACATACATTTCCTTACTATGTAATCATGTATCTATATATTTATTACTTTAGTCCTACTGTACAAAAGGAAAAAACTCTCTCAAAAGCTTTACTCTGTCTCACCATCCCCCTATACCGATATCAATCTTTCCTCTATCCCCACTCTCTGACTCAGCCCAAACTCATTCCACTCCTATGATCTACAAAATAACCCTTCCAGGAACCTCCCATCCTCTACCACTCCTGGCTCACCCCAGTGTACTACTAAGAACTCCCAAACAACCCCACTAAATTCTTCCTCATTTATCTCTCCTTTAACTCATACCAACCCCCATTTTACCACTATGATCTCCCCAATCCCTTTCTACAGATTCTTCTCTCCTGCATATCTCCTTTACTTATCCCAAAACTCATTGTGCTGCTGTGATCTCCCAATTAACACTTTTTGATTCTTCCCTCCTCTATGCCTCCATTATTCTATTCAATCCAACTAACATACTCATGTCCTCCTCTGAAATTAAATCATATTTCCCTATACTAATGCTAATACTGTACTCATATTCTCCTATGCTAATCCACCACTAATCTTTTAGGGTTCTGAAGTAGTGTGCTACTCACCGAAAAGCGTTTTGAAGCCTTATCAGGGGTAGTAAGCACTATATAAATACACTTACAATTTTAAATATTAACATAAACATATACAAATATTTATATTTAACACTTTAAATAAAATAGAAATAAACATAGAACTGGAATATATAAAAGTTCAAAATATTATAAGCATATTTCCAATTAAAAATAGCCCAAAAACATATTGACAGCAAAAACAATTATGGAAATATAAAACAAAATATAATAACTAATACAACAAATATAATACATGTATTCTAAAAATAATATAAATCCTAACAAATTTCGTTAACAAGGCCAACCACCCACTACAAAAAGGATATGTTTTTGCAACAATGTTTAAGTAATCAATATAAAACAAAGCAATACTATATACAACAAACAATATTCTTGACAAAGATATGCTATGACACGATGTTTCAGTACTAACAATATTTTTGACACAATATTTATGTATAAAAACTCAATATTTTGTTCAAACACCGGCCTGTGCTGGTCTGTGATGGTGGTCCGTCTTTTGTTGGTCTGAATGTTGGTGAGGTTGTCTCCCTAAACTAGGATAGATGAAGCAGAGACACCAAAGGCTAAGGAGTCCTGAAATCTGGACTAGGGCACGAGGCTAATGTCTGCTTTGTGCGTGGAAGTAGGCATGTCGTGCCTACTGATATTTAATACCTGGGCCACTAACTGGCAATACAGCCCCTCTGTGGATGGCAGCCATTTGGTGATTTCATTTTATCCAGAAGGAAGCAAATGACAAGAAGAATTTACCATACCTCTTATGTAGCATTGATACAGTGCTTAACACAGACCTTCTTTAATTAGCTTTGCCAATACGAAACTTCCTAATCCACTTGAACTCTTATTATGGCAATAAATCTCTGTATGTTTGTGCATTTTTTCTTCTAAAATTGTTGACTAGTAAATGACTTGACTCTCTATATTTTAATCTTTATTTGTAACGGATCTTTTGTATACTGGCCGTATGGTGGGGTTTATGCTGTGGGTGAAGTTGATGCAGCAATCTTTATCCATTGTGTGAGAATGGCACACTTATATGCATGCACAAGTAGGAACTCCTTTGATAAGTAAGTGCGCTATGTGCTATTAGCTGCTGTGGGTCTCTTTATATGAGGCTGGAGTCAGAGTCTGGAAACAGACAGTGTGGGCCTGCAAGCATTAAGTAGCCCAGAAGCAGAGGTTAAGACTCCATTAACTGGAATAAATGGTGCGTGGTGACTCCAGTAAACAAATCAATTGTGTATATGAAGTGGAAGTAAAAGATCAGTTTGGGGGTGGGTGTTAACAGGTGGGTGCAGCCTAGCAGCATTCCCCGACCAAGGAACACCCTGTATTATTGACACCCATTACCCCCAATCTTTGGGTAGCATAATAATGGAAAGCAGACCACTAAGGCTCACAAGAAACATCTGCTGCAATTGCTGCAATGTGGTTGCAAAAGTAATACCTATCCACAGTTCAAATAAACATTGTGTCTTCAGATAAGGCCACACCAAAGCAACTGTTAAAGCTTTCCTGATGGACCAATAGAGCGCCCCAAAAACCAACAGCACTCTCACACTCTGCTCAGAATACTAGCCACATATTACTGGAATCATTCTTATACTACTGACATATTAGAAGCCTCGCTCCTTCCAACAGTACTCCACAATCATCAGAGTATCATTCACACACTAACAGACACACTCCTCACAAACTAACAATAAATGTGTGGATGATATGTGAAAGTGCTTCTTCATTGCTTGGTGAGTCTGTGGTAATGTTCATGGGTGAGTAGGTGAATGCAAGAATGAGTCAATGGATTGATGAATAGCTGCATGAGTGCACAGGGGAGTGATTGAGTGCATGGATTAATTAATTGAGAGCATCGATGTACGGGTGGGTGATTTCAGGGTTGGAAGCATCCATGTACTTTCAAGTGTAAGCCAGACCTATTGATTTGCTGGTATGTGTTGTTAAATGAGGATGAGAGTCCTAGGATCTTGAGTGGAATCATTTTAATATACATTTCTTGAGTGATACCGATGACCATCTGCAAAATTTTCAGGACGCCTTCCCAAAAGATGACTCTTCATTTTTAACAAAGTAAAGTATACTCGCTATATCTATATCAAGTCATCTCAATTAATATACAACATAGCATAGAAACAGCAGCAGATTGTGTGCAAAAGCAGAGGCAGGCATTCCCCAATGAAAACTAAATATAACTTAGTTAGAGTTGATCCTAATTTAATTTATTTTAAATGTCAACACAACATGATCTTACTGCTTCTGAATCATGTGGGCCTAAAAAAATTAAATATAGCTCTAACTACTCCAAAGCCACAGTAATGTAAGATGAATGTAGTGTAATTTTAAAAAGTTAGGTAAATGTATTAAAACATACTCTGAACAATAACTGAAATCACTCAATTCAAATTATTAAAAAACTATGCTGATGCCAGTACGTTTATGCATGGATGAAAAAGTCAATAGAAAAGTGGGTCCCAACCTGTAGTCCGGGGACCCCTGGGGCGTCTCCTCAGGGGGTCTGTGACTGCTTAAATAACTAACTAATATTAACAGATTAATAATGTGTATATAAATAAACTGGCTAAATGTACAACTGAAAGTTTTAAAATGTACTGTAAATGTCAAGGAATTTTAAATTGGAGGCTAAAATTAAATTGGTATCCGCAAACTGATTTGTGGGAGCAGTGCAGGGTGCATCAAACAGTATATAGTACGGACGATTTGTGGCTTCAATTGAATTTAGAAAAGCTCCAACCTTTCTATTAAATTTAAAATTGTTGTTTTATTTGTTTGCGAATTAAATAAAATGTGTTATTGTTTGTGTATATGTTTGATGGAATGCTTGTTTCTGTATTTTTTGTGCATTGTTTTGCTGTTCAAATCATCGCCAATGTATAGGCCTGGGTCCCCGGCTTCCAGTAATGACTCAATGGGGGGGGGGGGTATCCTAGATTCCAATAATGTTTCAGTTGGGGTCCCCAGGTTCCAGAAATGATAAAGCGGGGGACCACACTGATCAAAAGTTTGAGAACCACTGCAAAAGAATACTGCGTATGGTATATTATGTTGTTTTTTAATGAGCACCTTTGTAGCACCTGCTCATTAGACTTGGCACCTTCTTAATCTGGGTCAGCCTTTTCTTACCAATATCATCATGAGATATCCCACAAAGACACACTTAAGCAGGTCATTTAGAATGTGGCAGAGAAGTAGAAATTGAATCAGGTTACCAGTTTGTCTTTGCTTCCCTCCATTACAAAATTGCCAGTGGTACCTCACAGCAATAATTCGCTACTTTTTCGAATCAGTATCCAAAACGCGCATCTAGATTTAAGGTTGTCTTATTACTGCCATTCACACCTCACCTTTACTGCTGAGGAGCATCACAACGGTAAGGGCTAAGATAAATTGTACTACAATTGCATTCCGCAGCCCTTTTAAATGAGAATTCACTGTAAACGTTAAAGTGTTGAACCACACGTATTACAATTTGAGCATATTTGAAACTGAGCTGTCAACAGCTTTTGTGTTGTGGTTTTACCGCATCACCGATGCAATTAAAGTGCATCAAAATATGGAGTAAAGAAAAGGGCGATAGTAAATGCAAAGGAAATAATGCGCACAACATTGCGGCCGCGGCGGTTTTCCTGTTAAGCCTAATTATCAACCTAATTTGCGAAATCAGCCCTAATTTAAGCACCAGCGTTATTTCTCGATTTCAGTCCCGCCCGATTTACCATTTCTCCTCACATAAGCAGCAAATTGTTTCTGATGCACAACATTATGGTCGGCAAACATGCATGGCAGTTTCAATAATGCTGATGCTGAGAACATTGCTTAACCTAGGATCCTACAAGGTCAGGAATAACACAGAAAAAGGCCGTCAATTTAGAAACGTGATCTTAGGCAAAAAAAAGTCGAATACTCACATTTAATGCTTGTTCGTAGCGTGCTTGGTGCAGATGAATCTACCGCAGCTGGAATAAACAGAGAAAACATGAGCTTGGCTTTCACGAGGATATTTTAAGTCCCTTCTTTATCTTTGTGTATTTGCAGTTAACTTTGACCAAATTTCCTTGCGAGTCCCTTTATTATGTAGGGAGATTCAAACATCCAAAGAAATGAAGAAAACACAAAATTGGTGCTGTGTGTGACACGACTCTTTATAATAATAATAATGCCTTACATGTAAACACGTCTGAACAAATTTTTTAAATATAGCTGCATTTATTAGTAGAGAATGTGTGGAATGTTTCTGGTTGCCGGTCTTTCACAACCTCAGAGTTTTCTGACACCATGCAAAATAATAAGTCCAAAAAGGGAAACTTTCAACTTTTCTGGTGCATGTTTTGTACCCACAGCTACAAGGGGAAAAAACCTTGCAGAGGTCTGCCTTGGAAGGAAAAAATGGAAGAGCAGCATTAGCTTCTGTATGCTTCTGCAATGGGGCCTTGTGTGCATGTTTTTGTAGAAAAGCAAGAGCCAAGCACTGGTGCTTTGCTCCAGGTATGTATGTATGTTTTATTATTTCTGAAGCACAAACCTCCTGAGTAGCAACAGAGCACTGTATGAGGGCAAGCCCGTTGGGGGTTACATAGGTGGAGGGGATGGAGGGAGGAGGTAAAGCTAGTGAAAGGGGTGAGAAGTCAGTCTGCCTCAAGTACAGCCGCGGCCCGTCCTTTAGGGTGTAGGGGCCACGCCCTCCCCCCACCTTTTGCTCCTCTTGAAGAGTGCCTGTCAGGCTGAGCAAAGGTCAGCCTGACAGACACTCTTTATTTTCAGATCAGGCAGCCAGGAGCGAGACAGTGATTTGCGCAGACTCCTGGCTGCCTGAGCTGAACTTTGATGGGCTGAAGAGGTCACAGCTCGTATGGGCGTGACCTCCTCAGCTCAGCAAAGGTGCCTCAAGACCCTTCCCCTCGGTGACGAGGGGAAGCGCCAAACATTGACTCCGACCTGGGCGCTTCAGGTTTAAGCCCTAAAGTGCCCAGAGCGAGTGTCAATTAGTGACACCTCGTAACAGAGTTGGGTGGGGTCAGCAGTCTCACTGACCCCATCCCACTCTGTGACGACATTGGGACTGCTGCCTTCCCTCACTGTCTGACCTAAGGTAGTGCATAATATTTGGTGGCAGGACCTAAGGTCAGCCAGTGAGGGAAGGCAGCAGTACCAACCCTCCTGTGACCTCCGAGGCAGAGCTGAAGGTAAGTGTGTGTGGTTTTTTAAATGAATGTTTGGTGCATGCGTGTATGTTTGAATATTTGATGAGTGTTGTGAATGGATGTGCGTGTGTGCACATGTGTGAATGAGTGAGTGTGAGTGTGCTTCCCACCCGCCCCCCTCCCTCCTACAATTACCGTCCGCCACTGCTCAAGTAGTATTCCTTGAAGAGGTTAGTCTTGAGTTTCTTCCCGAATTATGGGTGGGATGGTGTTCCATAAGACATCATTGGTAATAAAGGTATATAAGGAAGCACCGCAAGTGTGGTTAGGGTTAGACACATGGTACCATTTGCTGAGGGGAGATGATGAAGGGCTGAATTCCAATTGCTGACCCGATGACTAGGGTATGTGAGGAACCCATACTTGACTTGGCATAGTTAAGGTTAAGTAAACTGACACAGACATATGAGTCAGATGGCTGACAACATTTAGATACTTTAAGTAGGGAATAGACTAGTAGGTTAGGGATGTGTGATGAAATATGATCGTGATTTATCTAACATGAACCCTGATTTGCATATTATTTGCTGAGTTGTTTATAACAATTATGATGACTCTAATGCAACACAAATACAGTTATTAATAGTGTCTGTCCTCCAAGTTTAAATTAATATTAAATATCATGTGAATTTATGAATATAACATGAATATTTTCATGATTCAAATACACCAGGCTTAATTTCCCATACATAAACAGCTGGTAATGGAAATGTATGTTTAAATACACAGTTAACCATTGGGGTTTTTAACATCTACTTTTCACCGGACTGGCTCATGTTTCAATAGTGGGTGCAATCACATGTCACAGTGTTGATGCTTAAAAAATAAAAGGTCAGTAGACCTAAAAAGTGCTTAGAGTATGAATCAAGAAGTAAACGAATGAGGGTTAAAGACAACCCACAAACAAAAAAGTGGCTAAAGGATACTGGTATTCTGAACGACTGCTGTGCATATGAGCATGTCTGGCCTGAGAATTGTCATTGCACGAAAATGCAATGGAATTAAACTCAGTACTCCACTAAATCAATGAAGAATAGCACCATAGGGAAACTTTCTATTTCTCTGGTGCACATGTTATAACCAACTCAGCAAGAGAAGAAGACATTGTAGTGGTCTGTCTTGGAAAGAAGGGAAAGGTAACATTAGCTTCTGTGAGCTTCTGTAAATAGATACTGTTTGCACATTTTTGTAGTAAGGCAGGGTATAAATACGAGTGATCCCTCCTCAGTCCACTAGATATTATTAGTAATACATATATATAAGGTACCA
This sequence comes from Pleurodeles waltl, assembly GCF_031143425.1. Classification (NCBI taxonomy): domain Eukaryota; kingdom Metazoa; phylum Chordata; class Amphibia; order Caudata; family Salamandridae; genus Pleurodeles; species Pleurodeles waltl. The sequence continues at coordinate 201,861,448 of NC_090444.1, read as the reverse complement.
ATGAAGGAGAGGGGTTAGACACATGAGCTAGTTGCTGATGGGAGTTGCTAAACGGCTGAATCCTAACTGCTGAAATGAGGACAACGTAAAGTATGGAGAAACTATACATGGCTTGACATAATACAGGCTTAGTAAACTTACATAACCATATATGTTATATGGTTGACAAGATTCAGACACTTTAATTGGGAAATACACTAACAGGATAGAGATGTGTTTTGAAGTTTTGCTTGGTTTATCCAACTTTCACTGTGAAGTCCATATTAGATACTGAGTTCTTTCTCACAATGATGATGATTCTGAAACATGTAATTTGTAGACTAATGCAGTACATTAAATAATTGTGTAACAGGAAAATACCAACCATTGTGTGCGTACTGATTTTGGGTTACAAGGGCAGGGATGATCCATTTATCATTAACTGCAAATGAGAGTTTCTAATAGGTTCTTCTGATTCCTAACACTGACAACACATGTAGTTTCTAGGTAAATTGGGATGAACATTAAGTAATACAATTTATATCAGTGATGCCATTGTTTCATTGCCTTGTTTTGAATTTAAAAACCCTTGATCACTTTCTAATAGTATGCTTCAACACTGGCTTTGCTCCTAGCACTGGGCAGTTGTCTATAGGTAAGTTTCAATGGGATCTTGAAGCTAGCTTGTGTGGTACATATGCTTACAAGTCTGTGCGGCGTAATTTTATTAAAACTGTGTAATGGAACACAAAATATATAGTAAGATCTCCCTAGCCAAAACTTTAAAACACGTGATTCACCTAGGCCAAGATCTTTCTGTCCAATCTATACAGCTTATGTAGGTCTGGAGCTTTCATTGGGACAGAAGGACCCTTATGTTATAAAAGCTACAGTCATTAAGTGGTCATTGTCTTTGTTCCAACACTATTTTGTACGATTAATTTACTGTAACAGGCAATAGTGGTACTTATTATATAGTGTGTTGATTTTCTTCATTAGCTTGTATACCATCTCACACACATCCCACACATGTTGGAACAGAATATCCACGCAATTGTACTGTGTCTTAAAATCCTTCCACATCTCAGGACAAATTTAGAGTAAGGGATTTTGTGTCAACAAAAATAAAGAATTCAATTACACAGGGTAGCTATTCAAACTATTTTAAGCATTTGAGGGGAGGATGGTTTCCAAAGACTCACATAGGCAACTAATATTTTGTCAAATGTTAGCCTTTTAAGTACTCACCATTTTATTAAAGAATAGGAGATATTTTTTTAAGTTTGGCCTTTAAAGCTAAATGCGCATAGCACTTTAAAAACTTTTGTGGTGGTTCACTCTCAAACTATGCATTCTCCACTGTCTCCCTGTGCTAAACCAGTGCAGTGCGGATTACTCATAAAGATAGGCCGCAGTGACTTCAAAGGCAATTTTAGTGGGTATACATTATAGCATGGCTACAAAATGATGTAAACATGCTAGACGAACTGGGATTTGTGGCTGTTTTCAGAAAAAGTGTGCCTCTAAAGAGAGAGGAGCATCTTATCTGAATTTTGTATTGTTAACTTTTGTGGTCAAAAAAACTTTTACTTTATATCTTTATGTTCATATTGGCAATAGAGCTCTTGTTGCTTGAGTATCACATAGCTGCTTATCCTGGAGTGTACTTTACTGATTGACTAGTTTGTATGCATGATTTTCATACTAATTATCTTGGTATTGCTAGTGGTGGCTATTGAGTGTCTTCACAGCATGTTCTTGTTGTAGTTATAATTATTGCTGTAATTATTTTTTATGTATATGGAGAACAATGTCCTTGCTTTATTTGATGTAGCATCAGTAAAGGCTTGCTTTTCAAGGGTGCCAGAGAAGTTATCATGTCATGTCTGTCCCACATCATTCATTAAGACCATGTACGTCGGTGAACAACTTAAAGATCTAATATTGTTCCTTTTCCAGGAGAAGTTGGGATGTTTGAATGTGGTGTTAGAAGGGTTAATTTTCTCAGTGACAATGCACAGAAGATCTTCTGGTTTGTGGTTATTTTTAAGAAAAGGTGTGACTAGATTAGTGGACAGCTTTTCATATGGTAAACTGCTTTTATGTTCCTGTAAATTAAATTTTATGTTTTTTGTGATCACGCCTACTTATCTCTTATTGCAAGGGCACATTATGGTGTATACAGTGAGTACAAATGCATGTTGCATGTATGAATTGCTTCGAATGTGTCTGTAATCCTAGATCTATTGTAGTTGTTATTTTCATTTGGCTACGCAGATTCCATAGGCCACAAGGAGCATGGCCTGTAACAGGTTGAATGATGAAACCACGCATGCGGCAACCACGCATGCATGAACAACGTGGTCAGAACAACAACCATGTTGTTTCCACCCATGCCTTTACAACGATTTATCGTTGTAAAGGCATGCCTAGTAAAGGCTTGTGTGGAAACAGCATGCGTGGTTGTCGCATGCCACCGAACCACCCTAAAAACAGAAGTACCCCGACCCTTCCACCCTTAAAAACTACAACCTATACCCCCACCCACCCTGAGCCCTAAAACCGACCCACACCCCCAAAAATAAAACACCCCAAACCCTAAAAACAAAATTACCCCGACCCCCACACACTGCCCCTTAAAACAGAAGTACCCCGACTTCCCACCTTTAAAAACTACCCAATACCCCAAAACAAAACTAACCAACCCCTAAAAACAAAATTACCCAGACCCCCCGCCCCTAAAAACCCGACCCCACTACCTGCCCTGAATACAAAAATACCCCACAACTCCCCTCCCCTAAAAACCTGACCCTCCCACTGCCCTAAATACAAAATTATTCCTGTTCCACCCCTAAAAACCCACCCCCGCCCTAAATACAAAATGACCCTGACCCCCCACCAGCCCTAACTGCAAAAGTACCCAAACACCCTAAAAACCCGAGCCACCACCTGCCCTGAATCCAAAATTACCCCAACCCCCACCCCACCCTTAAAAACCTGACCGCCCCACGTGCCCTAAATACAAAATTAACCCACCCCCCACCGGCCCCTAAAAACCTGAACCCTCCACCCACCCTAAATACAAAATTACCCCGACCCCCACCCCTAAAAACCCGTCCCTGCCATAAATACAAAATTACCCCAAACCCCCACTCCCACCCATAACAACTCACCCCACCCCCACCCGCCCTAAATACAAAATTCCCACAACCCCGCCCCTAAAAACCCAGACCCCCCACCTGTCCTAAATACAAAATTACCCAGACCCTCACCCTTAAAAACCCGCACCACCACCCGCCCTAAAAACATAATTACCCTAACACCCCAAAATACAAAATTACCCTGACCCCTCCACCCCACCCCTAAAAACCCGACCCCCCACCCTCCCTAACTATCAAATTACCCCGACCCTAAAAAACCGACCCCCCACCACCTAACTACAAAATTACCCCAACCCCACCCCTAAAAACAAAATAACCCCGACCCCCACCCTGCCCTAAAAACCATAGTACCAAACCCCTCAACCGCCCCTTAAAAATAAATAAAATAACCTAACCACCCGACACCTTCTCCCTCCGCCCCTACCACTTAAAACTAGCCCCAACCCTGCCCCAGCCCCACTTACCTGATTGTGCCCTCTCCTGATGGATCTTCCGTTTCCTCTGCCTTAACCACGCATGTGCGTTGTTCAGCACATGCGTGGTTAAGGCAGAGAAAAAGGCCTGAGTTGTTCAGGCAAGCGTCGTTCCGCTTGCGTGAACAACGCAGGCATGGTTCTGGACGCGTTGTTCCGGTTCTTTCCCTGTAACAGGGTTGGAATGCCAAGTAATTCTGCCTCTCTGGTTGATGCCTTGATCTATTGGTCTAGTGCATATACCTTATCCCCTGATACATTTGCCCCTCTGGAGGCTAAAAGTAGTTTGGGAATTTTCTTGTTTTCTAGATGTAAAATGTTTCAGGTTTGTTATTAATTTTGTTTGATCGGATAGATTTGGAAAAAGTGGTGGCACAATTAATTCTGTCAGATTGTTCTTTTTGTCATGTTTGTAACAGAACTGCTCTATTATCATTGAATGTCCTACTTTTGACTCTCCAAATATATTTATGTCTAAATGTTTTGCTTCTTCGAAGTCTGCTTCACTATCTGAGCAATTTCTCCTGATCCCTTGGTAATGGCCACAATGTAGGTTATCTCTCAGGGGAATATGGATGGTGGCTGTCAAACCTTAATAAGGTATTAACATCTGCTGGCTTTGTGTATATTCTTGATACAGGTTCTTTTGTATTGGCTTTAAAATTGAGCTCTAGGAAGGATAGAGAGTATCTATGGTTAGTGTTCTTGGATCTCTGGTGGTGATTCTGGTTATTGATCTAGGTCAGAAAGTTTTCAGCCCCCAATTCATCTCCAGTTCATAATATTAAAATGTCATCAAATAATCATTTGCAGGGTTTAGTATTTTTATGGCATGGATTTGTGTAAGAAAAGATACTCTATTTCTCAAAGGAGTGGGTGTAGAGATGAGCTAGGCTTAGTGCTCTTGGTCTGCCATGGAAGGGACAGAAGGAAGATGTGCAGCTAGTCTAGTGAAAGAGGTGAGAACTTAGGGCCAGATGTAGCAAGCCGTTTGCATGGTGCAAACTGCGGAAATCGCAGTTTGCGCCATGCAAACAGCCTAACGCGATGCTCATTCACAAATTGCGAGTCGGTACGGACTCGCAATTTGTGAATGCGACTCGCAAATAGGAAGGGGTGTTCCCTTCCTATTTGCGACTCACATCGCAATTCAGAATTGCTTTGTGACCGCTAATGCGGTCGCAAAGCAATTCGCAGTTACCACCAGTGTCACACTGGTGGTAACCCATTCGCAAAAGGGAAGGGGTCCCCATGGGACCCCTTCCCCCTTTGTGAATGTTGCCCAGAATGTTTTTTCAGAGCAGGCAGTGGTCCAATGGACCACTGCCTACACTGAAAAAACGAAACCAAATGGTTTCGGTATTTTTCTTTATTTTGCAACTCGTTTTCCTTTGAGGAAAACGGGCTGCAAAATAAAAAAAAAACTGCTTTATTTAAAAAGCAGTCACAGACATGGAGGTCTGCTGTCTTCAGCAGGTCACCATCCCTGTGAGTGCAGGGAATCGCTATGGGGTCGCAAAATGCGACCCACCTCATTAATATTAATGAGGTGGGTCTTTGCGACCCCATAGCGATTCACAGAAGGTGTCTGAGACACCATTCTGCATCCGATTTTGCAACTTGCAAATTGCGAGTCGCTCAGACTCGCAATTTACAAGTCGCAAAATCGGATTTTGCTACATCTGGCCCTTAGTCTTTCTGAGGTAGAGTGTCTTGAAAGGGTGAGTTTTCAGTTCCTTCCTGAATTGTAAGAGGGCTTATGCTGCATAAGACATAATTAATTATAAAGGTATTTAAGGTAAAGATGTTGGGGTGGTGGGTTAGACACAGAGACTGGGTGCTGAGGGGAGACTCTAAAAAGCTGAATTCCGACTGCTGAACTGATAACAAATTAAGGTTTACCAGAAAACTATACATGGCTTCACATAATATAAGGCATAGTAAACTAAAACTGACATATGAATTAGTTAGTTGACAAAATGTATACACTTTAAGTAGGGGACAGACTGTTAGGTCTGAGATGTGATGAAATATGGTCAGGATTTATCTCACGTTCACTCTGAATTGCATATTAGCTACTGAGTCATAAACAACAATCAAGATCATTCTCATATGCTGTTTTTAGGCTAATAGTGCAAACAAAATATGTTCCAATCATAGTGTGTGTGTGTTTGTACTGTTTCTGGAGTACAAGCTTGGGCCTCAATTTAGCACAAGCTGCAGTTAAGAGATTCCCTGACAGATTTGTCTGGCTCCTAACACGTCCTGGCTAATAGAGCATAACCGTAAAAAAGTGGTGAGTGACACCTGCCACTTCCTCTCCTTTCCAAAAAGGGTGCATTTGCTTTTGGGTTTAAGGTGATCTACTAGGCATGATTCAATAATATTGGGGTGACCACAAGAATATGGTGTCAGACATTGAAACCAATCAAATGTCATAATTAAATGACTAAATCTCACCCTCGTAACACTCCCAACTTCCAAACCTCAATTCAATGTTTTACAACGGCCAATGTACAGATGGGATAGAATTTTCATTCTGTCTTTAACAATGGTTTTTATTGGCATGTCAGCTGCTTTTAAAATTTGAACATTTGATTTTTCTTGGGAAAAAAATCTGATTTCTTGGGGGATTCCTACTTACTATTTGCATACATATAACACATAAAGTAGTCGACTTGAAGAAAGTTAAAATGGGTACACTTCCACACATCAAAAAAGCTTTCTGAGTTAAGAAGTTAGTGCTGGCAAACTGTATGAGCTGAAGGTCACACATTATATAACCATAGAAGTAAAGTCATCATTACAATCTTCGGGGCTCCATACAATTAGAATCATAAAATTGAGGGCTAATAGCACCACAACCACACCAACCCAGCTTGTATTGTATAGCTAAATAAGTTGTTCGTAAAAACATGAAAATAACGAGTGCATAAAATATAAAATGAATACAAAATAAAAATCACAATTCAGCCCTTGAACAGAAACTAAATATAAGATTGGCTAAAGCAACTTATTAGAAAACAGTTTAACTGCATAGTCCATCTATTTTACAAACCAACTCCTTAATTGTGAAATATTTTCAGAAGGAATGCATTTCACTTATTTCCTGATTCTCTGGGCCCGTGCTTTCTGAAAAACAATTTTAAGAAATGTTTTCACTCCATATTTAGGCCCATATTTATGGACTTTTGGCGCAGGGCAGCGCAGCGTCACCTTGTTGATCTGCCCAGCGGCATAACACAATTTGAGGGCGTCCCCCTGCAAAGTACATTAAGGGGTCCGCCACCGGAACTCACTAAGAAGATCTCAGGCCAGGGTACTGTGCTGAGGGGGGCCCCTGGAGCTCAGGGCCCCCGCACCCTCTGTGCTGCAGGGGCTTTTGTTACACCACTGACTCTGCCCTGCATCAAAGGGAAAGGGGAGGAATGGGCCATATTTAAGCAATACAACACATTCATATCCTTTCCCACTTCACTGGCACTGTTTTGGCATTATGGTGCAAGGGTGTATGCATTATAGGCAGGATTGTTTTTGTGCACAAAGGGGCACCTTCCTGCACAAAACAATCCTGAGAGACTTTTTCCACTTTCTATGTGTGCTGCATAATACAGCACACATAACAAAGAGGATAAAACAAAGAGAAATAAAGATATTTCTCCTTGTTGCACCAAGGTTTTGGCACATCCCCAGTTTTACAAACCCTTGTAAATCTAAGGATGTGTCAAAATTCATAAATATTGAGTGGGAACACCCATCGCAACATTCATGGAACTCCTCCCTTGCGCAGAGTAAGGCAGCACAGGGATTTGCACTGCCGTGCCTTACACCATATCTATGAGCCCATTCAAAGCCACACAAAGTGGCGCTGCATAGCCTCACAGATATGAGTTCAAGGTCTGCGCCACTGTTGCATCACAAAAAGTGAGGAAACAGTGGCACAAGGGGCTCATAAATATGCCCCTTAATGCAGAGCCAGGAAATACAACATGCACAAGTGACTCATGTCATTTCAGCAAAACCTGCAACACCGCAAGGTGTCCAAACCACTCCACACAGTATAATGCTTAACCTCTTGGCAATCCTTAAATGATTTTCATCTCACAGAAATAGGAGAAAAGAGACTCCCAGTAAAACAAAAGCAGTATTAAACACAAGTTGAACTTCTAGCTAACTTTTAGGACAAAAGTTCATGCCTGGATGGTACTTTTGTTGTAAGAGCCACCACAAAAAAACAAAAAAAATACCCAGACCTCCTATTGCCCCTCAAACAGAAAAGAGAGCTAGTGTGAGCAAGTCTGGGCTGACCTCGCTTAGGTTCTATCGGTATGACAGGCTTTCTGGAGGAATAGATAGCTTATGCAGGCTATGCATTCTGCCACACAGCCTCTGCCCCATATTCTCTGTCCTTGTCAAAATTACTTGCATTGAGGAAATAACATTCTTCAACCAATATTCCTAAAACTGAAATAATGTAATTGAAATCATGTAATAGCCAAAAATCAGTGGAGTGGTGCCTAAAGGCTGCTTCTAGAAACATGTCCTGTGTGAGTAAATGCCTGCCCAGTTTCAACCATCCTAAAGGAGGAGGCCTGCTTCTCTTCATTATTGGCTCAAGCAAAACCCCAAGATGGCAAAACACCCGAAACCAGGGATTATAAAAAATACCTAGATAACCACTTCAAAGAGGAAAATGACTGAAATGGTGCCTCACTCTCTTTTGCACTAAAACTCTAGCTACTCCACCTCCAATATTAGAGCCTGTAAAGACAAAGGCCCTCATTTTGAACATGGCGGGCCGAACCGCCATATTATGGACATTGTGATGGCTGCCAGCAGCAGCCGTCACCCACCGCCATGCTCCCGCCATCAGGCAGCCTGGCGGCGGGTTGAAACACCATCCGCCAGGGTAGCTGTGCTACCCTGCGGTTAATGTTTCATTTCCCGCCAGCTTTTCCTGGCGGGATATCCTGCCAGGAAAAGGCTGGTGGAGGGGGTGCCCCAGGGCCCGATTTTTGGGCAGTGATCTGCGTGACGGGTGCAACTGCACCTTCCGCACAGAGGCATTGACGGCGGCTCCACGTGGAGCCGCCGTCAATGTCCCGGCCGAGCCTTTCTGTGAGCCGGCGGGTGGAAACAATGTTTCCGCCTGCCGGCTCTCAGCAAGGTTAATTATCTGGCCGCCGTGGTTCCGGGGTCGCTGGCGGTCAGTGTTTTGACCGCCAGCATCAACACGGCAGTTGTTTCCGCCGTTTTCATAATGACCCCCAAAGTATTTAGCTAATGAAAAGGAAATTAGGGACTTTAGGAAAAAACATTCGAGATTGCACTCCACAGATCTAGGAACTTATCAATAAAACTGTGGTTGTTAAAATGTAGAAGTTGCTATGCCCTTAAAAGACTGATATTTTGCTTAATACTCCTTTTACACTGACAATGCTGGTATCTAATTTATATTTTTTTCACTTATTTTTTACGCTTGACAGTAAACAAGAACTTCCTCACCACTGTCAATATTCTAGTACCAGAGAGAGTTAAAAGACATATATAATAAGGACAAGTTGAGGATTCTTATCAGTCCTCTTATGGAAAAAATAGTGTATAATATTTGGTGGCAGGACCATCAGTAATAGTGTACAAATATCAAAGTCCAAATCCTTGAGCTCAAGTGTATCTCAGTATAATTCCCTGAATCCAGTAAGTCTTTGAGCACTCCAGGCGGCAGTGCTTTGTGTTGTAATTTCAAGCAACAGGGGTACGACTGATGCAACTAAGTATCTAGATTGCCTATCAAAGAATACTCTGAAACATGACAAATTTACTTCATGAATTGAAGATGACCACCACCATTGCAAGTCTCATCAGAGTCCCATTTCTCTAGACACCATATGTATGTTTTGTGTGGTGCTTGCAACGCAGGCACAAAGCCTCATAGAAAAGAACACTCTTCGGGCTTCATTACGAGTTTGGTGGAGGGGATTACTTCATCACAAATGAGACGAATATCCCGCCCGCCTTATTACAAGTTCCATTATATCCTATGGAACTTGTAAAATGGTGGACGGGACATCCGTCACGTTTGGGATGGAGTAATCACCTCCGCCAAGGTCCTAATCAGGCCCTTTGTGTGCACCACTGACCTATTCTGCTATGTAAGACTTTGGTTCCCAAAAAGTTCAGAGGGGGCTGTCTCCACATCTTTCACAAATATACAGGTAAATGTGGTCTGCAGACTATGATAATTATGAAAGGAAGTCCTATAAAAGGAAGTTGGGATGGAAAATTACCAGGATTGAGTGTATGGAATTATCCAATCACTGGATAGTGCACAGGATAGGACTGGCACCTCAACACCACCTCCTCAGAACATTCCTGTTTCTGAAAGAATATTTAAGAGTTCAAACAGAGCCTGGAACTTCCCTCAAGGGATCACATGTCTGGCCTCCTACTGGGATACTGAAGACAAACAGACTTTCTCACTTGAAGAAGGCGCAGCAGGCCACCAAGGACTGCACCTGAGAGAACTCTGTCTCTCGAGAGACGTGGTGCCTAGAAGCCTGTCCTGTGGACAGAAGAGCTGTAGAAGAAACCAGGAGGAGCTTTTGCAACAAACAGAACTTTTGAGACATTTTTGATGACCTATGGAGGACACAGACAAAGTGCTGAAGCTTCCTGTACATCTGTACCCTGAACTGCATCACAAGCTCATCAGAAATTGCATGTGTTCAGGAGTGCTCCTCACACTGTCAAGCAGCATGTTGCTGGATACCATGTTCAGCTTGGATATGTGTCCTTGCTGCCTTCATCTCATCAGCAGTTCTGTGCGTGCAGTCACATTGAGGGTTATACTACAGTTAATGTGGAGGATCAGATGTGAAGTGTTGTAGTGAGACGGCAGAATCGAGTGCTGGGCAAAGAATGTCATACCTGAGCTTTTGCGTTGTGTACCAATCTGACGCCCTGAGTTTCAGGAAAAAAGGACTAGACAAGCATTATATCCCGCCCTTTCTGAGTTGGTGGTAAATCCATAGAATGTTATCTGTGGTTCCCAATTGAAGATGAAGTAGAGTCTTTTCCTCTGATGTCAGCTCCTGTTTGAATGATATGTAAACAGGCATTTTCAAGTGATGCACGTATCCCAACCTATTCACAACCTAATCATTGTTGTATTCCTTGCCCTCTTGCTACTGTTTATTTTCCTGTTTTTTGCTTCTAGCAGCTGGACATCTACTGGATCATTTTCTGATTATTCTTGCTTGCCTCTTTCTGTTACCTAGTGTCAGGGAGAGTTTGGTACCTTGCTATTAAGTTAAATGGGTTATTCCCTTGCCAAATTAATAATACATTTCATGACATTATTAATGTAGTGTTTGTATAGCACAAATATTGACAAATGGCAGCGGAGCACTGTGCAAGAGGGATGATACAATCAACAAATGATTGGCGGGGCAACAGGGTTCTGAGAGCGGAAGAGGATTGTTACTTAGTCGTTATGAGTTCTTCAAGGAGGTTTGTCTTCATTTCTTTCCAAAGTTGAGAGGTTTGTCTTCAGCTCTTTCCTAAATTGAAGTAGGTGTGGGCCAACCCTTATGAAAACAGGAATGTCATTTCAGATACGAGGTGACTAAAATGAGAAAGGCTGGTGCCATTTGTTTTTTCTTTTGTGCACTTGACTATATCATGATGATGTGATCATGCCTCAGGGGAATGATTCAATTTATCTGTACACTAGAATACAAAAGCAATTACTTTTTTAAAGTTCTGGCAAGTTAATAATGACATCCTTGAAACAAACACAGTAGAACTCGTCTATATTTCAGCAAATGCCTTCAATGTGAACATATTGTGACATGTAAGGTGATAAGCACAGGGCCTCCGAAAAACGTTTAGCTATCTTAACCTTCAGGACTGCTAAGGACTTGAAGACCTTTTAAGATGACTGACAGCCCTATTCAAGTGAAGATTGTGAAATCTCACTTGATGGTAATGATTTATAAGAAGCCATTACAGGCACAGGTGAAAAACATAGTTTTATGATGGGGAGGGCGAAACCAATGCAAACAGTTGCAATTACCAAGTCTACCCGCCATTTTGTAATCTGGTTCCTTGTTTTTATGGAAGAGGTGATATTTCTCTCTCTCTCTCTCTCTCTCTCTTTCTCTCTCTCTCTCTCTCTCTCTCTCTCTCTCTCTCTCTCTCTCTCTCTCTCTCAAACCTTGAATAAGGTCTTACACCTGAAAATTACACTATTCTGCCAAAACAATACTCACAATGTATTGCATATCTATATTGAGCGACCCTTGACCCAAGGGTAGGTCGCTCCCCCTGCAGCTCCTCCAGGTTCCTGAGTTCCTGAGACCCACCCCACAGTAAGTACCCCCCACCTCCCAGCCCCTCGTTCTGCCCCGCGCTACTCACCCTCTCTCCTGCTCCTGCTTCTTTTCCTCTTTCCTTCTTCTCTGTTCTTCCTCCTCGCTCCTCGTCTGTATTCTTCTTCTGTACTCCTCTTCTCCCCGTCTTCTCTCCTCTTCTCTTCTTCCTCATCTTCTGCTGTGGTATTCTGCACCCTGTTTCTTCGTTTTTTGTATCTCCCTCCGTGTTCTTCTGTGTTCTTCTGTGTTCCTCTGTCTTCTTCTGTCTTCTTCTGTCTTCCTCTGTGTTTTTCTGTCTTCCTCGGTGTTCTTCTGTCTCCCTCTGTGTTCTTCTGTATTCTTCTCTGTTCTTCTGTCTTCCTCTGTCTTCTTCTGTCTTCCTCTGTGTTCTTCTGTATTCTTCTCTGTTCTTCTGTCTTCCTCTGTCTTCTTCTGTCTTCCTCTGTGTTCTTCTGTATTCTTCTCTGTTCTTCTGTACTCCTCTCTGTCTTCATCACGGAGACCTGGATGAACGCCTCCTCTGCTCCAGACATCGCCACCGCCATCCCCGAAGGCTACAAGATCTCCAGGAAAGACCGCACCAACCAAGTAGGAGGAGGCATCGCCATCGTCTTCAAAGACTCCATCAGCGTCACCACCTCCACTGAAGACTCCCCTCTTGCCGCTGAACACCTGCATTTTCAGATTCGCACCGACCCGAGGACCACCCTCAGAGGATCCCTCGTCTACCGTCCTCCCGGACCTCGCGCCCCTTTCAGCGACACCATCGCCGACTTCATCTCCCCGCACACCCTCGCCTCACCGGACTACATCCTACTAGGTGACCTCAACTTCCATCTGGAACAAAACAACGACCCCAACACCACCACCCTGCTCGACAACCTCGCCAACCTCGGCCTCAAACAACTGGTGAACACTGCCACCCACATCGCTGGACACACACTCGACCCTATCTTCTCCGCCAGCAAACACGTCTTCTTCAGCCACGCCTCCGCCCTTCATTGGACCGACCACAGCTGCGTCCACTTCACATTCCGACGCGAGACCCGCCACCTCCGCACTCAACCCATCCCTCGCCGACAGTGGAACAAGATCCCTGAAGAGCAACTCTTCGCCGCACTCGCCGCCAACCAACCCACCCTCACCACCGACCCCAACGTCGCAGCCCTCAACCTCACAAACTGGATCTCCAATTGCGCAGACAACCTTGCTCCCCTCAAACGCTCGCAGCGACAGAACAACACCAAGAAACCCCTCTGGTTCTCTGACACCCTCAAAGAATCAAAGAAAACTTGTCGCGCACTTGAGAAAGCCTGGCGCAAGGACCGCACCGCTGACAACATGACCGCCCTCAAGAACGCTACCCGCAAACACCACCACCTGATCCGCACTGCCAAAAGGAATTTTTTCACCGACAGACTGGACAAAAACAGCCACAACAGCAGAGAACTCTTCAGCATCGTTAAGGAGTTCTCCAACCCCAGTGCCAACGCCAACGCCGTCACGCCCTCACAGGATCTATGCGAATCCCTCGCCACTTTCTTCCATCGCAAGATCAGCGACCTCCACGACAGCTTCGGACACCAGACCCAACCTAACACCACCGAACCCACATCCCCGACCATCACCCTCAACAACTGGACCCACATCAGCACGGAAGAAACCAAATCCATCATGAACTCTATCCACTCCGGCGCCCCTTCGGACCCCTGCCCGCACTTCATCTTTAACAAAGCCGACAACATCATCGCCCCGCACCTCCAGACCGTCATCAACTCTTCTTTTTCTTCTGCTACCTTCCCCGAATGCTGGAAACACGCCGAAGTCAACGCCCTACTAAAGAAACCTACGGCTGACCCGAGCGACCTGAAAAACTTCCGCCCCATCTCTCTTCTGCCTTTCCCAGCCAAAGTAATAGAGAAGACCGTCAACAAACAGCTGACCACCTTCCTGGAAGACAACAACCTGCTCGACCCCTCACAGACCGGATTCCGAACCAACTACAGCACAGAAACCGCCCTCATCTCAGTCACAGACGACATCAGAACCCTGATGGACAACGGTGAAACAGTCGCCCTCATTCTTCTCGACCTCTCGGCTGCCTTTGACACCGTCTGTCACCGCACCCTAATCACCCGCCTCCGCTCCACTGGGATCCAAGACCAGGCCCTGGACTGGATCGCCTCCTTCCTCGTAAACCGCTCCCAAAGAGTCTACCTCCCTCCGTTTCGCTCAAAACCCACTGAGATCATCTGCGGCGTACCTCAAGGCTCATCACTCAGCCCGACACTCTTCAATGTCTACATGAGCCCCCTCGCTAACATCGTACGCAAGCACGACATCATCATCACCTCCTACGCCGACGACACCCAACTTATACTCTCCCTCACCAAGGATCCCGCCAGCGCCAAGACCAACCTACAAGAGGGTATGAAGGACGTCGCAGATTGGATGAGGCTCAGCCGCCTAAAGCTGAACTCTGAAAAAACTGAAGTCCTCATCCTCGGCAACACCCCGTCCGCCTGGGACGACTCCTGGTGGCCCACGGCCCTCGGCACCGCACCGACCCCCGCAGACCACGCCCGCAACCTCGGCTTCATTTTTGGACCCCCTTCTCACCATGACCAAGCAAGTCAACGCTGTGTCCTCCGCCTGCTTCCTCACCCTCCGCATGCTCCGCAAGATCTTCCGCTGGATCCCCGCCGACACCAGAAAAACCGTGACCCACGCCCTCGTCACGAGCCACCTGGACTACGGCAACACCCTCTACGCTGGGACCACCGCCAAACTCCAAAATCGCCTGCAACGCATTCAAAACGCCTCAGCCCGCCTCATCCTCGACGTACCCCGCAACAGCCACATCTCCGCACACCTGAGACACCTGCATTGGCTCCCAGTCAGCAAAAGGATCACCTTCCGACTTCTCACCCACACACACAAAGCCCTCCACGACAAGGGACCGGAATACCTCAACAGACGGCTCAACTTCTACGTCCCCACCCGCCCCCTCCGCTCCTCTGGCCTCGCACTCGCCGCCGTCCCTCGCATCCGACGCTCCACGGCGGGTGGGAGATCTTTCTCCTTCCTGGCGGCCAAGACCTGGAACTCCCTCCCCACCAGCCTCAGGACCACCCAGGACCACTCCGCTTTCCGGAGACTCCTAAAGACCTGGCTGTTCGAGCAGCGATAACCACCCCCTTTGTCCCTAGCACCTTGAGACCCGCACGGGTGAGTAGCACGCTTTATAAATGCTAATGATTTGATTTGATTTGATTTGCAAACATTTAATATGTTCTGCCAGATATTTACGAAAAAAACTCTAGTAAAGCAATGAAAACATGTTTCTCTACCTGCAGTGATTCCAGACTAAGATTGATTCAGCGTAGGTATTTTAATGATGCCAATTGGGCTAGAAAACACCCTTTAGGCATATCAAGTACGATAATTAAACTCATTTATAAACTGGGTGTTGGAATTGGGCCTAGAGCTTTTAATCCATTTAGTTAATTTATAGTAGAGCTATAACGTACCTTGAAGATATAGGAAGTCTAAAAAATGTAGGAACAAAATGACAGAACCATTCTTTCTAGAGTGCCACATGTTGTCCATGAGATATTCACACCCCATGTAAATAATAACTAAATGTACTATCTTCAATTAACTTCTATATTGAATGCCAAAATACATTTCACTGTAATGTAAGGGTATCCAACTAGTAAACAAATATGTTAGAACCTCATTTCACTTTACCAAATTTTTACAATGTTTTTCCAACATGAGGATGCAAAGTATGCAGCAGATTGTAAAAGTGTATTACGTACAGGAAAATTCACATAACAGAAATGCACAATAAATGCTGCATGTGTGCAACTAATGTTGCCATGCAGAAATGTGTCCTGTGGGTCCTCAGAAGGGTGTGGCTGGCGCAGAAGGAAGCTCATATCTCATTCACAAAGTGATGCAACTGTTTCTCTGTTCACTCTGGTCTTCAGCCTATGGCGCAGCAACTATGCAATCCATACACTATTCTTAATATTCGTATTCTTATTATTGTTATTGTTAATATTATTATTATTACTGCAGTTACTCGCAGCTGCACCGCAGAGGCATTAGCGCATATACGTAATCAATCATGCAGCATAAAAATTCACAACTGAACATTTTAAAAACAGATAGACAGAAGATTACAGGCTGAGAATAAAAGTGGTGGCTATCCTGCAATAAATAACCCAGCTGTAGGCAACACATATAAGGGAGCAGTTTCATTTGTTTGAAAGGCGGTGTATTTCTATGCAAGGTGAAGACAGCTACGGAGTTAATCTAGGCATTTGGGGGGTCATTCTGACCCTGGCGGCCGGTGGCCGCTAGGGCCACCGACCACGGGAGTACCGCCAACAGGCTGGCGGTGCTCCCACGAGCATTCTGACCGCGGCGGTTCTCCCGCCGACTTCCCGCTGCTCGGGGGAATCCTCCATGGCGGCGGAGCGCGCTCCGCCGCCATGGGGATTCTGACACCCCCTACCGCCATCCTGTTCCTGGCGGGTCTTCCGCCAGGAACAGGATGGCGGTAGGGGGTGCCGCGGGGCCCCTGGGGGCCCCACTGTGTATTTCAGTGTCTGCAACGCAGACACTGAAATACGCGACGGGTGCAAACTGCACCCGTCGCACCCCTGCAACTACGCCAGCTCAATTCTGAGCCGGCGTCCTCGTTGCAGGGGCATTTCCTCTGGGCCGGCGGGCGCTCTTTTGGAGAGCGGCCGCCGGCCCAGAGGAAATGTCTGAATGGCCGCCGCGGTCTTCTGACCGCGGTGCGGTCATTTGGCGGCTCCCTCCAGGCGGGCGGCTCCCGCCGCCCGCCGGGCTCAGAATGAGCCCCTTGGTCTGGGATTCGGAAGGGGGTGGTCTATTACTGTGCCACAGTGCTGGGTTCTTTAAAGAGGTGTTTCTCAGAGGGGAAGGGAAAAGAGAATTTACTCATATAAGGGAGGATGGAAAAGTAGGATACAGCACCAGTGAAAATTTGTTTTAAAGCAAGGGAAGTTTTACATGTTTCTGTTTCCCGGTGTGCCATGTCTGTACCTCTGAGGCCATGGTGTCCACCTAAGGTGTTCAATACTTCAGTGAGATAGGGTGGGGTTTAATGAGATCCTTACTTCAGTTGGAGGCAAGTGCAAGATTTCTGACCTTCTGAGATGTGGTATATTTTTCTCTTAGAAGAGATGAGGGACCTCTGGCATGCACAAGGCCCTTGATATGGAAATATATTGCCTATGTGGGCTCTGTGAAGCGCTTCACATTAGCACTCATTCTTAACTTTGGTGTAACATATGTGATTTAATTTCAACCTCAGTGAAATTCCCTTTCCCACCTCTGTCAATTGAGATCAAGGGACCTGCAGTCATGAGCAGGTCCCTGATGCTCAACCAAATTGCCTCAAGGAAGTCAACAAACAGGAAAAGGTTCATGCTCTTTGGGGTCATATACATGAAGTCTATATTGTTAGATATGCTGTTCCTCAATATTTGCTAATGTTAGATTTTAGACTATATGATATAGAGGAAAAGGTCACATATTCACGTTTTGTTGAAAGTGCAGCCTCCCTTTTTGACAACAAGTAATATGTGCTGTAGCATTTTGGTACCTACGCTTTTTCATTGTTTTACTAATGACTTACTAGTAATCAAGACTCTAACTCCTTGTATAGCAGGCAGGATAACTCTAGCTCACCTGTTTGGTGATGATGCTGTCATTATAGCTCGGTATCTGCTTGGATAACATAGGCTGATCATTTTAATTTATTTGAGGATGAAAGAAAACATATCCAATGATAGAGTTAGTTTTGAAGTTTGAACAGGTTGCATACCTTAATTACTTAGGGGTACATCTCACCAATATGGATTCTGGTTAGCAACAATCGAAAAGCATTTTCATGTGAGAACAATACACAGCATCTGTGCAAGTGAGGGCATTATGCCAGAGCTAAGCCTCAAATGTATATGTTACAAATATGTTTCCCACTGTACTTTATGATGCAGAGATCTGAGAAATGATAAATCCCTACTATCTTTATGAATATGTAAACAGGTTTTCCAAATCCATCTTCCTAACACCCCAGTTACCCACCAGTATATGTACAAGGGTAGAGCCGGGAATGACATGTGTGGCTGTACTAGCAGCAACAGCTCTTTCTCTTGTCTGAGTGAGTGTTTGGCCAAAGCCTGTAGTGGAGGTACCTAGAAGTTTGGCGTGTTTACGCTCCATGAGTCTATTGCTGGCTGACATGTGGAAAATGCTATAAATGACTAGCTTTAAGCACATTTGGGATCTCCCAGATCAACTCAATGAGGCTGACAAATCTTGAGTATATAAGGCATAACTATCCTACGTCCAGGAGAAGAGGGATGAAAGGGTTAGGGAAGCTCTAAACTGAAGGTCTGTTTCAAGATCAACATATGTACAAGCTAAGAGGGATTCCTGAAACGTATGTATCAGTCATGTACCAAGAAAATGCACTTGTTAAATTTCCTACTTTACCAGCACATTCAGTATATGTGACTAGGCTTAACATAGGCATATTTGCTAGCTGGTGCCATTGATGAGTTGGTGCATTTGGTGTTCATATTTCTTCATTGTACTAGAGCCCCACAACAATTCTTTAAAGAAAGTAGTAGGAAATAGGAGCAGCAATCTATCGCTAAGGAGAATGCTGTTGGCCTAAAGAGCTCTGAAGCATATGATCAACTCCCATGGTGCTGAAGGCCAAACACCCTAATATACATTACTCAAGATAAGGTTGCATCATATCCAACATAAAGGATCACTCAATTTAAAAGTTCTGTGGAGTTGGTAAATACAAGGGGTTGGATAACTTTTTTTTGGGGGGCTCTGGCCCTACATGTCTCAATACTCCAGCATGCACAACAAAAAAAAACAGTGTGGCACACCTCAATACATACATAGCATAATTGAACACACCAACAAAATACTACACATGAACAAAACCGAACAACAGAGTGGGAAGCATTCAGAAAGAATAATTTACATGTCAGGAAATCTACATATGCAAATTTACTGTTACATGTTATAGTAAAGTTAATGCTTTTGGATAGTTACCATTTTGAGTGTAAAGTTACTAGAAAGTGTAGATTTACATGTCCCCAACACCTCAGTTTAGGGGATGAAGTCTCCATGCATGTAACTTATGTGTAGAAACATACTACAAACAAGAACATGGACCACCTCAATTTCGACATGTTTTTGGCTCTTCCCTGTCACAGGAACTTGGCCCACCTACACAAGTGAGGTATCATTTTTACCGGGAGACTGAGGGGAACGTTGGGTGGTAGGAAATGTGTCCATGTGCAGTGAAAAATGTGATTTTTTATCTAAATTTGAGGTTTGCTGAGGATTCTGCGTGAGAAAACACTGGGGGATCCACACAAGTCACACCTCCCTGGACTCCCTCGGTGTCTAGTTTTCAGAAATGTTTGGGTGTGGTAGGTTTCCCAATATGGCTGCTGAGCCGAGGACCAAAAACGCAGGCACCCCCTACCCCCAAAAAACAGGTAGTCTTGTATTTGATAATATTGATGTGTCCACATAGTGTTTTGGGGCATTTCCTTTTGTGGGCACTAGGCCTACCCACACAATTGAGGTACCATTTGTATCAGGAGACCTGGGGGAACACTGGGTGGAAGGAAATTTGTGGCTGCTCTCAGATTCCAGAACTTTCTGTCACCGAAATTTGAGGAAAAAATGATTTTTTGGACAAATTTTTAGGTTTGCAAAGGGTTCTGGGTAACAGAACCCGGTAAGAGCCGCACAAGTCACCCCATCTTGGATTCCCCTAGGTGTCTAGTTTTCAGGTCTGGTAGGTTCCCTTAGGTGCCGGCTAGAGGCCAAAATCCACAGCTAGGCACTTTGCAAAAAACAGCTCTGTTTTCTTTGTGAAAATATGATGTGTCCACGTTGTGTTTTGGGGCATTTCCTGTTGCGGGCACTAGGCTTACCCACACAAGTGAGGCACCATTTTTATTGGTAGAATTGGGGGAACGCTGGGTGGAAGGAAGTTTGTGGCTCCTCTCAGATTCCAGAACTTTCTGTCACCAAAATGTGAGGAAAGAGTGTTTTTTTGGCCAAATAATGAACAACTTGTTTCAGTTGCTGTCTAACAATCATTGTCTCGATTCTAAAACCATATGACAAATGTTTATTCCCACACTGGTGAAAGGAAATCATGGAGACCTCTTCCATTGAGATTTGTTAATTTTTCTAACTTTTTATCAATGGAACATTTAAGTGTGCAGATCTGCAAACAGTCCCCAAATCAATGAACAAAATATACAAAAGTCTCCCACTGATTAACCTTTTGAAGACCACTCAACACCATGTTTGTGATGCTGATTTTTCCTTCAACAGAGCGCAAGTCTGCCCATGGAAAATGCACTTTTCAGAACCCTTCCTCTGTTCTCCCAATGCATCTGCATGAAACTTGATATGGTTAAACTAAGTTATTAAGGCATGTGTTCTATGTGAGTGAAAAGTGTCATGACAATTTGTCAAATGACTCCAAAATTATAAGCAAACCAAGTAAACCAAAAAACACTAAAACCCTTTTGAGGGCATCATTTAGAGTATGGCGAATGCCCCCCCATCCGTTGGAGTGGTGGAGGTAGTGACCTCTGCCACCCTAGCCAGACTACAGTCCAACATATTTAGAGATCTACGCTGGCCATGCATAGATCTTTGTGGTTTCAGAGAACCCATTGAAGGCACTGGAAGTTGGGTGAATGGATATCATGGGTTTATTTTTGAAAAACAAAAAACACAGAATACCCTGACACCCTGGGAGGTTTCTGCTAGAGTATGGAGTCATTTGCATTTTTTTTCTGTTCTGGACCATCAGGGTTCCTTGGCAGTTCAGACCTGAAAAAGTACATCAGACAATCTACTCTAAAGAACGGGGACAGTCTGATGCACCAACACCGATGGTCACAATTCCATTGGGCTGTCAGTGTAGGGTTTCTGTTGTAGAAGCCTAGCAAGATCACTGCTGTC
Source organism: Pleurodeles waltl (assembly GCF_031143425.1). Taxonomy (NCBI): domain Eukaryota; kingdom Metazoa; phylum Chordata; class Amphibia; order Caudata; family Salamandridae; genus Pleurodeles; species Pleurodeles waltl. The sequence goes on along the minus strand of NC_090444.1, from coordinate 201,840,406 downwards.
AGAAACATGATGGTCAACCCGACTCTAAACAGAATGGGTGGAACATCAGTTTGGTGGATAGGGTACTCTGCCAAGCTCTGAGTACCCTGTTCACCAAACTGTATATCAGGTGCTGAGTCGTAACCACAACAGCAGAGTTGCTATTGGCAAGAGATAAAATATAAATATACATATGTACACACAAACACACATATAATTCCCAGTGGCAGACGCCACTGGGTAGTTATAGTTAGGTGCAACAAGAACACTGTGATGGATGAAATGCTTGAATTAAACTTAGCCATTGACAGTTGCTACGGGTCACATCGCAATCCATTTCTCACCCACAATGCCGCCTCAGTTCGGACACTATCACATGCTAATCAAATTTGACCCTGTTCCAATAGAAACAGTCCAGCCCAAACTGCCATGCCAGGTCCCCCACTGAACAATAATACAAGCAACCTAGGGCCTGTTTCACCCTGATAAGGGCTCATCAGCTGGGTATAGCTTGATTCCAGTGGCACAGTGAGCATGCAGCTAATGTCTGGGCATACCTGTCACTCTTAGGGCATCAACTGCAACAACAACAACGCAATGGATGGAATGCTTGAATGGCCAGGCTTCACCAGCCACAGGAAAAAAACTGCCTTGATGAATATTAACATAACAGAGGAAATGCTTAGCATACTAAACTGGGGCTAGGCCTCCTCTCTGTTCTAGCTTAACCCCACAACACCATTCTGCTTGGTTGACCACAAACTACTTCTAGCTTATCTTTCAACACCCTGCAATGTTGGTGGACCATTCCTTGTATGGAATGGCACTGCCTCTGACCCTTTGCAATTAACATATGCTAACTCTGGCCAACAATGAACCCCGTAAGTGTCCATGCATTATAGACTATCTAATACACCTCCACAGGAGAATAGCACAAACTAGCTGTATTTCAACACTTGCAAGTCTGGGGTTCTGCTAGAAAGTGGCAGGTATACTAAGCCATTTTGTGGTTTTGAACCCTGTGATTCACAAAATGAGAGAGTTTGAGACTACAAAATGACTTTCTTGTATTCACTGAACCCATCTTGCAGAAGGACATAGTTTAGGGTGTCCCTTGCAAATTGTGATTCAGAATCGGATTTATCAATGGTTTGCCATCACTACTCCAGTTGCAAACCACTGAAATGTAACCAACGCTTTAAAGGAGGTGGTAACTCATTATCAAAAAGGAATGTGCACCCTTGGGTCCCAATCCCCTTTGTGAAAACGTTTGTTGCGGAGTAGGCTCTAGCCCACAGGACCACTGCCATTTCTCAAACAAAACAAAGGCTACAAGTCTAAGAATAGATTTGTAAAAAGCAATTGTAAATTGAGCACCAATATCTTGCTAACTGATTCTGATTTTTTAAGTAATACAGAGGTTCACATAATTCCAGTTCAGTGTGGTTTGCAATCCTGCTACCCTCAAGAGTATTATTAATAAGGTAGCTCACAAACTGCAACTCAGTCCGATTAAAGGACATGACAGGGATGATGGCCTACTAGGCTCAGCAGATGACAATGTATGTGATCGTCTTTAAATAAAGTAATTGTTTTTTTTTAAAATGCAGCCCAACTTTACTTTTCGTTTTAAAAGTTTGTTTGAGAATGCCATGCGCAGTGTTTCCATCAATGACAGTGCCAGTGGTCTTAATCCACCAGGGGCAGTGCCGCCCTCCAGATACGACCCGCATTTCTGCTAGCCTTTGCATGGCTGTCCGACCACCATGCAAAGGCTGGCGGAAACAGGGTGTTGGGGGCCCCATGGGGGCCCTGAACTGCCCATGATCTTGGCATGGGCAGTGCAGGGGCTCCCAGGGACAGCTCTGTCATGCTCTTCACTGCCCGAATTACGGGCAGTGAAAAGCGCGACAGGTGCTGTTGCATCTGACGCACCGCAACATTGCCGCCATCTCGATTACGAGGCAGCATCAATGCTGTGTCCTGTTTCCCGTTGAGCTAGCGGGTGGAAATGCTGTTTCCGCTCGCTGGCCCAGCGGGAAACTCGTAATAAGGCCAGCTGGTGGAAAACCAGAGTGGTGGTTTTCCAGCCCAAAGAGTTTGGAAAGCAGCCTCTGCCGCCCGCCAAACTTGTAATTAGGGCCTCGGTGTCCAGACTTGGACACTAGTCAATCCTGATTGGCTAGCTACATGAATAATATGTTGTGGCAGCCATTACAGTATTCAGGGAAATAGTCGCTGCATCCTGAAAATAAATGAAAAAAAAACATTCAAGGGGGCAGGGTGAGCCTATCCTGCCTCCCAGGCCAATGTGTGGGGGGGGTCCCTCTGACTAGCTGGCACAATATGGACAACATGTTGTGGCAGCCTTTACAGTACTCATGGTTGTGGTACTCATTGAAAGTATTTAGTAAATGCCTGGAGCTACCTTGATAAAATCAGGGCTGTAACACCTTAATCACTTCCTTTAGAAACAAATCAAATATGTGGCTTATTTTTGTCACAGAAATTCTGTTTAGTTCTCTAGAAAGCTAAAATGAGGACACATTTTGTAGGAGTTCTTAAATATCTTCTTCATCAGTTTCAGTGAAATATTATGACATGCAAAGGAAAACATGTTATTCCACCACCACCATGGCTTGGGTTAACTTCCCAGCAATCAACTGCAGTTTTCTCAGTGGTCTAATAAACAACTAGAGTGCTACCATTCTCCACTGATGACAAATGTGTGGCACACCTGAAGCTATTTTGATGGAATCAAAGCTGTACAAAATAGATCATTACCTTTAGAAATAAACAAAATGATGGACTTCTTTTTCTCATAAAAATTTTGGTTAGGGTTATAGAAAGCTAAAATGAGTACATATTTTCAGTGAATTCTCAAATAGCTGCCTCATACATTTCAGTAAAACATTCTGATTTATAGACTGAAACATACTTTTTACACAGAAGCAGCCTGTCAGTTAATTCTCAAGTGATTATCTGCAGCTTTACCACAAAGTTCTAATGAGTAACTAGAGTTACTAAGTTTCTGTGTTTATGACCATTGTGTGGCAACCTATAACCATCTTTATGGAAAGACTAAAGTGATGTTTTAGTAAGGAGTTGAAATAAAGTTTTTAAAAAAAGTTTAAAAATCAAAAACACTCTCTGAAATTCACCAGTTATAGTTTATTGAGCTAACTCTAACTTGTTCCCGCCATGCACTTCTTATTACCTTACATATTACATCATTCACATGTTAAATTACATCATTGGAACATTAATGATGTCACCTCAAATTCCATCATTTGATGATATTACTGATGACATCAATGATATGACCATAGTCATATACAGTTTGAACCAAGTGTACATGTGTGGGTTGATAGCATGGAAATAGTGTCTCATGAGACAAGTGTAATTGTGCTTTTTAAAAGTTATTTGGTGCACAGTTCACAAATCACAAAACTTTGGGGTGGGAGAAGTACTCAAGTGTAAACAAGGTAAGGGCTAAGTGCACCTGATGTGGGTTGCAGAGATACATTTGAAAGTGGGTTGTGACTTCAAGCCAAAGACTCACCTTAAAAATCTGTGGAAAGGCCAAAGCTGCTGTTGAAAATCTATTATACACCAGTGAATATCTAGGCATGTGCCCATGTTAAATATTTACAATAAAGTTGTATAGTCAAATTCTATAGGTTGCCCATATCTATTCCAAGAACTTCACTAAGGATTTTGAGGCACTGAAGATTACTGAGTAATGTAGAATGTAGGGGCATTCTACCTGGAGGTGGTTTATCTCATATTGGTGTACTAAACATAGCTGTATAGTTGTATGCCATTATGCCAATTTCAGAATGTGTGTGGGGAGAAGAATGTTATCATCAATGGTATGAAAAGCTGCCGACTGATCCTAAAGGGTCAACATTCCAACTTCCCCACTGTCACACTGTTTCTCAGATCGTCTAGGGTTGATAGTACTGCCAGATTAGTACTGTGTCCTGAGTAAAAGTATGCTTGTGGTTTATGAAACAGAGAGTTACCTTCTGAGAACTGTTGTAGTTGAACAAGATTAGTTATAGTTAACCTGGGTAAAAAAGTAAAGTAATTGGGCAAAGTTTCACTTTGGTCAGAGAAGTAACCTGTTGACTTTTTCAACAAAGGTCTTATGAGCGCAGATTTACAGAGAGAAGGGAAAATACCCTGACAAAGGAAATCATTGCAAGGGCTCCAAAATATGTCTACATTGTACAGGATGAGAGTTTACATAGTTCTTGCTGGGATGATATCTGAATGGGAGTTGGAAGGTCACCTATTCTTATTCACTTCTTAGGTTTGTTTATGTACAATAGACGGAAAAGAGTCCATGTTGGCTTATCTGTGGTTGATTGGGAAGTACTTGGTATGATATAAGGTTTAGGGTTGTTCTTTGATAGAAACTTGTCATTGAAAAAGTAGGCAATGTCTTCACACATTTGACTGACAGAGATGGGACAGTATTTTTGAGCGCTGGGTTCTTGCAGTGCTGAGACGTGAAGGAGTTAATTGGCTAAATTGCAGGCCATTCTGAGATTGTCCAAAAATTAGGTCCGTTTAGCCTCTCTCATTTGCATTTGTAGGCAGCGGCAGCCTGCCTGTAGGCTAATTTATGGTTTGATCACACTCACTCCACCACTGCTTTTCAGGAGTCCTATGTTTCTGCTTCTGAAGGGGCAAGTAGATGTCTAGCACTGTAGCAGCTCATAAGAGTCTGTCTTATTTCAAGTTGTGGATAATACTTCTAGTCTGTAGTTCTTCTAATCATATTTTAAAGCATTGGTGCAGGCCTTCTGAGCGTTTAATTCACCTGGGATCTGAATAGTCAAAGGTTTTTTTAAATGGTCCATTCAGGAAAGAGTAGGAAGCTGGGTCTTAATAAGTCTGGGTACAGCAAAAATGTGGTCCAGTGAAAGGGCAGCTATATGATTGTGGCCAGAGTTCTGAAGTTACAGACTTAAGACAGCAATTTCATTTAAAGGGATCAGAATGGGGTCAGATAGGGCATTAAACCATAAATTAAAGTACCATATAAAGGTTTTCTTTGTAAAGGCCGAACATGCAAATCCATGACCCAGTGAAGAATCTAGTGGACTATGAACGAAGATCAAATAGTGCATCATACCACCGTTCTTTAGACCTATTGGTACTCATTTCTGAAGTCACTGCTAATGGGGAATGTTTGAATTGATAGCCGAGAATGGGCAACACCTGCTATTCCCACCCACCCCTTTTCTATCCGATCTCTCGTGTCTATAAATTTGCATTTTCTAGTACCAAGTCTTTAATTGATAGTGGGCTATCCTGGGATAACTGCATCTCAGTAAGAAAGATTATTTAGTTCCTTGACAGGATAAAAAAGTTGCAATGTTGAGGCAATCTTTCATGGCTGATTGCACATTACAGAACATGTTTGGAGGATCTTTTTCAGTGAAGCTGAGGAAACTCTACTTAGCAGTATTGAGCGGTGAGGCTTTTCAGCTTTAAGCAGCTGAATAATTTCTGGCTGGACTTCCGACCTGATAGGAAACAGAGACATCGGAAATCCAGGTGAGTAGGTTTATATTAAAGTCCTTATTCATCTGTACGGATGCTTTGTCAGACAGCGTGACTAATAGCGTTCAGGTGCAAATGGGCATACACTGTACCTCATGTGTGTGCCAGTTGCATGAATATGGAGCAGGTGTGTTTAAATAAACTGCAGCCATTCTGCATGCTTCTTAGCTGGTAAACTAGCCAACTAACCAAAATGGCAGCCAGACCCATCCCAAATCCAACCTACAACAAAAACTAAAGCCATATCTAGAACAGATTCCACAACAAAGAATTAACAGCAGCCCAGTGATTCCGATTTCAGTGCATGGGTGAGACAGTTAAATAAACATATTCCCACAGCAGTGATAGAAACTCAGACCACAGCAGTACAGTTCAAAACAAAGTATGAGAAAATCATAGATTGCACATCAATAAATAGTTGATAAAAAGGCTTGCAAGGCTTGAGATCACATACCATAAACAACTACCAGCATAATGCTGCAGGCACGGACGAGGAGTAGCAGAGTTTAAATATGCTGCAGCTCCTCTGAGTATGACTTAGCAGGAAAATTAGTCCACTATACAAAGCTTTTGTGTTCAACAAATCACCACAAAGTAAAAATTCTGAATGTCAAGTTTCCTGCAGATCTGTCAAGGAGGTTGGGAGAAGGATTGAGGGATAACAGCACGGGGAGGGTCGGGGGAGAGCAAAATTTTGGGTATTTAATTCAACACCCGATAAAAAAACTTTGCTCTCCAGTACGAGAAAGACCTCTAAATCAGAATTAAGCAAACATGGCATATTACTAGAACATTACTCTGAGTAGTGCCTTGCTTAGTTTAGTATAAATTTGTTCAGTAGTTTTTTGAGAAATTGCCACAAAAATGTGTCAGTGAGGCTTCGATGTGTTAAATCATAGATGTAAGAAAATGGGTTATTAGATGGGGGTGAAACCCTACTCAAGCAACAACCACAATCCTTGTCAGGGTTAACCACCAGTACCAAATTAACCTATGCTTAGCCCTCTGGTAGCTTGGCACAAAAGCAGTCAGGCTTAAAATAGAGCCAAAGTGTAAAGAATTTATGCAGCACACAAACTGTAATACAATGAGGACACAGCACCAGCAAAATCCCAAACCAATTTAGAAAAATAGGATAATTGTAATAAATACAATGAGACCAAAACAACAGGAATTCAATCAGTAGTACCAGAGATATCTAATTTCAAAAGTTTAGTTAGGTATAGTGTCTAAAAGAGCAAAGTGCCACTTGCAGTCATCTGGTCGTGCTAGACTCGGGGAAAGTCACAAGTTCAGGCCGACTGAGATAGAGCACTGGCCAGATACAGGGACCAGGTTAGTCCTGCTGAAACATTTACCTTCTCAAAGTCTAGCGTGAAGAGTCCAGTTCGTAGTGGCCAGGCATCGCAGATGTTTGTCACTGTAGCACAAAGAACTGGTTGGGTGTCCTGGGTGGTCACTGCTGGAGCTTCACATTGGCGGCCATTGCGGGCTGTCGTTGCTGTAACTCAAAGTGCAGATCTTGTTTTGCCAGCCATCACTGCCAGTCACTGTAGAGTAAAGAGTCAGGTTCACTGAAGCTTCGTATTGGCTGACATTGCAGGTGGTGGGATCTTGGTGCAAAAGGGCCCGTTTGTGGTTGCAAAAGGCTCAAGACACCAGGACTTTTCCTTTCTTCACAAGAGGAGTCCCACTGATGCCAGCCAAGGGTCCAAGTCCTGGGGAGGCACCTCCTGGGGACCAGGAACACACTCCAGCAGAGGCCAGAAGGTACAGTTGCAGCAGGCCAGCTGGGCAGTTGCAGGGAGGCCTCTGGAACTTAGTGTGTCCCTGTTCCTCAGAACAGGAGGTCAGCCAACTGACATTTGCAATCATTCAGGTAGCCTGGGACTTTGCAATCACTCAGGTAGCCTGGGATGATGGGAGCAGGCCCAATGTTCCTTCTCAAAGAGCAGGGCATGCCTGAAGCAGCAGGGCAGCCCTCTGGGGAACAAGGCAGGCCTCAAGCACCAGGGTAGTTCACTGGAGGACAAGGCACTCCTTCTGTAATAGCCACCAGAGTGTACAGATATTTATACTTTGTGCCAGCCTTTGAAGTGGAGGAACACCCTGGCCTACCCTCACATCTGGTTCTTCAAAGTTCTTCTCTTCTCCTGCCAACACCCCAAGAACAAGTGGATTCTGAGCCAGATCCTCAAATCTGTGTGCTCCCATTGGCTGGGCATCACAGAAAAATTTCTGTTGCAACCATCATTAGCTAACGCACTGCACTTAACAGCGTGTCATGAATCTTACCACAGTGCATGAAAGAAATGAGGTTGAGAACTTGTTTTTCTCCCACAATCGTGAATGTCTTCAGCAACTCTCATTCATTCAAATAACTCCAAGCGATTGTTTGAGACAAAGGGTGGAAGAGGAATGGGACACTCAAACAGACAGAGCTTCTACTGAGCCTTGTGACAACGTCTCAGCTAGTAGGAACACTCGGAGGGCATTCTGAGGGTGTGTTTCCGATGGAGCTAAAAGAAAAATGACAATTTGTTTACTCACTGGTCTAATTCATGCCTTTATAGCTAAGCATTGTTGTGTTCTGGTAAACTGAGTTTACCTAAGTCTTTTCCGGAGCTCACAGATTGTCACTGTGGCCTTCAACTTATTAGTGTATTTCACTGTTAAAGCGGAAACAGCTCACGCGGCAGTACTAACTAAATCATTTTCAAACCTTTGATCGATCCAAAAGCTATATTTTGGAATTTTGCCAAAACAAGACTCCTTTAACCACATACGCGTGTACTGCATGAAGAAGTAAGCACGTTTCTAAGACTTTAAAAAACTCAAAGGCTTGTCACCAGCAAAAATACAAAAATGAAAAATACCCTACTGTTTTCCTGTGAGTTTAAACTCAAGTACCAGGCCCTGCTCAAGATTCACATATTTTAAACAAAACATTCTTTTGATTAAGTTTGCTTTACACATACCTGATTACAGTTATTCAAAATAAAAACAGATCGTCAATTCTTTCGAGGAAAGTGTTCAGGATAACATTATAACATTGTCTCCAACTGCCTTGGGACCCTAATTGAACTGTGTATCTCTCCAATCTACTTGCCGAAGGCGATTCTGCAATGTGGTGGTCGTGAAGAGCAAAGGCTTCCTTTAACAAACCCTTTTATCCCCTCCCATGATGGTGACCAAGAGTACCACCAAATCACGGGCACAGGAACTCTCGTGGGAAGAGGATAAGCTCCTTGAAGGTGTTCGAGACTAATGTACCATTCATCATTCCACTTTGTTGAAATCTTTGGCAATTTAGGACTTTCAAAAACTTCCGAATAAGTCCTGAGTGTGCCAACTATGGTGTACATGGGAGGTGTGCGAGCTATGGTTTGGAGAACTAACCGTAACTGGAAAATTTCAGGGGCTTTTCGGTTTATTTCCTAACCTTAACTACACCTTAGCTGTGTTTTTTTTAAGTGAATATGTGTATCATAGTGCTATCATCGCATTATTTTATTTTTCGAACTTAAAAAAAAAGATAAAAAGATTTTGCTCAATATTCATCATAGAATAGTTACAAATGATACCCTGAAGGACATTCTGTAGGTTTCTGATTCAGTGCAAAAAATGTGCTGAACTGCAAAGCACAACAATAAGCACAATCACTTTTAAACAGCACAATACCCTCCCAAATTTACCAGGACTGTCTTTAACTTTGCTGAATTTCAAACAGTGCAGCATGGTCAGCACTGCTTCATGGAAAATATTTCTTCTACACTGATATCTGTAGATGTATAATATAATCTTCATGCGCTGTCACAAAGTGTGCTTGTTCAGCTTTATTGCTTTTTCTTCCCCTCGGGGGACAGACTGATTCTGTGAATTTGCCTGCTCCATGAATAAATCATCTTGTCTTATCTACCAGTGGCCTTGGCATTCCTTTATGTTATAGTTCTAAATTAATAAAGGCCCGCCGCGGTAATCTTTTGCTGCTGAACACACCATTTATTTAGATGATTTGGCACTTCAGTGATAAGCAGATTTCCTTTTCTGATATGTCAGTTAAATTGTGTTGCTATGGTTATATTTGCGTCCAAACTAATTTGAATGAATAGCTGACAAAGTGTTGGCAGAGTGAAAACATGAAGGTGTCTTGTTACATGATAGTGACAAAGACACTATTGAATTTAAAGTAGTGAGAGTTTTCCAAACTAAAATTCGGTGGCAACACAGCTGACTTTGCAAATGCAATGCACTTTTGAGCATGCACCCCACACCCACCCAACACAGGCGTCACCGGTCAGGTGACCATGGCAATAAAAAGGGCCGGGCGCACGTGCCCAGGGCCAGTTCCACCCACACAGAAACGGTGTCCGTGTCGTCTCCTTTTAGTAGCATGGGGGCCTAGGGCCCCAGCACTACACGAGCCTAAATGCACACTTTGTGAACACTCGTGGATCGCCAGGGGAGAGCGACACAAGGGGCCTCCTCCTGTTTCGAATCGCAAGGTGGTGTAGAAATAAATTTTAACCATCCTGGGGTCAGGGCGTAGTTTCCATTGGAACACCAGGTGCAGTGGCACTTGAGCCGAGCGACCCAATGAAACAGTAGCCACGGGCACTATTTCTTCTATGATCCCACTGTCTATGCTACTGCCTGCGGTCACATGGGAGACTCATGGAAGACGATAACCAGGGGCGTAGCTTCCTGGGGGCAGGGAGGGTTGCTACACCCCCATAATAAATGAATTTTCTGATAAATAGTTGGGTACAGATGCTTTCAGTCCAGTATGGTGAGATTTCTGCCAGATGTCACAAGAAATGTTTACATAGATTCAGAGAAAAATGCAGACACCCTCAGTTTTTAAAGTCCTCAAAAATATTGCTAATTTGAAAAAATATTGTGTTTTCCCTCACTTAGTATCAGTGCCTCACTTAGTATCGTGCCAATCCACATTCCTCTTGCTTTCCACTGTCCCTTAGGTCCCATCCATGCACCCTCCTTGTTGTACAATGTGTTTAAACATTACATGCCAGTCTGATTGTCGAAAATCGGAAGCTCACCCCTCTCCCCCACTCTTACTAAGCTATAGCCTGATAACCATTGGCAGAAAGGAAACTGTCAATTCTGACACCTTACACTGTGTGGACGAGTTCAGGTCTTGGGAGTAGCAGGTGGCTACTGCATGCTCTTCTGGATGCTCACATCACAGTGGGCTGAGGTTTGTTCCATTGTCTCCAATGACTCTGTCTTAATGGTGGCATTTTGCGAACTTGTCCACGGAGATGGTGAGTCTACATTCCAGCAATTCCCTCGCCAAACAGTTTTAACTTTAAAGAGGGAGGCTGCCCACGGCACAATCAAAAGCAACACACTGGAAATACCTTATTGAGAATGAAGCCCCTAGAGCTTAAATGTTTTTATGTTTTTTCATATTTAGTGAACACAGACAATGTGCTGAATGAGTTGTCATATTTGCATAAACAATTAACTGCATTTTTGAGTTTTTATTCTATACAAATAGATTGGGTGTATATGTGTGTGTGGTGAAGCACATTAGGGCCCTTTTTTGCACATTTTAGCTTGACATCTTTTCCTGATGTTGCCTTTTTCCATGTTTTTACACTTATGTCATAAGGTACTGAGAAGACTCTGTACCTGCAACTTATTCCTCAGAAGCATTTCTGCCATGTAGACTGTACACTCCGTCCAAGGCTGGGCATACAGAACGCAATGCGCTTGTAATATGATTATCAGCTGGAGACATCTCTGGGGCTTCGGACAAATCATCGCATCAGCTCTGCACCTCTGACACAGTGCGATATGAACAATGCTTTTATTATATAAACTGGGTATGTGCTACATTTTGCAGATGAACACTTCTGCTGGGATTATCTTGGAATGTGATGCACGTGTGACCGAGATGCAGCCCTACTGACTCTGACTTCCATCCCGCAGAGGACGATAACCTGCACTACATCAGACCGGTTTCCTGGCCCGTCTTAAGTAGGTATAGAGGGGTTAGGCTATCCCAGTGGATCTAGTAGAGTGTACTTCCACTATGCTCTCAATAGTATAGGTAGTAACAGATAGGAGTGTCACAACGTAGTACCATTATCATGGTTGAATTGTTTATCTTTTTCACCACTCTCATCATGCTAGATACCATGTGTTAGAAACTGGGTCTCAAGTTGGCAGAGGTATACACCCTTGTCCATGTAGGGACCGCAATCCTAGTCAGGGTAATTCACAACTCAACCTAAAATATCCTGTGCTCACCCTCTGGTAGCTTGGCACAGAGCAGGCAGGCTTAACTTAGAAGGAAACGTGTAAAGCATTTGTGCAATAACTCATACAGTAGCACACTCAAACACCACTAAAATACACCACACATGTTTAGAAAAATAGATAATATTTATCTAAATAAAATAAAATAAGGTAAAAACGACAAAAATCCATTAAGCACAAGTTGAAATATCACTTTTTAAAGGTTTACAAGAGTCTCAATCCTTAGGAATCAATGGTTGTATCTTTGCATCACGCAGTACCTGGGATGTGTAAAAAATAATGATGCACGAGGGCTGCAGAGGGGGAAATGCGTGGGAATTTAAGGTGTTTTATCGGATTTTCTGGCGCATCACTGAAAATATGTTATGTTTCTTTCCATGCTGCAAGGTGATGCATCGAATTTCAGGAGCGCAGCCTTGGTTACTTACTGTGATGCAGTGATATTTTGATGCCCAGGAACGATGCGCTGAAAATTCTTGATGTGCTGTTAGAAGGAGCAGGCACTGTGTGGAATTGGTAGGTGATGTGGTGAAATTCCAGCTGTGAGGCAGGGCCTACGTCGATTTCTGGTTGCGGGTCCGGTGCTCTGTCATTCCGGTCAGCGGTGCGGCGATGTTCCAGCCGCAAGGTAGGCATTGCATTGATTTTCCGATGCATGAGGATTTTCTGAAGGGGTGAAGTCTTTGTTGGCCCTGAGACTTCAGAAACAAGAGGGAAGCTCAATCCAAGCCCTTGGAGAGCACTTTAGGAGGAAGGCAGAGTCCTTCCAGCAGAGTCAGGAGCACCAGGCAGCTGGGCAACAAGCAGGATATCAGCCCTTCAGCAAAGCAATCCAGATGAGTCCTTTAGGCAGCGAGGCAGTCTTTCTGACAGAGACCAGGTATAGGTCCAGAAGTGTCTGATTTGGTGGGGTCAGAGACCCAGTTTCAATACCCAAAAATGCATTTAAAGCGGGGGAAACTACAAAGAGTAGTTTTAAAGTGCACAAGTTCCCCTTTCATCCCAGTCCTGTCGGCCAGGATCCCTGTGGGGGGTTATCAGTCCTTTTAGTGAGGGCAGGCCACTGCCCTTTGAAATGTAAGAGAGAGCCCCTCCACCCTTCCTGCCCAGTGAGACCCATTAAGTTTGCGGATGAAAGCAAATGTGACTGATTGTCCTGTGTTTATGGCAGTCTGGGTGGAATGCACAAGGGGAGCTGTCAACCAGCACAGACCAGACATGGATTGGAGACAGGGCTGTAAGGCACAGATGGCAGTAAGTGCAGAGAAATGTTCACTTTCTAAAAGTGGCATTTCTAAAAGAGTAATATTAAATCCAACTTCTCGAGTAAGCAGGATTTTCTATTACCACCATTCTGGCAATACTAAACATGACAGGGACACTCCTTCCAGATCAGAATCTACCACTCAAGAGTATAAAAGGGCAATTCTAATGCTAGTCTATGAGAGGAGCTGGCCTCACAGTAGTGGAAAATGAAATCATGAGTTTTTCACTACCAGGATATGTAAAACACAAGAACATGTCCTGCCTTTTACCTATGGGTTAACTAGGGCCTACCTTAGGGGTGACTTATATGTAGAAAAAGAGGGGTTTAAGGCTTGGCAAGTAGTTTTAAATGAATGGTAATTCAAAGTGACAGTGAAACTGCACACACAGGCTTTGCAATGGCAGGCCTGGGACATGGTTAAGGAGCTTCTTATGTGGGTGGCACAATCAGTGCTGCAGGCTTACTAGTAGCACTTAATTTTCAGGACTGGGAATCTGTAGTGCACTTTAATAGGGACTTACAGGTAAATTAAATATGTCAACTGGGTAGGAACCAATGTTACCATGTTTAGGGGAGAGAGCATATGCACTTTAGTACTGGGCATCAGTGGTAAAGAGCAGAGTCCTAATACCAGCAAAAACAGGGTGAGAAAAATGGAGGGAGGCAGGCAAAAAGTTGAGGGATGACCAACCTAAGGTTGTCAGGTCTAACACCATGCTTTGTTTCATCTGCCTAATAATCACAGCTCATGCTTTCTATACAATAATACATTTTGTTTAATACATGTTTAGAAAGCCATTTTCATATTTTTCTTGTGTCTTACCGTGGGCATGCAAAGTAACAATGAAAGGGTAGATCTATTTCTATTATTTCCTTGGGAAGACGAGTAGTCATGTTCAGGGTTGTCGATACCATCTTGTATCGGCAACCTCATACTGGTATCTGGTAAGGTTAGGGGTTTAGATGGGGCATTGTGAGCTAGCTAGGAATTGTGCCAAACTTTCCTGATCGTACAGGTGGACTAAGTCAATATACCGTGAAGACTATGTTGACCTGATACACAGTCCTACTTAACTTGTAGAAACTGTATTGCGTGGCACAACTAACGTTTTAGGTCAGGTTCTTATTTTATGGGTTTCCTGAGTAGTTCTTACGTGTGCCCAAGGCCACTTTTCACCTTTATATGGAGACATCTGTGGTGTTAAGGCATTAACCCTCTCCAAAGTACTAGGGAACCCCTATTTTTGTCTAAAGGTTGTTAAGCTTGAACCTTTAAAAGGATTACCCCATTGGAATATTTTCCTCTCTGAAATCCATTAATTAAAATGGTAAATGCAATTAACATTCATGATAATTGTAGACATGCTGTTACAGCACTCCTATTGGTACAGGGACTGCCTCTTACAGGTGGAGACATTTCCTTCATGATTGTGGCACACAAAGCATATAAATGTGAAGTTTTTTATTGTTGGGTCGATTTTCCTGCAGCAGATGCCACAACACAGATATTTGAAAAATACACAGAGGCCGCAATACCTAATCAATACAGGCCTTATCAACAACTAGAAATAGCATTAACATTTCAGGAACAGAAAAATTGGTTCCAAGGCGCCCTCCTACATCCACTTCAACATAGAAGACTAGGTCCCCTCAGCAATGATGGGGCAACCTGGCCAATATTCGCCGACTACACACCATACCCAAATTTAGCACCATTAAATGTTGGTGAACATCGTACCCTGTACATGGGTCTAGTTAGACTATATAGATGTATAAAGCAGTTTGTTATGTGTAAAGTAACAGCTGTCCGAGCAAGTGCTGTTCAAGCTGTACAGCCACGGTTAGCTGTGCTTGCATTTAATCTGTTTACTATTAAAGCAGTTATGGGTAAGGTTCACACCAGGCGGGAGGACATTTCCATTTTGGACTGCGCAAAAACAAACCAGCTTGAAGCAGTGTTTCCGCATTGGGGACCCAAAACAAACATAGAATTCTCACAATGTGTCTACTACTTGTTATGAATCCCCTTGTAGAAAATTGTGCCACCTTGGTGACAGACTTTACTACCACAACACATTGTACAAGGCGTATTGCTGTTTTGCTTGAATTGCTAAAGCAAATTCAAAAGGAATATGGGGCTGCTCCTGCCCTGGATTTAGGGATGAAATTAATTGGCAGATTTTCCACAGTTTCCTCAATTATTTTAGGTAGTATCAAAAGGGAGACGGCAGCACTGGCAGTACGCCAATGCCTCTCACAGATTCCCGCCATGGACCAAGAGTAGTGAATTACCAAAAATTATTGCCGACCTCTATGCATCTATAGGTCAAGTTAATTTGGGAGCCAGGCCTAATAAGCAGCAGCTGAAGTGAAATCTGAATCAGATAATCCCAAACAGGCACAAAAGTCTTTAAAAAAAGCTAGCACAAACCTAAAAACAAGGAGAAAACAAAAAACAAGGAAAAAAGAAAAACGTGGGGTGGATCTCCGCAACCAGAGTGCTCTGGAAAATGTTATAATCTGTGTAACAGAGATACAGTTGAACAGCCTGATATCAGTATTCTGATACACATCCTTCTCGTTCATTTCAGAACTCATCAGACAAATGCTCTGAGAAAGGAGGATGAACAGAACAAAGACATGAAGAGTATGTGAAACCGAAAGTGGACTTACAACTCCCATTTGACATCGTCATAACAAAAGGAAGAGAAACGTCCACAACAAAAACCCAGGTTTAAAAAACGAAAAGGTGGCAGCTATTTGAGCTACATCTGCCACACATATTGAGAGTGATCCTTCAGAATAAGACATGGCTATTGGCACTGCTAGACAGTGCTGAAAGGTCACAATAGTTAGCCGGAATCTTCAAGAGTTTCTGGTTTTGAGAGCAACTAGTGAATTTATTCAAGTTGGAACATCAGGTCAGCGGGTTAACCCTCCCAATGGACTTTATGATTTGGATATCCAAATTGAGGGCGACATACCACATACTCTTGAAGTAATTTTCTACTTGTGACATTCTCTTGAATGAGGTAGACTGGTCACCTGAGTTTGTTAGAAAACTTTCACTAAAAATGTCCCATTGTTTCCACAATTGGCACACCCCTGGCACACAGATAAGTCCCTTGTAAAAGGTACCAGTGGTACCAAGGGCCCTGTGACCAGGGAAGGTCCCTAAGGGCTGCAGCATGTGTTGTGCCAACCTAAGGGACCCCTCACCTAACACATGCACACTGCCACTGCAGATTGTGTGTGTTGGTGGGGAGAAAAAGGCAAAGTCGACATGGCATCCCCCTCGGGATGCCATGCACACAAAATGCTGCCTGTGGCATAGGTAAGTCACCCCCCTAGCAGGCCTTACAGCCCTAAGGCAGGGTGCACTATACCACAGGTGAGGGCAGAGCTGCACGAGTAATATGCCCCTACAGTGTCTAAGTCCATTCTTAGACATTGTAAGTAAAGTGTGGCCATATTAAGTATATGGTCTTGGAGTTTGTCAAAACGAACTCCACAGCTCCATAATGGTAACACTGAATACTGGGAAGTTTGATATCAAACTTCTCAGAATAATAAACCCACACTGATGCCAGTGTTGGATTTATTAAAAAATGCACACAGAGGGCCTCTTAGAGGTGCCCCCTGTATTTTACCCAATCCTTCAGTGGAGGACTGACTGGTCAGTGCAGTGCCAGCTTGCTGCTGAGAGACGAGTTTCTGACCCCCTGGGGTCAGGGCCTTTGTGCCCTCTGAGGCCAGAAACAAAGCCTGCTCTGGGTGGAGGTGCTTCAACACCTCCCACCCTGCAGGAACTGAACAACTAGCAGTGAGCCTCAAAGGCTCAGGCTTCGTGTCACAATGCCCCAGGGCACTCCAGCTAGTGGAAATGCCCGCCCCCTGGACACAGCCCCCACTTTTGGTGGCAAGTCTAGGGGAGATAATGAGAAAAACAAGGAGGAGTCACCCACCAGTCAGGACAGCCCCTAACGTGCCGTGAGCTGAGGTGACCCGTGCCTTTAGAAATCCTCCATCTTGGTTTTGGAGGATTCCCCCAATAGGAATAGGGATGTGCCCCCCTCCCCCCAGGGAGGAGGTACAAAGAGGGTGTAGCCACCCTCAAGGGCAGTAGCCATTGGCTACTGCCCCCCAGACCTAAACACCCCCCTAAATTGAGTATTTAGGGGCACCCTGAACCCAGGAAATTAGATTTCTGCAACCTGAAGAAACAAGAAGGACTGCTGACCTACAAGCCTGCAGAGAAGACGGAAGACGACAATTGCTTTGGCCCCAGCCCTCCTGACTTGAAAACCTGCAACCAGCGACGCATCCGACAGGAACCAGCAACCTCTGAAGCCTCAGAGGACTGCCCTGGACTAAAGGACCAAGAAACTCCTGTGAGCAGCGGCTCTGCTCAACAACAGCAACTTCTTTGCAACAAAGAAGCAACTTTTAAAGACTTGACGTTTCCTGCCGGAAGCGTGAGACTTCCCACTCTGCACCCGTCGCCCCCGGCTCGAGATCCAGAGAACAAACACTACAGGGAGGACTCCCCGGCGACTGTGACCCAGTGAGTAGCCCGAGACGACCCCCCTGAGCCCCTACAGCGACGCCTGCAGAGAGAATTCAGAGGCTCCTCCTGACCGCAACTGCCTGCAACAAGGGATCCGACACATGGAACCAGCACTGCACCCACAGCCCCTGTGCCGCTGAGGGTTTGTTTTGTGTGCCTACTTGTGTCCCCACTAGTGATCTACAAAACTCCCCTGGTCTGCCCCCTGAGGACACGGGTACTTACCTGCTGGCAGACTGGAACCGGAGCACCCCTGTTCTCCATAGGCACCTATGTGTTTTGTGCACCTCTTTGACCTCTGCACCTGATCGGCCCTGAGCTGCTGGTGTGATACCTTTGGGGTTGCCTCGAACCGCCAACGGTGGACTGCCTGTGCCCTGGAACTGAGACTTGTAAGTGTCTTACTTAACTCACAATCTAATCTTTGCTTACCTCCCCCAGGGACTGTTGATTTTTGCAGTGTCCACTTTTAAAATAGCTTATTGCCATTTTAACAAAGACTGTATATGATATTGCTTTTATTCAAAGTTCCTAATTTACCTGTGTGGAGTACCTTGCATTTTATGTACTTACTTCAAATCTTGAACCTGTGGTTCTTAAAATAAACTAAGAAAATATATTTTTCTATATAAAAACCTATTGGCCTGGAGTAAGTCTTTGAGTGTGTGTTCCTCATTTATTGCCTGTGTGTGTACAACAAATGCTTAACACTACCTTCTGATAAGCCTACTGCTCGACCACACTACCACAAAATAGAGCATTAGAATTATCTAATTTTGCCACTATCCTACCTCTAAGGGAAACTCTTGGACTCTGTGCACACTATCTCTTACTTTGAGATGGTATATACAGAGCCAACTTCCTACATTGGTGGATCAGCGGTGGGGTCTAAGACTTTGCATTTGCTGGACTACTCTGCCAATACCTGATCACACGACTAAATTCCAAAAATTGTCATTAGAAACTGATTTTTGCAATTTGAGCTAGTTTTCTAAATTTTTAAAAGTCCTGCTAGGGCCTTCTGTAAGTCCCCCCTGTTAGCATTTCTTTTAGAGTTTAAAAGTTTGTAAAAGTTTGGATTTAAGTTCTAGAAGTAGTTTTTAGATTCTTAAAAAATAATCCCAACTTTTAGAGTGATAATGTCTAGCACAGATGAGATGGTGGTGGAACTCAACCTCACCCCTTACCTGCATCTAAGGATGTCAGAGTTAAGGATCTCTGTAAGCTAAAAAAGATAACAATTGGGTCCAACCCTACCAAAGTACAGCTCCAGGTGCTTTTGGCAGAGTTCAAAAGGGACCACCTCTCTGAGGATAATCCTTCAGATGGGGAAATTAGAGAATAGGAGGATGAATTCCCCCCTCCTGTCCTAAATAGGGAGAACAGTGTCCCTCAAACCCTGACTCCTCAAATCATAGTCAGAGAGACTGGTTCTTCCACAGGGTAGACCAGTACCTCTGAAAGCATTGAGGGCAGCCTCAATGAAGATGACCTCATGTTAGCCAGGATGGACAAAATATTGGCTTTGGAGAACAGCTCCTAGCCATAGAAAAGGAAAGAAAAGAGATGGGTTTAAGTCCCATCAATGGTGGCAGCAACACAAATAGGTTCAGAGAGAATACTGACATCCTAAAAATCCCCAAAGGGATTGTAACAAAATATGAAGATGGTGATGACATCACCAAATGGTTCACAGCTTTTGAGAGGGCTTGTGCAACCAGAAAAGTAAACAGATATCACTGGGGAGCTCTCCTTTGGGAAATGTTCACTGGAAAGTATAGGGATAGACTCCTCACACTCTCTGGTAAAGATGCAGAATTCTATGACCTCATGAAGGCTACCCTGATTGAGGGCTTTGGATTCTCCACTGAGGAGTACAGGATTAGGTTCAGGGGGGCTCAAAAATCCTCGAGCCAGACCTGGGTTGATTTTGTAGACTACTCAGTGAAAACACTGGATGGCTGGGTAACTGGAAATGAAGTGCATGACTATGTTGGGCTTTATCATCTGTTTATGAAAGAACACATTTTAAGTAACTGCTTCAATGAAAAGTTGCATCAGTATCTGGTAGATCTAGGTCCAATTTCTCCCCAAGAATTGGGAAAGAAGGCAGACCACTGGGTCAAGACTAGAGTAACCAAAACTTCCACTGGGGGTGACCAAAAGAAAGGGGTTACAAAGCCTCCCCAGGAGAAAGTGGGTGACACTAGAAACAAAGAAAGAGAGTCCTCTGTAGGCCCCCAAAAACCAGACCAGGTGGGTGGGCCACAAGACACAACCCAAAACAAAGGTGGGTACCAGGGTAAGAACTGGGATGTCACTAAGGCATGGTGCCAAAACTCTAGACAGACAGGGCACCACACCAAGGTCACTTCTTGTCCCAAAAACAAAACCCCTAGCAAAATCCCAAGGGTGACCAGTGTAGCCATTTGGGATGACTCCTCAGATGAGGAGGTCTTCATAGCCTTCAACTGGAAAAAGGGCCCAACAGGTGAGTTGGAGGTTCCAAAGGGAAGTAGACACTTCCACCACCTACTGGTGAATGGAATCCCAGCCACTGCCCTGAGAGACACTTGTGCCTGTCACACTATTGTGCATGACAGGCTGGTGTTCTCAAACCAGTACATCCCAGGTGAGACTGCCAGAGTAAGAGTTAGCCCAGTCAGGGTCACTGATAGGCCTGTGGCATTTGTGCCCATAGAAGTGGGTGGGACATTTTGCTGGAGAAGGGTGGTAGTCAGTACAGACCTCCCCCTTGATTGTCTCCTCTGAAATGACTACCCAGAGATTAGTCAGAGCCCAAGAGAGGAACTAGTCCAGCGCCAGTCCTCTCCCAAGGATTCTGGAGGTGCTGCCCATGCAGTTACTGCAAGTAGGCCCCAGAAGAAAATGAAAAGAAAACAGAATAGGAAAGGTGGACAACCTTTAGCCAAGGTTCCAACAAGCCAAGGAGATTCTGCTCCAGTAGGGAAGAACTCCAAAAGTGGCACCGGTTAAGTCCAACCTGACCCACAAGAAGTCCTGGCTAGTCAGGCAACTGTTAAACCTGAGTGGGTGGCTCCTCAGTTAACAGAAGAAAGAGTGGGAGAAGGGTGTTTACTAAAAGATGTAGTTACCCCCCACTCTAACACAGCAGACAGGCACCCCGAACCCAAAGAAGCCTGTAACTTAGCCCCTTCCCTTGTAGGTGAAGATCTAAAGGTGTGGTTCTAGGCACTAACAGCTGTCAGTGGCCTCTGCTGGGTGTTAGCCTTTATGGCTGCACTCTCCTTGGCATGGTGGTCTGACCCCATGCCAAATAGCAAGTCAGGCCCCCTGACCCTGTTGGTCATGGTGGGGTTACTCCAGCTCTGGGTAACCTCTTTGGGTAAGCTAGGGGTGACCCTGGCTAAGATAAGATTAACAGAGGTGGATACCTCTATCCCCAAAATAGAGAAAATGGGTGAAGACAATAAAAACACAGACAAGAGGCAATTCAGACTAGGTCCTATCACTGTGGAAGTAGGTCAGTTCCCCAGAGGGAATGACCTGAACAGGAGGATGTAAGGCAGAGTAGGCCCTGCAACAAACCAGCCTGTTTTCCCTACTCTTCCTCGTCTGACAGACTAGGAAGACTCTCTCAGCTTTGGCTGAGTCTCCTGGCCTGTGGGCTGGGGGGGGGGGGGGTGGGGGAGGTGCTTGTGAAGGAAAATGGCTCCCTGTTGCAGTAACCCCCCCACTTTTTGCCTGATATTGATGCAGACTAGACTGAGAAGTGTGCTGGGACCCTGCTAACCAGGCCCCAGCACCAGTGTTCTTTCACTAAAAATGTCCCATTGTTTCCACAATTGGCACACCCCTGGCACACAGATAAGTCCCTTGTAAAAGGTACCAGTGGTACCAAGGGCTCTGTGACCAGGGAAGGCCCCTAAAGGCTGCAGCATGTGTTGTGCCACCCTAAGGGACCCCTCACCTAACACATGCACACTGCCACTGCAGATTGTGTATGTTGGTGAGGAGAAAAAGGCAAAGTCGACATGGCATCCCCCTCAGGATGCCATGCACACAAAATGCTGCCTGTGGCATAGGTATGTCACCCCTCTAGCAGGCCTTACAGCCCTAAGGCAGGGTGCACTATAGCACGGGTGAGGGCATAGCTGCATGAACAATATGCCCCTACAGTGTCTAAGTCCATTCTTAGACATTGTAAGTACAGTGTGGCCATATTAAGTATATGGTCTTGGAGTTTGTCAAAACGAACTCTATGGCTCCATAATGGCTACACTGAATCCTGGGAAGTTTGGTATCAAACTTCTCAGAATAATAAACCCACACTGATGCCAGTGTTGGATTTATAAAACAAAATGCACACAGAGGGCATCTTAGAGATGCCCCCCTGTATTTTACCCAATCCTTCAGTGCAGGACTGACTGGTCTGTGCCAGCCTACTGCTGAGAGACGGGTTTCTGACCCCCGGGGTCTGAGGCCAGAAACAAAGCCTGCTCTGGGTGGAGGTGCTTCACACCTCCCCCCCTGCAGGAACTGTAACAACTAGCAGTGAGCCTCAAAGGCTCAGGCTTCGTGTCATAATGCCCCAGGGCACTCCAGCTAGTGGAGGTGCCCGCCCCCTGGACACAGCCCCCACTTTTGCCGGCAAGTCCAGGGGAGATAATGAGAAAAACAAGGAGGAGTCACCCACCAGTCAGGACAGCCCCTAAGGTGCCCTGAGCTGAGGTGACCCCTGCCTTTAGAAATCCTCCATCTTGGCTTGGGAGGATTCCCCCAATAAGAATAGGGATGTGCCCCCCTCCCCTCAGGGAGGAGGCACAAAGAGGATGTAGCCACCCTCAAGGGCAGTAGCCGTTGGCTACTGCTCCCCAGACCTAAACAAACCCCTAAATTGGGTATTTAGGGGCGAGCCTGAACCCAGGAAATCAGATTTCTGCAACCTGAAGAAACAAGAAGGACTGCTGACCTACAAGCCTGCAGAGAAGACGGAAGACGACAACTGCTTTGGCTCCAGCCCTACCGGTCTGTCTCCTGACTTGAAAACCTGCAACCAGCTATGCATCCGACAGGGACCAGCGTCCTCTGAAGCCTCAGAGGACTGCCCTGGACTAAAGGACCAAGAAACTCCCGTAAGCAGCGGCTCTGCTAAACAACAGCAACTTCTTTGCAACAAAGAAGCAACTTTTAAAGACTTCACGTTTCCCACCGGAAGCATGAGACTTCCCACTCTGCGCCCGACGCCCCCGGCTCGAGATCCAGAGAACAAACACTACAGGGAGGACTCCCCGGTGACTGCGACCCCGTGAGTAGCCCGAGACAACCCCCCTGAGCCCTCGCAGCGACGCCTGCAGAGAGAATCCAGAGGGTCCCCCTGACCGCGACTGCCTGTAACAAGGGACCCGATGCCTGGAACCAGTACTGCACCTGCAACCCCTAGGACCTGAAGGAACTGAACCTCAGCGGAGGAGTGACCCCCAGGTGACCCTCTGCCTAGCCCAGGTGGTGGCTGGCCAGAGAAGCCCCCCCTGTGCCTGCCTGCACCGCTAGAGTGACCCCCAGGTCCCTCCACTGTTTCCTATCTGAAACCCTACGCCTGCTTTGCACACTGCACCCGGACACCCCTGTGCTGCTGAGGGTGTGTTTTGTGTGCCTACTTGTGTCTCCCCAGTGCTCTACAAAACTCCCCTGGTCTGCCCCTGAGGACGCGTGTACTTACCTGCTGGCAGACTAGCCCGGAGCACCCCTGTTCTCCATAGGGGCCTATGTGTTTTGGGCACCTCTTTGACCTCTGCACCTGATCGGCCCTGAGCTGCTGGTGTGTGGTAACTTTGGGGTTGCCTCAAACCCCCAACGGTGGACTGCTTGTGCCCTGGAACTGAGACTTGTAAGTGTCTTACTTACCTCACAATCTAACCTTTACTTACCTCCCCCAGGAACTGTTGATTTTTGCAGTGTCCACTTTTAAAATAGCTTATTGCCATTTTAACAAAGACTGTATATGATATTGCTTTTATTCAAAGTTCCTAATTTACCTGTGTGGAGTACCTTGCATTTTATGTATTTACTTCAAATCTTGAACCTGTGGTTCTTAAAATAAACTAAGAAAATATATTTTTCTATATAAAAACCTATTGGCCTGGAGTAAGTCTTTGAGTGTGTGTTCCTCATTTATTGCCTGTCTGTGTACAACAAATGCTTAACACTACCTTCTGATAAGCCTACTGCTCGACCACACTACCACAAAATAGAGCATTAGAATTATCTAATGTTGCCACTATCCTACCTCTAAGGGAAACTCTTGGACTCTGTGCACACTATCTCTTACTTTGAGATGGTATATACAGAGCCAACTTCCTACATTGGTGGATCAGCGGTGGGGTCTAAGACTTTGCATTTGCTGGACTACTCAGCCAATACCTGATCACACGACTAAATTCCAAAAATTGTCATTAGAAACTGATTTTTGCAATTTGAGCTAGTTTTCTAAATTTTTAAAAGTCCTGCTAGGGCCTTCTGTAAGTCCCCCCTGTTAGCATTTCTTTTAGAGTTTAAAAGTTTGTAAAAGTTTGGATTTAAGTTCTAGAAGTAGTTTTTAGATTCTTAAAAAATAATCCCAACTTTTAGAGTGATAATGTCTAGCACAGATGAGATGGTGGTGGAACTCAACCTCACCCCTTACCTGCATCTAAGGATGTCAGAGTTAAGGATCTCTGTAAGCTAAAAAAGATAAAAATTGGGTCCAACCCTACCAAAGTACAGCTCCAGGTGCTTTTGGCAGAGTTCAAAAGGGACCACCTCTCTGAGGATAATCCTTCAGATGGGGAAATTAGAGAATAGGAGGATGAATTCCCCCTCCTGTCCTAAATAGGGAGAACAGGGTCCCTCAAACCCTGACTCCTCAAATCATAGTCAGAGAGACTGGTTCTTCCACAGGGTAGACCAGTACCTCTGAAAGCATTGAGGGCAGCCTCAATGAAGATGACCTCATGTTAGCCAGGATGGACAAAATATTGGCTTTGGAGAACAGCTCCTAGCCATAGAAAAGGAAAGAAAAGAGATGGGTTTAAGTCCCATCAATGGTGGCAGCAACACAAATAGGTTCAGAGAGAATACTGACATCCTAAAAATCCCCAAAGGGATTGTAACAAAATATGAAGATGGTGATGACATCACCAAATGGTTCACAGCTTTTGAGAGGGCTTGTGCAACCAGAAAAGTAAACAGATATCACTGGGGAGCTCTCCTTTGGGAAATGTTCACTGGAAAGTATAGGGATAGACTCCTCACACTCTCTGGTAAAGATGCAGAATTCTATGACCTCATGAAGGCTACCCTGATTGAGGGCTTTGGATTCTCCACTGAGGAGTACAGGATTAGGTTCAGGGGGGCTCAAAAATCCTCGAGCCAGACCTGGGTTGATTTTGTAGACTACTCAGTGAAAACACTGGATGGCTGGGTAACTGGAAATGAAGTGCATGACTATGTTGGGCTTTATCATCTGTTTATGAAAGAACACATTTTAAGTAACTGCTTCAATGAAAAGTTGCATCAGTATCTGGTAGATCTAGGTCCAATTTCTCCCCAAGAATTGGGAAAGAAGGCAGACCACTGGGTCAAGACTAGAGTAACCAAAACTTCCACTGGGGGTGACCAAAAGAAAGGGGTTACAAAGCCTCCCCAGGAGAAAGTGGGTGACACTAGAAACAAAGAAAGAGAGTCCTCTGTAGGCCCCCAAAAACCAGACCAGGTGGGTGGGCCCCAAGACACAACCCAAAACAAAGGTGGGTACCAGGGTAAGAACTGGGATGTCACTAAGGCATGGTGCCAAAACTCTAGACAGACAGGGCACCACACCAAGGACACTTCTTGTCCCAAAAACAAAACCCCTAGCAAAATCCCAAGGGTGACCAGTGTAGCCATTTGGGATGACTCCTCAGATGAGGAGGTCTTCATAGCCTTCAACTGGAAAAAGGGCCCAACAGGTGAGTTGGAGGTTCCAAAGGGAAGTAGACACTTCCACCACCTACTGGCGAATGGAATCCCAGCCACTGCCCTGAGAGACACTTGTGCCTGTCACACTATTGTGCATGACAGGCTGGTGTTCTCAAACCAGTACATCCCAGGTGAGACTGCCAGAGTAAGAGTTAGCCCAGTCAGGGTCACTGATAGGCCTGTGGCATTTGTGCCCATAGAAGTGGGTGGGACATTTTGCTGGAGAAGGGTGGTAGTCAGTACAGACCTCCCCCTTGATTGTCTCCTCTGAAATGACTACCCAGAGATTAGTCAGAGCACAAGAGAGGAACTAGTCCAGTGCCAGTCCTCTCCCAAGGATTCTGGAGGTGCTGCCCATGCAGTTACTGCAAGTAGGCCCCAGAAGAAAATGAAAAGAAAACAGAATAGGAAAGGTGGACAACCTTTAGCCAAGGTTCCAACAAGCCAAGGAGATTCTGCTCCAGTAGGGAAGAACTCCAAAAGTGGCACCGGTAAAGTCCAACCTGACCCACAAGAAGTCCTGGCTAGTCAGGCAACTGTTAAACCTGAGTGGGTGGCTCCTCAGTTAACAGAAGAAAGAGTGGGAGAAGGGTGTTTACTAAAAGATGTAGTAACCCCCCACTCTAACACAGCAGACAGGCACCCCGAACCCAAAGAAGCCTGTAACTTAGCCCCTTCCCTTGTAGGTGAAGATCTAAAGGTGTGGTTCTAGGCACTAACAGCTGTCAGTGGCCTCTGCTGGGTGTTAGCCTTTATGGCTGCACTCTCCTTGGCATGGTGGTCTGACCCCATGCCAAATAGCAAGTTAGGCCCCCTGACCCTGTTGGTCATGGTGGGGTTACTCCAGCTCTGGGTAACCTCTTTGGGTAAGCTAGGGGTGACCCTGGCTAAGATAAGATTAACAGAGGTGGATACCTCTATCCCCAAAATAGAGAAAATGGGTGAAGACAATAAAAACACAGACAAGAGGCAATTCAGACTAGGTCCTATCACTGTGGAAGTAGGTCAGTTCCCCAGAGGGAATGACCTGAACAGGAGGATGTAAGGCAGAGTAGGCCCTGCAACAAACCAGCCTGTTTTCCCTACTCTTCCTCGTCTGACAGACTAGGAAGACTCTCTCAGCTTTGGCTGAGTCTCCTGGCCTGTGGGCTGGGGGTGGGTGGGGGAGGTGCTTGTGAAGGAAAATGGCTCCCTGTTGCAGTAACCCCCCACTTTTTGCCTGATATTGATGCAGACTTGACTGAGAAGTGTGCTGGGACCCTGCTAACCAGGCCCCAGCACCAGTGTTCTTTCACTAAAAATGTCCCATTGTTTCCACAATTGGCACACCCCTGGCACACAGATAAGTCCCTTGTAAAAGGTACCAGTGGTACCAAGGGCTCTGTGACCAGGGAAGGCCCCTAAAGGCTGCAGCATGTGTTGTGCCACCCTAAGGGACCCCTCACCTAACACATGCACACTGCCACTGCAGATTGTGTATGTTGGTGAGGAGAAAAAGGCAAAGTCGACATGGCATCCCCCTCAGGATGCCATGCACACAAAATGCTGCCTGTGGCATAGGTATGTCACCCCTCTAGCAGGCCTTACAGCCCTAAGGCAGGGTGCACTATAGCACGGGTGAGGGCATAGCTGCATGAACAATATGCCCCTACAGTGTCTAAGTCCATTCTTAGACATTGTAAGTACAGTGTGGCCATATTAAGTATATGGTCTTGGAGTTTGTCAAAACGAACTCTATGGCTCCATAATGGCTACACTGAATACTGGGAAGTTTGGTATCAAACTTCTCAGAATAATAAACCCACACTGATGCCAGTGTTGGATTTATAAAACAAAATGCACACAGAGGGCATCTTAGAGATGCCCCCCTGTATTTTACCCAATCCTTCAGTGCAGGACTGACTGGTCTGTGCCAGCCTACTGCTGAGAGACGGGTTTCTGACCCCCGGGGTCTGAGGCCAGAAACAAAGCCTGCTCTGGGTGGAGGTGCTTTACACCTCCCCCCCTGCAGGAACTGTAACAACTAGCAGTGAGCCTCAAAGGCTCAGGCTTCGTGTCATAATGCCCCAGGGCACTCCAGCTAGTGGAGGTGCCCGCCCCCTGGACACAGCCCCCACTTTTGCCGGCAAGTCCAGGGGAGATAATGAGAAAAACAAGGAGGAGTCACCCACCAGTCAGGACAGCCTCTAAGGTGCCCTGAGCTGAGGTGACCCCTGCCTTTAGAAATCCTCCATCTTGGCTTGGGAGGATTCCCCCAATAAGAATAGGGATGTGCCCCCCTCCCCTCAGGGAGGAGGCACAAAGAGGGTGTAGCCACCCTCAAGGGCAGTAGCCGTTGGCTACTGCTCCCCAGACCTAAACAAACCCCTAAATTGGGTATTTAGGGGCGAGCCTGAACCCAGGAAATCAGATTCCTGCAACCTGAAGAAACAAGAAGGACTGCTGACCTACAAGCCTGCAGAGAAGACGGAAGACGACAACTGCTTTGGCTCCAGCCCTACCGGTCTGTCTCCTGACTTGAAAACCTGCAACCAGCTATGCATCCGACAGGGACCAGCGTCCTCTGAAGCCTCAGAGGACTGCCCTGGACTAAAGGACCAAGAAACTCCCGTAAGCAGCGGCTCTGCTAAACAACAGCAACTTCTTTGCAACAAAGAAGCAACTTTTAAAGACTTCACGTTTCTCACCGGAAGCATGAGACTTCCCACTCTGCGCCCGACGCCCCCGGCTCGAGATCCAGAGAACAAACACTACAGGGAGGACTCCCCGGTGACTGCGACCCCGTGAGTAGCCCGAGACAACCCCCCTGAGCCCTCACAGCGACGCCTGCAGAGAGAATCCAGAGGGTCCCCCTGACCGCGACTGCCTGTAACAAGGGACCCGATGCCTGGAACCAGTACTGCACCTGCAACCCCTAGGACCTGAAGGAACTGAATCTCAGCGCAGGAGTGACCCCCAGGTGACCCTCTGCCTAGCCCAGGTGGTGGCTGGCCAGAGAAGCCCCCCCTGTGCCTGCCTGCACCGCTAGAGTGACCCCCAGGTCCCTCCACTGTTTCCTATCTGAAACCCTACGCCTGCTTTGCACACTGCACCCGGACACCCCTGTGCCGCTGAGGGTGTGTTTTGTGTGCCTACTTGTGTCTCCCCAGTGCTCTACAAAACTCCCCTGGTCTGCCCCCGAGGACGCGTGTACTTACCTGCTGGCAGACTAGCCCGGAGCACCCCTGTTCTCCATAGGGGCCTATGTGTTTTGGGCACCTCTTTGACCTCTGCACCTGATCGGCCCTGAGCTGCTGGTGTGTGGTAACTTTGGGGTTGCCTCAAACCCCCAACGGTGGACTGCCTGTGCCCTGGAACTGAGACTTGTAAGTGTCTTACTTACCTCACAATCTAACCTTTACTTACCTCCCCCAGGAACTGTTGATTTTTGCAGTGTCCACTTTTAAAATAGCTTATTGCCATTTTAACAAAGACTGCATATGATATTGCTTTTATTCAAAGTTCCTAACTTACCTGTGTGGAGTACCTTGCATTTTATGTATTTAATTCAAATCTTGAACCTGTGGTTCTTAAAATAAACTAACAAAATATATTTTTCTATATAAAAAACTATTGGCCTGGAGTAAGTCTTTGAGTGTGTGTTCCTCATTTATTGCCTGTGTGTGTACAACAAATGCTTAACACTACCCTCTGATAAGCCTACTGCTCGACCACACTACCACAAAATAGAGCATTAGAATTATCTAATTTTGCCACTATCTTACCTCTAAGGGGAACTCTTGAACTCTGTGCACACTATCTATTACTTTGAGATAGTATATGCAGAGCCAACTTCCTACATACTCCAATGCTGAAATGCATTTTGTATCAACAGAACAAATACTGTCTACAGTTCAATGAGCAGTTATAAAGGACAGACTATAGGCTCAGGGGAAATACATAATTGTTATAACTCCCATTCTAGGCTTACAGGCTGTTCACAAAATGTGTTTTTTGCCTTTTGATTACAAATGTTTGAAGTCTTCCTTAGTTTAAACGAATGTGAATCTTTGTTTGGCCATTTATTCATTTGTAAAGAGATGACACTTCATGGGGCATGTAATGCTTCCATGGCCAACTTAATGTGTTATCTGAAGGGTGTCCCAGTCTCCTTGATTGGGTCAGTGTTTATGATTACTTTCAAATGTAAGTTATTAGATACTGAACGACCATGGTTGTTATGGGATGAAACATGGTGTCCCATGTGTGGGGACGGTTTCCAGGGTAGTGACTTGCTGTAATAAAGTGTAATTCCAACCAGACATATGGTTAGAGAAATTACCTTCTGTGCGTCCATTCCTAGTTTTAACATTACCTTTGATAAGTTAAGATGATTGAAAGTCTTGTCATTTCAAAAGGATGTGGCATGGACATTTGCTCGAGAAACTTTTGATCTCAAGCTGCAAGGTCTTCCTCTGAAGTCCAATCACTATTGCGCACAAACTTGCCTTAGCATTTTGGTGAACTTGTTAATTGAATAATTAGTGCTTCAAATACAGGCGAATTGGTACTATTTTCAAAGCGATTTGTCTGGGTTTGTGAGCACGTTCCACACTGTATTCGGAGTGATATCGCCCTTTTGCACTCTTTAGTTTTACCAGTTGTGCTATTCAAGGTCATTGCTATTTTGATCCTAGTTTTTTTGCTCTGCAATGGATGTTCCACCTCGAGGCCAAATGGTGATGGATCCTCCATATGTCCTGCTGTGTTGT
The DNA here is from genome assembly GCF_031143425.1 of Pleurodeles waltl. Taxonomy (NCBI): domain Eukaryota; kingdom Metazoa; phylum Chordata; class Amphibia; order Caudata; family Salamandridae; genus Pleurodeles; species Pleurodeles waltl. The sequence continues at coordinate 201,810,003 of NC_090444.1, read as the reverse complement.
GAACGCATGATACAGTACTTCAGAGTGTCTTTGTTCTAGGAACTGAACATGAACTGGTCTTTGTCATTTAGATCTGTGTGGTCACAATGTGTATGGCCTGTGTTCCACTGTCTGTAGTGCCCTTTTGAGTGAGCACTAGACTTGTGTCTGGCCATGCAATTGATTCAATCTACAAATATGGATCTGCATGTGCGTCCCTTGAGGATCCACCCTCTGTGCTGTCCTATGAGGCTGCCATTGCTAATGGATGCTTACCATGACCCATTGTTACCAATTGATATGGATACTTCGGCTCCTAGGTTCCTGGGATCTGGCTCTAATGTTGCCATTGCTCTATCGGCTGTCATGCCTTTGCTTCTGCGATCAGGCTGGATATGACCATGTTTGTTCCTTGGAACTTGCTTCTCAGGGACACTGTGGAACTGTCGCTGCGGATGTGGGTTCCTCCCTGGATCCCAGTGACTCTGGACATGGAAACATTTCAGGAGCCTTAGAGACTTTGAATTCAGCCCCTTTTTGTTTTAAAACCAATAGTTTTTCATAGGTTGTATTAGTTGCATGCTTTGAATTGTCATTTTTTTAAATGCTTTCATCTGCTTTTATTGTTAAAGTACATTTTATATTCGTTTAACATTGACATTTTAGGTTAGCTTTTATGCTTTTATATTATTTTGAGCTAAGTCTCCCACGGCCAAGGGGAGGATGTGCTGAGGCAAATTAGGGTTTGTGCGGAGTGCCCATTTTAGACAGCACATTTTAGCTTAACATCTTTTCCTGTAGGTGACCTTTTACATGTTTTTACACGTATGCTATAATGTACTGAAAAAACACTTTACATGCAGCTTATTCCTCATGTGAATTGCACCACATTGTCTGTACACTCCATCCAAGGCTAGGCACACAGATTAAAATGCCCTTGTATTATGATTTTCCACTGGAGATAGCTCTTGGGCTCCAGACAAACCATTGCATCAGCTCTGCACCTCTGACACAGTGCGATATGAACAGTGCTTTTATTATATAAACTGCTTCTGTGGTACATTCAGCAGAAGAGTATTTCTTCTGGGATTATGATGGAATGCAGTGAACTGTGACCGAGATGCAGCCTGCTAACCCTGACCTCTACCCTGCAAAGGATGATAGCCTGCACTACATCAGACTGGTTTACTGGCCCATCCTACCTAGGTATGGGTGGGGTAGGCTATCCCAATGGATCTGGCAGAAGGTACTCCCACTATGCTCTTGATAGCATAGGTAGTAACAGATAGAAGTGTCACAATTATCATGGTTGAATTGTTTATCTTTTTCACCATTCTCATAATGCTAGATACAGGGGGTCATTCTGACCTCGGCGGTAAAAGCCACTTACCGCCGGTCAGAAGACCGCCACAATACCGCCGCGGTCAGCCGCCACGGTCATTCTGACCCACAACTGCCAAACCTCCAAAAATCCGACCTCCATTGCAGTCCGCCACATCAGCGGCCAGCGATAAACTGGAGATGACTAAACCTCCACCGCCACGCCAACAGAAATACGCCCATGCCATTACGATCCACAAATCCACGCGGCGGTCTTTCAAACGCGGTAGTCTATTGGCGGTACACACCGCCGCGGTCAAAATACACACACCTTTACAAAACACTACCACATTGGACAATTTGAAATACACACACCTGATACACATACAAACAACACTCCCACACATCCAATCAACTATAAAACACACACCCACATCACCCACAAACCCCTACAACCAAAAATCAGAGACGAAGGAGAGAGAGACACATCAGAGAATAGAGAGCCAGACACACAGAGGCACACTACAACATCACACACACCACATAGTAGCACAAAGCACCACACACCAACACACTCATCACCACATACACCACCCCACACCTCATCCACACCACCCCATGGCACCACAAAGACACCCACGCTTTACGGACCAAGAACTCAGGGTGATGGTGGAGGAAATCATAAGAGTGGAACCCCAGCTCTTCGGCTCACAGGTTCAGCACACCACCATAGCAAGGAAGGCGGAGCTATGGCAGCGGATCGTGGACAGGGTCAACGCGGTGGGACAGCACCCCAGAAATAGGGACGACATCCGCAAACGATGGAACGACCTACGGGGGAAGGTGCGCTCGATGGTGTCGCGACACAACATCGCGGTGCAGAAGACTGGCGGAGGACCCCCACCCACCCCACCAGAATTCACAGCATGGGAGCAAGAAGTATTAAACATCCTGCATCCTGAGGGCCTCACTGGAGTACCCGGAGGAATGGACTCAGGTAAGTCCTATCTCATATACTTCATCCCCCCCACCCCACCAGCATGCCAACCCACACCCCCACCCTCACCCCCAACCCACCATCACACATCATCCCTGAGAATGTTTCCCTAGCACAACCCACCCAACCCCTCACCAACCCTTACATGCCACCACAAACATTGGACACCCATTACCTAAGCATGACCACTGCACATACCCATCCCCCCCCACAAACCACCCTCACAACACCACCCACAAGGGAATGCCTGCACTGGGGGACAAGGGCACCCATAAATCGCATGCTATTTCACACACAGAAACAATACCATACTCTCTCACCCCATGCAGGACCCGAACGCCAACACACCGGTCAGGAGGGTCCTCAAATGTCCATCCCACCCCCGGAACAGGCCCCCAGTGAGGACAGCAGCTCGGTCGACCTGAAACCTGATGACCAGCCCGGACCATCGGAGACCTCTGGGCAGTGGGTTCCCCAAACACAGACACAGGCCACAGCAGACCCAAACCCCCCTGGGAACAACAGCACAGCTCCCACCCAGCGGGCCCATGCCTCTGTCTCTAGGACAGGTCAAGCAGCGGTGTGTCTGCCACTACAGGGCACCCAGGCTAACCCAACACCCCAACAACAACAGGGACCTGGGGGCAGTGGGAGTGGGCACACCGTCCAGGGGACAGAGGCCCAGGCAAACAGGGCAACTCGGAGGGCTGCCATGCGACAGGGGGGGGAGGAGAGGCCCAGGGAACCCACTCTCCAAGAGGCCCTCACTACCATCATGGGAGCATACCACCACTCCCAAGAGACGATGGCGACGGTACTGGCCAGGTTCACCGAGATACAGGCACAGCAGGAAGAACGCTACATGGGGTTCAGCAACCAACTCACCACCATCGCTACCGCCATGGGGAGCATGGTCCAGGCCCTCAACAGGATAGAAGACACGTTGCGGGACCATGTGGCACCACACAGGGCCCCTGTCACTAGCCAGGAACAGCCTACCACCTCCGCCGGCGCTAGTGGACAGGAGGCCCACACACAACGACAGGCCACAAGAACCCCACCTCCTGCTGAAGAACAACCACCCCGCAAGAGGAGCCTAAGACCCAAAAAAAAAACAGAGTAGCATGCCAAGACCACCGCCAGCATGAGATACCCCCAGAAGTCATCCCACTGTCCCACCTTGCCACCCTGTCCAAACTCAAACAGCCCCTGCTCCATCCTTCCACAGGCATATGGACAATAGACCTGTCAGACTGAGAACTGGACTCTGCCATGGACATCACTCCACCCCCACCCATCACCGTTTTCATATAATGTACCATTATCTAAGCACACAAAATAAAACAATTATTGCACAGAAAACCGTTTGGAGTCATGCTGTATTCTCAAAAAATCGTACAACCCATAACAGTTCACAATATGTGATGTCAGTTAGTGATGACAACATACCAATGTCAATACGCTGTAGTACATGGCCAAACCAAGCAGAAGTCGGGCTATGAGTCATTAAGCACTGAGAAGGGAAGGGAAAAAGAAATGTTATTTAAAAGAGCTGGGGGGAAATACATAAAGTTGAGATGCATGAGGCTCTAAGTAAATGGGAAATGGCGTGGCTGAACCTTACCTGTGTGCTACTGAAAATACTGTTGTATGACAGCTTCCCTGTTGTCTGTTTCCTCACCGTCGTCTTCCTCCTCTTCACTCTCCACAGGCTCCACGGCTTCTACGACACTACCATCTGGACCATCCTCCTGCAGGAAAGGCACCTGGCGTCGCAAAGCCAGGTTGTGAAGCATACAGCAGGCCACGATGATGTGGCACACCTTCTTTGGTGAGTACATTAGGGATCCACCTGTCATATGCAGGCACCTAAACCTGGCCTTCAGGAGGCCGAAGGTCCTTTCTATGACCCTCCTAGTACGCCCATGGGCCTCATTGTACCGTTCCTCTGCCCTGGTCCTGGGATTCCTCACTGGGGTCAATAGCCACGGCAGGTTGGGGTAACCAGAGTCACCTATTAGCCACACACGCTGTCTCTGTAGCTGTTCCATCACATAGGGGACGCTGCTATTACGCATAACATACGCGTCATGCACTGACCCAGGGAACATGGCATTCACATGGGAGATGTACTGGTCTGCCAAACAGACAACCTGCACATTCATAGAATGGTAATTTTTCCTATTTCTGTACACCTGTTCATCGTCATTTGGGGGTACTAATGCCACATGGGTCCCATCAATGGCACCAATGATGTTGGGGATATGTCCAAGGGCATAGAAATCACCCTTCACTGTGGCCAAATCAGCCTCTTCTGGGAATATGATGTAGCTCCTCATGAGTTTCATCAGGGCAGACAACACTCTGGACAGAATCTTTGAAAACATAGGCTGAGACATTCCAGATGACATGGCCACTGTTGTCTGGAATGAGCCACTTGCAAAAAAATGGAGGACTGATAGAACCTGCACTAGAGGGGGAATTCCTGTGGGTTGGCGGATGGGTGACATCAGGTCTGGCTCCAGCTGGGCACACAGTTCATGTATAGTGGCTCGGTCAAGTCGGTATCGGAGTATTATATGGCGTTCTTCCATTGTCGACAGGTCAACCAGCGGCCGGTACACAGGAGGATTCCTCCTTCTCCTCGCAAGTCCCTGCGGACGGTGCCTAGGAAGGACAACATGGAGCACTGAGTCAATCAACTCACAGGTACGTACAACACAGCTTGCACAGTACACGAAAATGTATTGACTGCTATGTTTGTATGTGTGCAAATGCAAGGCCTAGGCCTGTGTGACGCAGTAGAATTTAAGCCATGTGGGCCCTTGAAATGGCGGCTGCCTGACCTCTAAACTGGGACAATGGGATGTGAGGTCAATGCGCTGGCGTGGCACACCGTGGCGGTAGGCGGTCGAAGACCGCTGTACGAAGTCGCATTGGTTAACATTGAACCCTATGGGATTCAGGAGCCAATGACGATGTGCGCCGGCGGTCGCGGTACGCACCGCCGCGGGCGTGACCGCCATTTTCTATCTGCTTAATCACTCGAGACCTGATCATCCACAGGAGAGGACCTATACTGCAAGTGCTGCTGTGAACTCGGTCTGGAAGTGACAATGGCTGCTGCGACTGGGGAAAGGGCCCCTGCCTTCACGTCTGAAGAGTTGGAGAAACTTGTGGACGGGGTCCTCCCCCAGTATGCGCTACTCTACGGTCCTCCAGACCAACAGGTGAGTACACTGAGTGCACATTGAATGGGTAATGCCTGTGTGGAGTGGGGTGGCTGTCAGTTGGTGGGGTGGGGAGAAAATGAGGAATGCAACGCACGACTGATGAGAGTATGGGCCACATGGCAAGGGTGGGGAGGGGGGGCATGTACTCCAAACATGCAGAAATTTGACGTTTTCTCTTTCCCACCCTGTACATGTCAAACAGGTGAGCGCCCATCAGAAAATCGATATTTGGCGTGCCATCGCCAAGGAAGTCCGGGCCCTGGGGGTCTACACCAGACGGGGCACCCACTGTCGGAAGAGGTGGGAGGACATCCTCCGCGGAACCCGAAAGACCGCCGAGTCACTGCTGGGGATGGCCTCCCGACCTAGGAGGGGTGCCAGTCGTACCCTGACCCCCCTGATGTCCCAGATCCTGGCGGTGGCCTACCCTGATTTGGATGGGCGCTTGAGGACATCACAGCAGACACAAGGGGGTGAGTATCAGCACATTCTCCTATCTATACGCGCAGTGGAGGCGTCTGGGTGGGGGAGGAGGGCTGTGGGTGACAGTAGGCCAGGGCGCTTTCTGTAGTGTAGTCCCCTCCCTTAGACATGGCCCTGTGCCCCCGCCCACCACCTCTGTAGGGTGCCAAGTGCAGCTATCCATGGTCCAACATCACCCATGAGCGCGTCTGTTGTCCCTAGACCTGTTGGCCTAGTCAGAAGTACAGAGTAGTGTACCCCAAGTTCGCAGCTTAGTGCATGAGGCACCTGTGTCTGTCCTCTCCGCCAAGGCTATTGACAAGGCATGCACTCAACTTTGTTTTATTTCTCCCCCCACCCTTATTCTTTGTTTCTTGTGCATTAGCATCATCAGGCGGAGGAGAATTGGCGTCGGAGCACGAGGGAGCTGCAGGTCACCAGGCCCCGGTGGGCACTGACACAGACACCGAGGGCACCAGTGATCCGGAGGGCGAGGGGAGCACCACAACGGGGGCCGGTGGAGACACCAGCGACACGGACACGTCCTCGTTTGGGAGCTCCCTAGCGGGGGCGGCAACATCTGTGCCCCCCGCAACAACAGGTACAACCGCCACCCAGTGCACCAGCACCGCCCTCCCAGCAGCCCCTCAGTCTTCGCTCCGTGCCCGTTCGCCCAGGAAGGCGCGCGTCTCCTTCGCCCCAGGCACCTCAGCCCCTGCCTCTGTTACCCCTGCTGCCCTCAGTGCGGAGCTCATTGACCTCGTGAGGACGCTCATTGTTGGGCAGACTACCCTTTTGAATGCCATCCAGGGGGTGCAAAGGGAGGTGCAACAGAGCAATGCCTACCTGGAGGGCATTCATTCGGGTCAGGCTGCCCATCAACGAGCGTTCACTTCTCTGGCCTCAGCACTGACGGCAGCCATTGTCCCTGTCTCCTGTCTCCCTCTTCTAACTGCCTCCAGCCTTTCTCTGTCTCCTGTTCCTCAGCCTATCCCATCCACACCATCTGACCAGCCTGCACACACCTCAACACCCAAGGCCAGCTCATCCAAACAGAAGCACCACAGAACACACAAGCATTCACCCAAGCAACACCCAGTTGCAGACATACCAACAGTCACTACCACCTCTGTGTCCCCCTCCTCCTCGTCTCCCTCCTCCCTCCCTGTGACGTCTACACTCACACCTGCATGCACACCAACATCAGCCAGTTCTTCCATCACCAGCACACCCTCCACTACAGTCCTCACACGTGCAGTCACCACCCCCACTGCCATGTACACGTCCCCTGTGTCCTCTCCCACTGTGTCTGTCACCCCCTCTTCCAAGACACATAAACGCAGGCAGACACCCAAACAACAGCCAACCACCTCACAACAGCCTGCGTCTCAGTCACCTGCACCCAAGGACAGCACACCTGACTCTCCTACAACCACATCCTCTTCCTCCACTTCTATCTCCACTACTCCTACCCTTTACCCTGGCCCAAAGAAATATTACCTCTCAAATGTTGACCTCTTTCCCTCCCCTGACCCACCCCCTCCATCTGGGAAAAGTCCCAAAGGCACCTCAGCCCCCACCAGCCCAGCTTCCAAGGTACAAGTGGTGCATGGAATATGGAGTACACCCTTTGGCGGCAGTGACACTTCACTGAGCAGCAAGGGGACTGGCATCCCCCCCCCAGGCAAGAGGACCCGGAAAGTGAAGGGCCGCCGTGAGCGGACTGAGACGGATGCCCCCAAGGAGGTGACTCCGGCCACTTCACCTGCCACAACAGCCAGGGGAGGCAAGGTCCCGAGAGCCCCATCTAAGGAGCAGAAGGGCAGCAGGGCGGAGAGGCCAGCCAGCAGGAGCGCGGAGCAGGAGGGCCCCACACACCCCATCCCGGCTGCAAGGGATGACACCAAAGGGCCCAGGACTCAGTCTCCGAAGGGGCCTGACACTGCACGTTCGGAGGGCGAGTGAGCAGGTTGTCCAGGCCAGGTCTGACTCCCTACACTGACTGGAAGAGCACCGCTGAAGAGGGCCCCGCCGTGAAGACAAGCACCGCTGAACAGGGCCCCGCCGTGAAGACAAGCACCGCTGAAGAGGGCCCCGCCGTGCAGAAGAGCACCGCTGAAGAGGGCCCCGCCGTGAAGACAAGCACCGCTGAACAGGGCCCCGCCGTGCAGAAGAGCACCGCTGAAGAGGGCCCCGCCGTGCAGAAGAGCACCGCTGAAGAGGGCCCCGCCGTGAAGACAAGCACCGCTGAACAGGGCCCCGCCGTGAAGACAAGCACTGCTGAAGAGGGCCCCGCCGTGCAGAAGAGCACCGCTGAAGAGGGCCCCGCCGTGCAGACGAGCACCGCTGAAGAGGGCCCCGCCGTGCAGAAGAGCACCGCTGAAGAGGGCCCCGCCGTGCAGAAGAGCACCGCTGAAGAGGGCCCCGCCGTGAAGACAAGCACCGCTGAACAGGGCCCCGCCGTGAAGACAAGCACCGCTGAAGAGGGCCCCGCCGTGAAGACAAGCACCGCTGAACAGGGCCCCGCCGTGAAGACAAGCACCGCTGAACAGGGCCCCGCCGTCTCAAGCACCGCTCCGCTGGGCACCGCCGGGCACCGCTGTCTCAAGCACCGCTCCGCTGGGCCCTTCATCACAAGCACCGCTCCGCTGGGCCCTTCCTGTCAAGCACCGCTCCGCTGGGCCCTTCCTGTCAAGCACCGCTCCGCTGGGCACCGCCGTCTCAAGCACCGCTCCGCTCTTCCTGTCAAGCACCGCTCCGCTGGGCCCTTCCTCTCAAGCACCGCTCCGCTGGGCACCGCCGTCTCAAGCACCGCTCCGCTGGGCCCTTCCTGTCACGCACCGCTCCGCTGGTCCCTTCCTGTCAAGCACCGCTCCGCTGGGCCCTTCCTGTCAAGCACCGCTCCGCTGGGCCCTTCCTGTCAAGCACCGCTCCGCTGGGCACCGCCATCTCAAGCACTGCTCCGCTGGGCACCGCCGTCTCAAGCACCGCTCCGCTGGGCCCTTCCTGTCAAGCACCGCTCCGCTGGGCACCGCCGTCTCAAGCACCGCTCCGCTGGGCCCTTCCTGTCAAGCACCGCTCCGCTGGGCACCGCCGTCTCAAGCACCGCTCCGCTGGGCCCTTCCTGTCACGCACCGCTCCGCTGGGCACCGCCGTCTCAAGCACCGCTCCGCTGGGCCCTTCCTGTCACGCACCGCTCCGCTGGGCACCGCCGTCTCAAGCACCGCTCCGCTGGGCCCTTCCTGTCAGGCACTGTTCAGGGTTCACTGTGCCCACCATGCATCCTCCTTGTCCAGTGGGGACATTTATCCACCTGATGGACTGTGGCTTTGCACACCCCAGGATGGCACAGTGGGCAATCCACCCACTGTAGAGACTTTGCGAGACTGTGGCTTTGCACTCCCCAGGATGGCACAGTGGGCAATCCACCCACTGTAGAGACTTGAGAGACTGTGGCTTTGCACTCCCCAGGATGGCACAGTGGGCAATCCACCCACTGTAGAGACTTTGCGAGACTGTGGCTTTGCACTCCCCAGGATGGCACAGTGGGCAACACACCCACTGGAGAGACTTGAGAGACTGTGGCTTTGCACTCCCCAGGATGGCACAGTGGGCAATCCACCCACTGTAGAGACTTGAGAGACTGTGGCTTTGCACTCCCCAGGATGGCACAGTGGGCAATCCACCCACTGTAGAGACTTTGCGAGACTGTGGCTTTGCACTCCCCAGGATGGCACAGTGGGCAACACACCCACTGGAGAGACTTGAGAGACTGTGGCTTTGCACTCCCCAGGATGGCACAGTGGGCATGGTGGGCCCTTCGTGGATCTGTCGTCGTGGACTCATGTGGCTGTGGTGCCCCCCTCTTCCCTTCCCCCTGAGGTGCCTGTGGTTTTGTCACCAGATGCCCCTGCAGTGTTCTCTCCAAAGGACTCAGGTCTCCTGTGTGGGCTTTGCCCTTGTTTCGCTACACTTTGGCCCACGGACATGATGGATTCATAAGATGTGCAGGACTACTTGCTTCAGTTATCCAATGCTGTGTAAATAATTTGTTTATCAGAAGAAAGTTTTGATGGTTGAAAAATACTTTTCTGAGACTATTTTGTTCATAAATATTTATTCTCAATTTGGTTATGTGATTGTATTTTTTACGGGTGTTTGGGTGGTGTCACTGTGACTTGTTGCTCTGCATTGGTGTGTACATCTTGGGGGGGTGGTGGGGGTCGCATATGTGTGTGCCCGTAACCTTTCCTCCTCCCCCCTCCCGTGTGTCGAAGGTGCAGTACTCACCGTTGACATCTGCGGCGGAGTTCGTACTCGTGGTAGATGAGCAGGTAGACGAGTGCAGGTATGATGTTCAATTCGGGTTCCATGCTGTCCTCCGTCCTCGTGGAGTGCGTAGAGGTGAGCGTTTTCCCGTTCGTAGTCTGTTTCCGCCGTGTTTTTATCGGCGGTGCTCCCGCCCCAGAAAAGGTGGCGGATTGGTGAGTTGTGATAGGGTGGGCGGTACATTGTCTGCCGCCTGCCTGTTGGCGGTGACCGCCGCGCTGTTTGTTTGTCCCGCCGTGGCGGTCGGAGTGTTAAAGTGGCGGTCTCTGTTGGCGGTTCTCGCCAGGGTCAGAATTCCATTTTTCGGACCGCCAGCCTGTTGGCGGGTTGGCCGCCACTTTATCACCGACCGCCAGGGTCAGAATCACCCCCACAGTGTTTTGTTTCATCTGCCTAATAATTGCAGCTCATGCTTTCTATACAAGAATACAGTAGTTTCAATACATGTTTAAAAAGCCATTTTCATATTTTTCTTGTGTCTGAACTTGCACATGGAAAGTAACAATGAAAGGGTAGATCTGTTGCCCTGATTTCCTTGGGAATTCCTTGGCAATCAGAGTAGTCATGTTCGAGGTTGCCAATACCATACAGAAGGTAAGTTGTTTAGATAGGGTACTCTGAGCTAGTTAGGAATTGGGCCAACAATTCCTGATGACATAAATGGACTAAGTACCTATATCCTGAAGTCCATGTTGACCTGATACACAGTCCTACTTAACTCGTAGGAACCGTTTAAGAGTGTGCTCTTTATGCTTGAGAGAGGCTGACAGAAAGAGTGCAAGTATGTTTGTGCTTGAGAGAGTGAAAGTATGAGTGTGTGCATCTGTTAGACTTGGCATCCTTTGGTGGTCTCCCCTAACTTTTTATCTCCACTTCCCAGGTTGCTGATGTGCGCTGGACTCTGTTTTTGCTGTTTTTGATACTCTGTGCACTTTACCACTGCTAACCAGTGCTTAAGTGCCGGTGCTCCTGTGTAAAATGTATGTGTAATTGGCTATCCATGATTGGCATATTTGATTTACTAGTAAGTGTCTAGTAAATTGCACTATAGGTGCCCAGGGCCTGTAAATCAAATGCATATTAACAGCCCTGCAAACATGGCTCAGGCCTGTCACTCCAGTGTCTGTAGGTGCTGTTTTAAACTGCCAATTTGACTTCACAAGTGTCCCCACTTGCCAGGCCTACACCTTCCCTTTTCATACATGTAAGGCCCCCTTAAGGTAGACCCTAGGTAGCCCTATGGGCAGGGTGTAGTGTATGTTAAAGGAGGGACATGTACTGATGTGTGTTACATGTCCTAACAGTGAAATATTGTTAAATTCAGTATTCACTGTTGCAAGGCCTATCTCTCTCATAGGTTAATATGGGGGCTGCCTTTAAATAACTTTAAAGTGCATATTCCCTTTGAGAGCAGATAGAAATGTGGAGTTTGGGGTCTCTGAACTCACCATTTAAAACACATCTTTTAGTGAAGTTGGTTTTTAGATTGTTAGTTTGAAAATACCACTTTTAGAAAGTAGGCATTTTCTTGCTTAAACCATTTTGTGACTCTGCCTGTTTGCGGATTCCCTGTCTGGGTTAGTTTGACAGTTGGGCTGTTTGTGAATCTCCCCTAGACAGTGATACAAAGGGAGCTGGGGGTAACCTGCATATTCTGATGAGCCATCTGTGCTAGAGTGGAGGGAGGAGTGGCCACTTACACCTGAATGGGATGTGCCTGCCCTCTCACAATGTAGTCTCCAACCACCTGGTGTGTTTCTGAGGCCTGGCAGGGCAAGGCAGGATCCTGCAAACAGGAGAGACTTCCCTTTGAAGTTTACCAATTTTAAAGGCAGAAAGGGGTATAAGTATTGGACCCCAAACCCCTGAAAATTAGATCACTTCTGGATTCAAGAGGAACCTCTGCCAAGGAGAAGAGCTGAGGAGTAGTGCTGCCCCTGCCTGTGACTGTGCTTTGTTGGGCTATCCTGCAGTTGCTGCTTCTACCTGTGAAAGGGGACAAAGACTGGACTTTGTTGTGCATTCCAGCTTGAGAAGAATCTCCAACTTGAACTGAGCTTGCCTCCTGTTTTGAAGTCTCAGAGCCATCAAAAACCTCCTCCTGCGTCGCTGCTGGGAGATCGACGCATCGCAGCTAGAGAAACGACACACAACACCTGCTTGCGGCTGCTGATAAAGACACAAACCCCACGCAGCAAAGTTTTCTAATACCGTGCGACCGTATTTTCCACACATCGTCCCTGGGCGTCAAAGTCATCCCGACTCTGCGCGGATCCAAGGTGCCCCATCTGGAAATCGACACATCGCTCCCTTTTGAGGGAGAAAAACGGCTCATCGCCGACCCGACCGGAGAAGTAACGACGCACGGTTTCCCTTGTGAGGAAGGAATCGACGCATCGCTGACTTTTCCAATGCACGCTCGCCTGTGCAGCTTTATATTCAACGCAAGCCTGGTACTTTGTGCAAAATCATTGTTTCCATTGTTCTCTATTGTGTAAGACTCTTATTCTTTTAAATAAATCATATCTTGACTTGTGTATGTTGGATTTTTGACATTTTGGTCTTGTTTGATTTAGACAAATATTACCTATTTTTCTAAACTGGTGTGGTGTCCATTTTGTATAGTTTTCACTGTATTTTTGTGTGTGTTGGTACCAATACTTTACACATTGCTTCTGAGTTAAGCCTGCCTGCTCATGCCAAGCTACCAACGGATGAGTGGGGGTTAACCAGGTGTGTTTCTCCTTTGCCCTGACTACAGTGAGGGTCCTTGTTTTGACAGGGGTAACCTGACTGCCAACCAAAGACCCCATTTCTAACAGCATGTATGTGCTCTAAAACCCAGAAACCAAGGGAACCACATGTCTGAAACTGTGCACACATACTGATGGTATTCTATGGGAGCCCACCTAACTGTTTTACAGGGGTGCCGAAGTTACATAGTTTCTGTTTTCTACAGAAGGCCTAGGAGGCATTTGGCGTAGTTGTCTGGGAATTTAAATGTACGTAGAGCATGCTTGGTTCCCTGTGAAGTAGACTTCAAGAACAGTGTAATGCCTCCAGATCTACCTGACGGAAAGCACGGCCTAACATAGTTCATGGTCTCATTCCTTAGCTTAGTTTAAGAAAAAAATATTGATATTTCTGTTTTAGACTCATCTCTGCCATGCCTTCCAAAAAGATCACCTATACTAATGCAACTTTCAAAAACACGTTACCTCATTCTACATTAAATTCCATATTTAGTTATTAGAATCCATATTTGCAACAAGGGACCCCAGCGTTCGTGTCATTTAGCTACACATGCCATTGTTCGGTATTTAAGAATGAGTTCTTAAATAATGGGCACAAATGCTTTTAAGAATTGTAATCATAATTTTACATTGCAAATGCAAGTTATTAACATATGATTAAAATGAAGGCTAATAGGCTACATCAACCAGGTAAGTGCTCAAACACATACAGGGCAAATGTGCTGGAAGTGTCTTCAATTGCTAACCAAAAGAAGAAATCATGGATTTATAGCCAAAATATTTTATAGGTCAAACTTGCAAAAAATGATGTGTTTTCTTATCGGACTTTGTAGAGTGCCAGATGTTGTATATAGCCTATTGTATTTTGATACAAATGTACAGCTTTATACAAAATGATAGAAAATAATACACATGAAAGTGACGCCATTTGATGATTCATATTTACGATAATACATCAAACCAGCAAGCATTTTCGATTACACTTCATTAAATTATTTTTGAAATAATTTCAACCACATTAGGGAAAGATATTTAAAAGTGGAGCTTTTCAGTTACCTAAAAGTTACATATACCAAACATGATCTGCAATATGTGTTTTAGGACTTAAGGGCAGTAGCCACTGTGCAAATGGCCACTTATTGCCAAGGTCAGTGTATAGCCCTTACATTCTTTATGACGATTGGTATCTTTACCTGCTTGCTCCAAAAACAGCAAAACTCACATTTATCGCCCTCTTGACTTGTGATTTGTAAATAGTTGCAGTGTTGACTTTGTGAATCACAGACATTTGAGACTCGAAAGGTGACTTTGGCATACAGTTTGCCTCCTTTGTAAAGCTATTCAGTTTGCACAGCTTAGGCTTTGTGAGGGACAACGACATTTGATTCATTTAAACCTTAGCCACTTTTCACATGTTCTTGTTTTAACTTTTTTTTACAGTTTGAATCATACATTTTAATTCATTGTAGCATAACTGATACTCTGGACAAGATTAACTTTTTAGTTTTGTATTGTCAGTAGAACTACGGTTTGCTTTGAAGTTAATAAGGGTCAGATGTACTATGTTTTTGCGGGTCATAAACCCTTCGATTCAGTAAATCGATGTGTTTGTGACTGGTTAAAAAAAACGTTTTTAAATGTACTAATTGCAGCTTACAATTCAGAACACATTTCCGAATCACAAAGGGTGTTTAGAAAAGGTTATCGATTCGGTATTTGGAATGAGCATGTGTTGGGCATCCCTTCAAAATACCAAATCAGTACCCTGTGTATCAATGGTTGATCAACCACTGATAAGTTATGGTCTCCAAGCTAGGGTGGAAGCTCAATCACAAAGGGAAGTAACCCTGGGGGACCATTTCCTTTTGTTAATTGGTGGCTGCTTCACGGGAAGTGGGCGCTGGACCAGTGGACCACTGCTAACTCTCAATGAAGTTTCTGAACACTGAAACATTTTTGTTGGCAATCCACTTTTTCTGCATTGTCACCCCAAATTTTTCCTTTTTCTGGACCCCATTAAAAAGGAGGAAAGGGCCTGTGCTCCCTTCTAAATATGATTACATGGGCATAACCTTAACTTACTTATTTAACCTACCTACATGTCCTTGTTATATGGTGTATAAAACAGACCCAGGGCCAAGAGGTTAAATGTCACCTGGGAACTTCAGCATCTATTATACCATTCACAAAGTGATTCTGAAAAACATGGCCTCAGGCCTACCAAGCACCCTAAAAATCTGCTGTCAAACATGTCAAAAGAATCCTTATGACAGGCAGGAAACCCTGCTTTCAAATATGAATGTAACCCTTAAGTACACCTTGTTGCACAGAACGTGGTCACAATAGTGGCTCAGCAAGACATGTCGCTCTGAGCTCCAGCGCAGTCTACCAGGCTCCTAACAATTATCCTGCCATGAGCAATGCTATCTGCCCATACATGATTTGAGGGAGCCCCCAGTAAGCCTCCAGATGGCTTGGCCCTGCCCTGGGAACCACTGGCCATGAGATCGCACTACAGAACCTCTGGATGGGCCACAGGGCCATGCAGCAAGGAAAGCCCGGGCCAACTGGGAATTCTGGCTTTCTTCTGAGAGCCTGCTGCCCTTGGAGTCACTCTGGTAGTTCCAGGTTTAAGCAGCAAGGAAGACCTCAAGATGCAGGGCAGACCTCTGAGGGTACAAGGCAGGCTTCAAGAAGCAATTAAGTCCTCTGGTAACAGCAGGACAGTCCTCTGAGGTACAAAGCAGACTTCAAGCAGCAGAGCAATCCTCTGGAATACAAGACAGTACTTCTGAGTGCTGTCCACAGGTCTAGGGGTGAACTAAAGAGTTGGTCTGAGGGTCCATTATTTATACCTTGTGCCGGCCTTTCAAGTGGGAGAAACTTCTAGATTTACCCCGCCCCCCCCCCCTTTCAACATCTGGTAGTTGAAGCTTCCTTCCTTCCCCTGCCTAGGCCCCAAAGGATGAAAAAAGGCTGGTGTTGTTATTTGTGATTGTGCTGGAGGCAACCCTTTGAAATGCAAGTGGGGTAGGGAACAGCTACGCCCCTCCCATTCTGGCAGGATGGCCTATTCTGCCAATACATAATCCCCTTTTATCTCTGAGAGGAACCAGGAAGGCCAATTAGGATCATCTAGTCATGTGAACCAAGATAAAGGCTGCAGGCACCAAATGGTTAGGATAGGAAAATGCTTACTTTCTAAAAGTCATCACTGTTGCAAAGCAGCCACCCTTAACCCCACAGGGTAATTAATACTACCCTGATCACAGTGGTTCTCAAAGGTATCATTCATTTGCTTAAACATTGTCAGTCAACTTAACTGTATGCGTTTCATGCTAGAAAACGTACAGTATCCAGACCATATTGTATCATACATCACTTGGTTTTATAGACATAAAGTGTTCTTTATCACAACATAATATATATACACATTGTGTTCCAGTGAGACCAAATTGAAAAGTAACTTCCACAAAGATTTTTGTGTGTTTTTCCAAATCAAACAACAACAGAAACTGTTAACTATTAGGCCAATGTCAAACAGGAGTTTGTTTTTATGTGTCAACAACGTTTTGATAGGCAACTCTGAACAGGGGTCTCATCAGGACAGAAGATTGTTATTGGACATATTGGCCAAGTAGTGAAATAGTGGTCCAAAAATGGGTGGAATAAATAATAGTAACCCCTGTGATGTATATAATACCCACTGTGAGGGTAAGGGTCACCCCCTGTACCTTTGAATGCTTTGTACAGGAGAGTAATGCCGGAAAAAAAATAACTTCTTCTATACATTATATTCCACCACCTTGACAAGACCATGGTGAAGTCATCCATCTATGTTGAAGTGGACTTTAACACCCACTTATAACTTCAGCGCAGTGTTGTTAAGGTGTCAGAATAAAATATATTTTGAAGTGTTAAAGGTGGACTTATACACCGATGGATGACTTCACCGCACCCGGCAGTATGGACTGTTTAGGTCCCACCTTAGTGGGTGACATATGTATCAAAAATTGAGTTCTAGGCCTGACAGAAAGGTGTATTATGCCAGGTCGAATTAGCAGCTTAAAACTGCAAACAGGCTACAATGGCAGGCCTGAGGCATGTTTTAAATGGCTACCTAAGTGGATGGCACAATAAATGCTGCAGGCCCACTGGTATCATTTAATTTACAGGCCCTGGGTACACGTAATAGTACTTCACTAGGGATATATAAGTAAATTAAATGTGCCAATTGGCTGCAAACCATTTTTTCTACGTTTTAAGAAGTGAGCACAAACACTTTAGCAATGATTAGCAGTGGGAAAGCACACTGAGCCCGAAGGCCAACACTAATTTCAACAAACAGGAGGGGAGAAGGCCACACCAAAGGCTGTCAGGTCTAACACCCAATCTGCCTGAGAAACCGGGAGAGCAAACCAAAAAGCTATTGACTGCCTCATTGTTGGCAGCACCCTTCCTAGGCTTCCCCTCAGTTGGTCATCTTTGTCAGGATACACATTAACACCAAGATAAAGGTGTAAGACACCCATGCCAGCCCAGTGTGCGGGAAGGTGGTCCTCTCCAGTGGCAGATGCTTTTTGAGTGAAAAAGAAGGATTTAACCCAGTCGATCTTGAGCCCTGAAAATGCACCAAATTGATCTAACGCAGCCATTAGCATGGTGAGGGACACTCAAAAGATGAATTAGGCCCTCATCCTCATAGAGGGAAATCAAATGGCATACTCCCTCAGAGGGAATTTCCTAATTACAGCCCCTACTGGTGCAACTGGCATACCAGGGGTTTTGCTGCCACGGTGAATAGGATGGAAGAAAGAGGGCGTTATTTCTGTGTGGCGCTAGTTTTTTTGAAGTTTTTTGATATAGCTAGTTCTGTGCCCACCATGGCGAGCTAATGGTAAGGCCAGCACATGGTGTTGAAGGTTTTTTCAATGTCCAACGACACCAATACTGAGTCCCTCCTTCTGCATCATTCACGTCTATAAGGTCAAATAGTATCTGGACATTAATAAAAGTGTTATGGGAAAGGGATAAATCCATTTTGGTCAGTATAGATCACGGTCATGAACATTTGCAGGAGTCGTTTGACCAGGATGCAACTCAGGATCTTATAGTCTTGTTTCAGGGGGAATGAGGGTTGGTAGGAGCAGACATCTAGGGGATACCTTCCCTGCTTAGGCAACACAACAGTTAGTGCCTCCCTCATAGGCCTTAGACGTTTGCCCCTATGCAAGGTGGCATGAAACATGGACAAGAGTTAGTGGCAAGGGGCACTCTATATGTCACATAACACTCTGCTGGCAATCCATCTGTTACAGGCGTCTTATTTCTGGCTGTGCACACCTCTTCAATACTTAATGTTTCCTCTAGTTCCTAGAGCTGTGGCGGGCTCGCCTTAGCACTAGAAATACGGGCTATGTATTCTCGCAGATGGTTGCGTCACTGTTCCCTGTTGTGGTCTAAAGCGTTCAATCGTAGTCAACAAATACTTCAAAAATTGCCTCCTGTGTGTTAAGCACCACTGAGTCAGGATGGCACCAATCGAGACTCTGGTAGCATCAGATTTCAGCAGCCAGGCAAGCATCCTGTCTGCTATGTCCCCATCGGCATGTTGGTGCGCCACATACTCCCTGTAGTCTAAATTAGCCATTCTGCTGAGCAGGTTGTAGTGTTTTTTAGGTTTACCCAATCAGGGATTCCCTAGCTTCCGGGCTCACTACAAACGGCTCGACTAAAACTCCCTCTCCACATCTTGCAGCTCCCCATGTAGTGTGTGTTGCACATTACAGGAAGTCTTGATGCAGTGGCCCCTTATGACAGCCTTTAAGATGTCCCACTCAGTTGTGTGATCTGCAGCGGATCCCTTGTTATCAGCAAAGTATAAAGTACTCAGTAGCGCTTTTGCCCTCAGTCTCCAGGTAGGACTCCTCACCCTACATTTTCCCCCTGCCACAGTCAGTTTCAGAGGGTTATGGTTAGATAGGGTATGCCCCAGGTACTTTGTGCCCTCATTTGAGGTCACATCGCCTGCTTGCAGAGACAATAGTCTGGAACAAAATGATCTGCCTCTATGTCACTCACCCAGTTGAAATCTCCCCAAACACAAGGAACTTCTGGGTCCTGCAACAACATTGGGTTATTGCATTGAAAAACTTGGAATGCTGCACGTTTGGGGCATAGACTGATATGAGCAAGAGAGGCTCACCGTCTAGGCTGCCCTCTACCACTACATGTCTACCGTCCAGAGAGGCTCACCGTTTAGGCTGCTCTGTACCACTATATGTCTACCCTCCAGATCAGCATGGGTGTGATGTACTATTAAAGAAACTTCCGGGGGCGAAATCATTGACAAACGATGACAAAAGCAATCTCAGTTTCAAATCGATCAAGTTCAGTTATTTGCAACAAACTTACCTGTCCCCAAAGTGTGTTGGCCAAATGTTCCTGAATGCACCCTCCCAGGGCCCTAGGAGCGCTATGCCTGTGGAGCAATTGTATCACATAGCATGAGAGTGTCCACAGATGTAGAAGGCTCGGTGAGCCATATTTTTTAAATTATCATGGTTGGTGGGGAAGGACTTGTCTCTTGATCCTGGCCTCTGCCTCTTGGGATGGATGTTCAGGTCTAAGAAGTACAAACTGGAGTGCAGAATGATTGACCTGGCATCAATATGGTATAATTACTGAATAGAAATGTCCTGGAAGGAGCCAAAGCTTCTGTCAGTAACACAATGGCTCAGAGACCTGAAAAAGTGGGCGGTAGTGGAGTAATCCACCATAGACAGAGCATGCCTGCAGTATAGGCAAGTAATGGGGATAACGGTTCAAGGCACATACTTCATTATATCTATATCAGAGGCGGGATCCAACAATAGACTGCCCTGAATGTAGCATCATGGACTGTGGCTAGAGGGCCAGGCCAGTCCTTTAAGTGCTCTATGTAGTTACGTTTAAAGGGTACTCATTGAAGAGGGTAGAATTACAGGTAGCTTTGTCATGCCTCTTGAGCTTCTGGAACTGAGGGCAGTCACAATGGGGTCACCCAACAGAACAGAAGATCTGGTCCATCGGAGGTGGGAGATGTTCTTTGATGGGAGCATCCCTAAGACAGCTGCTTTGGCTGCAGGAGATTATTTGCATGGGAAGAGCAAAGACCACTAGTTATAATGTTGGCTTACTAATAATTCCATAGTGTGTTGTGGCTTTTGCTTATTAGCTCAAATGCCACAAGACATGAAGACGTGGGCCCCAGCCTGGTAGTCATGGTGTCTATGTTGAATGGGGGAAACTCCATGGGCCTGGTTGTTATTAATAAACGGTGAGACTGTATTAAGAGGTTGTAAATTGGAAAAACAAAGGGCCCTTTTAAAAAAAGTATACTTTGTTGCTCACAAGGTAGGGTGCCTGATATTTAACAGTGGAACATGTGCAAAAATCGAATTGGCCTGTTCCTCCAGTGATTGGGCTCCAAAAGTGATTTGTACTGGGCTGACAGGGCTGTAGTTGAATCCTAGAAAATTTATATAAACTTGAATTTATAGCTTTGACAGGAAAGGACTACAAATGGCATTCAATTACTATTTTTATTATTTGCAAAAACACAATTTAATTGTAAAGTCAGATTTATTATAAATATTTATGAAACATACATTTTGGAAAATAACCTATTGCATACCTACAACTCCAGTATGCTAATCAGCATTAGCATACTGAAAGCTGGTATGTGGGATCTTGACCTTAGTTAAGTGTGAACACTGCTCCCAGAGTAGGAGCAATGGACTGGGTGTCGGGTGGTGTGTTTCTTGCAGAAAGATCAGTTACGGTGGACTTAGGAACTTCATTTGCTTGTATAAGTTCCAGTCTTTTCATAAGTAAATTTTAGATGAGACATGGAGAAGGCAACCTTTTCTTCCCCCAGCCAGGCTGGCGCTAAACCCAGAGGAAGGGGACCTAACTCAAGAATCAGTTTTGATCACAGAGGAGGGGGCTGCTAATTTCCCTGGTGACACCTCAAGAATTTTAGGAGTAAGGTGAGATGTCAGATTCATTCCAATAGGACAAACAGGAGCTGCAGCAAGCATGGGTGCAGGTACACCTAGTAGAGAAGGAACCAGGAGTCGTCCTCTAGCTGGTGCCAACCATATACATGCTCCCCAAGGCACCCTCCTCAAAACACTTCCTGGACCTGCAGAAAAACAAACGAGGACTGGATCTGCTTGCTGTAACCCAAGAGGAGCCTGAAGGACTGGGAATGCTCTCCAGGACAAAGGAATGGACTCCAATGGTCAACTGGCTGACCTCCTGAGTGGCTACAGGAAGGTAACAAGCTCCAAGAGGCCTTTTCCCTTAAGTGACCAGTTGATCAGTACCATCTGGACCTGGACTGGACCTTGCTGGTGGTGCCTGCTGGAGTGAGTCCTAGCCCCTAAGTTTTGTGCCTGATGGCCTGGGAGCTGCTCCAGAAACCTTGACCAGTTAGTACTTAAAACATTTTTGGCCATCCATGACCTTTGGCGTCATCAGGGGATCTGCAGTAATGGTGTCAGATTTTCCTTGCATACAGTTTCAGACTTGCCGTGGTGGAGGAATTTGAGCTCCATATAAAAGTCTAAGGGCCTGATTTAGATTGCAGCGGAGGAGTTACTCCATTGAATGGTGACGGATATCCCATCCGCCAAAATCTAAATACAATTGTTTTCTATGGCATTTAGATTTTGGAGGACGGGATATCCGTCACTGTTGCAACAGAGTAAACCCTCCGCTCAGATCTGAATCAGGCCCTAAGTCAGAAGGTAAAATCTTTGATCAAGACAAACTCGCTTGGGGTATCTGACCCATCATGGCCCGTCTGAAATCGTCCCTAGGCCGGTCAACTGGTTCTATAAACTGCCAATGGAGAGTAGTTCTTTGTTCACTACTTTTACTTAAAATTTAAAAATTCTCATCTCTGGGTCTCTTTTTAGGATTTTTCTTGTTTTGTTTCTGTTTTATTAAAACCAGTTCCATTTCATTTAAACAAATCGAGCTGTTTTAAAAAATAGTTTTATGTTTTGATATGAAAAGACATTAAGGGTTGTCTGCTGTCTCTTGCAGGCTACCATCACTGTCTTTGCAGCCAACTGGAGGCTGTGGCAACTTGCAACTTACCTAAAGAACTTTCATTAGGCAGATCATTCTTCTACACTTCCAAATCGTTATTTTAGGAACCAACCTATTAGTACATAAATTAGTTTGCAAAATAATTTAGTGGTTGCAAAAAGTCGGTTCCCCAAAAGAGACCACTTTTTTCAATTAGAATTTTAATGCATATGGCCCCAAAATCATTAGTGCCACGCCATAACTGAGAGATAGTTATTGGAATATTTTTGATCTGTTTAAGTGAGACACTATCTTAATGAGATACTACTTCTTTGTACCATTATTTGTTTCAAGAGAACTGGTTGGGAAATGTAATTTTCTGTTGTGATATTTTGCTAATTGCAGGATAACTTTACTGTATGCAAGTGAATTTAATCTTGGCCAAAGTAATTTGAATTAAAATACAATAAATATTAGGCAGTTTTGGAAAAACGCTATAATTGAGAATTAGTACACACAACGCTTGTTTTTTACATCCCATGATTACTATACCCTGTCTACAAATCATGTACATTAGAATGATTGTCAATATTATAAACAACTATGCTGTTATTATACATATTAGGGCAAAAGTCAGATAAGCCTCAAACAACTATAATCACAAATGACAGTCTTTAATTTTCCAGGTTGTAACATCAGTATTTATTTCATTGTGGTCATTATATCTCATGTATTTACATCTGTACTTTAGAGGTGGGTATGTAAATATTATTTTTAACAAGAATATCAACTGAATTAAAATAACGGTACAAAGCTAAAATTGATTTTATTAAAATATATTAAGTTTGATATTGTAAAAAATATTAATAATTGTAATTATTATAATTATTAATGTAATGTTAATTTTTAAATTATTTAGGTTTATATCGTCCATCCCTGCAAATTGAAATTCCCTTACAATTCCTATACACTACCCATCCCTGATCCCTAAAAACTCCTTAACAGCCTCATACACAGTCTATCCCTAAAACCTAAAGTTCTGTAATGGCCCTATATACTCCCCATCCCTGAACCTTAAAAACTCAGAAACTCAAAGCAGGGCAGGTGCTGCTCTGATGAAGTTGCTGTGATGCAGGTAGCAAAGCAGGGCAGAAGCAGCTCGAGTGAAGTTGAAGGGTGATGAGCAGCAAAGCTGGGCAAGGGCCGCTCCGGTGAAAGTATGGAGAGTTACAAGCAGCGAAGCTTGGAAAAGGCTGATTAGGTGAAGCTGAAGAGAACGGCAAGGCAGGTGTCGCCCAGGTGAAGTTGATGCATTGTGAGCAGCCAAGCTTTACAGAAGCCCTTCAGGTGAAGTTGAAGAGTTGCGAGCAGCAAAGCTTTGCAGAAGCCACTCGGGTGAAAGTTGAAGCAATGTGAGCAGCGAAGCTTTGCAGAAGCCGCTCGGGTGAAAGTTGAAGCAATGCGATGAAAGGAGCAAAGCAGAACCCGGGCCACTCTGAAGTTTGCATTGGAAGCGGCAGAGAAGGGCAGAGGCTACTCGGGTGAAGTTGAAGAGTTGCGAGCAGCGAAGCTTTGCAGAAGCTGCTCGGGTGAAAGTTGAAGCAAGGCGAGTGATGAGAGAAAGCAGGACCGCTCAGAATCACTCTGGGCTGGGAGGACGATTCTTGGGTTACCGGGCAGAGATCAGCAGGCAGCAGGGCGGCACAAGCAGTTAGGGCAGCAGTTCCTGAAAGCAGTCAGTGGGAGGTAATCAGCCCCTTTGTGTGGACTCTATACACTACCTTTCTGAGGTGTAAGTGGGACCCCTTCCCAACCCTCCACTCTGCCCAGCACAGCCCCTCCCCTCCCTCATCCTGCCAGTTGATGGCCATCCAGGTACACCTAATCCTTCTAGTGTGTGGCTGCCTGGAAGGAATAAACAAAGTTCAACAGCCAAATACACCCAGTCATGTAACCCAGGAGAGGTTGCAGACACCAACTAGTTTAGGGCGGGAAAAATGCCAACTTTCTAAAAGTGGCATTTCCAAAATGTTAACTTAAAATTTGACTTTACCATTAAAGAAGATTTGTCATTACAATTTCTCAGACACCAAACATACATTAAATGCTTGCCTGGCACTTATTAAATATAACAAGGCAACCCGATGTTATCCCACAGGAAACATAGGCCTCACAACAGTGAAAAATGAATTTCTCCATAACAGGACATGTACAACTAAAAAGTACATTTCACATGTACAACCTATTCATTGCAATGCACCCTGCCCTATGGGCTATCTAGGGCCTACCTCAGGGGTGACTTATATGCAGTAAATGGTGAGTTTAAGGCTTGGCAAGAGGGTTATATTGTTAAGTCAAATTGGTAGTGTAAACCACATTCAAGCTGCAATGGCAGGTCTGGGACTTGTTTTAGAGGCTACTTAAGTGGATAGTACAGTAGGACTGAAGGCCCACTAAAGATATTTAATTTATAGGCCCTGGCTATATAGTATACCACTCTACAAGAGATGTATAACTAAATTAAATAGGCTAATCAGGTGCAAGCCAATTTTACCATACATACAGACGAGAGCAGAAGAGCTTTAGTACTAAATAGCAGTGGTAAAGTGCACAAGTCCTAAAGCCAACAAAGCAAATTCTGCAAAAACAGGCGAGGTGAGGGCAAAACCTTTGGGGAAACACCACTGTAAGGCTGACATGTCTAAGACAGGTCTAAGTGAGAGTGTCTGTAGCCCTACATAGTACTTATACAGCATAATAACCATTTGCTGCTACATTATGTTTCCATAGCAATTAAACTATACTAGTTAATTTGTCAAGACTTGCATACGAGAGCTTGTAAGCATTTGGCGAGTATGTCATACAGTTGCCTTCTGAGGTGGTGGAAATTGTTTATAAACCCAACAATCAACTCTTCAATTCACAGAGAATACACAACTGAACCCCCTTCTCAAAAAGCAGCACCTTATTGCACATTTGACTAAAATGATAAAAAAAATTATCATTGTAAATTCTTCAGCAATCTTTTGCTTTGCAAACACAATCAGTGTACATTAGTTATTCAAATCAGTCGAATTGCAGTCACTGTGTAAAGTGATCTCTTTACATATGATTAAGTATCCAACGGGTACTTTCAGGAAACCCTGTAATTAATGCAGGATTTTCAAGGAATAATATATAAGAGCACTAACCAATTGATTATAAAACCCATTTCATTCTTTCATCACCAATCCTCAAAATGTAAAATGTTTGGTGGTATTGTGATAAGCCAGTGAATCAATGATGTGATTTTCATATGGAGTAAACTCAAAGTCCTGTGCAGTCTTGTTTACTTACTATCCACTGATAATCATTCATACCATAAGATTCTAATATAATGGAGTCACGGATAAGGTTCTATGTTTGCTGGGCTTCAGTACCTTTAAAGAAGCAATACAAACGTGTGCAGTGGCTTGTAGTTTTCTAAGTTGTTTCCTAGCTTTACATTCAGAAGATGTCAATTCTGACTATAACTCTTCTTACAGCATTTTAAGACCTTCATCAATTATTCTGAGTGTGCATAGCCACTGAGATGAAGATAAAAATTTTAAACACTACAAAAACACCAATAACCATTTTTAAGAGCTTTCTAATCCAAGTAAACCATGTTCTGAAACATATTTGGACCAAATTTATAGACTGACAGGACATAATAAGTAATACTGGAATGAAACACATATATTTTAGCTGACTCAAGCTTCGTGTAAGACTGGACCCGAAGCTTAGGAAGTGTTTATATTTCAGCATATATAATAGACTGTAATTGTGAGTGGATATTCTGGCATTTACAATCACATCAATACTAAGCTATACATACCTTTGGAGGTAAGAAGCTTCCTGTAATGAGCTGCCATGTGATCTTGAATTAGGTACTGAGTTGACAACTTGCATGATGACCCTGGATAAAGAGCTGCGAGGATAACATACTATTAGTCAACATCTATTCTAATGGAATAGGAATAATTAGCAATGCAGACTTACATTATGGTGTCTCTATTGTATAAGTGAACAATCTCTTTGGCATTAAAATTTATAATGGTAGGGAACATTCAAATAAAAGTAAAATCTAAATCTGGTAATTGCATCTTTTTAAAAGACAAATTAAAATCTATTGAGCTATTACCATTAATTGCAGCTTTAATTTGATTGAGTAATTTTTGCTAAATTACTGTTATGAACATTCTTCTAGGCTCTGTAATAAAGTATATTGACAACTTCTGTAAGTTTGCATTTAACCACTGCCCTTTCCTTAAAGCATTTTAGATAAAAGAACAAGTGAAGTAAAATGTTGTGAAACTGACTTCCAACGAATGTCCAGTTTAATAATCTCAGTGAGAAATAACGATTACCCAAAAAGGCTTCGCCTTTTGTCACCCTACGAATAAGCAGCTATAATGCTGAAATTTGATAGCATTTCAGCATGTGAATATAAACATATAAAGCAAATTCATTCATCAGTTTGTAAATGGACATCCATGGCATTATATTTGAACAGATAAATGCACAAATACTGCTTAAATACTCAAGACTCTGTTTATAATTGAATTTAGCAATGTTTACTATCCAAAAAGGTATAAATTATGAATATGAGGAGTGAAGCTATAGTTTTCCAACACAGGAGCAGGGATTATTTCAATTACAGTTTCGGTTTACCACTCATCAGGGCTAACCCCGGCTTCCTGAGGTCAATGGATCTTTGCCGCTGGCTGAGTGAGAAGTAATCAAGAGCTGTACATCACACATACTTATCACAATCTTTAATCTATTTCAGTTAATAAAGAGAGTTTGGTATAGATTAAAGTGTTTTATTAATCAAATCTTTTAGAAATAATCTCTATCAGAATCATCATATAAATGTATCAATATTAGTAATTAGTTTTGTCAATAATCAAAATATGTAATAAATAAATCATAATAAATGCATTACACACATTCTATGAAGGAAAGAATTCTAAGAATGAGAAAGTAAAGGTGTCAGTCCAAAAACCCATAAAGAGTTCTGAATTCGAGAGAAATCAATAAGCATAAAGCTTCAGTACCAAATATCTCAATAAATCAATAATCAAAGCAGACTGTAGAGTCTCACGCACAAAAGGGATATGGTGAATGGGATGGTGGAATGAGGAAAAAGAAAGTGGAAATGTGGTAACCTACTCTAGGAACACACACTAATAAAAAAAGACAAAATCAATGTTGCAAATTCAGGTGGTTTCTTCTTCCTTCAGTTGACCAATCAACTCTCAATGCACCCATGGCGTTGTGCTCACTCCAGACTACTCATAGGATCACAATGTTCTTCGGACAGACTCTTCTAAGACCGTAACTAACTTAATCGGGTTTCCATGAATCAGTTTTTCATACAAGACTACATTCCTGTCTGTGAACTTCATATCTAACCTTCTAAATAACAGAAGTCAAAACATCCATGTAAATGAAAGGAAAACCTTTTTGAAGTGATTCTGAAAAACAAGTCTTTCAAAAGGTCAAGATCAGGCCTTGTGCCTTCTTCACAATGTCTTTATCTAAGTTAACTATAACATGTCAGTGTTGAAGTATTTCAGGCCTATCATATTTAAGTATGATTGCATACTAAAATGTTTGCATTTATTTACGTCATAAGCTTTGTGAGAAAACAGGTCTGATAGCTTTGGCCCTCTGACTTTTTGCCCCCATTTTTCACTTTTTGCTTGTGTTTTCCTGACCCTAATGGTGCCATTGCCACTGCTAACCAGTCCCAGGGCCTGTGCTCTGTATCAAATGAGTAGGCAAATTAGGCTAATTATAATTGACTAAGTCAACCTACCTAGAAGTCCCTAGTATATGGTAGGGCATGAAGGTTTAGGGACCCCAGCATAGGTGGTGCCGCCTTTGGTGCACTGCTGAGGTGCCCAGTGTCATTCTAAAGGCAGGCCCGCTTTGCTGGCTGCTTTTAAATTAAATGTACATGCAAATTTGACTTTGGAATTAAAAGTAGTTCCAAAGTCTTAAACCACCTTATTTTTACATATACGTCTCCCATAAGGTGTGCCCTATGTGCCCCCAGGGCTGGGTGCCATGTAACTATAAGCAGGGACCTTATAAAATAGTTTTATAATCCCTGGTGAGGGAAAACAGACACATTTGTTTTCCCCTCATGGTAGTGAATGGCCTCCATAGGCTAGAATGGGGAGACTTTATTTTAATTTATAAAGTCCCCTTAAGTAACAGATGTTTAAGTTTGGTATCAAACTTACAATTGCTGGATTTAATATAATTTGTTCAGGTAAAGAGTTTTAAACTTTACCTGAAAAGTTGCCACCTTCAGCCCTGCAGTGTTTTGCTTCTTTGCTCTGATGAGGTGTGAAGTGGCCTGGCTTAACACAAAGAGATGTGCCTGTGGAAGGAGATCTTCCCGCAGCAGATGGGGAAGCAGGAAGGGGAAGCAGGAAGGGGGAGGGCTGCCAAACTGGTCTTCAAAGGCAGGGAAGGACATTTGGAGCAAGCCAGCACCTTCCTCACATCCTGCAAACCCAGACAATTAGGTGCCCCCTAATTAGATTAGGAGAGGGCAGGAAAAGGGCGCGTTTAAGATTTTAAGCCACACCAGTGGGTGGGCTCAGCCAGATGTAACCTTCAAAAATCACTTTCAGCCATGATGGATTTTTGAGGAATGTTGCTCCCTGGGATTGATTTTTGCCACACTTCCCAGGAAGTGGTCATCACAGGGGGAAGGACCCTGCACCTGATTGGAGAACCAGGACCCCCCTGTTGTTTACCCAGGAGCAAGGATAAAACTGGCAGACTTGCACCCACACCTCAGATCCCTACCAGATCCCTACCAGGAAGAACTACAGGAGAAGAAGGACTGCGCTGCTGAACCCCTGACCTGCACCTGGACACTTCACTCTGGAGGACTGCACCAGCTGCACACTTGGGCTTTACCACAAGAAGGACTTTGCCTGACTTCAACTGGTTCAAGGAGGGACTCCCTGTTTGCGACAGGTGAAAACTTGATAACCAGAGTCCCCTGCACCAACTACTGAAGAAACTGAGCAGCTGACCACTGTCCAGTGACGAAAAAGGAGTTTGTGGCAGGTGCATTCTGGTAGTTGTAGTCCACACCCCCCTCAAGGTGCATCTCAGAGCTTCTGGAACCTTGGGGTGACCTCTGGACCACAAAAGAACCTTAAAAGAACATCTGGAAGAAGATCCAGAAGTTTGGACAGCTTTTGGAAAAAAGCTCCATAAAGGGACCGACCCGCCATGGCAACGCTAGCCGGCTTGCCTCAACCGCGACCCGGCCTGCCTTGCAGGTTCGTCCTGGAGAAGGAAATCTCTGAAAAAGTGACTAATTCCGAATGTAGGAAGTTGACTGGGACCTCCCAGGCAGTATAGCCGAAGAGGGGTCCAGGGACGTCAGATCAAGATTCAGGTTTGCCCCAGTGGAAGGATTTTCACCTCGAAAAAAACCGACTAAGTCCAAAGGTAAAAATCTCCACTGAGGGCTCCTGCGACACATATCCAAGGAAGAGTTCCAGGAGGTTGGATTGGACTGGCGACTTGGTCCCACTGAAGAAAATCTTCAAGAAAATCTTCAAGAAAATGACTAAGTCCGAAGGTAAACTTTTGACCAAAGCCTCCCATGTGCTGTAGCCGAGCAGGGCTCCATTGCAGTCGGCCTCAAACTTTGACTGTGCGACCAGATGACCAGATTGGCGCTATTTGTTTCTAAGCGCTAAAAAGCAATAATTCTTTAAAAATTCATATTATTCGTTTTGGTGTCATTTTAAAGATAAAAATATAATATATTTTTATAAATTGGTGTTGCATTTTTATTGTGTTTTACGTTTTATTTATTTACTGTTTTGTGATTTTAAAATGCTTTACACATATGTCTCCTAAGTTAAGCCTTGTCGCTCGTTGCCAAGCTACCAAGGGTTGAGCTGGGTTTAATTTATTGAGACCTAACTGGACCTAAGTGAAGGTTAGTGGCCTATTGCTAAGTGTAGGTACCTACCTGCCCTTACCAATAACCCATGTTCCAACAACCATTATTACCTTTGCACATTATTTAAGTGTTATTTTGTCTTTTTCTCGACAATTTAAAAATGCTTTCCCAACAGGATAACCAAACCCAAAGCACAGAGATCAATGCTGTATTGTAATCCTCACTTATGTTAAAACAAAAAAAGGTAGTGTGCTTCTCTCTGTTTAAAGAGGTGTTTGTAGATCCATTCAAAAGACTTATAGCACCAAAAGGGATTTACTTGTTTTATTGGGAAAGTATTTGCGAGCTTCTCTCACAGTTTTATGCAAAATACAGTGGAATACTCAGTTACTCAGAGGATATGTGTGTTTTTGAATATCTGAATAGATCCAGAGGACCCCATTTGCACCATATGATGTGCAGTAGTGCTAGAATTGTACTACATTGGAGTAAAAGAGGAATGGCTCTTCCTTGTCAGAGACCAAGATCTATCTATTGTTAGCAGTAGGCAGCTAACAAAGTTCAGTTGTGGTATTAACATTAGAGGCACCTGGAAGATCACCTTTGAGCCATAGTTGCTGATCAGTGCCTGTGAGGTCATCTGGCAGGGATGGACACCTACCAGGGAGCATATGTTGATACGTTTCTACTAAAGGAATCAGAGGATCACATACCATGCTGCAGAGGTTATCTGGAGGACACTAATCTGTCACTGCCAATATCCAAAAAGGTCCTTACATGTCATCTTGGAGGTCCCTAAAAGCCCTAACCTCCCCATTTCAACAAACGGTAGAGGTCAGTCAGTAGGTACTGCATTGCGAGGTGTCTTGACGTTTTACAGCACTTTCATAAAGTCCCTTAAGGCCTTTTTTACATTAACCACAGGTGTTGAGTATTTGACAATCTTTGATTATATGCTTCAAATACATGTATGCAGGGTCATACAAAGGCCTTTCATGAGACTTGTGGGTTGCTTTGGTGATTGGCTTTGGCTATTGACTCAATTCCTGTTCTTCAGCTTCACCTTTTATCATTTCTTACTCAATAGCTGTTACATTGAGGCATGTTTTATATAATGGTCCTGGCTGGGGAAGGTTCCTTCCACACC
This sequence comes from Pleurodeles waltl, assembly GCF_031143425.1. Classification (NCBI taxonomy): domain Eukaryota; kingdom Metazoa; phylum Chordata; class Amphibia; order Caudata; family Salamandridae; genus Pleurodeles; species Pleurodeles waltl. The sequence goes on along the minus strand of NC_090444.1, from coordinate 201,778,739 downwards.
AAAACACAAAAGACGATGGGAGGATTCTTCTAATAAGTTTAACCACTGACCATTGCTCGGGGTAATATTACAAACCATTGTTCTTTTGCCCACCTCAGATTAGTCCCAGCCATACACAAGTCTGTCTTGACCCTGTTTCAGTAGGAATAGCCCAGCCCAAACTGCTAAGCCAGTCGTCTCCAAACTAGAAAACAATGAACCCTGCCCCCAAACCCCCCAAAAAATAACAGGAAGTGAAGTGACTCCTCTGTACCTTCAGTTCCATTAGAATCTAAAGGAGGGGACAAAGAAGAGAAACGAAGCCTTTCACTTACGAACATGAACTTTTGTGATAAATAGTGTCTCCGTGCAAATTTGTATCAATTAAAAGAATTATCATCACATGATGCAGTTTATGAAAACTGGCTCCTTCCACTACTACCTTTTTCACTGTTGTATGTGCCTTGTTGGTGTATTTAAAGAAAGGATTTGCTTATTTGAATTTGTTTCCTGTGTAAATGAGGGAAAGTCCTCTTATAAACAGCTGAAGCTGCATCAGAAAACACCTCTATTGCAAACCCTTCCCTCTGACTTCTGACAAAGGGCCAGTGACATGGAGGGGTGCAGGCCGTGCATGGCCAGATAGCCACATGGTGCGGTACAGGCAGTGACAACTACCGAAGGTATGGGGCAGCTCTTAAAGGCTAGGCCTTAGCTGCATTTGAAGGTGGTCTTGTGCACATCAGTCAGTATGTGCTGGCATGGTCGGCAGTGCAGGAACACATGCAAGCAGGGGCTTATTTGCCATTAGTACAGCTCTTAGAGGTGGAAGGGTGACCTGCTCCAGCTAATGCTATTTCAGAGGCTTCCTTTTTGATGTTTTCTTTTTTTTCGGCACAGTGCATACCAGAGGCATTGGTGTGATTAGTTAGGGAAAGGAACCAGAAATAAGATGAGATGGGAGGAAGCAGATGAGGATGAGTGAGAGGCAGAAGATGGTGAAGAGAGAGACTGAGGGAGGGGATGTAGAGGACAGTTGCAAATGGATGAAGGAAATAAGAAGCATGTAGGGTGAAGATAGTGAGGCAAGAAGGAGATCATTTATAGCAGTACATTAATACTGGTTGGGGGCCTAGTTTCATTACTTGCTCTGGGGCCCATGACCCTCAAGGCTACGCTACTGTATACAAGGAGTGTCTACCTGCATCTTTATTCTTCGTGTATTTGATGCAGTGAGAAATACACCCTATAAACTGTACGGTTTTTGTGTAATGTGCATTCATTATTAAATTGCAATCACAAATTTTAACGGCACATGTGAACTTACTCTAGTTTTTTCAAATTTTAGCACAAATCTTATTTTATTATCACCCAAAAAACTATTATCTGACCTAATATTCGGCAATAATGTAATATCAAATTAGTGATGTAGTTACCCCGGGTGGGGGGGGAGTCAATACAAATATTCCACTTCATTGGGGCAGGCGTCTCCTTTACACTTCTCTTCATTACAAGTAGTAGCCCTGTTGGGATGGAAGTTTCCTCTGCATGGTGAGAGATGTGTGCTCCTGCCTTGAGTGCCCAACTCTGTTGTTGTCTGGATCGCTAATGCTGATTTTTGTCATAGGCGAACACGGATAATGCGTGTGTAAATTGACATTGGCCTGTCTCATAGATTGTGGTCTTGTTGGACCAGGAGGGGCACCCAAAACGTTACCTACATAGTGGTGGAAAGTGGGTACTGCCTTCACCAGGAGTTAATCAGCACAAGCGCGGTGGTGGCAGCATACCGTATAGTGATCAGTAGTAGTGATCAAGTACTTTTTATCCTGTGTCACTAGAGTGGGACCTACAGACTCGCTCAACTTTTTTTCAAAAGTTTCACTGTTCTGTGCCTAACTCATCCCTGGCCTACATCGGGTTGATGTGGAAGTGCATGCTTGGTGGAAACATGTGCTGAGTGCATGTGTGCTCGCAATTAATACACTACACAAAAGGGTGAAGTGCGGTACCGTGCACACATGGTGAATGTCTGTGCTGGCAGTGTGGGGTTTTAAAATAAGACACTCTGGTACAGTACAGGGAGGATGCAGTACTGAATACTGTGCGCAGGATGAGTGCATGTGTTGCATGTGGGTATGTTGGTGGTGGCATAATGCATGAGGATAATAGTACAAGGCAGCTAGCATGCTGTGGATATACACTGAGTGCAGAAGTGCCCGTACTGATACATTACAAGGTGGACCTTGGGTTTCATTTTGGGAAGGCCAAGCCTGCCTGGTGAAAACATGAGGAGTAGAGGAATCCCCATATGTGTGTATTGCTGCATTCCTGTAAGCTGGGTGGGACAAGCACTGGAAGAGTGGAGAGCCAGGCTTTCCATGTGCATTTCAAAGGGTTCTTTGATTCAGTGACAGATCACAAGGAAGGGGCCTGGACACATCTCGGGAAGAGAGAGATGGGGTTGATAAGGGAACCATAAAGAGTAGGGCTGGGGGCCCTAGGTTAACCTTTTGATGCACATATCACTGTGGCTGATATTCAGGTGTGAACTTTGGTCACTTCCATGAAGCTTGTTGTGGGTTAATAGGTTTCGTAGTCCTGCCTACTGTGACAAACATCCTTTGGGAGGTAGAAGAAAGGAGAAAGATGTCCATTTCAAAGAAGCAGAACGCCAACATAAAACTTAAAACATAAACACACTGAATCATATCTTGTGTCTGGAAAAGGACTATAAGTATGTGAATCTGAGACCCCAAAACGTTGTCATCTGCCGAGCAGGCAGACGGGCTGTATGAGGAGGGAAAGCTCTGCCAGACTTCTGCCTGTGACCAGGACTAAGAGTCCAAGCCTGCTAGTCTCCCTGCTGGGTGAGGGGCATCACCCAGGAAAACAGAGATCACCTGCCTGGAGCACCAGCATCTTCTTGCTCGCCAAGACTGGTGTGTCCGTGAGGAAGAGGAGAGAATTGGAAGGCGCGAGGTCCAAAGAGAGGCCTGGCTTGAGGAACCCTTGTGCGAGGTGTGAAGATTCATCCAGTTGGGCCGTAGCCTATGGGCTGACTGAATTGGTGACCCCGTATGCCAGGAGGGACCATCGCAAACTGAACTTAGAAGAGCTGTGAGAGAAACCCGCTCCCCGCACTGGTTGGCCCATAACTCATGTGCCGGACGGAATCAGCGATCCCGTATACCAGGAGGGGCAACCACAAACTTAATTTTGGAGCGCAGTGGGAGAAACTCACTCCCCGCACCGATCAGGCCGTCGCCCATGTGCTGGAGTGAATAGGCAACCCCATATACCATATACCCTTCATATTACTGGAGAGAACACAACAGACTGGTATTTTCACGATAGAATCCTGGCTGGTTTTATACTTGAATACAGAGGGTTTCATTAACAAAGATTTTGGTCTGGGTAGACATGACCTACATTCGTAGTACCCCCTGACTTACTCCTTAAATCCAGAAGTAAGCCTGGAATGCGTCTTGGATTCTCGTGGAATCCAAGAATAAAGCCAGGAGTACTACAAGACAATGGTCACAGTAAAACATTTGTGAATCTGACCCAATGTCTATTTTGAACACAAAATAAAAAAAAAATTAAACCCACTTAATTAGTAATGAAGGTAAGACCAAGAACATGTAGCATATTTTGTACATGTGCAGTATTCCATCAGCATGCACTTCGGGAACATGATACAATAAAGTAGAACTGTTATTCTTTTTAGGACATTAGAAACACGTAAATGAAAAGCATGGCCAAAATGTGTGTGAGGGTTGTCTGGTTAGCACACAGCCCTGAAAGTGTCAAGATACACATGCTGGACTGTGAAGGTGCTGAAGTCCAACAATGAAGCGGACCTTGGCAGAAGCACTAGCACAGAACTAGGGGTGGCGCAGAATTCCACGGAGAGACATAAAATCTTTGGCACCAATGGGTGGAGAATATGGAGCTTGCCAATGTTCACACTTTAGCATAGCGCCGGTAGCGCGAACAGCGCTGGATAATCAATGTGTATGGCACCATGAGTTGTGCAAAAGTGGGGGCCATTTAAGGTGATATGGTGCCGCTTAAGTAGAAAGGCCCTCTGACAACGACCACCCACAACGACGCATTAGAAAATCATGCTAGGTACCCTAAATGGTGCTCGTGAACTTGCATCTTCTGGAGTCTCCTGGGAGTGAAAAAATTCCACAGTGCAGCGATTGGCAGAATTTGGCCAGAACTCTGTTTTAAAAAGTAACGTGGAATGACCAAAGTTTTACCAATTCTGCGGTGGAATGAAACATTCCGCCCACCCATACACCTAACGTTCTGTCCGCATGTATCATCGGGGTCACCAGCACCACTCCGACCTTCCATTAGCCATCATCTTTCAGTGGGAGTGCCAAACGATGTGTGGGGATTGTCTCCAGAAGCAGGCAGGCGCGTCCCGTCCTTTAGGGCGGAGGGGCCACGCCCCCCCCACCTTTTGCCCCTCATGAAGAGTGTCTGTCAGGCTGAACAAAGGTCAGCCTGACAGACACTCTTCATTTTCAGCTCAGACAGCCAGGAGTGAGACATGCGCGATTTGCGCAGACTCCTGGCTGCCTGAGCTGAAATTTACTGGGTTGAGGAGGTCACAGCTCCTATGGGCGTGACCTCCTCGGCTCAGCAAAGGTGCCTCAAGGCCCTCCCCTGGGTGACGAGGAAAGTGTCACCCATTGACACTCACCCTAGGCGCTTCAGCTTTAAGCCCTGAAGCGCCCATGGCGAGTGTCAATCAGTGACACTTCGTCACAGAGTGGGATGGTGGGGTCAGCAGTCTCACTTACCCCATCCCACTCTGTGACGAGGCTGGGACTGCTGCCTTCCCTCACTGGCTGACCTAAGGTCAGCCAGTGAGGGAAGGCAGCAGTCCCCACCCTCCTGGGACCTCGAGGCTGAAGGTAAGTGTGTGATGTTTTAAAATTAATGTTTGGTGCGTGCTTGCATGTTTGAATGTTATGATTGTTAATGGATGTGCGTGCGTGCATGTGTGAAAGTGTGCATGTGTGATGTTTTAAAATGAATGTTTGGTGCGTGCATGTTTGAATGGTATGAGTGTTGTTAATGGATGTGCGTGCGTGCGTGTGTGTGTGAAAGAATGAGTCTGTATGAACTTTTTAAATGAATGTTTGGTGCGTGCATGCATGTTTGAATGTTATGAGTGTTGTTAATGAATGTGCGTGCGTGTGTGTGTGAAAGAATGAGTGTGTGTGTGTGTGTGTGTGTGTGTGTGTGTGTGTGTGTGCTTCCCACCCGCCCCCCTCCCTCCTAAAGCTGGCGGCCGCCACTGGAAGCAGGTACATTTTAATTCAACTTGTGCAACTCAAGCTTCTGCCTCTTGGGAGGTTGTGTCTGGGCCCTCTCATAGTAGGCAAAGTTGCAGTTCAGAGATAATAATACCTCAGGCAGAGATATACACAGAATGCTTGTTAGAGGGAAGAGACTGGGCATGAAACATGAAAATTACCTAAAGAAAGGCATGTTTCCGAAATCATTTTTCAACAAATCACTCACAGCTGACAATTAGAGGTGGCATGCATCCCCTGTTCCAACATCTCAACTCATTGTTTTCTAAACAGTTTCAAAACTGGGCAGTAATCATTTTTACGCCATGGTAAGTCTTTAAATACTCATGAGGAATATATGGTAAATGAAGTTCTTTTTGGACCCACCACCGAAAGAATCAACAGAAACAGACTTGCATTTCAGAACAAAACAATGTTTACACCTATCGGTGCTAAATCTACAGAACACCGTTTTTAAACATGCGATGTCTAAGGACATTGAGAAGTTGTCTTTTAATTTCACGACGGGAGCATCTAACATAAATCCATATAAAATGAAGGCTATTGAACTGCGAATGGTATGAGATTGACAATCAAAAACGCTGATAGGGGAAGAAGTGTAATGACATCTTATAGTTAATTTCCAACATCCTAGGGATTCTAGAGATACCCAGACTTTGGGGGTATTCCTGAAGGAGACCAAGACATTAGCCAAAATACAGTGAAAATGTCATTTTTTTTAGAACAAAAATGGGAAAAAGGGCTGCAGAAGAAAGCTTGTGGTTTTTCCCCGAAAATGGCATCAACAAAGGGTTTGTGGTGCTAAAATCACCAGCTTCTCAGCTTTCAGGAACAGGCGGCCTTGAATCAGAAAACCCAATTATTCAACACAATTTTGGCATTTTACTGGGACATACCCCATTTTTACTATTTATTTGTGCTTACAGGCTCCTTCCAGTTAGTGACAAAAATGGGTGTGAAACCAATGCTGGATCCCAGAAAGCTAAGCATTTCTGTAAAGTAGACAAAATTCCTAATTCAGCAAGGGGTAATTTGTGTAGATCCTACAAGGTTTTCCTTCAGAAAATAACAGCTGAAATAAAAAGATATTGAAATTGAGGTGAACAAAAATAGCCATTTTTCTCCACGTTTTACTCTGTAACTTTTTCCTGCAATATTAGATTTTTTAAAGCAATATACCGATACGTCTGCTAGACTATTCTGGTTGCGGGGATAGATAGGACTAGTAGGTTCATCAAGAACCCTAGGTACCCAGATCCAATTAATGAGCTGCACCTTGCAATGGGTTTTTATTCCATAACTGTCAGAGTCACCAGATCCTTGGGGTCTGCGCACGTTCCCAACATGTCCACCACAAGACAGCTCCAATACTCTGATTAGAATGTCACAGAGTCTAAGAGAGTCCAAGTGGGGAAAAGGGAATTAGGTAGGGAATAGCTGGGAAGGAGACCTGTAGGAAACAAAAGGTTAAACACACACAGTATCAAGATTATGTCACATTAAACTTATACTAGACTATGATTCTAAGCATTGTCATACTGTAACCATGGATAACTTAAGCATGGACTAAATAACTAGGCCTCAAGACGTCTGGTTACCTGGGAAGAAATTAAGAATGATTAATACAACTTCTCAATGAATCTCTTAATGAACTGTTACACTTTGACTAGAAACATAAGCACCCTCTAGAATTATGTCTTCAGAATCAAACATAGTCTTTTTGCATGAGGACAAGGAAATAATCTGAACGTTTTCTGGAACACCATAGGAGTTGTATTAAGGGGCTTATTATGAACATATAATGTAACATCTAGAATTCTAACACTTTGTTTTTAAATTCAGAAACATGAATTGCGCACATTGCTGAATTCAACAAGAATATGCAAATGTCATGAAATGATCGTGCACACTGTTAGCAATCTGAAACATCAAGTTTAAGTGTGGGAAATTAATCGCGGGTTTTGCCGATTCGAACGTCACCTTGTAAGTGCCAAGAAATGGTTGCACAAGGAATGAATCGTGCGTCTTGCCGATTTGAATGCCACAATGTAAATGCCATGAAATAGTAGCGCAGAATGAATATCATGAGTTAAGCACAAGAAATGAATTGCGCGTCTTGCCGATTCGAAAGCCACCATGTAAATGCCATGAAATGGTAGCGCACACTGAATACCACGAGTTAAACACAAGAAATGAATTGCGCGTCTTGACGATTCAAGTGCCACCATGTGAATGCCAAGAAATGGTAGCGAACAATGAATATCATGAGTTACACACAAGAAATGAATCGTGCGTCTTGCCGATTCGAATGCTATCATGTGAATGCCAAGAAATGGTAGCGCACAATGAATATCACGAGTTACACTCAAGAAATTAAATGCGCGTCTTGCCGATTCAAATGCCACCATGTGAATGCCAAGATATGGTAGCGCACAATGAATATCAAGAGTTACACACAAGAAATGAATTGCGCGTCTTGCCGATTCGAATGCCACCATGTGAATGGCAAGAAATGGTAGCGCACAATGAATATCAAGAATTACACACAAGAAATGAATCGCGCGTCTTGCCGATTTGAGTATCAACATGCAAATGCCAGAAAAAAACAAGCGCACATTCACACGCACAAGATAAAATCTTTCATCATGAAAATTAGGCCCAAGAACTCGAAAGTCTTTGAGAACGGGATCGGGGGCCCAGCCCGACCTCCGTCCTACCGCCCTGATCAAGGATCACCAACACATTGAAGGGCAAGTCCTGGGAGATCAAAGTAGGCCTCCGAACAGGAGCTCAGGAAGTTGCTGCTGCTCTGCACCGGGACCTCTGAATAGTGAGCACGTGGAGCTGGCTGGCTCCCTTATATAGATTCTTGGCCCAGCCCACAAACCACACCCAGTCATGCTGCAGAGGAAGCTTCTAGAAGGCCCTGGAAAGGGACCACACCCTGACACACTCTGAAAGCCTGCAGCAATACATTGCAAATGAACAGTATTTATAAGCACCTTGAATATAAGTCTTCAGGATGAAACTCTGCAATGCAAAAGGTTAAACAACAGCACATCAGCATAATGCATGAATTACGTTATCTTGGAAGTGCTGGGTTTTTGCATTCCAGTCGCCCGTAGAGCGCGCACTGCCCTGATGTTGACAATAATGGGTTTAAAGCAATTAATTTGCTGAAATATAAAGAGTGAAAAATAGGTGTCAGGAAAACCTTTGTATTTCCAAAATGGGCACAAGATAAGGTGTTGAGAAGCAGTGGTTATTTGCACATCTCTGAATTCCGGGGTGCCCATACTAGCTTATGAATTACAGGGCATTTCTGAAATGGACTTCTTTTTTACACAATGTCTTACATTTGGAAGGAAAAAATGTAGAGAAAGGCAAGGGACAATAACACTTATTTTGCTTTTCTATGTTCCCCCAAGTCTCCCGATAAAAATGGTACCTCACTTGTGTGGGTAGGCCTAGTGCACGCAACAGGAAATGCCCCAAAACACAACATAGACACATCACATTTTCCCAAAGAAAACAGAGCTGTTTTTTGCAAAGAGCTTAGCTGTGGATTCTGGCCTCTAGCTCAGCCGGCACCTAAGGAAACCTATCAAACCTGCACTTTTTTTAAAACTAGACACCTAGGTGAATCCAAGATGGGGTGACTTGTGGGGCTCTGACTAGGTTCTGTTACCCAGAATCCTCTGTAAACCTCAAAATTTGGCTAAAAAAACACTTTTTCCCTCACATTTCGGTGACACAAAGTTCTGGAATCTGAGAGGAGCCACAAATTTCCTTCCACCCAGCGTTCCCCCAAGTCTCCCGATAAAAACAGTACCACATTTGTGTGGGTAGGCCTAGTTCCCACGAAATAAAATGTCCCAAAACACTATCTGGACACATTAAAATTATCAAATACAAAATTACCTGTTTTTGCTGGGGGGACACCTGCGTTTTTGGTCCTGGGCCCAGCAGCCATCTAGGGAAACCTACCAAACCCAGACATTTTTGAAAACTAGTCATGCGAGTGAGTCCATGGAGGTGTGACTTACATGGATACCCCAATGTTTTCTTACCCAGAATCCTCAGTAAACCTCAAATTTAGCTAAAAAAAATCACATTTGTCCCACATTTCTCTGTGGGATCACCGCACCGGGACAAATTTCCTACCACTCAACATTCCTCTCCCCTGAGCAATTACGTTTCACTCTTAAAAAGTCACCATATGGAACACTCCATTTTAAAGCTTTAGGATGTCTACTGTTTGCATGTAGTAGACTATTCACACTAGTTGGTTTTCTGTGCATTCTTATACAGACTTTTTTCATCTTTATTATAAACCCCGATATCTAAAAAATTAATCTCTGTACTGCTGACCTCATAGGTACATTTCAGATGTTGGGGATTATTGTTAAGGGAGATTATAAATTGCACTAGAATCTCTTGTTCTCCCTCCCATATAAGAAAGAGATCATCGATATAACGTACCCATAAGATTATATGTTCTAATATTTCTTGATTTTTATCTTGCCATACTGTTTCTGATTCCCACAATCCCATTGTGAGATTTGCATATGTTGGTGCAAACGAAGTCCCCATGGCAGTTTCTGTAAAATATACTTTCCATTAAATATGAAAACGTTGTGGGTCAGACAGTATTGTAGCATTTTCAATAAGATCTCAGTGTGTTCTAAGAGACTGATGGATCTAGATCTTAAAAAGAATCAACATGCTTCCAAACCATCTTCATGCCTTATCGAGGTGTAAAGGGAGACTACATCATTTGTTGCCATTATATAGTTATCTTTCCATGGTATGTTCTTAACCCTATTTAAGAAATCCATGGAATCCTTTAGATATGATGGAAGGATCGAGACGTATGGAAACAAGAAGATATCTATAAATCTAGAGGTGTTTTCAAGTAGTGATCCAATGGAGCTCACAACTGGACGACCAGATGGGTTGGACTTGTGTTTATGTATTTTTGGCAAAACATATATTGCAGGGATAGTTGGATGTTCAGTTCTGAGGTATCTATATTCCACCTCCTCTAATAATCCCCTGTCAAACCATTTTTGTAGTTTCTGATGGTAATCTGCAATGTGTATCTCCATGGGATTATTTTCCAATTTACTATAATTCTCACTGTCTTCCAGGTGTCTCTTGGCTTCTTTTATGTAGTCCATACAATCCATCACCACAATGTTCCCTCCTTTGTCCGATGGTTTGATAACAGTTGTGTTGTCTTCTTGCAAATCTTTTAATGTTATCCAATATTCTTGTGTCATATTCATATAGCCATGTTTTTTTGATGATCCCAAAGCCATCTTTGTTAATCCATCTGTCACTATCTCTTGAAAAATATCTATTTTATTACCAGCATGGAGTTGAGGGCAAAATCGTGATTTAAGTTTGCATTGACTAGAAGTAGTTGCATCCGTTGATAATCCTAATTTGTGACACAGCTCATAATCAGATAAATCTTTATAGTTTAGTTCCTCTGAATTTTTCTCTGATTATTGTTCTATAGCCAACAGGATTCTCAATGGTCCCACGTCAGATGTATTCAAGGGAGAGATCTGTTGGAATTTAATCTTTTCTTGTCTCTGAATTTTAATGTGTAGAATTCTTTGAATTTTAATTTCCTACAGAACTTATATAAATCAATTCTAGCAGTTGCTAGATCCATATGTGTGATCAGACAGAAGCTTAATCCCTTGTTCAATAATCTCAACTGTTTATTGTCAAGTGTTTTGGAGGAGAGATTGATCACCAATTTTCTTCTACTGTTGAATTGTCATCTTTTGTCCTCCTCCTCATCTTTTGCCCCTTCCTCTTCCTCTGGGATCTCCTTGTACCCTTGTGCCTGTTCTATTTTGTACTGCTCTTCCTCACCTCCTTGTTTCCATATGATACAGGCGCATTTCTCCAGAAAAATCCAGTTTCGGTCCTACCACTGTTGGTAATTCGTCCCCCAACCTTAAATCAGAACTTTCAATACTTGAGGGGACTTTATCTTTTTCTTTTTATATATATATATATGTATATATATATATATATTATTTCATCAACAGATGGACTGATAGCCATCTGACGGCTGCACCGATCCCATCACGTATCTCCCAAGTGTCGAAGTCAATTGAGTCCAAAGCGCTCGTATTTAGTTGATAAATTTATTTATTTAGCTTATATAGGTAATTCAGAGTCCCGAATGAGATGTCTGTCAACGCGTTTCGGCAAAACGCCTTCTACTGGACAGTTTGGCTAATCAGCCGGCATCATTTACATATAGCTATTACGTCCTACATTTATTTCTATAACACTGTGATGTACTACAAACGCGGCGGCCATTTTGAAGTGTGTAATTGTAATTATTATAGATACAACAATTAATAGAGGAATAAACCTACATTGATGCCAATATTTACAGATAACATCAAAGTTAAAATTGGACAGTCATAAGGAATAAATATTGAATAATAAATATATTAGGAAAAAGGACAATTGCTTCCAATAATTCATAATGTTTGATCATATACAAACATTAATTAAATAACAAGAACAATAATAGTATAAATATAAACGAAGAAACGGTAATATCAATTTTTTCAATTTTACAATGTTTAAATTATCATTCGTTATATATACTATATAATTAGTATCTTGTATTAAAATCATGTTTAGGTAGTAACAATAGTTATGTTTTAATACCATAGTTTTTATCGGATGCCCGTATAATCAAATCTAGTTCCTCACTGTCCTTATCTGTATACTAGGTAATTCCATACACATACATATAAATATGTTGTATTAAAATGAGGCCTTGGCGTAAAGTGCAATGTGCTGAAAAACTAAACTAATAATAAGTGCAAAAGAGCATATAAAGTGCATAGAAGTGTTACAAAAACTCCAATTAAAAACAGTCAGATCTATTGATCTTTTGGTCCATGTTATAATCTAGATGTGCATATATACCTCTATATATGATATTTGATATTCTTCAGTCGCCAAGTTATAGAAAAATGGAATCAAACATCATCATCAATGGTACAGTACAAATCTGTATACAAACTAATTCCATCTATGTTTCATCAGTTTGTGATATGAATTCAAACTAGGGAAAGTTATTAAGTCATGTCTATTTTACAGATTACATCATGGCACGATCATTTAAGTAGATAAGATCTTATCACCCATCTTCCTAAAAAGGAAATATAGATAACATACTACCAAATTAGCACTACTATTTTTAGGAATTGAAACACTGGGGGAGTCTCCATCTAAAAAGCAATGAACAGTGTGTTTTCATCTAAGATGGACATAGAGCTCAGCATCAAGATTGTGCCCCAATGGGGACTCAGATCCCAATAATAAAATCATCTTGGATTCCATTTGTCTGAGCTCGAGTGTTCTATTGCCACCTCTGGAGTTGTTTTTAATGTGTTTGATGCCATAGAAAGCTAAAGTGCCACATTCTCCTTTGTGTACTTCCCAAAAATGTTTAGCCAGAGGATAGGTCTTGTCCTGATTTTTAATGGCTCTAAAATGCTGTAAGAACCTAACTTTTAATTTATGAATGGTACTTCCAATGTATTTTTTCTGGCATCCACATTCGATGACATAAATCACAAATTCAGTGTCACATGTAATCCGATCTTTGATCTCGCACTGTCGACCATCAAAAGTTTGGTATTTGTATGTGTTTTTAGCATACTTGCAGGCCTTGCAGTGGCCACATTTCCAAAATCCCAAACTTTTTTGGCTCAACCAAGATGTATTGGTTTTTACTGAAAAATAACTTCTAGTTAGATAGTCTCCCAAAGAACGTGCTTTACGAAATGTTATGGACGGATGGGTTTCTATGTGATCATTAATAATGGGATCGTTCTGTAAAACATGCCAATTTTTTTGGAGTATAGTTCTGAGTGACTCATGTTGTTGATTGTACTGGAGAAATATTCTAGGTGCTGAATGTTGGAAATCATTACTAGTTACTGTGTTATTAAAAAGTAACTCATCTCTGCTTTTATTCCGTACTCTGTGTAAAGCATCATTTAAGATTTTTGGAGGATAGCCTCTACTTAAAAACCTGTTCACCATAGCCTTAGATTCCAACTCATATTGGTTTTCATCAGAGCATATTCTGCGGGCCCGCAGTAGCTGGCTATATGGAATGCTCCATTTCAGTGAGTGGGGATGTCCACTATTGGCATGTAATATAGAATTACAAGCCGTGGGCTTTCGATATATGGATGTCTTTAAATGATTGTTTTCTACTTGTAGTAGGACATCCAAAAAAGAGATGGTATCTCTATTGTAGATGGCATCTAGATAAATGTTGAATTGATTATTATTTAGTACATTTATGTATTCCAACAGCAGTTGTTCTGTGCCATCCCAGATAATGAACAGATCGTCGATATATCGCACCCACAATATCACTCTATCCATATAGATGTTATTGCTTTCTGACCATGCCACCTCCTTCTCCCACCAGCCCATATATAGATTGGCATAGGTGGGAGCAAAGGATGCTCCCATAGCTGTCCCTTGTTTTTGTAAGAAACTTTCATTATCAAAGAGGAACAGGTTATGTGTCAGGCAGAATTGTAGCATCGATAGGAGCATATTGGTATGTTCCAAAGATTCAATGGATCGTGTTTGTAAAAAATACCTACATGCCTGTAATCCATATTGATGTTTAATGGATGTATATAGTGATGCTACATCCATGGTGACCAATAAATAGTCTTTATGCCATGGGATGTCATGTATCTTGGCCAGAAAATCATTGGTGTCACGCAAGTATGAAGGTAATTCTGTGACAAAGGTGCATAAAAACAGGTCCAAATATCGTGAGGTATTCTCAAGTAGTGATTGATTCATACTAACTATTGGTCTACCTGGAGGATGGGTTTTGTTCTTATGAATTTTAGGTAGGAAGTAAATACAAGGAATTTTAGGATGATCAATTTTCAAATACATAAACTCATCATAATCCATCAATTGCTTTGTATACCATTCATTTAACATATCATGATATGTCCCTTGGTATTGAGATAGGGGGCTAATCTTCAACTTCTCATAATGCTCTCTATTCATCAATTGCCGATATGCTTCCTTAGTGTAATCAGTTGTGTCCATGACAACAATGTTGCCACCCTTATCTGAGGGCTTGATGATGATAGAAGAGTTCGACCTCAGTGTGTTTAGATCATGCCAATCTTGTTGCGTAAAATTAGGTCTCGTCTTTCTCGATATCTTTAAAGTGCTCTTATTGCGAAATTTGTCAATATCGTTGATCACTAGCTCATGAAATATATCTATCATGTTACCACTGGGTAGTGGAGGATTAAATCTACTCAACAATTTTAGATTACTTTTTTCATAGAGGTTAGTTGTAAATCCCATCTGATTAAGCATATCAGTGCTCTTGTTTATATCATCATGTATAGAACATCTAGCTTCATCGCTGTCACGATCCAACTCATTGATGGCTATCAATTCTGAGCTTTCAGAAATGTTGAATCCAGAGAGTCCAGCCCTCTGGTTGATGTTGTCTGTCATTCGATTTATATCTTTATTTGAAAAGTGTTTGATGAGACGTAGTTTACGAACAAATTTGTACAGTTCAATACGGGTATTAACATAATCCCATTGTACATTGGGGCAGAAGCTTAATCCTAAATCAAGCATGTGAAGCTGATTGTCTGTCAAGGTGCTGTGGGAAATATTTACCACCGTACTCAAGTCATTCAATTTATTGACTGATCCAGGATTAGGTTCTAATTTGATAGTTGATTGCTTCTTCTTCTTGCCCCTCCTCGTCTTCCGCTTCCTCGGCCACGTCTGCGATTTTGCCCAGGAGGTGGCGTGATCATTTGCATAAGGCGCATTTCCCCCTGAAAATCCAGCTTATTGCGCGGTATCTCATCAGCAGAAGACTCTACTTCTGAACTGTCATCTGCAGATGTCTGCTGTACAGCACATTCAGCCCCGATCTGGGACATATCTTTGGTTCTTACAGTGTCATATTTTCGAGCAAATGTGTAGATTCTTCCATGTTCGTAATCTATCTTGTCTCTGTTGAATTTATGTGCTTTACGTGATTTGATTTCATCTTCCTTGTGTTTAATCCGTTCTTCCATTTTTACTAATTGAATAGAAATTTCTTGTTGGTTAGGCATCTTTTCTAATTCTTTTGTGAGTTGTTCAATTTTAGTGATTTGTTCCTCCATGCGTCTCTTGGCTTGAGTTATTAAGGTTCCCATAAGTTTAGTTGAGCAATCTGTTGTTTGCATTCGCCATTCCTCTAGTAAATCAGAGTCCATGTCTCCTAAGGTGGGTAGAATTAGAATACGTAGACCTCTAGGAATTCTACCACTCTCAATGTATTTAGTTAATGAGGTCATTTCCCACCATTTTTTGAGTTCCGAAATGCGTGCTTTTTCAAGTTGATGTATGATGTTTGAGGTAGTTTGTATTTGAACCCCCATGGGTCCACTGCTGGTTTTCGAGTTGTCAAACAACTCGGCTGCTGCTTGTTCCCACAATTTTCTCCGTTCAGCCATTTCACATAGAGTTTAACAATGTCTCGTAGTTTATTCAAATCTCCAATTTGTAACTTTAAACGAAGAAAAAAATAAAAAAATAAAAATAAAATAATAACGGACCAAAATTCTGTAAACCGGGACTCTGTGTGAGTATATACCTATCAGTACTGATTACCGTGTAGCTTGTAAATAATGTCAGATTCTAAATTAGTCTGCTTTTGTAGGACAGGAAAGCCGTATATCAGAAGGCAAAGTAAATTCTTCCCTGCCGTTGATTTTTCATTTGTTATCCGGGCCGTGTGCCAATTGGTGATGTAGACGATAAAACGCTAATATCAGACTTACAAGACTGCTCAGAGGACCGCGTTCATTATCCCACGGGCGTTCTCCAACCCCCCCGGGGAACGATAGCACTCCTACCGTGTCAGTCCGGCTGCGTTTTCGTTCGGTTGTCAGAGGCACGGTGCTGCGTGAGCTGCAATATTCGAATTCCTCCAGTGATACAAACACGCGCACTCAACCGGCGTGCCAGCCGTTTCGCGTACCGGAGACCACGTTTAAATTATTTCATCAACAGATGGACTGATAGCCATCTGACGGCTGCACCGATCCCATCACGTATCTCCCAAGTGTCGAAGTCAATTGAGTCCAAAGCGCTCGTATTTAGTTGATACATTTATTTATTTAGCTTATATAGGTAATTCAGAGTCCCGAATGAGATGTCTGTCAACGCGTTTCGGCAAAACGCCTTCTATATAAAAGCCTAGTGGCGGGCGACACTAGGTAGTTATAGTCAGGACCATGTTTCTGTAGGAAAAGTGTTTTTTGATTTGCCTATATCTTTGGCACCCTTTGATGAATCTTCGCAAAATTTTCCCAAAAAAGCATGCCTGTAATTTTTGTTAAGCCTGAACCACTGGATGGAATTACACCAAATTTGGCAGAAAGCTAGCTTTCGGTACGCAGATTACACTTTCACTTATTTGGTGTAAATCTGTTCAGTAGTTTTGGAGATATTAAAGGGCAAACAAATTTGTATATCTGAGGATGCGGTTCCTTCGCAACTATTTTGAGGAAATTAAGAGTTTGTGCATGGGAAATGCACAGCTCTGATTGGCTGCCAACACTTCAACAAGGAGGTGTTGGCAGCCATCTTGGGACTCGCTTCAGTCCCGGGGACCCCCACCTCCCCGGGGTTAATAACAAAGTCAAGGTAGGGGGGCCACTGGGCTACTTCACAGCCCCGGGGACCACCACCTCCACGGGGCTAAATAGATTGTTGGAGAGGGGCCTCCCTCAAGGAGCCATTAATCACCCTGGGTAGCGCCACTCCCCTGGGCTGGCTACTTATATGTCCCGGGGTGTCAACCCCTGGGACCTAGCTTTTTGCTGTGGTTTGGCTGCAGCTTTACCATTGCCTCCAAGCCACAGCAAACTCTCTGCTTGCAGCGAGGCAGAGCTGTTAAACAGCTCTCTCTCCTTGCGAGCAGAGGTTTCCTTTGTCTCGCTGCCAGCAGAGATGCAGGCAGGGAGCTAGAGGAAATGTTGCTCTCACAGAGACGGAGCTGCTTTAGCAATGCTGGCACCTGCAGGAGGCAGCCAGCCAGCTGGGACCATGGGGGCCCTCAGGCTCCCCCCACGGTCCCCAACATTGAGACTTGGTGGCCTGGGGCCCCCTTTATGATAGGGTTCCAGGGGCCGGAATCAGCCAGGTTAGGGGGGCCGCAGGGCCCCCCTCTACCCCAACAAAAGTTATATTTAGGCCAGGCCCAGTGGGGATGGGGACACCAGGACCAACATTGGCCCTGGGGGATGGGATCCCCAGGGCCGAGATCAGCGTGGGGAGGGGGGCATGTGGGGTTTAGTTGGTATAGGGGTTGGCCGCAGGGACTGGCCACAGGCTAGGCTCTGCAGCCAACTGCCAGGTGCGTGATGGTGGTTGGATTAACATATCGAAATGAAAATGACTTAACGGTCCAGATTGCCCTGAAAGACTGATCTGAGGACGTTTATAGCTATGTGCTACAAAAGATAATTGTGGGAATGATCTTGTTTGTTTCATTCAACCGTTTTGTTCCATATGTCTGGCTATAATTATCATAGTAAAGCCTGAATTCTTTTGTCAAACATTTGAAAAAGATCTCTTGAATATGATTTGCCTGCCCAGGTAAGGTATTATTACTACTGACTCTATGAGTACATAATGGAAATATTCTTGTTTGGGTCTGGTACCTTGTACCAGGACACATACCACTCTAGTTAATGCCCAATTTCTGTTATTGAGTACACAGATTTTGAGTTTTGACAATGCCTAGGTTGACCTGTGGGGTGGCAGAGACAGCAGGGTTTAGCCGCCTCTATAAAGAATAGTTTCGTTTTTTTATTTCCTTCTGATAGGGTTTGAGTTTTATAGAGTTGACATTAACATTAGCATAATTGAACCTAAAAGTATATATTTCTTACAGGTGAATCTTAAGAGTATATTCTACCCCCACTCCTCATTGTAATTATGTATACTACCTAAGAAAGCTGCTGGAATAACTCTTTTACATACTATGGGGACACATCTCTATAATATACAGCATTATACTCATTAATTGTATTATTGAGTCTGACTAATTGCCTTTGCGATTGGAGGCAACTACATAGGGCGAAGTGAAGAGAGAGAAACTGATAAACGTGTCAGCCATCTGACAGTACTGTTATTAAATTGCTCTGCTTCAAGACCCATGTCTATCCTCTATGGAATCTGATTACTTAAGAAGGAACTGGTTTGGGAAGGTAATTTGTGCTTGCAACAGAAAACAGAACTGTCTCACCTGCATCTGATGAAGTTTCATCATCATAAAGAATAGCAGGCATTGCTTTATATTTTGTAATTTATTCCCTTTTTGTATTAACAGAAAATTGAAAGGGCGAATGGCCAAGATGGCGGAGAGAGCAAACGGGTAATCCTCTGCTCTGCTGCGGCCCACTGTTCAGCGTCAGTGATCCTGCCCAGTCTTATCACAGGGACGCTGCTTGCAGGGCCCAAAAACCTTGCATAGGGGTCCTTGACCGGTTGTTTGCCATGAACCACCAGTATGGTGAGTTTCGGCGGCTGGGTGCTAGGCGTAGCAGAGCCCACGGAGGCATGTAAGAGCAGAGCCGGCAGAGTTGTGGAGGACCGGCAGGGGCAATCAACTGGGGCCCCCGGCATGGAGGGGGCAGTGGCTAGGCCGAGGCAAGGAACCGCGGCACCTCTCCCTTTGCGGACACCCTCTACTGACACCCCTACTGACGACAAGAGGAACCCCTGAGGCTCTGAGCTGGGAGAGGAGCTGCAACCCGGTGAGATCGGCTGGAGGTGCAAACAGTGAGGGACCGGTGGTGTTTATCAGGTGGCCACTGCTGTGTCGCATTTCCCTCCCTGAGATTCACCCGGTGAGGTTCAGAGAAGCAAGATAAGAACACAGAGCCCTACAACAAGAAACCAGGGGGCTGGGTTGAACACTTGACCCTGGCGCTTGGTGGCTCCTGCAGGTGGATTGCCTATGTGGCAGTGGTCGCACTGGGATTGCCTGGCCCCGGCCTACAGATGAGCGGGTGGGACTCACTGCCAGATAGTGCCTTGAGAGTGAATAGAGGGTGCCATGCTGACCACACTGTAAACTGCGTCAAGTGGGGTGAAGATGCGCAGCCCTAGAAGAGGGCAGAGTGGATACTGCCCAGATCAGAGAACAGTGGGGCCTGGCGCTGCGCTCCTGGCCCTGGAGACCCAGGCCCCACACCTGCAGGGACACGTACTAGATGTAGGACTAGCTGCCCCAATTGCTGAGCCTACCATTCCCCACGCTTATCAAGCTCCTGGAGTCCCCCTCCTAAAGCCTGGGGGGTGGCCTTCGCCTGGACTATGGGACCCTCTTTTGGCCTGCACGGTTCTCTCTGCATGAGGGGGTGGCCCCAGTGGACTGATTTGTCGCTTTCAGTGGGGCTCCCCTATTGACCTCCCAGCGAGCCTCATGGGGAAGGACTGGAGCTCCGGAGAGGGCAGTGAGTGGCGGGCTGGATGATAACAGAGGAAAGTACCTGTTTAGCATTTTTTGGTGGGAGCTACTGACAGATCGACGGGGAGTGGAGACTGGATCCCTCGACCCCCCTTTCTTTTCCCATTCACACCTTCCAAAGGGGAACTGCAAGCTCAATAGCTGGGGGACCCTGGCACTGCCAGGTGCTCTGGACCGGCTCCTACCGAAGATGGTGAAGTCAAACAAAAAAAAGGACACCAGCGGCGACCTCCTGGTACCACAAAGGGAGGCGTGCGCACTGCCTCTGCTTGATGACCTCCCTTCTGATTCCGGGGGCCTGATGCTGGGAGACATTCTCCAGGTGATCACAGAGATAAAAATTGATACTTTAGGTACAGATTTTGGACTGCTCTAGGATGACCATCGTCGGTTATCTGAAAGGATCACAGCAGTAGAGAGAGAGTTCTCAGATGTCCCGGGCAGCATATCTGATGCACGACTGAGGTTAACTATGATGAAAGATAAAGTCCGCACTCTGGAATGACAAGCGGAAGATGCGGAAAACCATTCCAGGAGGAACAATATTCGTATCGTAGGAATGCCTGAGAACTTAGAAGGCTGCAACATGATTGCCTTCCTTGAGAACTGGATAAAAGAGGGTCTTACTCCCACTAACTTATCACAATTTTTTACCTAGAATGAGTACATAGGGTCCCTCCTTGCAAGACCCATCCTGGCGCAGCACCGCAAGTCTACTATACCATAAAGATAGGGATTCCATCCTGAAGCAGGCTTGAAAGACGCAGGATATTACAATGGGCAACAGCAAGATCATGGATTCCCCCGATTATTCCAAGGAAGTTCAGAATCAATGAAACACGTTTTTAGCACTAAAGCACAAACTCAGTCAAATGGGAGTTTCCTACACCATGCTCTACCAAGCCTGACTCAGGTTTATGACACAGGGCACCACTCTCTTTTTTAATGTGCCCCAAGAAGCATGGACATGGATTGAGGCACAGCTCCTTTGGGATCCCCAAGGAATCCAGGACTTGCGGAAGCTGAATTTGAAAAGATTGAAAAGAAAGAAATAGGATGATCCCGGGGTGTTCCCCTTTGCCTGAAGAGGCCCGACGGGCCCTCGAGGACATCACAACATTCTGGATGGGGGCGTCATCCAGCCCTGCGCTATCGTAAGAGGACCCAATTGAACCGGCAGAGGTTAATGGATCCACCTCGAGTAATGTCATGACTACATCCGACCAATCAGGCCAATCTGACTCTGAACCAGAGCTCCCCCCTGAACCGCAGATGACTTAGTTTGAGGACTGCCCTCCTTGGGGCTCTGCAGTTGTCACAACTAGATATCTTCTAAGCTTCTAAGGGGAGGGTCATGATTCATGTTCACCACACATGTTATTGTGAATGTTGGTTGCACTCCGGTGCAGTGACTATTCCTGCCAGAGTAGCTGGCACCTACAAACTGAGGTTAACCTTTCTTACAAAGAGCCCTATCTAGGCCCTTTGTTGGCACAGCAGGCTGCACTGGCCCACACTACCACTTAACTCTGGGGGTGGATGATACCACCAACATGGTGTCAGTTACCTTTGTTCGGACGAGGAGTGTTCACCAACCGGTCCTGGGGAGGGGGAGTTAGATTGTTCTACTGTTGTATTGTTTATTTGGTGATTGTTTTGCGCTAAGTGTGGTGGATTGTCTCCTTCACGTACCGAGCATCACTAGGTCTCACATTTCTCGGGTGGCATGAGCCCTGCTATGCCTGTTTCCTCTTAACCTTAACATGGCTATTACTACATGCTATAACATAATCTCCTGAAATGGAAGGGGGATTAATTCCCTGACTAAAAGCTATAAGATCTTTTCCTACTTATCTCGCTGAGGCGCCCACCTTGCCCTCCTCCAGAAAATGCACACTTTACAGAAAGGGGGGCTTGCCTTGCAGCGAATATGGGGGGGTGGGGAAGTGTATTATACAACATATTCCGCTTATGCCAGAGGCCTGGGTCAGACCTGGTGTCCCATTCCAATGCATGGCCCATAAGGTAGGGATGTTGCAATAATGGACCAACTGGATGGGAAAGACATCACAGTTATAAACGTTTATGCCCCAAATAACAATCAAGCTAGCTTCTTTGTGGAATTGTCCTGACAGCTCACCCCATACTTGACAGGTGAAGAGCTCATCGGGGGGACCTTAATTGTGTGGGAGATCCGGACCTAGATAGATTGTACCCACCATTGATCAATTCCCTGGTTCACAAACTAGCCCGCACATGCACAACCTGGCATGAAGACTGGAATCTGGTAGACCCATGGTGCAACTCCTATTACTGGCCTATCTATGATCTTCATGCACGTTTAGATATGTTTCTGGGCACCCCACCCATATGCCAGGAAATAAATAGTATGGAGTACCTTGCCAGAACCATCTCTGACCATAACCCAATACAGCTTCACTCGGCTTGGGGTGATGGTCTGTCCCCAGGAAGCCTTGGCGGACCCCTCCTTCAGGACGCAGATTGGCCTACATATCAAACAATACTTTATTGATAATAAAGAGACTATCAATTCTAGAACCACTGAGTGGGCCGTGTTTTGGACGGTCCTGTGCGGCAGTTGCATGGCTGAGATGATTGAGGTCCAGAGAACCTGCTTTACTATGTTCTGTCTCCTGAAACCACCCGGCAACGTATTGAATTTGATAGGTTGAGAGTGCTGGTGGATCACGAGGCTCTCCTTGAAGCTAAGGAAAAAGTAGCCGAGCAGGTGGAACGGCTCCGCTGTTTCGAATACTGACACTACATGGTTAAGGCACATGCTACGAATGACAAAGCAGGATGGCTCTTTGCCTGGTTGGCGAGTCCTAATAATAGGGGCACCCTAATAGTGGAGATACAAACTGATACTGGTCACTCGGTGCACAGGCAGCCCGACATTATTAGGACATTCAATGACTATTATTCTTTGCTATACAAAAGGAAATCCCAAGTCACCTCTGACAAGATCACAGCCTTTCTCACACCACTTACGTTCCCTGGGCTGACGTTGGAGGAGATGAGCAGTTGGGTGGAGAGTTTACTTTGCCTGAGGTGAGGGCTACCATCAAACATATAGCACAAGGAAAAACCCCGGGTACAGATGGCTTCCCGATAGTGTTTTATGCCACCATTGTGGAGCAGCAGTCGCCTAAATTGGTGGAGCTTTTCGATGAAGCTACAGCACTGAATGTCTTCCCACCCACTACCAGGGAAGCTCTCATAGTACCACTACTCAAACCAGGAAAGCAGCCCCATGACATAAATGCATATCGCCCCCTGTCAATTCTGAATGTTGACTATAAATTTTAAGTAGAATACTAACCACAAGGCTCCTTCAATATATGCTTAGGCTGATACTTAGGTACCAATCAGATTTTATTCTAGGTCGCAACTCAGCCTTGAATGTCAGTCGCCTGCTATTCTTCTTGGAAAAAGCTCCCACTAGACCACCCTGTGTAGTGATTTTCTCAATATATGTCAAAAAAGGTTTTGACAGCCTGGAATGGAATTACTTATACGAGATGATGAGGCATTTACGACTGAGGGATGGGTTCCTACATTGGGTCCAAAATGCTTCATGCGCATTCGAGTGATAGAGTTAAAACTGGCAAGTACATCTCACAGAGCTAAGATGTAGAGCATGGTACCTGTCAGGGTTGCCCACTCTCGTCAATGTTGTTTGCTCTAGCAATCAAACCCGTTGTAAAATCTGAAAAATCTTTTGATTGGGTAGAACAGTAGATGGTTGCCCACAGGTGCTGGCCTTCAGCCAGTCCCAGCTGCTAAACCCCCTTAACCACC
Source organism: Pleurodeles waltl (assembly GCF_031143425.1). Lineage (NCBI taxonomy): Eukaryota > Metazoa > Chordata > Amphibia > Caudata > Salamandridae > Pleurodeles > Pleurodeles waltl. Next base: position 201,755,009 of record NC_090444.1, on the reverse strand, counting down.
TCATTTTAAAAAATAAAACACCCTTTATGGGATTTCAGGGACTGCGAGGATTGTTAAACTGGCGAAAACAAAACCTCCACCGTCACGCCAACAGAAATACGCCCACACTATCACAACACACGAATCCACGCGGCGGTCTTTCAACCGCGGCATTCCATTGCGGTACACACCGCCGCGCTCAAAATACGCACACATACCCAAAACACCACCACATTGGACATTTCGAAATACACACACCTGATACACATACAAACACCACTCCCACACACCCAACACAATATAAAACACACACCCACATCACCCACAAACCCCTATGACCAAAAATACAGAAAGAAGGCCAGATAGACAGAGAGCACAGCAACTGAGAACCCCACCACACAGAAGCACACAACACCATCACCCATACAACATTACACTCACAAAACACCACACACCACTACACATCAACACTTACACCACCCCACACATCACCCACACCACCCCATGTCACGCCAAAGACATCCCCGGTTTCCCGAGGAGGAGCTCAGGGTCATGGTGGAGGAAACCCTACGGGTAGAGCCACAGCTATTTGGCTCACAGGTGCAGCACACATCCATAGCCAGGAAGATGGAGCTATGGCAAAGAATTGTGGACAGGGTCAACGCTGTGGGACAGCATCCAAGAAATCGGGAGGACATCAGGAAGAGGTGGAACGACCTACGGGGGAAGGTGCGTTCAGTGTTCTCCAGGCACAACATTGCGGTACAGCGGACTGGCGGCGGGCCCCCACGTCCTCCCCCACAACTAACAACATGGGAGGAGCAAGTCTTGACCATCATGCATCCAGAGGGCCTCGGAGGAGTCGGTGGAGGAATGGACACTGGTAAGTCAAATCTCAACTATCATATCCCCCACCCTACCTGCATGCCATCACACACCCCCACCCTCGCCCCCTCCCCTAACACTCACACCCCTCACTAATGTCCTAGTAACACAATCCACTCATCCCAACACCAAGCCCTGCATGACACAACTAAGCATGGTCACCCCTCACCAAAGAATGGTCACTGCACATACCCAGAACAACCCCCTAACCATCATCACACAAACCCACACACAGGAATGCTTGCACTGGGGTACACAAACACCCACCCATTGCACACCATTACACACACACATGCAATAATCATGCTCTTATATCCCTGCAGGACCACTAAGGAACGTCACCACACCGGAGGGTCCAGACAACTCCACCCACAGAAGAGGCCCACAGTGACGACAGCAGCTCTGCCCTACTGGATCCTGATGACCAGCCCGGACCATCGTGGGCCTCGGGACAGACGGTTCCCCTTGCACAGGCACAGCCCAACACTGACTTTCCACCCTCTGGTAACACCAGCACAGCACCCACCCAGCGGGCCCATACCTCCGTCCCCAGGACACGTCAGTCAGCGGTGTGTCCACCACTACAGGGAACCCAGGCTAACCCACCACCCCAACAACAACAGGTCCAGGGGACGAAGGCACAGGAACACAGGGGAACTGGGAGGGCTGCCGTGCGACAGGGGGCGGACAGGCCTAGGGAACCCACTCTCCACGAGGCCCTCTCCTCCATCATGGGAGCATACCACCACTCCCAGGAGACGATGGCGACGGTCCTGGACAACTTTCAGGAGACCCAGCGCCTGCAGGAGGAGCAGTATTTGGAGTTCAGGGAGGAGCTCAGAACCATCAGCTCCGCCCTGGGCACCATCGTAGGGGTGCTGAAGGACATCCAAAAGACCATGAGGGACACTGTGGCACTCCAAGGAGCCCCTGACACTAGCCAAGACGATGAACTGCCCACCACCTCCGCCGGCGCTAGTGTACAGGACGCCCCGCCACAGGACCACCACACCAGCACCCCACCCCCTGCAGACGGACAACCACCCCAACAGGACAGAGCAAGATGGCAAGACCCCCGCCAGGAAATGAGACCACCCTGATTGTCCTCCCACTGTCCCACTTTGTTACCCTGTACATACTGAAACTGCCCCAGCTCCAATTCCTATGCCCATATGGGCAGTGCACCTGTGAGACTAATAGACTGGACTCTGCCATGGACATTCCTCCACCGTCCCCATCACCATATTACTACCCTCCTCCATATTTGGGCACTTAAATAAACACCCTTGAACCACAAAACAATCTAGAGTCAGTCTATGATTTGGTAAATATGTATAATCAATGACAGTGTCAAAATGCGTTTCCAATTGTAAAGCCAACATACCTATGTCACACATCACAAATCCTTGAAGGATGCAAGCAGATGACACACGTTGGTAACCACACCTGTGAAACCGTAATGGAAAGGTACAACTCAGTGACCAAATACTGCTATGAAATGACAGACAGGATAGTGGTAGAAGTGTGAAAGTGAATGTAATGGTAAAAAGAAAACTGTTCTCACCTGTGTGTCACTGGAAATATTGCTGTATGACTGACTCCCTGTTGTCTTTGTCTTCTTCCTCAGCGTCCTCCTCATCACTGTCCACAGGCTCCACAGCTGCCACAACCCCGTCATCTGGACCATCCTCCTGCAGAAAAGGCACCCGGCGTCGCAAAGCAGGATTGTGAAGCATCGAGCAGGCGATGATGATCTGGCACACCTTCGGTGAGTAGAATAGGGAACCACCTGTCATATGGAGGCACCTGAACCTGGCCTTCAGGAGGCCGAAGGTGCGTTCGATCACCCTCCTAGTCCGCCCATGGGCCTCATTGTACCGTTCCTCTGCCCTGGTCCTGGGATTCCTCACTGGGGTCAATAGCCAGGACAGGTTGGGGTAACCAGAGTCCCCTAATAGCCACACACGGTGCCTCTGAAGTTGACCCATCATATAAGGGATGCTGCTATTCCGCAGGATGTAGGCGTCATGCACTGAGCCAGGGAATATAGCATTTACCAGCGAGATGTACTGGTCTGCCAAACATACCATCTGTACATTCATGGAATGATAACTCTTCCTGTTCCTGTACACCTGTTCACTCCTGTGGGGGGGACCAAAGCTACATGGGTCCCATCAATAGCACCTATGATGTTGGGGATATGTCAAAGGGCATAGAAGTCACCTTTAACAGTAGCCAAATCCTCCACCTGAGGGAAAACGATGTAGCTCCTTACGTGTTTCAGCAGGGCAGACAACACTCTGGACAACACGTTGGAAAACATAGGCTGGGACATCCCTGATGCCATGGCCACTGTTGCCTGAAAAGACCCACTTGCAAGGAAATGGAGCACTGACAGCACCTGCACGTCAGGGGGGATTCCTGTGGGATGGCGGATTGGTGACATCAGGTCTGGCTCCAACTGGGTACATAGTTCCTGGATAGTGGCACGGTCAAACCTGTAGGTGATGATCAAATGTCGCTCCTCCATTGTCAACAGGTCCACCAGCGGTCGGTACACCGGAGGATTCCGCCATCTTCTCAAATGTCCCAGCTGATGGTGCCTAGGAAGGACAACAGCGACCACAGACTAAACAAAATCCCAGGTATGTACCCACCGATACACAGAACACGACACCGAAGACAAAAATCTTCCTGTATGTGTGTCGAGTGTAGGCCCAGGTATGTGTGACGCAGTAGTAAATGAACGCATGTGGGCCCCTGAAATGGCGGCTGCCTGACCTCTAAACTGGGACAATGGGGTGTGAGGTAACTGCGCTGGCGTTGTACACCATCGCGGAAGGCGGTTGCAGACCGCGGCGCAATGCTGCATTGGTTAACATTGGACCCTATGGGTCCCAGGAGCCAATGATGAATTGCGCCGGCGGTGATGATACGCACCGCCGTGGACGTCACCGCCATTTTCTATCTGTTCAATCACTCGATACCTGATCTTCGACAGGAGAGGACCTACACTGCAAACGCTGCTGTGACCTCGGTCTGGAAGAGACAATGGCTGCTGCGTCTGGGTAAAGGGCCCCTGCCTTCACTGCTCAGGAGTTGGAGAAGCTAGTAGACGGGGTCCTCCCCCAGTACACGCTACTCTACGGTCCTCCAGACCAACTGGTAAGTACACAGGGAGTACGTTGTATGGGATATGCCTGTGTGAAGAGGGCTGGTTGTAAGAGAGAAGGGGGCAGAGTTCAGGGAACATGAATGAGTGTGAATGCATGTGCCACATGGCAAGGGCAGGGATGTGGGCCACTCACTTTGACTGTGCAGTTGGTAATGACTTCTCTTCTTCCCCTGTGCATGTCATGTAGGTCAGCGCCCACCAGAAGAAGGACATTTGGCGTGCCATCGCCAAGGACGTACGGACCCTGGGGGTCCACCAGAGACGGGGCACCCACTGCCGTAAAAGATGGGAGGACATTCGCCGCTGGAGCAAGAAGACGGCGGAGGCTCAGCTGGGGATGGCCTCCCAACGTGGGAGGGGTGCCTGTCGCACCATGACCCCCCTGATGCTCCGGATCCTGGCGGTGGCCTACCTGGAGTTGGATGGGCGCTTGAGGGCATCACAGCAGACACAAGGGGGTGAGTACACCCTCATTCTGGGGACTTTGCGCGCAGTTGAGGGGTCTGGGTGGGGGAGGAGGGCTGTGGGTTTCCATAGGCCAGGGCGACTTCCGTAGGCAAGGTCCCTCCGTAAGGCAGGCCATGTGCCACTCCACCCCACCTCAGTAGAGTGCCAAGTACAGGTATACATGCCCCTGTGGCATCCATGTGTGCAGATGTCCACCATAGCGATGTAGGCCAGATCCCAGGAATTGCAGCTGTAGAGGCCTAGAGCGCGGCGTAGTGCAGGGGGCTGCTGTGTCTGTATTGTCCGCCAACGGTAGCGGTAAGCTATGCACTCAACCTCTTTTTCTTCTGTCGTCCCCCCCCCTTTCTGTGCTCTCCCTGTTCTTTTGTGCATCAGCATCATCAGGCGGAGGTACAGTGGCACCGGAGCACGAGGGAGCTGCATCCCACATGGCCTTGGAGGGCCACACCACAGACTCAGAATGCACCAGTGGGACGGAGGGCGAGGGGAGCTTCACGTCAGTCACCGGATCACCAAACAGCGACACGGACTCGTCTGCCGATGGGAGCTCCCTTGTGGTGGCGGCACCATCTGTGCCCACCACTTCTACAGGTACAGCCGCCACCTCCCCTACCAGCACCGCCCTCCCAGCAGCCCCTCAGCGTTCGCCCCGTGCCCGCTCACCCAGGAGGGTGGGCATCACCTTCGCCCCAGGCACCTCAGCCCCTGCCCCTGTCACCCCTGCTGCCCTCAGTGAGGAGGCAATTGACCTCCTCAGGTCACTCACTGTTGGGCAGTCTACCATTGTGGATGCCATCCAGGGTATAGAAAGGGAGTTGTAACACGGTAATGCATTCCTGGAGGGCATTCATTCTGGTCAGGCTGCCCTTCATCGAACCCTGCAATCTCTGGCCTCAGCACTGATGGCAGCCATTGTCCCTGTGTCTAGCCTCCCCCCTCCAACTTCCTCCACCCAGACCCAATCCCCTGTACCCCAGCCTATCCCAAGCACATCATCAGACAAGCATGCATACACCTCAACACACAAAAGTAGCTCAGGCAAACATAGGCACCACACATCCCACAGGCACTCACACAAGCATCACCCACATACAGACACAGCAACATCCACTGCCTCCACTGTGTCCCCCTCCTCGTCGTCTCACTCCTCCCTCCCAGTGTCGTCTACACTCTCACCTGCATGCAGTACATCTACAGGCACTAGGACTCGCACCAGAACACCCATCACCACACCCCGCTCACCTGCACTCACCACCCCCACTACCATTTACACGTCCCCTGTGTCTTCTCCCAGTGTGTCTGTGACGCCCCCTCCCAAAGTACACAAACGCGGGCACCCACACACCCAACATCCATCCACCTGACGACATCCTCCAGTACCTGCACTTCACCCAAAACACCTAAAGTGACACCTCCTACAACCACCTCCTCTTCCTCCACTCCCAGACCCCCTCCAGCTACCCATCCCAGTGTTCGTCAGAAACTCTCCCTCAGCAACGTTGACCTCTTTGCCCCAACCCCACCCCTCCAATTCATAAGCCACGTAGTAGCGCCTCAGCCAAAAAGACTCCTGTACCAGTGGTGCGTGTTCAAGGTGTGTGGAGTGCACCGGCCACCAGGGCAGGCAGTGTGACACGGAGCCAAAGCACTGCCAGTCCACCCCCTGTAAAGCATCTCAAGTTGGAAAGTGGCCGACGGGACAGGGTGAAGACTCCTGGCGGAAAAACTGCTCACAAGGGTCCCAGGGGGATTGCAGAGTCAGCTGTGACTCCTCCAAAGGTTGTGAAGTGCCAGAAGAAGTCTGTGCAGTCTGGTAAGAGCAGCACAGCGGAGGAGGGCACCATCCTCCCCGGCGGACGGGACGCCACCACCAGCACTGTCGTCACTGGTCAGGAGACCACCGCCAGAGTCATTGCCTAGGAGGGCAGGAGTATCATCACTGGTCAGGAGACCACTGCCGGAGTCAGTGCCCAGGAGGGCAGGAGTATCGTCACTGGTCAGGAGACCACCGCCGGAGTCAGTGCCCAGGAGGGCAGGAGTTTCATCACTGGTCAGGAGACCACCGCCGGAGTCAGTGCCCAGGAGGGCCCCGGCAGCCACAGCCCCACTGGGCAATGAGGGACCGTCATGCCACACCCCAATACACAGGTCAGAGACCGCCATGGCAAAGCACCGCTGAACAAGGAACTCACCGCCATGGTGAAGACCGCTGAACAGGGCAGAGAACCGCTGAACAGGTCAGAGACTGCCATGGCTAAGCACCGCTGAACAAGGAACTCACCGCCATGGTGAAGACCGCTGAACATGGCAAGGCACTGCTGAACAGGGCAGAGAACCGCTGAACAGGTCAGAGACTGCCATGGCTAAGCACCGCTGAACAAGGAACTCACCGCCATGGTGAAGACCGCTGAACAGGGCAGAGCACCGCTGAAGAATGAAAACATCGCCACATCAAGCATCGTGATCCCATGTACAGCTGGGACAGTGATGGAACAGGAAGCATCACGGGGAGCCTGATGCAGTGTGGGCACCATTCCCCCTCCAGAACCAGTGGAGACATGCATCCACTCAGTCTGTCCTTAACAGGATGAAGCACTCTGGGCACCAGTCCACCTCCAGAACCAGTGGAGACTGTCATCCACTTGAGAGACTGTGGCTTTGCACTCCCCAGGATGGAACAGTGGGCAACCCACCCACTGTAGAGACTTGAGAGACTGTGGCTTTGCACTCCCCAGGATGGAACAGTGGGCAACCCACCCACTGTAGAGACTTGAGAGACTGTGGCTTTGCACTCCCCAGGATGGAACAGTGGGCATGGAGCCCTGTCCTGGATCTGGCGTGGTACTGTCATCCGGCTGAGGTGCCCCCCCCCCTTCCCTTCCCCCTGAGGTGCCTGTTGTATTTCTATCTGATGCCCCAGCAGTGTTCTCTCCGTTTGTGGACAGGTATCTGATATGGGCCTCGCCCATGCATTTTTGGCCCAGTGGTGCACGGACATTGATATGTGCATACCTGCACTACTTCTCAGAATGTATAAGAGCTGGAATGTGTATATATATCTGTATATATTTGGTAACTGTATTTTGATACATTACAATTTTTTAACTGATTTCCCTTGGTCTTTGCATTCTTCCGGGGGGGGGTTGTGGGTTGTCCCTGTGATTTAGGAAATGCATTGGTGTGTGTGTTGTAATGTGCGAGGGTGGGGGTGGGGGTGTTGCGTGTGTGTCCGTGACTTTTGCCTCCCCTATGTCGTAAGTGCAGTACTCACCGTTGTCTTCGGCGCCGCCGTTGCTGGTGTTCGTAAATGAGCAGGAAGACAAAGGCAGGCAGGATTTGTAATTCCGGCTTCATGGTGTCCTCCTTCCTCGTGGGATGTGTAGAAGGTGAGCGTTTTCCCATTGCAAAAGCTGTTTCCGCCGTGTTTTTATCCACGGTGAATCCGCCCCGGAAAAGGTGGCGGATTGGCGGGTTGTGATACTGTGGGCGGTACATTGTCTTCCGCCTGTCTGTTGGCGGTGACCGCCGCGCTGATTGTCTGTACCGCCGTGGCGGTCAGAGTGTTAAAGTGGCTGTCTATGTTGGCGGTTTCCGCCACGGTCGTGATTCCCTTTTTTGGTCTGCCGGCCTGTTTGCGGTATTACCGTACCTTTAACATCGTCCGCCAGGGTTGTAATGACCCCCCAAGTCTGTTTCAAGAGGCACAATCCACTCTACACCACTCCACTATACACTATAACACTGTACGCACTCCCTATGTCACTTGACTAAATGCTACCCCACTCTATGTTAATCCACTGTATGCTACTCCACTATAGCCCATTTCACTCAACACCACTCCACTGTTCGCTTTTACACTCCACTGTTCCATTCTATGACACTCCAGTGTACATCACTCCAATGTATGCCCTCCCACTCTACACTACTCCACTCTATGATATTCCACCCTATGCAAGTCCACTCAACAACACTGCACTGTATGCCATTCCACTCTTTACCACTCCAAAGTAACCCCTTTCCAGTCTACACCTCTACAGCATATGCTGTTCTACTGTATGGCACTCCATTGTAAGCCACTTCATTGTACACCACTACCTGTGGTGTAAGAAAACCTTAGGTGCCCCCAAGCAAGGAATGGTGAGGGGGCTCCTTGCAATACCCATACCCTTTCACTGACAAACCGAGGGTCTCCCTTTTATGTATACAAGGCTCGGCCCCCCTCTGCCTGAAGGGGTGTCTATTACGCTCCTGGCCGCTACACTGTGCCTCACTCCAGTACACTGTATGCCACTCCACTCTAGTGTACACTATTTAACTGTAGGGCACTGCTCTCTATGACATTCTACAGTCTACCTTACTACACTCTATGCTGTAGCACTCGACAGCACTCCACTCTATGCCACTCTACTGTATGCTACTCTATTCTATGTCACTCCACTGTATGCTATTCCACTGTACGCCACTCCACTCTACCACATTCCACTCAATGCCACCGCACCCTTCAAGACTCCATTGTACGCTATTTCAATATACACCATTGCACGCTATGCCACTACACTCTATGCAGTTGTGCTGTATACGTACCCCTACCTCACTCCACTTCAGTCCCTATACTCTACTACACTCCACTGTATGCCACTGCACTCTACACCACTCTACTGCATGCTATTCCTCTGTACCCCATTCCATTCTGTGCCACTATAATCTATTCTTCTCCACGGTTCACAATTTCACTCTATCCCACTCCATTCTATGCCACTCCACATTATTCCACTCCACACCACACCACTCTACACTGCTTTACTATATGCTATTCCACTGTACACTATTCCACTGTGCAGCACTCCACTGTACGCCATTCACTATTCCATTCTGCACTATTCCACTCTATGCAACCACACTTTATGCCACTCCATTCTAGGCTATTCTACTCTATGCAACTCCATTATACATTATTCCACTGTATGCCACTCCACTGTACACCACTATACTCTACTCGTCGCTACTCCATCTATGCCACTCCACTCTATGTTACTTCACTCTATGCTACTGCACTCTATGCAACTCCATTCTATGCCACTCTACTGTGCATCACTCCACTATACGATATAACACTCTACACTCTTCCTTGATTATATGCTAATCTATTCTATGCCAATCCACTGTACCCCATTCCACTCAACGCCACTCCACTCTACACTATTACATTCTATGGCATGACATTCTGACATTCCAGTGTACACCCCTCAGTGTACACCTCTCCATTGTACACTACTGCACTCTACACTATTCCACTCTACACAAGTATGCTCAACAACACTAAACAGTATATTATTACATTCTCTTTAACACTCCAAAGTATGCCCTGTCCAGTCTACACCTCTACAGTATATGCTATTCCTCTGTACACCACTGCATTGTATGACACTCCACTGTACCTCACTCCAGTCTATGCCACTATTCGCCACTCCACTCTATGCCACTCCACTATTTAATTTTCCACTGTTTGCCACTACAGTCTACCTCACTCCACTGTATGCTGCTCCACTCTACGCTACTCTACAGTATGCTACTTCATACTATGCCACTCCACGACACTCCAATGTACGCTGTCCCACAGTGTGCCACTCCACTCTACCGCCCTCCACACCACTCTATGCCAGAACAGTCCACACTGTTCCACTGCATGCCCCTACCTTCTACCTCACTCCACTGCAACCACTACACTACACTCTATACCACTACACTCTATATAACTCCACTCTATGCTGTTCCAGTGTAACCCATTCCACTCCATGCCACTGCAATCTACGCTACTCCACTTTATGTGGTTACACTCTATCCCAATCTACTCCACACTATTCCATTGTATGCCACTTCATTCTATGCCACTCTACACCACTCCACTATAGGCTATTCTACTCTACACAACTCAATGCTGCTCTACTGTATGCTATTTTACTTTACTCCACTCCACTGTACACCACTCCACTGCACATCACTACACTGTTCACCACTCCAGTCTATGTTATTCCACTTTACACAACTCCACTGTATGCCACTACATTCCACTTTATTCTACTCTATGCCACTCCATTATATGCTACTTCACTGTATGGCACCCCACTCTATGCCAGTATACTCTACCTCCCTTCACTCTACACCACTCCAGTTGACACAATTCCAGCCTACACCACTCCATGCCACTCCATTGCACTCTATGCCACTTCACTCTATGCTACTATGCTCTACGCAACTAAACTCTATGCAACTCTACTCTATGCTATTGCACTCTATGCAATGTCACTCTAAGCCACTCATCTGTATGGCACTCCACTATATGCTATTCCATGATATGCCACTCCTCTCTATACTACTGCACTGTATGCGACTACACCTTACCTCACTCTACTGTGTGCCACTCCACTGTACGCTACTACACTATGGGCCTCATTCCAACCAAGGCGGGCGGCGGTCGCCGCCCGCCTGGCTGGATCCACCAGATGGCCGTTCCGCGGTCGGAAGACCGCTGGGGCCATTCTGACTTTCCCGCTGGGCCGGCGGCCGCTAGCCAATATAGCGCCCGCCGGCCCAGTGGGAAAGCGGCCTGCAACACTGAAGCCGGCTCCGAATGGAGCCGGCAGTGTTGGAGGTGTGCGACGGGTGCAGTTGCACCTGTCGCGCTTTTCACTGTCTGCTAGGCAGACAGTGAAAAGCATACTGGGGCCCTGTTAGGGGGGCCCTGCACTGCCCATGCCAGTGGCATGGGCAGTGCAGGGGCCCTGTTAGGGGGCCCCTGGACACCCGTTCACGCCAGCCTGTTCCTGGCGGTAAAAACCGCCAGGAACAGGCTGGCGGGAAGGGGGTCAGAATCCCCATGGCGGCACTGCTTGCAGCGCCGCCATGGAGGATTCGGCCAGCCGGGGTTAATCCGGCGGGAAACCGTCGGACCCAGTTTTCCGACCGCGGCTTTACAGCCGCGGTCGGAATGGCCCAGGAAGCACCGCCAGCCTGTTGGCGGTGCTTTCCGTCGTTCGCGGCCCTGGCGGTTTTTACCGCCAGGGTCGGAATGACCCCCTATATGTTATTACACTCAATCCCACTCCACACCACGCCATTCCATTGTATGCCACTCCACTTTACACTATTATGCTATGCACCACTCTAATGTATGTCACTTACTGTACGACACCCCACTGTATGCCCCTCTACTTTATGCCTCTCCACTGGAAAAGACTCCACTCTTTGCCACTCCACTCTGTGCTACTCCACTCTATGCTCTTCCACTGTACGCGACTCCACTGTACCTCACTCCATTGTATGCCACTCCACTGTATGCCACTCCAATCTCTGCTCCTCCATGGTATGCTATTATACGCTACCCCACACCACTCCACTGTATGCTATTCCACTGTACACCACTCCACTCCGCCATACACAACTCCACTGTGCGCCACTCCATTTAACTCTATTCCACAGTACACAACTTCACCCTACACCACTTCACTGTATGGCACTCCACTCTATTCCACTGTATGCCACTCCACTCTATGGCACCATACTCTTCCCCACTCCATTCTACATCACTCTATTCTACGACACTCCAGGGTATGCCCCTCCACTCTATGCTACTCCACTCTGTGCTATTTCACTCAACAACACTACACTGTTTTGCTATTCCGCTCTAGGCAACTCCACTCAAGAACACTACACTTTATTCCACTTAATACCACTTCATTGTATGCCACTCCAGTTTAAACCTCTATACTATACGCTATTCCACTGTATGCTACTCCATTGTATGCACTTCACTGTACGCCACTCTGCTCTAGTGTATGCTATTCCACTGTACACCACTCTATGATTTTCCACTGTATGCCACTGCAGTCTAACTCACTCCACTCAATGCCACTCCACTCTACTGTTTTACTGTATACTACTCCACTCTACCACTCTCCACTTTATCCCACTACACTCTACATGACTCCACTGTATGCTGTTCCATTGTATGCCATTCCACTCTACTTCAATCTACACCACTACACTATACACCACTCCATTTTGTGCTATTCCACCGCACGCATCTCCACACGTACGCCACACCGTTCCACACTATTTCACTGTGACACTCCATTCTACATCACTCAACTGTACACCAGTCTACTATACATTATTCCACTGTACGCCACTCCATGCCAGTATATTCTGCCCCATTCCACTGTACATCACTCCACTGTATGCTACGCCAGCCACTCCACTATACGCTAATCCACTGTATGCCATTCCACTCTATTCCAATCTACATCACTACACTCCACTCCTATTTTGTGCTATTATACTGCATGCATCTCCACATGTACGCCACTCCATTCTACACTATTTCACTCTGACACTCCATTCTATGCCAGTCGACTGTACAGCACTCTACCATACATTATTCTACTGTACGCCACTCGATGCCACTTTACTTTGCCCCATTCCACTATACACCACTCCACTGTATGCTACTCCAGTCAACACCACTCCACTCTACGCTATCTCACAATATACAACTCCATTCTACGCCACTCCATACTATTGCACTCTACGCCACCCCACTGTCTTTTATTACACACCACACCACTCTATGCTATTGCTATCTGCCAATACACTTTACCTCACTTCACTGTACACCACTTCACTGTGCGCTATTACACTTTATCCTACTCCACTCTCGCCAGTTCACTCTTCGGCACTCCACTGTATGCTGTTCCTTTGCATGTCACTTCACTATGCGCTACTCTACTGTAGACAACTAGACTATGGTGGTCATTACGACCCTGGTGGACGGCGAAGAAGCGGCGGTAAGACCGCCAACAGGCTGGCGGACAATTTTTTGCAATTATGACCATGGCGGTTACCGCTATGGTCATCCGCCACTTCTCTGTTCCGCCCGCCAGGGCTAAGACGACCACTGGGCTGGAGACCTGGGTCTCCAGCCCGGCGGTCGTCACTATACCGCCGGCGGTATTTGGACCCGGTTGACCGCCATGGATTTCATGCAGTTTGGAACCGCCATGAAATCCATGGCGGTAAGCACTATCAGTGCCAGGGAATTCCTTCCCTGGCACTGATAGGGGTCTCCCCCACCCCCCACCCCCACCCCGACTCCCTCCCCTACACCCCCCACCACCCCTGCCACCCCCCAAAGGTGGCAGGACCCCCCTCTCCACCACCACCCCCAAAATCACATCACTCATACACACCCGACACGCACGCAGGCATCACCAACACACATACACGCACACACACCGACATACATGCCAACAGCCACACACACAGTCAGACACGCACATCCACATTCTAACATACACGCACACATCCATACAGACAGACCTACAGACATACACGCACTCATCCCCAAACACACTACACCCCCGCAGGCATACACGCACTCACACACCCCCTCTACATACACACACGCACACCCCCATGCACCCACACAACACACAACGCCCCCCCACCCCCTCCCCTAACGGACGATCAACTTACCTGGTCCGTTGATCGTCTGGGAGGGGACGGTATCCATGGGGGCTGCTCCGCCGACACCACACCGTCAACAGAACACCGCCACGCCGAATCACAGGATGGCCAATATGGCTGTTGGCGGCTCTCCGTCCGAAAAAGGATGGAGGGCTGCCAACAGTCATAATACGCCGAGCGGAAAACCGCCACGCCGGTCTTCAGCACGGCGGTCCCTCAGCGGTCTTGACAAAAGACCGCTGAGGTCAAAATGACCCCCTATGTCTTCCAAACCTATACTATTCAACTTAATGCCACTCCACTCTACCCCACTGCACTGCAAGCCACTCCACTGTGTGTTATTGCACTCCAGGCCATTCTATTATATGATATTCCAGTTTACATCACTCCACTGTATGACAATACACTCTATGCTACTCCATTCTACTATTTCAGTGTATACACACTCACCTGTATGCTATCCTGCTATATGCTACTCCACTGTATACCACTCCCCGTACAATCAATCAATCAATCATTACATTTATAAAGCGCACTATGTACCCGTCAGGGTTACGAGGCGCTGGGGGGGGGGATGGGTGAGCTGTTAGCGGTCGAAAAGCCAGGTCTTGAGGAGTCTCCTGAAGGTGAGGAGGTCCTGGGTCTGGCGTAGTGAGGTGGGGAGAGAGTTCCAGGTCTTGGCGGCGAGGAAGGAGAAGGATCTGCCGCCGAAGGTCTTGCGCTGGATCCTGGGGACGATGGCGAGGGCGAGATTGGCAGAGCGGAGTTGACGAGTGGGGGCGTAAAAGTTGAGTCTGGAGTTGAGGTAGGTAGGTCGGGTGTTGTGTAGAGCCTTGTGAGTGTGGGTGAGGAGTTTAAAGGTGATCCTCTTGTCCACGGGGAGCCAGTGGAAGTCCTTCAGGTGAGGGGAGATGTGACATCGGCGGGGTATGTCGAGGATCAGGCGGGCGGATGCATTTTGGATACGCTGGAGTCGTTTGATGTCTTTTGTTGGGATGCCTGTGTAGAGTGCGTTGCCGTAGTCAAGTCTGCTACTGACGAGGGCTTGGGTCACCGTCTTTCTGGTTCCTGTTGGGATCCACTTGAAAATTCTGGGGAGCATTCGAAGGGTGTTGAAGCAGGAAGAGGAGACGGCGCTGACCTGTTTGGACATGGTGAGCGCGGAGTCCAGGATGAAGCCGAGGTTTCTTGCATGGCTGGCTGGGGTGGGTGGGGGACCGAAGTCGGTGGGCCACCAGGAGTCGTTCCAGGCCGAAGGGGTGCACCCGAGGATGAGGACTTCCGTCTTGTCGGAGTTGAGCTTCAGGCGGCTGTCATTCATCCACTCGGCGATGGCTTTTAGTCCCTCGTGGAGGTTGGTTTTGGCGGTGAGTGGGTCTTTGGTCAGGGAGAGGACGAGCTGGGTGTCGTCGGCGTAGGAGATGATGCTGAGGTGATGTTGGCGGGCCAGTTTAGCGAGGGGGGCCATGTAGACGTTGAACAACGTAGGGCTGAGGGAGGAGCCTTGGGGGACGCCGCAGATGAGGTTGGTGGCTTTGGAGCAGAAAGGGGAGAGTCGTACTCTCTGGGTTCTGTCGGAGAGGAAGGATGAGATCCAGTTGAGGGCTTTATCTTGGATGCCGGCTTCATGGAGGCGGGTCAGTAGGGTGCGGTGGCAGACTGTGTCAAAAGCGGCAGATAGGTCGAGGAGGATGAGGGCCGAGGTTTCGCCGTTGTCCATTTGAGTTCTGATGTCATCTGTGGCGGCGAGGAGTGCAGTCTCGGTGCTGTGGTTTCGTCTGAAACCGGATTGAGAGGGGTCTAGGATGGAGTTGTCTTCGAGGAAGAGGGCGAGCTGTGTGTTGACGATCTTCTCGATGACTTTTGCTGGAAAAGGGAGGAGAGAGATCGGTCGGAAGTTTTTGAGGTCGTTGGGGTCAGCCTTGGGTTTCTTGAGAAGGGGATGGATTTCTGCGTGTTTCCAGCTGTCTGGGAAGGTGGCGGAGTCGAAGGAGAGGTTGATGATCTTGCGGAGTTTGGGGGCGATGATGGCGTTGGCTTTGTTGAACACGTGATGTGGGCATGGGTCCGTGGGGGAGCCTGAGTGGATGGTGTTCATGGTTGTCATTGTTTCGGTGTCGTCCACTTGGGTCCAGGCGGTGAGGCGGCAGGCGTCTGTGGAGATGTCAGGGGTGGGGTCTGGCGGCGGAGTGGTGTTGAAGCTGTCGTGGATGATTGTGATTTTCTGGTGGAAGAAGGTGGAGAGGTTGTCGCAGAGTTTCTGGGAGGGCGGGATGTCGTTGGAGTTGGCGTTGGGGTTTGAGAGTTCCTTTACGATGCCGAAGAGTTCTTTGCAGTCGTGGGCGTTGTTGTTGATGCGTTCAGTGAAGTGGGCGCGCTTGGCGACTCGGATCCGTTGGTGGTGTTCACGGTTGGCGTCTTTGACGTACACTCCACTGTACTCTAATCTACTGTATGCTATTCCAATCTACCACACCCCACGCAGCTCCACTCTATGCTATTCCACTGTATGCCACTTCAGACTATGCCTCCCCACTCTTCCACAGCCTGCCCACTCTACCACAGCCTACCCTACTCCTCCTCACTCTACAACACTGTAATCCACTCTGTGCAACTCTACAACACTTTATGACATTCTAGAACACATCAATCTAATACACTGTATGACACACCACCCCACTCTACAACACTTTACTCCACTGTATGCTACTCCAGCAAACTCTGCTCCACTCCATGCCACTGAACTGTGCAACATGCTACTCCACTCTATGCTATGCCACTCCTCTGGAATCAACTGCACTGCATGATACTTTACCCCACTCTATGGCACTATACAACACTCCACTCTACACCACTCCATTTTACCACACTCTATTCCACTCTACGCAACTTCACTGCACAGGACTCTACTGCACTCTGTGTCACTATACCATACTATACTCTACATTATGCCCCTACACTACATTGTTCAACTCTACTCCCCTCTGGGCCCTACACTTCACTGTACAATAATGTACTCCACTGTACTATACAACATGCCACTCCAGTTTATGACAGTTTACTTGACTCTTAACTACACCTGTCCACTCTAATACACTCCACACCACTGTACTATACAACACACCACTACACTCTATGGCACTTTTGCTTGCTATAAGCTATGCCACTCCACTCTTCTTCACTCCACTCTACCACACTCCAGTCTATAACACTCTACTCTACAACACTCCACTGTACGCTATTTCACAGTATGCCACTCCACTGTAAAAAAAAACTCCATTCTACAACACTACAAAATAATCTCCTCCACTCTACTGTACTACACTCCACTTAATTACACTTCACTCAACAACAGTAAACTGTATGATTTAAAAACATATTTTCGTTTAAAAAAAAAAAAATCTATTAAACCTTTGTCATAGTTAGGAAAACTTTATTTTTTCTTTCTACACAAGCCAAATATATACTACACAGGACTTACAACTCTACACTTATAGTTAAACCTTTAATTTATAATTTAAGCACCACCTTTACATTACTATAAATTTATATACTTTTGATTTGCAAACCAAACTACACACACATGTAAAATTCTATGCATATACTCATACATTTAATATATAATTAGTGCACCACATTCAAATATTATACCTTGTGCACCTCCATACACAATCTATTCAACACAATACCCATAATACATTAACTATAACTTGCACCTTCTTAATGCACTGCTTGTGCCCTTTTAAATTATATCACTTATACCACATAAAATAATATTCAGTACAATGACGCGATATCGCGCATCACTTCATTTGGGAGAACACAATGCACAGCAGAGTGGCGAATTATGGTTAATGTAGTGTGGCTATCAAGTTGAATACACTGTATGGAGGTGCGTGAGTTATAATAATTTGACGGTGTTGCATGAATTATATTTTAAAGGTATAAGTTTAGAATTTTAAATACCTACATACCAATTAAGAAAGACAATGAACATACAAAAAGTAAAATATCTGAGAGAAGCATTAAAGTATTTGAACAATATAGAATTTTACTGAATGTTTACAAACAATTATATTGAAATAGAACGTAGATATCGTAATTTGCTCTGGGATGGAAAAATTAAGGTTTGTTGGAATAGGATGAGTATTGATACATGAACAAGGACAACCCATGCATTTCCACACTCAGGGCCTGATTTAAGAAAAGTGGTGCTGCATCCAATGCAGCGCCACTTTTGTTGCGCCCCTTAGCGCCCCCCTAATGCCACCATGTGTGCGTCATATTTAAGATACAATGTACCATGGGGTTAGTTAGGGAACCAGCGTCAACATTTGTGATTCTAGTTTGGCGCTTTGTAGGATTAGCTTCAAAACTTTTGATGCTAATCCTGCAAAGCAGATCAAGGCCCATTATAAATAATGGTGTGCCTCCTTTTAACGCCTGCTCTTTGCAGCTGTTAAAAATGTCACAAAAAAGGTGCAAAGAAATATCTTAGATTTCTTTACACCATTTTTTCAGCCCTCCATACCAACAGGGGAATGTCCCCCCTTGCATACATTATGCCTGGCGCAGGCATAATGTGGTGCAAGAGGTTACAAAGTGGTGCAATGCATGCTATAACTCGCGCCCTCAGGTAACTATAACTCGTGTCCCCACCATACACAGTTTTCTCATCAATAATTTTACTGCTTATGTCATAGTGACATTATCAATGATGCTATCAAAGATGTCATGAGTGCTGTAATTTATGGGGTAGTTAGAAGTGCATGGCAAGGGCGTGAGTTATCTTAGGGGGCAAGTTATAGTTACTTGAAGTAACTAACTATAATTGATTAATTTCTCTGGTTTTGTGCGAGTAAACTCAGAACCTAACTTCAATGTCCTGGTAACCTTTGTTTTTTTAAGTGAATTTCTAAGGTTTTTTAAATTCTATTTCCTAACTATAACAACCCTGTAACCTTTGTTTTTTTCAGTGAATTTCATTTTTATTTTATGTCGAGTAAGAAAAGTTAATCCAAATGTTTACAGTGGTGGTTGACTGCAGAGCATGGCCTTTGGCCAGGCCCTTCAGCCAACCCCTATAACCACCCAACCCCTTGCCATGGATGGCCTTCGGCTGTTGGCCAGGCCCTGTGGCCAAGCCCCTATAACCACCCAAACCTGTGCCATGAAGAGAGAGTGAAAGGAAGAGATAGAGATATTTTTAGGCTTTGAGGAATGATATTCTTAAAATGAGATATTTCTGGCTAAATTGAAAAGAAAAATGTATTTGTTAAATAAAAAAACTGCAATCACTTTTTTGTCTGTATCTTAAATATTTCAATTTGAAAAGAAACTAGAGCAGGGAAATGAGTACAGACTCACCTAGACTGGAACCCTCAACCATCAGTGTGGGGGGGTCTGAGACCTTAACCACTAGGCTAGAAGTGAATGCTTACTCTACTTTGTCCAGACCTGCCTACGATATTCAACCCACTGATTTTGATGGTAAAAAGACTTGTTCAATTACTAGAAATGTTCAACAGTCAAAACACTCAGAAATAAACAGAAACACTGCCATGAACTACTAGCATTCAAACCTTTAACCACTCCAAGAGCTTTACTATTAGGGCCAGAAGTGTCCCTGGTCTGTTCATCAAAACATAACTACCATTTGAACTAAACGTGTTGCCAGTGTGACACATTGAAGTTATTGCATGGTGAGACCACTGCAATTACAATCTCTCTCTTTCTGTCCCATTCCTTTATGAAGGGAAAAGAGAGAGAGAGAGAGTGAAATGGACTGCAGGGTGTGCCTTAAGGCCCCTGCCTAGCCAGCTCCCCACATCCTGCGGGAGCTGGCATTGCTCCTGCAAGCAGGGAGCTGCTTGAAATAGCAGGTCCCTGCTTGTGGGAGCAATGTTTCTATCTGTTCCCTGCACACACATGTGCATACAGGGAACCAGATGAAAATTCAGCTTTCTGCAAGCAGGAGCTGTTTGACAGCTCCCGCTTGCAGAAAGCGGAGTTGTGTTTGCTTTTGCTTGGTGGAAGCTTCAGCTCCCACCAAGCAGAAGCAAACAGCTATCCTGGGGGTGGGCACCCTGCAACATAGCAAGAGCTGGTCCTCAGGCGTGGCAGTCCCCCCCCAACATAGTATTTTCCCAAGGGAGGTAGTGGTCACCAGGGAAGGGGGTCTGCAAGGGACCCCCTTCATTGTTTGATTGTAGCCCTGGGGAGGTGGTGGTCCACAGGGCTGTGGGAGGTGGGGTTTCAATCTTTGTCCCTGGGAGGTGGCAGACCCCGGTGCTCTGGGGAGGCCATAAGGAAAAATCCCATTGACACATGATGGGGAAAAACTGTTTTGGGGCTCCCTCTTTTTCTCAGCCCCCGCTTGACAGTGTCAACCCTGCGGCTCAACTGACAAAGTATACGTTTTGAAAATCTTGTGAAGATTCATCAAACGGCACCAAAGTTATAAGCAAAACAAAAACCACTGTGTAAAACAAATGGTCCTAACTATAACTATCTACTGGCAACCGCCCCGCCAGTAGGTTATATCCAGTAGGTTTGATATATATGTATATATATATATATATATATATATATATATGGGAAAAGAATGTTTATATTGCATATAACTTTGGCGTTGTTTGACAAATTTTCATGAAATTTACAAAGCTATTTTTCCACTCACTTCAGCTGCTGTTTCAAAGGTTTTGGGGTGATTCATAAAGCGAGGCCGAGAAAAAGGGTATCCCAAAACGTGTGTTCCCCATGCAATTTTCCATAGGGATTTCGAAGATGACTATAGTCCGAACTGCTTGACAGAATTACACCAAACTTGGCAGAATGCTAGATCTTGGTCCTGTAAAAGTGCTTTTTGTAAATTGGTGCAAATCTGTTCAGTAGTTTTGGAGTTATTAAAGAAACAAGATTTATGTATATTTGGAGCCACTGAGCCACTGTGGTGGATCAGCAGGTTCATGAGCCAAAAGCAAGGTGCTGATTGGCTTGCCGCAACCTGACAGAAGAGTTACGTCCGCAACCTGACAAAAAAGTTACCCCTGTCATTTTCTTTATCAGCTCAGCACTGGGGAAATGAAAAGTAACATAAGGGGGCATAATGGATGTATCCTGACCCCATAGGACTGATGGAGGTGTCTCTGAGGGACCCCTCATGGGCAAGAAATTGCCCAAAAACATTTCTTGGGGGGCAGGCGGGGATCCACGGATCCACTGCGGTGCTCAGCATGGCCCCCAGTGCAAATCTGCAGCAGATTCGTAAATCGAGACTCCAATGGAAAAAATACACCAACTCACACACTCTCACCAACCCTCTGCAGCGGTTGAATTAACATATGGTAATTAAATATTACTTTACTTTTTTAAAAAACATAGAAATTCACCAAAAAAACAACGGTCACAGGGACATTATAGTTAGGTTCACATTTTACACACACAAAACCATAGAAATTCAGGAGTTATAGTTATACTTTTCTGAAGAAACTATGGCCCTCATAACGACCTTGGCGGGCGGCTTCGCTGGGCGGACGCCAATGCGGCCGCACCCTCGCCGTGGCCATTTGGAGATCCCCGCTGGGCTGCAACACAGGAGCAGGCTCCAAATGCCGGCGGTGTTGTGGCCGTGCGACGGGTGCAGTTGCACCCATCGCGCTTGCTGCACAGGCCCTGTCAGGGGGCCCCTCGACTCCCCATACCGTCAGCCTTTTCCTGGCGGTTCAAACCACCAGGAAAAGGTTGGCAGTGGGGGGACTCGTAATCCCCTGGGCAGCGCTGCAAGCAGCCCTGGCGGATTACAACCAGCGGTGTCGTAATGCCCTGGGAAGCACCGCCAGCCTGTTGGCGGTGCTTCCTCCAGAACACCCCCCCCCCAGTTACAAAGATGAGGGTTTAATCCATCTTTTTTTGTCCACCACACCATTCTAATTTGAACCCAGCCATATGCAACTCATCCTTGACCCTGCATCCCATGGGAACAGTTCAGCCTGAACTGCCATGCCAGGTCCTCCCTGGACCAAAATCAAGCATCCTGGGACCAGTTTCAGGGTATCGCTTCCAGTGGCGCAGTGAGCACAGGACCCACGTCCTGGTTGCATTCAATGAGGATTCCGAGTTCTAAGACTATGGGCCTGATTAGGAGTTTGGCGGACGGTTTGCTCCGTCCTCCGAACTTCTGATGGAGAGCTTGCTGCCACACTGGCTTCCTCTCTGCCGAACCCATTAAGAGTTTCCCTCTAGGCTGGCGGACGGAAACCTACGTTTCCGCCCGCCAGCCTAGTGGGAAACAGGCGGCAGCATTGTTTCTTGCTTGTAATCGAGCCGGCGGTAATGCTTTCACTGTAGGGTGCACCAGCACCTTTGCAATGTTCACTGTCTACACAGAAGACTGTGAACATTGCGACAGTGCTGGGCAGGGCCCCTCACCTGTTCTCCGTCAGCCCTTTCATGGTGGCGAAACCCCCATGAAAAGGTTGGCAGAGAACAAGGTCGTAATCCGCAGTGCAGAGCTGCCACCGCCAGGGTCTTTATGTGGCGGTCGAACCTCGTATTCCATTCAAAGAAGACTGCAATTTCCCATGTAACTCAAGATGTTAGCCATAGTTTTTTTGTATGCATCTTTCGTCTACTACAAAAGTGAGCATTCTCCAACGTGAGCATTCTTTCAAAATTGTCACTGTAAACTCCTCATTACAAGTGTCCCAGTAAATGATCTGGATTTTCCCAACCCAAAAGTCACCATTACGGGAGGGGGTGCCATCACTCAGGGTGGGGAAAATCCTATTGTGAGTTGCACCCTTAGGGTCCACTACGAAATGAGTGCCTAAGTGGTTAATTTCATTGCTTTTGGCTTTTCACCATGAACATATATTTCCCTTTAACATATTTTTTTGTGATTATTTTTTTAACCGCGCACAGGACCTTGGCCATTCCTTGTGTTCTGTCCATGTTAACCAGATTTGCTTCCGCTATTCTCAATCCAGGCATGTCTGAGAGATTATTTTGCTTAACCAATCAGATTATATTTTCCTTCAAAGTTTGGCTAACAAACCTATTCAAGGATCAGACTGATTACATAGGCTGTTTTTTTTCTTCATTTTTTTGAAAGCTCCTTTACAGATTTCTACTAAACCACGAATGGGTCCTAAACTGGGTAACGTCATATTTCTATGACATAATTGTGTACAGTATTATTTGTGGTGCACTTGAGTAGACATTCTGATATGACAGTGGGATATCAAGTTGGAAACATAGCCAGGGGGGATCTGATAAAACTTTGCATATAAACACTGAAGTTAAAGAGACTGGCTACAGGGCTTGATTTGTAGCATCTGTCTTTAAAATACCTGTGGGACGTCACATAACAGAAATAGCAGGATGTCTTGCTTATGTGCCTGCAAGGGTAAAATACTCCTTAGTTAAGGAGAATAATCTAGGAGCACCACAAATCCTATTTCATCTGGTGAGCTCACTCAATACCCACCAAATGTTTTCACATACCATGCGGTCTAATCCATCTCTTAGATGCCCAAATTGCAGGTGTCCTGGGTGATGTTTTTTTCTGAGCTACAAGGAGATAGAAACGATTCTTCAATCAGACAATACCATACTTCCCTCTTTGGTTTAACTTCAAAAGGACAAGCTAGGGACATAACCTTCTCAAACTGCACAATTTAGTGTGAGTCTTGGCATCTTCATTTGGACCCTCCATCTCACCTTTTTAGGTTGACTCCCCATTGGGACAGCTACTCATGAGCTGTGCAAATGCAGGAATCAATAAAACACACCAGAGGCAACTCGAGGATTGTCATCTAGTCATAGTATCTGTAATGCTCTTGATTCGTTTGTAATAAAATACATTTATTGCAAAAATATTAATAATTATGTTGTTACCTTACTAAACACTAATTCAGGGGTCTCAATCTTTTCCATAATAGCTGCTCATGTTCAACAAAAATCACCCCAAGCTACTGATAATTTTAGTGTGGTAACACTGATCACGTCAAACAGGATTACTTGATTTAGCACTCAGATATCAGTTTTAATTTGTTTTAGATATGTTTTGGAACTTCAACCATTTTTTTTCCAAACATCAGGTTCTCAGTTCTGAAAATACATACATTTTATATCTCGAACACCGAATTTTCAATTTTGAGATAGATATATTAATTCAACCAAGGAAAAGCTTCTAATTTAGTAGGCTGGGCTGCATAGAGGAGAGATACTTACAGGTCGCTGGAGAGCTACCAGTAGCTCACGAGCTGCTTGTTGGAAATGCCTGCGCTATTATTTTTTGTTTTGGCCTATTTTATATAACCATGATGTATTATTATTACATTATTATTAGTAGTAGACATAGTAGTAGCAGCATATATGTGTATCATATCAAGATTATTTCATTGTCAATTAAAATGATAACAAGAATAATATCGATGATAGCTGCAGTAAGCACACCAAATGCTTACTTTTTTCTTGTGGCAGTGTTTTTTCTTTGAATTAAGTAGCTAAGTATTTTTATTTAAAATTGAGTTACTAAACACTTCGCTAATATGCCTACTGTCTGAGCTATGCACAATTGTAATTTTCCTTAGAGTGATTCTGCAACCTGAAGTGATGAGAGGGCTTATTGTTGATTTCAAAGACCTTTTTTGATATGGATATTTGATGTAGTCTCCCTGGGGTTAGCCCATAAATACCATGCCAACACACCAGCATGAAATTGGACATGGTAATGAAACCGTTACCCGCAGAGAACTAAGTGCAGTTACACACTGAGATCTGGACAATTTGTATTACATTTTTATTTTCTTCTGTTTCCAGTGTCCATCTCTACTAATTGGTAACTGCAGGGTATTTTTCAGAAATACATAAAATATTGTGGCAATGTTTCAAAAGACATATAACTGGAATAACTAACCTCAAAGGGGAGAGAAAGACAGCACATGTGATCATTCCAAATATATAACTTAGTTGATTCCATTCAGTTAACCACAAAAGTGCATTTCACGCAGTAGTAACAATGTCCAGATGTACTGAGAAAACTTCCTTTATTTACAGTTGCAAATTTTGTGTCTCCTGTAGGATTCTGCGTGATTTTTATTACGCATCCGAACTCTCAATATTGCGGTGAGAACATCACTGATAGATGCCTTTTTCTTATGCGTATGTGACACTGATCGCAAAACCCACAACTAGGTGTTTGAGGTTGCAAACGGGCCAATGTGAAAAATTACCCTGTTTAAGACTGCGATAAAGCATTTTGGTGTGTGCGAAGCCTTGAGTCTGAAGTTTGCGGTAGGGGGAGTGGATCAGGAGTGTTGAGAGCTAGGAGGGCTGGAAGTTGTGTTGGTCCTTCCACTTCCGCCCTCCCACTCCCGTTTCCCTTTTCATCCCTGCTTCTTCTGTGATTCTGTGGCACTTTCCTACCATCTACCACACCTTTCACACAAGAGACTGTGTTGTGCTTGGGGCCAGCTACAGCTACAGCGAGAGAGTGAATAAAAGAACAGGAACTATAGAATGACTTCTAAGCGTACAAGAAGGAGTAGGTCTTTCCTTAGCCGAACATGCAAAAAAACTAAATCAAACCCCCTGAGAAACAAGGGGGCACAACAATTAAATATAAAAAGTCTGAATTCTATCCTCCTATTCCTTTTGAAGGATCCTTGCGAGAAAATAAAGGTTAAGGCAGGAAATACATCTGGTGTCAATAATAATTCTCTTTCGAGGACCCGCTCAGAGTAATGATTTGAATGCTTTGATGGGTGAGGGTACTACCGTTACGGAAGGGTCTGCTGGTTTTGCTGCCACCCCCTACGTGAGGGGGTTGAATCATGTCAAAGTTACAGAATTTACCGTCCCTGATATAGATCCGGGTGAGGTGCTTGGCAGCAGATTAGCTCCTTCAAACTACACCAACGACGCCCGTAGAAGTACACTCTAATATTGATTCCCCCATGCTAAAGTTATTCAGAAGCACCTCCTCGGATCACTTTCTCTCTGACTTAACTTCATCAGATACTCCGGACTTAGTGTGTCCACCAGCACAACATGTCTTCCTTTCTGAATCTCTCAAGTGCCTTGAAATAATTTTATCATCCATTCTGGAACTTTTGGAGAAATCTGTAAAAAACTCAGACCATACTCAAGACATCCTGGTTTCCATTCTAAAAGTCTTACTACCAAATGAAAACATGAGTCACTACCCTGCAGAGTTGACTATGACAACTAAAAAAGAAGCATGTAAGAGTTTAGGCCTGAACTCAAATGGTACTAGCCCGCAGTTCCCAAGTGTTGAGGACTTGAAGATCGCAGGTGATAAACTCTCTCACTCCGATAGAGGAACTCAAGCAGGAAAACCACATGTGGTCTAAGGAGCTACTACTACAGTAATTCAGGCCTCTTAAGAGAATGAGATATACTCTCTGGACATTCTGTTCTCTAATACAAACTCATTGCTCAATACTACCCCACTGGTTCATGTTGTCCAGATAAAGGACGATGCCCCTATCCTCAGAGCAGCACCATTTCCAATCTTTCTTCCTAAAGATCATCCACCTATAAAGGAGGTGGAACAAAATGAAAACGACTTGGGTCAGGCTTGCAAAATCTCTAAAATCTCTAAAATAATTGGGAAAAAGACTGAAAGAAAAGGAACGGGAGAATTAAAAAAAAGAAAGGAAGGTTAAGTTTGAAGAGAGAGAGCAGGTGGAATTGATGGACACCGTGGAACAGGTCCCCCCGTTTAAGAACTCTCAGAACAGAACTGAGGGGTCCTCTGTAGTTGTACCACCACAAGTCCATGATTAGACGGACCAACCAGAGATTCCATGTGCTAGATCTGACTCCAACATCATGTTTCCGCCTGATCTGGTCCCTCCTGTGGCCAAGGAGATTCACCCCAGATTAAGCACTCAGAATGTGGGAGAAAAAACTCAGAGGGGATAATGCCCTTGATGGGCGGATGGACTTACCAGACTATCTGGAGTTCTTGACTATATTTGACTTAAATGTATGCTTAAATCGGTCTTTCCTACTGTCATGCTTTCTGGAAATAGATGAGTTCAATTTAATTGAAAGTACCAATATTGTGAGGGTCTTTCTTGACCACAGTATGGGCAAGAGCAAGGCAAAGGTTTGGTTCTCTAACAAAACACTTGTGAAATTAAACTTGGTTAGTTGTGCCCAGCTTCAATGCAGGGGTATGGATGTCATCCCTGTACGGGAGAAGTCAATGTACCCTGTGTGTGCAGTTTCACTGTCACCTCGACTTGGCATTTAAAAGTACTTGCCAAGCCTTAAACTCCCCTTTTTCGACATATAAGTCACACCTAAGGTAGGCCCTAGGTAACCTATAGGCCAGGGTGCTATGTAGATAAAAGGCAGGACGTATGCCTGTGTAGTTTATATATCCTGGTAGTGTAAAACTCCTAAATTCATTTTTCACTGCTCTGAGGCCTGCTCCTTTCATAGGCTAACATTAGGGCTACCTCATAGACTGCTTGAGTGGTAGATTCTGATCTGAAAGGAGTAACAGAGTCATATTAAGTATGGCCAGAATGGTAATACAAAATCCTGCTGACTGGTGAAAGTTGGATTTTATAATACTATTTTAGAAATGCCACTGCCAGAGCATTTCTCTGCACTTAAATTCTTCTGTGCCTTACAATCCACATCTGGCTAGGTTAATGGACAGCTCCCTTGTGCATTTCACTCAGACAACCCCAAACACACGTGGCTCAGTCACATCTGCACACATCTGCATACTGACTGGGTCTTCCTGGGCTAGGAGGGTGGAGGGCCTGACACTTACATTTGAAAGGACAGTGGCCTGCCCTCACACAATGGACTGCCAAACCCCCTACTGGGACCCTGGCAGACAGGATGGAACTGGAAATGAAACTTGTGCACTTCTAAGCCACTCTTTGAAGTCTCCCAGACTTCAAAGGCACATTTGGGTATTTAAACTTGGTCTCTGACCCTACCAACTAAGACACTTCTTGACAAGATACCTACTGGGAAAGGAACTCTGAACCAGAACCCGCAACCTGCTAAGAGAAGCTGCCTGGCTGCCCAAAGGACTCACCTGACTGCTTTGCTGTAAAGGACTGCTGCCTTGCTGTTGCCCTGCTGTCTTGCTGTCCTCTGGCTCTGCTGAGAAGTGCTCTGCAAGTGCTTGGATTGAGCTTGCCTCCTGTTTCCTGAAGTTTTAGGGCCAAAAAGACTTAGGTGGTCATTACAACCCTGGCGGTCGGTGTTAAAGCGGCGGTAAAACCGTCAACAGGTCGGTGGTAAAAAAAAAAGGAATCACGACCGTGGCGGAAATCGCCAACATAGACAGCCAATTTAACACTCCGACTGCCATGGCGGTACAAACAAACACCGCAGCGGTAACCGCCAAGAGAGAGGCGGAACACAATGTACCGCCCACAGTATTACAACAGTCCAATCCGCCACCTTTTCCGGGGCGGATTCACCGTGAACAAAAACACGCCGGAAACAGGACTTGGAAGGGAAAACGCTCCCCTCTACACACCCGACGAGGAACCAGGACGCCATGGAACCGGAACTCCACATACTCCCTGCCTTTGTCTTCCTGCTCCTCTACCAGGAGCATAAACGCCAGCAGCAAAGACAACGGTGAGTACTGCACCTACGACACAGGGGAGAGGGGAGGGAAAAGAGAGTGACACACACACGCAACACCCCCACCCCCACTCTCACCCACGACAACACACACACTAATACATCATGATACATTACAGTTACACCACCCAACCCCCCCCCCCCGGAAGAATGCAAAGACAAAAGGAAATTTGGTGAACGATTGTAATCTATTAAAATTCAGTACTCAAAAAATAGATATATACTATTAACAAATATAGACACCAAGAATACAAGTCCAAGGTATTCCACCATTAAAGTCCATGGACCACTGGGCCCAAAATGCATGGGCGAGGCCCACACAAGATACCCAATCCAAACGGAGAGAACAC
This sequence comes from Pleurodeles waltl, assembly GCF_031143425.1. Classification (NCBI taxonomy): domain Eukaryota; kingdom Metazoa; phylum Chordata; class Amphibia; order Caudata; family Salamandridae; genus Pleurodeles; species Pleurodeles waltl. The sequence goes on along the minus strand of NC_090444.1, from coordinate 201,725,981 downwards.
TGCTGGGGCATCAGTTCAAAATACAACAGGCACCTCAGGGGGAAGGGAAGAGGGGGCACCTCAGCCGGATGAGTGCACAACGCCTGATCCACGAGGGGGCTCCATGCCCATTGATGTATCCTGGGGAGTGCAAAGCCACAGTATCACATGTCTCTCAAGTGGGTGGTTTGCCCACTGCTTTATCCTGGGGAGTGCAAAGCCCCAGTCTCTCAAGTCTCTCAAGTGGGTGGTTTGCCCACTGCTTTATCCTGGGGAGTGCAAAGCCACAGTCTCTCAAGTCTCTCAAGTGGGTGGTTTGCCCACTGCTTTATCCTGGGGAGTGCAAAGCCACAGTCTCACAAGTCTCTCAAGTGGGTGGTTTGCCCACTGCTTTATCCTGGGGAGTGCAAAGCCACAGTCTCACAAGTCTCTCAAGTGGGTGGTTTGCCCACTGCTTTATCCTGGGGAGTGCAAAGCCACAGTCTCTCAAGTCTCTGAAGTGGGTGGTTTGCCCACTGCTTTATCCTGGGGAGTCCAAAACCACAGTTTCTCAAGTGGATAACAGTCTCCACTGGTTCTGGAGGGGGCTTTGTGCCCAGAGTGCTTCATCCTGTCAATGACTGAGGTAGTGGATGGGATACTCCACTGGTTCTGGAGGGGGCTTGGTGCCCAGAGTGCTTCATCCTGCCAAGGACTGAGGTAGTGGATGCCTTTCTCCACTGGTTCTGGAGGGGGCTTGGTGCCCAGAGTGCTTCATCCTGCTCGTGGCGGCCCCAGTAGCGTCAAAGCTTTTGGTGCTCATTGGCCTGTGGTGCTGGTGGCGGCGGTGTCCTGTGAAGTGGTGCTGGTGGCGGCGGTGTCCTTGGCAGCGGTGCTGGTGGTGGCGGAGTCCTTGGCAGCGGTGCTGGTGGCAGCAGTGTCCTTGGCAGCGGTGCTTGTGGCGGCGGTGCTTGTGGCGGCGGTGTCCTTGGCAGCGGTGCTTGGGGCGGCGGTGTCCTTGGCAGCGGTCCTGGTGGCGGTCTTGTCCGCCGTGCAGGTTTTCGGCGACATGCCTGTCTTTCTGTGCCCCTTCCCCACCTTGGATGGTGGCGCAGCTGTCTTCCCACTCCCAACTGTACTCCTGGGAGAGGCTTTGGTGGTAGATGTTTTGCCTGTCTCCCGCTGGGCACTGGCCAACTTTTTATGCTTTTGAGGTGGGGGATTGTCCGTGGTTTGGCTCCTTGGCACACTGGCTGCCCTACTGCTTGGTGCACTCCAGAAGCCGGTTACTGCTGGCACCACTGTGCCCGGTAATGTGGTGGCAGAGGTGCTGGATTGGGACCTGGAACGGTGGGCCCTAGGGGACTGAAGGGGTGGGGGAGATGAGGGGAAGAGGTCAAGGTTGCACAGGAAAAGTTTTTGGGACACACTGGGACGGGTAGATGGAGGGGGTTTGGGAGTGGAGGAAGAGGTAGTGGTTTTAGGAGGTGTACGTTTGCTGACTTTGGGTGAAGGTGCATGGGCTGGAGACTGTTGTGAGGTGGATGGCTGTTGGGTGGGTGTGTGGCTGTGTTTGTGTACCTTGGAAGGTGGGCTCACAGACACACTGGGAGAGGACACATGGGATGTGTGAATGGTAGTGGGGGTGGTGAGTGCAAGTGAGCGGGGTGTGGTGATGGGTGTGCTGGTGATGAACGTAGTGGATGAAGATGCAGTGCATGCAGGTGTGAGTGGAGACGAGACAGGGAGGGAGGAGGGAAACGAGGAGGAGGGGGACACAGTGGAGGCAGTGGATGTTGGTATGTCTGCATGGGTATGATGCTTGTGTGAGTGCCTGTGGGATGTGTGGTGCTTATGTTTGCCAGAGCTTCCCTTGTGTTGAGGTGTGTGCATGCTGGTCTGATGGTGTGCTTGGGATAGGCTGAGGTACAGGGGTTTGGGTCTGGGTAGAGGAAGTTGAAGGGGGTGGCTGGACACAGGGACAATGGCTACCATCAGTGCTGAGGCCAGAGTCTGAAAAGCTTGCTGTTGGGCTGCCTGACCAGAATGAATGCCCTCCAGGTATGCATTGGTCTGTTGCAACTGCCTCTCTACACCCTGGATGGCATTCAAAATGGTAGGCTGCCCAACAGTGAGGGACCTGAGGAGGTCAATGGCCTCCTCACTGAGGGCAGCAGGGCTAACTGGGGCAGGGGCTGAGGTGCCTGGGGCGAAGGAGATGCCCACCCTCCTGGGTGAGCGGCCACGGGGCACACGCTGAGGGGCTGCTTGGAGGGCGGTGCTGGTAGGGGGGGTGGCGGCTTTACCTGTAGATGCGGTGGGCACAGAGGGGCCCGCCACCGCAAGGGAGCTCCCATCAGAGGAGGAGTCCGTGTCGCTGGTCTCAGCTCCTGTCCCCGCCGTGGAGCTCCCCTCGCCCTCCGTCCCACTGGTGGCTTCAGACTCCGTTGTCTCGCCCTCCACGGCCATGTGGGATGCAGCTCCCTCCTGCTCCGGTGCCACTGCTCCTCCGCCTGATGATGCTCATGCACACAAGAACACAGAGACCACAAAAAGGGGGGGAAGATAGAAGAAAGACATGTCGAGTACATGCAGTACCGCTACCGTTGGCGGACATTACAGACACAGAAGCCCCCTGCACTACGCCATGCACTTTGAGTTCCCTAATTAATCACAGGGACATGGGTTACAAGGCCTATGCCCGATTGCTGCACACATGGAAGTCACAGGAGCCTGACTAGGTGTAGTTGGCTCTGAACACAGGTGGGGTGGGGTGCCACATGGCCTGCCTTACGACGGGACCTTGCCTACTAAACGCGCCCTGGCCTAGGGGAACTCACAGCCCACCTCCCCCACCCAGACACCTCCAATGCGCGCATAATCAGCTGAATGAGAGAGTACTCACCCCCTTGTGGCTGCTGTGATGCCCTCAAGCGCCCATCCAACTCCAGATACTCCACCGCCAGAATCCGGAACATCAGGGGGGTCATGGTGCGACGGACACCCCTCCCACGTTGGGAGGCCATCCCCAGCTGGGCCTCTGCCATCTTCTTGCTCCAGCGGCGAATGTCCTCCCATCTTTTCTGGCAGTGGGTGCTCCATCTGTGGTGGACCCCCAGGGCCCGGACTTCCTTGGCGATGGCACGCCAAATATCCTTCTTCTGGTGGGCACTGACCTACAGGAATAGTACAGGGGAAAAGGAGAAGATATAACCATCCGCACCATCACAGTCATTGGCCCGCATCCCTACCCTTGCCATGACGCACATGCACTCACCGTCGTTTCATGCACGCCTCATTCTCCCTTCCCCTATCTTCCATCCACACCACTCCACACAGGCATTGCCCATTCGGCATGGTCATAGTGTACTTACCTGTTTGTCTGGAGGACTGTAGAGTAGCGTGTACTGGGGAGGACCCCATCCACTAGTTTCTCCAACTCCTCAGTGCTGAAGGCAGGGGCCCTTTCCCCAGACACATGAGCCATTGTCTCTTCCAGACTGAGGTCACAGCAGCACTTGCAGTGTAGGTAATCTCCTGTCGAAGATCAGGTATCAAGTGATTGAACAGAGAGAAAATGGTGGTCACGTCCACGGTGGTGCACACTGTCACCGCCGGCGTACATCGTCATTGGCTCCTGGGACCCATAGGGTCCAATGTTAACCAATGCAGGATTGCGCCGCCGTCTTCGACCGCCTACCGTGACGGTGGACAACACCAGCGCAGTTACCTCATATCCCCTTGTCCCACATTACAGGTCAGGCAGACGCCATTTCAGGGGGCCACATGGCATTAATTTTAAATGCGTCACACATATATAGGCCTTGCATACACACTAATACAGGCAATTAGCGGTTTTAAAAAATAGAGGAATAAAGTTGTATTACCTTACCTCAGTGTTGGTTGACTCTCTGCTCGCTGTTCTCCATAGAGCACGTCCGCTGGGGCAGATGAGGAGATGGTGGCATCCTCCGGTGTACAGACCGCTGGTGGACCTGTCGACAATGGAGGAGCGACATGTAATTGTCACCTACAGACTTGATCGTGCCACAATCCTCGAACTGTGGGCCCAGTTGGAGCCACACCTGATGTCGGCAATCCGCCGCCCACAGGAATCCCCCCTCTAGTGCAGGTGCTGTCAGTACTCCATTTCCTGGCAAGTGGGTCTTTTCAAACAACAGTGGCCATAGCATCAGGGATGTCCCAGCCTATGTTTTCCAACGTGTTGTCCAGAGTGTTGTCTGCCCTGCTGAAACACATGCGCAGCTACATCGTTTTCCCTCAGGTGGAGGATTTGCCTACAGTCAAAGGTGACTTCTATGCCCTGGGACATATCCCCAACATCATAGGTGCCATTGATGGGACACATGTGGCCTTGGTCCCCCCCGCAGGAGTGAACAGGTGTACAGAAACCGGAAGAGTTACCATTCAATGAATGTGCAGATGGTGTGTTTGGCCGACCAGTACATCTCCTATGTGAATGCCAATTTTCCTGGCTCAGTGCATGACGCTTACATTTTGAGGAATAGCAGCATCCCTTATGTGATGGGGCAACTCCAGAGGCACAGTGTGTGGCTATTAGGTGAGGACATGGACCCAATACAGTGTGACTAGGTGTCTGAGTCTGGGAATGTCCCTAAGGATTAGTGTGTGTCTAACAGTTGTCCCTCTATCTTTGCAGGTGACTCCAACCTGTCATGGCTACTGACCCCAGTGAGGAATCCCAGGACAAGGGCAGAGGAACGCTACAATGAGGCCCATGGGCGAACTAGGAGGGTTATAGAGAGGACCTTTGGCCTCCTGAAGGCCAGGTTCAGGTGCCTCCATCTGACAGGTGGTTCCCTATTCTACTCACCAAAGAAGGTGTGCCAGATCATCGTGGCTTGCTGTATGCTTCACAACTTGGCTTTGCGACGACAGGTGCCTTTTCTGCAGGAGGATGGTCCAGATGGAGGTGTTGTCCCAGCTGTGGAGCCTGTGGACATTGAAGGAGAGGAAGCAGAAGAACAGGACATCGACAACAGAAACACAGTGATTCATCAATATTTCCAGTGAGACACAGGTAAGAAGACATCACTGCCTGCTACATCTGATATGATTGATCTACCTCTCATCTGTCTATCACTTTCACCCAGTGTATGGACCCTGAGTTGTCACTTTCCCTTTCAATTTCACAGATGTGGGTCCCACTGTGTGACATCTGCTTTGTTTCCTCATGGACTAGAGCTTTGTGATATAGGTATGTTGACAATACAATGGAAACAGCATTTTTACACAGTTATTGCAAATACACATTTTCGAAAGCACAGACTGACTCCAGATTGTTTTGTGCTTTAAGGGTGTTTATTTAAGTGCTCAATATAGAAGGGGGTTGTAAAATGGTCAGGGGTGATGGTGGAGGAATGTCCATGGCAGAGTCCAGTCTATTAGTCTCACAGGTGCATTGTCCAAAGGGGCATAGGAAGTGGAGCTAGGGCAGTTTAAGGAGGGACAGGGTGGCAAAGTGGGACAGAAGGATGACAATCAGGGTGGTCTCATTTCTTGGCGGGGGTCTTGGCATTGTCCTTTGTCTTTGTCCTGGATCTCAGGGACCGCTTGCGGGGTGGTTCTCCATCTGCAGGGGGTGGGGTGCTGGTGTCGTGGCCCTGTGTCGGTGCCTCCTGTCCACTAGCGCTGGCAGAGGTGGTGGGCAGTTCATCATCGAGGCCAGTGTCAGGGGCCCCTTGTTGTGCCACAGTGTCCTTCCTGGTGTTGATGAGTTCCTTCAGTACCCCTACAATGGTGCCCAGGGTGGTGTTGATGGATTTGAGTTCCTCCCTAAACCCCAAATACTGTTGCTCCTGCAGCCGCTGGGTCTCCCGAAACTTGGCCAGTACCGTTGCCATCATCTCCTGGGGATGATGGTAGGCTCCCATGATGTTGGAGAGGGCCTCGTGGAGAGTGGGTTTCCTGCGCCTGTCGTCCCTCTGTCGCACAGCAGCCCTCCCAGTTCCCCTGTGTTCCTGAGCCTCTGTCCCCTGAACGGTGTGCCCACTATCACTGCCCCCAGGTCCCTGGTGTTGTTGGGGTGGTGAGTTAGCCTGGGTTCCCTGTAGTGGTGGACACACTGCTGCCTGACGTCTTCTAGGGACAGAGGTATGGGCCCGCTGGGTGGGTGCTGTGCTGGTATTTCCAGAGGGGGTAGGCTCTGTTGTGGCTTGTGCCAGTGTGAGGGGAACCGACTGTCCCAAGGTCCCAGATGGGCCGGGCTGGTCATCTAGATCCAGTTGGACAGAGTTGCTGTCATCACTGTGGGCCTCTTCTGTGGGTGGAGTGGACTTGTCTGGACCCTCCTGTCCGGTGACGTTGGGTAGGGGTCCTGCAGGGGTGTAAAGGCATGATTATTGCATCTGTGTGTGCCATGGTGTGCAATGGGTGGGTGACCCTGTACCCCAGTGCTTGCATTCTTGTGTGGGACCTTGTGTGATAATTGTTTAGGGGGGTGTGTGGGTATGTGCAGTGGCCATGCATTGGTGATGGGTGTCCATGTTTTGTTGTTGCATGCATGGCTTGGTGTTGGGATGTGTGGTTTGTGATAGTGGGACATATGTGAGGAGTTGGAGTGATGGGGGTGAGGGCGAGGGTGGGGGTATGTGCTAGCATGCAGGTAGGGTGGGGGATGTAATAGTTAAGATTTGACTTACCAGAGTTCAGTCCTCCTGCTACTCCTGCGAGGCCCTCAGGATGCAGTACAGCTAAGACCTGCTCCTCCCATGTTGTTAGTTGTGGGGGAGGAGGTGGGCGTCCGCCGCCAGTCCTCTGAACCGCAATGTGGTGTCTTGGGACCACGGAACGCACCTTCCCCCGTAGGTCGTTCCACCTCTTCCTGATGTCATCCTGTGTTCTTGGGTGCTGTCCTACTGCGTTGACCCTGTCCACGATTCTGCGCCATAGCTCTATCTTCCTAGCTATGGTGGTGTGCTGCACCTGTGATCCGAATAGCTGTGGCTCTACCCGGATGATTTCCTCCACCATGACCCTGAGCTCCTCCTCAGGGAACCTGGGGTGTCTCTGCGGTGCCATGGGGTGGTGTGGGTGATGTGTGTGGTGGTGTGTGTTGTGATGCGTGGGGTGATGTTTAGGGGTGTGTGGTGTTTTGTGCGTGGATGTTGTGTGAGTGATGGTGTTGAGTGCCTGTGGATGCTAGTTTGTAGATGGTGGTGTCTCTCTCTTGCCTTTAGTCGCAATTGTGGTCGTAAAGGGTTTGTGGGTGATGTGGGTGTGTGTTTTATATTGTATTGGATGTGTGGGAGTGGTGTGTGTATGTGTATCAGGTGTGTGTATTACGAATTGTCCAATGTGGTTGTGTTTTGTACTGTATATGTGTGTATTTTGAGCGCGCCGGTGTGCACCGCTAATGGAATACCGCAGTTGAAACGTCCTGTTGGCGTGACGGTGGAGGTTTTGTTATCACCAGTTTATCACTGACCTTTGGTGTGGCGGACTTGTGAGGGTGTCTAAATTTTGAAGGATTCCGAGCTATGGGTCATAAAAGCTGTGGCGGAATTCCACGGCCTTGGCGGTGTGTTTGCGGTCTTCTGCACGGCGGAAAGCAGCATTTACCACCAATGTTGTAATGACCCCCTTAATCTCTGCAAAGAACTCCCGGCGCGGTGAAAATTGACACACAGCCTGTCCTGCGGTGAGAAAATCACTGCATCGCCGAACCAGAACGACGCCGCCTGGTTCCCCGAGTGGAGATCGACGCAGTGCCAGCATTGTGAATGGAACTTTGACGCATGGCCCACTGGACCGATGCCTCTCTGAGTTGGAACAACGCAGTCCAACTTCCTGTGAGAGGAATCTATGCAGTACCTGCCTTGCTACAGAAATGTTGCCGCTTCGCCCACCGGATCGACGCAGCTCCTGTGACTTTGTCCTGCATGCCTATGATTTCTCCGCATCGTCCCTGGGGCGTCCAAATACCCCGCAACCCGAAGAGGATCCAAGTCTGTGCGCCGTAAATCGACACAAATCCTTTGCTGCGTGGAAAAGCCTCCACACATCATCTGTGTGCGCCTAGAGAAACCAACGCACACTCCCCCGTTTTCCACACATCTCCTCTTCTTTCGGCCCGTGCAGATAATTTAGATGCAAACCAGGTACTTTGTGCTCACAAGAGAGCATTGTTGTTTTTAGGAACTATAAGACTCTATTTATCATTACAAAAGTGATATCTCAACTTGTATTTATCAAATCTTGACCGTTTTGACCTTAATCTACTCAGATAAATATTCTATATTTTTCAAAACCTGTGTGGTTTATTTTTGTGGTGTTATACTGTGTTTTTGCATGGTTTATTGCACATATACTTTACATTGCCTTTTAAGTTAAGCCTGACTGCTCAGTGCCAAGCTACCAGAGGATGGGCAAATGATAAGTTGGACTGTGTGTGACTTACCCTGACTAGAGTGAGGGTCCTTGCTTGGACAGGGGGGTAACCTGACTGCCAACCAAAGACCCCATTTCTAACAAATGTTGATTGAGGAACTCAGCTCCACTTAGAGCTTTGCCTCAATGTAAGGTACCGTTTTATACTTTATTTAATGAATCTCATGCGTCCTTGTTGCCATAGTAGTACTTAAGCATTAATGCATCAGCTTAAATTACAATCCTTCTACAAGGAGTCCAAAGATCTTTCAATTTGAGGTCTAAGCGTGCATCCTTTAACAGAAATGTAGGCGCGGCACTGTCCAAACTGACAGGTTAATATAGACAATCAATCAGTATTTGTAAAGCACGGCTACTAACCCATGAGGGTCTCAAGGTGCTGGGGGGGAGGGAAGGGGCCTCATCCGAAGAGCCACGTCTTGAGGTTCTTCCTGAAGATGGTGAGTGACGGGCTTTGTCTGAAGTACAGGGGAAGGTTATTCCAGCTCTTTGCTGCAGTGTAAGTGAAGAATCCCCCTTCAGCAATGGTTTTGCAGATGCCAGGGATGGTGCGAGGGACGGTGCGAGGGTGTGGAAGGAGACACGGTGGTTGAGGTAGGCTGGTCCTGCATTGTGTATGGCTATGTATGTGTGTGTGAGAAGCTTGAAGGTGATTCGCTTCTCGCCCCTAGCCAGTGGAGGGTCCTCAGGTGTTAGGAGATGTGCTCTTGGTGAGGGAGGTCCAGAATGACTCTGGCGGCGGCATTCTGGATGAGTTGTAGTTTTTGATGTTCCTAGTTGAGATGCCGGCGTAGAGGGCATTGTCGTAGTTGAGCTTGCTAGTGACCAAGGCATGGGTGGCTGTCCTGCGACAGACTGCTGGGATCCATCTGAAGATCTTCTGAAGTTTGCGGAGTGTGTGCCAGCAGGAAGAGGCTACAGAGTTTCCCTGGCGGGTCATGGATAGGGAGAAGCCGAGGATAATTCCTAACTTGTGGGTGTGCTCAGTCGGTGCAGGGAGGGTGGGGGGTGCTGAGGGATGTGGGCCACCAGGAGTCGTTCCAAGCTGAGGTGGCGTTTCTGAAGATGATGAGCTCAGTCTTGTCGGAGTTGAGCTTGAGGCAGCTTTCTCTCATCCAAGTGGCGACGGCTTCCATTCCTGAGTGGAAGTTCCTTTTGGCCATGTCTGAGTCTTTGGTGAGGGAAATTATGAATTGTGTGTCATTGGCACATGACACGATGTTCATACCGTGGCTTCTGACGATGGCAGCGAGAGGGGCAATGTATACGTTGAACAGTGTGGGACTCAGTGATGATCCCTGGGGGACTCCGCAGTTGCCTCCTGTGGGTCTGGAAGTGCAGGGCAGGAGTCTGACCCTCTGCGTACTCCCAGAGAGGAAGGAATGGATCCATACCAGGGCTCTTCCGCAGATTCCTGTGTCATGGAGTCTGGTGGGCAGAGTGTTGTGGGAGACCGTGTTGAATGCTGCTGAGAGGTCGAGGAGTATGAGTGCTGCGGTGTGGCCGCAGTCTAGGAGAAATCTGATGTTGCCGGTGGCTGCCAGGAGGGCTGTCTCTCTGCTGTGTTTCTCTGGAAGCCTCGATGAAATTCCTTAGTTGTGCGTTGAATGCTTTCTCCAGTACTTTGGTGGGGTAGGGTAGCTGCAAGATGGGCCAGACTTTTCTGATGGGTGGACTGAAGGTTTCTTCAGGAAAGGGCATATTTCAGCATGTTTCCAGTCCATGGGGAAGGTGCCCGTGTTGATGGAGTAGCCGATTGTGGTCCGGAGCTCGGGGGCGATGGATGCACTGGCTCTGATGTATGTGTGGTGTGGGCACACGTCCAAGTGGGCTCCGGAGTGGGTGCTGTTCATGATGTTGACAGTTTCCTCTGTGGTGAGAGTGGGCCAGTTGTGAATGGTCTGGGTGGGTTCTGGGGGAGTGGGTCGGTCACAGGTTCCAGTGCAAGGATTTTCCGGGAGGAAGCTGTTGTAGATATCCTGGATCTTGTGGTGGAAAAAAGGAGGCAAGTTTGTTGCAGAGGTCCCTTGACGGGGGATGCTGGTGGCTTCGGGGGGGATCTGTGAACTTATTGATGACTGAGAAGAGTTCTTTAGAGTTGTGTGCGGAGGAGTTGATGCACTCCCAGAGTTTGTCCTTCCTTGCGTTCTTCATTTTTCATCGGTGGGTGGTGGTTGCGGCTCTGAATGAGGCAAGGTCTTCGCTGGTCTGGCTGTTCCTCCATTTTTTCTCTAAACGTCTGCGGGCATCCTTTAAATTCTAGGAGTTTGGTGGTGAACCAGCTGGCTTTCTTAGGTATGAGTTTGGCCGATGTCAGCCGGAGAGGGGCCATAGTGTTGGTGCATTCAGTGTTCCATGTGTTGAGATGGCGCGCTGCTGTGTTGGCGTCGTCGGAGGGAGGGATTTGGCGAGCGATGAGGTGAGTTGCTCATTGGTGATTTTGTTCCATTTCCTGTGGGGGTCCTGGAGGGTCCCAACAATTAAGGGTCTCTCTATTTACTTAGTAGAGCAATGCTAGAGCAAAACACTACACCATTCAATCTATTATTTTAGAATGCCTTGGAACATCACTTGATGTAAAAATTTTGGATCACAGGTTTAATCAAACAAATCAGAAGTTGTGCCTGGACAACACACACACCTTTTTATGACCCACCACTGCCTGTTTCCTATGTCACTGTTAATTCATTTACCCAGCTGTCAAACTTTGAAATAACGAAACTCATCAGTTCTAGAAACATACTTTCCTTCTGACCCTTGCTGTACAGCAGCTTTCTAGAAGCTCCTAGTTGGTCCTTTAACCTGGCTGGCAGTACAGGCTGTTTTTAAGCTTATCTTGTGTTCCATTTCAGGTAAGACCTGATCTGGCAGTTCAGGCTGCACTATTCCCATTTGAGCAAGATCAAGAATGATTTGCATATGGCTGGGTCCAAACTTGGGTAGCATGGTGCGCAAAATAATGATGGACTGGGATTCAGCCCCAGGTGACTACTGATAGAGCGTTCCGTACTAGTAATTTACCTATACTTTGGACGCTCTTTTGGCCGATGAATCTTTTGGCTAAGTGGGACACTCTCCACCCTTAATTGGTCAATTTAATCAAACCAATAATCAATAACGAACATAAGCAATGCCCTGGTCAACATAACACTTAACAATTAATCCAGAATACATTTCGACGAACCCTGACCTTTCAGTCAGGAATAACCACACCAGTTTATTCAAAGTTAGTGAATTTATTTCCCTATATTAACAAAGCTAGCACAATATAGATGTGTCTCAACACCAAATGATAAACATAAATGAACATTAATAGCTGTCCATAACGGCGAAACAGGTGTAATCTATGCAGCATTTGAATAACAAGGCATTCGATAATAGCAATGCAAATCACTAGAACTATAATCTGTAATGAGCTAATTGCATACATTTAGTCAGCATAATAAGGTCTCAAATTGCATCGTGCGACAAAAGGAATCCTCATCTAACCACAAATTAGCATCGATCGGCATGTGGGACTTCATGCAAAAACAATTTAGCAACATTAATTTGGAAAAACTCCTAACTAGGGATCTTATCAAAATCAGCAGTTGGTTACCTAAAAGAAACACAATGCAATTTTACAATTTCCTTTCATATTTACCAATTACGATCAGCATACAAGGAAGTCTTCGTCTCACAGGTACCGTTTCTCGATCAGCATGGAACGGGGCAAGGGGGGCAAGGTGGACGGGGCAATTGCCTCACGGCGGCAAGATAAAACTACTACTTCATGCAAAGGATCAAAGTTAAAGTCTCTAGGGCAAGAATCATTTAAAGACTCTTTCTCTCGATTAGAGAAAGCATCAAAGTCTCTTTCAAAATGGCGTCGCAGCAAGGTGGGCCATAGTAGCTACAAAATGGCGCAATGTCGGGCAATAGCTGGTAATGGCTGTAATGGCTATAATGGCTACTTTCTTCTCATGCACCTGGTTTAAATAGACAACAGTTCAAATCCAGTAGGGTCTTCCATTGGAGGGTTCATAGGTTGGCTTCAAATTGTCCAATCAAAAACAACAGTTCTCAAGCTTTTACTTAAGCATACATTATCCTTGGAGACGGGTACGCAAGTTGCAACATTTTATACCAATTAACTCACTTTCAGAGCTTCCATTGTCCGCACCTGCAGATTGACCTTGGAGCAAAGAGAAAAATTCCAGGCTGGCACGAAACCTTAAGATAAGCATGTGAACGACCTCAGTGGAAAAATACAGCTTCAAGCAAAAATACACGTTTATTAGCACATTGGAAAAATACGAGCATCTAAACCGTGAGACCAGGCAACTAGGCCGAAGCCTCCGCTAAAGTAATGCTAAGCTAAAACATTTCAAACAAGCAAATCGTAGCACACGTTTATGATTATGTCGGATTAGTGCAATTCTAATACACCACGTTATATAAAGCACGCTTATAAATGTTGGCAAACTACTCTGAGGGCACATTTTGTCCCCGTACAATCTTTATTAGTTCGGTTAAAGTCACACATGATTATTTCATACTACGTTTATGCGTCAATAAATGTAAAACCTTCATTTCTGCTTCATCAATCCCTCCTCTGATGACTACTTGTCATCACACCAAATCATGCCCACAAGTTTTATTCCATTAAAATTCTGTCAGTTCTCTTTTCCTTTTAATTCCCCTAGTTTTTGCTTTGTATTCTTCTGCCATTCTTTTCATAATTTTCTCTTCCTTCCTTCTTTTAATTCTTTCCATTATCATTATTATTCCTCTTTTTATTCCCCAAATTCCAAATATGCATATTAGAACTATTAGTATTCCCTGTATTATTTTTAGCAAGATTCCATTCCAAATTCCCCCAATCCAAGTTCCAACTGAAGCAAGTCCTTTTCCAACCTTCTCCCACACTCCTGGTTCTTTCAATCCCTTCAAGTCCGCACTCTCTTTTGTTAGATTAGCAAGCATAGTTTTAATTTTCACACTGTTATCTGGAATATACGTACAACAGTGTCGTGCACCAAGCATTTTGCAAACGCCGCCATCCTTTGCTAAAAGAATGTCTAAGGCAAGCCTGTTTTGAAGAGTCATAGCTCTTTCCGCTGCAAGTTCAGCATCTATCAGGATTATAGCACCTGAAAACTTTGTCAACATGTTATCCACTATAGTAGACAACTTTCTTATTTTGATGGAATTCAACACAACTCCCAATGAAGGAATCATGGCTCCAAATATATCTCCTACCACAGCAGCTGCGGTCTCTCTTTTCTGGATACGATGGGATCCAGATGTCTTTGGAATCATCGATAGGTCATCCAGTTGATAAACCTTTGGGAATACTATACCCAAATAACATCTCCCCCACCATCCCTTTGGAAGACGATAATAGGCATTATACCCACAAATGTAATATATACCTGGTATGACAGGGTCAAGTCCGTTCATCATGAATGTCCATTTGGCCTTAAAGATAAACGTATGTTTACACTCACTTGCTCCTACAAAAATGTTATCGTAATAAGACTCACCACGATATATACAAAATTTCCCTACATGCCAAGCATCTAAAGCAATTCTCCCTTGTGTCTTTATTGCGGCAAAATCATAATTATCTACTGAAGTCCTCTTATGTAGTTCTTTTTCTAATTTCGCATTCATTTTTGCCCTTCTATCATCTGTGCGATCTAAAAAGCTTATTTCTACTGCAGAGAGCGAGCAGGTAAGGTTTTCCCTATGAGCGTGAGCCGTTTCAAAAGGTTGCATTGGCTCGAAAAATTCCCTCATTATTTTAGCATCCCAATCTTTAGCAATCTGGCTTAGCTGCGCTATTATAGGAACATATGCAAAGGTAACATCATAATTCGAGTAGAAGTACTGTATGTTAGTTTGACCATAAAATCTAGACATTACTATACTACACGTAATCCCGTATGTAAGAGGCATGTGGTGATAAGTCACCCCTTCCTTTACTGATGTCGGTATCTGTGTACACACATAACAATCTTTCGCATCCATAGTCTCAACATATTCTGTTAATAAGCGATAGAAAACATTATACGAAAGTTCTTTCTTATCATGCAAGTGTCTCTCATCTAATTCTAGTCTTTTCAGTGCGGTTAGTTCAGTAACAGTAACAGGAGCAAAAGTAGAAGCGTCAATTTTCTCATTCTCACCCTTACCAGGCATTCCAAGTACTATTGCCATTATTATTAGTACACATGCAATTACCAAGCCTATACACACGTATTTACAATAATTCTTTCTACTGTTTTGCGTCATGATCTGTATAGAATCAGAGAGCTAGAAGCACCTATATAAAGAAACTATTTGGCAATTCAGTTACAAAGCTGAACGAGCGCAATGTGCACACCGTCTTCTTCAGGAGGCCAGTCACTTATCGGTTAGCAGCATTTGTCTCAATTCGGCAATAACTCAGTCTTTTATCAGTTCAGCAAGTGTCTTATCCGGTTTAGCAATGTCTCAGCTGGTTGTTTGTATCACGTTAAATTGTAGCAAGCAATGTCATTTATTACTCTTTCAATCGACAGAGTCCATAAAACTTTTCTTTTCTATTGGTATCTCTTCTTCTTCGTTCTCGAGGCTAAGAGATACAAACTCGTCAGTCCAATCGTCATGAACTACATATGCCCATTCAGGACCGGAATATCTTCTGTTCGGTATCCTTTTCCTTTTCAATTTTGCTTCTCTTTTCGATTCTGCTTCGCTGGTACTTTCCACTTTTGTCAAGTCTTTTTCTTCACTCGGGGATGGTATCACAACAGTCACTTCTTTTCTTTTCTCTTTCACTTTTGGCCTTTCTCCGTCGTTCAAACTTTCTTTAGTCCTTTGTTTTATTGGTGATATACTTAGTCTTCTCTTTGCACCATGTCCATTTGATGGACCTGCGATCTTTTCTGTGGAAGCTTGAACCGTTTCGTTCTGTTCTGCCTTGTCCCCTCCTTCTGGGGAATCAATCACGTTCTCTTTTTCTTTTTCTGTATCGTCTGCTTCTGGGAAAGCCCTCCTCTGATCAGGCTCTCCTGCTTTTTCACCTTTTTCGAGCCCTTCGTCACCGTTACTTTCTTCAGACTCTTTATCACTTTCAGCTGCTTCAGGCTCTTTATCACCTTCAGCTGCTTCAGGCTCTTTGCTACCCTCAGCTGCTTCAGGTTCTTTGTCACCTTCAGCTGCTTCGTCGCTGTCTGAACTTTCTCCTTGGTCTTCCCCAAGTGAGTTGGTCGCTTCGTCCTCAGAGAATATCTCTCTCTCTTCCGTTCCTGTCTGGTCGCTTTCAGTTTGGTTTTGCTCTGTCTCAGCGTTCAGCACTGTTTTATCAGGCACTGGCAGTTTCAGCGCTTCAACTTCCTCATCTGTGGGACACAACACTTTCTTTGTATGACTGGCGTGAATCCAGTTGGGAACTCCCGCACACTTCACAGCGGTAGTTGTCGTCAGGATCACTTGGAAAGGGCCTTTCCAACGGGGTTCCAAACACGACTTTCTCACGTGCTTCTTTACCACGACCCAGTCACCTGCTTTCAGGGCGTGTCCTGGACCTTGGATCGGTGGCAAGGTGGTTGCTTCCACCTGGTGAGAGAAAGAGCGAACCACGTCAGCCAGACCTTTGCAGTAGTCTAACACCATATCATCTGTAATATTCAAAAGCGCGTTTGCGGGAACTGCAGGAAGTCTCATAGCCCTGCCCATGAGAATTTCGTGCGGAGACAATCCAGTCTTTCTATCAGGGGTGTTTCTCATTGACATTAGCACCAAGGGCAATGCGTCAGGCCATTTCAAATTTGTCGATGCACATATTTTCGCCATTCTTGATTTCAGTGTACCATTCATTTGCTCCACCAGTCCTGAGGCTTCAGGGCGATAGCTACAGTGCAGTTTTTGCTCAATGTTCAGCGCTGCGCAAAGTAACTTTATCACTTCGTTATTGAAGTGACTTCCCCTATCTGATTCTAAAGAGATCGGGAATCCGAAACGTGGTATTAACTCCCTCAACAATAGTTTTGCAACTGTAAGGCTGTCATTCCTACGTGTGGGGTATGCTTCAATCCAGTGACTAAAAATGCACACAATCACCAACACATACTTCAGACCTCCATGCACAGGCATCTCAATGAAGTCCATCTGCATCCTACTAAATGGGCCACTGGCCCTGCCAATGTGGCTCGCGTTCACAACCGTTCCCTTCCCTGGGTTCATCTGCTGACAAGTGACACATCGATGGCAAACTGCTTCTGCAGCTTGACGAAATCTGGGGTTAAACCAATCAGTTTTAAACAATCTTATCATGGCATCTCTCCCTAGGTGAGCTTGCCCATGATAGAACCGCGCAAGCTGTGATAAGAGACTGTTTGGCAAAACAAATTTTCCTTCATTTGAAACCCATAACTCATCTGGTCTCTTTATACATTGTGATTTAATCCAGGAATCTCTTTCATCCTCCCTGACGTTATTCTGTAATGCTTTTAATTCATCTATTGTATCTACGACCTTCAAGGCAAATGCTTCAGCTGGTTCGAGTTGTGGTTCACTTATCGAATTCCATTCATCTCTTAGTAATATACAGTTCAAGGCACAAAATCTTGCGACTTGATCCGCATATGCATTTCCCAGAGAAACATAGTCCTGTCCTTTGGTATGAGCACTACACTTTACCACTGCAACTTCGGCTGGCATTTGAATGGCGTGTAACAATTCCCTTATTCTCTCCCCGTTTTTCACTGGGGATCCTGAAGAAGTCAGGAAACCTCTCTGTGACCATAGTTGTCCAAAGTCGTGCACAATCCCAAACCCGTACTGACTATCAGTGTAAATGGTGACTTTCATCAATGCAGACAGTTGACATGCTCTTGTAAAGGCTACAAGTTCTGCTACTTGTGCAGAATAGACTCCTTGAAGCCAGGCCGCTTCCAAGACACCTGTTACAGTACATACAGCATATCCTGCTTTCAAAATTCCCATCCCATCTCTTAGACATGAACCATCAACGAAAACAATTTGGTCATTTTCATCAAGCTTAGTATCCTTAATGTCAGGTCGAGGTTTTGTGCAAAATTCAGTCACCTGAAGGCAGTCATGCTCGACGTCTTCAGCGTTCTCAATTTCAGCATTTTCACCAGGAAGCAAGGTTGATGGATTCAACGTAGTGCACCTTTTCAGCTGCACATTCGGTGAGCCCAGAATTATCGTTTCATACCTTGTGAGTCTTGCTCCAGTCATGTGTTGCGTTCGGGAGCGGGTCAAAAGTATCTCAACTGAGTGAGGGACCATGACTGTTACTGGGTGTCCCATCACTATTCCTTCACTCTGAGTGAGGCTGATACCAACTGCTGCTACGGCGCGCAAACACCCTGGAAGTGCTGCTGCAACCGGATCCAAAGTAGCTGAAAAATACGCTACTGGTCTGTTTATGCCACCATGGGCTTGAGTCAAGACAGACAAAGAACATGCATCACGTTCGTGACAAAACAATGTGAAAGGCTTCGTGTAATCAGGCATACCTAAAGCTGGAGCCCTGCACATGCATTCTTTCAATTCAATAAAAGCATCCATCTCGTCTTCTTTCAGCTCAATTTGATCCAAGGCATCCTTCTGGGTCAGCTTCAGTAAAGGCTTTGCTAGAGTTGAGAAGTTGGGAATCCACTGACGACAGTAGCCCACCATTCCCAAAAACTTCCTCACCTCCCTCCTTGTCTTTGGTGGACTCATTTGGAGTACACTCGTTATTCTTTCCTTCATTATTCTCCTTGACCCTTTCTCTATCTGGTGACCCAAGTATTTCACTTTCTTCTGACAGAACTGCAATTTGGAAGGAGACACCTTGTGTCCATTCCTTCCCAAATGGTTCAACAGAGCAATGGTATCGGCTGTGCAGCCACTTTCTGTCTTTGATGCAATCAATAAGTCATCGATGTACTGTACTAGGGTTGACTCGAATGGCAATTCTAATGCTTCCAAGTCTTTCTTTAGAATCTGATTGAATATTGACGGTGACTCAGAAAACCCTTGAGGAATTCGACACCAACTGTACACTCTGTCTAAGAATTTGAAACAAAAGAGATATTGACTGTCCTCATGAAGAGGCACCGAAAAGAATGCTTGTGACAAGTCGATGACTGAGAACCACTCGGCATCGCAAGGGACTTGAAACATTATCACAGCTGGATTTGGTACGACAGGGCAACACTTGACTATGATGTCATTTATTTTCCTCAAGTCCTGCACAATTCGGACCTTTCCACTCGGCTTTATTAGTCCCATGATTGGTGAATTACATGGACTGCTTAACACTTCTTTCAGTACTCCCTGCTTTACAAATTCGTCAATGAGTTGGGCAACTTTCATGAGGGTGTCTTGTGCCATGTGGTATTGTGGGGTCTGGGGAAAGGTTGCATTGGGCTTTACAGTCACTTTCACTGGTTCCACTCCTTTCATCAATCCCACCTCTTTCCCTGTCATATCCCACACTTCCTTTCCGACTGTTTCCCGTAATTCAGCTGGAATATCTTCCTCAGTTATCATCGGGAAGAGACAAATCAGAGGATACTCTTCATCGACAGTTTCCATCTCATCCCCCTCTGCACTGTCCTCTTCTTCCCCATCACTGCTCGTCTGGATTTTGATTCCCTCGTTCGAACACATAATCGAACAACCCAATTTGCACAATAGGTCTCTCCCTAACAGTGCTATCGGGCTTGAGTCACATACCACAAATTTGTGTAACCCTTGATAGTTACCAATGCTGACTGGTATCGGATCTGTAATTGGGTTTGTCAGGTGCCTGTTTGCTACTCCCACCACTTGAACTGTCCTTCCTGAGAGTGGCAAATTTGGTACTTCAATGCTCTTAACAGTTGAACGTGTGGCTCCTGTGTCAACCAAGAATGAGACACGATGACCCATTACTCTTCCCTCCACGTACGGACCCTTTTGATCAACTTCCAAGGATGCTGCAAGCACACAATCTCCTTCCTCTCCTGAACTTTCACTCTCCCATACATTGTTTATTCCACTCTCACTGTGTAATGGGAACTGTTGTACAGTGCCATTTGTATTCATTACCTGACCCGAGACCTGTGGAGGAACCATCACTTGCTGCTGACTCATTGGTGCCAAAGGTATTTGCATTTGCTGATTAGGTACCATGGGAAACTGCTGTTGCATTGGCTGCATTTGCGTCATCTGCATACGGGGCATCTGCATCTGCTGCGGCTGCATGGGCTGTAATCCCTGTAGCTGATTTATGGTCTGAAAATTTGGGTTTGGACCTCTCATTTTCGGTCCCCTCATTGTCTGAAATGCATTGACATCATTGTTTTGCTGACCAACACCTGCACCTTCCTGCACCACCATCGGGCACTCGCGTTTCCAATGTCCGACAATTCCGCACACGTGACACGGCATCACCTTTTTCAATGCCTGCACACCATTCTGAGTCACAACAGTGTTCAAATCCGGACCATTATTCACAAAACTTCCTCTGCCTCTGCCTCTCGCCTGTGGCTGAAACGCCATATTTCCCTGCAACTGCGGCTGCGGTTGCGGTACCTGTTGTTGGAACCCTTGCAACCCTTGCAAACCTTGCAGACCTGTCTGAGCTGCTTTAAGCTGCATCATCATCACTTTCTCTTTCAACCTTTTCTGTTTCACTTCAATTTCGTCGCTACAGTATTTCGCATAATTCAACACCTCATCAATAGGTTTCGACTGCCAACAAATCAAATGCGACTTTATCATCTGACTTATCTCTGGTCTCAACCCTTCCACAAATCTAAACACAAAATGAAGCATGTCCTTCGCCTCTATTGTTTCCGTGCCACTGTAGTTCTTGAACGCCTTCAACAACCTCTCATAGTAACTGTGAATCGACTCTTTAGCCTCTTGGGCAGTTCGATCAATCTTCTGCCAATCCACATTTTTCGCGGCAACTTTCGTCTTCAAATGCTCAATCACCTTGTAGTACAAGCTCATCACCATAGGTGATGGTGCACCCGTATCCCTGTCTCTCTCTGGTTCACTTGTCGGCCAACCCACAGCTCTTTTGCAATCCTCCCACAAATCTGCCGGAACCACAATCTCAAAGAGAGTGTTCAGGTCTTCCCAGAGACATTTTGCAAGCTTCACAAACCTGTCAGTCTGTTGATACCATTCAATCGGTTTCTCTCTCAGTTTGGGAAAATCATCCGTAAAAGACTGAATGTCGCTTCTGTGCCATGGTACATGTATTAATTTTCCCCCTGCTGTCTCCCTCATTGGTAACATGGTTACTGCATCACTACTCTGTGGTCTTTTCTCGTTGAGCTCTGGGACACTGTCTTTCCTCTTTTCCTTTCTCTTTACCCATCTACTTTCCCATTTGTATAAGCACCTCCACACTTGTGCACTCTGCAACAATTCTCTAAGGTGCGCCTTCATGCCTGCTGACCTCATGTGTTCAAAATCTGTGGTCCCGAAATCCAACCTGTAGCTCCTGCTCAAGTGTTTTGTCTTGTCTATGTCAACCCCGTTTTTGTCAGCTATTTCCTGCAAGCTTTTATGTACCTTGTTCACTTCTTTCGTAATCCTGGGACATAGATATCTCAGCTCTTCTTCCGAGTAGGACTCTAACCTATTCACACCCATAGTCCCTTCCACCAATTCTTGTGCTTCCATGTTCAACCTGACCCTATTCAGATAATCTTCTCCCTTCCCACTGGCTGAGCTTTGTGTGGAATTCAGACAGTTGAACCACTGTGTCAGCTGTTGCGCATTCAACCCCATCAGTGTAGCATTCACATCGACTGCCATTGATGGTTGCGGCAACTTTTCAGTATTCGATGACAGCGGTATCACCAGTGGGGGACTCGACCTCACCAGTGTTGACTGAGCACATATGGGACTAAACTCCATCAAGGACCCAGATCCATTTGGCTGAGCCGCTATAGGGGTTATCCCTGGAGTGTTTTCTATGCACCTCCTTTCTGTCCCATTCTGCAGCATTGATCCCTGACCGCTCATACCTAAGTTAGGCTGACTGTACAAAGGTACCGGTGGACCTACAGTAATGGGTAGCGATATCGCATCTGGGTTTTGTCCATTTCCCATGTTCTGAGACATGTTCATTCCCACACTATGGGTCATCATTGCCGGCATGCCCATCTGGCTCCCCGTCATCTGAGCATGTGCTGTTCCCCCCTGCATCTGCTTTTGAGGCATCAAAAACTGTGTTGATTCGGCTTGTGCCAATGTCGGGTTGTGACCATTCTGTACTCCCCTTACAGTTGGATCTAGAATCATTCCTGCACTGTTGTCCCTGCTGTAGTACCCTGGGATCTGCGGCTGATAATTTTCTGCTGGTTTCAACATGGGCACATCTGGATATATTCTCCTAACCTGCGGTATCTGCGGGGTGAACAGTAAACTCGGGTCCTTAGACCCCGATGATGCTCCTGAACTCTGAGTTTCACTGTTCTGTACCGGTGCCTGAGGGGCAGAACTGGTACTTGGACCTTGTCCACTCTCTGCATAAGGTGGTGGACGGTCGTTCAGCAATTGCATGATTAACTCTTCATCCTCTAACTCCTCTTCTCTTCTCAACTTTTCCTCGTCCTCTCTATCCTTGGAACACCTCCTGTTTGTCTTACAGGTAGCTTTCTTACCTGTCTCCTCTTCTTCCTTAGTAATTGCGGGAAACAATTTTATCCCCTGCAATACATCTGACCTCCACACCTTCTGTGCATTATCCCACCTAGCGTCCGCTAGTGTCTTTTCTACCTTCCTTATCCTAGTCTCGAACTTATTTTGCTGCTGCTGCCTAGCCATTAGTTCCCAAATTGCTAGAGCCTCAAACTGTGCTGGCCTTGGAGGTACCTTCATGTCGTACATCGCAAATCTCAAATTCTCTAGGATCCTTATATTAAAGGTCCCATGGACCGGGAACGCTACGCTCCCATGTTTCTCTGTCAACTTGTGCCATTGCTTTAGCCAAAGGCACGGAGCTACCCCCTTTTCCTCCATTACAATGTAAGCTGGTGTACCTTTGGGTGGCGTCTCCTCTCCTACGCTCGCTTTAATGTAAGACTCCCCCTTCATTGCACTCTTAAATGCTTTAAAAAATTTCATTTTCTCGTCTTTTATTTCACAAAGTTTGTAATCAATAGGTGACCTTAATTCCCGGAATACTCTTCGCTTGCCTTTCCCCTTCCAATCGAGCCCCACGGACTGCGTCCAATCCGTGCGCGACCCTTCTCTGCAACCAACCTATCCCAGCGCGGCTCCTAGTGACGTCACACTCACACCCACTGCGGCTGACAAAGACTCGCGGCTAGTCCTCCTTCACTCAGCTCCTCTCGTAACAACTTCTAGCATGTATCGCGAGCTACCAAAATATAAAACAGATCTGTCGGTTTACTACAGGAGGGGTAACACAATCGCTTCAGGACCTTAGGGATTTTTCACTAGCCTCGGCAGTTATTCCATCTTTCTCGGTCCCCACTTTCGCAAGCAAATCTGACCCGCAGACTTACTCTCAACTTGTCAATGATCTATTCTAGTGCACTTAGAATTTTGTCAAAGCCCGAAGTCGAAGTTTCTTTCACTCCCTTACACACGTACCGACTCGTTGACCACGCCCGATCAACCTACTAAACCGACCAGACCACAACATAAAACAACATACTCCGGAGTCTCTTGACCTCGCAGGGCCCGTCTCAACAACAACAACCACGTGGACCTTTTTATGCACAAAGCGCCACATGCACATGAAGTTCGACGACTTCCCTACTCTCACACTCGGAGTCGCACCTCTGCTATTTCTATGAAGTTCGACGACTTCCCTACTTCTACACTCGGAGTCGCACCTCCGCTATTCTCTAAAATCCTCGCAACCTTTTCACACGATCTGCGGCAATAAGCTGTGCAAGCGCAAAACCCTAACTTCTCTCGTACCGTCACTAGTACCACCAACGCCGATCTCACACCTCCATTCTCTTCATTCGCAAGCTCCGAGATCCCGGGAAAGTCGCGGTGGACTTAGCCCATCATCATTTTCTCAATCTGTTTTACCCAAGAAAATCTAATTCAACTTCTCGAGTGGGATCTCAAAAGTCGAAACCGTTAATTCAACACCATGTACTTTAAGAGTACGGGGTCCCAAAAGGTGAAACCGTCCTCTGCTACCATCTACTGATAGAGGGTTCCGTACTAGTAATTTACCTATACTTTGGACGCTCTTTTGGCCGATGAATCTTTTGGCTAAGTGGGACCCTCTCCACCCTTAATCGGTCAATTTAATCAAACCAATAATCAATAACGAACATAAGCAATGCCCTGGTCAACATAACACTTAACAATTAATCCAGAATACATTTCGACGAACCCTGACCTTTCAGTCAGGAATAACCACACCAGTTTATTCAAAGTTAGTGAATTTATTTCCCTATATTAACAAAGCTAGCACAATATAGATGTGTCTCAACACCAAATGATAAACATAAATGAACATTAATAGCTGTCCATAACGGCGAAACAGGTGTAATCTATGCAGCATTTGAATAACAAGGCATTCGATAATAGCAATGCAAATCACTAGAACTATAATCTGTAATGAGCTAATTGCATACATTTAGTCAGCATAATAAGGTCTCAAATTGCATCGTGCGACAAAAGGAATCCTCATCTAACCACAAATTAGCATCGGCATGTGGGACTTCATGCAAAAACAATTTAGCAACATTAATTTGGAAAAACTCCTAACTAGGGATCTTATCAAAATCAGCAGTTGGTTACCTAAAAGAAACACAATGCAATTTTACAATTTCCTTTCATATTTACCAATTACGATCAGCATACAAGGAAGTCTTCGTCTCACAGGTACCGTTTCTCGATCAGCATGGAACGGGGCAAGGGGGGCAAGGTGGACGGGGCAATTGCCTCACGGCGGCAAGATAAAACTACTACTTCATGCAAAGGATCAAAGTTAAAGTCTCTAGGGCAAGAATCATTTAAAGACTCTTTCTCTCGATTAGAGAAAGCATCAAAGTCTCTTTCAAAATGGCGTCGCAGCAAGGTGGGCCATAGTAGCTACAAAATGGCGCAATGTCGGGCAATAGCTGGTAATGGCTGTAATGGCTATAATGGCTACTTTCTTCTCGTGCACCTGGTTTAAATAGACAACAGTTCAAATCCAGTAGGGTCTTCCATTGGAGGGTTCATAGGTTGGCTTCAAATTGTCCAATCAAAAACAACAGTTCTCAAGCTTTTACTTAAGCATACATTATCCTTGGAGACGGGTACGCAAGTTGCAACATTTTATACCAATTAACTCACTTTCAGAGCTTCCATTGTCCGCACCTGCAGATTGACCTTGGAGCAAAGAGAAAAATTCCAGGCTGGCACGAAACCTTAAGATAAGCATGTGAACGATCTCAGTGGAAAAATACAGCTTCAAGCAAAAATACACGTTTATTAGCACATTGGAAAAATACGAGCATCTAAACCGTGAGACCAGGCAACTAGGCCGAAGCCTCCGCTAAAGTAATGCTAAGCTAAAACATTTCAAACAAGCAAATCGTAGCACACGTTTATGATTATGTCAGATTAGTGCAATTCTAATACACCACGTTATATAAAGCACGCTTATAAATGTTGGCAAACTACTCTGAGGGCACATTTTGTCCCCGTACAATCTTTATTAGTTCGGTTAAAGTCACACATGATTATTTCATACTACGTTTATGCGTCAATAAATGTAAAACCTTCATTTCTGCTTCATCACTACCAATGGATGAAATTAATTTGAGCATTCCATTCACTACTTTTTTGTATACAACTGTATGAATATCATCAAAATACTAATGACAATGAAACTACAACCATACTCTGACTGACCACTGCCCAGATCCTATTTTGGTGCCATCCAGCACTGCAAGCCCAGAAATCATCTCAGCTAAATGCAAACAAAACAAAAATCATGACCTATAGATGCACCATTGAACTTGCCAGCAAACCCACCCCTGCACCTTTGTTGGAAAGCCTATCAGTCACTCTAACTTCATATCTCTACCTTTATCCACAGATCAACATGGCTGCCAGGGCTTCATTTTGTATTCTGAGTATACTTAAGAGAATATCCCTTTCCTCATTGGAAAGACATCTCATTGCAATACTGCAGCACACAAACAAAAAAGCACTAAATAACAGAAGAACACATGACCACTACACCAAAAGGCAACAAAAAAGTGGACAGAGGTTCTTGTCTCTGAACTTGAGGACTAGCGATGCTTACTTTATGTGATAGGAGCCCCTTGTGTCGGACCAGCCAAACAAACTGAAGTTCTTCTGCAGTACTCCTGTATTTTATTATTCTAACATTCACCTACGTGAATACATACTTTGGGCTCTATGGCTGTCTGATGATGTTGACAGAATGTACCGCATGTGTTGATAAATTATTAATAAAATCCAGAACATAAAATGTGCTATATAAACAAATGTATCAGCAGATTTATATCAGCAGAGACAATGAGAACGAAGATGCTGCGATGCTTTTACTGTGCCTTAGACTTGAAGACGACGACGTTATAACAACACACAAGGAGAGATGAACTACAAACAAATCAAGAGAACGCCTAAAAGCTCAAATGAATGGAAAATAAATCGCCATTAGCAATTTCCTTCCAGGAAAGGATTGAGGCCGTGAACTTGACAGACAAAAGACCAGCAGCGCGCTAGGACCATAATTATCCACTTTCCTGTCTTTCATAAAATCAACTGTTCCTTGCAAGATGTGCTGTTGCCAAATTGACTATTTTGTGGCATGCAAGCCACAGGGCTTCACGTTACTGTGGCTCTTTTCGATGACTCCGCTACCATGTATTGTACACTGACAACAAAAGCTCAGCATGCCTGAGCCTCACACTGGAACATTTCATCTTGTTCGAGAACTCTGCTCGAATATAATGAAATTGGACAAAATTAAGTTTTGTTGACTGTGATGGCACTACCTTTCATATCGTACATTTGGAATTAATATGTGGACGTGGTGGGGATGATGAGAACATACGTAGTCTGTCTTCAACCCACAAGACACATACACACAAATAGCTAAAACATAAAAGTGATAAAACAAGTCATAATATTTATAATAACTCGATTTTCGCGTAGCCCACAGCCCCGGACTTAATTCTTGCTGCTGCATCATATTGTTATGTGACATTTTTCCATTAGTGCGGAATCACAGCGCTTTTCTGTAGTGGGGGATGAAGCCGTAACCTAGCCGGTTCTAAAGTTTCCAGTACAGACTGATTCCGCCTGCGGAGAAGAGCAGTGGTATAGTTACCAGATGTTACTATTACTCAACTCAATACCCAGGGGGGATAAAATGTTAAGTCAGCCTGCTCCGATTTCATCCTGTGACGTGTAGATTCATAGGTGATTTTAGTAGTTGGTTAGTTAACCTGCTTTAAAAGATTTAGGAAAATGTCATAGCAGGTGAGGTCAAAGAAAGATCACAGTGTTGCTGGGAGCAGCTACTGAGCTACCAACAGATCAGTTCACCCTTAAGGTCACTGTTCAAACTTAAGGGCATTGGTCCCGCTAGGCAGCCCAACTGGAATGCGTGTTGTAATGTTGTAATACATTCAGGGAGGTTTGCTGGGGGGTGGGGGGGGGGGCGGCGAGACATCACCGCGATGGTGGTGGCGTCCTCCCCGTGAGTTTGGCGGCCCTGTGGTGGGATCACCAAACTCCTAATGAGGTTCTAAGTCTTTGCATCATGAATACTTATTAATGCAAAGGGCAGTTACATACCTAGATACAGTAGTGTATTAACAATGTTTCAAATGACCTCATTCGAGGAGGGCATCCTCTGTTTTTGTTCATACTTAGACCAGATACATCAGAGTACTTCTTAACTGCTGTAATGTAGAAAAAGTGATTTTTATGTCCACCTCTGTACCTCTGGAATGTGAAACAAATGACCTCCACATTCTCGGAGAAAACCATTCTGGTACTTCTGTCGCTTCCTGAAATATTTATTTTTCCAATCACTGTGACGTGCAGTGTGTGCACTGTGGTTGGGGGACAAAACTCTGCCTCCGAGCACCAATCAATATGGGAGAAGCAGTGCTATGAAGTAGAAAATGCTCCTTTTCAGTGCTGGATCTCCCTAATGGATTCACAGGTTGGGGACTGCCCCAGACCATGATCCCATAGCAAGATTCCAACAACTAGACACCAGGGAATTCATTTTTTGGGATGGGGTGGTTCCCCTGGCAATGGGCCACTGTTCAAACAGTCCTTCTGTCTCCCCACAAGAGCAGAGTGTGGGTTATTTGTATTTTCTCCCAATCAGCCTGCAAGGATGTGGGAGTGCAGAAAGCACACTAGGCATCAGGCAAAAAGTGGCAAAAAATGAAGGGGATGGTATGGCCCACTGAGGGATTGGTCTGTGCCCGACCCCAGAATGTGCACATCAGCCTTTCTGCTCACCCATGGGAAGCCTGCTGGGCTTAACACCCAATCTACATTCGGGGGGTGGGGGGGGGGGGGGAGGGAGTGGGGGAGAAAGCCCAATATACACAATTTAAAAATATTGAAAAAAGAAGTGGTGGGGCTGCCCGCCCAGGCATCGGGCCATGCCACCACCAAAGAACAGGCTCAATAGTCTTTCTGCTCCCTGGTGGGAAAGGCAGATTAGGGGGTTCACTCCCTTCTGCCCAGATATAGGGCAGAAAGCCAACTGGATGCCAGAGAGATTTTTTTTTCAAATAATCAGGTGGGGTCCAGCACCTCCAGACACCACCTGTAAGGCCCCAAAGCTCTTTCTGATCACGTGGGGACCTAAAGCATTCCTATCCCCATGGAAAGCAAGAGGAAATGTAGATTCTTTGGGTTGTGTGTTTGACATATGTGCCAAAAGATGGGTTAATTCCAATTTCCTCACACTCTCTGTAATCATTAACGTCTCTACTCATGGACTGGGTCAGCTGCAACCAGGGAACCCTAGAAACCCTTGGCATTTCTAAAACCTACAGACCCAGGTGGCTTTAGGGTGGTGTGACTCCTGTAGATCCCGCTACATTTTCTTACCCAGCATGCCCTGCAAACTTCAAACTTTGGCAAAAATCACACATTTTACCCACATTTCTTTAAGAGGAAAGTTCAGGAATCTGTAGGAATCCACAAAATTCTGACCAGCCAGTGTTTCTACACTTTTCCAAATAAAAATGCTACCCCTGGATTAAAACTGACCACACAAACTCAATATGGTCTTCATGGTACCTGTTGGACTTTTTTCCTACGAAGGGTCACCCCCAGTCTTTTTGCCTCCTTCCTCCTGGTTTTTCTGACCTCTTGCTGTTGGCTCTAGGACTCTGAGCACTTTATCACTGCTGACCAGTGATAAAGTGCAGGTGCTCTCCCATCTAAAGTTGGTATGATTGGGTTATACCTAATTGGTATATTTAATTTACCTATAAGTCCATTGTGCAAGTGGTATCTCGATACCCAGAGCCTGTAAATTAAATACTACTAGTGGGCCTGCAGCGCTGCTTGCGCCACCCACTGAAGTAGACTTTCAAACCTGTCTCAGGCCTGCTAGCGCAGGGCCTGTGTGCGCAGTTTTCTGGCACAGGGACCTGGCATCTAAACTTACTTGCCAGGCCCAGAACTCCCCTTTTACTACATGTAAGTCACCCCTAAGGTACGCCCTAGCTAGCCCTATGGGCAGGGTGCCATGTATGTAGAAAGGCAGGACATGTGCCAAGTTGCGTGGCCTGTCCTGGTAGAGACAAACAGCCTAACTGATGTCTCACTGCTGTGAGTGCTGCCTTCTCATAGGATTGCATTAGAAATGCCCTGCCTTATGTGTAAGGGGTATTGTCTGATTTATGAGGTGTAGCGTAGGCGTGTTTGGTATGGTTGTGATGGTGATAATAAATGCTGCTTACTGGTGTGGGTGTATTTTTTATTACTATCACAGAAATGCCACTTCTAGAAAGTGCGCATTTATCTGTGCTTATGACTCTGGTGTTTTGCAGCTTGACTCCAATCCACGTCTGGGCAAAGTGACAGTTGGGGCTTTGTGCATACTTTTCAGACAGCCTGTACACAGGGAGGGTGGAGGTGTCACAGAGGTGCATCTGCATACTGAATAGTCTTCCTGGGATGAGAGAAGGGAGAGGCGGGGCACACCTGCATTTGTAAAGACTGTGCCCTGGCCTCACACAATAGGGTCGTTAACCCCCCACTGATGTTTGGAGCCTGTGCTGAAAGGAGAGAGGGGTCACTCCCAGGACCAGTTGTAACTGGCTGGAACCTCCTCTCCCTACCATTGTAAAACACTGTAAGAACTGACTATAAGTACAGGGGAATTTTCCCCACAGTTTGGAGACTCTTGGAATCATCTTGGAACTGGACACCAAAGGCTGAAAGGACTCACCAGGAACCGCCATGGACTGCTGCTGCTGTGCTGACCTGTGACCTTGCCACTTGCTGCCTTTCCCTTGTGCTGGCCTGTAGCTGGGCCCTCCACCTGAGGACCTTGGGCCAGATGTATGAAAAAGTTTTGCACTCGCAAACGGTGCGAATCGGTAAATTTGGCCGTTTGCGAGTGCAAAACAGTGGTCTGCGATGCATGAAATGCATTCGGAGACCACAAGTAAGAAATCGCTAAAATTGCGATTTCTTGCGTTGCGACCTTGAAATTGCGAGTTGCAATTCGCGATTCGCAATTTCCAGGTCGCAAGGCTATGCAGGAAAAAAATTGCAAATTGCGATTTTTCCAAAAATGGCATTTTGCACTTGCAAAATACCATGAAATGCAACCAGGTGGTAACCTGGTGCAAAATTAAAAAATGCAGTAAAACTGAATTTTTAAATGAACATGTAAAGCACGCATGCCCTTTTGGCATGTGTGTACCTTACATGTTAAAAAAAAAAAATTTGGGGTGCAGGAGAGGGGGCCTTAGGCCCCCAGCACCCTGGCCTTTTGCATTTCCAAAATTGCGATTTCTGGTTCAGAAATCGCAATTTTGGAAATGCAAAAAAATCACAGCTATGGGCCAACAGGCCCATAGCTGCGAATGGGGCCGGTATCGCAATTTGCGATTCGGTAATAGCATTTGCGATTTTTAAGAAATCGCTATTTCCGATTCGCAAATGTGATACATGGCCCTTTGCGAGTCGGTAATAGCGATTTCTTAAAAATCGCTATTACCGAATCGCAATGGGCCATGATGATACATCTGGCCCCTTGTCTTAAGATTCTGCTCCCCAGGGGCAGGGTGCTGTGGCCCCTGACCCCTGCATCCATTTCTTCTCGAGGGGTGCTTCTCCGTGGTTGCGGCTGCCATAGCGCTGATTGCAGCGCACTTATGGAGCCTTGGGAGCTCGTAGGCTCCTTGCTGCATTGTGCCCCTTTAAATAAGATCACCGCAGTGGCCCCGGAAGCTGGAATAACACTTGCGCACCACATCGGGTGCAGGCGAGTGTCTGCTCGGGCCCCTGGAGGGGTCTGATCTTCTTGTGGCTTCACGGCAGGACCAGGGGAAGGCGTGGGGAGTGCCCTCTTCCCCCTGGCCTCTGCGTTAGGAGCAGGACGCTCCTTTTCTGCTGTTAGGTAAAACGGGCATTATTGTGGCCCCCCCCTTAGTGGAAGGGCCAGTGGAGGCCCGGGGGGGCCCCCAGAGATCACGGGTCCCAGGAGGGGCCTGTCATTAAACCGGAGGGGGTGCGTGGTGCCCCCCTCCTGCCCTAAGTTGTTTTTGCTGGCTTTGGCCCCCCTCGTGAGGGCCGGTTGAGGCCCTGGGGGGCCCCCAGTAATCACGGTCCCCGGAGGGGCCTGTCTATAAATGAGAGGAGGTGCATGTCGCCCTCCTCTGACCCCAGAGTATAAGGGAGGCCCCCGTTTTGCGCATAGGAGCGCCGGGGGCCCCATTGTTCGCCTTCTAGGCACTGGAGGTGCCTTCATCCAACCAGGTACTGTTTAAAGGACCAATATAGTTGCAATCCAAAGTTCTTTCTACAGACTTTTGTTTGATTCATATATTACCTACCTGCGTTTGATGTTTTATAGACATGTTTGCTAATATGTTTTTATAACTTGCCATATGTTTTCTAATGTTCCTACTAGGGGCATTTTATGATATTCTTATGACAAGTGCTGTGATGTAATAACGTGTTTTCCTGACTACTGCTTATGTTGCAGAATACTGAGTAACCTGTGTGTTATGTGTGACTACTGCTAGGTTGCAGAGTAACTAATGTGTAACGTCCTGACAACTGCTAAGGTAGCAGGATAGTACTGATATGTGATGTTTGGTCTGATAATTGCCTTGTGTACAATACAGTATATTTTCATATAATCTGGTGTTGTGTTTCCTTTGTGGTGGGGATATTGCGTCACATGTGTTGTGTGTGTTGTGCAAACGCTTTACACATTGCCTCCAGGTTAAGCCTGACTGCTCGTGCCAAGCTACCAAGGGGGTGAGCAGGGGTTATCTTGGACGTGTAACTCCCTTGCCCTGACTAGAGTGGGTAAGTTCTGCATGGCTGAGGTGCATACCCTAGCCAACCAGAAACCCCATTTCTAACAGTACCTAAATGATTTTGGTACAGAAATGGCCCCACAAAAAGTGCACAAAAACATGGAGCATGGATGAGGAGAAAATAAACGTTGTTTCTTAGCAAAGGTGTCTAGGTAAGCACCCACCTACTCTTTCCTAGTGCAACACCGTCCTTATTGTTAGGGCTCAGGTGCTTCTAGAGGGGAGGAGTGGCCCCCAAATACTCATCGAAAGAGCAGTCCCACAATGTACAGACCATCCTTGAGAATTTATTTCCAATATCATCCAAGAATTCAAAATCCAGTCACTGTTTCTGTATGAAGCCTTTTTCTGTTCTGCCAAGACGATGTTCCATTCTAGCCATAATGTGTTTCATCAGTTGCAGAATTCATCAAGGATAGACTTTTTACAACACATACATCAAAGTTAGTGTATCTAATAATTCGATAAACACTAATCTTCATCGCCAGTGTTGACCACCAACCGGTGAGGAGCTCATGCTAAAGCGAGACTCATAGTAGTTCATATTGAGTGTAAAATACAATAGTTTTAAGTTACACACCAGTGATATGCATTGGAAGTGGCATAATTACATTCCTGCACCCCATGTGATGCAATAAACAGCTTCAGTTTAATCAAAATTGTAAGATTGAAAAACGTGGAAGTTGTGAGGGTGATATATCATACCCTAATCTTGGATCCTTAGGCCATTCATCAATACTGACAATCAAAAATTAGGCAGAGAACCAAAGTTCTGACGTAATATTGATTAGTGTATTAGTTCGACCAGACTGGAAACAAGTAACAATATCTGCTTAACAGAATTAGGAACTGATAATCTCTGTCTTAAATGTCAACAACTTAAAGATGCATCAAGTGTATTACCATACACCTCCAATAGGCTCCTTCGCTGTAGTGGATGTGCAATCCAGTAAAGCTAATAACATTTTAGCACTCTTGGTAATAATGCCAATCTGTCTCACACTCTAAATCATGAGCAACATACAAGGAACAGTATCTCCTCTGTTGCTGACTCATGGGCATCCTTGACATCATCCTAATTTATTTCACATTTAGATAATCCCATTCCGTGCACCAAGATCATTAAAATTACATTGTAAAATCATGTGATTTAATAGAAAGAAATACAATTCATGATCCTTAAGGTCTAAGGGCAATTCATATTTAATAAGTCTGAAGTTCTTAAAGCCAGCATTTGAGTGTCAATACCTAAATGTAAATGATGCAATATTGAGTCCTATAAACAAAAGGGTTATTATCAGTATCTTGACAGTTTCTCTGTTAAATTCCTAAACCTACGTTTCAAAAGTAATAACGTGGTGTAGCTGAGTAAAGGTACAGTTATCATTTAATCTGTAATTAATAATGAAAGGAATACATGAACATCAGTGTCAATATCGGATTGAAGAAATCCATGCCAGTATAATTGTAGTGCATGGACGTATGCACCCTTTCCACTTAGGGACCACAATCCTAGTCAGGTTAAGTCATATACACACCCTAAATTAACCTCTGCTCACCCTCTGGTAGCTTGGCACAGAACAGTCAGGCTTACCTTGAGAGGCAATGTGCATAGGTTATTGTGCAATACTTCATTACAGTAATACAGTGAAAGACACCATAAAAAGACTCCACATCAGTTTAGAAAAATAGAGAATATTTATCTGAGTAAAACAACACTAAAAATAGTGCTTAGAAGTCACTAGCGGTCAAACAGTTACTTGAGGTCGTGAGGGACAGGCTGACTGCAATAGAGGGTAGGCTGGCAACAGAACCCACACAAGGTCCGTTGAACAAGTACCTTTTTTAAGCTGAACCTTGTATATAGTAAGCATCAACGTCAATGAGCAAATGCAAAGGCGATGCAGGGGTATTTTCCACGCAGTCGGGTCACTGCCTCATCGTCGAGTCTCGCAGTCAGGTCCTGAGTTGGCGTAGAACTCCATAGGGATGAATAGAGTTTGGTGTCATCGAGCTGCACAGAGTGTCGTCATCAAGCCATGCAGGCTTTGGGTTGAGCAGCCTCTTTGTCAGCGTTGAAGGGGCGATACACAGGTTCCAACTGGTGCAGGGGAAACGGTCTTTGCAGAAAACAGCTCCAGAACCCACTTCTGAGGTCCAGGGCTGGAGGGGGCACCTCAAGCAAGGGTAGGGCTCACAGATGGCAGTGTACGGCAGCACCAGGAGGGTTGCCGGCAGTATTTGATGTCCCTGAGACTGAAGGAGAACAGGGGGCAAGTCAACAAGCCCTTGGAGAATCTTGGGTTCAAGGATGTATAGACCAGGTCTAGTTCTTCTCACTCCAGGCGAGAAGCAGCAGGGCAACAAAGCAAAGCAAGTAGCAAAGCGGCAGTCCCTCCTACAGCATAGCACACAGCAAGCAGTAGGCCAACAAAGCAATGCAGTCAGCCGAGTATCAGTCTCTCCAAGCAGCACAGCAGCCCTTCTTCCTGGCAGAATATCCTTGGTTCCAGTAGAGTTCTGCTTTGGTGGGGTTTGGGGTCCAGTGCTTAAATCCAGTTGATCCTTTGAAGTGAGGTAGACTTCAAAGAGATACCTTTAAAGTGCACAAGGATCCTTCTCTGGCTTTAGACAGGTTATGCAGCCCTTTGTGTGAAGATTCAGGTGTAAGTGTCAGTTCCTCCCTTCCATCTAGCCCAGCCTAGTGATGGGCCATCAGGATGCAAATGTCACCCTCCAGCGCCCTTTGTCTGTGACTGTCTAGAGGGAATGCACAAAGCTGAACTGCCATTCACCCCAGATGTGTATTCAGAGCTGGGCAGAGGCACCAAAGGGTTAAAGTAAGAAAATGCCAACTTTCTAAAAGTGGCATTATTAGACTTACAAGTTAAAATCTGACTTCACCATAAATTGGGATTTTAAATTGCGAGTTCAGAGACACCAAACTCCAAATTTCTTTCTTTTCCCAATTGGAAGTTACTCTTAAGGGATGCTTCAAGGTAATGCCAATGTTAACTTATGGGAGACATAGACCTTGCAATAGTGAAAAACACATTTAGCAGTTTTTCACTAACAGGACAAGTTAAACTTAATAGTACATGGCCAACTTTCTAAATATGCAGCACCCTGCACAACAAGGACGTGTTGGCAGCCATCTTCAGCTGAGTCTCAGGAAAATAAAGTGAAAAAATAAAAAAGGAGCCAGGATAGGGACACCCTGACCCCTTTGCTCTGGTTCTGGGGTCCCAAAGGGACTGCACCAGCGCTTAAAATCATTTTTTTATAACGTCAGAAAAATCTGTGGATCTGGATCCGCACCTTTTCCTGACATTTAAAAAAAAAAACGGACAGCTTCCCATGATTTTTGTGAAGCCCCAGGGTGGGTGAAGCCCTGGGAGCATAAGAAAAAGTTAGGAGGGGGGCGCACGGGGCTGCCCTCCTGGGCTTGCCACAGTCCTGGGGACTGCCACCTCCCCAGGGCTTCAATCAAATGTGATGCTGGGGGTGCTTATGTAGCCCCGGGGACCGCCACCTCCCGGGGGCTAAAGTGAAATATTTAGGGGAGTCTGTTTTGGGCCCCTCCACAGTCCTGGGGACCACCACCTCCTTGGGGCTTTAACTAAACACAATGCAGAAGCAACGGGGCCCCCAGCATCCCTAGGGACCACCACCTCCCCAGGACTTGATGATAATTGAATATAGGGGGGTGCGCAGCCCCCGCAGCCCTGCAGACCATCACGTTCCCAAGCCTTTAAATAAATAAAGTGCAGGCGCCACCACCTTCTCTACGCTTTAAATAAATAGAATGTAGAGGGGGCTGTGTGCCATACACCCACTCAGACCCTTATGCACCCACTCACAGAACACATGAGACCTTCATGCACCCACTCACAGACCTACTCACACACCCACTAACATACCCACTAAGACACTCACACCCCACTCACACACCCACTCAGAGACCTACTGAAATCATCACCCACCCACTCACAGCCCCACACAGACACTGATTCACCCACTAAGACACTGATGGCCCAGCTCTCACACCCAGACAGTCTCCTAGCCACTCTCACCCCCAGATAATCCTCTCACACCTATTCTCACACCCAGACAGGTAGGCTGCGGCCAACTCCCACTGTGCAGAGCCAAAGGGCCATCAGCAGTGTGAGGTTGGGTGGTTAGGGGTTTGGCAGCAGGGTCTGGCCACCACCCTGGCCTTGCAGCCAAACCGCAATGCTGAGGGCGCAGAGGTGGATGCTTGTAGGGGTTGCTTTTAGGGCCTGGCCACAAGCTAGTCCATGCAGCCAAATGCTGCTGCACATGGCCGAAGGCCACGCTTGGAGGTGGTTGGATTAACATACAGTAATGAAAATTACTATACATTAAAAAACCATAGGAATGCACTGAAAAAAACAAAGGTTACAGTGGCGTTATAGTTATGAAATAGAATACATTTTTTTTTAGAAATTCACTTAAAAAATCAAAGGTTACAGAAATGTTATAGCTAGGCTCACATCTTAAACATGCAAAACCATAGAAATTCATCTGTTTTATCTCAAGTAACTATAACTCATGCTCTAAGGTAACTATAAATCATGGCCTCGCAATGCATTGCTAATTACACAGAAATTACGGCACTTATGACACCTTTGATAACATCATTGATCATATCAGTAAAAGTTTTGACAAAGGAACTGTATGGTGGGGGTGCAAGTTATAGTTACCTTAGGGCACGTGTTATAGTTACTTGAGATAACTCTACCCATAAGAGATGAATTTCTATGATTTATTGTATAGATATTTTAAGGGAGCCCTGAGAACACATTTTCAGGTTGTATACACACATCAATAGGGCTGTGAAGGGAAACAAATTTACCTATGCATGGTCCCACTGACAAGGATATTAGAGTTCTTCTCAATCCTATCATCTCCCTCTCTCCCTCAAATTGTCAGAGGGATACTTCCATAGTTAATTCCATTTCACTCCTAGTAGCGAGAGAATTGAAGAGTACACGTGTGTAGTGATGGAGCATATCATTAAATATCCACATGTGTTATATTTCTTAGTTATATAATTAACCAAATCTACAAATATTTTAGTGTAAACACAATCCAACAACAGAATACCCTTCAACAATGGCAAATCCAACACACCAGGTTGTATGATTATGTGGCCTGTGAATGTGCATTAAAAAGAGGACATTCACTCTATTTCATGGGGACATAAGAAACAAGAAATACTCCTTATGTGTGTGGATGTTTATGTTAAAAATTGATGTGCATGGGCATGGAAGCCCCTTGTGTAAGTCCAATGTGCCCCCCAGCATGTACTTCACATTTAGTGTGCCCCTTGATGTCCCTATCACTAGGGGGATGGAAGACATCAGGATTCTTTGAGAGCACTCTCACGGGCCAGTTTAGTCACAAAGTGCACCTTCCTTGAAAGAGTTCCTTGCCCTTTCCAAACAAATGCTGGGCTGCTCATTGGCAGATGCAAAGCATCAATAATGGCCTGGCTGTCAAAATATGATCAAAGGATGCAGCACCAGGCCTTTGAATGGAGATGCATAGGTTCCAGATGGGGGGGTCCTCACAGAGACTAAGACTACACCCACTCTTCTGTAGCCTGTCATTGTTGGGCAAGGACAATGTGCAGAATGGCAACATCTCCCTCCTTTCTATTGCTGACATCTGCACCCTCATCCACCTGTGTACAATACTTGGGGACACAGAGCATTGTGCACTTTTTGTTAATGTGCTGCAGGGGCAGATCATTTTATACTTGGTTGGGGTACCAACATGCGCAGGCCAGGGGTGGGCACCTCTTTTTCTTCATCAATGCCTCACCTGAATGTACTGTATTCTCTTGTAAAGGTTTACTCCACATGCTTCATAGGTTAACATCTCTACAAAAAATTCCACACTCTGTGTAGCAGTGGTATTTCACTGGCAATGCATTCCCCCTCTTCAAAATTTAATTAATATTGTATTAGTGCCCCAACTCCATATTTCTGGTATTATTTTGCTTCATTCATGCTCAGAGGAAACCATTTGACTTAAACCTTCCTTGTTATCTCTCCCAAAAATGGATTCAGACTTACCTCGCTTGAGCTCTGAAATCCTTTTTTCAACCCCCAGTGATGTGAATAGAGGATCTTGTAAATAAGAAGAAGTAGCTTCCAATGATATTGAAATTAATTTTGTAGATGCCAAAGTAGATTCAAGAGTGCCTAAAGGTTCCTTATAGACCTGCTAATATTTCTATCATTATGTCTCAGGATTTAGGGCAAGGTTTGGCCTTTGGGTTTTAGAGCTGGCTGCCAGTCTAGTGTCATCTCTGTACATTGAATGATGCAAAACATTTGGCGGATGCTATCGTTGGTTTCAACATTTTTTGTTTTTCAAAAACAAACTCCCAAAGTAGGAGTTTGTTTTTAAAAAAACAAAGAAAAAATGGATGACCTCCAAACCTTTGAATCTTTCTTTCAATGTGTGGTGGTCTTTATTTTTTTCTGTCCTTCACTACCAGGTTTTTCCTGGCAGAGATGGACTGGAAAAAAGGGCATTGCATCATCCACCCTTATTAGGGTGGATGGTGTAATGCCCTTTGTCAGAAGGCTCATACTCCACTGGGTCCTCAGAGAAGCTTTAAGTTGACGGAACCAGCAGGAGTCCTACATTGATGCTGACGATAGTCTTTAGTCTACTTCCACACAGACGTGTCAAGTTGTCCTTATAAAGGTGTATCTGGGTACTAGTGCTTCCTCTACACTAGGCAGGCTTAATGAGATCCCTGTTGTGCCCTGAGAAAAGAAGAAGGTGTGATCAAAGCACAATTGAGGTTCCCAGAGCATCTGGACCTGCTATGTATTTTTAGGTTCCAATAGGGCTAATAAGTAAATGCCAGGATTATTTGAAAAAAATACAATCAGCAAATGTTTACTTTGCTTTGTTGTTTAAACCGGTTTCTCCAGGCTTAGGGAGGCACTTGTTGGCCACACTTACTATATCTCAACAAATTATACAAATACATTATCCTACTCATTATTATTTCAGATCAGTAGTGCAAAAACTGCCAGATGAACATAGCAATATTCTAAGAGAGAATATTTTTAATAATTTGGTTACTTTGAGTCGGTCCCACAATGACAAAACTTTAAATCCTTTTCTTGGAATCTCTGACAGCAACTGAGTTCTGATTATGCAGTAGATAAGGGCTTACCTGTAAGTCTGGACTTCTCAAGTAATTAAGAGAAGCAGAAATAAACCTTTTGTGGCCCTCTGCAAGAGTAGGACAAATGCACAATATATGCAATATTGTTTCACACTTACAGTTGCAGAGCCTGCCCTATACTTCACTCCTGTCAGCACTGAGACACTGGTTAGAAATCTTGTGAATCTGTAATCTAATGCCACTAAATGGATTTATAGGTCAGTTCATAAAATTATGATTCTGATTGAGTAATAATCGGACCTATTTCAAAGTTAGATTAATGAGTTAGGTTGCAAATTTTCACTCCCTCTAATTGGTGGACATCGCAGGAATGGTGGCCTGCTAGGGACAGTACACCACCAGGCCTGTGATCTCCTTTAAATAAAGCAAATGTTTTTTTTTTAAACAAAAACAGCGGCCAGTATTCCCAAAGGAAAATAGAGCTTTGTTTTCAAAAGAAAGATTACTTTTCTATAGTTTGTTGACATTGGTCCCCTGGAGTTTTTTTCATTCATAAAGGGGAAAATGTCCACTTTAGTGAATGTCTTACCACTGCAATGCAGGAGCTGGTTAGTTTTCAATGTTTTGTGATTGGATTATGGTTGAGAAATTTGTTACATCACAAACCAATTTGGTAAAGGGATACAACATGCCATTTCCAATTTCGGAATTGATATGGAGTGACAAACCCCTACACCGAACCCAGTCTCAGGATGCTTGTTTCCAGTCCAGGGAGGATCTGGCCTGGCAGTTTGGGCTGGACTGTTCCCATAGGGAGCAGGGTCAAGACTGATATGCATAAAGCTGGGTCCAAACTGAAGAGGCGTGATGGTCAAAAAACAATGGATTGTGATGCGGTCCGAGCGACTGCCAGTGGCTGAGATTCATTCAAGCACTCCAGCCATCACCTTGTTGTGTTTGCATTTGCTGCCTGTAGTGGGTGGGGGATTAAGATCCTCCTTCTTTCTAATATATTTTACTCACAAAAGATTTGATATAAAGAAGAATGTTCTTAATTGTTGATAGTATTACACTGTTATACATTAACCCTACTTCATAGAATACCACCACTCTATTATTGGAGGACAGGGGTATAAATATATTTTATTTTATCTCAACATGATATTAGCCCCCTATTCTTTTCCCTATCTCTTTCTTCTTTTATTTTCTTCTTTGGTTTGGATTGTCTTTTTCTCTCTTTTTAGTCATCAACTTGTGTTTAACAGTCTTTCTTTTGGTTTTCCTCCTAGGGGTTCAGCAGTTTCGGTTTTGAGATTCCACTCCGAGGTATGGGAAGAAAACACAGATAAAACAATGAGGTAAGTCGGGGTTTGTTTAACTATGTTTTTAGAAAAAGGGAGGGGTGCGAGGGGGAAACTGAAGCAATTACACCTTCCGTGAATTTCCTTTGTTTTATTTTCCCCTTGTTTGCATTTGGCCAGTAGTTTAGTGGTTGAGAGTTGGAAAGAGAAAGAAAATTAATAATAAAAAACAAAACAAAATAAAGCGGAAGAGTGTGTTATTGTTGAGCCATTCTCTTCCCTGGCACGGTATTATACTTTTCTTCCTTGTGTATCACTCAGGTTGATATAATATTATTACACTCCTCCTGTCTACTCTTGCTGTTTCCCCCGTCTCCCTCGGTATTCTCCAGAAGGTACTTAAAACTCGTATACAGGCATGTACCTGGTTAAACCACGTCCCTGTGGGTCAATACATCCTACTCAGGACTGCTGTAATTGTCGTCTGCTTGCTCCGCCTTCTTCTTATCAAAATGGCTCTCCAAGGCTTCCTCTTTGTCTCCGCTGGCTGTCTCCCACGTCGTTCGTCTCTGCTCAGGATTAGCCCTGCTGTCACTGTCCGCATCTCCTTTTGGGTCATCCGCCTTCCAAACCCACGTGTTTTCTTCCAGGTTCGTCACGCCGTCCCAGCGTGCCGACGTAGCACTCATGGAAGTGACTCTGGGGGACTCTATCACTGGCCCCAGTGTTGCCAGCTTGTTCAGGGCTCCTATAACCATGTTACACTGCCCTAAGTGCGTAAGGTATGTCCAGACGTGGGTCCAGAGCTCACTGTGCCACTGGATTCAAGCCAGCGTGGCTGATATGGGTTGATATTCTGAAAGGAGGTCCCAGGATGCATGTTTCTGGGCCAGGAAGGACCTGGACTGACAGTTCAAGCTGGACTGTTCTCAAGGGGAACAGGGTCAAGACTGATTTGCATATAGGAGACATGTCCTGCCACGAATGGAGTAGGATGCGAGCCTGAG
Source organism: Pleurodeles waltl (assembly GCF_031143425.1). Taxonomy (NCBI): domain Eukaryota; kingdom Metazoa; phylum Chordata; class Amphibia; order Caudata; family Salamandridae; genus Pleurodeles; species Pleurodeles waltl. The sequence continues at coordinate 201,684,574 of NC_090444.1, read as the reverse complement.
TGCTCTGGAAAGCCAGGCTCCATCCGACCCCATCCTGCTCAATATCAGTCTCCCCAACCTGAAATTCGGAGAGACAGGGACCCATTATGCCTGCCTAAACCTGATAACAAGCTGGCAGTTGTGAACTGAAAACAATCTGTGTGCTTGAGTCACAGACTGAGACGGTCGTCCTAAAATGGCAGCTGAACGGGGCCTGCCAAACTGCTCACCTGCGAGGTGGAAAATGCACGGATCATACCTGAGGGTTGGAAGCGGCTGCAGCACCATCCCTGGAGATTGTATGACTGGTTCCCCTGGTCTGCGGGCCCGGGAGAGCGAGGAGTTCCACGGTGGCCACCGACCCCCGGGCAGAGTGAGGTGTGAGGGGAGAAGAAGTCCTGACCACCGTACGGAGGAGACTGAAGAGCTGGTGAGGCTCAGGAGGTGTCTGTGGCAGACTGCAGTCAGCTTCCCCCCAGCCTCTCCGGGCACTGGAGATTGCTAGCAGCACCAGCATGGCCCAGGGCACCGGGTGTGTCGGATTGAGCACTATGGGAGCAGTGAAGGTTGCCGGGCTGCTGGAGAGAGCCAACCGAGGCTGCGGCGCAGCCAGGGGAGGCCCTCAGGATGGCAGGAGGCCCCCACCCAGGCAGTGTCTAATACTGGGACCTGTGCAGAGCCATTGCGGGAGGAGGACTGGCTCCCCTTATGCCTTGTTGCCCCTTGGCGGTCGATGGAGTAGCCGGAGGCCTAAAAACAATCTACTGACTGTGGAGCAGAGGAGGGGGGCCCTGACGGATGGCAACAGAGGGCAATGCTCACTCCCTAAGGGCATGGGAAAGACTCACCTGTGGCAGCCCTGACTTGGGCAGCGGAGGGAACTGCAGTGAAGGAGACGGTTCCCTGCTGCCCTGACAGGAGCTGAAACCATCTGGTAACCGAAGGTACTTTTGCCCCCGCGGTGGACCTGCTTGTTCCCCTTGTGGGAGATGAATGTGGAGGGCCTGGAAAAGGGGAGGACCACACTGATAAAAGACACTAAGACAGCTGCTGTGGGTGTGCTCGGCTATGTCTACTGCTGTACCGATTGGCCGGTGGGAATCATCCCTGGAAAGAAGCCTGGCCCCACAGACTCCCTCCTTAGCAGTGCTACAGACAGCTGGAAAGATGGCATAGAATGTAAAGTATGGCGGGAGGCTCGATGTCAACTCAATGCCATTAGCCCTGGGGTCGCGCTGTGGGGCCTGCCCGGGGCCGTTTAAACAGCCCTGCTGACCATTGTCTCACTCCTGTGGATGGGATACGAGGCTGGAATGCCCATCCTCCAGACAGCTAACTAACATAGAATCTCCTGGGGCCTTCTCTCTGCCACCTGGAAAGGCCTGCTCCAAGGTGAACAACTCTAACTACTACCTGAGCAATAGCTGATAGCTGAGATCATGGACTGCCTAGGGCACAATCATGGGCAAATACTCCTGCAAACGACCGCTTGAGCTCGGAGAGATGTCCTGCAGCAGATCGAACAGCGGGACTCAGCTAGACGCAATCTCACCTGACTCTGGGAGCCCTGCACCCACCCCATCGTTACAGGACATACTGCAGGCCATCACGGCCTCGAGGGAGGCTCTTGAAACTAAAATAGATACTCTGAGCTCAGATTTAGGCCTCCAACGTGACTGTTACAGGCGATTAGCCGAACGGGTCATCTCCACAGATCGAGAACTAGCCGATGTCTCTCCGGCATAGACTGCCACCACTGCGCAGCTCTCCACATTGGAATCGCGCCTGAAAACCCTTGAGGCCAAGGCTGACAATGCTGAAAACAGATCTCGGAGAAAGAACATCTGCATTGTAGGGCTCCCCGAGCGCCTCGAGGGTAATGACATGTTCTCCTTTTTTAGAAAATTGGCTACACACAGAGGTGGCTCCAATGGGCCTCTCTATTTTTTGTGCCGGAGCGTGCGCACCGGATGCCGTTGAGGCAGTTGCCATAGCCTGTGGTGGCCCATCTGCTGTTTTACAAGGACCGAGACCACATCCTGAAGCAGGCCAGGCAGTTGGGCACCATCACTCCTGAAAACAGTAAAATAATAATCTTTCCAGATTTTTCCTGCCACGTCCAGTGACAACGGTCAGCCTTTGTGGAGCGAAAGAAGCGACCACGAGAACTGGGTGTATCATACTCAATGCAGTTCCCGGCATGACTGAGGATGATTACCCTTGGGGGCACTCGTTTTTATCAGACCCCTGAGGAGGTATGGTAGTAGATTGAGATGGGGCCAAGTGCCAGACCCAGTACGACGGGCCGGGGGAGCCCACCACGGCAACACCCCCACCAGAGGAGATGTCTGAAGACATCACCAGCACCAATTATTGCAGTTACACAAAGGGAAAGGCAGAAAGTGGCTGAGGCGGTGGCCTCTATGAACAACTCCAGCACTAGCCCAGCTACCCCATCCGAGCAACTCGAAGGTGTCGAATCTGACTCAGATCAAGGCTCCTCTGCCTCGGTGACCTCAAGTATCAATCTGCCGGTGGTAACTACCAGGACTACAGATGTTTTACTCTAAAGGCAATTCATTTTTATTGGGGGGGCTACATGCGGGAGGGTTCTTTGGCATATGGTGAAGTCCCACAGAGAATAAAATTCAAGTCAGTCCATTACCGATCCCCCCACCTCCTATCATCTCTCTCCACTGCTTCCATAAGTCAGATGGGTGCTTGTGTGTCTGTCTTTGGGTACTACTTCACCATGTTCCCCCCCGTAGCTGTACTTTGCATACTTTCAACTGTTTTTTCCAGTATGGAAGGGAGGGGTTTCTCTTCTTATCCGTGGGAATGGGATTTGGGTGTTATTGTTACATACAAATGTTTGTATATTCATTATTGCAACCTCTCTGAGTTAGACTTTGTCACCATGCATACTAGCTATAGGAGCTGAAGTAGTTCTCAGACCAACCCAATCAAGAGGGTGCAGCCTTCAGCAAAGATGGATAGGCCAGGTTTTCTACACCTCCTTTTCCACCTTTGCTAGAGGAATATAGATCTGGGTTAGGACAGAAGTGCCATATGAACATCACACCTCTGTTGTGGATTCAGAGGACAGGTCTCTAGCCATTTCTGGTAAACTTAATGGGAGAGACATCAACATCATAAATGTGTACAGACCAAACACTGACCAACATACCTTCTTGGCAACGCTGTCAACCTAGCTGCTTTCTTTCCTTACGCACAACTCAATTGTTGGTGGGGATTTTAACTGCATTGCTGATCCCTTACTGGATCGCTTGTACCCCCCACTGCATGACTCTCCCACATATCGAACGGCCCTAGTGTTTGCAGACTGGCAGATAAACTGGGCTCTTGTAGACTCCTGGGGCAACAGTTATTCCCAGTCTCAACATTATTCATATTTCTCCCCCATGCACAAACTCCATGTACGCCTCAACACTTTATGGTCCACCACTACGCAGGCGCTAGTGCAAGATATTGAATATCTTCCCGATAGTATGTCAGACCACAACCCAGTCCTCCTCCACTTGATCTCATGCAGGCCATTACCCACTTGGAGACTTGCACTTGAGGCATTAGAGGATCCACCATTCCAAGCCACCATTATGGAGAAGATCTGCAGTTATTTTGCGGACAATGTGGGATCCGCCTCAACCCCCCAACTGGAGTGGGATGCCTTTAAGGTGGTGCTCTGAGTATAGTGCTTGTTGGAGGCGAAGGAGATTCGAAGAACACTGCACTGAGAACTCAACAATGCTGAACACAACCTAAGAGAATGTAGGACAACACCACCCTGAACACCCAGAATTGGAGGCCATGCTGCCTGAGGCCAAAGAGCACATAGCAACAGATACAGGGCCTATGTGGAAAAAACCTTGCAGAGAGTGACCGCCCCAGTCACCTGTTAGCTTGTTTGGCTAACCCTACTGAAAGGGGAATGCCTATAGTGGAAATACACTCCTCTACAGGTGAGCCTCTCTATTCTCAATCGGCCATTAATGACTGTATTCTGCAATACTATAGAACAATACACATGAGCAGATCCCTCCAAGATATAACTGCTGTGCAAGAATTTCTTGTGCCTACCGCCCTCCCTCAATGACAGCAGAGGAGGCCCACAACTTGGGAGCGAACATTACTACATTGGAGGTCCTTGCAGCAATTACAGGGCTTGCAAAAGGTAGGACCCTGGGTTCGGATGGATTCCCAGTGGAAGTCTATGCAGCCTACTCCACAGAACTGGCCCCCCAACTGGTGACTCGCTTTAAGGTCGCCAAACACTCTGGTGACCTCTCACAGACCACCAGGGAAGCATTAGTAGTACTGCTCTTGAAACATGGGAAGCGAGCAGCAGATGTCATGGCCTACAGGCCGCTATCCATGTTTAATGTCGACTATAAAATTCTAAGCAAAGTTCTAGCCAACAGACTCCTCCCTATTATGTCACAAATTATCCACCCTGACCAACTGGGTTTTATCCCAGGTCGCAATGCTGCACAAAATGTGCGGAGATTGCTTTTCCTACTGGGGACTACTACCTAGGAATCAGAGGGAACAGCCATTTTAGCTATGGACATAGAGAAGGAAGGCTTTTGATATCCTAATCACCCGCCTCCGCTCCACCGGAATCCAAGGCCAGGACCTGGACTGGATCACCTCCTTCCTCTCAAACCGTTCCCAAAGAGTTTACCTCCCTCCGTTTCGCTCAGAACCCACCGAGATCATCTGCGGCGTACCCCAAGGCTCATCACTCAGCCCGACACTCTTCAATGTCTACATGAGCCCCCTCGCCAACATCGTACGCAAGCACGACATCATCATCACCTCCTACGCCGACGACACGCAACTTATACTCTCCCTCACCAAGGACCCCGCCAGCGCCAAGACCAACCTACAAGAGGGCATGAAGGACGTCGCAGATTGGATGAGGCTCAGCCGCCTAAAGCTGAACTCTGAAAAAACGGAAGTCCTCATCCTCGGCAACACCCCGTCCGCCTGGGACGACTCCTGGTGGCCCACGGCCCTCGGCACCGCACCGACCCCCACAGACCACGCCCGCAACCTCGGCTTCATCTTGGACCCTCTTCTCACCATGACCAAGCAAGTCAACGCCGTGTCCTCCGCCTGCTTCCTCACCCTCCGCATGCTCCGCAAGATCTTCCGCTGGATCCCCGCCGACACCAGAAAAACCGTGACCCACGCCCTCGTCACGAGCCGCCTGGACTACGGCAACACCCTCTACGCCGGGACCACAGCCAAACTCCAAAATCGCCTTCAACGCATTCAAAACGCCTCGGCCCGCCTCATCCTCGACGTACCCCGCAGCAGCCACATCTCCGCACACCTGAGACACCTGCACTGGCTCCCAGTCAGCAAAAGGATCACCTTCCGACTTCTCACCCACGCACACAAAGCCCTCCACGACAAGGGACCGGAATACCTCAACAGACGCCTCAGCTTCTACGTCCCCACCCGCCTCCTCCGCTCCTCTGGCCTCGCACTCGCTGCTGTCCCTCGCATCCGCCGCTCCACGGCAGGTGGGAGATCTTTCTCCTTCCTGGCGGCCAAGACCTGGAACTCCCTCCCCACCAGCCTCAGGACCACCCAGGACCACTCCGCTTTCCGGAGACTCCTAAAGACCTGGCTGTTCGAGCAGCGATAACCCCCCCTTTTTCCCCTAGCGCCTTGAGACCCACACAGGTGAGTAGCGCGCTTTATAAATGTTAATGATTTGATTTGATTTGATTTGATTACCTATATGTGGTTATGCTACACATGGGGTTGGGGATTGACTTTGTTGTCTGGACAAAATTACTATACACGAACCCAGCTGCACCTGTCCGAACTGGGCACACCATCTGAGTTAGCTACGCTGTGGAGAGGGGCACTCGTCAGGGTTGTCCCCTCTCACCGATTCTTTTTGCTATAGTGATGGAGCTACTGGCGTGCATGGCCCGAACAGGCAACCATTATGGGGGTATCCGGATAGGCATAGTGGTTCAAAGGATAGCCCTTTATGCGAATGACCTCCTGCTATCCCTAGACGACACCTGGAATTACTTGGTTGGGCGAGATCAGTGCTGAGAGCCTTTGGTGCTATTTCTGGACTCAGAGTCAATTTGCAAAAGTCCCACTTATTCCCTGCTGGGAAAGATGTACAGCCCCCTGCGCAGCTAAGCAAACTAGTTTGGGAACCTAGATGCCTATCCTACTTAGGGGTTAAAGTCTACCATACCTCGTCAGTGATCTTTGAGGGAATCCCGGGGTTGGCTGTTAGGAAATTCAAGACCCACATAGACTTTTGGAAGACCCTGCCACTGGCGGTGGCTGGGCGCATAGCACTGCTGAAAAAGGTGGTGCTCCCCCGCTTCCTATACCTGTTCGGAATACTCCACCTCTGGATCCCACAGTCCTTTTTCACGCCTCCTAATACCCTACTAGGATCCTTCATACGGGGAAACGCCCGCCGACGAGTGGCCCTTACTACCCTACAATGACTGACCGGTAGGAGCAGGCTGGTGCTTCCAGGCTTTGAATCTTATTATCTATCTGCCAATCTCCAATGGTATACCCTATGACTCGCAGGCAGACAATCCCACAACAGGGAAGTGGGTCCTTTGGCTCCCACCTTGGACGTGCTCACTAAAACATTACTGGGAATTGGACCCATGCCACACTGGGTTCAAGGGAATTCCATGTCATCCAGACATGTTAGACTAGGGCTCTAAGAAAATCACACACTCGGACCCCCTGTCACCCAGATCTGCCACTCCACATTTTGATAACGTTACTGCACTGAGGGAACTGGCAGGGCCTTCAAGAGTGGTCCACCGTGGGACTTACCAGGGTGGGACAATTATTTGTGACTCAACCCTCCTTCCCTTTGACGACCTCAAAGTGGATTTTGATCTGCCCGGGACTCTTTCTATTACATAGGTCAGTGACAGCAGCCATCTGCCACCACTGGAAAGCCGGTGGGCAAGAACCCCCAGCGCAGCTCTGTTGCTGCTACATTGCACTGTCAGCTGGCACCTTCAAGGCAATCACATGCTTATACAGATAATTACAAACAGACACACTTGGCTTAATTGACTCTCTGCCGGTTTGATGGGTGGAAGACCTGGGGGATGCCCATTACAGAAAGGGCCTGGAAACACCCAAGATCTCTAGAAATGCATGTTTTAAGCTGATTGGTTTCTACATACTTCATAGGGCTTACCTCACCCCAGAGAAAATTTATAACTTTTTTGGGAATTGATGACACCTCTTGCCCTAGGTACGGGGGAAATAAATGCCAATTTCCTCCACTTTATTTGGGCCTGCCTCTTCTTTACTGCATACTCAGGGGGGAGATTACTACAATGCTGGCAAGGCTAATCGAGGGGGCTGTTACCACTTCTCCAGGCCACTGCCTCCTCCACTGGTTCCCGCATACATCTAAAATTAAGGTCACTATTAAATTTCAAGACTTAGCATTAATTCTCGCCAAACTGGAGCTCACTCACCACTGGAAAGACCTGAGGGGCCACAATTACTAACATGGCGCAGACAACTGGAGAAATGGGTAAGCTGTGAGGGATCATTATTATTGAGGGAAGTGTGTCAAGGCTTTGGTAAATTAGACAATGCCCAGGGATGGAGCCTGAAAATCCTAGACCAACACTTACGCAGTAGCACTCTCATACCCACACCCTCCTGAGTACTGCTATTGCAATCCCCTGGTTAACCTTGACTTGGTAATCCCTATCTTCTACCACTCCTGGGCTGTTGCTGCATGACAGAGAAAGTCTGACTCAGAAAGTGCAGAGGGGGTGGGTTTGGGAGGATGGATAAGCAGGATTCATACTGTCAATATTGTATTTCTGTTGATTGATATCACTGTGTTATACCCCTCATCTGGTACTCCATTTAGTTGGGGATTGTTATTTTTCTTGAAACTCAATTGAATACGATTTAAAAAAAATGATTGCTTTGCATATGGCTGGGTCCAAACTGTGATGGCATGGTGAGCAAAAAACATTGGTTTGGGATGTGGCCTGAGTGATTGCCAGTGTCTGGGATTAATTGATGCATTCCATCCATCACCTTGTTGTGTTTGCCTTTCCCACCCTAAGTGTGTCAGGTATGCCCTGGTGTGAGTTCTGGGTTCACTATGCCACCAGATTCAAGCTAGCCTAGCTGATGAGGGGGTGATACCCCTAAGCAGGTTCCAGGATGCTTGTTTCCAGTCCAGGGAGGACCTGGCATTCGGGCTGAACATTTCTGACGGAAAGCAGGGTCAAGACTGATTTGCATATGACTCAATCAATCAATCAGTCATTTGCAGAATTCATTGCTGTCACCCCTGGGGGTATCTGGGTGCTGGGGTGCAATGTCTCATTAGAAGAACCAGGTCTTAAACCTCTTTCTGAAGTCTGCTAGTGAGGGTGCAGTTCGGAAGGTGAGGGGTAGGTCATTCCAAGCCTTGGAAGTGATGTAGGAAAAATAGCAGCCACAGATGTACCAGATTCTGGGTGTGTGTGCGAGGGCCAGAGAGGAAGATCGCAGGTCTTTGTTGAGTTGGTGGAGTTGTAGATGGTGGTTGGTGTAGTCTGGTCCTTAATCGCATAGGGCTTTGTAGGTGTGCATGAGCATGTTGAAATGACACTTCTTCTGGATGAGGAGCCAGTGGAGGCTTCTGAGGTGGGGTGATGTGGGTGTGCCAAGGAAGGTCCTGGATGAGTTTGGTGGTGGTGTTCTCTATTCTCCGGAGTCTCTTTAGGAGCTGGGAGGACATGCTGGTATGCAGAGTCAAGGCAGCTGGTGACAAGGGCCTGGGTGACGGTTTTCCTGTTATTGGCTGGGAACCATCTGAAGATTCTGCAGGGTATGCAGAGAGTGTGGAAGCAGAAGGAAGGGACTGTGTTCATCTACCACTTCATGGTCAGCTCACTGTTGAGTATGATGCTAGCGTTGAGAGCGTGGTCCTAAGGAATGGGAGTGGGTCTGACTTCGGCTGACCAGCAGCTATGGAAGCTAATGGAGGTGTTTTCCCGAAGATAAGGACTTACGTCTTGTCAGAGTTGAGCTTCAGGCACTTGTTTTTCATCCAGTCGGCTACAGTAGTCATGGCATTGTGGAAGTTGGTTGGTTCTGGTGGTGGAAAGGTCTTCAGTAAGTAAGAGGATTAGTTGAGTATTGTCTGCGTAGGAGATGATGTTGGGTACAAACTGGAGTGACAATGGATTGGGATGTGGCCCATTAGTTTGCCAGTGTCTGAGATTAATTCAAGCATTCCATCCATCACCTTGTTGTGTTTGCATTTACAGTCCTAGGTAAGTCATGTATGTGCAGGCGAAGGTCCCGGGCTCACTGTGCCACAAGATTCAAGGTAGCTTGTCTGCTAAGGGGTGATCCTATCAAAACCAGATCCAGAATGGTTGTTTCCAGTCCAGGGAGTACCTGGACTGGCAGCTCAGGCTGGACGTTTCCCATAGGGAGCATGGTCAAGATTGATTTGCATATGGCTAGGTCAAAACTGGGGTAACCTGGTGGGCAAAAATCTATGGCTCACTGTGCCATTGGATTCAAGCTAGCGTGGCTGATGAGGGATGATACCTCTAAACGGTTACAGGATACTTGTTTCCAGTCCAGGGAGGACCTGGCCTGGCAGTTCGGGCTCGACTGTTTCCATGGGGAGCAAGGTCAAGACTGATTTGTATATGGCTGGGTCAAAACTAGAGTTGCATGGTGGCCAAAAAACAATGTATTGGGATGCAGCTCTGAGGGACTGCCAGCCGTTGACATGAATTCAAGAACTGCATCCATCACCTTGTTGTGTTTGCATTTGCCATCCAAAGTGCACCGGGTATGCCCAGACGTTGGACCCGGGTTCACTCTACCATTGGATTCAAGCTAGCCTGGTTGATGAGGGGTGATACCCCAAAGCCGGTCCCAGGATGCTTGTTTCCAGTCCAGGGAGGAGCTGGCCTGGCAATTTAGGACTGGACTTTTCCCTTGGGAGCAGGGTCAAGACGGATTTGAACATGTCCAAATAAGGTGGTATTGTGGGCAAGACACAATGAATTGGGATGCGGCCCGAGTGGTTGCCAGTGGCTGATATTAATTCAAGCATTCGATCTATCACCTTGTTGTGTTTGCATTCGCAACCCATTTTAGGGGTCAGGAAAAATTGTACCAAGTCCAATAATGGGTTAGGTGCACGGCTAGAAAACTTTTTCCTGCTCCAATCAGCAATTTGGACTGTTTCTAACTGTAAAAATATTTGGTACATCTGGCCCTTATTTATGGGTTGCGTGGTGAACACTGTGATTTTGTGGAGTGCCTGGTTGGTGATTGCAAAATCATGTTGTACATTAGACCTCTAGGGGCATATTTACAAAGAGCTTGTGCCACCACTGTCATTTTTTTTTACGCAGTTGCAGTACATTCCATTCTCCATATGTACAAAGTGATGCATTAGGCACAATGCGTCACTTTCCGCTGGCTTGCATCGTGTTTTTCCTGCGCCTGATCTGGCTGTGTCACGTACGGCTAAACATATGCAAGGTAGGCATTTCCCTGTAAAATCCCCTGCAGAACCAATGCATTGACATTTACGAGTCGATATGCATCATTGGCAAGTGGGGTGTATAGAAAAAAGGTTCCTGTGCATCAGCAACCCAGGCATAAGAAATTATGTATTGGCACTGGGATACAAACAGAACATACCCTAAGGACTTTGGCAAGCTCCCCTACACCATGGAGGTGCTTATACTGCAGCTAGGAGCACCAAGAAGGCCACCACCACCACCAAGGCAGCGCAAGAGATGGGAGCGTGTTTACTGCCAAGGAACTAGCCCCATTGGCCTCAGGAAGGAGGAGGTCATCACCTGCTACAGGGTCAGGAGGGACTCCATCAACCAGTTCCTAAACCTGATTACACCAAGGTTGCAGACATCACAGAAGTGCACCAACATCCCTCTGCAGATCAAGCTGATGGCAGTCCTTCACATGCTGGCATCTGGGTCATTCCAGACCACCACAACCAGAGTGGCAGGAATATCACAACCATCAATTTTGGAATCCGTACCCTCCGTCCTGGATGCCATCAACAGCTTGACATCCCAGTACATCATGTTTCCCAAGACACAACAGGAACAACGGGACAACAAGCAAGGCATTTATGCCATTGGTGTATTCCCTCATGCCTTGGGGGCAATTGATTGTACACATGTGCAACTAGTTCCTCCTGCTGCTACATCTCACCTGTAACACAATAGGAAGCACATATAATCCATCAACATACAGGGAATAGTGCACCATCTGGGGATGTTCGTCAATGCATGGGAAAGTACCCTGGAGTGCTCATGGTGTCTACATCTTCAATGAGCACTTCCAGAATGGGAGATATGAGAATGGCCTACTGGTTGCTAAGTATATCTGAAGTACATGATGATGCAAAAACAGTAGATAATGTATAATAATCTATTCTTCTCTGTGTGTGGTGAGTGAGACAGTGCATATGTAGGAGTGGTGTCTCTCATACTTGAAGCATACACCATGGCACGTGTGCAATTCAACCCTGCAAGTCACACATGTTAAGACCCGCTAAGCCACTGTGTGTGCCTTTTAATGTTGGGAAGATTCTGAGCAAAGCAGTGTTTAGAAAATAGCTGTGCTGCAACACTGTGTGCAAGGAAGGGCTTCCATGTCTGTTGTCTGTAGGTCCACATGGAACACTCATGGTCATGAGGCATATCATGTATCCAACACAAATGTCTTTCAGCGATTGCCCTCCCCAGCTCATATGTATCATGAAAATTCATCTTCAGTGATCCTTCACACTCTTGCCACCTATGTGTGGTACATTCCATAGCACACAGACATACACTATCAGGCCAACATGGGTAAATCTCACCGGAAATGAAGTTACACATTCAGCATGTCATAAAGGTGCCTGTCTTGCTGCTTCACAGTCTATTTTGTGCCAGTGCAGTTTAAAATCTCAGGACTGTGTTGCATGGCCTAAAATATGTCCTACACTGCCCCTTTTTAGTGAGGCAGTGCAGTGCTAATAACGTACTGGTTGCACAGTACAGTGGAAGAGTCATATAGTTATTTGCCCCTGTATCCCATCAACACAATGCACTGCCATACGTAGACAATGCTGTCACACATTGACATGCACTCACTAAACCATCCATGGCAATAGCTAGTGAACAACAGTAACTACTGCACATCCAAATCTGTGTGAATGAATGGGACCACATCATCTGCCCCGAGTAACTATACTAAATTAAGGCATGTAGTAGGTCAGAAATGCCAAGAGTAGTCCCACTCCAACACAATAGAGATGTGTGAACTAAGTGTCTCCTCAATGGCGTACTCACTCTCCATATTAGTAACCAATCACCATGTTCATGCTATTGGCCATACAAAGTTTCCCAAAGAGGGAGGGAATCACACAGGCCAGTATACTTGTATGTGTAGTATAGTGTCAGTCATATCAAAAACAGAAAGGCCATATATGCCATCCAATGTCAGTGCAGGTCCCATACTTGTGGAACTGTGTATGAATCATACAATACACATAAAAGGCAAGTACTTGAATGTGGGTTTATCAATCATCATGATCATTGATTGATTTTTCATTTCCTGTCTTTTCATCTGATTAAAGATATGGTCTGCAGCCATTGGTCAGGGCCCCTATTTGCACAGCCCCAGACTGAGGCCGAGCAGAACTAAAACAGCGCACTTGGAAGGAGCAGAGGTATAGTGAAGCAGACTTTTGGACTATTGTCTCTCCATATGTTTGGGAGAGATTGCTATACTCCTTCTCATGGTGTGCAAAATCATCCTTGTGTGCTGCATATTGCATAACCTATTTGTGTGGACCAATGTCCAATGGGATGAAGGTCATGAGGACCATGAAGGCACAGGTGACAATGAGGATGAAGATGAGGACCAAGGACAAAATATACCTACAATTGCCGATACCCAGTGAAGAAATAACATTGTACAGAACTTCTTCACAGATGAATGACGTATCTTGTTGGACACTGATTTAAATATTGTTTTCAAAGAATGCTCATAAATGTCAATAAATAAATTAACACTAATTTGGTGTAAGCAATCTCATTTCACAGTCACTAAAAACATCACGAAACTCACAACTCACCTAATAGTTTTTGCACCATCACAAAGGTATGTAGCTAGATGTTATCAACACTGCAGGCCAACATAATGTGTCACATAGTATATGTGCATGTCAAGAACATGCGTCATGGGCATGTGCTTTGGGAAGACTTACACAAAACTAAGCCAGCATGCTTGTGCAGTGTGGACATGTTGTGAGTATGTGTGCTGCTGCAGTATACTGACTGTCAGACATCCTACCACAATCCAAAGAGTGTAAATGTAAACAGTGTGCAATGACTGTGTGTGTTGTACATCTCTCTATTTGCAGTGCCTCATACCTGTGGAGGACCGCATATTGAACTTATGTTCTGGTGACTGTGATCAGAGGCATGTATGGTGTGCATGGGCACACCGTCCAGTACATACAGTTAACATATGCTACATGACTGTTTGCAAGCACATAGAGAATCAATGTAGTATCTGACATGTCACATATAAATATAGATTCCTTAACTGTGCTGTTGCCGGATTGGCTATGTAGGCCCAATGCTGGCACACTTGATCCACTAGGCAACAATGCAACTGTACCCTCCAGGGATGTATGTGACCATCTTGGTGTGTCTCACTCAGATACCAACAGTGCTGACAATCCTACAGCTCCATCTATGTGTGTTGGTAAAAACAACATAAAGAGATAGAAAATAAAACAATTGCTTTGAAGCAATAACTATATGCAAGATACCTCTTGCCAAGGTAGCATGCTCTGATGCATTCCAGGTTATAGTGGCCGAATGTGTCATGAAATGCCCAGATGAGCATCTTGTGTGAATGTCTACCCACATCCTAAGTTCACTGAACCCCTTAGTATTGCAAAATAATGTGATAGATGCTAATGGTAAAAATATACCTCTCTGGAAATAATCAGACTTGTTTTGGCTACCCGAGTTGGCCTTGTGGTCATCAAAATATAGGCTAATAATTAAGGCAAACACTGACGTGCAGTGGTACTGTGCATGTGCCATACATATTGTCCCATACACTATGCCCAGACAGCATATCTGTGTATTCCACAACATGATATGGTAGTTGTTGGGTATTTATGTATGGTAAATGTTGTTTTGCATATATGAACATGTGTCTTAGGCTGACCAACATACCTGACATATCTAGCCAATCAATCTGCCACATACAAAGTAGACTGGCTGAACCAGCCAGTGTATGTCATTCCCTGAGTGTGTGATGTCTCCATAACACATCCTAGGTTAGCAATTGAGCCAGATATTGGCAAATTAACAGAGGCTTGTGCCGCAGGTGCCTCACTATGTTCGTACCTCGGGTGGCACAAGCCTCCTAACCATTTCGATGAGGCCACACTAAGTCACTTTGTGTGGCTCCACATGGCCTCAGAGATATAGGGTAAGGCAAGGCAGTGCTATTTGCTTGCTTGGTTTACTCTGCATCAGGGGTCATTCAAGGGGTCTTGAGGTGGGAATTCCCAGCCAAGACCCATGGATATTTACCCTGCCTCAGATTTACATAAAGATGTAAACCTGGTGATGTGGCCAAAGCTTATGCCTCCACCCAGCAGGCTTAATGTGGCATAATAGTTTTGTCATTCCTCAGGTCTACCTCGTTCCATGTGTGCTGTATTATGCAGCATGCAAAGAAGGAGGGAAAGACCTCTTGTGATTGTGTATTGAGAAGGAAGGTGCCCCTTACTTCCCAAAAGCACTCCTGTATTCAAAACAGACACCCTTGCACCATGGTGCAAGTGTGCCTGTGTTGGTTCACAGCAGCAAAATTTGTGCTGACAAAGTGGTAAAGGACATGAAGGACCTGTCATTCATATCAATTGGGCCATACTGCCACGTTCACATTAGCAGAATGCAGAGCAGCAACAAGGCTTGGTACACAGTACCAAGCAAATTACCCATAAAAATGGACTACAGTAAGTTGCAGAAGTTTGAGCACTATCATGTAACGCAATGTGCATAACATTTGCATGCAGCAGATATTTCTGTGGAAATTATGAAAGTACAACTGAGCTAACCAAATTCACCCAAGCATGATATTAACAGTAAGACATAAATATAATGTTAACCTCTAACGAACACACAATATGTCACACAGTTCTCACATTGAGTCTCAATACCATTAATGCAATCAGTCACACATATGTGCACTATCAACATACACAAGCAACACATCCCAAGTCATCAAGCATGTCATCTCTGAAAAGTACAGGGAAATCACTGATCCATGGGAGTGTTTTCATTCAGTGCACAATACACTATACTGTAAAACACAAAATTGGCCAATTGAATCAATTTAAACTGACTCATTCGCCCAATGCATGATGCATTGCACCTGTCGCATCATCCTGGTGACCTGCAGCCACACCACACATCAAACATGAAGCATTGTGCATTGACATGCGTTGTGTGTAAATCACGCAGTGCCTAACTTTTCATGGCTGCATCAGAAAAAAGGACACATTTGGAAAAAATGTGATACATCCACCCAGGAAATGATGCAATTGCTCTGCCATGCAGCTAACCAGGAAGTCTGAAATTACTTTGACTTTCCCTTGTAGTCTTTTTTGTCTGTGATGGTTGTTTAAATATGTCTGTTAGTTGCCTGAGAGTTTCATACTGTTTCTTGGTCTTGTTGGTGTCTGTGCTGTCCCTGTTGTGTCGAAAAAGTGTAAGTTTGGTCTTGTTATTCTATTTTGTATTGTTTCATATAGTGTATTGTCAGGAGTTTGTTTAAATAGGGGGTTCATAGTTTTAGGGGGTATGGGGTACTTGTAAGTGTAGGTAGTTTGTTAGGATGCTCTTTATTGATAGTGACATGTCGGGACGGGAAGGTCCTGTAATCTCCCTGAGGAGGAGTTTGGGGGTCTCCTGTGGCTGATTGTCCACTTCCTTCCAAATATGATAGCCACAGGGGATAGGGTAAGCCAGGGGTACCCTGTAGTGAGAGGAAGGAGCAGTGGTCAAAGGTGCAGTCCCATCTGAACCGTGTCTATAGAGTAGACCGGACCTTTGGTTAACAGGTTACCCCCTGTTCAAGCAAGGACCCTCAATCTAGTCAGGGTAAAAGAGAATAACCCTCAGCTAACCCCTGATCACCCCCTTGGTAGCTTGGCAGAGCAGTAGGCTTAACTTCAGAGTGTAAGGTGTAAAGTATTTGTATCAACACACACAGTAACTTAATGAAAACACTAGAAAATGACACAACATCAGTTTAGAAAAATAGGAAATATTTATCTAAACAAAACAAGACCAAAACAGCAAAAATCCACAATACACAAGTTAAGTTATCAATTAAAAATCAAAAAGAGTCTTTAAGTAGTTTTAAACACACACTAACGCTGTCAGTGTGAAAAAGTACCTTGGGTGCGTCAAAAATAACCCCGCAATGGCGAGTGCGTGTCAAAAAGGGCTTGCGAGGCGTTGATTCCACTCACGAGGGGGACCGTGCGTCGTTTCTCCTTTTGCCGGGTCGGGCCTGTCGTTTCTTCTCTCTGCAGGAGAGCGATGCGTCAATCTGGTCAGCACTCTCGGGTCCGGGCAGGCCTTGCGTTGTTTTTCCACGCACAGCGGTACTTGAGTCGGAAATCCAGCCGCACGATAATCCAAAAACCCCGCAGTGCGGGTTGTGATCTCCCATCCTCTGTCAGCGATGCTGCGCGTCGTTTCTCCTGCTCTGTGCATCGATTCTTCGGTCGCGTTTCCTGCGAGCATCGTTTCTCAGCTGCGGAGCCGGCAGCGCGTCGTTTCTTCAGCCGCAGGTCGGAATTGCGGCGATCTTTTCCCCGCACGGCGTTCTGTGCGTGGATTTCCTTGTCTTTAAGCTGCCAGCTTCTCCTTTCAGGGTCCCAGGAACTTGATGGGCACCACAGGGCAGAGTAGGAGTCTCTCCAGAGTCTCTTGTGCTGGCAGAGAGAAGTCCTTGCTGTCCCTGAAACTTCAAACAATAGGAGGCAAGCTCTAAATCAAGCCCTTGGAGATTTATTCTCAAGATGGGAGGCACACAAAATCCAGTCTTTGCCCTCTTACTCTGGCAGAAGCAGCAACTGCAGGATAGCTCCACAAAGCACAGTCACAGGCAGGGCAGCTCGTCTTCCTCAGCTCTCCAGGCAGAGGTTCCTCTTGTTTCCAGAAGGGTTTCTCTTGTTTCCAGAAGTGTTTCTAAAGTCTGTGGTTTTGGGTGCCCTTCTTATACCCAATTTCTCCTTTGAAGTAGGCCTGCTTCAAAGTAAAGTCTCTTTTGAATGTGAAATCCAGCCTTGCCCAGGTCAGGCCCCAGACACTCACCAGGGGGTTGGAGACTGCATTGTGTGAGGGCAGGCACAGCCCTTTCAGGTGTGAGTGACCACTCCTCCCCCACCTCCTAGCACAGATGGCTCATCAGGATATGCAGGCTACACCCCAGCTCCCTTTGTGTCACTGTCTAGTGTGAGGTGCAACCAGCCCAACTGTCAAACTGACCCAGAGAAGTCATGTTTGAACAAACAGGCAGAGTCACAGAAATGGTATAAGCAAGAAAATGCCCACTTTCTAAAAGTGGCATGTTCAAACATACAATCTCAAAATCCACTTTACTAAAAGATTTTTAAATTGTGAGCTCAGAAACCCCAAACTCCACATGTCCCTCCACTACCAAAGGGAATCTACCCTTTAATCAGATTTAAAGGTAGCCCCCATGTTAACCTATGAGAGGGACAGGCCTTGCAACAGTGAAAAACGAATTTAGCAATATTTCACTGTCAGGACATATAAAACACATTACTATGGCCCTCATTCTGACCTTGGCGGTCGGCGGAGAGGCGGCGGTGGGACCGCGAACAGACCGGCGGTCAAAAAAATGGCATTCTGACCGCGGCGGTCACCGCCGCGATCGACCGCCACTTCCCCACTCCGACCGCCACGGCGGTCATGACCGACGGGCTGGAGTCTGCGCACTCCGGCCCGGCGGTCGACCCAAGACCGCCAACGGTATCATGACCCTGCTTACCGCCGCGGTTTCTGGCGGGCGGGAACCGCCATGCGAACCATGGCGGTAGGCACTATCGGGGCCAGGGAATTCCTTCCCTGGCACTGATAGGGGTCTCCCCCACCCCCCACTGCCCCCCCGAGTCCTCCCCCCACACCCTCCACCCCCCTGCCACCCCCCAGAGGTGGTACGAACCTCCTCCCCACCCCCACCCCGACATGCACATACACGCATCCCGACATGCACACACCCCCAACATGCACATATACACACCCCCTACACATACACATACACAACGGGGACACATACCCGCACACATACATGCCGACATGCGCACCCGCCGAACTACACACATTGCCCATAGGCACAGCAGCACCCCCCGCCCGCATGCACGCACTCACACACCCCCTCTACACACTCACATGCACACCCCCATGCACGCACACATCACACAACACCCCCCCACCCCCTCCCCTCACGGACGATCAACTTACCTTGTGCGTTGGTCCTCCGGGAGGCGACAGGAGCCATGGGGAGGTGACCGCCAACAGAAGACCGCCAACAGAAGACCGCCACACAGAAATGTGGGTCGTAATTCTGTGGGCGGTGTTCTGCTGGCGTGGCGGTGGAGGTTGACCAGTCTCCACTTTCCCGCCGACCGCCAGTGTGGCTGCTGGCGGTTTTCCGGCGGAACGCTCCCAGCAGTCGGAATGCACACAGCGGCATACCGCCGCGGTCGCCGGTCTTCACCGCGGCGGTAACTCGGCGGTCTTGCGAAAAGACCGCCAAGGTCAGAATGAGGGCCTATATGTCCTACCTTAACCACACAGTGCACCCTGCCCTTGGGGCTACCTAGGGCCTACCTTAGGGGGTGTCTGACATGTAAGAAAAGGGAAGGTTTAGGCCTGGCAAGTGGGTACACTTGCCAAGTCGAATTCACAGTTAAAACTGCACACACAGACACAGCAGTGGCAGGTCTGAGACATTATTACAGAGCTACTTATGTGGGTGGCACAACCAGTGCTGCAGGCCCACTAGTAGCATTTGATTTACAGGCCCTGGCACCTCTAGTGCACTTTACTAGGGACTTACTAGTAAACCAAATATGCCAATCATGGATAAGCTAGGTACATATACATTTTGTAAAGGAGCACTTGCACTTTAGCACTGGTTAGCAGTTGTAAAGTGCCCAGAGTAAAAAAAAACAGTAAAATCAGAGACCAGCACACATCAACCAACCTGGGGAACAGAGGCAAAAATTTAAGGGAGACCACGCCAAGGATGAAAAGTCTAACACATGCATTGTGTGTAAATCACACAGTGCCTAACTTTTCATGGATGAGTCAGAAAAAAGGACACATTTGGAAAAAATGTGACACATCCACCCAGGAAATGATGCAATTGCTCTGCCTTGCTGTTAACCAGGAAGTCTGAAATTAATTTGTCTTTCCCTTATAGTCTTTCTGTCTGTGCTGGTTGTTTTGTTGTGTCTGTTAGTTGCCTCAGAGTTTCGTACTGTTTCTTGGTCTTGTTGGTGTCTGTGCTGTCCCTGTTGTGTCAAAAAAGTGTAAGTTTTGTCTTGTTATTCTATTTTGTATCGTTTCATGTAGTGTATTATCAGGAGTTTGTTTAATTAGGGAGTTTATAATTTTAGGGGGTAAGGGGTACTTGTAAGTGTAGGTAGTTTGTTAGGCTGTTCTTTATTGATAGTGACATGTCGGGACGGGAAGGTCTTGTAATCTCCCTGAGGAGGAGTTTGGTGGTCTCCTGTGGCTGATTGTCCACTTCCTTCCAAATATGATAGCCACAGGGGATAGGGTAAGCCAGGGGTACCCTACAGTGAGAGGAAGGACCAGTGGTCAAAGGTGCAGCCCCATCTGAACCGTGTCTATAGAGTAAACAGGACCATCCATCAGATTATACAATGATGGGATGATGTCATCAGCTGGGAGGCTGATCTTATTGAACATCTGGGCATGCAAGTTGGTGGGCCTGTTGGTAAGTACATATATGCCATGAGCTCGTAGATGTGTCGTCTTGATAAAAATCTATCATAGATGTTATGACTTGAGTGCCAGATATATTTTGGGGCTAGTATGCCATGCTACAGGCTGCCTGTTAGGCAAAAACTATGCCACAGAGCAGTGGTCACTGTGGCCTAGCACTGGCACAAACAGACCATTCAGTGCAGGGTAAGCCTTAAGGAGCTTGGGGACCCACCTGGCACTGTGTGTGGATCATTGTCACCTGGCGTCCCAGGTTATTACTGATTCCAAACTGTGTTGCCCACCCTTCATGTATGCTGCAGGGGAGCACACTCACATACCATCACGTCACATGTTGGACAGGTTGTTTGTTGCACCCCTGACAATTTGTCATACATGTCAGCTAGAAAACTTGTAATATTCCTTAATGAGACTGTACATGACCATAATGGACAATGTTCATTTTCTGTGCAGTAGTGACATGTAATGATTGAAGTGAAGTCAAAAAACAAGCATGGCTAATGTCTTATGTGTGCAGCATAGTAAAAGCCATGTATTCCAATGAGAAAGTGCCCTGAAAATAGTTAGCTTTCTGAGTGTGATCTGTCCATTCACTTGGTTCACACAGCCATCAAAGGCATGCACCTTTGGACCATATAGCAATGAGTGATGTTTTTGAGCTGGGTATGTACTCTGTGCAGCTGAGACATTATTTCCCATGTATTACCTTTAAATACTGCAACATGGAATATCTATGGTCAATTTCAACTTTGCAATATGCTACATGTCTAATGTGCTGATTTTAAGAGACATCTGTGACATAAATGTAATGTGCCTCATTTGTACACAGTGTACATGTCCTAAATGCAGAGAGCATTGTTTTATGTTTTTGTGTTGTAGGTAAGCCTAACCCATACACAGTGGCTGAGAGGGAAAGATTCCATGACCCCAATGCCACCAGTGAGTGTCATCTAAATTGTTTCTGTGCTCTGTAAGGACTGTGTGCGGTTGTCCATGGCAAACATGTACTTGCATACACGTCTTAGACCACATGTATTCTGATATGTGTGAACTGTCTATCTGCATCATGGGTACCAGACCATCAGTCATACTGCAGCATATCAGTGAAATGTGAGAGGGGAATGCAAAGGATGAATATACAACTTGCCTTTATTTTTGGATGGTGTTTGATCGAAAGACTATTTGAACCTGCCTTTGGATGGGGTCAACTACAATCTGTCTGTCTGTTGTATGTTGCTAGTGTAGTTGTACACATAAAAATATATGGTCTTTTTCTCGATCAAGGACACACAGAATGTGAGGATTCCTACCTCAGTGCAGACAGATTTAGTCTGACTAGATATTGCACATGCCACTAGTCCACCAAGGGTAATGCAGTTAAAGGCCTGACTCTTGTCCTTTTGTGCCCAATGACCTATAAGCAACAATTGACCACACAATTCTTGTATTTTTGGAAGTGAAAGGACAATGTGTACAAGAAGAAATGCATGTCTTCTTTGTGTGGTCAGAATACAGACCATTACACAATCCAACTACTGATGGCGTTACCCATACTGGGCCATCCTAAAATATGCCATCCTTGGTGAACTCTAGGACAAGACATGCAAGGTACAGCACAGGATACTCACTCATCACATGGCTGTGGGTTGAGGTTATATGCATCAAGACTGCAATCCAAACTGACTTCTGGGGCAGACACTAGGGAATGTATAGGGACACATATTTTGCTTGCTTTTTAATACTTGGAGCCTGTTATATGGTTCCATGTTTTTACATGTGTCAAGATTGTAGATGTGTCAATCAGTCCAGCATGAAGGGGGGATATTTAGCCCCCCTCCATCTAAGTCTCAACGCTATTGCATGCTGCTTGAATCACCCCAGAGAGTAGCTTGTGTGAGCATGTGTGCCATTCCTTGTGCACACAACATCACATTTACAAAGCAGTCTCAGTAATGCTAGGTATACCAGTAAATTTGGGCATACACTTCTATTTTATGTACCTACAATCTTGAAACATGAGTAAATTTCCATCATTACATTTGGAGAAGTGTATATTTCAAAAGAGTCCTTGTAATTTTTACCATCCCAAGTGTAAAGGTATGGTCATAACATTACCCATGTGATGTTTTTGTTGACTAAAGACTAATGTTGAATCAAATAGGTACGGCACAGCTTAGTCTGATACATATTTCCAACCTCTCCAACAGACACCATGACACCGTACCAGGCCAGGGCCAATGGGAACAGGCTGGACCATTACTGCCACCTCAGGCATGTTGCGCAGGCATACCGGAGGATGAGCCACAGATATGTGGATGAAAGCGTCGCCAGCGCCTGGGACGCAGAATCACAGGCTCACCTAGGAGCAGCCATGGCAGGACCCAGCCATGCAGCCAATGTTCCCCATGGTGGGGGGAATGGATCAGTTCCCAACACGTCTACTGGCCCAATACCCATTGCTACACAGCCACAATCACCAACTCCAGGGCAGCCATCTGCCTTTGAGCAGCAGGCCCTGAATGACATGGCTTAACTAAAGAGACATGTAGGTAGAATGGAGCAGCAATTAGACATAATCATACAGAGCATGAACAGTTCACAGCAGGTGTTGGACCAGATGGCTGCCCACATTTGAGACACTCTTCATTTCATTTATGTCCTTTTTACTCTTTGTGCAGTAGCATAGTTTAGTTAAGATATTAACATTGGGATAGTTTAGTGTTACTGATGTTTTAGATTTTATAGTTTTTATCTTGTTAGGTGGGGATATGGGTGGGTGATGTTTATTATATATTTTATAAAATAAAAAACACAAACAAATAAAAAAATACAAAAAGTATATATTTGTTTAGATTTAAATGTATAGTTTGTTTGTGTATAGGTGTAGTTTATGTTGTTGATGTGTGAAAATATGTCTTAAAGGGGGTGCAGGTTTGATGTGTAACACGTCTAGTGTGGTATAAGTGTTGCATTAAATAGGTTAAGTGTAGGTATATTAAGCTAATTGTAAGATATGTTAGTGTAGGTTAGATAACTTAGGTTAATTTAGGATTATTTAACTTGGGATAGGTAAGTTGTTAGAGTAGTTAGGCTTTGATTAAAAAGGTTGGAATTAGATATAAATGAATTTTTTCCTACTTTAACAACTGCTTTGTGATTAACTTCATAGGGGTTGACATGTATTGTTAGGTGGTGTTAGACATATGCTCTGGGGTTTCCATGCAGTGTTTGTTTACATGTGTGACTAGGTGGAATACCTACGGAACCAATCCTGTGAGGTTTGCAATGGATTCATGTAAGAGATCCTCACACACGATTGGATAATGTAAGTGGTACTCGAGCTGTGAATGTACACACAGGCCAAAACAGGTATTTCCTTGCTGTTGCAGTGTATGTATGAGTCATGCTGCATGTATTAGATGGTGGATCCTGTCAAACAATTTTCAATATTCTGGGTGGTTTTGGCTCACACACTGATGCCAGGCACTTACACACTTGTTGCATCATTTCCTTGTCACAGCAGTGTTGTTTGCTGGCTAGTACCCATGGATGTGCTCCCCACCGCTGGTGTAACTTCATTCACCATCATCAGTGACTCAATGCTACTTGCTGCACTTCATGCTTGTGACCTTGATTGCTAGTCTAGATAACACATAAGGTTCTCCAAAAATATTTCACTCGGCCTGTGTAGCTTAGTCCGAGGCTCTATGACACATGTTCCTTTGGGTAGTAGTTACTGTGTTTGGGTTACAACATCCACCATGGTGTACTTAGTCCAATCACCAACAGACATATAACACACAGGCTAAGGTCAGTGCATTTATTTACATGTGCATAAATATGTAGGCTCAGGGGCACAGTTCTTTCTGCAACAACCCCAACATTGTTTTTGAGCTATAGGATGTCCAGACAGAGTCCATGGGTGATACATGGTTGAGGAGAGGAGTACCTAATGAGGAGAAGATTCAAATTCCATTAGAGAAGGGAGGCTACATTGACAATCCACAAATGGATTAGATGAACAGGTGGGCAATGACAACCTAGACAGTGCCAGATGGCAAGTTTGATGGCACGTTACTCAACACAGGTCCGATAGGAAACTGGCCAGGTGGCACAGACAAATGTTACTAAGAAGTTCTCCACCTGAAAGTGGGGAATTCCACTTCTTCCCCCTCTGTGTGTTGTGCCTCCCCTGAGGGTGGTGGTGTTTGTCCATGGGGCATCTGAGACACACATCAGGGGATAAGAAGTGGCTCCCCTGTCCCCAGCAGCATCTGCCTGTGCCATCAAGGAAGGCAGCACAGTGCTGAGAAGGGCCTACAGACCTGCCAGCACAGCAACAATGTCACGGTGGAAGGTACCCATAGTTGTGATATAGAAGTCTTGTTTCCACTCCATGGACTGTAGGATGTTATATATGGCCCTGCCTGGGTGACACCGCACTGGTGTCACACCGGCAGGGCTGCTGTTGTTGCCCCTGCCTCATGGCACCAGCGATGTCAGTCAGGGACTGTTTCAATCTCTGGATCGCAGTGTAGGTGCCTCTAATTGCAACCGAGGTGTCCTTATTGGGACTGAGGTATCTATGGACTCACGGTAGGGTGCCCGCAATGGTCTCTATCCTCGAAAACACCTCATCTGACATCTACTGATTGGCTCCCACTGCTTAGTTTTGAAATGCAACCTGTGGGTCCTCGGAGTCCAGAGCTGGCCTGGGACTTGCTGATGGGGTGGGTTGGGTTGTAGGTGGTTCCTCTGAAGACCAAGTGATGCTGTCAGCCCCTCCCACTCCCAGAGAAGGTGAGACAATGGACTCCAGGATTTGCTGGAAGGTGTCATCATCCCTGGGGGGCAGGATGACATTGGCAGGAGGTTGGTCTTCCTGGATAGGCAGTTGGTCAGGAGGAATAGGTTCTCCCTCTGTAATAAAATGGATACATGTCAGTGTTGTTCAGTGCTAAATCTTGATAGTAGTTATCTGGCTGACATATAGTATTTGTAGTCATTCACTTTCGAACCCAACAATGATGTGTGGTACCTATGTGACTTACATGTATTGAGGGGAAGCGGCAGTTTATTTGCCTTTCAGGTAACAGGTTCTGTAGATTGTTCACATGCCACTGTTTGGCAAGTCTGTTCGTTTGTGTCATAACACACATTACAACACAGTATCACAGCTTGATGGCCTGCCCTGGCAGTGCAGATAGGTTGAGTTAAAGTACACATCTAGCTTGGTGATTGGCACTTCTTTTAATGATGGCTATGTCTAACATTCTTTCATGTATTCACAGCACTACTGTGCATATTACACAAACATTGTTCAAGCTCAGAAAAGCTCCTGTCATTCCTGTGGCCGCTACTCAGGCCGCAGATCCTATAAAACAGTACACAGTATTTGCTGATGAATTCAATGTGATCCTGCTGTCAGCTTTACACACACTACCTCATAGCAGTCTGCCTTGTGGTGTTGTCTGGCATGTATGTTGTGCATTAATCTTGCCAAAGTGCATAATGGTCATGCAGCCACACTACACAGCTAGCAACCTGCTACACTGCAGCACCATGTTGGTGCTATCTTTTCTAAAAAGTGCCCACTGTATATGAACTCTGAGGGGATATACACAGTGATACTGGGTAGCTAGCTAGCACTGACACTCACCCCATTTAATTGTTGTTAGAGTTGCATATCCGCTGAGTATCACACATTGTTAGACTCATCCCCACTCACTTGAGCATGTACATGATTCCTTTGGTAACCCTCATTTGGGCTCAGTGACTCCACTTACTGTAACACACAAATGGAAGCCTGATCACACATTGATTGACATGTTACACCAAAGTATATAATTATACGCACCACTACCAATTGCCAGACATGGATGCATGTTTTTGTGAGCTATGTATCTGGCTGGACCCACACATGCTATGACATGTGCCTACCCTGGTTTGGCACACACCTTACCCATACTTTTCAGCCTCAAAATAATCACAGAAAATTATATAGTTATGGCACCTAGCTCATCATGTCACTTCTGATTTCACTGTTTGTCAGCCTCCTGCTTCGACATGTGTATCGTAGTCTGAGTTTTCTTCTTCCATCCCCTTCCTGTCACGTGCTACATCATCCTCCTATCACACACCACATGTTGAATGTAGTACACCTATGCCCTATTCTATGCCATCCCTTCCCAGTAGCAATAGGTGTGTGACAATGTCGAACATAACGTTGCATGTATATAGCTCTGGCTACCTTGTAGTACACATGACACTTCTTAGCTCCTTGCTGTGCAATGTGCCCCCATTGAAACACAGTGACAGATCAATGTCCTCAGCCACACTTACATTTAAGAGCACCACCAGTGGACATGTCTCACACATCATCTACTGTTTTACAAAACACGCAGCTCAATTTTTTTTATGCATCACTTGCTTCACCTCCCGAGATACATCATGTACCAGGATTGATGGAGTTGGCTACCACGGCAGGCTACACCTGTGTGCTTACACCCCACACAACATGGCATTTGTGTGAAATGTAGTTTAATACTGATGACTAAGGGACATATTTACAATCTGCATGCACCACCACTGCAACACTTTAGAGACACACCAATGGCAGACATTGCAGACCCAAATTTATGAGGCCACACGAAGGCCATTTGCCTCATAGATAATGAGTGAGGAAAGGCATTGTAAAATGGCTGCGCTACCTCAGTCTGCATCAGGGGGTCATTCAATGTGCGTTGTGGTGTGTTTTCCAACACAACACCCATAGCTTTGGACTCATTTCCAGATTTCATATACAGGAAAAACTGATATGCATACAAACACATTTGCCTACACAGGGCAGGCTTAACACAGAAAATTAAGTTTATTTCTACTCATTTTTGCCTCTTTCCATGTGTGCTGCATTTTGCTGCACAGATGGGAAGAGGTAAGTGCTCCATGCATTGTTATTGTGCAGGTAGGTATGCCTTCCCAGCATGTTGCAAGTGTGCCAGCCTTGATGCTAGGCAGACATTAGGGTGACAGCGCAGGGGAGGAACGGGAGTGCTCAGTTTTGTTGAACATACACAGCATTTGTGCATGTTATGTGTGGTGCAGGGCAGCGCTGCATGGTCCCTTGCTGTGGTGCTCTGAGCTTCTATAATTGTACTTGTGCCCCTCTGGACGTGGCTCTGCACATGGTCCTATGTGGTGGTACTTTACATGCCCAACACCTGACTCTCCTCTCAGGTGAGGAATGATCTTATGACACACATTTTATTTCATAGCTTTGCAGACATGATTTGGCTGCATGGCCCCACGGAAAACCCACTCATGTAATGATGCACAGGTGCATGCATTATCCAAGTCTGGTGGTGATGCTTCCTGTGTCCTGCCATGTTGTGGTGTTACAGTCCAGGGAGCATATTTACTAAGAATTGGCATAGGACAGCGCTGCAAACCTTTATGCTGTGATACCCTACACCAATTTGAAAGGGCAGAAATGCACTGTATTTGCAAGATAGGGTGCATTTCTGTCCCTTCCCCCTGTGCTGGTGCACAAATTGCTGCCTAGCACCAATGCAGGCACAATTGGTGTAAGTGTGTCTGCATTGTTGGCAGGATTTCTTTGTGCAGGAAGGGACACCTTCCCGCACAATTACAATCAAGAGAGATATTTTCCTTTGTGAGATGCATGCAGCACACATAGTAAGAGTAAACAGCAAGACGAAATTAAGATATTCCTCATTGTTGCACCTGTCTTGGGGAGGCTTACAGTTTTGACACACTCCCAGATCTACAGATTCTTGTAAATCTGGGAATGAATCAAAACCCATGGGTGTTGTGTGTGCACACCCACCGCAACAACCATGATATGCCTCCTTGATGCAGTGGGAGGCAACGCAGTGACTTGCAATGCGCGGCCTTGCACCGTATCTACAAGACCATGTAAAGCCACGAGAAAGTGGCTTTGCGTGGCCCTGTAGATATGGGTCTTCACTATGCACAGCAGATGTCTCACAAAAAGTGATGCATCCGGCAGCGTGAGCTCAGTGTAAATATTCCCCCAGATCTTTTGCTTGGTATTGTGGGACTTATAGTCCTGGACAATGATATCATACATTGCAAAAAGATGCCAAGGACCCAACGGTGAAGCTGAACTGGTGCAGCACATCACACATGGACTGGACACACATGACGGCTTTGGACTGGGCTGTATGACATATGTGTGATTCTCTGAAGTGACATTTCTTAAATGTGTGACTGGACATGTGGCCATTTCCATCCCTTTCCCTTACACACAGCACAGCGAAGCCTAGAAAGGTAGCATGATGCACTACAGAAACTTAAATATTTGATGCAATTGTCCCTTGTTGTCACTTACCCTGTGTGCTTTTTCGGTACTCATGGGCTGCACTGTCGTGTCCTTCCACTCCTGCCACCAACTAGTCTGGGATGACTGATGCCACCTGCTCCTCCAAGGCCATTAGCTCCCTCTGGACCTCAGATCCTCCTCCTTCTCCAGTGTGCATAGCTGTCTTCAAGTTGCTGGACAGTTTCTCTAGCGTCCTGCAATTGTAGTTGTGCCAGCGCTTCTTGCAATCTGTCACAGTCGTCTTGGCCTACACTGTTGATTCTATCCACTATGGAGTTCCATATGGGCTGTTTCTTCCCTACTGGCAATTTAGAGGTGACAAAGAGTTGATGTTCATGCTTTCTCGCCTCTGTTAGTAGTATTTGGTTCTCCTCACTGAAATGTATCTTCCTCTTCTACTTCCCCTGGGGTTCTGCCTGGACATCCTGGCTGGGTCTAAGGTTGTTGGGGTTGTTAACCTGGCTGCTGCTGCCTGCTCCATTTTTTCTTTTGTTGCAATGGGGAAAAGTTTTTTTTGCAAAGCCTCACTTTTAAATGGAATTTCTGGTGCATTCTATACTCAAAAGTGATGTAAGGCCAATTTGCGTTACTTTACGAGCTGCAAATCAGCCCGCATCACTTTTGCAGCAGAGGTGTCAGATTTTTCTTACGGCATGTCACCCATGGACACGGCATTTTTTTTACGCAGCCCGGAACCTTATGCCATGGTGAACCGTGTAGTAAATACTACACATCCATGGCGTAGGATTCCGTCGCACTGGAGAGCAAGTTATTTTGCCACAAAGCAGTGATGCGTCACTTCTTGTAAATATGGCCCCAAGTTCTAAAGAAAAAAAGAGTAGGTTTTTTAATGTGCACTTAAAATGTCATACAATTTCATGAGTTTCTAAATTCATTTTTTGGACTATCTTCAAAACAGAGTGAAATTGCCGATTTGCATTTTCCCTCCTCTTTCAAATTTTAGTGTTCCGGCCAAGGTTCCAAGATCCATGGTTCATGCGTGATGTGTTACTGTAGCTCAGGTTTTTTATTATGGGACTTATATTCTTACCTACTTCATTATAAAACAAATTCGAGAATTTTAAGGTAAAAACATGAACTGGAGCAGCACATCATGCATGTACCTTGGAAATTTGGCAGCTATGAATGAGGATGGAAGCACAGCAAAGCTTTTATCACAATGTCACTAGTTAATAACTGCTTTCTTTTAAACATTAGTGACAGCAATAGGTTCATTTCAGTGAAAGAGTTCATGTCTCAGATAATGGGGCGTCCTGAATTTCACATGTCTACCATATTGACACTACTGATATTTTGACAGCAGTTGGAAAAAGACTTTGAAATCTCTCTCAGACATAAATTAGCATCATTATTTTAGTATGCCCGAAATCAACATTATGCACACTAATTACAATGGTAAAAGAAAACATTTTATTGGGAAGCTTAACAATATTTAATGATGTACTTTAAAAAACACATGCTGATCTTTGTACATAAATTAAAAAGGTCACAATAGCGGTTAAAACAACAATTGTAACTATTTACAGAGGGTTGATAGACACTTACGACTACTTTTCATGCTCATGTGACCCTTAAATGGTCCCATCATCGAATACTTGGGTATCATAGCTGACTGTGTACCTTAAAAAATAGAAAATACATTTTAGATCGTGTTCGGCTCAGAAGGGAATGCAACAATCACTCTAACAATTAGAGATTGGAAGCAGAGGCTGATCACAGGTCATTCTTCAAATTATTCTACAAGTTTGGTAAAGTAATATGTCTTTGTATGCTAATGACTTAGATATTAGATGAATAACTAAAATTGAAGTGTCTGAAATTTCTGTGCTCTCAGAAAATTATAGGTACATAATGTTCCTCAAATATATTCAATTTAGTGAAAAAGCAAATCTCTGAAAAAAACATCCCCCAGCATGGTGCTCATCATTTCGATATTATGTCTGGATTTTCCTTAACAACAGAAATCGAAACAGAACTGGTGCCCAATACAGAACAGATAGGCATTCCAAGAAGAGCTCCATTTACTCATCAATTATGGGAAATAGAAGCAGGCCCAGCGGCGGTCGCTGCATAACACAAGGCGAGGGGAGGGGAGGATGGAGACAAGGTGAAAATATAAAACACTTACCCTGCCTCTATCCCTGCCACCTCCTGCTGCCTCAAGCTCCTCTTCTCCGGGTATCCCAGCATTAACTGCTGGAACACTAGCACAGGCTCTCCAGCAATCGTGGTGCTGCGTTCATGCAAAACTTAGCATGAAGGCAGCATCAGAATTGGTCTGAGCGGCAGTGACTGCCACTCAGACACAGCCCTGGGGTCTGTGCAGTTCCTACAGCCCAGCTGTTAAAGACAGTCGGGCTGGAAAAACCTAATTGTGCATCTGTGTTTGGCCGGCCTCAGACAGCCAGTCAAACACACATGTGCACATAGGTGCACTCTCCCTATCTCCCCCTCCCACTTCCTGTGGCTTAGCCCCACCCTTCCCTTCATACGCTGCTGGCTGACCCAGAAGCAGAGAAATAAAACAACAGTAAACTATTGTTTTATTTTTCTGCTTCTGGCTCAGCCAGTGGGGAGACACTAAGGAGCCACCCCTGAGCAGGAGTCCTCTTTATTCGGAGGTCCTTTCACATCGAATTCTGGAAACAGAATTAGGACTCAGATTCCTTTCAAACACAAGTATCTCAGTATTTCAGTTTTCCACCATATAGGAAAATACATGATTAAGAAAGTTGATTTCAGATTCTTGTGGAAACATACTTTGTTCATCTCATCATGTATAAACGTATCTTACTGATCTCACCCTTTTTAAAACCTATGGTTTACTTGCCACCAGCTGTATTGTAACGGGATTATCTGAAAAAATGCATTTCTGAACTTAAAAAATAGGCACTGCTCCTTATGTTCTATCTTTTTACAGGGGACTAGTTTGTCCGATATATTTTGAATCATGTATTTATTGTATATGTATTTATATCTTCATTTCAAAATGCTGATATTACATGATTGATCCTGACGAAAGGCTACAAAATTAGAAAATGCATTGAGCTTCCTGTTACCACTAAGGAAAAAAACTGTAAATTATTTAACTAAATAAAATATATCATAGATATACTTATATTTAATGTGAAAGCCAAAGGTTAAAGATAAGTTATAGTTTGGAAAGTTGTATTTAATCTTTCTATACAAACCCAACTTAAAATATATAAACTATAAACGTATAGTTATAACTTATTTATACATATTATGGAAACAAACCGTTTTAAACAAACAAAATCACAGAAAATCACAAGTTATGGTTATCTCAAGTAGCAGCTCATGCCTTAAATTCACTCCCTATCACTTTTCCTTGGTATAATTTTTTGGGGTGTCCCGGTGCCCACCCAGTACATCATATGTTTAATTTTAGTTGAGGACTGTAGGGGAATCCCCAGGGCCCTTGTGTTGCAGGTATCTCCCCAGCAGGCATCTATCGCACGTGCATTTTTTTTTATTAAGTGGGTGTCCCGGTTCCCACCACGGGCAGCAACACCACCATTTTTATTCGTGGGTACGGGGAGCCCTAGGGACTCCACAGCCCCAGCCAGCTCTCCCGGTGGGAGCAAGCCATTTAAAAAAAAATTGTAGATCGATGCCCACCCAGGGCACCCACAATGCAGGCTAGTTTCATCCCCCAGTGGCCCACAATGTGCTTCCCAGCCAGCAACATACTGGGTGCCATTCCTGTGCTCCCATTCAGGCAGGAGCAGCAGGAAACGTCTTTTCCCTGCCCAGGAGAGTGCAGGGAGGGTGGCATGGGACCACAGTGTCCTGGAAGTGACGTGGGAATGTTATTTGTGGAAGAAAAACTATAAAAATGGGGTTTAAGGCAGAAAACCTACTACAAATTGACTTTTTGAACAAGATCTTTCTGCAAAAATCCTATACCAAAGATGTGACTGAAAGAAAAAAAAAAACATTTCAACATTTCATGACATTGAGAAATGGGGAGTTCCAGGCAGTTTAACAAGTTACTTATAATTTGTCACACCTCCAACTATCAAACAAGTAAGTAATACTTTTTCAATAAGGATCATCATGCACTCTAGAATTGTTAATATAAAAATTGGCAAAGAATCCTCCTGAGTATCTAGGCCCTGGAATGGGTTGCCACCTGGTCTGACAATTTATGCCACAGTCCTACTCATGACTAACGCTACATTGCCACCCCTGGATTGCGGTCTGTCTGTACCCCAGCCTCTCTGCTACATCCATTCATTCTAGGTACCTCCTGTACCCCACTTATGATGCAGCTAACGCCTGAGGGGCTATAGCCACTGCTAAGGCTAATGTTTTACGAATATGATCCCACGTACAAAAACCCTGATGCTATTTAAAATGTTCCACCAGCACCCCACATCAAGGAACAGGTACGTACTTTCAATACTTCTATACGTTGATCTATAGCCACCTCATTGAAAGAAAAGGGGGACAACAGACGCAAGATATACTGTGTACTTGCTCCATTATCGAGGACTCCTGTCTTCCTGTTTGGAATGTTCTTACTTGATTTCAGGAGACCTGCCAAGCACAACCTTATGAATATAATGACCCATGCTTTGCCTGATGCAATTTCATAAACAAACATAGGCTAAACCCCCTTGGAGCTGACAATGCAGCCACCTATTAACATTCAGGAAATAATGGGCACTAAGTTGTACACCAATACAGGAAATGCTAATATATGTTCTCCAGTGAAACGCTCACGCTATCATTTCATGCTGTGACTTTGTAAGCGAATGTGTGAAGCCCTTAGGGAGTCAAGAGTACATAACACTGCGATATCCGATTTATTCTAAATGAACACAGAAAACAACATTACTTTTCTTTTTTAATATCCTGCAATTAAATGCCTAATGCTGCATACGAATTCCGTGGATATGAATAATTTACTATGCATGTGTCCTTGCATCTAGAAGATTAGAGTAGTGAAGGAGTTCAGATGTGGCTACAAGTGTTAGGAGGCTGTTGCCATCGAAGCTGCTCCCCAGAGCACTCAAGCTTTTCAATATTTTATTAGTTTCTATGTCACAGTCTGGTTTTGGAATTGCATGTTCGCTTCAGAAATAATAAAAAAAAAGGCAGATGCCACACTATCAGCAATGGAAATTGCCATCTTCCAAAAATATGAAAAACAAAGAAACCCAAAACATAGTAATAGTATTTCGATATTATGTGTTTAATTGAGTTAACATTTCATAACTTAATAACAACACATTTGCTGAACATAATGAACTATTTGAAAAGATGCATAATGGTAGAACGCACCAAGTGCCAAAAGAAGAAAGTACGGGGATTACACATGGCCACCAACATCAACGCGAAGGACGATATAATTTAAACACTCATTCCCTCAATCGCCTTTTTCTTCGTTTTTGATGTCTTTTATTTAGTGTTCTGCATTTCTTACACAGACCCCATGTATAATCTGAGGCACAGAAAGTGAAAACGACTGAAGCCAGATCCAAATGCAAAATGAAGGCCCATGATTAAGCACGGCTACTGCCCATCATTGAAGTTGCAGACTGACCGGTGGGAATTCTCGATGGGCTGGTCTCACTGTCTCTGCCTGTCACAGTTGGTGGATGGGCAGGGTATCATTGACTTGGGTGCTTACCTGTGCAAACACAACAATGATGTTAGTCACTGCCAGCTCTTAAACGTGAATCAGCATTGTACAGCGGACAGTGAAACAGCACGGTGATCTAAAATTAGTACATCCTTTTATTGGTCTAATCCCAAACGATGAATCTGCTGGAGAGTGGGGCCCCGGAAAATTCCCCATTTCCGGTTCTGGGTTCAACAACCACCAGTGCTTGGGGTGGGTGAAACACCATCCTCACCCTCTGAGTTTGACTGAATCTTTGGATTGGTGACTGAGATAGTAGTCAGAACCATACAATTCCAAGTCATAAGAACCATAAACAATATTAAACACCATGAAAAATTCAACACCAAATCAAAACTGAATCAAGTTTTAAAGCTTTATTATAATCTCAAAATCAATGTCACGTTAATGGTGCTCAAAACGAATGAAAATCATAGGCTGACCAAAACTCCTGAAAAGATTTAACCTACTGTTAAACATTCCAAAAGAATGATACAGATTAGAAGCAGTACAATATGAGCATGATTATTAACATTCAAAGCAGATGATGGTGACATCAGTAAATCATCATTATACAGTTTTAACAATTAACTTCAGGGCTGGGACATTCCTAACACTAATCAAAATTTGGAGTGGGCTAACACTTGAGGACAACATTTTTTAAAAAAGAAAGCTAAAATAATTTGGAAAATCATCTAACTAAGATAACTCACTATAAAAATATGCTGGTGTAAGTGATTATGCTAAAAGGAAACATTAAACCACATTTAGTTATACCTCTCCGCATGGGACAGCACAGAGGATGGTTACACAGGAACAGTCAACTTTTTTCGGAGTCAGTTGATAGCAGCATCAGGATGGTGTAGAACACGAGCTGCACATAGGACAAATCAGCAGTTCAGAATTTATTTGGCCTTACTAGTACTGAACGACTTAATAGAATAGGGCAGTTAAAACTATGATGAGGAAACTCATCAGGAAAACAAGAGCAAAGGGAGTGTGAGAGCAAACTAAACAACACAGAACTGACTCTAAAGAGATCTCAAGACGGACTGACTTTAAGAAGGTTCAGAGGGAAACTGACTTTTATTCCAAAGTTCCTCACTAATAAAAATACGCACAATTCATTAATTGGCTCTTCAGATGGGCACATACTGGGTGTCAGTTTCAGCATCCAATCACAGTAGATGGCACCACTAAGTTTGCAACTTTCAGAAATCTTCTCAGCAATAGTCCGATGTTTCTACTATGATTGCATGCAATTTGTCTAAAATATTACATTTTCCAATAATAATTCTCAGCAATAGTCCATTGTTTCTACTATGATTGCATGCAATTCGGGTAAGATATTACATTTTCTAATAATTTGCAAGCTACAGTTCCTTTCACACAATCCACAATAAACTAAGCTAATCTTTCACATGAGCTTCATGAATTTCCTGTGCGATTCAGAAGTT
The DNA here is from genome assembly GCF_031143425.1 of Pleurodeles waltl. Lineage (NCBI taxonomy): Eukaryota > Metazoa > Chordata > Amphibia > Caudata > Salamandridae > Pleurodeles > Pleurodeles waltl. The sequence continues at coordinate 201,648,973 of NC_090444.1, read as the reverse complement.
ACAACAAATATTTTTACATTAACTAAATTTGAAACATGCTTTTCTCTATCCAATCTCAAGAAAAGGACACTGGGCACAGCCTCAAATGGAGGTATATAACATTGCCTCCTTTTACCCACCAAAAGCATTTCTGCCCAGTATTTAGAGGATGATTTCATATAAACCATCCGCAAAGCATACCTTACCGTTCGAGATTGCCTCCACACTACTTCAACAAGAAACTTTATGTCTTCTATTGGTCACGTGATCCATCAACAATCATTCAAGGTCAAGAGAATGAAACATCGAGGCAGAACCTGGGAAGTATTAGGCCAAACTGTGGAATCCCATCAATGCTGTCTTGGTCTCACAACCGAACTAAAAGCCTTAAAGGAAGCTCCAGAAAAGCAATCTATTCAGACATACTGAGTAAATTGATGCCACATAGACCATTGCCCCTACTAAATATACGCACACTTTCCCTGTGTGCCACAGTACACCTTTCAAAAGTTGTGTCGGGTGAAAACAGGGAAAGTGCACCCTATTATCCAGAATGCATAGCCATCAGTGAAGCCACAAGCTTGCACTGTCTTGGGGGCAGAGCATTCTAGTGAAATACAGAGTGATTGCTTCAAAGCTACTGTGTCTTTCATAGTGTGGGTGGCATGCCACCTGCACTTTGAAGAGGGGAGCAAGATCCCCTTGCAGGTCACTGCACCTGCCTGCAGGGGAATGTCTGGGGGGGCCTATGGGAGCCCTATCACCCCTTCAGAGGCGGCCTTTAGGAGCCACACTGAAGGAGCGTCAACCTTTTGTGGAGCACATTCAGTGTGCCTCCCAAAGGCATGTGTGTCTCTGCACCTACGCCAGTAATACAACGTAGGCGCAGAGGCGAAGTGATTCTCTCATTCCTCATATAAATGAGGGAACTCCCTCTGATGATATTGCTGGCACTGCATGTGCACCAGCACCATTAGTATTACAGAAGGAGATGCACAAGCGCCTGCAGCCCCTCCTGTAATTCCATTGTGCCCCGGTGCACAAAGTAGATGCACATGTCAGTTGCACCCTGGGGCACAATGTATTGCTCTGGAGTAAATTAAAGCATGCATTAAGCACTATACAAAGATCCTGAATGAATAAAAAGTATTCATGTTTGAAGGAGAACATAGTCAAGCAAGGCTAATCTCATGGAATACTGAGTGTGTGCGTGTCAAATGAACTGAGACAAATGGTGTCGTAACCCTGAATAGGTAAGTGCTGTCTTATTGTCTTTGCCAATGGTTGTCTGCATTAGCACTGGCACTCCAGGACACTATTTGTATTTTTAATTTACTGTTATAAAATGGACATTGGCCAAATTAGAACAGTAAATTAAAAATTCAAAAATTGTCACCTGTGCGTCATGATGCATGCGGATGTGCACACATCATGGATTTTTATTAAATGAGAAAAGCCATTTTAAGCAGCTGCTGGTTTTTCTCATTTGAAAAAAAATTGCAAGATGGCGATAATACGTGTGCATGTGTTGTGACAGATTGCTGGTCATTTTGGCATATTTTATTTAGCATTAATTTATTAAACATATTTTAGAAAATAAAAAATAAATTGTCAAGAAGCATTTTAAAAAAGATGCGAGAGGCCCAGTAGCACTTTACACCTGTTGGGCTTTCAGAAGAAAAATAATGTGGAAATAAAAAAATTAAATGGGGGGTGTGACAGGGAGAGAAGGGGGAGCACTCAAGAGCAAAGTAGAAGCAGGCAGATAAGGAGAGAGAGAAAGAGAGAGAGAGAGAGAGAGAGAGAGAGAGAGAGAGAGAGAGAGAGAGAGAGAGAGAGAGAGAGAGAGAGAGAAAGAAAGAAAACATAGGCCCTTGGAATAAAGACATATAATATGAAAGGAAAATAATAATTTTCCAGAAGTGGAAAGTGGGATTGGGAGCAACAAACTAGCAGGTAAAACCAAAAAGAAAGATGGATGTGAAAAGTAATGTGCAGACAGAGGAGACAGCAAGGAGATAAGAATGCTGAAAAAGAAAGAAAAAAGAAAAAAGCATTGGCAAAGCCAATGGTCTGGTGTTGCCTGCCAGCCTTTTGTCAATTCCTGTCTTGTTTTGTCATGGTTTTGGAAAATGTTATTGTTCTGGAAGCTGCCAGAGCCTGGCCAATCGAAAAAAAAGACATTGCCTAAAGGCAATCATGTCTTTTTGGTCATACAAAAATAAACATTACCATAGTACTCCCTGGCACTGATGGATACTACTTTGTGTGTGGATCTGCCGCTTGTGAAAGGGCAGCATGCCATACTTCATAGTGAATTCAGCTAATGGCTGAAGTGGGCTGACGCATTGCCCTCTAATGTGTGCTGGAATAGGCAGAAGAAAAATGTCAAGGACTCAACCACAGTCTAATGGATGAAATGTTGAAATCTGGATGAAAACTGAGATTCTAAAACCCAAATACACTCCACCTATGTTTAAATAAAAGTTTACAACTATGCTGCAAATTAAATGTGATTAAGCCTCCTTCTCTTCCTGGCCAAAGTTTATTCAGGGAGCATTGCTGAAACTGAGTCCAGGATAAATGTGTTCTGCAGAAGCTTTGGGTTTGTATATTGTATTGTACTAAAATTGTATGCACAGCAAAAATAGGATAACTTAACACATAGAAGTGAACACAGTCTGGTAGGCAGTCAAATAGCAGCATTCAGATATGTAAAGGCCACCACTCTAAACACAATTTACAACAGCAAAGGCAGGAACTGATAAAGCTGGAATGTGCCCTGTGCTCACATCAAAATCCCCCTGCGTCACATCAGGCTCCAAGTAGAAAGGTAACACTAAAGCAGCTCTAAAGTAAAAACAAAAACACTGGCACTGAAGGGAACTGCCTTGTGTGTGGATATGCTCCTTGTGAAAGAACAAAATGAAGTCACTCAAAGTGAAGTTAATCAGTGACTTAAGTGGGCTGACCCGTTGTTCCATGCTGTATGCTGTAGTGGTCGGTAGCAAAATGTGAATGACACAACAAAAGACCAATGGATGAAGAGAGGTGGTTGACGTCCCTTTAAAAAACGATATCATACATGTAAGTTTTTTTTAAATCAAAGGTCTTGGCTAAAGTCAGAACTAAAAAGTATGTCCTTGAGTCAGCAGTTGAAGGATACATACAATTCCTCTAATCGGAAGCCTCTTAACGCAGCAATGCTCCTGTAGTTGGAACAAACAAATAGGGAAGAAACACATCGATAAGGAGCAGAGAATTGAGCTAGGCAAGATAGCCGTCCAATCGTAAGCAAGGGGCTACGAGTGAATTAAAGGGGCATAACAAGTGGCTTTGCTCATGTTCATTGCTCCTGTTCTGCAGTGCAGTTATAGATGATTATTTTCAAGTTATGCTTCTCTGAGGCGCCCTAGAAGCTCACCTGAAGTTCTTGTTTAGGGGATACAGCCTTTATCACGAAGGCTATAGAACGAGAAGCCTTTACAAAGAAGGCCTTATAACGAAAATGCTTACAACAAAAGGTTTTCAGAATGAAATCTTTTACAGCGATTATGCATTTACAACGGATGGCTTTTACAACAAAGATCGTGGTACATTGCAGGTAAGTAAACAGGTTTTAAATGTATTTATGTCCATATATATATATATATATATATATATTTTTTTTTTTATTTTAAATATATGTGTGTATAATTTTGAAAATATATGTACATCTTTATATACATATATATGTATATGGTTCTATTATTTCTGGTGGTAAGGGGATTTTTAGGGTTTAGGATGGGTATAGGTTTTTCGGTGGTAATGGGATTTTTAGGGATTAGGATGGGTATAGGTTTTTGGGTGGGAAGGGAATTTTTAGGATTTAGGGTGGGTATGGTTTTTCGGTGATAAGTGAAATTTAGTTTTTTGGTTGGGTATGGGTTTTTGGGTGGTAAGGGAACTTCTATGGTTTAGGGTGGGTAAAGTTGTTTGGGTGGCAAAGGGATTTTTAAGGTTTAGGGTGGGTATAGGTTTTTGAGTGGTAAGTAGATTTTTAGGTTTTAGGGTGGTTATGGTTTTTGGGTGGTAAGGGAATTTTTAGGGTTTAGAGTGGGTGTAGATTTTTGAGTGGCAAGCACATTTTTAGGGTTGGGGTGGGTATGGGTTTGTGGGTGGTAAGGGGATTTTTAGAGTTTAGGGTGTCATGGGTTTTTGTTGGTGGTAAGGGAATTCTGGGGTGGTAAATATTTGTTTTAGGGTTCAGGGGTTATTAGTTAAAAGGTGTGTGTGTATATATATATATATATATAAATATATATATATATATATATATATATATATATATATTTCTATGAAAATGTATTTATATTGTTGATACGCACACACGTATATTATTTTATATTATATTACATATATAATGGGTTTATTTTTTCTACTTACATTTTTTGGGGCAAGGCATCTGTTGTAAAGATTATATATATATATATATATATATATATACATATAGAGAGAGAGAGAGAGAGAGAGAGAGAGAGGTTTTATGCTTGTGAAATACTTTTGTGGTAAAGGCTTTTCTTGTAAAGGCATTTTCGTTGTAAAGAATCTCACTGTAAAGGCAGTTTCGGTACAATGCTTTAAAGCCATTCATGCTAATGGCATTTGGTATTCCGTCATAAATCCTTGCTTAGGGATGACACAGCAAAGAATAGAAAAAAATATGCATCACTTAAAAGATGTGAAAAACTTCTCCAGATGAATAAAGCTTAGGTTAAGTGATGTAAAACCAACATTTTACACTAATAGCAAAGAATGCATGGGCAAGGACGCACAATAGCCCATGGATGCAGGACTACACACTGTCCTCCGGCGGTGACGGCTGCTCAGTGGTGGCAGTGGCGGTGCTGGTGTCGGGGCTGGCAGTGGTGGCGGGAGGCTCCAGCCCATCCCCTGCAGCCTTGGACGGCTGCCACCTGGGTCTGGGGCTGCTGCTGCTGGCAGTGGTGATGGTGGCGGTGCTGGTGGCGGTGCTGGCAGTGGTGGGGGGAGGCTCCAGCCCATCCCCTGCAGCCTCGGACGGCTGCCCACTGGGGCTGCTGCTGCTGGCAGTGGTGCTGGTGGCAGTGCTGGCAGTGGTGGGGGGAGGATCCAGCCCATCCCCTGCAGCCTCGGATGTCTGCCCACTGGGGCTGCTGCTGCTGGCAGTGTATTTCATTGAAAGAGCTGGTTGACAACAGAAAACCTAATAAAGGCCGCAATTTCCTATAATGTGAAGTATTGTACAGGTGCTCAGTACATTCTAAACATACCTGTTGTCCGGTATGTGTAATGGAACAAGAAAACTTGTACCAACAAAGAATCTTTTATGTCTAAGATGAGAATGGAGCACACATGAGCAAAGTTTATAAGTTATCAATTCTATTGATGGATCCTTAAATTTAGAGACTTTATGCAACCAACATAAATACAGCAAGATGTGGCATCAATGTAGCAAGTGATAATTACAGAGAAAAAAATATATATGTGTTGTTTCATTAACAAATTTTAATATACAAAATACAAATATAACACAATTTCATGAAGTAATGTACAAATAATTGTGATAAGACTAATATTATACAAGGCTAGTGTTACACCTAAACTAAACAGTGTTAACTCACACATTTCATATCTAAGTCAATGGTAAAACATTTCATCTTTTTCCTTTTCATCCAAACTAAATCACTGATCTTGAAAATCCAACCCAATTCAGTTGGCAAGATGTTTCATCGTCTGTCTTTCCATCCAAATGAGAAATTTGATCTTGAAATTCAACCAAATTCAGCCGACACGTGTTTCGTCCTCTGAAGGACTTTATCAAGGCTGACAAGACAAATGACACAATCACTTATTGCAACCCGTTTTACCACTGGTTGTTCATACATTACATAAATACCTCAATACAACAAAATCATAATGACACTACGAGTGTCATTCCACAAAATAAAAATATATAGTTATTAATTAAAATATGCCATGATGCCACAACAGTCACAAAATTGTAAGTTGAATTTAAAACAGAAAATAGCCATCCTTCTAGGTGACCCCAATCGATGTTGTTACCAGTGCCAACCAAGTATAGGACCAGAAGTGACACGACAGTTAGCCGATAGACACCATAACCTCATGCAAATCGATAGCAATCATTTTCAGAATGAGCAAAATGTGAATAGTGCCATAAGAGACCAAAATTAAAAATAGTCAATGATTATCATGCATGTGTGAACACCCAAGGTATCACACTGACATGAGAGATTTATTAGAATGTTATGTACCTTGTTATTTTTAAGATTGTTAGGTTCAATTCAAATTGGGATTTCCAAATTTCTTGCGAAACCACCACGAGTCTGAAAGACAAAACCATCAAAGTCCCATACCTAATGATTCAATTAAAAACCTATACTAATTAGTCAAGCCAATCATACACCAACCTGTGCTTATAAATCTTCAATGAAGTAAATAATTCAGTTTTTGTTAGGTATTTATTATCATGAAAGCAACCTGTATTGCCAAGAAGTAGTCAAAGGTCCAAAATGTATAGTATCTGTAACGAATCAGACAAAGATAAAAGGTGTTTCAGTCGAATTCAATTAAGGAGGTCAGTTCGATAAACTCTCCCCATATAGTTTAAAGGAACCGATTCGAGTAAAACAAAAAAATAATTAAAAGAATATAGAACCATGAAATCTATATGTCATTGTTTCCCCAACTAAATGGGTTACCTTTATCACTTGTCCATCAACGTTCCATCGTATAATCGGGCTCTCGCGTACCGGCATCAAACAGCCGAACGCTTACAGAATCCACCTTTGTATAATCAGTAGAAATAGAGGAAGGACTCATCCTTTACCCCTTTGTTGTAAAAACCGAGCGGTGGTTGCAAAACCATCCCCCATTTTGGAATACCAGATTGGCACCTCAATGAGCGTGCCGACCTGGAAAACGAGACAGACATAAGAAAGCAATTGGCCCTCGTCGGGGCCGAATTGGATAGAAATACCAAATTCATACAAAAGTAGTGCTCGAATATTGGCACTAAGATCCAATAAGTCACAATGCGGAAGGACAGCACGTCATGGCAGACATAAGCGGCACCTCCCAAAAACCCATAGATGTCATGAAATTGCGCGACCATGCCACAATCTCTACCCATGTGCCGCAAGAATTACTTTAATCCAAAACTTACTCGAAGAATCCATTTCAGACCGGCCACATTTACAGGTCAAAAACAGAGAGAAAAAAATCAACCGAATTGCGCCGCCATCTTTGAATGGTCGCGTTTGCATTTCTAGAGTCAAAGCCTATCGAGTCACCCCAAGAGATTGAAGAAAGGAGCCCCCTGAACAGAAAAAGGTCAAACAAGATCATTTAGGGATCTATTGTGATAGCCCCCTCCATATAGTACTGCCCATTATTAAATACAGATTATACAAATACACTACCCATATGGAATGAAGATGGTTTTAGTCCAAGTAGTAGCAAAAAATAAATAAATCCAATGTATGTTATAGACAGTGATGTTCGTGACCAACATCCACCCAATGCATTTGTGATATGTGAATTAGTGAAACAGTTTAATACAAGGAAAGCATTTAGTATGACCACACTTTGCCCAGGTGCATAGATGTTAAAAAGTATATGGTATTGATTTGTTAAATATACTTGGTATCCATTGGATGTTTTCAATGTGTTACACATGCGTAAAATGAAATTAGAGAGTGGTGTGTCATGCAGACAGTTGTTAAGCATGCCTAAATATGTGAGTGACCTCTGTGTTAGGCACTTTGATACATATTATTCACATATATCTTATTAAGGTAGCATGATCTACCTAATGAGACAAGTATGCAAGAACATATACAGTCATAAGAAATAATGCATTTCGTGATCTAAGTTCATGCCTAATTTTATGCTCCTCAGTTTGAGTATCCATTTTGCCTCATTTCTTCTAAGTTCAAGTTCCCGATTCCCTCCTGTAGGATGTGTCTGTGTTTGGCTGATACCCATATACTTAAGCCTAGGGATTTCCAATGTAGAGTGTTCCCTACTGACATGCCGTACTATAGGTGATGATAGATCGTTGTTTCTCAGGGCACGTACATGTTCTTGTATCCTTTCCTTAAGGGGTCTGATTGTACTCCCAACATAAATCTTGCCACATTCGCATATCAATATACATATCTGGTATTGCAGTTTATAAAATCATAAATCTTGTATGTTTTGCTAGCATTAAAATTAAAGGTAAAGGTCTTGTGTAAAGCCAAATTACATACATTGCATCTACGGCAGTTGAAAAAGCCGTTGGGTTTCTTCGGTAACCAATGTGTTGATGTGTCTTTGGAGAGTGGTAAAAAACTTTTACATACTACATCTCTGATAGTGGTTCCTTTCTTGTGAATCATAATAGGTTTGGCAGATAGAACATGTTTCAAGGTGTTGTCTGTATGTAGGACATCCCAATGTTTAAAGAGGATTTTATAAATGTCTTGACTATTTTGGCTATATGGAGTGCAAAATGACACTGATCTCTTAGATGTAGGTTTCTTTTTCTTACAGTTTCTCAAGAGGGATAATCTTGGCAACTTATTGAGCTTTTTCCTAGCACTGTTTATAATTGATCTGGAGTAACCTCTCTGGATAAATCTAGTCTCTAACTTGTTTAGTTCTAATTCACAAAGTTTGTTGTTACTACAATTTCTTTTTATTTGAATCATTTCTCCAAAGGGGATGGCATTTATTTGTGTGGTGGGATGAGAACTCTTCGCATGTAACAATGCATTACAGGCAGTGGATTTGCGATATAAGTTAGAGTGTACACAATTGTTTTCTACAAATATTTCCAGATCCAGAAAATTAATCCGGTCCTTGTTATATTCATATGTCAACTTGATGTTAAAATCGTTATTGTTAATGTAATCTACAAATTCCACCAGAAGTTGTTCTTCACCAGTCCAGATCATAAGTATATCATCAATATACCTTCCCAAAAGAAAATATGGTCTGTCAAATGGGAAGGGCCATTCAACCACACATGTACTTTTTCAAAAAGTCCCATGTAAAGATTTGCATACGAGGGCAAAAAGCGTGAGCCCATCGCAACCCCTTGTGCCTGCTTATACCATCTTCCTTCGTGAATGAATACGTTGTTTTCAAGTATAAACCCAATCATCTCCAATAGCATATTTGTATGTTCGAGATAGGAGGCAGATCTGTTCGCCGGAAAATGTCGAATGGCTTCCAGGCCTCTGTTCTTAGGTATACAAGTATATAGGGAGCTGACATCTAAGGTTACCCAAATCATTTCAGTTGACCATGTGATGTCCTCTAGTTTCATCAAAACATCCTGTGTGTCTTGCAGATATGAAGGGAAGTTTCTGACAAATGATTGCAAAAAGCTATCTATGTATTTTGAGAGTGTTTCAGTGGACGAGCCTATGCCCGAAATGATGGGTCTACCTGGTGGCGACGTCTTGTGTTTATGGATTTTAGGAAGTATATATATACATGGTGCCTTAGGATGTGCATTGAAAATATACCTATACTCTGCATTGGAGATTAGGCACTGTTCTAACCAACCATTTAATAACATATCTAAATCCCGAACAATGCGAGATAGAGGATTTCCTTTCAATTCTAAGTACGACTTATTGTCCGCCAACTGTCGGTTAATTTCACTAATATAGTCTGATCTATTTAGGATGACTATATTGCCTCCTTTGTCATCTTCCTTTTTCACTATGGCCTCGTTGTTGCTCAAATCCTTTAGTGCCATTCTTTATCTCTTAGTTATGTTGTGTGAAATATGTGATTTACCCTCATCAATCTTTTTCTCTAATTTATCTAGATAATTCACAACTAACCTATGGAATGTATGTATAACATTGTCACTAGATAGCACAGGTGTAAAAATTGATTTAGGTTTAAATCCACTACTCAGTGATAAATCTTGTGTGATATTTAGATCACTTAAAACTTGTTGTGTATTGGTAATCTCATCATCCATACTGCCCAGAGAAAGTAAAATTTGAATGTCCTCTATGTCCTTTATGGTGTGAATGCTAGATAATGTGTCTGGTAACGTTGTATGTGTGCTATTACCTTTCTCGGCAAAGTACTTTTTAAGCTTCAAATGCCTTAAGAATTTGTACAAATCAATGTGTATCTGAGTCATGTTGCAGTAACTGGCAAGACAGAATCCCAGACCTTTTTCTAATACATTTATTTGTTCTCTAGATAGCATATAATCCGACAGATTAACAATTGAAATACCATCATTATGTACATCATCAGCATTTGTGTTGCTATCACAAGAATATATTGTTCTTGCGTTTTTGAGAACTTGCTCTTGGACGCTCTGGTTTGCACCCCCATTATATTGTTTGTCCCAACCGCTCCTCTTTCTCTTTCCTCTACGTGTTCTTTTACATTTATTTGTGTTGTTTGGGGAAACTTTCTCCTTTTGCCTAGTCGGTACCTCTTGGCCTCTCGTAAAAAACCGGAGGGAGCATTTAGATCTATATCGGAGGGCAGACTTGAACTATCACTTGGTATTCCCCTTTCCTGTTCGCCAGATGTAATAGAGACCTCAGATTCACTTTCCGACACTTGTCTATTAGCGATGGTGTCATTTACTATAGACTTGATTGAAATGCCATCAAACCTCTTAGCAAAGGTATAAATCCGTCCTTCCTTATAATCTCTCTCATCTCTATTTATCTTAGTCATTTTTTTATCTTTGATATATGATTGGTGTTTATCTAAAACCTCCGTAAGTATCTTGTCGTTTTTTTCCTTCACTTCCGGTAAATTCAAATTGCATATCTCTAATTCTAGATCTTGTATTTCTCTAAGTAAATTTTCTCTCTTTTGTTCGGCATGTTGTATTAGTATCGTCATCATTCCCTTTGATGCTTCAAAGAGCAATTGCTCCCATTCCTGTAAATGTTGAGGTGATAAATCATCAAAGGAGGGGAAAATTACTATTCTGAGCCCCCGTGGAACTTTTTTGTCCGTAATGTACTTCTTTAGTACTGTAGCATCCCACCAACGGGTTAGCTCTTGTTTGAGGAGTTTTTCCAATCTAATGTATTTTTTCTTCATTCCCTCTGATTGATTATTCCTTATTGTTGTACTAACTGGTTCTGTTTGTCGTGTAAACATGGTAGAAAAGATTTGTTCTCTATCATCATTAAATTGATCCATTCGCGAAAAAAATATGCTTTTTTAGTAAAGCTATCCTAAGTTTATTAAATTATTGACCTCTTTCAGGAAGTGCTGGCCGGTTTATGAAATTTATTTCATTGAAAGAACTGGTTGACAACAGAAAACCTAATAAAGGCCACAATTTCCTATAATGTGAGGTATTGTACAGGTGCTCAGTACATTCTAAACATACCTATTGTCCAGTATGTGTAAGGGAACAAGAAAACTTGTACCAACAAAGAATCTTTTATGAACTGTTTTACCATTGACTTAGATATGCAATGTGTGAGTTAACACTGTTTAGTTTAGGTGTAACACTAGCCTTGTATAATATTAGTCTTATCACAATTATTCGTACATTACTTCATGAAATTGTGTTATATTTGTATTTTGTATATTAAAATTTGTTAATGAAACAACACATATATATATTTTTTCTGTAATTATCACTTGCTACATTGATGCCACATCTTGCTGTATTTATGTTGGTTGCATAAAGTCTCTAAATTTAAGGATCCATCAATAGAATTGATAACTTATAAACTTTGCTCATGTGTGCTCCATTCTCATCTTAGACATAAAAAATGCTGCTAGCATTGGTGCTGGCGGCGGTGCTGCAGTGGTGGGGGAGACTCCAGCCCTTCCCTTGCAGCTCCGAATGAGTCCCAGCACCAGGCCTTCTGTCCTTCCTGCCTGCTGGTGCAGGCCCCTTGCCCTTCCTGTCAGCACCCGGGGATTTCTCCTTGCTCTTCCCTGTCGCAGCTGGTAGAGCCTCCTTGCCCTTCCTAGACGCTGCTTGTGGTGCCTCCTTGCCCTTCCTAGATACTGCTGGTGGTGCCTCCTTGTCCTTCCCTGTCGCAGCTGGTGGTGTCTCCTTGCTTTTCCCTGTTGTAGCTGGTGGTGCCTCCTTGCCCTTCCTAGACGCTGCTGGTGCAGGCACCCTTTCAGTGTTGCTGCCTGGTGCCCGGGATCCTCTCCCACCTGCAGTAGCTGTCGACACTACTGTGGCCGTGGACTGGGTGACTTAGGTGCTTGCCTGGGTTCTGACCAGCCTGGCCCAACGTGAAGGACGGGGGGAGAGTGGTAGGGAAGAGGTCAACGGTGGAGAGGAAAAGCTTCTTAGGGACATTGGGGAGGGAAGAGGAAGTGGTTGTAGGAGGTGTCTGCTGATTTTGGGTGCAGGGGCTGGATGCTGTTGTGAGGTGGATGGCTGTTGGGTGTGTGAGTGCTTGCGTTTTTGTACTTTGGGAGGAGGGTACACAGACACAGTGGGAGAGGACACAGGGGACGTGTGCATGGATGTGGGGGTGGTGACTGCCAGTGAGGGGCGTGTAGTGATAGGCGTGATGGTGATGGTGGTAGTAGATGAGGATGTAGTGCATGCAGGTGTGAGTGTAGACGCAACTGGGAGGGAGGTGGACGAGGAGGAGGAGGGGGACACAGTGTAGGCAGTGGATGTTGGTATGTCTTCATCTGGATGGTGTTTGTGTGAGTGCCTGTTGGATGATGTGTGGTGCTTGTGTTTGCCTGAACCACTCCTGTGTGTTGTCTTGTGTGCATGCTGGTCTGCCTGTGTGCTTGGGATAGGTTGGGGTTGAGGGGAATGGGATTGGGTAGAGGAAGTTGGAGGGGGGAGGCTAGAAACAAGGGCAATGGCTGCCATCAAGGAGGAGGCCAGAGCCTGGATTGATCTCTGTTGGGCCGCCATGCCAGAGTGAATGCCCTCCAGGAATGCATTTGTTTGTTGCAAATGGGCTGCCAGCCCCTGGATGGCATTCACAATGGTTGACTCTCCAACACAGATGCATGGCAGAAGGTCAATAGCCTCCTCACTCAGGGCAGCAGGGCTAACTGGGGCAGGGCCTGAGGTGCCTGGGGCAAAGGAGATGCTCACCCTCCTGAGTGAGTGGGCACGGGAAACACGCTGAGGGGCTGCTGGGAGGGCGGAGCTGATACGGGGGTGGCGCTGTACCTGTGGCTGGGGTAAGCACAGAGGTGTCCACCACCACCAGGGAGCTTCCATCGGAGGAGGTATCACTGTCAGAACTGTCCCCTCCAGTCTCCGCAGTGGTGCTCCCCTCGCCCTCTGTCCCACTGGTGCCCTCACCGTTGGTGGATTCGGCCTTCTGGGCCCTGTGGGATGCAGCTCTCCCAGTCGCCGGTGCCTCTGCTCCTCCGCCAGATGATGCTAATGCACATAAGGGCAGGGTGACAAAACAAAAAGGGGGGGGAGAGACAAAGGATACCCTTGGTCAATGGCAGCAACAACACCACCGTTGGCGTTCACAACACACACACAGGGAACAGCCCTATGCACTAGGCAATGCACTAACAGTCACACTGCTAGTCACCAGCCCATGGACAGGGATACCTAACGCCAATTGCAGCATACCTGAGATCCACAGACCCCTGCCCAGTAGTGGATGCCTACTACCTTGGTTGGAGGAGGTTTACATCAGACCCTGCCCAACATGGGACCTACCCTGCAATGTCCGGCCTGGCGTACGGGCACCCACAGGCCCACATCCCCCACCTGGATGCCACCCCATCATGCGCAAGTAGTATATTGGGGCACTGTACTCACCCCCTTGTGGCTGCTGTGATGCCCCCAAGAGCCCATCCAGCTCCAGATAGACCACCGCCAGTATGTGGGCCATCAGGGGGGTCAGGGTTCAACGGGCACCCCTTCCTCGTTGGGAGGCCATCCCCAGCTGGGTCTCCGCCATCTTCCGTGCCCAGTGTCTTAAGTCCCCCCACCGTTTCTGACAGTGGGTGCTCCACCTGCAGTAGAACCCAAGGGTCTGCATATCCTTGGCGATGACAAGGCCATAATCACAGAACTGTGTGCCCAATTGGAGCCTGACCTAATCTCTGCTATCTGTCAGCCCACCAGGATCCCCCCTCTTGTGCAAGTCATATCTGTGCTCCATTTCCTGGCAAGTGGCTCCTTCCAATTGACAGTGGGCTTGGCAGCAGGAATGTCTCAGCCAATGTTCTCAATAGTGCTGACCAGAGTGTTCTCTGCCCCGATTAAACACATGCGCAACTACATCGTTTTCCTCCAGGTGGAGGATTTGGCCACAGTGAAAGCTGATTTCTATTTATATTGCATTTGTCCCCCCCTGGAGAAATGAACAGGTGTTCAGAAATCGAAAGAGCTTTCATTCCATGAATGTGCAGATGGTGTGCCTGGCGGACCAGTACATCTCCCATGTCAATGCAAAGTATTCTGGGTCTGTGCATGATGCCTTTATCCTGAGGAATAGCAGCATCCTATTTGTGATGGCTCAACTCCAGAGGCACCGTGTGTGACTAATAGGTGAGCCCTGGTTCCCACCCAGTTGGTGTTGGTGTATGGGTAGAGTGTGGGCCCTAAGGGTTAGTGTGTGGCTAACAGTTGTCCCTTGATATTTTCAGGTGACTCTGGTTACCCCAACCTCTCATGGCTACTGACCCCCGTGAAGGATCCCAGGACAAGGGCAGAGGAACGTTACAATGAGGCATATGGGCGAACAAGAAGAATCATAGAGAGGACATTCGGCCTCCTGAAGGCCAGGTTTCATTGCCTCCATCTAACAGGTGGATCCCTGTACTACTCACCCAAGAAGGTCTGCCAGATCATCATGGCATGCTGTATGTTGCACAACCTTGTCTTACATCGCCAGGTGCCTTTTCTGCAGGAGGATGAGGCTGAAGATGGCCGTGTGGCAGCAGTGGACCCTGTGGACAGTGACGATGAGGAATGAGGATGAGGACAACAGAAGTGCAATAATACGACAATACTTTCAATGACACACAGGTAAGACACTGTAACTTCACCTTTCATTGACAGTTTTGTGTTTGACATTGTCACTGGCAGGCTGATTTTCCCATTTCTATGGACACTTACCGTACCCTTTGGCATATCTATTTTCAGATATTTGAGGCCCCAGTATCGCTCCAGGTGTGTTGACTGCAGCCAACTACAGGTCATTCCTATGTGTACATTACTGTATAGTTGTATTGCAGTGTTTAAAGCTTGTTAAACAAATCCATAGTTCAATCATTTGACATACTCCTTACTTGTATTTATTCAAATGGTGTTTATTTAAATGCCAATAAGTAGAGGGGGATGTGCAATGGGCTGGGGTGATGGTGGAGGAATGTCAAGGATTGAGTCCAGTCTATGTGGATCATGGGTGCATTGCCCAAGGGGGCATAGGAAGTGGAGCAATGGCAGTTCAAGGTGGACAGGGTGACTGAGTGGGACACAACAGTGACAATCAGGAGAGTCCTATTTCCTGGTGGGGGTCTTGGCAATAGTCTCTGGCTTCTGCCTGGATCGCTGGGCCTGTTTGCGTGTGGTTCTCCTTCTGCAGGGGGAGGGGTGCTGGTGACCTGTAGGTCCTATGGCGGGGCCTCCTGTCCACTAGCAGAAGCGGAAGAGGAAGGCTATTCAGTGGTTTAGCTAGTGACAGGGGGCCACTGGTGTGCCACTGCCTCCCTTATGGTGTTGGCCATGCCTGCCAGCACCCCTGCAATGGTGACCAGGGTGGTGTTTATCTCCTTCAAGTCCTCCCTCATCGCCCTGTCCCTCCTGCAGCCGCATGTTCTCCTGCAACTTGTCCAGTATCTGGCCCATCATCTCCTGGGACTGGTGGTATGCTCCCAGGATCTTGGTGAGTGCCTCCAGGAGAGTTGGTTCCTGGGCCTGTCCTCCCCCTGTCACACAGCAGTCCTCCCAACTTCCCTGGTGTCCTGTGCCTCTGTCCCCTGAACCGTGTGCCCACTGCCACTGACTCCAGGTCCCTGATCGCCCTGTGTTTGTGGGGTTGCCTGGGGTCCCTGTAGTGGTGGACACACTGCTGATTGATGTGTCCTAGGACAGAGATATGGGCCTGCTGGGTGGGTCCTGAGGGGGGGGCTCTGTGGTGGTATGGGACTGTGCCTGGGTAACGACTGCCCAGAGGTCCCTGAGGGGCCAGGTTGGTCATCCAGATCCAGGCGTCTAGAGCTGCTGTCATCACTGTGGGCCTCTTCTAGGGGGGGGTGGGGGGGGGCTGGATGCTGATGGCACCTGCTCTCCGGTGACGCTGGGTGGAGGACCTGTGGGAATGTAAATGCAGTGTTATTGTTTCTGCGTGTGACATCTTGTGCATGGGTGTGTTGCCTTCTATGTGCGTTATTGCCCTGGCAGCTTTACCTTGTGTGAGTAGTTATTTGGTGGGCTAGGTGATTTTCTCTAGTGTGCATACTTTAGTGAAGGCTGTCCATGCAGGTCTGTGATGGGGGTCCATGCATTGGTGTTACATGCAGGGCTTGGTATTGGGAGGGGTAGGTTGTGATGGTGGGGTGTGTATGAGGTGGTAGAGTGATGGGAGTGAGGGTGGGGGTATGTGATGGCATGTAGGTAGGGGTGGGTGATAGTAATAGAGATTTGACTTACCAGAGTCCAGTCCTCCTCCTACTCCTGCCTGGCCCTCAGGATGCATGATTGCCAAGACTTGCTCCTCCCATGTTGTTAGTTGTGGGGGAGGAGGTGGGGGTCTACCACCAGTCATCTGTACAGCAAGTTGGTGTCTTGCTGCTGTGGAACGCACCTTCCCCCGTGGGTCGTTCCACCTCTTCCTGATGTTATCCCTTGTTCTGGGGTGTTGTCCCATGGCATTGACCCTGTCCACGATTCTCCGCCATAGCTCCATCTTCCTAGCAATGGATGTCTGCTACACCTGTGATCCGAATAGCTGTAGCTCTACCCAGATGATTTCCTCCACCATGACCCTTACATCCTCCTCTGAGAACCTGGGGTGTTGTTGTGGTGCCATGGGTGTAGTGTGAGTGGTGTGGGTGAGGGTGTGTGGGGTGATGTGTTGGGGTGTGTGATGTAAGGTGCGTGGATGGTGTATAGGTGATGGTGGTGTGTGGCTGTGGTCTTGCCTGTGGTATGGCTATCTCTCTTGTGGCAATTGTTTTTAATTGTAAAGGGTTGTGGGTAATATGGGTGTGTGTTTTATAGTGGTGTGGGTGTGGGGTGTGTATGGGTGTCAGGTGTGTGTTATTCACATTGTCCAATGTAGTGTTGTTTTGTTAGTGTGTGTATATTTTGAGCGCTGCAGTATGAAGCGCCAATGGTTTACCGCCATTAACTGTCCGCCGTGGTGATTTGTGGGTCATAATGTTGTGGGCATAGTTCTGTTGTTGTAACGGTGTGGGTTTTGCTACCGCCAGTTTATCACTGACCTATGGGATGGCGGACTTGTGTGTGTGCCTGTATAGTGATGTATTTCTATGTGTGTGTCATAATATGGGTACCGGTAATCCGCTGCGGCAGTGGTATGTTGGCAACAGTCAGCGCGCCGGTAAGCGGTACTTACCACCAATGTCATAATGAGGGCCTAGGTAACATTCCTAAGGGAGAGATGTCAGTGAGCATGGATTGTATGTGAAACGGACAGTCTTCCCAGCACAACAGAAGGAACTCTGGGCTATATTTCAAGGAGAAGGCACACATCCAACAGGGGAACTTTGAATGCTGCATGGATATAGAAACAGGGCACCCTCAGATAGAATTAGTGGTCATCATCATTTTGATAAATCGCATTGTCCTCTTCAACTCGTACAGCTCCTGATGACTCAATTTTCATGTACTGGGATTCCCAGAATGTAATGCAGAGTGCTTATTTTGATCTGGTGTTTTCATGTGGCGCGATCAGCACTCATTTTTGGGGACAAGTACTTATTTTTCATTAACAGACTTTAATCAAAAGTAAGAGAGAGAAAAACACAAAATTGGGGAAGGAGGAGGAAGAGAAAGACAAAAAAACAGTGACATTGGGAGAAAGCAGGGATGAAAAAGAAACTGCAAGACTAAAGAAACAGGAAGTGTATGCTCATGGACATGAGGCATGATGGTGAACAAGACTAATAAACCTTGGTATTAGGCACCCCAAACTTTGATAGGGCTGGCCTTGGGCGTCTAAGCAAAACAGTGGGCCCGGTACTTATTCTTTTACAAACTAAGGACTGGTAAGGAAGGAGCTATTCTAAGTCTAAACACACTGATACATGATGACTGGATAGCCAATAAGGTCTTGTGATTGACCACACAAAATGCAGCCTAGAGGTCACGCAGTACCAGAAATGTGGTTAGGGTGCTTGAGAGAACCTAATCTGGACAGCATTCAAAGTGGGGAGGGGATGCTCTGAATTAGTGAGGAACTGACAAGGGCAAGGAGATGTCTGTATACATCCAGTGTTGCATAGCCATTTTAGTGCTGTCTACGGGCACGTTATCTTAGCAACTAAGCAACTAGGCCCTCTGCTTGTGCCCTTTAGCCTAGCAACATTTGATTCTGCTTGATTTTATTATTCAAAATCTGCCACATTTGTGGTGGTGTTTTATTTTCTTTATCTAGTTGTTCCTTTGCCTAGGTAAGCATCGTGTTTTTTAGCAAGACATTCTTTTCACTTCGTGCTTTACTCAAGGCTGCAGCAAGATAAGGTTGCCAGCACAAGTGGTACACTGTGTCTGCAAAATTCACAGAAACACACACATGCTTACGTAAGGACATTTTATCAGAACATTACCTGTTATATTATAAAACACTTTCCTGTCCCATGCACGTTAGAGCGAGATTCCAGCCAGATGACGGCAACCTCAGGCTGATTGACTTTGCTACAGCTGCTTGCTAAGACTACCGGTTCCCTGGCCTACATGGGGATGGTGTCTTTATAGACAGCAGGCTTCCTTGATCAGGTATGGGGGGGGGATGTCTTCCCAGGGGGGAATCCTGAAGGGCAGATTAGGGATTATCATGCTGTGCTCTAACGTACCTTAGGAGGAATCACAAATATTACGCATAGTGACAGTATGCTGGGACTTTTCCTGTGTTTTACTTTTCTTGTCACCATTTTGCTTCAATTATGTTTCATCATTCTAATTATTGCAGCTCATGTCATTTTATTTAAGATGCAGCTGATTCAATAAATCTTATTGAAACATTTTCTGCCTGTTTTATTTGCATGAGTGAGACTAATGTAACTGAGAAAAAAGGATGAGATCTGATCCACCACGATTTCCCTGAGAAGTCATTATGTTATGCAACCGGTTGCTACAAACCATCCCTGCTCTTGGACAGAGATGAGGTGCTGCTATTTGGCCAGAAACGGATTAGGCCAACAGTTGTCACAAGGTGTGGGATTGGACTCAGTTCCCCACAATTCAGGTGATGCTGCTGCCCGAATCAAGCAGCCTCATTAGGATAATGAGGGCTCACGCAACACCAGATACTAGGCAAAATTAAAGACCATAGACAATAGTTTGAATTTTATTTCCGTCCTGATTTTCTATAGTGCACACTTGGCCCAGGACCTCAGCATGAACTCTGTAAGTAAGAATGGGAATATTAGCCATGCACGTCTTGTGACAGTTACACACCTAAGTAACTTCACATAGATACAGGGAACATGAATAAAATGCATCAAGGAAGCAGGTGGAAGGCATAGAGGACTGGGTAGAGACACGTCCATTTCTCAACAAGAACAGCTAGCATGCGAGACTCCACAACAGCAAATACAAGAACAAAGAAGTCAAATAGATACAGTGGAACAATAGTACTGTTTAAGAAACAGCCAAAACGAATTCCCTGAAGGGTATGTGTCTGATGATTAGGCAGGAAAAAAGACCCACTGGCCGCCCTTTTGTCATCTATTTTTATACAGTGTTAGTAACACGTGCATGATGTCATCACAGGGGGTTGGCTTAGCAGTGGGGTGCCCTATCAAGGAACCACAGAATGGAGTATAGTTCTGTATCAGTGTTTAGTGCAGTAGTATTTAAGGGTGCGTACGCCTATGAAAGCTCAATCCAGGCTTTTAGCCTGAAGCCTTGCTCTAGCTCAGCTTGAGATCCTGTTGGAATCTAAAGCCCACAAAGAGATGAGCATTCATGTTGCATCTGACTGTCGCTCTGGCTCTACCCTCATGCACAAAGAGACAAAAACAGAAACCAGCGTGGTGTCCTGCCCTATATCCAAATTGAGTGATCTTGGGCAAAAATGCTATTTTAGTGATCCTCCTTTTTCTTCACTATTGCATATGAAGGCGACTTCAAATACTTAAGTTCATAATACTAATTGTACAGAAACCTATTATGTTTGATTTATTAGACTACAATGTTGCTCTACTAGACCCTAGGCCAACTGTCTTGCCTCTTAGTTCACTAATGGCACCGTTGCCAGGGGGATGTCAGGGGCAAGAATGGTTCTAAGTTCACCTTTAAAACCTATCACTTTTAATACGTGCTTCTCAGTACAGAACTATAACTTTACCTATTAATGTAAAAGCTTCCACATGTTAAAGAAATGTACTTTTTAGAATTTTGAAGAGACTTTATTATATTTTACATTATGTTTGGTGTATCATTTACATATCAAACATATTTAGGACTCCGCTCGTGCATGGTCTCTAAGAGCCACGCCAGACCCTTGTGTGGGCCCTGTTAAGTTGTTGGTTCACCAACCTCTAGTAGTATGTACCTACAAATGCCATCACAGTCTATGATAAGTGCATCCCCAAATAAAAACGTTATCAATGTGCCTTTAGCTCGCCAGTATTCATGGAAAGGTATCTCACTTTCTAAGCCCATCCAAAACCGAGGCAAGTGAAAAAAGAGATGGAACATTAAAAGCACTTTTCATTCTCGTTTGTCATGCTACCTCTAGATCCTGTTGAGCCTTGGAGCGACAGGTGTCTGGAGTTAATTGGAATCATATTCAAAGTCTGCTAATTCCATCTGAGGAAATTGTTGCGCCTGCCTGCATCAGGGCATGATGACTATAATTCAAAAACTCTAACTTGAGTAACAAAAGTGGTGCAAAGAATGAGGCGTGTGTTAAAAGAACATGCATTTGTCAATTTATAGTGTTGTACATAATAGGTGCTATAACCGAGCTCATGAGTACTAAAGCCATCACCAGGGAAGGATGTAACTCAGAGTCAGCACTGCTAATAAAAAAAGTGCTTTGTCAGTGACACAGCACAAGAGCAGCAAACAGTTGTGCTAGAGTGGAGGGAGTGTCAGCTGTCCATCACCTCCCCCAGGTCTTAGTCACCTGGGCAAATGTCTGAAGTGCCACCCCCCACAACTTCCATGGTCCATGCCCTATCCTGCCTCCTATGCTGCCTCAGGGTGTTGGGCACCACCCAAGCACTCTACAAGGTTGCTCTTCCTCCTCAGCCCACCCTGTGCTTAAATTGTAAAAGAAGGCATGCCAGTGCCCAAAGCTCTGCTCAGAATCCAGCAGCAGGTGCAATGTATCATGTACATGCTGAATACCAAGGTTGGTAGTCTGAAATCCACCTCTTGACGCTCTAATCCACTATGAGGCCCTTCCTGCCACTTAGCTCACTCTTGCAGGTTCCTGCTTTCTCCGTTTGTGATGGTTTTACCATCTCTCTCTTCCTCTGGCTTTCTGATTTGTGAGCTTTTCTCTCAGTAAATATCTGATAAGGAAAAATAAGTGCCAGTGGCCCCCGCCGGCAACCACCTGCCCCACCGCGTCTATGCGTGAGAAGGGTTGCGATTGACTGCTTCAGGGATTTGCTAGTGGAGAATGTCCTGCCTTCAGGACATTTCTTGACTTTATCTGACTGTACCACCAAAGTAAACAAGCACTGACAAAGTCCCTAGTTCAGGTGTTGGCTGCATGATTTTTGCCAAAACGTTTTTGTTGGAGGAAACTGCCAGGCCCTCCTCAATCGAAAAAAACAGTGGCTAAAAATATTTTTGGGTTTCAAAAAGCACATGTTGTGATGGAAGTCCCAGATACAGAATGGAACTACTTTGTGAGTGGATGTGCTCCTTGTGAAAGGCAGAGTGCCATCACTCACAGCGAAGATAACTAATGACTAACAAGGTCTGACCCAGTGTCCCATTCTGTACACTGCAGTGGCCGGAAAAATAATATGACTGACATTATCCAATGGCGACAAATGATTTTTATTCATGACTAGTAGCTTATAAATTGACGTGTTATACCCTGGTGATATATGATACATATACATTTTCGTTGGACATTAAAGAAAACATACTGAATAGTGTGTAGATGGTTGAAAAACGTTTGCTATTATTCCCCGACTGAATGGTACTCTTCTTAGTGACATTGCAAAGATGAAAGGCTGAATCAGTTCTACAGGAGTCTGAACCAGTGACCTGCAGGTCGCTAACCATGCCTCAGTCCACTTAGTTACGCACTCATGACTCATAATCAAAATTTCCTTTTATTCAGTTTGTCAGTATGAGGACTAACGCTAGAACACATTAATCCACTTGGTGTTTTGCATCCGATTGCGTATTCTATTCATGCCCACGCGGGTCTGCATCAACAGGCAGCATTGATTATCTCTGTGGACACAGCCCCGCGTAAACCCCTTCACAAAGGCCAAGTCCCGGATGTTTACCACGGCTACATCCCTGGCACATACAAATGCTCACTAACTAATGGGCTGCATCAGGACTTTATGTACGGGCTGCCGTCTGAGGGATAAACACACACGGATACTGAGCCCTCAATGACCACTCTTCAGGGCGCATCGACCTATGTTCTCGCTTTTGAAAAATACCCACAACAGGGGATGTGTTCATGCCTTGGAGAGTTTGGCTCTTTAGTTAAATTATCATATGCGCCTCGTGCTTTAGGAATAAATGAGGACCGGGCCGCAACACATTTTGGCTGGAACTATTTACATATCTTTGGTGGCAAGTAAGGCATTGCTTGCTGCTAACACTTCTTACAGCCATATTAGGAAAGAAGACTTGTGAAGATGACAAGGCGTGAGAAAAATATGTACATATTTAAGCAGGCAGACTATAGCTGAAGAATAGCAACACTACAACAACACAAAACAGCATTACAGTAACACAGCAGGATATCAGCAATAGAGTGAAACAATAATAGCAAAACAAGAAATTTACAACTCA